>NC_087363.1:25078853-26328853 GCF_030014295.1 Loxodonta africana | reverse complement strand
AGCCACCTGGGAGTCCCCAAACTTGGGCTCAAAGCCTACCCGCCTCCCTTGATTCAGCCATCTGACCCTGAGCAGGTCACACAATAAGAGACGTGGGAATTGGAGGGGCATCGCCATGTCCCTGTCCAGTCCCTCCCCGTCCCCACCCCACCTACCACACAGAGATGTGCTATGGACTCCTGCAAGTTCTTCACAGATGCCAGGCTCCTGCTTCTGAACCTCTACACAGAGACCACGCGTGATGAGCCAGCGTACTTGGTGTGAATTTCTGTTCTTCAATTCCTGGAAACCCTAAATAACTGACATTTATGAGCACGTATTAAAGGTAGAAAGCTGAATGAGGTCCTGTCCTTGCCTCCAAGTTCTCAATCTAGAGGGAACAGGTGCGTGAAGGGGTAACTTCCAATGCAGCGTGCTGATTAGACAACAGGCTGAAGGAATCGCCGTGGAAGCCAGAAGAGGAGGGATCCTCTCAGGAGGGAGTGGGGGGGGGGGTTGGGGATAGTCCTGCAGGGGGACCTACAAGGGGAAAGGGCCATCAGTGCAATAATTTTCAGTGTCCCCCACCTCAGCGCAGTTATATCAGAATCCCTTTACAGAACCACCCATCATCATGAGACAGAAGGCATGACTGGAAAAATATGTCCCTGGCCAGAGCACCAGTCCCCACTCAGAGGTCAAACGCCAGAGTTCCAGGGTGGGTGGCGGAGGGAAGATGGAATTTCTGGCCACCTAGTCCTCTCCTTTCTTATCAAATGATAGACTGGGTTGAGGGGGGGGTGGGTACAGGGTGAATACCTCAGAAGATTATGGAAAGGGCCTGGGAGAAGCTGGAATAAAGCCCAACAAAGTCCACCATGCAGGGGCCAAATCATTCTTGGCACTCACTCTGTGAGGGCGGGAAAGGTACAGCAGGAAGAGAGGGAGGTGGGGGCAGGGAAAGATGGGACAGAGCTGATGCTACGGGGTGTCACCTAAGCCAGCCATGAGGGGCCTGGCTCCCCTCCTTTCCCTTAGAGCCCTCATGCCCCCAGGACCCTGCTTTCCCTTGGGCCAATCAGCTCCAGGTCTCTTGCCTGGTGACTAACAGGCCAGGGTCTGTGGACAGCCCAAGAGGGAGCTAGCATCCACAGCATCCTTCCCACCCCCCAGTATCCTTCTCAAGGGTAGCCACCACTTGAAGAAGACATCTACCATCAAATTTGGTGGATCCAAGGGAATGGCTGCACCAATGGGAATTTCTGGTGACAGCAAGGTACAGTGAGAGTGATAACCTGGCAGCCAAGGAGCTGTGGTGATCCACAAACTCCATTCTACCCTCACCTAACACTATCGCCCAGATTCTGGAGTTGGAACACAGAGGGAGTTTTCTGACAGAAACATTGTCGTAAAAAGAGACTAAATATTCAAGCAGGGTCAATACAGTCACGATAATTCAGCCAAATTTCTGAGTTAAATTAGATTTTATGTCACATCCTCAGAGTTGCCCTGGGGTACACCAGGTTATTTTTATGGTAATTTATTAAACGAGAAAATTCACTGGGCAGGCAAAGGGTACAGGGTAGAATTAAGAAGTCAAGTCTCAGAGTCAAACTGCCTGGGCTGGTGTCCTGCCAACCCTGCTGACTGGCAGCAAGTCCCTGAAAAGGTAACCTAACCTCTCTGAGCCTTGGTGCCCTCTTCTGGACGTGGTTATAGTGACAGCAAGGAGCTCATAGACTTGTGGAGGTGATTACCTGTGGTAATTTTTGTAAAGGGCTTAAGACAGTACCTGGCACCTAGTAAAGCTCAAAAAAAGTTATTTAAACGAGAAAAGAAATTAAGAGGGACTCAATATCACCAACTATAAGATAAAACCAAGAGGTGCAGGAGTGACTGAGGATTTTCCGCCACCCCACGGGGTTAGCAGAAGTTCCTTGGGAGAATGATGGGAGGACGTCCCAGTCTCTGGGTTCTGGGAGAGGGTTTTGTCCGGAAGAAGCCCAGCAGCACAGCTGAGCGCACTACAAGGCCAGACAATTGTCCTGTGGGTCTCCAGTCGCTCCTAGCAAGGAGGCAGAAGCACTGGCCGGGAGGAAAGACTTCCTCGGTCAGATGTCAGTCATACCTTCCAGGGCACTGACGAGGACACAAACAAAGTTGATTTATCTCTTTCTGGCCAGCGCTTCGGCCCAGCAAGTTTGGCACTCAGTGTTGGGCACTCTGCTCGGAGTAAGCCACCAACAGGGAGCAGGATTCGGGGGACCCCGTCCCGCGGCAGCCCAGCTGCAGACACCTGCCCAGCCTGCATTCTCTCTCATCCCGTTCTAGTTCTTGACTTTAAAATATTATACGGATAAATGCATAATCCTCAGCTTGCTTTTTGCGTTAGGAATGTTTATCCCGGCGCGGATCCCGGATCCCTGTCACTCCGGCTGGTACAACCACGGAGACACAAAAGGCTGTCCCCCCTCTCCTCCTGGCGTGTACCACACGCCCCTACCCCTTCGCTTTCCCCGAAATTTCCTCTGTTTCAGGAGCAACCGCTGGAGTTCGCTCCGCTCACACCGCCTAGCAACTGCCACCTGAAACCGACCCCCCCAAAAAAAACAAAAACAAAAACACGTTGCCGCCGAGTCGATTAAAACTCATAGGACAGAGTAGAACTGCCCCACAGGGTTTCCAAGGAGCTGCTGGCTGATTCAAACTGACGACGAGGCTCATAGGACAGAGTAGAACTGCCCCACGGGGTTTCCAAGGAGCAGCTGGCTGATTCGAACTGACGACCTTTTGGCTAAGCAGCCAGGCTCTTAAGCAGTGCGCCACCAGGGCTCCTCCTGAAACTGAGGCCTCTGCAAACCCACCACTTACCCTGACTGCGGGGACAGTCCCAGACGCCGTGCCCGCTGCGGCGTGTAATCTGGGACCGCCAAGTCTGTTTACACCAGCAGCAGCAACACACTTGAGCCGGAAAGGCTTCAACTGCCCAGAGCCTTTCGTGCCTGTGTGCTAACCGGCTATATTTGTAAGCGGATAATATGATCTGTACGACATGTGCTGATAAACTATCTATCTATTCTATGTGACTCAGCCTGGCATGAGACAAAACAGATTTCCCAGGGGAGGGCTTGGCATAGGGCACACCACCAGCCGGCCAGTTTGAGCCCTGTAACCCAGGATTATCTACAGGCCACATACAAATAGCTGGGCCTTTTACTTGAAAATCCTGAAATATACTCAAAAAAAACAGGGCCAGAAGGGAAAGGCCTCTATGTTCTTAGCTCCCTAAGCTAGAAACCAAATAAAAAGCAGGGTAAAACTAAAAAACCCATGGCTGTGGAGTGGATTCCGACTCAGAGCAATCCTATAGGACAGGGTAGAACTGCCACATAGAGTTCACAAGGAGCCCCTGGCGGATTCAAACTGCCGACCTCTTGGTTAGCAGCAGTAGCACTTAACCACTATGCCACCAGGGTTTCCAAAAGCAGGGTAAGAAAGTCAAAAGGCCAAGGGAATATAAAATTTTCCCAGTGTTTGAAGCAGCAGATGCCAAAGGTCTCCAGTTCCTCCTTACATTTTTTCTAAAATGTATGAGAGTTTAGGAACTGCTATTTCAAAATAGAAATCTTCATTAGAATCTCATTGTTTCTTATGTTAAACAGACCCAAAGACACTTCTACAAGGGTAGAATCCAGAAGTATTTGAATTCCGATTCATTCATTAATTCAAGTGGTATTTATAATGAATCTACAATTTGCATGGTGCTGAGTATTGGTACAAAAGTCCTTTGCCTTCCAGAACCTTCCACTCAAAGTGTGTACCTCAGTCCGGCATCGCCTGGGAACTTGTTAAAAATGCAGAATTTCAGGCCTGACTCCAGACCTATCGACTCGGAAGCTGCAGTTTAACAAGCTCTCTAGGCAATGCTCTAAAAGCCTACAAGCTAACTGAGGCAAAAATGACCAACTTAAAAGAATTCAGTGCTGCACTGTGTATGGCTGCTATCAGCCAGGAATGTTCTCAGCTGTGCAGCATCAGGGGAGGTGCTGCAATGCAAGCTGGCTTTGAAGGGAGGGTGGACAGTGGACAGGTATGATGTTCCAGGCAGGCAACAATGTGAAGAGCCTCAGAAGCCACCCGCTCCAATTTGTCAAGCCCTTTGGTGCTCTCAGGAGTCCATGCAGCTCTCACGTACCCCTTAATGGAAAAAATATACCTTTGCCCTAAAAGAGAAAAACACCTTTTGTCTAATATGTAATGTAATATTGAAAGTGCTACTTTCTATATAAAATGCTTTCTGTTTGTTGGCATTTATGATGTAATTATAATTTTAAATTGCATACTAAGTTGTTAAAAATTTTTTTTTTTTTTATTAGTGGGGCTTAAATAAATCTTTGGCTAATATAAAAAAAATTTTTTTTTTTTTATATTAAATCACAGCAGTGCAAAGGGTTAACTCACTCAGTTGCTCACTGGAAGGCTGCAGTCCACCCAGAGGCATCTCAGAAGAAATGCCTGGCAACCTCCTTCCAAAAAATCAGCCATCGAAAACCCTATTGAGCACAGCTCTGCTCTGACACATGAGGGGTTGCCATGAGCTGGAATCAACGCAAAGGCAACTGGTTTGGTTATATTACATCATATCTTTAAAGTGTTGGATATGCTTGTTTATTACTTAGGATACAAGTTTTTAATTATTCCTCTTTTGATAAGTAATGCGAGTTGCCTTTTTAGTAATTAGTGTTTAGTTTGTTTCTGTTTTTTAGTTTTGTTTTCATTTGTCTTCCTTTTCGTGCTATTCAGGTCCAAAGAACCTAAATTGAAAAAGCAGTTTTCAGTTTAAATACTACTTAAATACTATTTCAATTATATAAGAGATTTAAATATTCAAAGGCTTAAAGGGCCCCTAATGGTGTAATGGTTAAGCCCTTGGCTGCTAACCGAAAAGCTGGTGGCTCAAATCTCAGCCACTCCGCAGGAGAAAGATGTAGCAGTCTGCTTCGGTAAAGATTACAGCCTTGGAAACCCTATGGGCACCAACCTTCTACTCTGTCCTATAGGGTTGCTATAAGTCGGAATTGATTCAACTACAGCAGGTAATCATACTAAAATAGAAAAAAAAAAAATTGTTTTATGCAACTGAATTCAAGATACAATGGGACGCCTTTACGGTGGTAGCGTTGGAGGAATGGGCCATTGGCTAGCCTACAATCCTCGGACTATAATGCACACCTAAATAGGGTTGCAAAGTTTAGCAAATAAAAATACAGGACATCCACTTAGATTTAAATTTCAGATAAACAAAAAAATGAAACAAAAAAATTATGTGTTGTTTACCAAAAATTCAAATCTAGCTTAACATCCTACATTTTACCTGGCAACTTTGCACACGAACCACCCAGGATCTTGCTAAAATGCAAAATCTGACACAGGCGGCCAGAGAGGGGCTGAAGGGCTATATCTCTAACAAGCTCCAGGTGGTGCTGATGCTGCTGGTCCCCGGACCACACCACGACTGGAGAGGTCTGGAATTAGCAGAGCCTAAAGTTTTGTTTTGTTTTTTAAAGTTTTGTTTTGTTTTTTTAAAGTAGTAGTGGAAATCCCAGTGGTGTAACGATTAAGCACTACGACTGCAAAAGGTCAGCAGTTCAAATCCACCAGGCGCTCCTTAGAAATCCTATGGGGCAGTTCTACTCTGTCCTGTAGGGTCACTATAAGTCGGAATCTACTTGACGGCAATGGATTTTTTGGAATGCAGTAGCACCCAGGGCTAGCTCCTCATGGCATCACTGGGTGAATTCCCCTTCACCTTAAAGATTCTGACCCAATAAATCTGGGCATGGTCCCAGGATCGATGTTTCCAGCATGTTCCTTGGTTGATTCTGATTCACAGGCAGGGATGTGAACCAGTAAGTATTTTAAAATACAAAATGCACTAAGACATTGTTGTGCTGTCTTAGTTATTTAGTGCTGCTGTAACAGAAATACCACAAGTGGGTGCCTTTAACAAACAGAAACTTATTTTCTCACAGTTTAGGAGGCTAGAAGTATGAGTTCAGGGTGCTGGCTCTAGAGGGAAGCTTTCTTTCTCTATTACCTCTGCAGGAAGGTCCTTGTCTCTTTTGAGCGTCTGCTCCTGGGCAGTCTTCATGCAGCTTGGCATCTCTTTTCCCCCAAACTGCACTTCATAATCTGTTCCTTTTGTATCTCAAGAGATTGATTTAAAACACACCCTACACTAATACTGCCTCATTAACATAACAAAGACCGATTCTCAAATGGGATTATAACCACAGGTATAGAACTAAAAACCAAACCTGTTGCTGTCAATTCCAACTCAGAGCGGCCCTATAGGACAGAATAGAACTGCCCCCATAGGGTTTCCAAGGAGCAGCTGATGGATTCGAATTGCTGACCTTTTTGGTTAGCAGCCGTAGCTCTTAACCACTGTGCTACCAGGGCACCAACCACAGGTATAAAACCAAAAAAAAAAAAAAACAAAAAACCAAATTCTTTGCTGTCGAGTCAATTCTGACTCATAGTGACCCTACAAGACAGAGTAGAACCACCCCATAGGGTTTCCAAGGAGCTGCTGGTGAATTCAAACTGCCAACCTTCATGGTTAACAGCCGAGCTTTTAACCACTGCACCACCAGGGTCCCACCACAGGTATAGGGGTTAGGATTTACTATACACATTTTTGGAGGACACAGTTCAATCCACGTCACGTTCATTCACTCAGTACAGGTCGCTGCATCTTTGGGCTGGGTGTAACCAGAAACGCCTTCCAGTTTCTGAGCTCGCAGGTGGCAGCAGATAGGATTGTGCCTTGTTGTCCTCACTTCCCAGGGTCCTCTCACATCCACCCCCTTCCTCATAGTTGGAAACAGCCCATCTCATACACAGCCTTATTAACATGAACCCAGGCTGGTCTCCAAGGGCGGAACACTTTTTTCTATAATTTGGCTCCAGCTGAGCCATAATTTCTCATGAAGTATATTCTAAGACCACAGCTTTGGCTTGTCCGTGGGAACCCATACATCTATGTCTCACATCCACCATGGGGGTCACATACAAGCATGCCTGGACCTGTGTGGGGACCTACGAATACTGTCCTCAAAGCCATACTGAGTCTAGGGCTCCTGTGGAAGTATGAGTCACACGCACAGTGAAACCTTCCAAGCAAACCCCTGGGTGTCACCAGCCCATTGGCTCAGTTTCATGAGATAATTAGAGAAGAATGAAAAACTTGAAATTTTATAAACCATTGTATTGCACTTCAGCAACCATTACTAAATGCCTCCCACAGAAGTGGGAGCAGGTGGTGAGGGCTCCTGGCCCACTGCTTCACAACTGCTGGCTAAAAATCTCCAGCACACACCGCCCTGGGCCACATGCCACACTCCTGGGTCCTGGAGCTGTGCTGTCCAACATGGCAGCCACAGCCATGTGGGGCTATGGAGCACTTGAAAGGTGGCTAGCCCGAGTGTAGACATGCTATAAGTGTAAAATACACATCAATTTCAAAGACTTAGTATGAAAAAAGAGTGCAAAATATCTCATTATTAATTTTTACATTAACTACATGGTTAAAATATTTGGGATAAATTGGGTTAAATAAAACATTATTAAAATTAGTTTCATCTATTTCTTTGTACTTTTTTAGTGTGACTCCTAGAAAATTAAAACTTACACAGATAGTTGGCATGGTATTTCTACTGGGCAGCACTGAGCAAGTCACAGAATCTAGACTTGGACTACCCCAATGGACAATTCTTGGATAAACCCATTGTGGTCGAGTCTATAACTCATAGTGACCCTATAGGACAGAGCAGAACTGCCCCATAGGGTTTCCAAGTTTGTAATCATTACAGAAGCAGATCGTTAGGTCTTTTCTCCCACAGAACCACAGCGGTTTGAACTGCAGACCTTTCGGTCAGCAGCCAAGCACTTAACCACTGTGCCATGAGAGCGCCTTAATTCTTGGACAGCTGCCGGATTTTTGCACAAAAACAGAACACAGAGAATGCTTAGAATCCAGGGTCAGAGCAGAATGCTGCATCCTTCTCTTCAAAATTTATTTTATTTAGTTTGTCTCTGGGAGAAGGCCAAATCTCTTCACAGATATAATCCTATTCAACTGGAATAAGCCAGAACTCCTATCTGAGCCAGCTCCATCATATGTGCAATGTCATCTACATGCCAAAAGCTGCCCACATATCCTGCTGGCACACACACAGTCTTGGTGGATGATTTTGCCGATGGACTGCATCTGTAGGAAAACCTAGGAATGCTTTGATCATTTCCATTCAGCCAAACCCTCATTAACGAGAACAACCCAAAAATTCCCACTGGAAACTCTTCACATGTATGGTAGTGAAATCATACTGGAAAGCTATTTTTTGTTTTGTTTTATTTATTTATTTTCAACATCTGGTATGACTATTATAAGGTTCTAGCACCCATCTGTCAGTTTGTCATACTGTGGTGACTTGCATGTTGCTATGATGCTAGAAGCTATGCCACCAGTATTTCAAATACCGGTAGAGTCACCCACGGTGGACAGGATTCAGCAGAGCTTTCAGACTAAGACAGGTAAGGAAGAAAGGCCTGGTGAGCTACTTCTGAAAACTAGACAATGAAAATCCTATGAATCACAACAGAACATTGTCCAGTACAGGCCTAGGCAGCGTTTTTGCTCTGTTTTACATGGAGTTACTGTTGCCGTATGGGAAACCTCAGGTGGGAGATGAGGAAGGCACCTTTATTTCATTTCACAGGGAAAGAAACAGTCGGGGCTAGTGCTTCCAAGACTGCTCAGCAAGGGCTAGTGGACAAGCTACTTTTATAGGGCTAACAAACAAAGTCTCATAGGGTTGTTATCAGTTGAAATCGACCTGACAGCAGTGGGTTTGGTTTTTAGTGGGTAACAAACAAAGAGATCATGTAACTCACATTAACAACATTCTTGGGGCTACATACTATTACATAGGTCGTATGTTCAAAAAACTGCAGCTAAACTCTATCTGGGGCAGAGGAGTTAATATGCATGAGCCACTTAATGCTCTATAGGTCACCAAGAAGGCACTGGGACAGGTTAAGACTGGTTCTAAGCTTTTTGTGGCTCTCGGTGAGGCAGAGAGTTCTTGGAAGAGGAAAACATCAGATGCTTAAGAAAAGGGCTCTCTCATTCCCCCGTCTTCATTTTGGACGTTGGTCATTCAGGGCCAGTGTCCATTCTGAACTATTGCCCAGCTTGGAATTGTTTGGCATGTTCTCAGGGAGGGGATGAATATTGGACATGGGCTTGAACTGTTGGCCTTTTCAACCAGGACATGCAGGCAGGGATACATTGCATACAACAGCAGGAGCATATATCTATGATTATTATTAACACTATAAAAGCAACCATTGATTTTAACCATTCTAGATTGGGTAACCACAATGTCAACCAGCTAAAATCAGGACCCGAAGGCTGTTCGGCAGCCGCAGGATCTCATTGTAGTTGTCTAACTACTGAACTCAACTTTTCTCGGTCATGCTCAATCTGTCCAGATGCACAGACTAAAGAACAACAGCTAGCACTGATATATATACAAACTCCTCCGTAAGAAGCTAACGTTAGATCTAAGGCAGTTGGATTTTGTAGAATCATGGTTTCAGTGGAATCTACTTCAGACCGTAAAGTCTGGGTGAAACTTTTGGTGGTATTGGCTACTGTCTCAAGCGACAGAGATACATTCTTAATAAACTGATACAGGTATGAATGTCATCATAGTTTTGCCCAACCCTAAGCACTGGGAGTAACACCCTCTGTGACTTTTCCCAAGCACTCTTAGTAATATCTACAGTTTCTCTTTTAAACCTATGGATGCTTCCGGTGAAATATAGAACCTCTTCTAGGGGGAGTAAATGTATGCCTCCTGCCCATATCCAGCCCAGCGTACGTGTGCCAGCGTGATTAGCTGGCCATGTCTTATAGGCTGAATGTCCACACAACCAATAAAGTCCTTGGTGTCTTAATGAGTAGGCTGTAGGGGAAAATTTGAAGACTGCTTTTATAATGCTTTGATCAGTTACATTGTGACCTAATTTTTCTGACATAACCATGCTAGTGCTGTCCCATTCAAAAGAGGTGTTAGTTCTGAATTTAGTTCATGTTTGGTTAGCACAGATTCAGGGTGTATTACATTGTGGCCACCGACCTACTGTTGAGACATTATGGGTAGGATGTCATTGTATGCACCAAGCTGCTGGATAGTCAGACCTCACAGTGGTGTATTGGACTCTGTCTAGGGTTTTGTTTTTATTTATTAATTGTGCCCCCTCTGCTTTTAGCCAGTAAGTTGGATGGAGAGGTACAGGGATTATGGGCAATTCCTTCCCTACATGTGGAGTGTGAACAAATCCAGCAATTGTTAGCCCGTGCAGTATGGTTTACAACTGCCTGGTGCAACCTATTAAGAACACTGAAATCCCAACCAGCATTTACACATAGGGCAACTTCTAGGAATAACCACAGTACCCTGTTCATGGTTGATTCTGCTTCTCAAAGGTCTACAGCAATCTAACCTGTTCAAGTAGAGTATGTAGGTATAATACTAACACCAAGGTTATTAGCAGTGCTAAGAGTCCTTTGGGGATCTCACCCATCCGGGAAGGTGTCGAGAAAACAAATACTTAAAGTCCTGGACTGGCTCACAAGTCTAGTTCTCACAGTTCTGACGAGTTTGTCCCTCAGTGTACTGTAGGGTGGTTTTCTTTACTTGAGTATGGTGGATGCAAGCTTTGGGTCCGTTGAGTTTGACAGCTGTCAGGGCAGCCAACAAGACTTCAAAGGGTCCACTTCTGCTAAAGGGGGTTGGCTTTTCATGCCTTGAGAAGGACCCAATCACCAGGCTGGAACGAATGGAGAGGCACCTCCGGTTCAAGCAGGCTCCTCAGGTGAGCTTATCTGTAGAGAGAAGACAGAGTTGCCCAAAGAGACTACAAATATTTAGTAATTTGAACATCTCCAACCTCATGGAGGAGGGAAGCTGGTCATTATTAAAGCAAGCTATGTTGGTCATATTGGGTTCTCTAATAAAGGGCACCCACATAATAGCTCAAATGGACTAAGTTTCAGTTTGCCTCTAGGGGAGGACCAAACTCTCAAGAGGGCCATAGGCAATACCCTTGTCCATACCAACTTGTTCTCTTGGCAGCTTTGCTAGGTGTCTCTTCAGAGTATGGTTAGCCAGTTCAACTTTACCACTAGACTGGGGTCTCTAGGCTGTGTGTAAGTTTCAGTTAATGTTCAGGGCAGTAGCCACCAAATTTATCACCAAGACCACAAAATGGGATCACTGCCAATGGAGGCAGGGAGCCCAAATTGAGGGATGATTTCATTCAGGAGGTGCTTTACAACCTCGGTGGCCTTTTCAGTCCTGCAGGGAAAAGTTTCAAACCAGCTAGTGAAGGTGTCAATGAAAACTAGCAGATATTTGTAATTACTGGGAGCTCAAGGCATCTCAGTGAAATCTAACTGCCGCATCTCAGTGAAATCTAACTGCCAGTCGTCCCCAGGCACTACCCCAGTTCGCTGGACCCCCAGGGGTGCTTCACTAGTGTTCTTGGGATTATTTCTCACAAAGGAAAGGCAGGTCTTTACCACTGCTGAAAGGAGTGCGGACCTTTGGTCCAATTAAATGTCTCTTAACCCAACCATATAGTCCATCACGCCCATAATGGGTAGGCTGGTGGGCTCTCTGTAGGATACAGGGCATGAGTTTTGATGGAATGAAAATCTTTTTGTGGGGGCTGTACAGCCATCCATCCTTGTTTAGGATGACCCCCCAGGTCTTGGCAATGTTTTTATCCTGTTGTATGTAGTCAGGGTGGAGATCAGGTGGGGGGACCTTTAGGTGGGGTATTAGAGGTGTTAATATCACAGGTTCCTGTTGCAAGGCTACCCTACTGGCAGCCAGATGGGCCTTGCTATTGCCCTTGGCTACAGTGGTATCTCCTTTCTGATGTCCTCTGCAGTGTACTACCGCCACCTGGGTTGGCAAAAGGGTGGCCTGTAAGAGTGGAGGGATTTCTTGGGACTGCGTGATGTCCTTAGCCCCAGTAGTCAGGAGGCCTCTTTCCTTCCAGATTGCCCCATGTGCATGCAATACCCCAAATTGTACTTGGAATCAGCATAAACAGTTCCTTACTTACCTTTCGCAATTCGAAGGGCCTGCACCATGATAATGAGCTCGGCCTTCTGGGCAGAGGTACCTGGAGGAAGCGCATTAGCCTCTAGAACCTCCTCCAAAGTGACCACCACACATATCCAGCTTTCCTTTCTTCTTGTTTCATGTAACTGCTTCTATCTGTGAACAGCTCAAGGTCTGGGTTTTGGAGTGGCTGGTCACTGAGGTCAGGCCAACTGGCATACACCAGGTTGATGATCTTTAGGCAATCATGTTCCTTTTCCTGCTTTGGCAAGGTGGGCAGTAGGGTGGCCAGGTTCAAACCGGTGGTTTCTTGTAGGGTGATGGCTGGGTAGTCTAAGAACACTGCTTGGTCCTGGGCCATTCTCCCTGAGGAGATCCAGTGAGACCTTCTCTGCTCTAAGATGGTCAAAACTGAGTGGGGCACAGTCACCCAGAGCAGCTGACCAAGGGTGAGTTTCTTGGCTTCCTTGATGATTAATACTGTTTCCGCTACTGCTCAAAGGCGTGCTGGCTGTCCTCCAGTGATCGGGTCTAGCTACTTTGGGATGTATGCCACCGGCCACTTCCAAGCCCCAAGAGTCCAGGTAAGTACCCCAGCCACCACTCCAGCAGACTTATGAATAAACAGGTCAAAAGGTTTACTTATATTGGGGAGTCCTAAGGCTTGGGCTTCCATCAACTTTGTTTTAACGGTATCAAAAGCCTAATGCTCCGTGCCAATCCGTTCTAGGAGGTCTGCATCTTTTCCCTCTAAGTCTCAGTATAAAGGTTTGGAGATAGGTCCCAAGTCTGGGATCCAGATGTGGCAAAAATAAGCCAATCCCAAAAAAAACCCAGAGCTGCCTCCAGTTGGTAGGGGCTGCCAATCTGCAGATAGGGTCCTTTTGGGTGGGGAGGAATTCTTGCTCCCCTGTCTGATCTTAAAACCTGGATAAATCACCTCCTTTTCGTTGACCTGAGCTTTTCCTTCTGAGACACGATACCCTACATTTCCTAGAAAGTTCAAAACCTCTATGGTATTCTGGAGGCAACTGTACTCACTGTGGCCGGCAATGAGTAAATCATCTACATACAGGAGAAGTATACCATTGGTCAGGGTCTGTTGACTCAGTTCCTTAGCTATGGCAAACCCAAAAAGAGTGGGGCTTTTTTTAAACCCCTGGGGAAGGACTTGCCAGCAGAGTTGTTATTTTTTTCCATTGTCTGGATCCTCCCACTTGAAGGTGAAGATTTCCTGGCTTTTTTCCTTCACTTAGATGCAGAAGAATGCATTTTCAGATCAAGTACAGTGAATCTGGAAAAACTGGGTGACAAGGTTGATAGCAGGGATGGGTGGTCATGGATACCTGATTGATTACTCACAGATCCTGGACAAGTTGATAATCCCTGTTCTTTTTCTTTACAGGTAGGATAGGAGTGTTGAATTGTGACTGGCATGGCCTCAGAAGCCCAGGATCAAGATACCTGGTGATGATTTTTCCCAGAGCCTGTTAAGCCTCCACCTGGATGGGGTATTGCTTAAGTCAGAGGTGGGGAACTATGCCAGGTAGGAGCTCATCCACCACCAGGGGAATGTTTTAGGCTTATCCTGGCATCTTTTTGGTCCATACTCACAGGACCACTGCATCCTTGATGTTAATGACTTCCTTTGTATGGAGCAGGTTAGAGGCTGTAGGAAGGGAGTCTCCTACCTGAGACTTCCATGACCTACACAGTTTCATTCACTGAACCTGTCTTTTTCTGGGCCAGGACAGAGTGAGTTGCTCCGATATCCACTAGAAACTGTACAGGTACCCTGCCCCTACCTTCATTATAACCAGAGGCTCAGGTGGGGACTCACCTCTGGTCCTCCTCAATCTGAATCTTTCCACATCAGCATTATGGGGCACTGAGCAGCCCCAGGCTCTTTCTTACCTCTGAGTAGGAATTTAGGGCACTCTCTCTTCCAATATCCTGTCTCCTTGCACCAGGCACACTGATCTCGGCTTAACAGAGGCTGGGGCCTCTGATCTCCCTCTTTCCTCAGGGACCCTCCTCTTCTTGGGCCACCAGGAGACAGGTCATTTCCCCTCAAGGTGGAGGCCAGGAATGCAGCCTGTCTCTTCTGATCAATGATTTTTCTCTTTTCCTGTTTCCGGTCCCAATTGGAATATACCTTGTAGGCAAGCTCAACAAGCCATGATATCGCCAACTCCATACCTCCCTCAAGTTTCTGGAGTTTTCTCTGTAGGCCCGGGGCACTCTATCTGATAAAAATCATACTCACCATGCAAGCATTTTCAGGACTGTCAGCGTCCATGTCTGCGAACTGTCTAAAAGCCTCATAAACTCTTTCCAGAAACATAAAGGGATCTTCAGTTTGTTCTTGTTCAGTCCCATGTGTTTTGCTAAGGTTTTTTTGTTTGTTTGTTTAGGCAGCTCTTTCTTCAACTCTTCTGAAAGACAGGCCCTAGGATAAGCAAGGTGGGTCCATCCTTGACTGGGTCCCCCACAGGGAAAGTTATGAATGCACACATACACACACACAATACTCAGACTCACTCAACCCCTGCGGCACACCTCTCCGGTAATAGACACCTAGAACTTTTTATGCCCTCAGTGGCCAATTGTCTTCCACTTCTCGGGAATTTTCTAAAGCTTTACCCAGGATTTATCCTGTTACTCACCAGACTTCCCCAGGGTGTTTCTGATCTCCCACAGTGCCACTGTTAGGTTTGAGGTGGGTCAGCCTCTGGACGGCCCTGAAGTCTCCTGGAGAACTCTCCTGGTGGCACCAGTCTTCAGGAGGGGGTACCCAGCATGGCTCATCTCAGAAAAAGAATGATGATTCCTGGCTGGCTCACCAAAACTGTTGCCGGATGGGAAACCCCAGGTTTTGCTTGGCGCAACTTCCCACAGCCATAAACAAGAGGGCAAGGTGGGAGATCAGAAATGTGCCTTTATTTCTTTGCACAAGGAAAGGAACAGTCGGGGTTAGTGCCTCCAAGGCTGCTTGGCAAGGGCTGGTGAACGAGCTATTTTTATAGGGCTGTCAGAGACCACATAACTCACATTAACAACATTCTTCGTCACTGTCATGGACTGAACTGTGTCCCCCCAAAATATGTGTCAACTTGGCTTAGGCCTAATTCCCAGTATTGTGTGGTTGTCCTCCATTTTGTGATTAATGTAATTTTCTAATGTGTCATAAATCCTAATCTCTGTGGTTAATGAGGTAAGATTAGATTATGTTAAAGAGGGTTAGGGTAGGATGTAACACCCTTACTCAGGTCACATCCCTGATTCCACGTAAAGGGAGTTTCCCTGGGGTGTGGTCTGCATCACCTTTTATCTTACAAGAGATAAAAGGAAAGGGAAACAGAGAATTGGGGACCTCATACCACCAAGAAAGAAGAGCAGGAGCACGCGTCCCTTGGACCTGGGCTCCCTGCACTGAAAAGTTCCTAGTCAAGGCGAAAATTGATGACAAGGACCTCCCTCTAGAGCCAACAGAGAGACAAAGCCTCTCCCTGGAACTGACACCCTGAATTTGGACTTCTAGCTTACTAGACTATGAGAGACTAAACTTCTTTTTGTTGAGGCCAATCCACTTGTGGTACTTCTGTTACAGCAGCACTAGATAACTAAAACAGTCATATTATATTACGCAGGTGTAGTGAGAGCTACATACTATTATGTAGGTAACATGTTCAAAAAATGGCAGCTGAATTCCACCTAAGGGTGGAAGAGTTAATATGCTTGAGGCACATAATGCTCTATAGATCACCAAGAGGGCACTGGGACCAGTCAAGACTGGTTCACCTGAGGCATTTAATGCTCTATAGGTCACCAAGTAGGTGCTGGGACCAGTCAAGACTGGTTCTAAAATGTTTTTGTGGCTCTTAGTGAGGCAGACAACTCTTCGAAGAGGAAAACATCAGATGCCTAAAAAAAGGGTTCTAGCATGGCTCCCTCTCATCGCCATGAGCCGGAGGAGAATCAACAGCAACTAACATTATAAGGTTAAAATGAAACACACACACACAAAGCCAAATACATAGACACATATTAGCTAGTGTTTTTTGAGTACCTAATTAATATATGACAGGAAACCCTGGTGGCATAGTGGTTAAGTGCTACGGCTGCTAACCAAAGTGTCGGCAGTTCGAATCCACCAGGCGCTCCTTGGAAACTCTATGCAGCAGTTCTACTCTGTCCTATAGGGTCACTGTAAGTCGGAATCGACTCAACAGCACTGGGTTTTTTGTACTATATGCCAGGCACATTCTAGGTACTTCATAACATTATTTCTAACCTTGGAAAATAACAGAAACAAACAAAAGGAGATAAAATGTACCAGTGCCCTTATGTGCCAGGAACTCTAGTAGATAATTTCTAGGCTGTATCTCATCTCATGCTGGCACCAATACTGAGAGACATCACCCAATTCATTTCACTGACCAGGAAAATGAGGCCAAGGGGTTAAGTTCCTCGCCCCAGCGTTCCCTGCTCTCAGGTGGACCTTGCCACTGGTCCCAGGCTGTGAGGGCGAAGCCGAGGATCTTTCTGGGATACTGTGCTGCATCCAGAAGCCTGTTTACCCTTTTCTTATACATGGATCTCTGCTTAAGTATCTTGCTCCCAAGCCCTTTGTTGTTATTGTTGTGTGCCTTCAAGTCAATTCTGACTCACATCGACCCCATGTGACACAGTAGAACTGCCCCCATAGAGTTTCCCAGGCTGTAATCTTCACAGAAGCAAACCACCAGGTCTTTCTCCCTCAGAGCCATTAGGTGGGTTTGAACTGTCAAACTTTTCGTAAGCAGCTGAGTGTTTAATCATTACACCACCAAGGGTCCTTCCAAAGCCCTTAAAGGAAACTAGAAACTACACATTTCCCTCAACACCAACCAAAACCATCTCTCCCACCCCATGGAATCCTCCCAGACAGGGCAGTTTCTGCCTTCCCCATCAATCACATCTGCCCACCTCTCCATCCTCACGGCTGGAGCGTCATTCTAGCGCTCTGCATTTCCTGCCTGCTCCATTTCAACACTCTCCCGCCAGCTTCTTCCACCAGCATTGTGTCCCTCTGATGCCAAAGAGATCTTTCTCAGGTCACTGTCCTGCTTGAATTCTTCTCACTTCTACAATTAGAAGGCAAACTCCTTGGTGCACAAGGTCCTCATGACCTGTCTCCTGCTGCTCTCCATGGCCTCACCTGTCACCAACATCTCCACTCCTTGCCATCAGCTTTACCAGCTTAACCATCCCCCTTCCTATTCCTTCCTTCAGCCAGACTGACTCATGCTTTTGTGTCTTAGCTCCATTCTCTCTCCCCAGAATGCTCTTCTTTGTCTCATACACCTGCAAACACCTGTTCCCCTCTCTGACTCCCCCAACACTAGGAAAGAGACTCCTTATTTCTTTCTGCTACTGCAGCATACTGAGTACAGATTCTCTAAACTCCAGGACAGGGACCATTGTTTATTTAAATCCTAGCAGTCATCGTACCTGGCCTATTACCTGGCACAAAGTAGGAATCACTAATGAATAAATGAGTGAGCAAATGCTGCTCAACCCTCCCTCAGGAGGACAAGATATGTAGAAAGGCAGTAACATCTCTTGAATATCTACCATGTGCCAGAAGCTATAGTAGGTGTTTATCTTAGGCATCTTAGACATCTTAGTAGGTGTTCACATTCCCGTTTTACAGATAAGGAAGCTGAGGTTAAGTAATCTAAGGCAGGTTAAGTGCACCCAGGGGTATGTACTCACCTGCCTCTGGACATTAAATATACTTGTTGAGAAAATCCAAGAAGCATGGTCTTAGGCGTTGGCATCAGACTGGCACAGCTGTGACCCTGGAACATTGACACTAAGAACACCTAAAAGTAAAGCTTCCTAAACAAAGTCCAGGTCAACGGCAACCTAGGGAAAACCTTCTCAGGAAAATCTCAAGTGACTTATCCAGAGACTGAATCATAAAATGGATCTCAGATCTGGTGATTTACATGGGTGAATAAGGAACCTGAAAAGTGGGAAATACATATTAAGAATTCAAGGTAGAAGAAAAAAATGTTTTTTTTCCTGTTAGTAAATCCTTGAATTCACGATGGCCTTGTTTCTAGCCAGAAGGCTCCAGTTCTAGACAAGCTAGTCTGTTCAGTGTCCCGTGCTATCTCCCTAATTAATTTCCCTCATGGCCTTATGCTCGTTCTTACGCTGTTTGAAGGATCATCAGTGCGTGTCTCTTCACATGTTGAAATAAGAAAGGTGCCAGGTCTCCCCAGCAAGGCCAGGGCCAACCAAGTGGGAAGCTGCTCACAAGGGCAGGATGAAGAGGGTGCAGGGAGATCCTAGCTGGGGACCAAGTCCTGTCATGGGGGTCCTGCCTTTGGATTGTCAATGAAGCATCAAGATAGGAGGAGAAGGGACAACACAGACTGGACCAGAATCAGATTCAGAAGCAACAGGAACCGGGGTGGAGCCAAGAGGATGAGCAGCAACATAATCAGAGGAAGGCAGAACACTCAAGCTGTGTTGTGGCCACATGGCTCTTCTATAAGGATCAAGGCGGAGTAGGTTTATTTTTCAGTAGCAGTGTGGTGGAGGGCCCACATCCAGTCCCAGGCTGCATGAGTGTTAGGTATCCATGGACTTGCCTCGGAACATTTCCTGCAGTATGGTGAGTTAGACATGTTTCCTAAACCTTGTAGCATCAATGTTGGTTTCCTGGCCTTCTCAGACTCTGGCCAGTACAAAAGATCTTTCTGATCATTTGCTATTTTTTTTTAATAACACCCAGTTCTTTTGATTCATAGTATGAACCACAATTTATAATTGGATATTTAACGGCTTAATTGTTTAGAGTACATTCTTCTCAAGAAACTGTGAAGTCCAAAAGGGCAAGATCCTTGTCTAATTCACTACCAAATATCCAATACCAAATATGCTTCCAGAAACATAAACCAAAAACCAAACCCACTGCCATCGAGTCAATTCCGACTCATAGCGACCCCAAGAGCCAGAACAGAACTGCCCTGTAGAGTTTCCAAGGAGCACCTGGTGGATTCAAACTGCCGAGGTTTTGGTTAGCAGCCATAGCTCTTAACCTCTAAGCCACCAGGGTTTCCATGACTAGGCTTTTAATAAATATTTGGTAAATTAATAGATGAATTCTTATTTAACAGATAAGAAAATTAAACATATAAGTGATTCTTAAAAATTATGTTTATGACTATAGTTTTCACTTCTAGTAATGATAGAATAGGTAATTCAGACCGAAATTCAGAAAAAAATTAGAAAGCTCAGCAAAATATTTTTAATTTAATTTAAACCATCAATTAGTCCACCTGTGAAGAACTACAGGGCCGCATGCAAGAGAAGGAAACTGAGACCTGAAAGCAAATTCTCTGGGTCCATGTGCCCCTAGAGTAGCAAACTTTTTTCTTTCTTTCTTTTTTTATTGTGCTTCAGAAAAAAAAAAAAAAAATTTTTTTTTTTTTTTACAAAGCAAATTAATTTCTCATTAAACAATTAATACACATACTGTTTTGTGACATTGGCTGCCAACCCTGCATCATGTCAACACTCTCCCCTTCTTGCCCTTGGGTTCCCCATTACCAACTTTCCTGTCCCCTCCTACCTTCTCATCCTTCCCCCTAGACTGGTGTGCCCATTTAGTCTCATTTTGTTTTACGGGCCTGTCTAATCTTTGGCTAAAGGGTGAACCTCAGGAGTGACTTCAGTACTAAGTTAAAAGGGTGTCTGGGGGCCATACTCTTGGGGTTTCTCCAGTCTCTGTCAGACCAGTAAGTCTGGTCTTTTTTTGTGAGTTAGAATTTTGTTCTACATTTTTCTCCAGCTCTGCCAGGACCCTCTATTATGATTCCTGTCAGAGCAGTCAGTGGTGGTAACCGGGCACCATCTAGTTGTGGTTCGTAAGTCCTTTGGACTACTCTGTTCCTCGTGCTTTTGGTTTTCTTCATTCTCCCTTGTTCCAGACAGGGTGGGACCAGTGGAGTACCTTAGATGGCAGCTCACAAGCTTTTAAGACCCCAGATGCTCAGAGTAGGAAACTTTTTCCTGTAAACGCAGAAGTAAATATTTTAGGTTTTATGGGCCACACAATCTCTACAACTACTACTCAACTATGTCGTTGTAGCACAATATCAGTCAGAAGCAATACATAATTGAATGAACTTGGTTGTGTTCCAATTAAACTTGGAACAGTTTAAAAAGCAGGTGATGAGCCAGATTTGGCCCACAAGCTAAAGTTTGCTGGCCCCTGTCCTAGAGGTATCCGACAATTCTGGAAGACGAAGCTGAGAGGTTGAGAGGCTGAAACGGGATTTCATGGAAGTTAAGGGGACAAAATTTGGAGATGAAAACCAGTCTGGCAGTGTGTCTCTGCTAAGCCTGGAACCATGAGGTACTATACTCCAGGAGCAAGGATGAACCAGAAATAAACTATTTCCTGAGGAACTGAAACACAGACTTCAATCATCTCAATTACAGATTGAATCCAAATGATCTAAGATTACAAATGCCTCTAACCTAGTTACAGAAACAATATGAATACTCTCTGGAGGAAAAAAATATGTCATCGAGAGATTCATATTATCTATTCATGTTTTCATATACAATGTCAAAGCAGTAAATCAAAGACAACCAGTGTGATGGGTTTTTTTTCTTAAAATGCTATCTTGACACAGTTTTTTTTTTGTTTAATAATTTTCATTGTGCTTTAAGTGAAAGTTTACAAATCAAGTCAGTCTCTCACACAAAAACTTATATACACCTTGCTACATACTCCCAATTACTCTCCCCCTAATGAGACAGCCTGCTCCTTCCCTCCACTCTCTCTTTTCATATCCATTTCGCCAGCTTCTAACCCCCTCCACCCTCTCATCTCCCCTCCAGGCAGAGGAAACCAACAGTCTCAAGTGTCCACCTGATCCAAGAAGCTCACTCCTCACCAGCGTCCCTCTCCAACCCACTGTCCAGTCCAATCTATGTCTGAAGAGTTGGCTTCGGGAATGGTTCCTGTCCTGGGCCAACAGAAGGTCTGGGAGCCATGACCACCGGAGTCCTTCTAGTCTCAGTCAGACCATTAAGTCTGGTCTTTTAATGAGAATTTGGGGTCTGCATCCCACTGCTCTCCTGCTCCATCAGGGGTCCTCTGTTGTGTTCCCTGTCAGGGCAGTCATCAGTGGTAGCCAGGCACCATCTAGTTCTTCTGGTCTCAGGATGATGTAGTCACTGGTTCATGTGGCCCTTTCTGTCTCTTGGGCTCATAATTACCTTGTGTCCTTGGTGCTCTTCATTCTCCTTTGATCCAGGTGGGCTGAGACCAATTGATGCATCTTAGATGGCTGCTTGCTAGCGTTTAAGACCCCAGACGCCACTCTTCAAAGCAGGATGCAGAATGTTTTCTTAATAGATTTTATTATGCCAATTGATTTAGATGTCCCCTGAAACCATGGTCCCCAAACCCCTGACCCTGCTACTCTGGCCTTCGAAGCATTCAGTTTATCCAGGAAACTTCTTTGCTTTTGGTTTAGTCCTGTTGTGCTGACCTCCCCTGTATTGTGTGTTGTCTTTCCTGTCACCTAAAGTAGTTCTTATCTACTATCTAATTAGTGAATACCCCTGTCCCACCCTCCATCCCTTCCCCCCTCATAACCACAAAAGAGTGTTTTCTTCTCAGTTTAAATTATTTCTCAAGATCTTATAATAGTGGTCTTATACAATATTTGTCCTTTTGCCTCTGACTAATTTCACTCAGCATAATGCCTTCCAGGTTCCTCCATGTTATGAAATGTTTCACAGATTCCTCACTGTTCTTTATCGATGCGTAGTATTCCATTGTGTGAATATACCATGATTTATTTATCCATTCATCCGTTGATGGGCACCTTGGTTGCTTCTATCTTTTTGCTATTGGAAACAGTGATGCAATAAACACGGGTGTGCATATATCTGTTCATATAAAGACTCTTATTTCTCTAGGATATATTCCAAGGAGTGAGATTGCTGGGTTGTATGGTAGTTCTATTTCTAGCTTTTTAAGGAAGTGCCAAATGGATTTCCAATGTTTGACACAGTTTTGAGGCCCTAACTAGAGCTGATCACTTCCCAGTCTTGAGCACTCTCCAAACTTATTGGCTTCTCACATTCCTGGGCCACTAGACACCCACCCTAATTGCCCCAGGACCAGGCACCAAGCAACTAGGGATAGCCTCTATGCCCTGCAACCTGTGGAATTATTCAAAATACCCAACCCTCAGAAAGCCCTAAAAACCTGGCTAACTCACTTTTGCTTGCCATGCAATTCCAGCTTGTTGCTATGCTGTCCTGGGGTGTAACTCCCTGAGTGATCCTGCACGTCATGCTGTGTTCTCCCCCGGGAATCCTGAATAAAATACACCCTTTAAAACTTTCACAGTCTCTCTCTTGATCTGTATCTGGACTTGCCATGCCTCATCCAAGGTAATATGATTAAAACAAATAGGTATACAAGGAGTCGAGAAAACAACAACAACAACGAAGAAAAACAATGTTGTTGTTGATAAGTGCCGTCGAGTCAGTTCTGACTCATAGCGACCCTATGTACAACAGAAGGAAATACTGCCCAGTCCTGCGCCATCCTCACAATTGTTGTTATGCTTGAGCCCATTGTTGCAGCCACTGTATCAATCCATCTCGTTGAGGGTATTCCTCTTTCTCGATGACCTTCTACTTTACCAAGCATGATGTCTTTGTCCAGGGGCTGATCCCTCCAAATAACACGTCCAAAGTATGTGAGATGACATCCTACCACTCTTGCTTCTAAGGAGCATTCTCGCTGTACTTCCTCCCAAAACAGTTGTTCTTTCTTCTGGCTATCCATGTATAATCAATGTTCTTCATAAACG
Organism: Loxodonta africana; assembly: GCF_030014295.1. Lineage (NCBI taxonomy): Eukaryota > Metazoa > Chordata > Mammalia > Proboscidea > Elephantidae > Loxodonta > Loxodonta africana. The sequence goes on along the minus strand of NC_087363.1, from coordinate 26,305,776 downwards.
CCATAATTCAAGGGCATCAACTCTTGGTCTTCCTTATTCGTTGTCCAGCTTTTGCATGCATATGAGGTGATTGAAAACACCATGACTTGGGTCAATCGCACTTTAGTCCTCAAAGTGACATCTTTGTTTTTTAACACTTTAAAGAGGTCTTTTGCAGTAGATCTACCCAATGCAATGCATTGTTTGATTTTGACAGCGGCTTCCTTGGGCCCTGATTGTGGATCCATGTAAAATAAAATCCTTGACAACTTCAATATTTTCTCCATTTATTATGATGTTGCTTATTGGTCCAGTTGTTTGAGTATTTTTGTTCTCTTTATGTTTAGGTGTAATCCATACTGAAGGCTGTAGTCTTTGATTTTCATCAGTAAGTACTTCAAGTCCTCTTCACTTTCACCAAGCATGGTACTGTTATCTGCATAACGCAGGTTGTTAATGAGTCTTCCTCCAATCCTGATGCCACGTTCTTCTTCATATAATCCAACTCCTTGGATTATTTGCTCAGCATACACATTGAATAAGTACAGTAGAAGGATACAGCCCTCACATACACCTTTTCCAACTTTAAACCACACAGTATCTCCTTGTTCTGTTCAAATGACTGCCTTTTGGTCTATGTCCAGGTTCTGCATGAGCACAATTAACTGTTTTGGAATTCTCATTCTTCACAATGTTATCCATAATTTGTTATGATCCACACAATCGAATGCATTTGCATAGACAATAAAACACAGGTAAACATCTTTCGGTTTTCAACCAAGATCCATCTGAAACCAGCTTGAATTTCTGGCAGTTCCCTGTCAATGTACTGCCGCAATCGCTTTTGAAAGATCTTCAGCAAAATTTTACTTGTGTGTGACATTAATGATATTGTTCAATAATTTCTGCATTCTGTTGGATCACCTTTCTTTGGAATGGGCACAAATATGAATCTCTTTCAGTCGATTGGCCAGAAAGCTGTCTTCCAAATTTCTTGACATAGATGAGTGAGTACCTCCAGCGTTGTATCCATTTGTTGAAACATTTCAATTGGTATTCCATCAATTCCTGGAGCCCTGTTGTTTGCCATTCTCTTCAGTGCAGCTTGGACTTCTTCCTTCAGTATCATTGGTTCTTGATCATATGCTACCTCCTGAAATGGTTGAATGTCGACCAATTCATTTTGGTACAGCGACTCTGTATTCCTTCCATCTTCTTTTGGTGTTGCTCAATATTTTCCACAAAGAATCCTTCAATATTGCAACTTGAGGCTTTAATTTTCTTCTTTAGTTCTTCAAGCTTGAGAAATGCCAAACATGTTCTTCCCTTCTGGTTTTCTAACTCTAGGTCTTTGCATGTTTCATTATAATAACTTCATCTTCTCCAGCTGCTCTCTGAAATCTTCTATTCAGCTCTTTTACTTCATCATTTTTCCATTTGCTCTAGTTACTCTATATTCAAGAGCAAGTTTCATGGTCTTTCTGACATCCATTTTGGCCTTTTCTTTCTTTCCTGTCTTTTTAATGACCTTTTGCTTTCTTCATATATGATGTCCTTGATGGATGTATGTTTGATGTCCCCACACATCTGTCAGTCTGTCATACTGTGGTGGCTTGTGTGTTGCTGGGAGCTATGCCATCGGTATTTCAAATACTAGCAGGGTCACACAGGGTGGACTAGCTTCAGTGGAGCTTCCAGACTAAGAGATGAGGAAGAAGGACCTGGCAGTCTACTTCTTAAAAAATTGGTCAGTGAAAACCTTATGAATAACAGCAGAACACTGTCTGATATAGTGCCAGAAATTGAGCACCTGAGGTTGGTGCTCAATTACTCTCAAAATACTCAAAATACAACTGGGGAAAAGCCGCCTTCTCAAAGGAGAGTCAACCTTAATGATACGATAGAGCAAAGTTTTCAGGACCTTCATTGGCTGAGGTGACATGGCTCAAAATGAGAAGAAACAGGTGTAATCAACCTTTAATAATCAGAACATGGGATGTACAAAGTATGAGTCTAGGAAAATTGGAAGTTGTCAAAAATGAAATAGACTGCATAAAGATTGATATCCTAGGCACTACTGAGCTGAAATGGACTGGTATTGGCCATGTTGAATCAGACAATCGTATGGTCTACTATGCCTGCAATGACAAATTAAAGAGGAATGGCATCACATTCATCGTCAAAAAGAACATTTCAAGATCTATCCTGAAGTACAATACTATCAGTGATAGGTAATATCCATATGCTTACAAGGAAGTCCAGTTAATATGACTATTATTCAAATTTACGCACCAACCACTAATACCAAAGATGAGAAAATTGATTTTTACCAACTTCTGCTGTCTAAAATTGATCAAACATGCAGTCAAGATGCATTGATAATTACTGGTGATTGGAATGTGAAAATTGGAAGCAAAGAAAAAGGATCAGTAGTTGGAAAATATGGTCTTGGTGATAGAAACAACACCAGAGATTGCATGATAGAATTTTTCAAGACCAATGACTTCTTCATTGCAAATACCTTTTTTCAACAACATAAATGGCAACTATACACATGGACCTCACCGGATGGAATACACAGGAAGCAAGTCAACTACATCTGTGGAAAGAGACAATGGAGAAGTTCAATATCATTAGTCAGAACAAGGCCAGGGGTCGGCTGTGGAACAGACCATCAATTACTCATACACAAGTTCAAGTTGAAGCTGAAGAAAATTAGAGCAAGTCCACAAGAGCCAAAATACGACCTTGAGTATATCCCACCTGAATTTAGAGACCATCTCGATAACAGATTTGATACATTGAACCCTAATGACTGAAGACCAGATGTGCTGTGGAAGGACAACCTACGTTATCTACATCCAAGAAGTTCAGTCAGTGCCTCCCTGTTCAAGGTGCTGTGCCTTGGAAAGGAGCATGAGAGGTAAGATGAACGGGGACCTGAGAATGGATCTACTGGTTTTCTTTTTTTAATCAACAATAAATATTTTTAAATGATTAATTAATGCCAAAATTCCTTAAACCACATTTACTTTTTTTTAAAGAATAAGCTTTTAGCTTTGCTTTGCTTCAAGTTTAGTAAGTGCAGCCACTTTCATGCAGCAATGACTTAAGTGCTTCTTGTTGTTTGCTGTCAAGTCACTTCTGACACATAGCGACTGACTCTACAGGACAGGACAGAACTGCCCCATAGGGTTTTCTAGGTTGTGATCTATATGGGAGTAAACTACCAGATCTTTTCCCTCAAAGAGCCAGTGGTGGGTTCAAACCACTGTCCTTTCAGTTAGCAGCTGAGTGTTTAACCCTGCACCGCCAGAGCTCCTTTTATTAAGTGCTTAACCTTTGCCACTGAACCAATTTTGATTCATAGCAACCCTACAGGACAGAGTAGAACTGCCTCATAGGGTTTCCAAGGCTTCTATAATCTTCAGGGCTTTCATAATCTTTATGTAAGCAGACTGCAACATCTTTCTCCTGCAGAGCAGCTGGTGGGTTTGAGCCGCTGACTTTTTGGTTAGCCACCAGGCTCCTTATTCAAGTGCTTGCAGTGTTGTTATTAGGTGCTGTCAAGTCAGTTCCAACTCATATTGACCCTATGTACAACAGACTGAAACACTGCTTAACCACATGCTAAATGCTGAGATCAAAAAGATATCAGGCAGTTGGACTCAGAAGCACAACATCCAGGAGTGAGGCCTCTGAGTGAAATTATAGTCCAAAGTGCTGCCACAGCTGCTGGTGCCACACACCTGTCCTTTAGGAAAGAACATTTTTTCTTCATTAACGACTAAGTCAGAGTCCCAAGTGGGTCAGCTCAGCTGCTAATCAAAAGGTTGGAGGCTCGAGTGCACCCAGAGGCACCTCAGAAGACAGGCTTGGCGATCTACTTCTGAAAAACCAGCCATTGAACACTTACAGTGCACGGTTCTCCTCTGACACACATAGGGTCACCATGAGTCGGAATCGACTTAACAGCAACTGGTTAATGACTAGGTCACATTTGGGGTGGCACTTGGAGAACATTCAATTATGCTTCAATGCACTCTGGCCACCTTTCACCCAATGATTTTGGAATCCATTATCGATTGGGCCTCAGTTATGGCTTTAGGGCTTCTTATTATTGCTTTGGGGTTATTATCATTGCTTTGATGGTAATTTTCTTTTGAAGGTCTGAATTGATTATGATACATTTTTAGAATCTACACATTGCACAAAGGCACAAATAAAACTGTAAAAAAAAATATGGGGACAAGTGTTTGTGAAGCCTTCCAGCTCAGTTCTACAGAGTGGAACACGTTTCAAAGTGCTCCAGGGACTTCAGAATACAGGAAATCTTTTCACTAGAGCAGCTGAATCTGTCTCTGATAGTAACCTGGGTTTTGCATCATTGCCTCCCTCTCTCCACCTTGTGTTTAACCCATTTCAAAACCATTAAGATCTGTGAAAAATGCCCTGATGTTATAAATGCAAAAACCCACATAAGAAGCACTTTTAAATAAGACCTGTAAGGTCTTGTGAAAGCCAAATGGGATCCCAGCGTGCCTTCCAAGTCTGCCTTCTAGAAGGAATCTGTCAGCCCGACCATCTGTCTGTTGAGTAGATTGGCCTTGACCTGGTCAGTGGGATGTCAGAAGTGACCGTCCCTCACCAACAGCAGCGTCTTGATAACACTAAAATGGCACTTGGCACAGATTACTGGGCTTGTTTTATCTGGGCAGAGGTGAGGAGGGGGCAGAAGCCCAGTATGGGAGATCACCTGTCTCCCCACTGTGCTCAGCACAGAGTAGCTGGTTAGTAAATATTTCTTGAACTTGATTGAAAAGAGAAAAAATTTAGGGTGAAAGAATTCTAAGTCACGGCCATGTCTAAAAGTCAGGCTTTCCCTGCCCTTACTTGGTTTCCAGTAAGGGCATCAGAATCATCTTGTCCTATTTAAGGTGAACTCTTATTGAATAAGTCTTTCTTATTTAATAAGTCACCCAGAATTCAACATATCAGTGATTACTGGAAATACTTAAGATTTGTCCTTCCGTCCTTTTTTGTTGGGGGAGAGAGTAGTTCTTTGCTATATTGCAAGGCTCAGGCTCAGGCAAACAAGTTCTTTTCCGTGGCACTGCTCAATGACCTTGCCTACCCACCCCCATTTTAGAAAATGGACTGGGACTTAATGTTCCTATCTGCCACAAATGTGCTTGGTGGAGTAAGATTTAGTCAAAAGGAAACCAGCACAGGCCAGACACTGGGCAAGAGGCTGGGGGAGACCAAGATTTCTAGAAGACTAGGTTTCTGGATCTCCTAGCCCAAGAGATAGAGGTTGGGGAGAGGGCGAAGGGTTGGTGAAAGACAAGAAAACAAGTTTACAATACAGTGTTGTAAATTACAGGAACACAAGGAGCAAGGTTGGGGGCTCCCACATAGCCAGAAGCAGGAAAAGGGAGGACTATGTCCAGAAGGGCTTCCCGGAGCAAATGACATGATGTCTGGGCTGAGTCTCAGAGAAGCTAGTTCAATTTCCCTCCAAGAACCACCAGCCAGGATATTGAAAAACACAAATATCCAATGAATAATAAATACAGGAATAAACACAAGAAACAACATAAAGCCAAACAATGAGATAAGAATTTTCACCTACAGAATTAAGGAAATGTAAAATGCTTGTTGCAGCCAGAGATGGCAAAGAAACAGACATGGGGGAACAGACTCTCTTGGCATAGGTGTGGGTGCGATGAAGGGAGTGGGTGGGGACTGATACAGGTTCTTGGAGAACAATTTGGAAGCATCCACCCTTTAACCAAGCAATTCTACTGCTAGAAATTTATCGGAGGGACGCACTTTCAAGAGTTCACCAGATAATATGTGCAAGGGAGTTCACGCCAAATGTAGAGATACTCCAAGTGCCCATTCCTTGATAAAATACTTGCGGCATATCTATATACGAAGAAGCATGATACAGCCACATACACACACACGAATGATGACAGAAGGTGTCTTTCACACATTGAGGGTCACAAGCAACCACATGAGTTAGAGAATCCATTAACCCTTGCCCCTGAGTCAATTTCGACTCATAGCGACCCTACAGGACAGAGTAGAACTGCCCCACAGGGTTTCCAAGGCTGTAAATCTTTACAGAAGCAGACTGCCACATCTTTCTCCCACGAACCATGGACCTTTCGGTTAGCAGCAGAGTGCTTTAACCACTGCACTGCCAGGGCTCCTCTGTGTTGTGCTACTTAGCATGTTTTTGAAATTCAGACACATTTTTGTGTAAATCAGTCACTCATTCCTTTTTATTGCTGATTAGTATTCCACTGGATAGATGTGCTACAATTTGTTTATTCATTCACCTGTTAATGGATACCTGGGCTGTTTCCAGTTTGGGGCTATTAACATTGCATTGTGCTGGAGGTCCTAGCCAGAGCAATTAGGCTAAAAAAAAAAACCAATTAGGCTAGATAAAGAAATAAAGGGCATCCAAATTGGTAAGGAAGATGTAAAAGTATCTCTATTTGTAGATGACATGATCTTATACACAGAAAACCCTGAAGAATCCTCAAGAAAACTACTGAAACTAATAGAAGAGTTCAGCAGAGTATCAGGATATGAGATAAACATATAAAAATCAGTTGGATTCCTCTACACCAACAGAGAGAACATCAAAGAGGAAATCACCAAATCAATACCATTTACAGTAGCTCCTAAGACAATAAATCTAACCAGAGACATAAAAAACCTATACAAAGAAATCTACAAGACACTACTGCAAGAAACCAAAAGAGACCTACCTAAGTGGAAACACATACCCTGCTCATGGATAGGAAGACTCAACATTGTAAAAATGTCTATTCTACCAAAAGCAATCAATAGATACAACGTAATTCCAGTCCAAATTCCAACGATTTTAATGAGATGGAGAAACAAATCACCAACTTCATATAGAAGGGAAAGAGGCCCCGGGTAAGTAAAGCATTACTGAAAAAGAACAAAGTGGGAGGCCTCACTCTACCTGATTTGAGAACCTATTATACTGCTACAGTAGTCAAAACAGCCTGGTACTGGTACAACAACAGATACATAGACCAATTGAACAGAATTGGGAATCCAGACATAAATCCATCCACATATGAGAAGTTGATATTTGACAAGGACCCAAAGTCAGTTAAATGGGGAAATGACAGTCTTTTTAACAAATAGCGCAGGCATAACTGGATATCCATCTGCAAAAAAAAATGAAACAAGACCCATGCTTCACACCATGCACAAAAACTAACTCAAAATGGATCAAAGACCTAATGTAAAATCTAAAACGATAAAGATCATGGAATAAAAAATAGGGACAACACTAGGAGCCCTAGTACATGGCATAAACAGTATACAAAACATTACTAACAATGCAGAAGAGAAACTAGATAACTGGGAGCTCCTAAAAATCAAACACCTATGCTCATTCGAAGACTTCACCAAAAGAGTAAAAGATTACCTAGACTCGGAAAAAGGTTTTAGCTATCACATTTCCAATCAGCATCTGATCTCTAAAATCTACATGATACTGCAAAAACTCAACAACAAAAAGACAAATAACCCAATTAAAAAATGGGCGAAGGATATGAACAGACACTTAACTAAAGAAGACATCCAGGAAATGCTCACGATCATTAACCATTAGAGAAATGCAAAACAAAACTACAGTGAGATTCCATCTCACTCCAACAAGGCTGGCATTAATCCAAAAACACAAAATAATAAATGTTGGAGAGGTTTTGGAGAGACTGGAACACTTATACACTGCTGGTGGGAATGCAAAACAGGGCAACCACTCTGGAAATTGATTTGGCGCTTCCTTAAAAAGCTAGAAATAGAACTACCATATGATCCAGCAATCCCACTCCTTGGACTATATCCTAGAGAAATAAGAGCCTTTACACAAATATATGCACACCCATGTTCATTGCAGCACTGTTTACAATAGCAAAAAGATGGAAGCAATCAAGGTGCCCATCAACAGATGAATGGATAAATAAATTATGGTATATTCACACAATGGAATATTATGCATCAATAAAGAACAATGATTAATATGTGAACCATTTCATAACGTGGAGGAATCTGGAAGGCATTTTGCCGAGTGAAATTAGTCAGTTGCAAAAGGATGAATATTGTATGAGACCACTGTTATAAGAATTCAAGAAATAGTTTATCAGAGACGAAAATATACTTTGATGGTTACGAAAGTGGGGAGGGAGAGAGGGAGGGAGACAGGTATTCAAATTAGATAGTAGGTAAGAACCATTTTAGGAGAGGGGAAAGACAACACACAACACAGGAGAGGTCAGCACAACTGGACTCAACCAAAAGCAAAGAAGTTTCCTGAATAAATCAAACGCTTTAAAGACCAGAGTAGTAGGGGTGGGGGTTTGGGGACCATGGTTTCAGGAGACATCTTGGTCAATTGGCATAATAAAACCTACTAAGAAAACATTCTGCATCCTGCTTTGGAGAGTGGTGTCTGGCATCTTAAACACTAGCAAGCAGCCATCTAAGATGCATCAATTGGTCTCAACCCACCGGGATCAAAGGAGAATGAAGAACACCAAGGACACAAGATAATTATGAGCCCAAGAGACAGAAAGGGCCACATAAATCAGAGACTACATCATCCTGAGACCAGAAGAACTAGATGGTGCCCGGCTACCACCGGTGACTGCCCTAACACAACAGAGAATCCCTGATGGAGCAGGAGAGCAGAGGGATGCAGACCTCAAATTCTCATAAAAAGGCCAGACTTAACGGTCTGAGACTAGAAGGACCCCAGAGGTCATGGTGCCCAGACCTTCTGTTAGCCCAAGACAGGAACCATTCCCAAAGCCAACTCTTCAGACTGGGATTGGACTGGACTATAAGATAGAAACTGATACTGGTGAGGAGTGAGTTTTTCGGCTCAAGCAGACACATGAGGCTATGTTGGCAGTTCCTGTCTGGAGGGGAGATGAGAAGGCAGAGGGGAACAGAAGCTGGCTGAATGGACACAGGAATACAGGGTGGAGAGAAGGAGGGTGCTGTCTCACTAGAGGGAGAGCAATTACGAGTACATAAAAAAAAAAAAAAACCCAGTGCTACGGAGTCGATTCCGACTCACAGCGACCCTATAGGACAGAGTAGAACTGCCCCGTAGAGTTTCCACAGAGCGCCTGGCAGATTCGAACTGCTGACCTTTTGGTTAGCAGCTGTAGCACTTAACCACTACACCACCATAGCAAGGTGTATATTAATTTTTGTATGAGAGACTGATTTGATTTGTAAACTTTCACTTAAAGCACAATAAAAATTAAAAAAATAATAATAACGTTGCTATGAACATTCTTGAACAAGTCTTTGCGTGGATATATGTTTATTTCTCTTGGGGAAATACCTAGGAGTGTAATTAAGTTTGTCCTTTTCTTCTTCTAGATTGTGAGCCTTTTGCGGGCTGATTTATTTAATCTCCAGTGCCAATCCTAGTGCCTTGGTGCATGGTAGGTGTTGAGCAAATATTTGTTGAAATAAAACATAGTTCCAGAACAAAGTACTTTTTCCATATTGTATGTAATATGCATCTCTCATTTAGCACACTATGAGCCTAGCAAGATGCAAGGATTGTCTTCCTTAATCTTCCCAATGAGGCTTTAAGGTAAGAAATACCTCATTTTACAAGTTAGGAAGCAGAGGCCAAGAGAAGTCAGGCGAGCTGCTGAAGGTCACACAGCAGGAGAAGGGAAGAGACAGAATTTGAAATTGAAGCTGTTTGTAACCAGTAAAAAACCAGTTGCCATTAAATCAATTCCAACTCATGGCAAGTCTATAAGACAGAGGAGAGCTGCCCCCATAAGGTTTCTAAGGCTACAGATCTTTACGGAAGCAGACTGCCACATCTTTCTCCTGTGGAGAAGCTGGTAGGCTCAAACTGCCGACCTTTCAGTTAGCAGCTGTGCCACCAGGGCTGCTAGTCAAATATCTCCCGTTTGTATAAACACAGAAGGTGACCACTCCCCATACCCCACCCCCATCTATGTCATCCTCGCCATCCTTTGAGCTGGCACCTGAGCAAGTGGGTGTAGGAGAAGAGGCCTGAATAAGGGATGGGGGGCCATCTCCTCCTTGAGGAGCCTCTCAAGCCCTTCTCAGTCCCTCTTACACCATTTCTGTAACAACACAGCCCTGAAATGACTCATTTGTGCACGTCAGCCCCACTGAGACTGCAGATATTTGAGAGACGGAATCTACTCTCTTAAACCACACACAGAGACCTATTTGTTAAGTTCACCAGCGAAAACAGAAAGCAGTCATCTTGTTAATGAAGGGGCCGGGGCACACATGGGAGGACAACAGACTTCAGCAAGGGTGTTACTCAGGTTAATCAGAGGCCGTTGGGCGCTGAGCCTGTTGAGCTTTGAGGCCCCACTAGTGCTCAGTCGGATGGTCAGTATATATTCAGAATTCCCCAGCCCCCTCTTCCGCACTCTCCAGTCTTCTGGCCTGCCCGAATGTTCCGGGGACAATGACAGAGGCAAGAGACAAGGTGTCTTTCCAAGTCCTGTGATACAAGTAGGCTTTGTCTTAAAACCCTGTAATTGTGCTGTAGAAATGGCTACTCTTTTGATTAACTTTTTAGTTGACCTTTAATTCTATGTATTCTCGACCATTAAAACAAGGTTTAGTTGGCTTTTTAAAGCTAAAAACCATCCCATTCTCCAAATTTATTTTCTTCCTTGAATTTTAGACAAGAGCCCCAGGGGTGCAGTGGTTATAGTGCTCAGCTGCTAACCAAAAGGCTGGTGGTTCTAACCCACCCAATGCTCCACGGGAGAAAGATACGGCAGTCCGCTTCCGTGAAGATTCACAGCCTTGGAAACTCTATAGGGTCGCTAGGCGTCAGAATCGACTCAGCAGTAGTGGGTTTTGGAAGTCTATTTGGTTACAGTGGTTTTGTTTCCACTATTCTTGGCCGGATGGATGGTTTCAAGTCAAATGCTTATTTGTGCGATTGTCAAACACACAATTCTGTCTCTCTTGCCCCAGTTTTCAAAACAACAGTTCAGAGAGCAATACTGGCATGTCCAGAGAACATCTGTTTATCTACTTTTGGTTATCAGTGCCCTTTATAAGGGACGAGGCACTCACCATTCCCAAAGCACTTCCCACCCCCAGGCCTGGCTCCCTGTGGGTCTCTGACAGACAGTGCTCTCTGGCCACAGAGGCTGGGGCCACAGAGGCTGAGGCAGCCGCTGCCAGGTCTCAGCAGTGAACGAGCAGAAGTGTCCTAGAGTCTCGGTTCAATTCCCCCACCCAGAGGCTGCAGCAACTTTTTGTAGTTATAATTAAAATCATTGATTAATCTCCTTTCTTTCCTATGGTACTGTGGTGTCACTTTTCACTGCTGTCCCCAGAGTCCAGCCCTTGACAGGCAACAAAGTAGACTCATTGATTGAACAGTGCTTGTGTCCCCAGCCCAACAGCTAGTACTGGGCAACTCTTAAGCATATCTCTTCTCCCCTCCCTCTCCCAAAACCTTGCCCAGGCTTCATCTACCCTGAGCCCACTTGACTTTGCTCTGTCCTCTGTACCTTTGGGAAATGAAGATATTTCAACAAGTTCTGGTCCTTGTATGAGAAGACATTTTGTATGACAGGAATGCCAGCCTACCAGTGCCAACGTAGCCAAATTCGGGGCCTCTGTTCCTCTCACTGAAAATGGGGAGGTGAGTTCTACGGGTCCTAGTGGAAGCTCTAAAAGTTTCACAGCAGCCCCTTTAAATAAGGAAGTGGCTGTTGCCATTTCTGCCACTGACCTGCCCAGCCCCTTGAAAAAGATATCTAATTCCTCAAATGTCTTGCCCATAAAATGGAACAACTCATGTCACTCAGTTCATCTACTTAACACATTGGGTTGTTGATTGTAACGCCCAATGTGCCCCATAAATGCAGCTCCTCTCCCGTTAACCTCCAGCTATCTGGACCCCTCCCCCACTTCCGGCTTCCTAAAACTTCTGGTCAAGTTCCCCAGGCCTCTAAGAATCTCAGTGTGTGACTGGGAGCATTTAAGAAGCTGAAAGGCCACACAAGGAGCAGTTGAAGGCAGCAGGAATTGAATAGGCAGCAGCTGGTGGCTTGGGAGGGTCGGTAGTCACAGGCAAATGGGCGGCACCCCACAATTGCTCCGACGGGGCGGTATTCCCCCCGCCAAAATTTTAAGTTTCATTCTCACAAGATGCAGGTATAGAAGCAAATGAGGGGTTTTTCTAGCGCCTGTGGTCCCCTCATGTCAAACCGGTAGACACTGAAACCGAAACGGCCTCGGACGCCGCTAACTCAGTCTGCCGCGGTGTAAATCCAGGGCAAACAGAACCGCATAAAATATTCGAATTTGTGTGCCTGGCAATATGAGGTATACGCCAGGCTTTTACCTTAGAAATTAGAATGAAATGAGATTTAGAAGCTGCTTCTGACTTTGGAAGCATTTAATTACGACTAAAAATGCCCAAAGGCCTGAGATATTAGGTATGAGGACCTGGGTTCATGGACGCGCCCTCTCCAAATGGGGCGTGTGGAGCTTGGCAGAACCGCCACATAAACACTTTTGGGGGAACACACGACACCTCCGACTCTAGGGGCTAATTCCCGAAGGGGGAAGGGAGGCAGGCGAGGGGATGCGAGAGGCCGCACTCCAGAAGCTGGGGGACTGACCTAAAATCGTTGGCAAGGCCGAAATGGCCTCCCAAGCAGATCTGCCTTGCTTCGAGAACTTTTCCCTGGCGCAGGCTTGACTGGAGCTCACAATCGCACCTCCCCGCCCGTGTACCTGGCGCCGCCTCCTGCTTCCTTCCTGCCAGGAATTTACATTCACAGCAGGTCTGGAGTCCCCAAGGGACCCCTCCTGCCACTGAACCAATGGAGCGAGTGCCCCACACGCTGCATCGCAATTGCAAGCTTCCTGGTCTTTTTCGCCACGGACCTCACTCCCCGCGGGCGGAAGGCACACCTGTCCTGGGCACTTCAGTATCCTCAGGGCGGAAGACGGGGCTTAACGCGCCTTTCTCGGAAAAAAAAAAAAAAAAAAAATGAGAGCAAATTTCAAGACATGAACCCGGGCAGTAGAACATCAAACACCTTGAGACAGCCATACCTGCTGCTTCAGTTTTCCTGAGTCATTAGTTTCATCATTCCTCCAACCTGGAATCAACTTGATGGAGCAATGGATTTTTCTTTTTTCAAGAGTAAGTCTGACTTTTTTCAGTGGAGACACTTGTCCAATTAGCCGGTTTTACAAGCCTCCGCCTTTTCTATCGCCCGGCATTGTTTCAGCCCTCTTGACACCTCTCACCTCCGCGTCTGCAGGGTCTGGGTATTGTAATGGGCTTCGGCCTTCCGCCTACCCCACCCCCGCCCACCTGAGAGACTTCCCCACCACCCCGGGGGTTTGTTGTTTGTTCCCCTGGAAGGCCGAGTCCCGGCTCAAGGTCAAAGCATTGTTTGGAGCCGTAAACTGATGCGTGTTCGGGTTTCCTTGGACATCCGGACTCCTTCAGTGGAAACCTATTTTATATCTGGGATTTTTTTTCTTATTACATTCCCATTTTCACTTCAGGAAATTAATGTTTTCCTTTGGGTGTTTTGGCAAAGACTCTCTATTGAAAAGTCTTGCTAACATTTTTCTCCCTAAGTTGTTAAGGCTAAGAGCTATGGACCGCAGAAAGATGGAGTGCTTCTCTTCCAGGTATGAACCAATCTTGACCGTGAACTTTTGATTCCTAGAGATTGCCAGTTTAGGAAACAATATTCTCCGGCTCGCTGTTGTTTGATTTTATCTTGCTGAAACCTTAACCACGCTGCTGCTTTTCCTGACAGACCTGGAACTTCACAGTTAAATCCAACTTTGCTGTTGACTTTTAACACTTTGTCAGGTTAACGGCTCTGCCGTGGCAGTGGTTAGCGATTTCTACTCTTGTGTATGAAAAGGCCAATATTACCACCCAGTTAAAAATCTGTTTCTGAAAAGGTTAAAGGTATAAGCATATTCAATATTCGCAACACCAGTAAGTATAATAATAGCAAAAAAAAAAAGCTTTAACCTGAAAACTTCTTAAATGACTGATTTAAATGAAATAATTTGTAAAATGTGATCAACGATAACATGTAATGTCCTGCAGCCATTTTTAAATCCTTAAATGAAAACTATGTTCAGGAGAAGAAAAAATGTTAGGTGAAATAGAAGATAACAGATTTATAGCTACTTAAAATTATGCGCATATGAAGACAGAGCCAAAAAGTAATAATACCAATGGAAAAGACTTGGCAATTAGGTGACTTCTTTTCAACATTTTTCTTGATGCTCTTGCATGAATTAGTCAGCCGTTTTAAAAAAGATGGAAAAGGGATAAGAAAGAGGTGGTACTCTAAAGTCTCTGTGGTTGGCTTTGTTTTGCTAACAAGTACCTGATTTCCTTCTCCTAGCGTGATTTTCATCATGGCCTTTTCCAAAGCGTTTGAACTGGGATTAGTGGCTGGTGAGAGACGTTTTGTTCTTTTGATCACTAAATGTTCATGTGGCCTGAAATATAGGCTCCATGTGCTGATTTTTGTCTTTAAAGGGTTGGGCCACCAGGAACTTGCAAGATCCCCACAGGGAGATGCTGACATTCGGTCCCAGGAAGAGCCTGTGGTTCGTCATCAGCCTTTCCAGTTTGTGCCATTCATGGGCATCCAGGACAGTAAGACTTACTGCCTTAGCTCTGCAGTTGGTATCTCTGTTCCCTCCTTCCTTTGACTCCTGGATACCTTTTTGACCCTTTTTTACCTAGGAGAGTGGGTACCTCATTCTGGTGAGCAGGGCAGGCGGTTGGACAGGTTTCGGTTATGGAGGTGAGACAGGCATTATGTAGTTCACCTCTCTGGAACACAGTGTCCCTCACCTGGTTCCGCTGGTGTGCTGGGGGGCTCCAGAACCACCACTGGCCTGTGCATGAAAAAGATTTCTCTGCTCCAAAGGCATAGGTGGCAAAAGAGGCTTACAATTTTGAGGCATCTGCATATACTTTGGGGAGATTAAGTCCTTAAGCTCGTTGGGAACCTTTGTTTACAGGAATGCCCTTAGCTTTTCCGTCCCTCCAGCCTTGAATCCACTTCATCTCTCCTTTCAGGTAAAGAGCTAAACAAGACCTGCTGTCTGAATGGGGGAACTTGCATGCTGGGGTCCTTTTGCGCCTGCCCTCCCTACTTCTACGGACGGAACTGTGAGCACGATGTTCGCAAAGAGTAAGCCATTCAGTGGGTGGAGGTCAGGGAGAGGAGGGGCTCGGTGCTGGAGAGGAGAGAGGAGAAGCCTCGTCTGTCCATTCTCAGGAACTGTGGGTCTGTGCCCCATGACACCTGGCTGCCCAGGAAGTGTTCCATGTGTAAATGCTGGCACGGCTGGCTTCGCTGCTTTCCTCAGACCTTTCTGCCTGGCTGTGGTAAGTGGATGTTCCTTTCTTTTGTCCTCTGGGGTTAGTTAGTTGTCTGTCAGCACTGTTTACAGGGTCTCTCCTTCTACCCCATGGTTGTATAGAGCCTCACAGCAGAAGACACCACAGTTCTGCTTGTGAAAGCATCAAAGACTCCACATGGGATAGTCGCATGCTTGATATTTACTCCCTCAGAAACGTAGCTGGCTGTGCTGCCCTTTAGGTGGAGAGTTTATCCAAGTCTATCTGACATTTTATATAGTCTGTGAGGAGTCTCTGCATGATGCAAATGGTTAAGTGCACACCTACTAAACAAAAGGTTGGTAGTTGAATCCACCTGGAGGTGCCTCAGATGAAAGGCGTGGTGATCTACTTCTGAAAGTTCACAGCCACTGAAAACACTATGGAGCACAGTTCTATTCTGAAACACATGGAGTCGTCACAAGTTGGAATCAACTTGATGGCAACTAGTTTGGCTTTTGTTGTCAACTGTGAGCCTTTATTGAAGAAAATAAACAAGAAAAGACTTGGTCTCTTAAACTCCAAGGAGTGCTCTCTGGGGTTCCTTTTCTTTGGGCAGGGATACCCAAACAAGCTATAGGATGGACCACTCAATTAGTATGCACCCCAACAACAGTGTCAGGGGCGCTGAACACCAATTAATGCCCTTAAATTTCCACCAGAGGCTTGATCCCACTCTCCTCCTTTAGAAACTTTTTCGTGAGCCGTATAAGTCACCTGAACAACCCCCCTGGTGATTGATCTCAGAATCTTTTGACTTTACTGATTTGAGGAGAAGAAGGGCAGGGACAAAGATCCGAGGATACTCTTCTCACCCAATGTGAGCCAGATTTCTAGGGCCACCCAAGTTCCAAAGCCTTTCATAGTTCTGACCCTTATGGATGTTAAAAATTGAAAATGTTCAATTCCAGAAAATATGTGACAGCAAATGCTTTCCTGAGCACATGACGGGTCTCTTCACCCAGACAAGGATTGTGTCTTCCATTTGCACTCTCAGTGTCAGGCCCAGGGTAGGCGTTTGATAAGTGTGGGTTAAATGATTGGCTGGATGGGGACCTTGTTTTTCCCCCTGGAATTTGGGGTCCAGAGTATGCTGTCACCTTATCAACAGGGCCTAACAAGTTCTGTCCTACTTCTGCAATTGAAGGCATCACCAACTGTGGTAGGTTAATCAAACCCAGTTGCCATCAAGTTGATTCCAACCCATGGCAACCCCGTGTGCAGAGTAGAACTGTTCTACAGAGTTTTCTTGGCTGTAATCTTTACAGAAGCAGATCACCAGGCCTTTGTTCCATGGCACCACTGGGTGGACTCATGGGGTAGGATATAAGGTGTGAAAATGAGCATTCAGGAAAGAACGAGTTACAGTAGGCCAAGGCAACTTTGACTGAAAGTCTCAGGGGAGTCTGAATTTCATGTCATAGGTACTGTTGACGCCATAAGCATACTGTAATCATCAAATGCTGGGCCTCAACAGATCTTTGGCTCATGTAGATATGCCACATATTTGGGCATCAGGGTAATGACAGTGTCCCCACCTTCCAGATGGCCGCGTGATGGATGAGCACCTAGAAGCTTCCAGGACTCCAGAATTACTACCATCTGTATGCACCACTCTTATGCTAGCCAGCCTCTGCCTTTCCACACTGTTGTATTAATCAACTTTTGCCTTTTCTGGAATTACAAGTTTAGATGTCAGGGAAAAATTTCATGGTCAGTAAGGGCTGCCACTCTAATGTCGTAACTGAAAGATGATCATTTGTCAGTTGCCTTTAAATAATGAATTCATTTGGATAATGGTCCCTAACACTTAATGTGCCCACTACTTCTTTCCTCTGCCTCCACCTCCCTCCCCAAAAGCTTACTTTTTTAAAAAAATCAACCATATCTACTCTGTGCCCAAGTCCTATTTCTTGATACATACTAGCTCTACAAAGGGGTTCATATCAATGTTTTCCTTTAAACATATGAATTCTGTATTCAGATTATTAAAGGCTAATTATAATATGGAACTGAGGATAAAATATTTAACAGAGTTGGTCAAAATCAGTAAAGTGTCTTAAAAGCAAAGGAAAGAAAACATCTACAATGAAAAGAGGAGACAGGAATGCCAGAGTAACGGGAATATGTGTGTACCAGGGAGACTGAGTAGAAAAGAGGAAGTAAATGGGAGAGAAAGAGCAGAAAAAATAAAATAGATTACTTGATTGATGGTGAGGTAGGTGTAGTGAAGCAAGTTAAAAAGCTAAATTGAAGGGCAAGTTTCCTTCATCTATAGAAAGACTAGCTATGTAAGACAATGCTTTTTTCTCAAGGCATTGTAAGAAGAATGAAGTCTTGGAAGAAAATTATTATCTAAATTTCCCCAACAAGATTGGCTCATTTGTGTCTTCTCCTTAGTATGCAAGTATTTTAACTGTTGTAGAAGACAAGGGAAAATGTTCACAATAAACCAGGTGATAAAACCATACATATTATAAAGCCCATCTTTAAAATACATTGTGTATGTGTATAGGGTCGCTATGAGTTGGAATCGACTCGACGGCACTGGGTTTGGTTTTTTGGTATACATATTTATGTTTTCCAAATTCTCCATGGTGAGGATGTGTGACATCTGTTTTCATATGGAATGTGAAGGCTACATCTGGCTTGAAACGGAAGGAGCCAGAAGAGCCATGAGCTCCAGATGGGTGTCCTGTATATTACTGTGCTGTGAAGGGCAAGACTTCCTTGCATTATTTAGGCCCTGTTTTTTTTTTTGATGTGCAGTTTACATTTTTCAAAATTAACGCTTTGCAGGGGCCAAGTTCCAAATGGGCGGAGTTTTTTGCAGTGCCCAAAGGAAAGGGGGTAAAAAGGAAGCAGTGAAGTACCCCAGAAACAGCACAAAAGTACAAGCAAAGGGACCTAGTGTGAAGTGCTAGTCTGGCCACTGACTGGCAGTGGGGCCCAGCTTCCCAATCCGTGAACCTGGATTAGTGCCTACGTCAGAGTGTTGTTAGAACTAAATGAAATAAAATAGATTCTCAACAGATGTTGCATTTTCTTATCTTTCTTCCTGTCTATTTACCAGCAAGTGTTTAAAAATATTGTTTCTGCCCAGAAAAGAAAAATTAAAAAACAAAAAACCTTACAAGTATTGGAAGAAGGCTTCTCGTAGGCATATGAATAATCAGTAACCATGCTGTGGGTGAGGCCGGGACAATGTCTTCCAAGCTTGGACCATTCACATGCTACCTGAGTGAGCTGGGCCACTTCACCTGTACTTACTATTTTTCTTTACATCAACTCATTTTTTTAAATGCTTTTTACTTGCCCAAAGCAATAGCATTTGGAAAGTCCTGGATAATTTAGACAAGTCTTGAAATTAAAAAAAAAAAAATGTTCACCTGTATACCATCTAAGATGAGCCAGAGGACTAGAGGTACATTCTGGAAAATGGTGCTCCAGGGGATGCATTAAACTTAGATTCTGTCCTTGAGCAGACTGCTCAAAACAAAGTTCTCATGTGGGGACCAATAAAGACATACCTGGGGGTCACCAGTGTTCCACTCTTTGACCTCGTCATTCCATGTAGGTGGACAAGCCGTGGTTCACTTGAAACGCTGTCACTGACTTAAAGGCCTGACATCAGAGATTATTGTAGCACTTTTACAAAGGCCATCTTTAGGAAGAGTTTTTAATGACTTGGGGAAATGCTTATGATACAGTCTCAGCTGTGAAAGGTAGAATATTGAATGATCTCAACTGTGGTAGAAAACCAGAATATCAAAGTGATCCTTTCTGAGTAGTGGAATTATGAATAGTCTCATTTTCTAAAGTATCTACTAGAAATGTAACTAATTTTATAATTGGGAAATAAAGGTTTTTATAAAGAATATGGGCAAGATTTATTTATAATTGCAAGATTGTGAGATTTTAAATAATCTTGGGCTCATGGAAGCCATCATGGGAAAATGAGGCAGTTAACCTCGGACTAAACTCTGATGACGTATGGTTAAGAGTTCAGCTGCTAACCAGAAGGTCGGTGGTTTAGATCCACCAGGCGCTCCTTGGCCTATAGGGTTACTATGAGTGGGAATCAACTCAACGGCAACGGGTTCATATAAAAATAAAAACCAAACCCATTGCCATCCAGTTGATTGCAACTCTGCGACCCTAGAGGACAGAGTAGCACTTCCCCACAGGGTTTCCAAGGTTATTAATCTTTACAGAAGCAGACCACGGGCATCTTTCTCCCTTGGAGCAACTGATAACTGATATTCATCCCCCTGCCCTCCCCATTCTAGACTTCCTCACCCTGAACTAGCAACTCTGCTGGTTAATGCGACTTTCCTGGTAGGGAGACCAGACGCTCATCCCTAAAGGGTCTTAGCCTGTGATGGCCATGTTCTTCTCAGGCTGTGGCTGCAGTACTTGCCCATTTACCATCAAAATTGGGCAGCAAGTACCCAGATATGTACCAGTGGATCACTGGGGCTGAGGCTTTGCACCTCTGCAACAGCCAGTCATGGTGGGGAGGGGAGGGGAACTGTCCCAGAGAAGAACACATCACCTTGACCTAGGCAGCCCCTTCAGCCAAGGCCAAGTCCTAGAGGGACACAGCTGTGAGCCATCAGCAGCCAACACTCTGACCCAGCATCCGCCAGGGCATCCTGTCTCCCAGAGGGCCTTCCGCTCACACACACCCCCACCTTCTTTCATATTGCCTAGCTCCTGCTGCTTCAATAAAATGGTGAATAATTAGCTTCCCTCTCATAACCCCTGTGGTCTACAATTACCCTTCTGCCGTATGTTATTTTATGAAACTATATTTATCATTTCACATGTCACCTCAGAACTTAGCTGGCAGCGTTCAGCAGGTAATCTTGCGACAATTAATGCTTAATTGCTTCCTCCCTTTCACGGCTTGGACATTTATGAGGACCCATCTGTCCATCAGTATTCTCTTTTAGGGACTTTTGCCCTCCCCAAAGGGATCCCTAGTGGTGCAGTAGTTAAAGCACCCCACTGCTAAGCCGTTTTGAACCCACCAGTAACTCTGTGGGAGAAAGATGTGGCAGTCTGCTTCTGTAAAGATTTACAGCCTTGGAAACTATGGGGTAGTTCCTACTCTGTCCTGTAGGGTCACTATGAGTCATAATCAGCTGGACAGCAGAGGGTTTTCTGGTTTTTCCCTCCCCAAGGACCTAAAACAACCAAAGACAAAACTCACAGGAGCCTGCCGACGCCACCTTGCTCTGCAAGAAGCCCTCAAGTCCACAGTGCCCCCACACATTGACCCATGCACGTCCCCTTCTCTCACTGGGGTTTAAGCAGGGCAGCAGGAACACAGTCACTGCAGGTCACTACAAACCCTGCTGAACAGTGGGGGTAGTGGAGACTTTGCACGCACCTTGTGTGAGCAAGCAAGAAGAATGCGGTTACAGGTGAACTCACTGTTTTGGGGTGGAGGTACCTTTTTTTTTTTTTTTAACTCTCTTAAAAGAAAAATCCAAGACCCACAAAATCATATGGCTATATATTATCTGTACCAACACTGGAAGAGTAATCAACAGAACTGACTTGTTAAACTAGGTACATGCACCCTTTGATTAAAAAATAATACTGATAAATTCAAAAAGATGACTAAAACTGCCAGTCATTAAAGAGGCCAGCAGGAGAGACGAAGGGAAGCTCCCCGGGAAGGCAGTGCTGGAGTCAGAGCTCAGGGATGAGGAAAGGAAAGGGCCAGAACCAGCCCTGAGGAGCATCAAAGGAGCCAAAGGAGAAAGGAACAACCCTGAGGAGACCTGAAGGTACAGGGAGCTCCGAGAGGGTACCAGCCATAGTAAGTGTGACAGAGAGGTCAGGATGGAAACTGACTTCAGCCCCTACTTAATCAGTAGATGCAGTTACAACACACCGTGGGGAAGAATCCTGGATCTGCTGGCCACACCCTGGCCTCCTCAGAACTGCTGACCTCAGAAAGACTGGTCAAGGAAAGCAGCAAGGACAACCCCTAAACGTGAAAAGTTGGCACAGACTTTGAGAGCCCTGAGAAGTGGTCATGAACCTTAAAAATATAATGCCCATAGTATTTTCTATTTGCAAGGTAGCTTTCAGCAAATACATCCAAGTTGTCACTCACCATCATAAAACAAAGATTTGGGAGCTGCAGATATCAGTTGGCAAAGTGCAAAGAACGATTAAAAAAAAAAAAAGTCAGCATCAGAAAACAAGTTTGAGGTGAGTGCCCTTAAGCCTGCATCTGGACGGGGCACCCAGGGCTGACACCTTGACTGGGCCGATGTGGTCATATCCATCTCAGGCTTGGGTTGGACCAACTGTGTTTGGGAGGGAGCAGTATGCATGTTATTAAAATGGTCAGGTTGCACAAACCCTTCACCACCAAACATGCCCCTGATGACACAAAGCCCCCTCATCTCAGGGTGCATTCCCCCAACCCATGCACCTGAAATAAGGCAGGGCTCACTTTAGTCCATCACTGGTTTCTTTTCAGTAGCAAATACTATTGAGAGCCCGAAATCTGGGTGCCAGGTGTCTATTCACAGGGTCACTGCTTTCAGGACTTCTTGGAAAGAGCTGGGGGCGGGGGGGGGGGGACACACAGATGTGTAGTTGTTAGGGGCTGTTGAGTCGGTTCTGACTCATAGTGACCCTATGTACAACACAACAAAACATTACCCGGACCTGCACCATCCTCACAATCATTGCTCTGTTTGAGCCCACTGTTGCCTCCACTGTGTCAATCCATCTCGTTGAGGGTCTTCCTCTTTTTTGCTGACCCTATACTTTACCAAGCATGATGTCCACACACAGATATATATATAGATATCAAAAACGAGTGCACACGGATCCAATTCCAATCCAACCCTACAGGGTTGATTCTGGCTTTGCTCTTTCCATATTGGTAACTAACTCCCTTTCCCAACAGTGAAAAACATTACTCTCATTACCTTCAGTATATTTATTCATTTTCTCAAACTGAGAATGCTCCCACTGAATTCCCTCATAATGTCTCTCATCAAGTTCATGACACTTTATCACACTGATTTTTTTCATGTCTGTTTTGCACACTGGTCTGTAAGTATCCTCAGTACCTGTGTGCTAAATACTGGGGCCTCTAGAGCTGCTCAATAAATGCCTGGTGGATGCGGCATGAAGGAAAAAGGAATAAAGTAGGACTACGTACCAGTTTGAACCAGTTCAGTCACGGCCAACGAAACAAAACAGGAACAGAAATGAATTTGGGGGAGGGTGCTTTAGGTTAAAGTTTACGGCGCAAATTAGTTTCTCATTCAAAAATTTATATACAAATTGTTTTGTGGCATTGGTCAGACCAGAATTTTTACAATTTGGTTGACATAGAATGATAACTGGAACCAGGAAAATTACAGGTGGAAGCTCTGGAATGGGAGACTCAAAAGAGATTTAGTGAGCCCTTTCAGGAGCCTGATGCCTGAGATTAGATTATTGCCAGGACTGTGGATGGCCACCATCTTTGACTGAGGCACTGCTGTTTCCAACTCTGCTCAAAATCCAACAGGCAATAGATTTTGTTGCTATGCAACATGTACGCTGCCCTTGTTTTCTAAGAGGGAGATTAGGTTTCCAGTATGGCTTCAACCCATAATTTT
This sequence comes from Loxodonta africana, assembly GCF_030014295.1. Lineage (NCBI taxonomy): Eukaryota > Metazoa > Chordata > Mammalia > Proboscidea > Elephantidae > Loxodonta > Loxodonta africana. The sequence continues at coordinate 26,282,661 of NC_087363.1, read as the reverse complement.
TTCCATTCCAGTTATCATTCCAGTTCGCCCAAATTTTAAAAATTCAGCTCTGTTCCAATTGCACTTCCTTGGCCATGACCAAACCAGGAAGAATCATTTTGAAACCCTAGAAGAAAGAGGAGGAGGGAGGCAGACAAGGAGCCCATTTCCTTATCTTCCTCTTTCTCATTAACAACAATATTTTGACCCTCTTTCAACACAACAATCACTTGTTGCTTGAGATCACCCCCCATGTCCCCAAGCAGTGGGAAGATGATAAAGAAAGGAAGAATTCTGAGACCAGAAGAACTAGATGATGCCCGGCTACCACTACCGATGATTCTGCTCAGGGCCACAATAGATGGATCTTGATGGACCAAGAGAAACATGGGCAACAGAACTCAAATTCTTGAAAAGTTCAGACTCACTGGACCGGTTGAGACTAGAGGACTCCCCGAGACTATCACCCTGAGATACCCCTTAAACCTTAAATCTAAATTATCCCTTGAGGTCACCTTTCAGCCAAATAACAGACTGGCCCATAACATAAAGAATATCACTCATGAGTAATGAGCTCCTTAGAAAAAATTATCTGCATGAGACCAAATGGTCACAAATTCTAAAGCAAAGGTGAGAATGTTAGGGGGCAGGGAAACTAGACTACTGGAAATGGTCCAACCAGAAGGAATGAATGAAAATGGTGACACATTGTGAAAAATGTAACCAATATCACTGAATAATTTGTGTGGAAATTATTCAATGGAAGCCTAATTTGCTGTGTAAACTTCTACCTTAAACACAACAAAATCTTCTTAAAAATGAAAGAAAGGAAGCACAAGGCAGGGTGTGATCTGACCACAGGTGATAGCCTCCTCAGCATAGCCTGGCTCTCCTTCAGGTGACCCTTACACACATACACACCCTCACACAGACCCACACATTCTGGTTGCTCAACAGTCAAAACACCCTCCAGGGGACTCTACGCTTCCCTGTAGAGTGGGCCAGCCCCACTCCTCATGTCAACCCTAACCTGAAAAATAAATGAAGAAATGAAAGCAGAAGAGGAAGCTCACGTTCTTCTCCTAAGTGATACTGCACTTCTAAGCAGTATTTCTTACTCTGAATATATGATGTAAATTAATCCTTCACAGATTAGCCCCCCGTTCAGGACGGGGAGACTTCCAAAGCAGATAACCACTGTTAGAAATCAAAAGACAAACGGGGAGTTATGAATTCCCCAATCATTCAGTGTTTTATGGGGGCGAAAAAAAAAAAAGAAGACAAGAGCTATGGACTGGACAAATCAGCACATAATCAATGTCAGTCAGAAAAGCTGACATTCATTATTGTAGGACTTTATCTTCAAAAAAGTCAAAACTGACTTTTGGGGTTGACTGGACCCAGCCTGTCAGATAAAAAACCACGAGCTGTGAAAAAGAACACAAAAGCTTGTTGGGTGTCGTGAAAAGCAAGAAGCCCATTTTTTCGTAGTACTTGGAGACGTTGGGAAAAGATGCTTTCTTTTAAAGGCCGTCCTGAGACATCAGGTTGTACATATGCACTAGTTAAAAAGTAGAGATTTTGAAAGCCCCACCAAACAACAGATCACTGAGCTAGATGCTTTGCTTCCCTTGAAACTTAAAGGCTTCCTCCATTTAGGGTCCTTGACAGCAGAATACCACCTAACTTCTCAGCTTTGCTCCAACTCAGCCCAGGCACAGCCTAGCCAAGAACCTCTGTCACCCCCAGGCCAAGTAAACTCTGTGGGCAGGGGAAGGAAGAGGGAAGGCCACAAAGGGAAATAACGACCAATTGCTTTGCAACTCATGAGCTCTTAAAAGCCCAGAGTGAGAACCATTCAGTGATAGCAATTAGTCAGGCTCCCTCCTGTAACTTCCTGCCTATCCCTCACTCCCATCTTGCCCTCCAGCCCGGGACATACCTGGAAACTCACCCTTTTCTCAGAGCAGCTCTTTGGACCTGGTTCTGCATTCAGCCGTGTGTCATCTCATTTGTAAGGAGAGGGGATAACAGTTGCCTGGTGCAGAATAGATCTGTGCTCCATACGGTTTTCATGGATGTGACCTCTCAGAAGCAGATCTCCAGGCCTTTCTTCCAAGGCACTTCTGGGCAGGTCTGAACCGCCAACCTTCTGGTTAGTAGTCAAGTGCTTAACCATTTGCATCACCGAGGGACAAATTTCTTACAATTGCTGTCATTACAACTGTACAGCAGTGACTGGGTGTCCTCCAAGTTCAGCCATCCCTAGGAGTGCTGAGTCAGGCAAGGGAGTCATGAGGTGCACTCGGCCCTGAGCTGTCCCTGGACAGTGGAGGGGGGGGACCTGCACTCTGGGGTCAGACACACCTGGTCCAGCTCTGCCTGCTGCTTTGTGGAGCTGAGTGACTCAGTGCAATGCCCTGAGCTGCTTTCTTTCCCTTCGAGAATGAGAGGAAAGGGGTGGAAAGTGCCTGGCATTGCAGAAGATCCTCAATCTTCACTGCACATAAACCAGTGAATAAAGGCTGTGCTGTGACCATCGGTGCTGCTTTGGAGGCATGTAGTCACCAACGGGCCAGGCAATAGTACGGGGTTAGAGTTTCGAAGCTGTACTGCTGTCTCGGTCATCTAGTGCTGCTATAACAGAAATACCACAAGTGGACGGCTTTAACAAGGAGAAGTTTATTCTCTCACAGTCCAGTAGGCTACAAGTCCAAATTCAGGGTGTCAGCTCCAGGGGAAGGCTTTGCCTCTCTGTTGGCTCTGGAGGAAGGTCCTTGTGATGCGTGAGTCTTCCATTGGACTGGGAGCAAGCATCTCAGCGCAGGAACTTCAGGTCCCCAGGACGTGCTCTGCTCCTGGCACTGCTTTCTTGGTGGTATGAGGTCCCCCTGTCTCTCTTCTCAATTCTTTCTTTTATACCTCAAAGAGATTGGCTTAAGGTACTATCTAATCTTGTATAGCTCATCAATATAACTGCCACTAATCCATCTCATTTTATCATTGTAATAGGATTTACCACACGTAGGGAAATCACATAAAATGGTGGGCAGCCACACAATACTGGGACTCACGGCCCAGCTAAGTTGACAGATATTTTGGGGGGACACGATTCAGTCCATGACAATTGCTTTGTGTGGAAACTTTCTTAACAAGGCAAACCCTTGCCATCAATTCGATTCCAACTACCACTTGCCATCAATTCGTTTCCAACTCATAGAGACTCTGTAGGACAGAGTAGAACTGCCCTCTGGGGCTTCCTAGGTGGTACAGTGGTTAAAACACTCAGCTGCTAACCAAAATGTCACCATTTGAGCCTACCAGCTGCTCTGCAAGAGAAAGATGTGGCACTCTGCTTCTATAAAGGTGTACAGCCTCGGAAACACTGGGGCAGTGCCACTCTGTCCTAGAGGGTCACTATCAGTCAGAATCAACTTGATGGCAGTGGGTTTTGTTTTGTTTTGTTTTGTTTTAATCCTTATGGAAGCAAGCTGCCACATTTCTCCCTAGGAGTGGCTGGTGAGTTTGAACCGTCGAACTTTAGGTTAGCAGCTGAGCACTTAACCACTGTGCAACCTTGTAAACCTGCACTATCTAGAAACCCCTAAAATCTCTAAAAGCAAAGTCATTGCTGTGAAGTAGATTCCAACCCATAGTGACCCTATAGGAACCCTGCATTAATTATGGGATTCAATGTGGAGGCAACCCAGTGGGCACATGTGTGGGCAGAGGTTAGTTACCTCTCTAGGTCCCACTTTCCTTGCTTTTGCCGTGGGGATAATATTAATACCCATATCAAAGGGTCGGTGTGAGGATGATAATATTAATACCCATATCAAAGGGTCGGTGTGAGGATGAGGATGATGGGGCCCTGCTGGACTCTGCATCCTGCACACAGCAAGGGCCAGCCACATTGGAGCTGCCCGATTGTTTAGTTTGCCAAAATGTTGTGGCGGGGGCTGGACTGGACGCTGCAAGACCACTCCCCGACACAGTACAGCTGCGTGAGATGGGGCGCCTATTTTGGCCTCTTGGCCTCCGTCAGAGCTCTGGTGGCACAGTGGATAAGAGCTTGGCTGCTAACCAAAAGGTTGGCAGCTCAAATTCACCTACCATTCCTTGGAAACCCTATGGGATAGTTCTACTCTGTCCTATAGAGTTGCTATGAGTCGGAATTGAATCAACGGCAACGAGCTTGGTTTCTTTTGGTTTTCACCCCAACTTCCAGAACATGGACTGTATTTTCTTACCACTTCTCCAGGCTATTTTTCTTATAAGTGCAGACTTCTTACGCTGTTCACTTTTTCACTTGGTATGGGTTCACTGATATTATCCCCTTCATGCCCCAACTTCTCTCTCATTGGAATTTTTCATTCATATGACACTTTTTCCCTGTTCGTTTGGAAGATCAAGATGGTGCTCTAAGCAGAGGGAAGGAGTGTGCTGTCTCATCAGGGGGAGAACGACTAGGAGTATATAGTAAGGTGTATATAAATTTTTGTATAAGAGACTGACTTGATTTGTAAACTTTCACTTAAAGCACAATAAAAATTATTTAAAAAAAAAAAAAAAGATGGTGCTCTAACCCTCAAAAGGCTGTCTCATCTCCTGACTGCCCCTCACTCAAAGCACCTTGTGTCTGGCCCAGTGTACAGCCATCTTCTAGTTTCTTAGACTCCATGATGACTTATTAAGAGGCGTTGTAAACGTGGTCTAGAAGGCCATCTGCTGGCAAGTGGGTTTTAAGAGTTTTCTCCTTTCCTGGTCAGTACGGCTACCAGTTTCTGCATCCGCAGGTCTCTGCTGCCCCCTTGCGTCCTTCCATTGAATGAGCAGGCAGTGAAACCTCTAGTGGCTGGCTGTTCACTGCCTAGGCTAACTCCATCACCTCGTGCTGCACCTGGACCCGGAGGCAGTCAAACCCTGTCCCTACCCTTGTAGTTTTGCATTTTACAAAATGTCATGTCGATGGAATCACACAGTCTGTAGCTTTTGAGCCTGGCTTCTTCCAATAGCCACCCATCTATTGTGGGCTTATTCTGCCAGGAACTTAGCTAAGAAAACACTGCATGATTCCATTTGACGGTTTCAATCACAGCGTTGTTGTTGTTGTCAGTTGCCATCGCATCAGCTTTGACTCATAGCCACTTTATGTATAACAGAACAAAACACTGCCCAGGTCCTATGCCACCTTCAGGATCACTGGTATGTCTGAGGCCATTGTTGCTGCTATTGTGTCAGTCCATCTCATTGGCGGTTTCCCTCGTTTTTTGATGACTGTCAGTTTGTTGTGCTGTGGTGGCTTGCATGTTGCTGTAATGCTGGAAGCAGGGTCACCCAAGGTGGACAGTTTCAAAGAAAGCTTCCAGACTAAGACAGACTAAGAAGAAAGGCCTGGCAATCTACTTCTGAAAATTTGTCAATAAAAACCTGATGGATAGTAAGAGAATCACAGTGTTAAGTGACAACTGTTATCCCCATAACAGTACGGAAGAGGAAAATGAGGCTCAGAGAGGGTAAATAATCTGCCCAAGGCCACACAGCTGGTAGGTAGGTGGGGACAGATTCTGACACTGACTCCACACGCCAGGCTCTTAAACTCTATGCCATGTTGTACCTCAATTCCCTCCCACCAGCCCAGTCTCATCCAAGAAATGTGGGTTTTTTGATCAAATGGAATCTAATTTTTTTAAATTGTGCTTTAGTTGAGAGTTTACAGAACAAATTAGTTTCTCATTAAACAATTAATACACACATTGTTTTGTGACATTGCTTGCCAACCCCGCAATATGTCAACACTCTCCCCTTCTCGACTTTGGGTTCCCATTTCCATTCGTCCAGCTTTCCTCTCCCTTCCTTCCTTCTTGTCCTTGCTTTTGGGCAGGTGTGCCCATTTAATCTCATATTCATGGTTGAACTATGTGTGCTGTTGTTTGTTTTATACCCTTGTCTAATCTTTGGCTGATTTGTTTGTTGTCTTTAATCTAACAAACATTTAGTAGAAAAACATGCTTGTTATGTACAAAGTATCATCCTAGGGGCCAATGGCTAATACACAAAGATGCACAGGACATAACCCCTGCAGACCATGGTGCCCACAGCCTGGGCGTATCCACACACTGCTACGCAAAGGGCAAAGGCACAGAGGGGAGGTAGGGAGGAAACGGGAAATAATTACAATCACGGTTTAAATCTGAATCAATAGTATCATGGCCCCGTGGGGTTTAAATTCCCATTTTATGCAGGTGGCCAGATAGAGCCAATCTCATCACTGCAGTGACCAGACCATTCCCAGGAAGTCCTCCCAGACCTGGGGGACAGAGAACAGATATTCACTGATGTGTTAGTCTGTGGATGTCCAGGTACTACCGATGCGAATGGTACTGGTGAACTTGACATTAGCCTTGCAGATTCATGAAACAGACATGAAATATAGACTGAGGTCGGCCCCAACAACCTCTCACACTGGGTGACTTTCTCTCCCCATCTCATTGTCTTTTCATGTTTGGGAAATACCTTCTTTCTGAATTTTGAAGGAAGTAGCTAGAAGAAGTCAAAGGGATGTTCACAGTGAAAACTCGGTCTCAATTCATTTAGCAAGGTGACAGCAGCAGAAAGTCTTAGAGACAAAAATACCTGGATACTTTGAAGACAAAAAGAAAATTAATTTTCCTTGACTTTCTAGCTTTTCTCAAATCTGGGCTCTCAGATTATGTCAATTCATTCATTGCATCAAGACACACTTAACCGTTTCAACACCAGGGCTCCTTGATGTGAGGGATTAAATGAGTGCATTCCTACAAAAAGTGAGAATGGTGGTTGGCCTATAATACATGCTGTATAAATGTCATTGTCACTGAGCCCTTTGAGGACTTGCAGAAACTATGGACCTTCTTTCCAGAAAGAAATGCACATATGAATGAAAGCATGTACAGGGGTTGGTGTACATTCAGAGGGTCCATGGGCCTCCTGAAGCCTGTTCATGGCCCATGGACTTCAGGTTAAGGACCCTCCTTGAAGCCATTGTGTCTTCAAGGTAGAGAAGACCTTAAAACCCCTCATTTCACAGATGAATGAAAGGAGGACTCAGAATGGTAAGTGACTTTCCAAGGCCACAAGGCCTGACAGCGAAAGAGCCAGGTCTTAAATTGGCCTCTGGAATCTTCCAGTCCGCCCAGGTTGTTTCCTGATCATTAGTTAACACCATAACCCATCAGGAGTGGGATTCAGCCCCAAGATACACAGCCAGGAGGCTGTGGGCATCAGGAGCGGAGTCCTGACAAGGAAGGGGGAGACCCTCAGATTCCGCAGTGGCCGTCACCGTGGTCCAGCAGCAGCCCTGGCTGGGTGCTCTGGTCACTCACACATCAGTGTTCACCCCAGCCACGGAGCGGCAACCCACACAGTGACCTGCACACATTTGCTCGCCCACTGCATCCTGGGTGTCAGAGTGGAAGAGGAGTTCCACCACACTGTCACCTCAGTCCCGCCTCTTCTCCGTGAAGCCAGCCTCGAGTGCCGGCCAGGAGCAGCCTCGGCCCTTCCCGAGCTGTATCTCTTGACCTAAGGATGTACCTAGCCAGACGTGACCAGACTCAGCAGCCTTGTTCTTCGCATGTCTGGAAGGACCCCAAAAAGTGTCCTGTCTGAAAGCATCTTCCCTCTGGCACTGCCAGGGTATCTCCTCCATTCTCATCTTTCTTCAGAAAATAACAGGGAAGGATCTGGTGAAACTGCCCTCGTAATCCAGGGCGGCTCAGTGATGGGTATGCACCTCAACAGCCAGAACACCGATCAGGTTCACAAACGCGTTGCCAAAGGTCAGACTAAGAAAGACACAGGCCCAGACCAAACCAAACCCACTGCTGTCGAGTCAATTCCGTCGCCCAGTCCCTGCCAATTTCACAGCTCATCTTTTGCAATAAAAAAAAATGCATGGTGTTAAATGAGGCTCTTGAAGAGAAATCTCCAGGGAAGCATACTTCCAACTCTCTATAGCTCTGTGCATCCCCAGGTCGCCCAGTCTCCCCGCACTCTCAAAAACCCCAGGAGAAGCAGGGAGACTCTGTCCGAGTTTGCACAGGATGCTTCTTGGAGCAGCTCCAGATCCGGGACTGGAATCGGTTGTGGTCTGTGGTCGGTAGGGGTCTGGGCCGCTTGGGAAGCAAAGCCTGTGTGTCTGAGATTCTGGCTGAGAGCATGTATCAAGCCTTGTCCTGCCTCCAACCGTACTGCCCAGCACCCAAGGGCCTGCTCACCTCCAGACCTCCTCCTCCCTTGCTGATCCCATCAGTCCTCTGCAGCAGGGAGCATCATTGTCCAGGCGACTTCCCATGATTATCTTATGGCTTTTGTTATACTGGTTACACTCCTTATCGCTTTCCTTAACCTTAGTGATATGACAGTAATCTCAACAATAATGAGGTCAATATCTCATTAAATTAGATAATGCACTTGAAAGCACTTTGTAAAATAAAATGTGTCCTACAAAATCAGTATTAAATCTTTAGCTTCGCAGGATCACAATCGTCAGTCAGGACTCCTGCCCTCTCCATTAGGTCAAAAGGAGCCTGGAAGTAAAGAGTCAGGATCAAGGAACTGCTGGCAGTGGGTGTGGGAAATGAGGGACCCTCCAATGCTTCCTAGTTAACAGTCCCCCACGGGTCCTGGTGAAGGAGATATGTATGTTGTTGTTGTTAGGTGCTGTCAAGTCAATTTTCAGCTCATAATGACCCCATGTGACAGAGCAGAAGTGTCCCATAGGATTTTGTAGGCTGTAATCTTTTTTTAATCTTTACAGAAGCAGACCACCAGGTCTTTCTCCCAAGGAGTCACTGAGCGGGTTCGAACCACCAACCTTTCAGTTAGCAGCTGAGCACTTAACCATTGTGCTGCCAGGGCTCCTTGGAGTTCTGCATATAACATACATAAATATTAGTTCCATCTTCCCCTTCCACTTACTCTCAGAAAATTATTCTACTATGCTTAAATATAAACATTCCCTCTTCTTCCTTTTTTACATTCTTGACTATGAAGTGATAGAATAACAAATAGGTCATGTGTCAAGCCAGTATCATGCAGTCCTGGAGGCATTGGAGCTCACCCTATGAAGAACGGAAAAGAAAGGTCTTCATTGTGTGAATAGGAAGGTTCCATGCCACCAGCTGTGGGAAGGCCAGTCCTGGTACCAGCAGCTTATTCCAGAGAAGAGACAGAATGAAGGCTGGAAACACCATGTGACCCATATAAACACTTTGTTGTTGTTGTTAGGTGCCACCGTGCCAATTCTGATTCACAGTGACCCCACGTGATAGAACAGAACTACCCCACAGGGTTTCCTAGGCTGTAGTCTTCACAGAAGACAATAGCCAGGTCATTTCTCCCCTGGAGCCTTTGGGCAGGTTCTAACCACCAACTTTCAGTTAGCATCCGATCACATAACCATTGTGCCACCAGGGCTCTTCATAAATACTTTAGGTGTCCCAAAATTAACATCAGTAACAGTTTGGGGTCAGCTAAAGAAATGTATTGGTGCCCATGATTTTTGTCTTACTGACCTCAAACTTGCCTATAAAAGATCTAGGCGTTGTTGAGGGGCAGTACTTACATCTCAAAAGTAAATGAAAGCATCTTTCTCTTGTGAGGGGCTTCTTGGAGCCCCATCACAGGGGCACCACTGAGGCACAGAGGTGACCTTTTCCTGGCATCATGGCCAAGTCCACAGTGTTTACTGACAGCCCTTTTCCAACCAACGACTGATTGCGTAACTTTCTCTGCTTTCATTCTGCCCCTAAACCCAGTAAGTCAGCCCCCCTTCCTTATAAATGAGGTGTTTTCCAAAGTTGAATTTTTGAATCTGCTGGCTCGATCGGTTCCCACTTTCCCGGAGCTGAATTGCCTCTTCATGGTTAGAATTCCTGGTTTGCAGGCTGGTCTCACTGGCTGAGTTTTCCTTGGCTTGTATGGTGGAGGATTTTTAACCTGGATTGTTCTCTTTCACAAGGCAATTCTCTTTCCATGCTGTTTATTCAATCTCCTCCCCTCTCTCCCACCGCCACATCTAATAATTCCGCTGTCAGAGTCAACAGTGTGTGCTATGCCGAATGCAAACATCTCAGGATTCAGTTGGGCCTTGGCAACCCCTGGAACTTTCCTTCACCATTTTGGGAAAGCCCATGTTCAAAAATTACAGGAGCACTGATACCTCAATTCGGGGAAAGGAGAAAAAAGAATGGCTTTGTCTGTAGAACAACAATAATAATAGAAGCAACAGTGTCTTCTGTCTGTCAGGGTCTCCTTTGGGCCAGGAGCAATGCAGAAAGGGGGTAGGGCAAAGCAGCTTTATTTTCTAAATACTCATCCCAGTGGGCATTTCGCTAGGCATCTCCTTGGGCTGTGGTTCCTACTTCTCTCTGTCCTCTAAGGAGTTATTTCAGCCACACGGCTCTTGCAGCTGTCCCACAGGGCCAGGCAGAGTCCAAGGAAGGAGTCATTGAAACTCTCAACTCAGAAAATGTCTTGTGTCTACCATATTGGGCTGTCTCAGGAGTCAATGTGACTAGAAACCAACCAAGCGGCATCAGGCTCTGTAGTGTCCCTATAACTTGATTTAGAAAGCCTAGGACATAGTCAATGAGAAGGCTTGGATGCACTGACTCCTCCCCAGCACTGAACAAACCCAGCACCCATGTCTTGGCTTATCAATACCTTTACCCACCAACAGGAGTCAGAGCTCCTTAGAGAAAAGTTTAGTTCCAAGCCTGCAGCAGATGAGCTTGGAACATCTTGTGCCAAAAACTAAGGAACCACTCTAAGAATGACGGGGACGTGTCAAAAGACACAAAAGGGCGAACTAAAGCAAAAGCTAAGAAGTTTCCTGAACATGACGAAACACTTTGAGGGACAGAGTAGCTGGGGCTGGGATCTGGGGACCATGGTTTCAGGGAACATCTAGGTTAATGGTATAAAAAAATTTATTAAGAAAATGTTCTGCATCCCACTTTGATGAGTGGTGTCTGGGGTCTTAAAAGCTTGTGAGCAGCCATCTAAGACACATCAATTTGTCCCAACTCACTCGGAGCAAAAGATACTGAAGAACACCAAAGAGACAAGGAAAATATTAGCCCGAGAGACAAAAGGGCCACATAAACCAGAGACTCCATCAGCCTGAGACCAGAAGAACTAGATGGTGCCTGGCTACCACCAATGACCTGCCTGACAGGGAACACAACAGAGAGTCCCTGACAGAGCAGGAGAAAAGTGTGCAGCAGAACTCAAATTCATGTAAAAGACCAGACTTAGCAGTCTGACTGAGACTGGTGGAACTCCCAAGGCCACGGCCCCCAAATGCTCTGTTAACCCAGAACTAAAACCCTTCCCAAAGCCCACTCTTCAGACAAAGATTAGACTGGACTATAAAACATAAAATAATACTCTTAAAGAGTGTGCTTCTTAGTTCAAGCAGGTTCACAAGACCAAATGGGTGGCTCCTATCTGGAGGCAGGATGATAAGGTAGGTAGGGACAGGAACTGGTTGAATGGACACAAGAGACTGGGGGTGGAAAGGGGGAGTGTGCTGTCACATTGTAGGGACGGCAACTAATGTCATATAACAATATGTGTATAAATTTTTGTATGAGAAATTAACTTGAGCTGTAAACTTTCACCTAAAGCACAAAAAAAAAAAAAGACACAGAAGAGGCTCTCACTGGCCAAATGTAGGAAAATTTCAGCATCGAAATTAAAAATGACAGTAATGGATTCTAATTCATTGGCTGAAATAAGAATCCATGACTCTACACCGATAATAAACAGATATTTCGATTGATTGATAGACGAGAACAGAAAGCTCGTCTTTACTATAGAAGGAAAATGGAGGTAGAAAATCACGACTTGGGTTCAAATCTCCATCTGCCACTTCCTATCAGTGAGACCTCAAGTAAGAGACTTGCCCTTTTGTGCCACAGTTTTTTCCTCTGTGAAATGAGGATGATGATAATACTCTCATCATAAGATCATTGTGTATGTAAAGCTTAGAACAGTACCAGACACCTAGAAAGAGCTAATAAGTGTTAGCTGTTATTTATAGCACTAATAAAAATACTTGTTATTATAGCTCTCTCCAGGTTTTACAGAGAAGCCCCCTGGTGGCACAACAGTTAAGCGCTTGGCCGCTAACCAAAAGGTTGGCAGTTCAAACTCACCCAGTGGCTCTGCAGAAGAAAAAAAAAAAAAAGACCTTGTAATCTGCTTCTGCGAAGATTAAAAAAAAAAAAAAGAACCAAACCTGTTGCCATTGAGTCGATTCCTACTCACAGGGACCCTACAGCTTAGAAATTCTACGGGGAAATTCTACCCTGTCACATGGGGTCACTATGAGTTGAAATAAACTCGACAGCAGCTAACAACAACAGGTTTTTGTCATTCCTGTTTTACAGTAAAGAAACTGAGACACAGCAAAACTGATTAACTAGTATGGGCCAGTTGGTGGCAGAGCTGAGGTACAAATTCAGAGCCTCGAAGCTCATGCTGAGCATATCTAGTTGAGTAAGTGTGTGTGGTACCAGAAAAAGGAGAAAAAAAATCAGCAAAGGAGAAAAGGAAAAAGAATAAATTCTATCCCAGCAAAAAAGTGTGTAAAAGAACATCTCACCTGATTTAAACAGTAAAGGAAATTTATTTGCAGACTTAACATGAATCCCTGAGGTTAAGAGCCCTGGGAGTCAGTGAATTTAGCTGCTCAGCAACGCCATGAACAGCATTTTATGGGATTTTTCTGTCTTTCTACTCAGCCAGTCTTTTCTTTTTCTTTTAATTGTGTTTGTGGTGAAAGTTTACCAGGAAATGAGATTCTTGTTTAACAATTTCTATACAGATTGTTCAGTGACATTCTTCACCATATATCAGCATTCTAGTTGTTTCCTTCCTTGTTGTTCTGTTTCCATTATTCTAGCTTCCCTGTCCCCACTTGCCTTCTCATCTTTGGTCTAGGGTAAATGTTAACCATTTGGTTTCATCTAGATGACTATATTTTGAGGAGCACAGTACTCAAGGGTGATGTTATTTATTTTAAGGGCCAATCTGTCATTTGGCTGAAAGGTGACCTCTGGAGGTGGTTTGAGTTCCAAGTTGAAAGAATATCTCAGGGCGCTAGTCTGGGGGCTCATCTAGTCTACCGGTCCAGTAAGTCTGACCTTTTTTTAGGAATTTGTCTACTCAGCCAGTCTTGATAATGGTTCAGCCCTTGTCTTGATTCCAACGTATATGATTTCAGGGGTCATGCGGAGACACACCAAATCCAAGGGAAAAAGAAGACTACTGCCAATACATTTTTTTTTTTTTTTAAAGAAAGAGAAATCTTAACCAGGACTTCTCACCCTAGGAGACACCACCTCTCATCTGATTTGTTAGAATTATGTCACATGACTGTGAGGTATCACGATTGGTTCGATGAAGCCCAGGGCTCCGTGGAGAAGGGTGGATACCTAAGCAAAACTGAGGCTCGGTTTTGGATAGTGGCTATTGAGTAAGTAATCAACAGCTCTGCTATGGTAGGTCAAAAGATCCTATGGGGTCCCTGGGTGGTACAAACGGTTAACGCACTTGGCCGCTACCCAAAAGGTTGGAGGTTGGAGGTTGGAGTACACCCAGAGGCACCTTAGAAGAAAAGCCTGGTAATCTACTTAAGAAAACTAAGCCATTGAAAAACCTATGGAGCATAGTTCTACTCTGATACACAGGGGGTTGCCATGAGTTGGGATCCATTCAACAGCAACCGATATTGGTACCCACCATGGTAAGCCAATCCACCCCTTGGACATTCTCTTATCAACAGGCAAGGCAATAGTTTAAGGAATGGGCCACAACACAAATCTTACAAAGGTTTAGCAGGGCAGTCTTAGTTTTTGACATTTGTACTTGATATACACATGTATCAGTCAGAACAGGCTGCATTATGGTGCCATAACAGACAACACCAAAATTTCTGAGCCAACTGCAGTCATTTATTTCTTGTTCCAAAAGTTCTCCACAGATACAAGCAATTGTCCAGGATAGCTGTCCTCCAAGGTCACACTCAACATCCCAAGCTAATGTTATCTTCTGGCATTTCTGTCTCAACCTGAGGTTTTGGGGTTCACAACAGTATAAGGGGCAAACATGGAGACTCACACGGGCTCTTAAGCCCTTTGGCCTGGAAGTGACACACGTTACCTCCTCTTCAGGTCTTTGGCTAGACCTAGTCACGTGGCTCTGCCCAACTGCAGAGAAAACTGGCAACACATTCATCCACACGTCCAGAAAAGGGAGGAGAACCAGAAACTTCAGTGGATACTGCAAAGTCAAGGCGCCCTGGTGGCACAACGACTAAGCACTTGGTTGCTAACCAAAAGTTTGGCAGTTTAAACCCACCCAGGGACTCTATGGAAGAAAGACTTGTCAATCTGCTTCTGTAAAGCTTACAGCCACAAAAATACTATGGGGCAGTTCTACTCTGTCACATGGAGCCACTCTGAGTCCAAATCAACTCAAGGATACCCAACAACGACAACACTGGGTAAGTCAACCACTGCCCATTCAAGAAGATGCCAGGAAGGACATCTGCTCCAGCCAGGTCTGGGCATCAGCCAGGACAGTTGGACAAGGAGCCTGACCACTTTCTTCATCACGACTCCTTCCTCTAGTTAAAAAAAAAAGAAAAATACAGTTGCCATCAAGTCAATTCTGGCTCATGTCAACCCCATGTGTCAGAGTTGAACTACACTCCATAGGGTTTTCAGTGGCTGATTTTTGGGAACTAGATCGTCAGGCCTTTCTTCCAACGTGCCACGGAGTAGACTTGAATCTCCAACTTTTCAGTTAGTGTGCAAGCACATTAAGAATTTGCACCACCTTGGGACTGTCTTCCTCTAATGGGGAACCCCTACAATTCAGGAAGAGCTTGGTTCTGGTGGCGAATAGCTTGGGTTAATCAGAGTAATTTGAAATTCAACCTTAAAGTAACAAATGCAAAACTTTACAAAAATAAAAAACCACAAATATAGGTGGAAGCATGCTAAATTGGAACATAACTGCACCTTGTTATCACCCTGCCTGCCCTTCCCAAACTCTGAGGTTTGTTCAACGCACAACTTCTGTCCTTCCCTCCCCACACTGCCTGTAAACCCTGAGCATGAAAGAATAGGTCTGCAACAGACCCATGTGTGTGACCTTGGCTAAGGAGGCTCCCACATTCAGGATCTATCAGGGGCCGCTCGAAGAGAAATGTCATTCATCTTCTCAGAGAAGCTCTGCAGAGAACATGGATGCAGGACACATCCTCATTCTAAATACGATGCAGGCTTTATTCTGATTGAGAGCCTGGTTGAGAAGACCCCTGTTGAAGTCTCTGTCCATTAAATAAAATAGAAACACAGAATAAAAAATTTGGAAATCCACACAGTGGCCAATTCAAAGTCCAGCTGAATGAGGAAAACCATAAATGTTTGTGCTTCAAATTATGAAGGCTCTGAAATCCCATGCTAGTGGATTAGGGAAGTTTTCTCAGCTTAGTGGTGAGCCCAGGGCAATAGTAACACTTAACAAAGCTTAATTTGATAAACTTTTTCTTGGAGGACTCGATAATGGCATCAATAAAGTTGGAAGAATCTCATGTAACCAAAAAAAGATTTTTATAACATTTAGAGTGTCAGTGCAAGGAAAAAAAAAAGCGAAACTCCCCCAAGAGCATCTTTCATCTATTAAATATGCAGTTCCACCTTGATTTTTTTTTAAAGAGGAAAAAGGTATTTAAAAGCTTACACTACAAAATATTTTACTACTGTTCTTATCCTATCCTCTCTGCATATGATATTTATCAGTGGAAAAGCACTAAAAGCAAAATGATAATTATTTTTATACCCATATAAAATATACATCAGTGATATCAGTGTTCTCTTTGGTTTTGTTTTAACAAGTTGTTTTCTCTTTAACATGTGACCTTTGAATAGTGTTTCGAGAGGTGGCTTCAGAATCAATCTCCTGCTCTCCCTACAGGAAAACCTCACAGCAGAACCTGGTTTCTGCTGCACCAGTAGGCATTCATGTTCAGAGGAAACAGGATTGTTAAAATACCTCCACAACCTGATATCAGATATTCCATCAGATACCCCACCTTGCCCCACTGCCTGGGCTTTTGTAGTGGAGGTTTGAGCATAGACATTGTGACTAGTGTCACCAAAGTTATTAAAAAAAAAAAACCAAACCCACTACTGACGAGTCATTCCTGACTCATAGCAACCCTATAGGACAGAGTAGAACTGCCCCATAGGGCTTCCAATGAGCAGCTGGTGGATTCAAACTGCCAACCATTTGGTTAGCAACCAAACACTTAACCACTGTGCCACCAGGGCTCCTGCCTAAGTTATAAGTTTGCTTATTAGTGGCCTAGCAGGGTTTGATGAAGGAACCCCCATGGCACAGCGCTAGGTTGCTAACCAAAAGTGGACAGTTCGAACACACCCAGTGACTCCAAGGGAGAAAGACCTAGCGATCTGCTCCCATAAAGGTTACAGCCTAGGAATCCCTATGAGGCAGTTCTGCTCTGTCACATAGGATCACATGAGTTGGAATCCACTCGATGGCACCCAGCAACAATAACAACAAGGGTTTGATGACCACCTGAGCTGTGTCTGTTCTCAGACAAGGGAGCATTCCAGATGTTTAACCCAAGAACACAGTGTGCTCCTGGGAATGGCTTATGGACTGCCTTCATCTGAGGAGCCCTTCTCAGTTTCATACCTTTTGCTGGAGAACAGTCACCAGTGGCCAATTCCTGCTCCCACTAGGGGAGGACTAAGCAGATTGTGACTTGTCATCACCAAACTCCACTTGTGGATTTGTGGCTCCAAAGAATAACACGCCTCTCTAAGCCATCCTGTAAGGTGACCCCAAAGTGTGACTTGTCACATCATCAAGGGCTCCTTTACCCTGAGGTAAAGGGTTCATGCTCACAGATAATCCAGAACATGTTCTAAACACTAACTCTTGGTTCCAGCCAAGTCATGGCCTCTACAGGGCCTGCCAGAGCAGACACTCGCTGCCCTGGGGTGGGTGGTGGGAGTAAGGCTGGGAGGGATCTCTCATCAGGAAGGAGATCTCATATGCTTATGTCCCTGGAAGGAATCCTGCTCCTAATTCCATGTAGCCTTGGAAAGCGGAGACATTCTGTAAGTCCTCCACTCCACATATAAAAGGCTGAGACTGTGAGGTTTCAGGACCAGGCTGGGGACTTTGCAAGCTGCCGACAGAGCTGAGGAAACGAGAGCTGCAGTACTTGTTCTGCTTTACACCATATCAAGACGGCAGCAGATTCATCTCCAAGGTACAGAATGCTGACCTTAAGATGGGCCTGGGATGAAGTCCATCCTACACTTGTGGTGGGAAGTGAAATGTATGCACACCACGTCAACCTGTCCTTTTCAGCTGCTGGGGTTCAGTGTTCCCTCTGTACCCCCTACCTTGCATCTGCTTGGGAATTACTTAGCAGTCTCAATGGAGCTTTCTACGTCTAATTTATATACTTTAATGATGCCTTAAAACCAGCTAAACTCTGAGAAAGTCAGAAATCAGTGTGCCAAGGTTTACTTATCAAGGCTCACATAAGATGAAATACAGTAAAGAAAAAGGCTGAGAGATGCAAATGGAGATACTGGCCCACAGCGGGCTTCTCAGAATAACACTTAACGTGGGTCCTTGTCTTCGTATGTGTTGTTGGTATTAGCTGCCATGGAGTTGGTCCTTGACTCATGGTGACCCACGCACAATGGAATAAAATGCTGCCTGTGTGTGATCTCTAGGGTTGTTTATCGTTGACTGGTTTTTGGAATTACATAGCCAGGCCTTTCTTCCTAGTCTTAGTCTGGAAGCTTCGCTGAAACCCGTTCAGCATCATAGGAACATGCAAGCCTCCACTGATAGATGGGTGATAGCTGTGCTTGAGGTTCATTGGCCAAGAATCAAACTCTAGTCTCCCACATGGAAGGCAAGAATTCTACCATTGAAGCACCACTGCCTCACTTGTATTTCCCCAGTGGCTAATGATGGTCAGCGTCTTTTCATGTTCTTATTTGATATCTGTGTATCCTCTTTTGTGAAGTGTCTGTTCAAGTGTTTTGCCCATGTTTTAATTGTTTTCTTATTGTTGAGTTTTGAGAGTTCTTTATATATTCTGGCTACAAGTCCTCTGTCGTATGTGTGATTTGCAAATATTTTTTGTCCGCTTGTAGCTTGTCTTGCCATTCTCTTTACAGTATCTTTCACAGAGAAAAAGTTTCTAATTTTGAAGTCAAATGTATTAATTTTTTATTTTATGGATTATGCATTTGGTGTGCCGTCTAAGAACTCTTTGCCTAACCCTAAGTCATGAAAATTTTCTCCTATGTTTTCGTTATTGTAGCTTTATAGTAAGTTTTAAAGTCAGGTAATGTGATCCCTTCAGCTTTATTCTTCCTTTTCAAAATTATTTCAATTCTTCTAGTTCCTTTACCTTTCTATCTAAACTTTATTCTAGATAGAATTCTAAACTTTAGAATCAGCTTGTCTATAGCTACAAAAAAAAAAAAAAAAAAAAATTCAACTGGGATTTTGTTTGCCATGACAATTCTTTGATTTCATTGATCTGTATTTTTCCGTTTTCAGCATTCACATACTATACATGTTTTGTTAGAATTATACCTAAGTAATTCACTTTTTGAGCTATTGTAAATGGTATTGTATCTTTAATTTGTTTCCAGATGGTCATTGCTAGTATATAGAAATGCAATTAATTTATGTATTGATCTCATATCCTGGACCCTTGGTAAACTCATTTATTAGTTTTAGGAATTTTTTATGTTTTGTTTTATGACACAGAATATACTCTATCTTGGTGAATGTTTCATGTACACTTGGAAAGAATCTGTGCTCTCTTGCTGTCAGGTAGAGTGTTTTATAAATGACAGAGATACTGTTGGTTGATAGTGCTGTTCAGCTTTTCTATATCCTTGATGACTTTCTCTCTACATGTTCTATTGATTACTGAGAGAGGAGTGTTGAAGTCGCAGTTATAACCGTGAATTTATCTATTTCTCTTTTCAGTTCTGTCAATTTTTGCAGCTTGTATTTTGAAGGTCTGACTGCTTTCAATATTTTTTTTTCTTAATTTCCAGCAGTTTGATTATGATGGGTTTGAGCATATATTTCTTTGGGCTTGTACTGTTTGGGGTTAAGTCAGCTTCTTGAATCTATAGATTTATGTCTTTTGCCAAATTTGGGAAATTTTCAGCCATTATTTCTTTTTTCTGCACCACTGTCTTTCTCCTCTCCTTCTGGGACTCCAATGATACGAATATTAGACCTTTTGCTGTTGTTTGGCAGGTCCCTGAGGCTCAGTTTACCAACCTTCCTTCTCCCTCTAGTTCAGATCAGATAATTCCTATTGATCTCTCTTTTCTCTGCCATCTCCATTTTGCTATTGAGCTTATCAGTGAGATTTTTTTTTAATTTAATTTAATTTCAGTTAGCATGCTATTTTTTAGTTCTAAAAGTTCCATTTGGTTCTTTTTTATATATTCTATTTCTTTGCTGAGACTTGTTCTCTTTCCATTAAATTTAAGAGTGTCTTTACTTTTTGGAATTTTTTTTTTTTTAAGTTTTCCTTCAAGGAAATATTTATTGCATATTATTAGTGATTATGTCTTACAGTAAAGTTAAATTAGACTTATGTACTCCTCACAAACATAAAATGGTAATACAGGCATCTATGAAATTTACATGCTGAGCCAAAGCCCTGTCTTTCAGAATTCAGCTGTCAGCCATGATTCTGGATTAGGGTCACAAGTCCACAATTTCAAATAGTTGAGGATCTTCTCAATAATTGGAGCAAAATCTTCCTTCTATGTGACTGTAAAACCCTCTTGGGACTCAGGTATTTTTCAATTGTTGAGAAATCATTTTGCTCTCTCATCATCTGGGGTATTACTCTTTTTCTGGCTAGAGAAAACAAGTAGCCCAACAGGGTTGAGGTGTCCACTGTGTACAGCATGGACATCTGTGGGTACCAGGCCGTGGCCTGGTGGGAAAGCATGGCTGTGTCCAAGCAAGGCCTCCGTCCTTGGAGGCCAACATTTTTGCAATAGCTTTTTAAAGTCTTTGTCAGATCATCACAACATCTGTGTTATCTCAGCACTGGTATCTGTTGATTGTCCTTTCTCATGTTAGTTGAGATTTTCCTGGTTCTTCGTATGCTGAGTAATTTTGGGTTCTATGTGGGACATTCTGAATATTATATTCTAACTCTCTGGGTCTTATGTACATTCTTCAGAGAATGTCAACATTTTTATTCTAGTAGAGAATCCACATGTTGGCCTCAGGTCTGAAGTTCCAACCAGCCTTCTGTGGGTTGTGATTTCAATGTCAGTTTTATTCTGAAAACATCTGCAGTACCATTCAGATAGTATGTGTACCTCCCATGGGCCATTCTGGGATATGGCAGTAGTCCATCCCTCAGTTCAGCCATAAAAGCCATTGGTACACTGTTTGGGATCAGATCCGCACGTGTACAGCTTGGAGGTGTGCATAGACATTCATAAACAATTTTAAGGAGTTGCTTTCCCAAGCTCCCCCACCTCTGTGATCTCCCTAATACTTTCCAGCTCTCTGAACTCCTTTCATTTTTTGACCAAAAACCTGGGGCTTCAGTCACTACCCTGTTCTCCATGCACTTACCATCACCATAGCCACATCCAGGACCAAGTAGTAAGAGTGCTGAGAGAGAAAAAAGTGGCAGAATTCACAGCTTCTCCAATAAATGGGAGAGTGAGAGCAAGCTTCCCAGCCATCAGAGTTTTTGTCTCTGCAGTCCATTGTTCCCTGTCTCCCCCCACCCCCCACCCCCCCACCCCCCCCCCCCCCCCGCCACCTAGGAATTGCCTGGAAGCATGAGAAAATGGAGAAAAGAAAAACAAGTAATTTTCCCCACTCTCTCTGCCTAGGAGTCTCCTTTCCTGCTCTTTAACCAGAACCAGGCAGGGCATCTCCTGGAGCTCTCCCTGTCCATGTTCCCACTTCCAGATTTTGGGTTGCCTTCTTTCAGTCTAAACTAGGGAATTAAAAAAAAAAAACCAAACCAGTTGCCATCAAGTCAGTTCCAACTCATGAAGACCCCATGTATTTCAGAGTAGAACTGATCTGCACAGGGTTTTCAATGGCTGTGACCATTCAGAAGCAGAGGGCCAGGGCTTTCTTTCCAGGTACCTCTGGGTGGATTTGAACTACTATCCTTCCAGTTAGCTGCCAAGCACTTAACCATTTGCACCTCCCAGGGACTCCTAAAACTGGGGGATACCGGTGTAAAAACAGAAAATTCACATCCATTTCAGTGGTACTTTGAAGTTTGGTCTTCTTTCTCAATCCGTCTGCTACTATTTACTTTTCAGAATCCTCAGATAGCTGCTCCATGCATTTTGGAACTGCATTCTTTGAAAGCGTTAGGATGGAGTGTGCCTACTCCTTCTTACCTGAGACCAGAATCCTGCTGTTCTGTTTCAAGCTATGATCATAAAGAATTTTTTTTAAGTGATTAAACAGCTCTTTTTGAAATGTTGTGAAAAACATTACAGAATAGTTGCTTTTTGGAGATGCTGGATATGCAAGAAGGAGACTGGTAGCACGTACAATCACTGGTGTACAACGAGCCACTAGCCAAGAGACCTAGGAATGGTCAGTGTAAACCAAAACTCTATAAAGACTCCCGCATTCCTCAAGTTGGATTTAATACTCTTAATAACCTGAGACTTGGGAAATTAAATTGTTGGCACAGCATTAGGGCTCATAAAGAACAAATGTTCCTTTATTTTAGCTGTTTCGCTGAATGTTAGCCGACCCTTGTGCAGCATAAATTCCTCTGAGGTAGTAAAAGTTCAACAAATATTATTCGACTGAATTGAAGCGAAGATGTTACACACTGTAGTTCTCTTTAAGCTTTCGTTAGTTTTGTGAACTAAAGTTCATATTTGCCAGTGAGATTTATGGTTTTTTCAAAGTGGTGGAGATTGACTGGAAGTGGTATAACTAATTCCCTCTACGGAAGTACAATCTGGTTGATGGTGTTCTCACTGAGGAGATGAAGAGGAACACAGCTATTATTTACTGAGGAAAGTCTCTGTGTTTCCAGAGGGTTTTCCTACTATTGATATTCTCCTTTTTTCGTTATACTTCTCAAAGTGGAGCAGTTATCCACATTTTAGAAGCAAGGAAACCAAAACACAAATCCTCACAGGAACATGTGCTCTTCACGAAGGAATGGACTAACCCTCACAGATGGGACACAGACAGAGTCTCCCAGTAGGTCAGAGCCCAGAAGGAGCCTGGATGAATCTCTAGTCCCCAAAAAGAAGAAACTCTTTCCCTAGCTTTGTTGTTGTTGCTGTTAGTTGCTGTTGAATCGATTTCAACTCATGGTGACCTCGTGTGTGTCAGAGTGGAATTGCTCCATAGGGTTTTCAAGGCTGTGACCTTCCAGAAGCAGATCACCAGGCCCACCTTCCGAGGTGCCTCTGGGTGGGTTCTAACCACCAACCTTTCAGCTAGTAGTTGAGCCCTTAACCGTTTGCACCACCCAGGGACTAAATTCACCCATTTTAATTACAGTTTGATAAGCCTTGGCAATAGTATATAGCTTTGTAACCATCCCTATAAACAAGATATGGAACATTTCCATAACCCTAAAAGTCCCTCATGTACCTTAGGTGTCAGGTCCCACCCCCAATCTTCAGCCTTAGGTGACCCTTGGCCTGCTTTCTGTCACTCCGACTCTGCAGGACTCTCACTGCAGACCTCTGCACAGTCCACTTCCTGTCCTGGTCACTCCTGCCCACCTGACAGGCCTCATCCCGCATGTCCCTTCACCCAAGCCCTTCAGACCAGGTCAGGTGACTCTCCTGGTATTCCCCACCGCAGCACCTGTCCCACAGAGGATGCCAGTGCCTGTGACAAGCCTGCACCTCCTCACTCCCCATTACACCTGAAGTGACCTGAGGGCAAGGCCCTGTCTTATCCCTGTATCAAGGGGAGGGGGGAGAGTTGGGGTGTTGGATGTCTCTGATTCTGTCTTCCTCCTTTATTTTTGTATTTTCCTAAAAGTGTATTATTTCTAAAGTTATCATCAGTTTTGTTCCCTTGAGGCTACAAAACAGGTGATGGCAGCTGCTACAGTTCTGCTCACGTTGGGGACAGTGGCTAAACAAGTTAAGAAGAAGACAGGGTAGCTTGTCCGAAAGTGAAATGCATGTTTCCTCAGAGAAGATCATACTTGTCTCCACCCTCGCGTCACCAGCAGTTTCCAGCACAGCAGCCAGTCAGGCTGTAAAATAACACAGTGGAGATGGACGCCAATCTTCAGCCCAGTAGGCGCTCTGGTTTTCCTTGGAAAAGGGTGTATCTCCCTTCTTACGCATGCGGTCACCTCCCAATGAATGGGTGTGATGAGGCTGGCCTCTGATGTACGTGAGGGAAAGGACACAAGGACAAAAAGAACCAGAAACTCTTACCAAATGCTCCTCTGGACAGGGTCCTACGTGGGACATCGTACAAGCTAAGAACAGATTTATGTCCTGCTATCTAAACATTCCTAATGGTACCCATCAGACCAGGGGCAGAGCTAAAGGAATCTCAGCCACAAACACAGGAAACCAAATATTCAAGTAGTACGTTCAAATAAAGAAAACTCTCAATTACATTCTACCAGCTTTGGCTGATGGTGTCCCCATGCCAGCCAACAGCCTGAGACAATCAGGGGGCCACAACAGAGCTCATCAGAGTCAGGCAGGCAGGATGATACGTAACACACATCTGTGTTAGGCGTTTTCATGAACATGATCCGATTAATCTTCAGAACAATCCCATTTCACAGATGACAAAACGGAGGCACAGAGCACATGAAGAACATACTTGCCCAAAGTGCTGAGGCTCTGAGGTGATGACACAGCACATGCTTCTCCACCTAGTGTCTGTCCTCAGCTCCTCAGCTCCTCAGCCTCCCGGCTTGCCAGGATGTGATTCAGGACCCTGGGGGTGAGCAGAGAGCAGATGGCACTAGGCAGCCAGGGTAGGTGCAGCTACATGCCTGCTCTAGAGGAGAAGAGATTCACGAAGAATATCGGATTCCTGAAGCTGCTGGAACAGCCGGGGCAGCCTTTTGCAGTCCCGGGATGGGGCTGGGGGAAGGTGGAGGCTCAGAGAGACTGAGTCACTCTATAGCAGGAAAAAAAAAAAGGAGACAAAGAGATCAAAACATTGCAAAGTGCCCTGTGAAGGACTCAGAAACAGATGTGGGTATCTCCAGAAGATTCTGGAGGCCAAAGCCAGGGCCTAAAGGAATCCATCCTAAGAGGGGCGTCTGGTGCTGTTAAATTCCTTTCTATACACTGATGGCCCCACGTGACAGAGTAGAACTGCTCCACGGGGTTTGGCTAAGACCTATGGCTGCTTACCAAAAGATCAGCAGTTTGAATCCACCAGCGCTCCTTAGAAACCCTATGGGGCAGTTCTATTCTGTCCTATAGGGTCATTATGAGTTGGAATCGACTCGATAGCAACAGGTTTGGTTTTGGTTTTTAATCTTTACTGAAGCAGATTGTCAGGTCTTTCTTCCTCAGAGCATCTGGGTGGGTTCAAAACACCCACCTTTCATTTGCAGCCCAGGGCTTAGCCATTGCACCACCAGGGCCCCTCCTTCCAGTCTAAACCACCCCAAAAACCTAGCTGTGGTAGAGTTAACTCCAACTCATGGCCACCCCACATGCGTGAGAGTGGAACTGTGCTCCGTAGGGTTTTCAATGGCTGCGTTTTCAGAAGTAGATCTGCAGGCCTTTCTTCCAAGGCCTCTGGGTGAATTCAAACTGTCAACCTTTTGGTAAGCAGACAAGTGCGTTAACCGTTATTGCTACTCAGAGACTCTCCATGAGTTGAAATCAACTCACTGGCAACTGGTAACTCCCACAGCATCTTGTAAAATGCAAATCTAGACCCATCACCACCCCACCTACAACCCTCTTCTCGTTGCCCTTGGGTTAAGGTCCAAATTTCCATGAGTTAAGCCAGGCTGACTTCTCCAGGCTCATCTCCCCACTCTCCTCTGCAGCGTGCCCCCAGCAGACAGAAGCACCTGCAATCTCTGCCTTTGACCTGTCTGCCAGGCCCACTGAAGTCTGGGAGTTGGGCAGTTTCTTCATGTAAAAAAGTGAGCATTTTTGAATGTCTGATATACACAGTTATACACACACACATGCACACTCAAGAATACACACACACCTCAAAGCAGCTTTGGGTGTCAGACGTCTGGGCCATTTTCTGTGATCGTTGTTGTGGTGCAATGGGGTCAATTACGACTCATAGAAATCCCATGTGACAGAATAGAATTGTCCCATAGGGTTTTCTAGGCTGTGATCTTTACAAGAGCAGATTGCTAGGATTTTCTCCAGAGGAGCCTGTCTTAGTCATCTAGTGCTGCTATAACAGAAATACCACAAGTGGATGGCTTTAACAAAGAGAAATTTATTTCCTCAAGTAAAGTAGGCTCAAAGTCCAAATTCAGAATGTCAGCTCCAGGGGTCAGCTTTCTCAGTCAGCTCTCGAGGAAGATTCCTTGTCCTCAAATTTCCCCTGGTTGAGGAGCTTCTCAGGCGCAGGGACCCCTGGTCCAAAGGACGTGCACTGCTCCCAGTGCTGCTGTCTTGGTGGTATGAGGTCCCCAGCTCTCTGCTAGCTTCTTTTTCCTTTTATCTCTTAAAAGATAGAAGGTGGAGCAGACCACACCCCAGGGAAACTCCTTTTATACTGGATCAGGGAGGTGACCTGAGTAAGGGTGGTGTGACAATTCTACCCTAATTCTCTTAACATAAAATTACAATCACAAAGTGGAGAACAACCACACAATACTGGGAATCATGGCCTAACCAAGATGATACACACACATTTTGGGGGGGACATAACTCAATCCATGACAGAGCCCCTGGGTGGGTTCAAACCACCAACTTTTCAATTAGCAGCCAAGCGCTTAACTATTGTGCTACTAGGGCACCTTTTGTCACCAAACCCTAGAAGGTGGATCCTTTTTCCATGTGCTCAGACTTGCCAATTACCCGGACACTGATCTTTGAGAAAAAGAAAGTAACTTTATTGCAATTCACAGAGCAAGGAGCTGGGAGGAAGTTCCTCAGATCCGGCTCCCTGAGCTATGGGGAAGCTGGGCTTATGCGTGATTTGGCAGCAAAATGGCAGCTGCACAGGTGTACTGGAGAGGCAAAATTCTAGAAGGCGGCCAGGAAACAGGAGGTGACATGGTTCTTGTCAGACCTCTCGCTTCGGTATAGAGTCCGGGTGATGATTTTTCTTCTGATTCATTCTACCTGTTGGTTCATCCTTTGTTGAGGTCAGTTAGCAGTCACATCTGGCCCTTCTGCGCATGCGGTGTGGGCCAAATCTGACTTAGGCTAGTTTAAGACAGGTTACACTTTTCTGTGATTAACCCCTTTAATAAAAGGCTGGAGAATATTCAGAAGTAGGAAGCCAGCCTGGCTTTAAGTTCCTGCTCTGCCAGCAACGGAACCGCTGGAAAGTTCTGTAACTCCTCAAGTCTCTCACCTGTAAGACAAGGAAGGTAATGCCCACCTCACGGGATTGTCTTGGTAACTAAGTGGACTTGTTACCAATCGCCAGTCGGACACAAAGGGTCCTTGTCTTTTCCCGGGTAAGAATATATGTGAAAGACAAACTTGAATCTCCAGCAAGTTTTATTTTGCTTGAGTCAAGCAAAAGGAATCAGCGGGGATCGAAGCCTCTCTAAAAGACTGACTAGACAAGTGAAGCAAGGTTAGGGCTTATATGGGTTCGGTGGAGACAACAGAGTGATGAATATTTAGTGGGCTCCTTTCAAGGGGTAGGGGTAGGTACTTCTCGGAATGGCGATGTATGTTAATTAGGTTGTGTATGCATCTGGACTCCAAGATGGAACCTGCTGATATTCAAGATGGAGTCCTCCTGATAGCCTTTGGCATCACTTATTATGGGATATAGTGCAAGCGCACTGATCTTTGGCACTACATCACCATCTTCGGAAGGCTAAGGAAAGTTAAACAGCGGTCACACTTTGTTCTGGACATGCGGGAGCCTGTAAAGGGGGAAGGGACTAGAAAAACACTTAAGAAGGAGATAGTAATTCACAGGTGTTTCAGCCTTATCTCAGGTTGACAGGGTGTGGTTCCTGTTTACCTCACTTCTAGATGGTAATCTTTTAACAGCTCTTTTGTTCCACCAGCACAGTTAACCCTATCTGTCTCAGCCTGAGGCACATAAAATGCCCAGCACACATTACATGCTTCACAAAAAGTTGAGAAGTCATGATTCTGTGAGGAAGAAGGAAGAGCAGGGGTATTTGCCAAGTGCCTGTTACTTGCCAGGCTGCATGTGGGGAGCTTCTGAGTTCACGATCTCACTATGTCCTGACAATAAGCCATGAGGTGACTGTTGTTCTCAATGTGTGAGGACAAGTGAGTAGACCGTCAAAGGCTCTGTGACTGGCCAGGGTCTCCCTCATGTAAATGGCAGGATCTGGATTCAAATGACATCTGTCTCCTGCAGAGCCTGAAGGGTCGTGTTGTGCGGGGGTTCAGCTGCTGTTTTCTTTTCCAGGGGATGAACAGTCAATACGTCCACCGGGAGGTCTTCTTTAGGAACACCTGTAACGAGCTCAGACGCTTCTGGGAAAAGGAGATTGGCAAACAGACTTACTACCGAGAATCAGAGGAACACCGTCTGGGAAGAAGTGCCCTGAGAAAGTACGTGGCTTGTTTCTCTGTTGTTGTTTTTTCAAAAGCAAAATTAACTTCCTCAGCAAAATACCAGATGGCCATCTTAGAGGACTAAATTGGTTTAATTTCCCCTGCATACTGTTCTGCCACCATCTATAGTTATGGGCAGTAATTAAAAAAAATTTTTTTTCAGGTAACAAGTATATACTCTAATTCTTTATAAATATCTCTCTCATCTCTCTGTCACCATTTCTAGCTCATGAGGACTACACCACCATCACCATTACCAGTACCACCTCCATCGCCACTGCCACCATTACCACCAACACCAACACTTCTGCCACCACCAACACCTCTGTTACTGGAGAATAGCCTCGGTTCTTGTCTTCAGTGTAGGAAAGAATTCAAACACTGAGACAAATAGTGACAAGCGAGCAGAGGTTTATTAGCAAGCAGAGGGTTAGTAGCAAAATACACTTGACCAGGGAGCATCAAGCGGGCTACTCAGGTAGAGAAAGAATCTGAGTGCCCCGATCATTTTCTTAGGGTTTTATACCCTTCTTGTCTCTTAATCTCTCCCTGTTAACATTTAACAGCCAAGTCAGGGACCCCTGTAGAGAGTATTTCCTTGGCTTAATGTTTAATTACCAAGTTAGGAACCTTAACAAGTTAGGGACCCCTATAGGGATCATTTCCTTGGCTTAACGTTTAACTATGTAGGGACCATCTTATTGAGGAATGTTACCACCCCTTGTCTCTTCCTCTGTAGGGACTATCTTATTGAGGAATGTCACTACCCCTTGTCTCTTCCTCTTCCCGAGTGCGAGCTCTCCCCCTCCCTCTTACACCTGTACTGCCAACACCTCTACCACCACCAACGCCCCTACAGCCACCAACACCCCTACCGCCACCAACACCTCTACCGCCACCAACACCCCTACCGCCACCAACACCTCTACCGCCACCATCACCTCTACCACCACCAACTCCCCAAATTTGGTATAACAGTTGTGTCTGTGAAAAGCAGAACAGGGTAGCTATGAAATAGAATTGACTCAACAGAAACTTTTTTTTTCAAGGCTAATTAGCAAATACGGAATCTACGAACACTGAAGATCAACTGTACATGTGCGGTACCTATGCATCTAGCAAAGGACTTCAAGGAAATAAACTTTTTGGTTGGTGGGACGACCGGAGACTTTTAACCTATTACTTACCCTTCTCCCCCTTTTCCGAGTTGAATCCAGGTAGCCAGGTTCCAAAGGATCTCTGCTCTTCACCACTACTCTGTTGTCCCTTCACAAAATGAAGAAAACAATTCCAGCTCATTAGGTTGTTGTGAGACTTGAATCAAAAACCAAACCAGCTCCCACTGAGTCGATTCAAACTCCTGGTGACCCCATGTGTTTCAGAGTAGAACTATGCTCCAGTAGGTTTTCAATGGCTGTGATCTTTCAGAAGTAGATTGCGAGGCCTTTCTTCTGAGACACCTCTGGGTAGATTCAAACCACCAACTTTTTAGACAGTAGCTTGAATAAAAACCAGAAAACCAAACCCATTGCCATCAAGTTGACTCCGACTCATGGCGGCCCTATAGAGCAGAGTAGAACTGCCCGTAGGGTTTCCAAGGAACAGCTGGTGAATTCAAACTGCTGACCTTTTGGTTAGCAGCCAAACGACTCCCCACTGTGCCAGCAGGGCTCCTAGCTTGAATAACATGTACCTAAAGCACCCGGCAGAGTATCTGGCCCCAGGTCAGGGCTCACGAATCTTAGCTCCCTTCCTGCTGCCTTCTTTTGATTAGTATTTGCTTATACATCTTTTCCACCTTTTCATTTTCAACTTATCATAGCTTCTGTGTATCTTTTTGCATAGCATATAATTGGATTGAAGGTTTTTCAAACCTGGCATATTTCGTTCATTAATTGGTGAGTTTGGTTCTTTTACTCACCTTTTGACTTGTTTCTACCATTTTAGTTACTATAAAGTGTTTGATTTTGTTCCCCTTTTTCTCTGTTCCTTTGATCCTTTTCTTACTTTTAAGTTGATGTCTATGTTAGTTTCAGCTCTTCTCTTTATTGTTATTTTCATTCTACTTGCTTTGGGTTTATTCTGTTGCTCTTTTCCCAGCTCTTTGTGTCAAATGTGAGGCACATTGCTTCTCCGTCTTTATTCTAATCTAGTCATCAAAGGCTATAACCTTCCTCTAAGTAAAGCTTTAGATGCATCTCATGTGTTTACTTTTTTTACTTTTTAATTTTTTAGTATATCTCTTTAAATCTATTCAATTTCTAAGAGAGATTAACTGAGGAATAATTGGCATGTGATCAAGCACACATATTTGTAGTGTACCACTCGGTAAGTTTTGACACATGTGTACACTCATGAGACCATCACCAAACCCAACATGATGAACATAGCCCTCACCCCAAACGTTTCCTCGTGCCCGTGGTAACCCCTCCCTCCTGCTCTTCCCTGCCCACTTTCATCCCCAGGCAACCTCTGATCTGCTTTCTGCCACTACAGATTAGTTTTCACTTTTCAGAAGTTAGTATAAATAGAATCATACATTATGTATCTTTCGTGTCGGTTTCATCCATGTTGTTCCATGTATCAATAGTTGGCAAGTATGTGATGCAACTGGAACTCTCGTACACTGCTTGTGGGAATGTAAAAATGGTACAACTACTTTGGAAAACAATTTGGCAGTTTCTTAATAACTTAAACATTCACTACCATATGATTCAAGGAGCCCTGGTGGCACAATGGTTAAATACTCACCTGCTAACAGAAAGTCAGCAGTTAGAACTCGCCATCAGCTCCTTAGGAGAAAGACCCGGCAATCTGCTCCCATAAAGATTACAGCCTAGGAAACCCTATGGGCCAGTTCTACTCTGTTTGATCGCGTCACTATGAATGGATTTGACTCCATGGCACAAAACAACAACCATAAGACTCAGCCATTCCACTCCTAGGTGTTTACCCAAGACAGTACATATCCACACAAAGACTTGTACACAAATGTTGGTAGCAGCTTTATTTGTAATAGCCCAAAATAGGAAATAACTCAAATGTCTATTAGCAGGTAAAGGGATAAACAAATAAATTATGGTATATCAATACAATAATATCTTTTATGAATTGTGCTTTTGGTGTTTGTGGTATAATGAATTACTTATATGGCCCTTCTAGCCATGGTCTTTGTGCCTCTCACAGTGACTGAGTGGGTCTATGCAAATAAGGTATATGGAACCTGTGATGATTGGGGTTATGTGTCAACTTGGCTAGGCCATGATTCCCAATATTGTATGGTTGTCCTCCATTTTATGTGTTATGGATCCTGACCTCTACATGTTGATAAGGCAGGATTAGTGTAGAGTGTGTCTTGTGTCTCGGTCTTGAAAGAGGGCGCAACTCAAGTCCCACCCTTACTAAAGTTACACCCTTCCCTGGGGTGTGGCCTATATCTAAGATATATGTGCGTGTCCTGGCAGGGCTCTGTCTCTCTCTGCATCTGGATCCCAAGTCTGTTTAGTGATCAGTTGACCTCCAGTTCTTGGGACTTGAGCCAGAGGCTTGCTGTCTGACCTACTGATTCTGGAATTTGCTGGCCTCCACAGCCTCTTGGGCAGCCTATCATCTGACCTGATTCACCAGCTCCTGCAGCCTTGTGAGCCAGCAGCCTATGGTCTGAACTGCTGGTTGGGTTCATCAGGCTCTGCAGCCGTGTAGATCCGGAGAAGCCTACACCTGACCCATGAGTTTGGGAGTTGCCAGCCTCCACAACCTCATGGGCCATTTCCTTTATATGGTTCATGAGTTCTGTGAGACATTTCAGTGACTTAAGGAACCCAAAGACTGGAGGGAGTAGTCAACGAGGGGAGAGGGAGTAGTCAACGAGGGGAGAGGGAGTAGTCAACGAGGGGAGAGGGAGTAGTCGATGTTAGAGATGATGAAACGGGACAGCAGTTTGCAGAAGCTGGATGTTTGGGACATCTTTAACCTCTGCCTCATATGAACCAGCTTTGTCCTGATCCTTATAAAAGAAATTAGTTGTTTAGTGTTGAAAGGTTATCTTCTAAGATTTTTCTTCCCTTTGATTTAGAAGTTTTACATTTACATTTAGGTCAATAATTCATCTTTTTTTTTGTTGTTGTTTTTCAGTTTGAAGGAGAAAGCTTTTATTGGCACACTGATTCCTTTCATTGTTAAATTGGTAGGGTAAGCAGTGATTTTTAAAAACAAAACAGTAAAAACTGTTTTTCCCAAACTAGTTTCATCATGGTATTAGAGGTGGGTAGGTCCGTCAGTCAAATCACGACCACCCAGTTTTAAGCCATATCATTGGGAGACGGAGCCCTGGTGGTGCAGTGATTAAGAGCTACAGAGTCCAACCAAGAGGTCCGCAGCTTGAATCCACCAGCCTCTCGTTGGAAACCCTATGGTGCAGTTCTACTCCCCTGTAGGGTCGCTATTAGTTGGGATTGACTTGACAGCAACAGGTATTGGGAGACAGTCTGTAAAACCAGTGTAGCTCTTCTAACTCAGAACCGTGCATTCACACGATCAGTAGAGATGCCTTAAAAATAAAATTTCTATTAAAAAAGAATCATGCCACAGAAAAGTCCAGAGAAGGTTGGCAACATTGCAAAGCTCAATAGATACAGGGGCCCTGGGAGAATGTGGCTTTCTTCAAAGGGCTGCCCCCCACCAGCTCTCCTCTCAACCCATTCTAGAAAGCTACTTGCATAGAGGTACTGCTTATGTGAAAATTTAAATCTTTTTGTTAGGAATTACATTTTCCAATCCTTTGGAAACCGGAAGTCAACCTCTTTAGGTCCTCACACTGTCTTGCTCCCTGGAGGGAAGTCAGCCTCTTTAGGTCCTGACTCTGTCTTGCTCCCTGGAGGGAAGTCAACTCCTTTAGGTCCCCACTCTGTCTTGCTCCCTGAAGATGCACTGGTGGGGAGGGTGTGGAGGGTCCTTGCAGCAGGAGCTGGAGCAGCAGGCACTATGAACAGTACTAGTCTACACACAGTACTAGTACACGGGAAAGGAATCAATTTGCTTTCAGCAGTGGCTTACACGGTTGGTTTGCACTGTGAGGATCAGTCCACCAAACAGGCTGGGAGGCCGCCAGGACTTGGATTTGCCTTCTGTGCAAACAGCTCTGTCTACTCCAGAAACGATCAGCTCCAATAGTAGACACAAGGTTTGGCCCAATCCAGTCCTTCAGACAGTGAAGCATACCAGCCACCGTCCAAAAGCTCTTATGTCTTATCAGAACAAAAGAATTAAAGACATTCTAACTCTCCCTCACCCTCCAGGCCCCCACCCCCAGCCCAGGTGGCTCTATCACACCTGTTGCTCACCTGATTGGGGGGCGATGAGTGGTGGACGGGTGTGCCCACTCTGTCACGCGGTCACCACCACTCATCAGGTCAGGAGGGTGGATGGCAGGTGATCGCCCAGGGTTGTGTGGTCACCACTGCTTGCTGGGTAGGGGTGGGGGTGGGGGGCAGGCAGGTGCCACTGGTTGGGTAGGGGGCAGTGTTGAGTCTTAGGTCCCTCACTGGGTGGGCAGGGAGGGTGGCAGACAAGGCTGGGTAAGGGGGGGAAAAGGAGTTTGTATTATGGTCTGTGGTCAGGTGGAGTGGTGGGTATGAGATCCTCCACAACTTCCAATCAGGAAGGTGGGAGGAGGGGGAGTGCACCCCTTTGGCTAGCAGACATGGGTGCCCTGGCACTTCCTGTTCACCACAGCCAGCAGTTAGGACCTGCCCCCATCCAGTGCAAGGACCACCAGGCATCACCGCTCATGAATATACCTTACTTCTGGATCCTGGCTCCCTCCCTAGTCTGTGGACGGCAGCATCCTTGGAATTTTACCTTCCCTTCTGTGTTTTCCTTCCTTAGATCCCAATCATGATGGGCTCGCCTTGCTTCTCTCTGGGTGTGTTTATGCAGTTTCTCTGTCTTACTGGAATGCTGTGAAGTTGCTTTCCTGTGCTCCTCCCTCCGGGTCACTACTGGCTTTGTCTCAAGATGGCCATGTTGAGCCAGGACAACTGACTATATATATACATATACGTATAGATTTAAATTTGCAAGTCTTCTGCATGTCTTTTAAAACCTGAACACACACACACACACAACCTTAAGGGAAAAAAAAAAGTGAAAAACTTCTCTAGACTAAACAAACAAAAAAAAACCAGTTGCCTTCAAATCCAACTCATGGCAACTCCATGTGTTTTGAGTAGGACTGCACTCCATATGGCTTTCAAGGCTGTGACCATCTCAGAAGCCGATCATCAGGCACCTCTGGGGGGGGTTCCAACCACCAACCTTTTGGTTAGTAGTTAAGTGCTTAATTATTCATGCCACCCAGAGACTCCTCTGGACCAACAGCCATAAAATGAATGCCCAGTCTATATGCGTTTTGTTTCTGTCCTCAGGCTCAGAGAAGAATGGAGGCAGAAGCTGGAAACAAAGCTGAGGCTACGGAATAACCCAGATGAGACTGAAAAGAAGGCAAATGTTGGCTGAGAGTTTCCTGGGCATTGACAGGAGGGGACATAAAGCACTGAGGTCATTCTGCTAGAAGTCAACGCAAATCCCTGAGTCCCTCTGCTTTACCCATCAGATCTGGTGCTATTGTTTCCCCACCCTTGAAGGAATTTCCCTATGAATCCTTCCTCAGTGCTAAATGGGAGCTTTATTCACTTCAGTCCTCTTTGCACATCTCTAAAGGTGCAATGTACTTTATTTGCACGTAATTATCTTCTAATCTTGAAACCTAAATAGTTTAAATTCTAAGTACCCCAAGGAGGATGATCTTGATGGTCTTAATTTAACCACTGTGCAGTAGATTTGCTTCACCATTTCTCCTCAGATGCCTAGTTTCAAGTAATCATATCTCATGTTTTCTTTTTTTGTAGAAAAGAAAACCACCTACCTGCAGAAAAAGAAATATGGTAAATAGCCATGAAAATAAAGTTTGAAAATAAATTAAGTCGATATTCTTTTTGTTTTTTTCTTCATGTGAATTTATTTGGCTCTTACACTAAATGATTCCACATTCCCTTGGAGCTCAACAGCATCATCCTGTCAATGAGATTGCACAAGGAATGATGAAGGAGAGTAAAGAACATTCTCTAAGTTCCAAGAAAGGGGTGTTCAAGGAGCTGGGGAAAACCAGAGAGGATAAACTTGGCAGCCTTGGCTAGTCAGAGGATAATTTTCACAGGAGATGATACGTGAGCAGAGACTTTGACAGCTGGATATTCTGTTTACCCTTTTAGATCCACTCTGCACCTTTTCTCTTTGGCTGTGTTTCCCAGAAAGCTGTCATAGATGTATCAATCAGGCTCTGTTGGACTCTGGCTTCCAGGTGTGTTCAGCCCATGAAAACCATCAGCCAGAGACTCAGAGTGCAGGATAAAGCGGTCAGGATGTTTCTCTGACTGTCTCACAGCCACCGGGGGTTGGACTCACTCCCTTCCTCCTCATAAATGTACAACCTCCGCAGAAGGCTTTCTTTAGCTCTGCAGATTTTGCTAAGTTCTGCTGAAAGCTCTTTCCTGTTGCCTCATCAGACCTGGTGGTATTAAAGACTCCCATTACTGCCAGCTCTAGGATGATATATCTCCTCGTTACCTTCCCTTAAGGATTCCTCAGGTGATGCAAACGGTTAACGTGCTTGGCTGCTAACCGAAAAGTTGGAGGTTCAAGTTCCCCGAGAGGAACCTCTGAAGAAAGACCTGATGACCTACTTCTGAAAAATCTGCCACTGATAGCCTCATGGAGCACAGTTCTAGTCTAACACTCATGGAGTCACCATGAGCCAGAATGGACTTAACGGCAGCTGGTTTTAGTTTCCCTTAACACAGCCCACTGTTTTGAAAAGAGGCCCTTGGTTAAATTCTTTTGAATGGACCATCTGTTTCCTGCTGGGAACTTGACCAATCAACAGTATTAAAATCTCTGTGTGCTAGCACAGAGGAGTGAAGGAGCGTGGAGAATTTGGGTAATTTCAAGTAGATTCATATGGCAAGATCGTAGATTACAAGGTGTAATAAATGCTAGGGACTTGGTGGAGAGGAGAGTAGAAGAAAATCCCAAAAGGTGCCTTTGTGGTCGTGCTAGCCAGTGAGCTTGTCACTTTTTTGCCAGGAAGCTCTCTCCTGTTGCTCTGTAATTGCATGAAAGGATGCACACAATGCATATTGTATGGACAGGAAACCACAGGCAAAGTCGTTTGTAGGAGAGAAGAAAGGAAGTGAATGAAAGGGCTGGTGGCAGAGCTGGAAAGCCAGAATTGCACAGGAGAATTATTTACGTGGTTGAACCAACGAAGTTTAAGAAATAATTTCATAACAAGGACTGAATATTGGGCTTTTTTTTTTAAAATAATTTTTATTGTGCTTTAAGTGAAAGTTTACAAATCAAGTCAGTCTCTCACACAAAAACCCATACACACCTTGCTACACACTCCCACTGAATATTGGGCATTTTTGTACGCTCAGACCTTAGCAAAGTGCCCAGCAGATGCTCAATGGCTAGTAGCTGGTGAATTTAGTACAGCCACAACTTGAGATATGACCAGTAGGTTATGAGTATCTGATTATACTAGACATTTCATTAATAACTCTTGTGCTTATGAGTTTGGTGACCATATAACTTATCATCCAGGCTCGAACACTTTTGAGAGTGAAGGGAGATGCCACTAATACACCATGTGAGCCAAGCTGGGATGAATGAGCATCCAACTTACCAGGCACTGTCCCATTGTGATGAGGACCAATGTGATTTTCTGACACCACAAGAAACTAAGTGTCACAGAATATTTGGCAGTATTTGCCTACAAATACTCATTTTGCCTCTTTGCTTTCCTCCCAATTTCTTCCTGGTTTGCTGGTTTCCTGTGGTGGCAATCTTGGTGCTTTGTCTATAACATTTTTATAGACTCTTTAATTCTATTCTGTGCTATTCTGATGGATTCTTGAATGAAAGGTTCAAGTAACATACACCATCAAATGTTTAAAAGCAGAATTTTAGTTGTACAGTACATGAGAGACACAAAAGACCTGAAGTAGCACGGGTGGACAGATCTAAAATAAATGAATAAAAGAATGCATACTGATTATTTAAAAATCAAGCAATAAATTAATGAATAAATAATGGCAATAAAGAAGCTGCCTTATTTTGTCAGCCTGTGAAAAATGGCATTAATAATTGAAATAATTGTGCCCATCATAAAGGAGTTTGGTGTTATTTTAACTTAAATAGTGCTTAAATCTGGAGCTCTGGAATGAATTAATTTTTAACTGAAATTAAAATTACATTTATAATGGGAGAATTTGCCCCAGATGAGGTTATTTTTTTTCTCCTCTAAACTTTACTATGAAAACGTTCTAATTTACAGTAGAGTGAAAGTATAATGAACATGTGATCAAGATTTGGTAATTGCTAACATTTTGCCATGTTTGCTTCGTCAATTATTGTTTTGTAGATGTTTTTGGAAATAAATTACAGAGATGTTGACATTTCATCCCTTATGCATCTCTAAAAACTGACATTTTCTATATAACTAGTAAAAATCATCACACTCAAGAAAGCAGTAGTCATTCCCTAACCTAATCTAGGACCCAGTAAGAGGTCATTTCCCAAGAATAAATTACCCACTTAAGGTGGGGGAACATTGTCTCTCTGGGAGATGACCTGAAGATATGATATCTATATATCTAAGAATCTATAATAGTTTCCTTGTGAGAGAAAACAAAATTGCTCCCCTACACATGGAACATGGTAAGTTAGAGAAAGTTTAATTTTATCCAAAAAAACTTTAGGCTATGACAACAGGAGATGATTAATTTCAGTGCTATTATCTGGGTCTGGCACCAGGGTGGACAATATGTCCCAAGTTCTCAAAGGTGACTATTTTTGTCTTGGGAATCAGTAAAAGTCCCTGAACTTGAGACACTGCAGCTCTGCCTTTCTCATCAGATGTAGACCAGTGTGTGAAGTGTCCAGATCATCAGTACACGGACACAAATTGAGATTACTGCCTCCCAAACACTGTGACTTTCCTGGCTTCTGAAAACCCATCAAAGATGGCTCTGGCCTGCACAGCTCTGTGCCTCTCCATCCTCATGATCATGGTTCTGGGGTCTTTGTGAAGCACTGAGACACTCCCATTGTCAAGGCCAACAACCAGGCTGTTGGCTACACCCTGCCCATCTCCCTCATCCTGTGTTTCCTTTGTTCCTTACTCTTCATTGGCCGTCCCAACACAGGCCCCTGCATCCTTCAACAAACAGCATTTGCAGTTGTATTTGTTGTGATTGTTTCTACTGTTTTGGCTAAAACCATCATTGTGGTTCTGCCTTTTAAGACAAGACCCCTGCACCAGGGAAAAGGAAGAGGGAGTAGTTGAGAATAGGGGCACCTTCCCCTGGCATTCCTATTTGTGCCTTGATTCAAGTCACTATCTGTGGAATCTGGTTGAGAAGCTTCCCTCCAATGAAATGGACACACAGTCTGAGCCTGTCCACATTACCATTCGAAGCAACAAGGGCTGCCCTCTGCCGGGACCTGGGATAGCTGAGACCCTTTGTCCTAAGGTCTTCACCGTGGGTTTCCTGGCCAAGAATCTGCTGGACACCTTCAATGAAACCAAGTTCCTGACGTTCAGCATGCCGGTGTTCTACAGCGTCTGTGCCAACTTCCTCGCTGTCCACCACAGCAGCTAAGGGAGGGTCATTGTGACCATGGAGATTTTCTTTATCTTGGCTTCTAGTGTAAGGTTACTAGGCTATATCTTTGCCCTAAAGTTCTACATTAGTCTGCAGAGGCCTGATAAGACTAGCCCGCCAGGAATCCGAAGTAAAACAGGTCCTGGAGCCAAAAAGCATTCCAAAGATTTACCTCATGCCTCGCAAATAAGTGTATGACAGACACATGAAAATAAATCAATCTTTTTGCAAAGAGACTGTAGGTCAAAAACAAGTTTATAATTTACTTTTCTTAATTGACAAAGACTTTATATTTTGTTTTTTTTTTTTATATTTTCTAGCATACCAGGGGCACGGCCACCCTCAATAAACAGCTCCTGAAACTTCAAGGTTACCTTGGATATTCCTTTCACCAACATTAAATCTTTTTTTTTTTTAATTACACGTGTGGGATTTCACTTTATCCTCTGTCTTAACTTCCTAGTTCTGCTATAACAGAAAAACCACAAGTGGGCAGCTTCAACAAACAAAGATTTATTTTCTCACAATTTAAAAACCAAAAAAATCAAAGCCATTGCCATGGAGTCAATTCTGACTCATAGTGACCCTATAGGACAGAGTAGAATTGCCCCATAGGGTTTCCAAGGAGTGGCTGATGGATTTGAACTGACGATTTGTTGGTTAACAGCCAAGCTCTTAACCACTGTACCAACAGGGCTCCAAAATTCTGAATTCAGGGCATCAGCCCTAGGAAGGCTTTCTTTCGGTAAGCTCTGAGGGAGGGTCCTTGCCTCCTTTCAGCTTTTGTTCCTCAGTTCCTTGGTGATCTTGATGTAGCCTGGCATCTATCTTCTCCCATCTGAGCTTTCTTATTTCTGTGCCTAATCTGCTCTTTTTATATCTCAAAAGTGATTTGTTTAAGACACACCCTCCACTGGTATGACCTCATTAACATAACAAAGAAAACCTATTCCCAAATGGGATTACATCCACAGGTGCAAGGGTTAGGATTTACAACACATATTTTTAGGGGACACAATTCAGTCCATAACACCCTCCATTTCTTGAATCAATCTTCTCCTAGGACTGAATAGTGGTACAAACTACTGGGTGGCTCTATTTTACTCCCTCTGGCTTCCTTAAATAAAATGGCTTTCTCATCCTGATTTTCGGCCTTAGTTCTCCTATCTTTTCTTCTAATATTTTTTAATGTTTTGTTTTTAACTTTTAACTATTCAGCTCATCTGATAGTTACTTTTGTGAATGGCATGTGGAAAAAGCTACATCATTGCTTTTAAAGAGAAGGAACTGGAGAGGGTTTGATTCGTCTCCGGTTTCTGAAGCCCTGAGTGAGTGGGGTCCATGTGACTAGAGGAAAAGGGGCAACTGGCCTAAAGAGTAAGACTGGAGGGAGCTTGGGGACCAAAGGGACCAGCTTTGGGAAGATCCTAACAATATATATAAACTGAAGTTGTCACAGAAATGAGGGAATAGAATCTTGGCTTCCTGGGAGCCTTGAAGTCCTCTGGGGCCTGTACTGTGTAGTGGCCAGAGAGGCAGAAATGGACACACACTTCAAGCCTGCACACGTCATCATTATATGCAACAGGAGCTCCATCACTGCCTTCTACTGGGTCCTGGGATACCTGGGATCCTTGGCCCTGGGACTTTTACCATGGCTTTCCTGGCCGGAAATCTGCCAACACCTTCAATGAAGCCAGGTTCCTGATGTTCAACGCTGC
This sequence comes from Loxodonta africana, assembly GCF_030014295.1. Taxonomy (NCBI): domain Eukaryota; kingdom Metazoa; phylum Chordata; class Mammalia; order Proboscidea; family Elephantidae; genus Loxodonta; species Loxodonta africana. Next base: position 26,242,383 of record NC_087363.1, on the reverse strand, counting down.
ATTGCATTGCGGTGTCTGGGTCACCTGCCTCCCTGTGTACCACACCAAGGGGAAGGTCACTGTGGCCATGGAGATTGTTATGGATTGAATTGTATCCCTGAAAAATGTGTGTCAACTTGTCTAGGCCATGATTCCCAGTATTGTATGATTGTCTGCCATTTTGTTATCTGATATGATTTTCCTGTGTGTTGTAATTCCTACCTCTGTGATGTTAATGAGGCATGAGGCAGGACTCAACGTACAAATTAGATTGTATCTTGAGAGAATCTCTTTCAAGATATGAAAGAGAGTATTGAGCAGAGAGGCAGGAGGACCTCATACCACCAAGAAAGCAGCACCAGGAGCAGACAGTGTCCTTTGGACCCGGGGTTCCTGAGCTGAGAAGCTCTAGATCAGTGGAAGATTGATGACAAGCACCTTCCCCCAGAGCCTTCTCCTGGAGCTGTCACCCTGAATACAGACTAGGTCTTTCCCCTGTGAAGCGGCTAGTGGATTCAAACCTACAACCCTCTGGTTAGCAGCCAAGTGCTTAACCATTGTGCCACCAGAAATGGTGATAGATCCCAACAAAACCCCAGGTCTGCTTGCCAAGGAGTTTCTTGGGACTATGAGGGAGAATTCCCTTTGGCAATCAAGAAAACTACTGTTACAAGATAGAGGACGCTATGGTTCTGATGCAAAAGCTGTCATTGCTTGCCAGGGTTGTGACTATCTGGCTTACAGTAAAGAACACACGGCACAGGCCGTTTGTCCCACCTGCTCCTGCTTCAGATGTTTGACTTCCCTCTCGGGGCTAATGGTGCTACTTCACCACTGTTGAGTCTTTTTTAGGTTATCAGAGCACTGTTTCAGTCTGACAGTTGACTCTGGCCCCACTGCAGCCCCTGAAATTAATCTGTGTTGTGTTTTATTTGATGGACTTCTCACATATCTAACTGGAAACCCTGCGTGGTTAAGAGCTACAGCTGCTACTGCTAACCAAAAGGTCGGCAGTTCGAATCCACCAGGCACTCCTTGGAAACTGTATGGGGCAGTTCTACTCCGTCCTATAGGGCTGCTATGAGTCGGAACTGACGGCAGTGGGTTTGGTTTTTGGTTTTTAAGTGGTCGTAACTGATACTGTTGAATGTATTATGGACAATAAATGGTTTCAATATGAGTAATACTTAAAATACCTAATGGGAAAGGAGGTTCCCAACCGGAAATGCCACGATTAGAATGGTGGCAGTGGGACAAGCACACAACGGGGAGCCCACCTGGCTCCCCTAGCCCAGCCACATGGTAGCAATAACACAGAACATCACTTGAGGATGGGGTGGTGGGAAGAGATTACCACGCTGATGAGAGAGCTGGCACAGGCAGGAGTGCTGAAGGAAACCATCCAGCCGACCGTCCTCTCACTCAGACCAAGTTACAAGTGTCAGTGGCTGAAAATTATGCAAGACTGGTGTCCCTGGTGGTGTAGGGTTAAGCATTCAGCTGCTAACCGAATGGTCGGTGGTTGGAACCCACCAGCCTCTCCACAGAAGGAAGATGTAGTAGTCTGCTTCTGTAAAGATTACAGCCTTGGAAACCTTATGGGGCAGTTTTACGCTGTCCTAAAAAGTCTATATGAGTCAAAATTGACTCCACAGTGGGTTTGGTTTGTTTATTTTGGTGCCCATGGCAGAAGGATGTTGACACTCAGAAATGGCGCCCCCTGGTGTTTGAATTCAGCAACTGCTTGACAACAATGTTTAGCGGAGCGGCAATTACTGGCTTGTGATTGAGCATTGATGGACACCCAGAGACTAACTTCCCTTCCCTAGTGTTGTTACTCCTTGATGGACTATTTTGAGATGGGACCGGGGCAAAAGCACCAATAAAGTGGGCATTTCCCAGCAAGCATCTACCATGAAATGAAAAGGATACATGCAAGGAAGTTGTTGAGCCCACCCCTGAGGCCAGCTCATTTAGCTCCCTGCTCAAGAACATTTGCTTCACTCACTCAGCATTGCTAAGGGTCTCTGCAGCAGTCCCATGTCACCTCTGATTGTCCCCTAGCAAGCCCGCTCCCTGGGGCAGCAGTGGGCAAGGAGTTCAAAAGAGGCTTATGGTTCACTCCCTACCTCTCACTTCCCGGGGCCTAAGGTGTTCTTTCCTCACTGGTGGAATTGCTCCCCTTCAATGATCACGTAATCAGTATGACCCATCGCTGGTGCCCCAGGCCACGCACTGGCTCCCAGCACCCTCAGGAATGATCTGAATAAACAGAGGCTGGGTCAGCAACTCCCACCTTGGGTTAGCCATGGACTCAACATAGCCCAGTCCCAGTCTCTTCTCTGCCCAGCAAACACAAGCAGTTGGCTGGTACCATTTTGGGAGAGGAGAGCCAACCCTTCTCAACTGAAGAGGGCTGGGACCACTTATGTCATGTTCCAAAACCCTCTGTGCATAGGAACAAGGCCTGGTACCCAGGGGCCCCTGGCAAGTGCTCACTGATGGAAGGAGGGAAGCAGTCCCTGCAGTGGGCTTCATGGGACCACCCCTATGCCCTTGTCATTTTCAGGAGGATAGCGTCTCCATCAACCACAGCTGGGTCAATGGCTGCAACCTGGTTACCAGGCAGCATTTCCTGTACCTGGAGCTCAACACTGAGCACCTGGAGATCAGTGGGTAGAGCAACATGATGCCAGATTGGCATCAGCACTGCCAGGCATGAACAGGGCCCTGGACTAGGAGGACCAAGTCTGAGCCCCTGGCACCCAGGTGAGGTCAGTCTGGGCCCTGTAGATAGGTGGAGGGGTATCCTGCTTTTCTTCCCCTACTCCCAGGTTTGGCTGCCAACTTCCTCTCTGCTCCCGGCCTAAGTCTGGCCAGGCCTCCAGTTTCCCTGCAGGCCCTCTGTCTGTCCTGGCCACATCTGATGGGCTTGTTTACACGATGCTGCCCCAGCCAGGCTTCAATGTTGACCTTCACCTGGGTTCAGGACCCTTCACAGTTCAGCTTCCACGCTCTTCTTCTGTGTGTACTGCACACCTGCCCAGGCCGAGGTGGTAAGCACTGGGCATAGAGAGTGCAGAGGAGCAGTCACCCACCTGCCAAGGGATAGCTCACTGAGCATGTGCACCAGAAATGGGACCCAAGGCAGAATGTCACGTGGCCGGGGAAGCAGCTCTGGGAAACGGCTGTGGAGCAGAGGAGGCTCCTTGTTTGGGGACTGGGGGATTTACATGCCCTGGGCCTATGAGGATAGATCAGCCTGGACCTAGTGGGACTGGAGGAGGGCATTTGTGGTGGACAGGAGTCAGAGGTGCTAGAGTTGGAGAGTGAGGGATACAGTCAATTGGTTTGGCTGGTGAAGGGAAGTAGGGGGTGTGGGGAAAGCAGAGGTTGAGAGGTTGCACGGGGGCGGGCAGCGCCCTGGCCACCAAGGCCAGGGCTGCATTTGTGGAGGGAGGCAGGTCACTTAAGGGCCAGGGCTGCAGGCAATGGGGTTAGTGGGTAGGGAAATGACCAGGGCCAGGCTAGCAATCTGGGGGAAGAGGGAGGTGGGGGCTGTGTTTCTGGGACACATCTGCTCATGGAGAGGCCTTTGAACCTCTTGGATGTCTCTGTCTCTCTCAACCCCAAAACCTGGCACTCGAGGGCAGGGCCAGTGTGTTTGGGTCCCTTCATAACCTGGGCCTCTGCTCCCCGCCATCAGAAAGTAGCTCGGGGGCTGGAAATGAGCAGTGTCTCCCTTGGCCTCTCATCTCTCTCTTGAGCATGAAGCTCTGTTTGGTATCGATTCCTCAAGATCTTTACTGAAAAAACAACCCTCATCCTGGCGAATGAAATGGGACCTGGAAAGGTGGAGGGTAAAGTGGGCCTCAAGCTGGGCCTCCACCAGGCTGCTTTTGATGTTGGCCAGATGGCCAAAGGGCAGGAGTTCCTGATTGCCTGACTTCCAGAGAGGAGAACACTAGTGTGTTCTCTGCAGGCTCCCGGAGAGTCCTCTCTTCAGCCAATGAACTCCTGCAGGAGCTGGAAAAGGCCATTGCTTTAGCTGCCTGTCAAGTGGGGCATGGGCTCCCCCTGATGGCAGGTGAGCCATCTCCACGAGCCTCAGGGCAGGCTAGTTGGTTATTTGGCTCCAGGTGGCTCTTGGACAAATGAAGCACTTATCTCATGTGTCAGTTTTCTCAACTGCCTAATGCAAAGGACCTCTGCTCTGTGGGTCTTTTTGTCAGGGTCTGGTACAGTCTGGCTGCTCCAGGAATCTCCTGGGATCCTTAAAAAACCCTGCAGCCCCTGAGGCCCTGTCCAGAGGTTCCAGAGAGTAGGTGGGGCGGGTCCTGGTGAACCTGACCTGCAGCAAGGGTTCATTGTTCCTGAAGGAGTAGGTAGCGCCTGGGTCTCCGGAGTGGACTACAGCATTACATGGACTCTGGGCTGCCTCCAAGGCCAGGGACAGAGTGTTCTCACTTGTCAAGGGACAAGAATCAGCTGAGAGCCATTGGAAAGGATTAGCATTCCAATGAGTTGCCAAAGACTTGGGTAAACGTGAACACCCGTGGCGTCCTGGATATACTTGCTCTTTATTAGTTCAAGCCCTTTCTGAGGATCTTCGTGGGGACTCCACATTTGATGGAACTAGAAAGAGCAAGTCTTGCCCAATGCTCAGGAGGCAGCAGCACCAGGAGGCTCCTGGATCTCTCCCATCCGCCCACGGGCTCATACCATCTCCGTAGCTCGTAAGTGCCACCTGAGGCTCCACCAGTCAGGAGTCAGCCTTGGCCTCACATGGCAGGAGTAGGCCTAGCAGACAGGCCCAGCTTGTCCTTGAGGACCCCTTCTGCAGCACCACCATGCCCCTGCAAGCCCACCCTCTCTCCACACTCCGTCCCCTGAATCACTTCAGAACACTGGCACGCTGCCTATTGTCACATCTCCTATTGGGCCAGAAGGAGCCCCTACAGTTCACCTAGCCCAGGCCCCTTGGAGTGGACAGGAGAAACTGAGGTCCCATAGAGATGAAGCTGCCCCAGGACCCAGCTCCTGAGCTTGTCAACCCCATGCTAGAACCACTATTTCAATAAAATCCTCCCCTCCCAAGGCATCTAAGCTCCCATTGGCCTTTGTCCTCACCACGCAGGGTCCTGAGCCAGAGATACAAATTGGTCCTGGGTAAGCTTGTAGGCACTGGCTGCCCCTCCCACACGCAGGCACGCAAAGGTCACAGGGCTTGCAGACAACAAGTCAAGCAATGTGGTTTTATTCCCCTCCTACCTGCTCCAGCACCACCATTTACATGATAGATAAGTGAACAGCAGTTCAGGGACCCCCACAACCCAGCCCCTCAACTACAGGTCACCCCACAGGTCAGGGTGGAGAGAGCTCTTCCTGCCGTGCAGCCCTGGGAGGGCAGCATGGCCATGCGGCAGGGTGGGAGGGAGAGAGGTGCCCGGGAGATCATTCATGGGAGATAGACAGGATCAATAGGGTGGTGGTGAGCAGCCTGGAACCTTCTGACCAGGGATGGAGAAACAGGGAACAAGACCAACGGTGACATGAAAATTTCAGTTACAGCACAAAAGGCTGAGGCCAGACTTCTGGAAGAACTCCAGAATTCAGCAAGATGGATACAGAGTCTAAAACTATAAACCTCCAGTCCACCATTGAGCAGATGATAGCTGAAGCCCTGAGAGGCTCAGTTACTTGGGAGCAAACCTTGGGCTAGGAAAAGCCAAGGGCTCCTCACTCCCAACCTGTGAGCTGCTGCAGGTCAAGGGACTAGTGGCCTAGAGAGCAACAGGGTAAGGGAGATGAGCAAATCACCTGGCCACGCCCATCACCCCTCACCCGCACTCAGGGCATCCCCTCCAAGAGCCGCCTCCAAGGGCCTGTCCTTCCCTCTGCCCCTTGGGCAGTGTAGGGCCGGCACAGCCATGCTTGCTCTCACAGGGAGTCCAGTGTGCCCTTCTCAGCCCTGCAGTCTGTCTGGGAGAGGCCGAGCTACCAGGGATCCCTGGAGTCCCAGCGGCTGGGCAAGTGGTGCAGCCTCATGTCTTCCTTCTGGATGTGCTCATAGCAGGACTGGTGGGAGAGAGGCTGGGTCAATGGTTCTGACCATTCCCGACTACATGTGGGCTCTGGGCCCAATACCTGGGTCACATATCCCGCCCCCACTTCCGGCCTGGACCAGCCATGTCTCCTACTCATCCCTCAGTCACAGTCTGCAAGGGAAGTGGGGCCTTGCCTCTCCTGTGCAGCCTCAGGATGCAGCCTGAGGAAACTGGGGTCCCAACAGCCCATGTCCCTCCCTGGGGCCTACCCCTCTTTTCCACAGAGCAGGACTAGGGTCTATGAGGGCCCTTCCCATGCAGACAGGCAGGAGTCTGATGGCGAGCTCCTCCCCCCGACCGAGAGCATCTCCGCCTCAGCCTACCATCTCTGTCCCTCACCTCCAGGGCTGTAAGCAGGAAGTCATACAGACCCCCCGTGTTCATGGGGTCCATCATGTCCCGGATCAGGTGGATCTCAGCTCCCAGATGCTGGATCCTGGGGAACATCCCCCCTCCAAAAGCGCGAGGGAGAGGGGGAGAAGAGGGCCCATCAGGGACAGGGCAAGCAACTGGGGATGTGTGGCTGGACCCTGGGTGTAGCCCCCACAGGACCTGGGGTGCCTCCCTCTCTCGGCCTCAGCTTCCCCAACTGTCTCCAAACACCGATCAAAGGCTGGCTCCAAACATCCATCAAAGTCTCCCGAGCACATGCTGAGTAGGGGTGGAGAACAGGGAAGGGCACTGACTACAGCCCCACCTCCCACCCAGGCTCCCGCCTGTCAGGGCTCACCGGGCCCGCGACACCACATAGATGAGCAGCGGCAGTAGGTCGTCCATGGGCAGCTTGTGCTCCCGGCCCAGCACCCGTGACACAGTGGCCTCAATTTCCCCGTATGTCCTCTCCAGCGCCTCCAGCTTCTCCCTCGGGTCCACCGTGGTGCTGCAGAGGGCCAAGGCCCTGGTCAAGGCTCTCGGGTTCAGTCCCGTAGGGGGGTCCCCAACACCGCTGCCTCCTGCCCCTGCCTCCCTGGGCATGGACTTACATGATCTTCTGCAGGCACTCAGTGGCTGACAGGAAGCACTTGTCTCTGACCAGGGAGTATCTCTGTGTGGTGAGGGGAGCTAGGCTGGATGGGGCCATGGACCCCCAACTCTGTCACCCCTCCTTCCTGGGTCTCAGGCTGGCCCTGAGCCCCTTGCTACCCACCCCTTCCCCTTCACTTAGCTCAGGCCCTGCTTGAGCTTCAGCACAGCCTTGGTCCTGATAGCCAAAGGCAGGTGACAGCTCCAGTGTAGGCCCCAGTTTACTCAAGTGTAAAATGTAGTAAATGGTCTCCTGAAGGTTGAGAGGATCAAAATGGATAACCAAACCAGTTGCTGTTGAGTCGATTCTGACTCATAGTGAGCCTATAGGACAGAGTAGAACTGCCCCATTGAGTTTCCAGGGAGTGCCTGGTGGATTCGAACTGCCAGCCTTTTGGCTGGCAGACACAGCTCTTAACCACTACACCACCAGGGTTTCCAAAATGGACAAAGAAGATAATAATCCTATCAGCCAATGGTCACCGGGCACTGCCCAGTTCTAAGTGCCTACATCAGTGGCTCTCAAACCTGAGCACAGGAGAATTCCCTAGAATGCTTGTTGGGACTGATTCCTGGGCCCAGCCCCTGAGTTTCTGGCACAGTAGGTCTGGGCTGTGCCCAAGAATCTGCTTTTCTGATAAGGTACCAGATGAGGCTAATGCTACATGCTTTGAGAACCACTGCCTCGTGTTTGGGCCCACTTCACCCTCACCACAACCCAATGAGGTGGTACCAATATCGCCTCTCTTTTACAGATGAGAAAACTTAGGCCTGGCTATCAGGTAGCTGTCCACCACTGCACAGCCAGGAAAGGCCTGCAAAGGGTGGAGCCTGTGTCTGAGCCTGGTCATTGTGGTCCATCAGCTGTGTAGTAGTTACAACTACGGAAACCTGGAGCCTCCTTCTGCACCTCTGCCTCCACCCAGCTCCTCCCCAGCCTCTGGCCAGCAGTCATGAGGCAGGGGCTCCTTGGAAGACCTGGCCCCTCTCTCAATTCCCAGAGGCCTCTAGGCAGCTGGAAGCCCAGCTCAGGGCTCAGGCCTCTCCCTCCCTGGAGCAGGTGATAGGCCCACCCTCTCACCTGATTGGTCGTCAGTGTGAGGTCCTTGAGGGGCCACAGGTGCCTGAAATTAAGAGTGAGACAGGAGGCTTTGATACAACGAAGGCACAGGGTCTGATGTCAGACAGAAAATGCCCTGTGTCGCCATGCCCCTCAGCAGCACCTTGCAGGAAAGGGGAAGGAGATGGGTCCACAATGGCACCTCTGAGCACAGGCCATGATGCCAGGGCCCAAGGCATGAAGACGGTAGAGGGCTCCCTGGAGGAGGCAGTCCTCCATCGGGCTCTGAGATGTGAGAGGGAGGGCAGCACTCCAGGCCAGTCGGCTGCAAGAGCACAGTCGCTGGTGATGAGGGCAGAGAGTGAGGGAGGGCAGGGCTGGACTCTGTTCCAGAGGTGATAGGGAGCCAGCTGAGCGATGTGCACACGGGGACGCAGCCGTCACCGCAACTTAGAAGCACTGCGGCGGCTGCAGCGTGGCAGGGGCATGGGGACAGTGGAGCAGGAGGCCAGTGTGAAGGAGGCAGCACCGAGCAGCAGAGTGTGGCGGGGAGAAGCTTGGGAGGCCGCTGGCAGCCAGGTGTCCGGCGTCAGATGGGCAAATGCAGAAGCATTCACCAAGATGGAAGAGGAAACAGGGTTCGAGAGGGTAGGTGGGGAGCGCTATCACTGGGTGACAAGGGAGACCCGTCGGGGGGAGGGGGCCTGAGACTGGCATCACTCATGGTGTCAACAGATCAGAAAGACGCTGGGTAAAAGGAGGCCCTGGGGTGCGGTGAACACCTGCCTGACCTTTTCTGGGAATAGCCCTCAGTTTCGGAGAGAGGCCTCCCTTCCCCCACTCTCAGTCCAAAAGCCCAGAGCAGGCAACTGGCCCAGCCCTCGTGGTGGATATTGAGGCAGGGCTGGCCAATATGAGCTATAGTCAGTGTTTAAGGGCAGACTCAAGTCCCATCCAGGGGCTCTGCTAAGCTGTCAGGAAGGTGCCAGCTTCCTATGGGGGCAGCTGGGGTAGCTAGCCTGGGGAGGGGGAGGGTATAAACCTCAAGTGGCAAGTGCGAGTCACCACAAGGGGGAGCCAGAGAAAGAAGGTGCTTCCCTTTGTCATGTGTTTGAGCACCTGGATTCAGCCACACTTAGGTGCATGACCCCTAGAGCTTTCTGGATATGTGAACCAATTCACCCTACCCCTCTTTTTTGCTGAGGGCAGTTTGAGTTGAGTTTAAGTTGCGCTGAGTTTGACTAACATGCAAAGGGGGCGGGGAGGCTTACTTCTGCACATCCAGGAATTCGAGCAGCTTGGTGTCCGGGAAGAAGCTCAGGTTGGTGATTCCCTGGCTGTAGAGACTGTCCTCCCGCTCATGAAGAAGCAGGTAGAGAGTGAAGAGCTCCGGGTAGAAGCTGGACAGCATGAGAGGCAGGACCAGTCCATGCACCTGCAGGTCCCTGAGTGAGAGAGACCAGGACAGGGTGTTGGGGTCAGCAGTGGGGTGTTGGGGGTGGGGATCATTACATGGGGCCACCCCTCAAATAGCCCACGGAACCTCTACCCCCACAACAAACAGTGTCCCTGTCTCCCTAGAAAGCCCTTTCCAACGCCCGTTCTCATTCATGCATTCTCTTATTCATTCATTGACTCATTCAATTGCTATCAGTTGGCCACCTCATTCTCTTACTTGACTTTCAGAACCAATATGGCAGGTGGGGCAAGATTTTGATACCCATTTGACTGGAAAAAAAAAAAAAAACCAGCGCCCCCGATTAGACAGGTGACTTGCAGCAAAGCTCTTAGTAGCCATTCCAAGCTAGCTCTGCCCCCTAGTTTGCTGTGTTTCCTAGGGCTCCAGAGGGAAGTTCTCCCTCATGTCTAACCCCATCTTCCATGCACCTGCAAAGCAGTGACAGAAAGGCCTCTCTGACCAGGAGCATCTCTGGGCCTGGAACCTGAAGGCACATTTTAGTATCTGGTCTCCAGGGACTGGGAGAGGTGGGGGCAGATTTAATGGCCCACCTAACTCCTGATCTCTCTGTTTTACCTCAGGCACATCCCCACCAGGCCTCAGTTTCCCCATCTGTGTGCAAGGAGGAGGAAGATGCCTGGGGGAGCAGCTCACTCTCCATTCACATGAGAGATGAAGCTGGGACGACACATTTAGAGCAAAGATGAGCTCTGAACTCTATGGCAGTGCCCCCCCCCCAGTTGCTCATGGGGCAAGGGTCATGGGTCATTCTGATTCACCAACGGTCCATGAACAATGTTCAGCCAAGAGCAAGAGCTTCCCCAACGCTTCCCCCAGAAGCACCCCTTTCCCCGCTACAAGGCGTCCCTGGAGCCCATCTGGGCTACACCAGCGGAGAGAACCCCATGAGGGCCTGGGTCAGTCACCTGGTTTCTGCCTCTTCCTCCTCCTCCAGGGCCTGACCCTTTCGCTGTAAGGCAATCTGCAGTAGACCCCTGCAAGCCAAGGAGAGAGGGGTGGCATGGCTTCCACATCCCACAGACTGGGGGGTCTGCCCTGTCAGTCACCAAAGGGTAGGCCAGGTGGACTCGGCTGCTCAGAACCATGAAACACAGGGTATGCAGAGTCCACTCTCAAACCACAGCAGTGAGAAGGTTGGAACTACAGAGCATCAGCATGGAAATCCTGGAATCCCAGCAACAGAAGGAACTGTGGCACCCAGGAGTCCTATCTGTAATATGGTTGATGGGGTCACAGCTCAGCCCAGGGCTGGAGATGGGGTCTGAGTCCCAGTCTGGGCTCAGCCTGGAATGGGGACAGAGTCCCCTAGTACTCTAGGTGAAGGCTATAGTCAGGCCCTAGGTATCATCTCCCCACCTTTAATCCTTTTGCTCACCAGCCCCACACTGACCAACCCACTGGTTCTTTGTCTATCCAGGCAGAGCTGACACTTAGAAAGGGGAGACCTCTGCCCCTCCAGATCACAGGGTGGCAGCTGTCCCATAGTCACCAGGCTCACCTGTAAGCAGCCCAGAGTTCCTGGGCATGCTGTTTCACCTCCTCCTGGGCCAACCCCTGCAAGTGCTTGTTGGCCCCAATGCCTGCGTACGTGGCCTGGAAGGTCAGCAGCAGTGTGCGGAGCAGCTTTCCCAGGGGGTGCAGTGAGTTGCTCAGAGCCTGGCCAGGGTGAAGTGATGCTCAGCTCCAGGGGCTGGAGCACAGCATGCCCAGACAAGACTCCCAAGACTGCCCCCATTTCATAGATGAGAACACGGAGGCCCTCTGAGAAGAAGCAGCCCAGAGGCCTGTCTCCTCCAGTCAGCATCCGTCCAGGTGGCAGTGAGAACGGGCTCACCCATGGCTGCTCACCCTGCCCCCGCCCAGGGCGCTCACCTTCCTGAGGTGTTGCTGCAGCCCTCAGGCTCCCAGTGCTGTCCCCACCCAGGGCTCTCATCTTCCTGAGGTGTTGCTGCAGGGCCTCGGGCTTCCAGTGTCACCCCCACCCAGGGCCCTCACCTTCCTGAGGTTGCTATAGCGCCTCGGGCTCCCAGTTTCGCCCTCACCCAGGGCCCTCACCTTCCTGAGGTATTGCTGCAGGGCCTCGGGCTTCCGGTGCCTCAGTAGCTCCTCCAGGATATCTTCGATACTGTCCCTGCTGTCCTCGGGGTGGGCCCTGGGTACCACACACACGTCCCTCACCTACGTCTGGGCCCAGGCCCTCCCTCTCCAGAAATTCTTCTCCTGGCCCACTCTGACCCCCAGTGGCCCTGACAGTGACCATTTGGAAGCTCCATGGAGGCACAGGTGCACCCAGGCCTCACCTCTCGCAACACAGGTACTCCTGGGACTTTCGCAGCATCCTGGAGCTCTGTGTGTGGAAGCCCAGCAGGGCCTCCTGCAGGTCCCCGGGGCAGCCGGCACGCACAAAATCCCGGAAAGGGCCGTACACACCCTGCCAGCGGCTCCCCACAGGGAAGGCGCCCAGGCCCAGCTGCCTGTGACAGAGATGGAGCTGAGGTGGCCAGGATCCTGTTCAAGCCCTTAGAGGGGTAGCAGTACTGGCCTGGCCCAGAGTCAGGGACAGGGAAGGGCAATGGATTGAGGGATGCAGATAGGATTGACCTCAAAGGCTCCAGGAGGAGAAAGGAAAGCAGAGAGGGACTGAGAGACTCTGCACAGAGATGGAGAAGAAAGACAGGGACACACAAAGATGGAGACACAAAGGCAGGCAGACCTGGAGAGCAGGAGCTGAAGCCCTAAATCCAGACAGTGGAGTTTGGGCCCGAATAAGGCCAGTGCCCAAAGCCAGGGCTTCCTCAGCCTGAGGACCCTTCTCCGCCCGCCCACCACACCAGGCTTCTTCCAGAGCTTGATCCACCTGGTCACCAATCCCAGGGATCTGGCTGTGTGTGGTGGTGGGGGGAGGGGGGACCTCTCACTGCCCAATGGAGTGTGACCTTCTTTGTCACACTCACAGATTGTCCTGTACTTGCACCACCTACTCGGGGCTGAGTCGTGCCCCCAGGGTTTGCCATCCACTCCCAGCTCCTGTCTTCTGGGCAGAAAAGCTCAATGGATCAAGAACACTGGAATGCCGCGACTGGTGGGGCCCTGGCTGCTTAGTGGTTACAAGCTCGGCAGCTAACCAAAAGGTTGGCAGTTAAAATCCACCAGCCACTCCTTGGAAACCCTATGGGGCAGTTCTGCTCTGTCCTATAGGGTCGCTATGAGTCAGAATCGACTTGACAGCAAAGGGTTTGGTTTGGTGGAATCAGTGCCTGGGACCATGCCCCATGAGAACCTAAAACCCACACGGAAGCCAAGTCTTCCTTAATGCACATAGCAAGCCGCCACTAGAACTACAGCTCTCCAGGGAAGAACTCTGTCCAATGGAAAAAGAAGTTTGCCCCCTCTCAAATCCCCCATGACAATGATGGTAATGCCACTTAACAAGTTTCCTTCTTCACCCTGGCTGCCAGGGAACTCAGAACCAAGCTAATGCTCAAACATAACTGCTACTGGGCCTATCTGCATCTCTTTCTTTTAAGCTTAACTAGCACTTTTATTTTGTTTTATTCTTATTTGTTTATTTTGTAAAGTGTCTTGTACCCTTCCTAGAAAAACCAGAGTCTAAGCAAAGTCTTGGCTCAGTAGTTAAGCGCTTGGTTGCTAATTGAAAGGTGGGCAGTTTGAACCTTCCAGTCGCTCCACATGAGAAAGATAGGGGTAGACTGCTTCCATAAAGATTTACAGCCTTGGAAACCCTGTGGGGAAGTTCTACTCTGTCCTACAGTGTTGCTATCAGTTGGAATCAACTCAACAGCAATAGGTTTGGTTGGATGTTTTTAAGCAAAGTCCAACAAATAGTATTTTTCTCAAGCTCCAAGAGCCAGTCTCTGATAGTTCGGCAGCGTGCCCTGGGCTCTCTGAACCCACTAACGTGCTGAGAGGAGTCTCAGAGCAGAGCCTGGTGAGGTCTCTCATGAGAACTGAGTCCTTCGGGGTGGAAACACAGACACACACAGACACATGCCCAGACAGGCTCCAGGATGCAGGGGCCAGATGGGCCAGGTTCTCACCGCTTACGGGTGCTGCTCGGGTCCGGCGGGAGGGCAGCTGTGTCCAGCACACCCTGTGTCTGCAGTCCACTCCCTGCCCCACTGCTGAAGGAGCCCTCCAGGGTGAAGCCATTGGGGAAAGTGACCTTGCCCTGGAAGCCGGGACAGGGAAGCAGGGATGTTTATCTGTCCACCCATGTGCCTGTCCAGCTGTCCTTCCATCCAGCCACAACAGGCCTCATGGTCCCTGTCCATCCTGGGTCATAGAGGCTAAGGACTGATGGATGGGCTTCCCACCATCTACCCTATTTGTCCCAACCCGAGGGGCTCACAGTCAGTCCTCCATCCCCACCAGAGCCCTCACCACCAACAGTTATGCCCACTGCCCAGGGCCTCATCTCTGCAGTGGAAGAGGGGGAGAGAAAGGGAGGAGATGAAGAGGAGGGGGCACACGGGTCAAAGTGGGAGGACTACCATGTGGGGCTGGGTGGTGCCATGGGTTAAGTCCAGAGATAGGCAGAGGCCTGGGGAGGAAGGAGGCATCCTTGGCTCTGGGGGAGGGTCAATTCCTTGCTGCAAGGGCTGTCGCATATATAACAGCCCTGGTCTCCACCCATCAGATGCCAGTCGTGTCCTCCAGTCATTATGAAACCAAAACAGTTCCCCAAAAGGGGCACAGGTGACTTCTGCTGGGTCGGCTCAGGCAGAAACATACTGGAAGGCGGTGACTCCAGGGACACCTGCCCAGGCACCCATTGAGGGGTCTTCCAGGCTAAGGGACCAGTGTGCGGAACATAGCCAGGAGAACACCAGCACCCACTGGGCCCATCTGCTCTTGGTTTGCTCCAGGGTCACATGGCAACTCTACAGCCGAAGCCATCATTTTACCACCCCACCCCATCTCCCCTGGATGTGGTGGAGGTAGGAGAGGACCTTCCCTGCCTTCTCCATCCCCTGCCCACACCCTCAGCCTGGGTCCAACAGGGGAGGTGACAGAAACCAGAAGAGGGCTTGGCAGGGTGTGGAGCAGGGTGGCCCTTACCTTCCCCACGAGGCTTAGGTCCCTGGTAAAAGTGCCTTCATAAAGGGAGTCATCTTCAGAGAGGAGGACCCCTGGGCCCTAGAGAAGGAAGAGGAATAGAGGGTTAGGAAGGACCAGGAGACTGGGGGTGGGGAGGGGACAGCAGGAAAAGGGGAGATAGGCATTGACCCACATGCAGGCAGGTCCTAAGCCCCATTGCACCTCCCAGGACTGTGCCTAGGTGGGATATCAGGCGTTGGCCCACTGAGCACCAGACCCATGAAGTTCATCCCTGGGTGCCCCTAAACTATACCCTTGGCTCTGGCTCCTCATCCCCAGTGCTCTTTCTCAGGAAGCCCTTGGGAGACCCTTACTACCAACGAATGGCTCAGGAAATGGTGGGTTTCTCCTGAGCCACCCCTGCCTCGCTGCCACTGACTCTGGGGACAGTGGAGCTGACCAGGCTCCCTCGTTGCATTGGCTGCCAGGAGGCTCAGAGCAAAACAGGACGCAATTTGTGTTTGACTCATTTCTGAGTCTATATCATGTGCCTATTCTTGCCTTTTCTTCCACTTTCCTTGTAGGCCTCCTTCGATCCTTTCTAGAACAAAGTGGAGCATAATACAAACAAACAAGCCATAGTAACAATAACTGCCATCAGACCAGAACCCTACTATGCACCAAGCACCTGGCAGGTGTGGGTGAGACAGAAGGTGGGTGCTGGAGCACCGAGGCTCAGGACACGGGAGGTTGAGTCTTTGGGCCCTGCTGCTCAGAAGCTATGTAGCATTGGGCAGGTTCTCTGACCTCTCTGAGCCTCACATTTGTCATTCCTACATTAGGAACATTGACTTCGACCTGCCAGACTACTGGAAGGATTACATAAGATCACACTGGGAGGCTTAGCCCCAGGCTAGGCATCAAGTTAGAGGCCTATAAATGGGTCAGCTCAGGCAGGAACATACCAGAAGGCAGTGACTCCAGGGATACCTGCCCAGGCACTGACTTGGGGGTATTCCAAACTAGGGGACCAATGGGGAAAGCACAACCAGGAGACCACCAGTACCCGCTGGGCCCAGGGCAATGTATCACTACACATGTTATTCTTACTACTTCATTGTGGCTTTATGATAAGTGCTATTAACCTGAGTTACCAATGGGGAAACAGGCTGGGAGGGACAGGGACTTGGCCAAGGCTAGTGTTATAGATTGAACTGTGTTCTCCAAAAATACGTGTTAACTTGGTTAGGCCATGATTCCCAGTATTGTGTAGTTGTCCTCCATTTTGTGAGTGATGTAGTTTTCGTATGTGTTGTAAATCCTAATCTCTGCCTGTGGTCTATGAGGCAAAATTAGTTTATGTTAAAGAGGATTAGGGTGGGATGTAACACCCTTACTCAGATCACATCCCTGATCCAATGAAAAAGGAGTTTCCCTGGGGTGTGGCCTGCATCACCTTTTATCTTACAAGAGATAAAAGGAAAGAGAAGCAGAGTTGGAGACTTCATACAACCAAGAAACAAGAGCCAGGAGAATAGTGTATCCTTTGGGCCTGAGGTCTCTATGCTGAGAAGCTCCTTACCAGGGGAAGATTGATGACATGAACCTTTCTCCAGAGCCGACAGAGAGAGAAAGCACCTCCCCGCCGCCCCCCTCCCCCGCTCCCCCGGAGCTGACACCCTGAATATGGACTTGTAGATTGTGAGAAAATAAACTTCCATTCATTGAAGCCACCCACTTGTGGTATTTCTGTTATAGCAGTATGAGATAACTAAGACAGCCAGGGCAGGTGGGTGGCAAAGCTAGATTCCTGCCCAGGTTTCAGCTTGCCCCAGCACCCAGGAACCAGCTGCCTGCCCCATCCACCCCTGACTGGCCTCAGCTCAGTTTCAGAGCCCCAGAGGAGAGGAGCTCCAAAATTGCAGCCCAGTCTTGAGTGCAGGGAGAGGGGCAGCTCAGGACATACACAGGTCACCCCACTCACCACCATCTTGTCCGCCTGGAAGAAGCCCTGGTAGCAGACACCTGCCTGGGTGACCACAACCCCCAGGCCATGGCGCTGGTCAGCCTGCCACATGCCGATATAGCGCTCGCCCCTGGGGGAGGAGGGGTGTGGCCAGAGTTGGATCTGCCCTCCACCCCCCCCATGCCAGCTGAGCACACAGTGACACATTTGAACCCACTCAACACAGACACGGGACAGGTGCAGTCAGTACCCCCAAGGGGAAGAGAAGATAGAGGAAGGCATCCTGGGAGGCTTCCTGGGGGAGGTGGCAGGAAGAACAGTTAGAGTGGGGGTGCGATACATCCATGGGCAAAGCCATGGAGATAGGAATGTAAGACAGATATGTAGGGACATTCCATGGTCTAGAAAGGCTGGAGGGTGCATGGAGTCACTGCAGGACTGAGGTCAGAGGGGTAGTCCAGGCCTCCAAGGTAGTCAAGGACCTGGGCTTTGCCCCCTGGCTGGGAGAGCCTGGAAGGGTTAAGTCCTAAGATGGGACTGATCAGGGCTCAGAATCATGAGGAGGGGGCCAAAGTAGAGGGGCAGTCCTGCAATCAGCGAGGCCTGGGTTCCCTCAGCCTGTGCTGCAGCAACAAACGACTGAGTGGACAGGAAGTGAGGGGCGGAAGAGAGACTCTGGGGTTGTACTTCAGGAAGCCTGTGGTACATATCTGAGACAATTTGGTCTGTGAGGGTCCTGTCTGCCCTTCAGGCCTCCAGGATAGGATCCTGTCCCCTCAGACCCCAGAGCAGGGAGTGTTCCCTCAGACCCCAGGGCAGGGCTATATCCCCTCAGACCCCAGGGCAGGGCATGTCCCCCAGACCCCAGGGCAGGGCTGTATCCCCTCAGACCCCAGAGCAGGGCGTGTTCTCTCAGACCCCAGGACAGGGCTATATCCCCTCAGATCCCAGGGCAGGGCATGTCCCCTCAGACCCCAGAGTAGGGCGTGTCCCATCATACCCCATTGTTGGGCATGTCCCCTCATACCTCAGGGCAGGGCATGTCCCCTCAGACCCCAGGGCAGGGCCTATCCCTTCTACTCCTTGGCTGTAGGGCCATGTCTCCTCCGTCCTGAGGGTGGTGCTCACCTGTCTCCATCCTCCCCGATGCCATAGCCACTCCTCTGACCCCGCTCCCAGTGGCCCGTGTACTTGTAGGGCAGCGGGGTGTGCGGGGCACCCTCAAGGACACCAAATCCATGCCGCAGGCCTGCCTGGAAGTAGCCCTTGTACACCTCATTGGTGCTGTACCTGGAGAGAGTCAAAACTGCCGAGCCTGCCTCAGAGAACTCAGCCCAGAGAATATGCCCACCCCAGGAGCCCCCCTGATCAGGCCAAGGGGTCACTTACTCACAGATGCCGTAGCCACACATGCTGCCTTCCCGCCAGTGGCACTTGTAACAGTCGAACTTGTCCTCAGTGGCCTGGGGTACCAGGCGGATGCCAAAGCTGACCAGGTGTGGGAGGGCAGGGTTGGAAGTCACTCCTGGGCCACCTCCCTGGGTAGCCCTGACCCGAGACACCCTGCCACACCTCCTCCATGCTACCCGAGTGTCCCTGCCTCCAAGGAGCCTTGTCAGACTGTGGGGAGAATCTCAAAGGGGCTCAGCCCCTCTCTTCTTCCCGAGGGCCCTTCTCAGGACACCCCTCCCTCCATCCTATCCCCCATGACCCTGGGAGCACCTTCTGGTCCTGCACCACCTCCCTCCATGACCTTGAGCTGAGACCCACCCCCTACTCAGGGCCTTAGTTTCCCCTTCTGTACAATGAGCGGGGCTGAACCAGATGGTCTGTAAGTTCCTGCCTGCACTGGGAGTTTAGGATGAAACCAGGCTGGTAACCACAGCAGAGGAAAAAACCACTCCCTTGCCCACCACACACACTCCAGCAGCAACCCCAGCCAGCCTTCTTACCCATGCTCCAGGCCCTGGCAGAAATCCCCCACATGATTCTGCCCATCCGGCCACTTCAGAGTGCCCCTGGAACACAGACGAGGTGCCTGACAGACCCATCCCTCAGCAAGAGGACCCCAGCCAGCCTTAGCCACAGACTTCCCTAAGCCCCGAGTGCTCCCTGGACTGGACTCCCTTGCCCCCACCAAGTACTCTTGTCTGAGCCTTAAGCCCCCCACAGAAAGCCCCCTTAGCCCTTCTTTATTCCTGGCACAAGGGCCCCAGCAGCCTCATGAGGCACACCCACCATGCCCTATAGGGAGAGCCCTGGAGATACCCAGATTCCCTTTTTCTCTTGAACACCAGGAAGCTCAGAACTAAACTGGGAGTTCAAGCCAAATGCTGATGGTTTCTACCCATCTCCTTTCCTCTGACACAGCATTGTTTTTTCTGTCTTTTTGTCCATAAGCCTTCTCAAGTTCTTTCTGGAAATAGGTAAGATATTAAAAACTAACAAGTGTGCTTAAGAGTATAACCTTGGCGAGTTGACTCAATTTCCCAAGCTGTAGTATAGAGTGGGGTCGCATGTCCTCTAAAGGCCTGCCTGCTTTGTGAGGGTCATGCAGACCTGCCATTGAGGCCGGCTCACCCTCTAACCTGCCCTGAGGCTGTGGGCAAGTCATGCCAGTGTCTGGGACTTAGTTTCCACATCTACAAAGTGGGGTGACAACTCTCACCCAGGGGGTCCTTGTGAGGATCGATGGAGACAGAACATGGGCAAATCATTTCCACCACCACCAGACAACGCTCCATAGTTACAGAATTATTCTCCATGATTCCTAGAATGGAATGACACCTGCAGGCCTATCACCCGTTGTTTGCCCTATGTGCCCTAGCATCACCATCATCAAGACTATTTGGCAGAATTGGGTAGTGCCCGGCTACCAATACTGAAGGTTTTGATCAAAGATTCCATATAGAAGAATCCTGATCAAAAGGGAGGAAATGCAGAACAGAATTTTAGATTCTCATGGAAGCCAGAATGGAGCCACTGAGGCTGGATGAGCTTCTGAAACTACTGCCCTGAGATAACAAACCAAAAAACCAAACCCAGTGCCATCCAGTCGATTCCAACTCATAGCGGCTCTATAAGTACACCAAAAATACCCTCTGAAGTCTTCCTTAAACCAAACAACGGTTTAGCTCAGTCAGTAAAGAATGCCTACCCTGAGCACTGCGCTGTTTTAAAGAACTGTCTATATGGGATCAGACTGACAACAGTAACTCGAAAGATTAGGTAAGAAGCTTAGAGGCAGTGAGTTTATGTAACTGGGAAGGAACAATTCAGAAAAGGAGGGTGAGAATGGCTGCACACCTAGAAAAACGGAATCAATATCACTGAATTCTACACGTAGAAATTGTTGAATTGGTTTATATTCTGCTTTATATATTTTCAACAACAACAAAAATAAGATAAATTATTTCTTTAGAAAAGGCTAATATTTGGCATACACTGGTCAGGCCCTGTCTAAGTAGACTTAAGAGAGGCTCTGGGGACAAACCAAACAGACTCACTGACCACAGGAATTAACAGCCTTTGCTGTGTGCCCTGAGGCAATTGGGTGTGTGCGGGTCCTGTCTGCTCCTCCGAGCCCAGGTCTGTATTTAATCCTCAGGACGCCCCCATGAGGTGACCACTGTTAACAACCCTGTTTCTCCAGGTAGGACAGTCAAGGGGCGGCACCTTGCCCAGGACGCGCAGCTGAAGTGGTCAGCACAATCCAAGAAAGGTGGGCAGGGACCATCATCCCCATTTGGCGGATGAGGACACCAAGGCCCAGGAGGAACCCTGCCTGGCCCAGCCTGGAGCCCCAGTCACTCACTTGCCATGGGGCCTGCCCTGGCACCACTCGCCCTCGTAGGTGGCCTGGCAGAGCCGGCCCTCCACATGGAAGGTGTACGCTAAGCAGCGGCAGGCGGGGGGCTCGGGCGGCTCCGGGCCCGCCCCCAACACTGGGAAGTCCTTCTTCCCGCGCAGGGCTTGGCGCACGGCCTGGGTCACCTTCCACTGCCAGACCACCTGGTGGGGGCAGGGGAAACACAGGGCAGGTCACTGGTGCTGGATGCCTCTCCTGCAGGAAGCATTCCCGCGTCAGGCATAGGCTGCCGCCGGCTCCAGAAGCCCTCCCCCACCCAGCTCTGTCACTTGGGGGAACCTCTAACCGCCCCACACTGCTGCCCAGGGCCCTCCGTCCAGGCCTGAGATCCCCAGCTGCAGTTTCAGGGCCTGCCCAGAGGGGCCGGATGAGACCACAGGACAGGGATCAACACAGGCCCAATCCTGGCTTCATGGCAAAAAAATACCCTGTTCTGTACAGGATTCTGATGCCTGACCCCAGGCTGACCCTTGACCTCAAGCTGACCTAACCCCTGACCCCAAGCCAACCACTGGCCACAGGATGACCCCTGAGTCATGCTAACCATGAGCCCAGAGGCCTGGCAGCCCCTCACCCTGCACTCCCATGGACCCATCCAGGGTCACACACTCCTGCCCTCCTCCCACACTACCTGCCCCCTTCCATCATTCCATTTGACCTGCTCCTCCAATTCACCACTCACCCACACTCACCTGGCCCTGGGGGTCCTTGGCACAAAAGGAGAACTCTTCTTCAGGTGTAAGAACTTGAAACGTGCACCTGGATAGAAGGAGGTGATGGGTAGCCCCAGCTCTGTCCAGGAGGGGTGGGAGGGCCCAAACCTGAGCCCTGGGCTGTGGGCACTGTTCACAGAGATGGAGGGAGGGAAGGCCTGGGGGTCAATGGAGGGGGTGCTCACCCGTCCTGCCCAGGATCCACCCACACCAGCTTCAGGTCAAAGGTGTGGGCGTGGTGGCCCTAGAAGAGGACAGAGCACAGGCATCATCGGGAGCCCAAGTCCGATGCTCACCTATGCCTCTGGCCCAGGCTTGCCCCCAAGCATCAACCCCACCAATACCCCCTGGTAGTTCCCCAGGTTGCTAAGGTCAGCATCCCAGCACTGAGTCCCTCCCCCTCCCCCCAGCTTATTGCTCATCTCTGGGGCATCTCCTCCATTTCCTCTCCCATCCGATGCCAGGAACCGGGATCAATAGCACCATTCTTCGGTTCATCATCCCTGCTGGAAACCTCTCTAAGGCTCCTGTGCCTGGAGGTTGGAGTCCACACGGCAGAGCCCCACATTCAAGACCCACACAGGACATCCCCGGCACAGCCACTGCACCTCTACATGGCGACTGCACCCCTGCACGGCCACTGCACACCTGCACAGCCACTGCATGCCTGCATGGCCACTGCACACCTGGATGGCCACGGCACACCTCTATAGCCACTGCACCCCTGCATGGCCACTGCACACCTGTATGGCCACTGCACCCCTGCACAGTCACTGCGCACCTGCATGGCCATTGCACACCTGCATGGCCACTGCACCCCTGCACAGTCACTGAACCCCTGTGTGGCCACTGCACACCTGCATGGCCACTGCAGCCGTGCAAGGCCACTGCACCCCTATATGGCCACTGTACCTCTACATGGCCACGGCACCCCTGCACGGCCACTCCATGCCTGCATGGCCACTGCACCCTTGCACGTCCTTGATCCTGCCCCCAACTCTCCTTCCTCTCAACCTTGGCTCACGCTGTTCCTTCCACCTAGAGTGCCAACCCCGCCATAACAGCCAGACTCATACCCCCTTCTCTGGGAAGATTTTGTGTAGCCCCCCTAGCCAGGCCTAGGTAGGCCAGTCAATGCTCCACAGGCACAGAAGGCTTCTTGGAGGAGGCAGTGTCAGGCCCAGGCCTAAAAGGTGAGGAGGAGTTTGCCAGATGCAGCCCAAGGACAAGAGTGGGGCAGGCAGAGAGTACAGCACGCACACAGGCCCGGAGGTGGGAGAGGGCTTGATATGTTCAAGGGACTTAATCTTCAGGGTACCTGGAGCACAGGGAGTGGAGGGGAACTCAGGCTAAATCAGACCAACCCCCAAACCAGGTGTCCCGAGACAAGAGCCTGGGCCGGGCAGTAACATCCCTCCCAGGCCCTGGTCTCCTTGTCTACAGCAGAAGGGAGTTCCGGGCTGGCATTCCAACGGGGCAGAGAAGACAGTGCTACGGATACCACAAGGGCAATGAATTCAGCGGGGGCTAAGCACAGTCAAGGTTACTGGCCAAGTAATGATTCCCAAACCCCAGGCCTGGCTCCCTCCTGACCTTTGTAATGCCGAGGGCCCAGGCACTGCTTCCCCGTGGTACTTCTCCCTACAAGCTTTGCACATGCCCTAAATGGTTCACCCACCCCTCCTCTGCCACTGCAGGCCACCTATGACCCCGTGTCTGAGCAAGAAGGGAACTGATAGCTGTCTGGCCCCTGCTGTAGGACAAACTCACTAACAATTATCCCCATTTTTCGGACGAAGAACCAAGATGAAGACATGTATTCAAGGACGCCAGCTGGGAAGGATTGAAGCCAAGATGCAGCCCACGCTCCCTCAGGAATGGCACATGGGTGATGGCATCACACTGGTCATGGCTCCCGACTGATTGCCCCACCCCGGCACCTGGCCTTTCTGTCCCCCACCAGCTCTCCAAGCCCAAGTTCTCACTCCCAGCTGGTTGTCCTTTTCCCACTCCTTCAGCCTGACCCCAGGAGCCCACTGTGGCCCCAAGGCCTCAGGGCAGCCCCATCCAACCTGCAGCAGGACAAGGGCGTCATCAAAGAGCAGCACACGTTCTGCCCGCAGCGGGGAGACCATCACCGCCACATCCTGGCTGTCCTGCAGGAGCCGGTGAGCAGGGCTGCAGAGCACATCCTGGTGGGCAAGCGGGAGGGCAAGGCTCAAGACCTCCTGTCCTGGAAGCTGCCAGCTGCTCTACCACCTGGCCCACCTTGGGCACTGGAGGCTGAGGAAGCTGGCCCAGGTACAGCAGGGCCCTGCCCGCCCCTCTGCACTACAGATACCTCCTGGAGGCCTCCTCCAGTGGACCTGAGCACACCCCAGGCCAGTGGTAGGCACAGGGCTCAAGCTACAGGGCCCAGGTATGGGGGGGTCATTCCTGGTCACTCCCAGCAGGGCAGCACATATTCTCTCTCTTAAAGCTTCACATTGTCCACCCTGCCTCACCCCCACCCACATACCATGGCCCCAGCCAAGCCCCCACCAACTCTCACCCAGGATTCTGGCAATTCTTGCCCCTCTACCTGTCCTCCTAATTCTCTACCCTGAGCCTGTTATGCCCTCTTGGGGCACAAGAGACTCTTGTCCCTGCAGAAAGAGCACAGGTCACGGTGGGCAGTGACAGATGTGATTGTTTGGCAGTGACGGATGTGGTCTGAGGTGGGAGTCTGGCTGGCCATTGCTTCCCCAGGGTCAGCACAGGACCTGACCCAGAAGGTGCTCAGGAAATGGACAAGGAAGGCTGGACAGAGGGACCTCACAGGCCACCTGGGTCAGCCACCCCCTCCTCTTCCAGATAGGGAAGCTGAGGCACGGGGAGTAAAGCAAGAAGCTTGAGCCACGCAGCAGGCCCATGTGTGATGTGGAACCTTGTTCCCTGACCACCCTTAGGCCCCACACTCACCCTCAGCCGGCTGCTCAGGGTGGCCCAGAGAGCCTGTGTGGCCACTGCCTGGTCCAGCGCCTGCCTCATGAAGGACTGTAAGTTCCCAAAGAGGGTGGCTGCATGCACCACCAGCTCCCGGGCAGGGTGATGCTGCAGGAGGATGGGCAGCCAATGAACCCAGGGGTAAGGGACAGCATGTTGGAACCTTCCCCAATCTATGATGGCTGCCCCAGCTCTGTCCTAGTCAGGGGACATGAGACTAGGCCAAAGTTCACCCCTCTCTCCCTGACAGTTCTTGGTGTAGGGGGATGCTTCTAGGGGAGTCAGGACCATTAGATAGCTCCCCGGGCTTGGCCCTGGGCCATGAGTCTTCACACCCAGTACAAGATTCCGCATCTGCTCTCTGGCTTTCTGCTGGCTCCACCAGGGCAAGGCCATGTGCCTCAGACCCCCCCAGGGCAGAGCCATGTCCCCTTAGGTAATCCAGAGTAGGGCTGTGGCCCCCTCAGACTCCCCAGAGCAGGGCCAGGTCCCCTCAGATAACCCAGGGTAGGGTTGTGTCCTACCCTGCACCCAGGGAAGACTGTTAGCCCCCCAAGGCCCTCCAGAGCAGAGATGAGTCCCTTTAACTCCCCATAACAGGGCCACATCCCCTTGACCCTGCAGGCCTCCTGAGTACGGGGTGGGTTCCCAGAGCCCGGGCTCCCCATATGTTGCAGGCATGTAAGAGGCACTTGGCCCCCTGTGGCTCCCTGTACCCACCTCCTCAATGGTGTCCCCAAGGCTCAGCAGGAGGAGCACGTACTGCTGCACATGGCGGGCAAGCGGCTGGTGGAGGGCCTGGACCAGCACAGGGCCCGTTGCGCCCTCCGAGCTCACGTCCAACAGGAGCTGCCGCAGCACCTTCCGCTGGCCCCGCCAGTACTCACTGGGGTGGGGGGGGGTCACACATCACCGTCACACTCCCTCCTCCATTCCTGCACCCACCACCATTGCCTCCCTGCCCTGGCTAACGCCCCGGGACCCAGGGCCAGGTCCAGCTCCCAATCCTCTCTCCTATCAGACAAGCACAGTGTTCGAGTCACTCCTGTTGGAGATTTAGTAGTGATATCTCAGGGTCTGGGAGGATCATTGATTATAACCAGCACCCCTGAGCGGCAATTACACCTCCTTCCCTGCCCCAGAGTCATCTGAGATGTCTGAATTCTGCTCACAGCCCCACTAAGCCACCTCTCTTCCTCTTCTGATGTGGAGCAGTGTAGAACTGTCAGAGCCCGGAGAGATCCAGGATGAGTCAAGGGCTGTGACACCCACCGGACTCCCCAGCCCCAGACACCCCCACCCGCTCAGGGGCCCACCGTAGCACCCTCATGCTCACCTCCTCCTCTTTGCTGCCTTCCGAAAGGCCTGCACCACCATGCAGCTCGTGTAGGACTCGATGTACCTGCGGGCAGCATGGAGGACCCCTGTAAGCCCCACCCCAGCTCCAAACCCAAGCCCCTGCCCTTCTTCCTACCCACTGAGCAGCTGAGGCCCTGAGGGCCTGGCCCTAGGCACTGGTGACCTCAAGTCCTGACCCAAATAGACAGTTCTAACTACAAAGTCTCCCTTCACTGGGGGACCCCAGGGCTTATGAGGCCCTGTGGTGCCTAAGCCCTCCACCAGACTTGCCATTAAGCCCATGTGAGCCCAACCCCAGGTAAGCCCTGACCCCAAGATGAGCCCCCAGAGCTAAGCGCCAACCCCAGGCTGAACCCTGACCTTGGTCTAAGCCCTGACCCAGTTTCAGCGCCAACCCCAGGTGAGCCCTAACGCCAGGTGGAGCCCCGATGCCAAGGCCAAGCCCCAGGCCCTCCTTGGATGCCTTACTCCATGTGGACCTGCAGGACATGGTCAGCGCCACGCAGCAATAGCAGGGTCTCCAGCCCGACGGAGTCAGGGTGGCGTAGCCTCTCCTGCAGCGAGTGCAGGCTCTCCTCCGTCACCTCCCAGAGCTGCTGGGAGCTCCGGTGCAGCTGCTGCAAGAGCTGCAGACACTCTCTGCCGCGGGCGTCCGGGGGCTCCGGGCCTGGGGCGGGAGCACAGCCACACCATGAGGAGGGAACAAGGTCTCTCCATCCCCCGGGGAGCACACGGGGCCGGGGGTGGTCACACAGAGGCCAGCAGCACCCACAGCCCTGGAGCTGCAGCCAGGGTCCTGCATCCCTGGGATCCTCAGACAGGGCTGGAAGCAGATATGTCCCCTTGAACTTAGAGGGGAAGAGGCGGCTGGTGCAGTGGGCAGCACCCTTGAGGGGCAAAAAGGAGCAAGTGTCCACCTCCTCACTAAATAGGGACTCAGCATATTGATCCCCGCCCTTCCCATGTGTCTGGGTTTCTTTGCCCCTGGACCCCTAGGACCCAGAATGTGGAGTCCATAGGGGCATTCAGTCCTCTGCCATTTCACAAGGGTATAAAGAGAGGCCCTGCGAAGAAGGAGCCTGCCCCTTCCAGCTTTGTTTCCAAGCTAGAAGCCTTCCAGTCAGGCTTTTCCTGGCACCACCAAATGCCCTGGGTGGGAACAAGATAAGAACTCAGGCAGAGGGTCATCTCCAGGACTGTGATCCAGAAAAGGTGGAATTTGGTCTCCACGTGTTGTCAGGTCTGGGTTAGGATGTGAGTTCATGGCCTGGCCCTCAGGGTCCCTTTGAGAGGAGAGCAGCCAACAATGGTGGCTGGGACCTGGTCCCATCAGAAGATACCAATGCCAAAAGTCACCACCTCCACTGGAAGTTGAGAAGGCTGTGGCTTTCCAGGAGGCAGCCAACCTGCCCAAGCAGGGTAGGACTCCTGTCCCTGGGACTGTTCCTGCATCCCCCATCCTCCCCGCTGGAGAACCTGGACTCACCAGCCGAGAGCAGGGGCTGGAGAACGAGGCTGTTGATGCGGGCAAGGGTGGCTGAGAAGACCTCCTCCAGCCGCAGAAGGGCTCCCTCCTCAGGGTAGCACATGGCCAGGGTGTCGGACATGGGGCCTCCTAGATGGGGCACAGGTGAGAGGTAGACAGCACTGGCCCTTAGAGGGGCAGGGTCAGTGCCATCCTTTCCAGGATAGGTGCCCAGAAGCAAGGCCATGACTGTCCCACGTCAGAACTGAGCAATGAGCCTAGGATGTCTCAAAGGGGAGCCCCTGAACTATCTGCGGATGCCCTGTCCTGCCCTTGGCCTGGCCTCTGCAGAGGGGAACCTAGAGGATTGGGAGAGAGGGCTAAGAACTGCCAAGGGAAGCAGATGCTCACAAAACCCAGTTCTGGCCTGCTTACTGTGCTACTCAAACACCTCCCATGGCTCCCCAGTGCCCAGAGTAACATCTAGGGGTGCTCTCACCTAACGCTTTCCCTATCGAGTCTCTGCTCAGAGACATCACAGTCTCTGGAGTCAGGGATATATTGTCAGAGGGACCCAGTCCTGTCCTCAAGACTGTGGCTCAGGGCTTCCTGTCACCCAGTGGGGCTATATAAGCAAGGAGAGGGCTGGGGAAGCAGGGGGTACCGGAAAGCTTTCTGCTGGGCATGAAGGACAGGCAGAGGAGGGCAGAGAGAAGGCCACAGCATAAAGGTGCAGAACCATGAAAGCAAAGGCTCCTGGGTGTGAGGGCCCTGCCTCTGCTCTAGGCCCACCATGCAGCACCTTAATTAACTGGCCCCAGAGCTTGGCCATAGGGAGCCATGGAGGACTTCAGAGCAAAGGAGTGGCAGGATCCAAAGGTGGGCTGTGAGAGATGGACTTATTGACAGACGCAGAGGAGATGGTGCAGAACAGTGAGAGGGAGAGGCCAGTGTAGGGAGACCTAGACCCTCCATGCAACCTGCCAACCTGGCTGAGTCTGCTGAAGGGTCCCATTCAAGAGGTGGGGGCCAGTGGGGCTGGGCCAGTGAGCTTGAGCTGCCCTGGAGTGGGGGAACCTGTGCGCAGACAGGGATCACCTGGGAATGCAGTCTCCTAACTGGAGGGAGGGGCTGCCAGGGGCCTGAGCTCAAAACCGCCCCCACAGCCAGGCTGCCGCCCACCACACCAGACCTTGGTGTCTTCACTTGGCAAAGGAGATCATCTCCCCAGAGGACCTGTCCAGACTTCTCAGGGTTGAGCCAGAGGGTCTTTTAGCCCAAAACCCTCAGACTGCCTCTCCCTGGCTCTGGCACTCAGACTCTGAGGCTGGTATGGGGCAAGGGACATCATCGGGGCAGCCCATGACAGGCAACTAAAGATAAGCAGGCAACACAGGCAGACCCAAAAAGGGCAAAGGGAAAGGAGTCTTACCTCCCTGTCCCCCTAAGGTATCCTGACCCCAAAAGTCATCCTAGGCTCCTGGCAGAACCTATGACATCCTGGGAATTGTCTCTGGGGCTGGGCAGGGTGAGGCAGGTGTCTCAGAATGCTGGCCAAGGGCCAGGGTCCAGGCATTCCTGCCCCTCCTTTCCTGCCACTGCTAGGGCAAGGGCGAGGCCGAGGGAGGGAGAGGCAGGAAGGGAAAGCTGCTATAAGCCCAGCTGCTGCACCCATCTTCTCTCTCTGCAGGCCCCTGAGGCAGTCCCAGCCCCCAGGGAGGCAGGGGGCTCCAGGTCACCCAGACAGACCAGGAGAGTCCAGCGCAAGGAGCAGGGGAGAGGGAAGTATGGCCCAGACCCAGCTGACCCTCCCCTATGTCTCCAAAAACTTCAGGAATGGAAAGGTCCCTCGGGGGTGACCTTTTCATCCTCAGCTGACAGTCAGCCAGAGGTCTGGGCTGAGAGGCAAAGACACCCAGGGCTGGCCAGAGGTGGGAGTGGAGGAGGCGGGGACAGTCAGGATGGGAGAGGTTAGGATTCAGATGGGGGAAGGAGAAAAGAAACTGCAGGAAATAACTGGCCAGGTGGGAGGCCTTGAGCACTAGCATCCCCCACTGTCATGTGGGTGCAGGCACTCCCACCCCACCCAACACGACACCCCAGGCAGGGTGCTCCCTGTCCCTGGAGAGTCCACCTCAGGCTTCTCTGCTTCTCCCCCATGGGGCTGGCCCCTGCCTGTTCTGTCCCCAGGGGCATGAACGGCCGCTTCCCCTGCCCTGGACCTATGGCCACACCTCAGTTGCTGCCCGAGGAAAGGCTTCTGACCTCCACACAGCCATTCAGCCCTGGCCATGTCCTGGCTTATCCACTGTCTATTATTCCTCTCTGGGCCACAGCCACCTCTTCTATGAAAGGAGGTTCAGCTAGAGCAGAGCTTTGCAGATTATTTTAATCCCCCTCAAAAGAAGAGACTGGTCAAAGGGGGGCTGGTCTGGGTGTGGGGACCTGATCCTCAGCTTTCCCTACCCTCGAAGTGGCCCTGGGGCCCCTCAAGGTGAGTCATACAGATGCAGGTTAGCAGCCACTATTTTGGGGCTCTTCCAGGTCTGTGGCCCAAAGAGATCTCTAACTATGGGAAACTGAGTCACACTCCCCTGAGGAAAGGCCAGAAGTTAAGCATAGCTGGTGGGGTGGGGGAAAGGGGTGGGGTGCGGGGGGAAGAAGGCTGCAGTTGAGGCTAGGCAAACTGATCTAGTGGCCCCAAGGGGCTCTGCTCCCAGGGCTGGGGCACTTCGGGCTTCATCCTGGAGGCAATGGGGAGACTGCGAGGGCAGGGACAAGGAGTTTGCAGGAGTGTACGTGTTGTGGGGCAGGTGCTAAATCTTAATATGAGGGAGACCCAGCAGGAGTATGCCCTTCCCAAGCTCCCAGTTTCTCCTCTCAACCCAGCAACCCAGCCCCCTCTTGTCAAGTGCATGGCCTCTCATTCTCACCCTCCCTCCCACCAGTCCTCAAAGGCTCCTTAATGGCAAGCTGCACATGATGTACACATGGGGAAACTGAGGGCCCGGGAAGGACAGGAGAGCCCAGAGACACTATCTGTAGAGCATGCGCAGGGCTCGGATGCAGCCTCACCAGGCTCGCATCAGCTAGGTGGCTCAAGAGAGGCTGAGCGTCTCACCTGAGGGCACACAGCAGTTCCTGGCAGGGCCCAGACTCCTACCTCATCCCCAAGCTCCTTGATGCTCACCATGGGGTGGGGGTGAGGACAGAACTGGCCAGTCTTGGCTTGCCCAGGTGAGTCAGCTACCTGTCCCTGTGGCGATCTAACCAGCAGCCAGACCTGCTCTCTCCCCTGCATTCCTGGCCTCTGTCCACACCTGGGTCCCTCCCAGAACGGTCACTGAGGCCTCCCCCTGCCCTCTCCCAGGCCTGGCACCTCAGCCGCACCCTGTCATGGCACCCACTCTGGTATTTCCTGGTCTGGACAGGCAGAGAAGCTCTGTTTGCTGTGGAGGCTTTTCTCCTAGAGGCCCCTTGATCAACCAGCACACCCAGTGTTAGACAGTGCAGAGAGGGCTGAGCTGTCACAGCTGCCCCTGAACAGTCCCCACCTAGGCCCCTCCCCTCAGCACCTCCGTGGCTCCCAGCATCTTGTCCTAGACTCAGGCATTCCACCTCCCAATCTCTCCGGTAGGGTACGTCACCGCTTTCCTTCCTCTTCCCGCCTAGACACACGCAGGAGTTTCCCAAGCCCGCGATCCTGCTCCAGCCGCGTCAGATATTTGCCCACGCTGCTCTCACTTCGGGCAACACCACCTACTAGCTTTCTCGGTTCCAGCCCTTCCGCCCTGCCCAGCCCGGCGTCACCTCCTCCTGGCAGGCTGTCAGCCTGGGTGAGGCTCTGCAGCCCTCGCACCACGGCCCGGGCCAGGCCTCCGGCACTGCGCTCGTGCGGCGCGCGACCCCGGGGTGCTGCCCTGCGCCACCCCTAAGCCTCAGCCGCTGACCCTGGGACAGGGAGGACGACTCTGTGAAGTCCGCGGGAGCGGAGAAGGGGTGGTCTTCCGACCAACTCGGACCTCCAGGTGTGAGTCCCGCAGGGTACTGAGGAGTCGTGCGGCGACATCGACCCGGCGGTCCGAGGGGGCAAGAGCCCCGAACCGGAGTAGGGAGGGCGCAGAGCAGAGGACCCCGCCCACAGACGAGCGCCCTCCATCCCGCCCTTACCTGCGCGACGCCGGTGCCCCGCGGGGCGTCCCAGTGTGGCTCCTCGCTGGCCGCCGCCCCCACCCTCTCCCTGCGCCCGGCGCCGGCCCCGCCCCCACCCGGCCGCCCCGCCTCCGCTGTGCTGGGGGTGGCGGGGGGCCAAGGGGCACGCCTCGCTGGAGGCGGGACGCGGAGCCAGTCCGCCCCGGCGCCCGAGGTCCGGCCTGAGGTGTCCCTCTGGCTTCCTCCAGCGTCTCAAGACTTCTGGGACCCAGAGGGTGGAGGGCGAACAGGGGAAGTTTGGGGGCTTGACCCTCTGGCTCCTCCACACAACACACGCACCCAGGCTCCCTGGGCGCCTGTGCCGCCTTGCTTTCCCTACAAGTGTTCCGAGGAGAGGGCTTTTCTCGAAGGCGGGCTCGTTTCCTTGTCCCAGCGGCACCCCTCTCCTTGCGTCCCCCTGGGTCACCGACTCTGATTCTCTGCGGGTCTGGGGTGCAGCCCTGTGACCTGCCCGAGCCGCACTGAGCCACAGGGGCCGGCTCAAGAGGAGCAATGGGTGGATTAGTGAAGCTCATAGCTAGGGGGTAAACCGGCCGCCACTCCCCACTGACCTTGGGGAGACTCCCCCCACCCCACTCTTGAGTCTCAACATGGCCCAGTGGACAGTGAAGCTGGTGGTTTTCTGCGCCAGGGCCTGTGACCTTGGAAAGGGTGGCGGAAGACTACTTCGGAGCTCACGGGAGGGGGAGGGACCATGGCTCAAGCCTATAACAAAGAAGCCCGCTGTCTGCCGCCCGCCCCAGTCCCCCTCTGACAGACAGTCCAGTCCCCCATTGCTTCCCGTGGCAGGCAGAATCTAGGAACTGACCAGCGTCGCTGGTCGCCTCTGCCCCTTTCAAGGCTGAGAACACCGAGGCAAAGAGGCCCAGGTCCAGAGGGGGCAGTGGAAATGCAGAAAGGTCCCACCAGCCCCCTGCTGAAGTTCGAGGCACCCCCATCCCGCCAACCTGAAGAAAGATCGCCAGCGGAGGTAACCGGGGTCCTAGGGCTTGCCAATCTCAGGCCCCCTCCACTTCCCCCTGGGCTGCCCTCCACACCCATCCCCAGGGTTGGAGGATTTTCACCGCTGGACCCCTCCCCTGGGTGATCCACAGGTCTGGGGTGACCTTACCTTCTTATTCCATATTTCTCCTCACCCTGGAGAGGCCTCCTCCCCCTTTCTCCATCCACAGAGTGACCAAACCTGGCATCTGCCCTAGCTCTGGCAGCCCCTGTTACAGCCTCAGTCTCTTTCCCTCACCCCAGCAGCCTGAGGGGCTCCCACCGCTGAAAGGCCCTGTTCCATGGGCCCCTGCCTGCCTCCCGCCCTCTGGCCTGACGGCCAACCCCTCACGTGGAATGGCTTTCCACACACCACACTCCCTGCCTTTGCCTACTGTTCCTGAGGCTTGTTCTGCCTTCCCTGCCTGCTTTGCAGGCTCACCTTGCCCACCCTTCTGCAGGAGCTAGGCCCTCTGTGGGGATCTTCCCTCCCCCTCCACCCCAGGACCCCAGGATCTGGGCCTTAGGCTCCCCCTTCCCTGTTCATGGAGCCTCGGTGATGCAGTGGTTAAAGCGCTTGGCTGCTAACCAAAAGGTCAGCAGTTCAAACCCACCAGGCACTCCATGGGGCAAAGACATGGCAGACAGACTGCTTCTGTAAAGACTGCAGCCTCAGAAACCCCATGGGGGCAGTTCTACTCTGTCCTGTAGGGTTGCTACAAGCTGGAATCAGCTCAACAGCAGTGGGTTTGGTTTGGGTTTGGTTTTCCTCTTCACACCTCTGATGGCCTGTGTGACTGTCTGCTCCCACCCCTGGGCTGTGGGCTCTTGGTTCTCCCTGAACCTCCAGAACCAGCACAGCCAGGCAGAGCCACCACCACAGCAGGTGGCATGGAACTGAGGCTCCATGTTCTAAATAGGCCTCCAAGTTCTTCCCCGGAGGGATCCTGTGTGACTGAGGGGCAGTGGGAGGCAGCAGAGCATGCTGGAAAGGGGCCTGGTGTGGAAACTTGTGCTGCCTTCCTTTTGCTGTGTGACCATAGGCAGCTTGCAGCCTCTCTGAGCCTTGGTGTCCCTGCTGGTGAAAGGGCCTAGGCTGTGCCTTCTTCATAGGGGTTATGTGGGGGCTCTAGAGGGGTGGGGGGGAGAAGTCTTGGTGGGTTCAAGAGACTCCTTCAAGGATGAACAGGGTCTTGACAGGTCTGTGGGGCCCCTGGGACATGATGTGGGTGGGGACAGAGGTGGAAGGGGCTGTCTGGGCTTGGGAGAGAGGGCCAAAGGCTGGAGTATGGCCAAGAGTATGGGGACAAACAGGGGTGGGCAGGGCAGGGCACTAAGCAGGAAGGATCTGATCTTGTCTTCTTGGGCATCTCTGGACCAGCCCATCCCTGAGAGGTCTCAGTTCCCTCATCTGTATGTGGAGCTGAGGGAAGGCAGTGCTGCCTGGGCTCAGGCAGGAAGGGAGGGCTCCCTCAGCTTCCTCTCCAGAGCCCAGGCTTCCTGCTTGGTGACAACTATGTAGGGGAATTGGAAAGCTGGCTGAGGTCTGGGCTGGGGGCCAGTCTTACCCTACCCACTGTTCATCACTGGGCGACATCACAGGCATTGCCAAGCCCCAGTTTTATCATTTGCCAGATGGGGCAAGAACTGTCCAGCCTCTTTTCCAGCATGTCCTTGGCTTGGGGCCAGCTGGTGCCTTGGGTCCCCTGGCAGTGTCCCCACTGGGTCCATCCGCCCTTGACCCACTACACCCCAGCCAAGGGCCCCCACCTAATTCAGCCATAAATGTGTACACACCCACTCGCACCCTTCTCATGCCCCCCAAACACACATGCAACTCCGCAGTCACGGGAATGTGACATGCACCCACACTTGAGCCCACGGCCTGTCTATTGAACCCAAACCCACGGGCAAGGCTTCCGTGTTGTACAACTCTATTGCACATTCACATGGAATCAGACTTACACATTGCTCCAAAGAGCACACACGTGTATGTCCATGGTGCCTGTGATTTGCAGACACCGAGATACACACAGAGCCGTGTGTAGAAATGTACATGCACTCCCATGTATATGAAAGCCCGTGCACACAAGCACATACTCCTGCACACACAGGGTCTGACCCAGGCCAGGCCCAGCTCCAGAGCTATTCTTGGCCGGGCCCAGGGCCAACAAGGTCAGAACAGCCAGCTCCCAGCAGGCCCCAGCCACTGAGTCTCAGGCCCAGGCCGCCCAGCCCCCACCTCCACTCCAGGTGGAGTCCATGGTACCCCAGATCTTGGCTCTGTCACTGCGGAGGGGGTCCCTGCTCCCTACCCCTGGCTTCACCAGAGCTGTACCTGGGGTTTCTGGTTCCAGGAGAGAGCTGTCCGCCTCCCACTGCCTCACCCATGGCTTCCAACCCAGGGGCTCTAGAGGCTGCACTGATCCCTATGGAAATAAGCAAACCAAAAAAACCAAACACACTGCCGTCGAGTTCGTTCTGACTCATAGTGACCCTAAGGGACAGAGCAGAACTGCCCCCATAGGGTTTCCAGAAGCCCCTGGTAGATTCGAACTGCCAACCTTTGGGTTAGCAGACTTAGCTCTTAACCACTACATCACCAGGGTTTCCAAACATGCAGTACTTAAAAATAGTACATGGGGGACAGGCATGTTTCTGTAGGTCAGCATTCACGCCATCATGTGTGGAGGGGACACTGTCTTCCAGGGGAGTCAGACTGGGGAGCTA
The DNA here is from genome assembly GCF_030014295.1 of Loxodonta africana. Classification (NCBI taxonomy): domain Eukaryota; kingdom Metazoa; phylum Chordata; class Mammalia; order Proboscidea; family Elephantidae; genus Loxodonta; species Loxodonta africana. Next base: position 26,207,397 of record NC_087363.1, on the reverse strand, counting down.
TGGTGGCCCAGATCTCCCCCTCCCCAAACCTGGTGGGCCCAGCTAGGGCAGAAGGATGCAGGGGGCTGTGGAGGCCTCATAAGAAGCAGAAACAGTACCCAGCAGTCAGCAGAGCCCTGGACTGGGGACAGAAAACTGAGTTTGAGGCCCAGTTGCCGTGCGAACTTAGGCAGGGCACACCCTTTGCTGGGCCTCAATTCCTCATGAGCAACAGAAGAGTGAGCCACACCAGGAGACTTTTCCCAAAATGGAAGAGTCTTTGGCTTTCAGGATGCCTCAGTGTGGTGTGTAATGCTGGAAAATTGGAGGCAACCGAAATGCAGGACGTTGACTGAGCAAGGTGTTGCTGGCATTTTAAGTTGTTGTTAGCTGCCATCGAGTCAGCCCCTGATTCATGGCGACCTCGGGCACAAAATGCTACCCAGCCCTCCGTGATGGTTTCGGATCAGACCATCGTGATCCGTAGGGTTTTCGCTGGCTGATTTTCCAAAGTAGATCACCAGGCCTTTCCTCCTAGTCCATCTGAAAGTTCCACTGAAACCTGTTCAGCATCGTAGCAACACACAAGCTTCCACTGGGTAGTGACTTTGCGGGAGGTACACTGGCCGGGAATGGAACCTGGGTCTCCTGCGTGGAAAGCGAGATCTCTGCTACTGAGCCACCAGTGTCGTCTGGGTTTTTATACAGTGAGATATTACAGCCTTTAACAACAATCACAGTAATAATCATAATGACAAGCACTTACTGAAGGCTTGCGATACGCAGGAGCCATATACTGTTAACAACAAAACAAAACACCAAACCATTTGCTGTTGAGTCGATCCTTTCTGACTCATGGCAACCTCAGGCATACAGAGTAGAACTGCTCCATAGGTTTTTCAAGGCTGTGACCTTACAGAAGCAGATCGCCAGACTATTCTTCTGAGGTACCTCTCGGTGGGTTCGAAGGACCAGCCTTCCAGTTGATAGTCAAGCCTTCAACAGTTTACACCACCCAGGGACTACCTATATACTCTAGTTACATTCGTTTTACAGATGAGGATGGAAGCTTGGGGAGGTTAAGCACCCCGCCTGTAAGCTCACAGCTGTCATTAGGAACAGGGTCCCAAAAGTCTTACGGCAATTTTAAGCTTTAGTAGCTTCAGAAGTATAAAGCTACAAATCTATAAGAAACATGATTTGAAAGTTTAAATATTTAAATTTTCTTTACACCTACTTAGTATTCTGAATTTTTCATACCCGCTTTCTCATTTTTTTGTCAACTTTTGCCATCTACAGAGGGCAAAAAAGAAAATTTAAAAAACGAAGCTTTCAAATGATGTTTCTTTGTAACTTCTGGGGTTATTAGCACTTAAAACTGCACTAAGATTTGGGGAGCACCAGTCACTTTAAAGCTGAGTAAGCTTGACTTTGAAGCCTGTGTGACAGTAACTGACAGCGGGGTGGGGGCTTCTAGGGTGTTTGTGGTGGGCAAGAAGCTCTGGGTACAAACCCAGCCCAAAAACCCAGTGCTACAAAAGGTGGACGATAATTGTCCGTGGTGAGATCTCGGCTTCCGTCCACAGCAGCGCAGGGAAGTGGAACCCACGTGGAGCAGTGGCTCTCTCAGGGGACACATGTAATTTTCTCCCTTTCAGATTTCTTCATTGAGAGTGCCCTACTTCTTAATGGATGGAAAGACAATGAACTTTACAGGAAACAATAATACTCCTCCTTCCCGTCCCAGGCTGGACGCCCTGTAAGTGGCAGAGGCCTGCTGCTCTAATAGCGAGAGCCAGTATTTACTGAGCACACGCGTATTCATTATTTCATATAATCCTCACAGCCACGCCGTGATGGCAGCATTGCCCTTCCCATTCCATAATTGAGGAAACTGAGGCAGAGAGGAATAATGGTTTGCTCAAGGCCACAGTCAGGCTCATCTAACCCAGCCCCAGTCCATCCACAGCCTCCGTGACCCCATGTCCCAAGGGGCTGGCTGGCCAGTGTGGCTTTCTCTAGCCTGGCCCGTGATCAATGGCATGAGGAAGTGCGGGGTGAAGACGGCTGAGAGTGACTTGGGCTTTAATGAAGTTCCTGGTTGCCTGGCCAGGGCAAGTTTGGGGAGGACGGGGTGGTCCATTCCACCCACTCCCCAGACTTTGCCACCCATTGATGGGGAGCAAGGTGCCTGCGGCCCAGCCCAGTCTCCTCCAATGGGTCCCTCGTCCTTTGCTGGTGCCCAGGGAGGCCTTGCCAGAGGGAGCTAGGCCACCACGGCCTGCAAAGTTCTCCACTGGTGTCTTTAGCTATGGAGTGGGGAGTGGAGCTAACTGCAGGGTCTGACACCTGGGCTACCCCGCCCAACGCGCAGCAGGCAGGAGATAAATAACAGTGGAAGGAAGGAAGGCAGGGAGGGAGGGAGGGAGGGAGGAAGGGGGGGTGCAGGAAGCAGGGAAGGGACAGGGAGAGAGGGAGGGGGTAGGGAAGGAAGGAGGGAGGAAGGAAGGAAAGGAGGCAAAAGGGAGGATGGATCAGAGGAGCCTCCCAGGCCCTCCACTCTTCTTCCTGTTTTCCTGCCTGGTCTGTCCTTTCTTGGCCCTGAGGCCTGCAGATGTCTGAGCTGGCCCCCGCTCCACACTGCAGCCTGCCTTAGTCCTTACCCAAGTGTGGCACCTCCACTCCAGGCTGGAGCCCCGCAAGGCTCTGGATCTACAGGGTAAGAGGAAAGGCAAAAGGCTCCTCATACACTCTCTGCACCCCTGAGTTGTCAAGTCTCACTCTGAGGTCAGGATCAGAGTGCAGTGTGAGCTCGGGTCAATCTGAGGTAGGGGTCATAACTTAGACTAGGGTCAGGATCAGGGCTCAGGCTGGGGGTGGAGGTCAAGGGTCAGCCAGGCTCAGAAAATGGTCCTCTAGTCCCTTCCTCTGGAGCTTGTCCTATCCCAAAGGGAGAAGATGCCGGCTCTTTCAGGAACCTTCTATAGCACCCAAAGCTGGAAGCTCTGAATATACCATCCCCTGCCCGCCTTCCCCCACCTCCCAGCTCTGGTGTCCAGGGCAACCAGAGCCTCCTCTGGGCAGGAAGCCAGCCCAGAAAGCCCAGGACATCCCTGAGCGCCTGTCACCATGGCAACCTGCCTGCCTTCCCCTCCTCCCCAACCTGTGTCCAGCAGGTTCTTAAAATTCAGAACGTCAGAAAGGAAGGGCCTCCTAGATCAGCAGATTCCAGCCCCGCCCCTTGTCCCAGATGGAGAAACTGAGGTCCAGTGAAGGAAGGGGGCACCTGTTGTTCAAGAACCCTGAGCCCAGTCTGCCCTCCCTATCCTTCCACCCCAGTGTCCACCGTAGTCGGCGGGTGAGGGTGCGGAGGTGTCTGGGGGGGAAGGGAGCACCTCTGGAGTCCGGGGGAGGGGGCAGGCCCAGTGCGCGCTCCCCCAGGCCCCGCCACCCGCACGGGAACCAGACACCGACGATGAATAAATGATGCCCTCCCGCTGCCCGCGGCCGGTTGCCTAGGGGGCGTCACCGGGCCCAGCCCGCCCCAGCAGTCCATCACTGGCTCCCGCGACCTGCCGCTGAGCCGGCAAGATGAGCGCGAAGATGGCGGGGCAGCCGCGGGGCGCTGGGCCCCTCTGGGCTCTGGGCGGCGCCGCCCTGGGGGTCTGCCTCACGGGGGTCGCCGGGCAGCTGGTGGAGGTGAGGCTGGGGGCGCGGAAGGGTCTGGGCGGCTGTCACCATCCAGGCGGGGGTGAGGGGATAGGGGAGGCCTCGTTCTGACCGCCGGCTGCCTTTTGCCTAGTGGAGGACACAGCCCTGCCCCAAGCGCTCCCAGGAAACTCAGCCACTGATCTTAGGGTCCCTGGCCAGATGTAGGGGCCACACCCCTTATTACAGGAACCTTAGTCTGATGAGAAAGGCTCAGCGTCTATCCTCCAGTCCTTGGTCTGATGGGGGGACAGGGACTCTGGTCTGAAGGACTAGTGGAAGAAGCCCAGCCTTTGGCTCTGGAGAGCCTCCAGGGACCCCTGTCTAATGGGGGAGACATAGCCTTGGGAAGGAGATGAGGGCATTCCAAGCAAAAAGGTGGGGAGCAGGGGATGAGGACGCCCTTTACCAGGCAGCCATGTGTTGGGCTCAATTCCATGGGGAGCACCCGGCCCAGGAGGCAAGGGGTAGCCGGGGCCAACCCAGGACTGGGGAGCTGACCTGGTCTTGGTGATAATAGGAGCTAGTGAAGCTTTCTGAGAGTAGACTGGAAGAGGGCACGTATTTGGGAGAGCTGGGAAGAGCTGCAGAGATGGGCCAGGAAGTGATGAGGAGGGTGGCTGGGGGTGGCTGGTCAGGAACCTGGCTAGGGTAAGGAAGGACTGGGGAACGGGGGAGCTATCTGCAGCATCCCTGGCCCCCTCTGCACTCTGCTTCTGCTGACCCTGGAAGGGGAGCTAAACAGGGAGGTAGGAGAACAGACCCAGAATTCTGGAGCATAAGGTGAGAGCCAGGGCCAGGAAGAGTAGGGGATGGAGTGCGGGCATGGAGGGCCAGAGAAAAAGGGGCAGGCAGTGCAGACCATGATAAAGAGGCAGTGTGGAAAGGTAGGGAGAAGTGCCCAGGTAAGCCTACGAGGGAGGTACACAGGAGACAGGAGGGGGTAGGGAGGACAGAACTGTACCTTGGGAGGTCTGAGGGGACACAGCTCTGACTGAAGGGTCTGAGAAGGGCCTGGGGACAGAGCCCTACACCCTGATGCTAGCCTGTTGCTGATACTGACCAGGAGGCTGCGCTGAAGTCAGGTGTCAGCTCCAGTGTCCCTGTAAGGGGAGCCTGGCTGGCTTGAACTCTAAGGATTTTACTTGGTCCCCTCTCGGGCTGCCCTGAGACCTTGGGTACAGAAACTGAGCTGGACTGAGAGCTGGCAGAAGGCTGAGGGTGAGGGTCAAGTGAGTTCTGAGCCAAGGACTCTCCTGCATCCCCAAAAGCATGTCTTCCCCACCAGCTCATCGGGGGAATTAAATTTGGAGTCCATCTGTCCACCGTCTGCCTACAGCCTGAGCAAGGCCGGACCAAACCCTGGAGATCCTGAGGAGCACCAGAGAGAGGGGCAGAGCTGGGGCCCATGGCACCTCCCACGCCAGCCCTGCAGACATCACCCTCTCATCAGGCTGTGAGCCTCTGATGGAGGTGGGGCCTCCAAGCTTCTGGAGTCAGACCCCCAGCAGTGCCCATCACAAGGAGGTGCCCAGCTGTTCTCTTGTCAGCACAGCTGTTCCCATTACCCTATACCTAAGACCCTTTTCAGGGATGAGAGTTTAGGCTCAGCTCCACCAGAGCAAGGCTAGGATAAGAACATGCTGGAAGTGAACTCTCAGCCACCTAGGCTCAGAATCTGAGAACTTACTCACCCTTGGTGTCTTCCAGTCATACAACCCAGCCAAGCCAACCCACCGGGCCTTAGAATCAGGGAACCCCACTCCCCAGGCCCTGGCCCAGATGCCACAGCATGTGCTCAACCCCTCACGTGTGCCCCAACCTGCGCACATGTGCCTGACACCACGCACATGTACCTGGAATGCACAAATGTGTGTCCAGCCTCCTACATGGATGCCTCAACCACATGTGCCTAATCCCACACTCTTGTTCCCCTACCCCACGCATGTGTCTGACCCCACACGAGTCCTCTGAGATGAAGCTGATGGGGGATATTTTCGTATCAATGTTACCACTCAGGTTGGGTAGAGAAACCTCCCCAGAGACCTTGGGGACTACCCCACTCAAGTTACAGATGGAGAAAATAAGGCCCAGAGAAACAAAGCCTTCCACCTAGTTCACCTGGTGAGGAGAAAGAGCCAGGGAATGATGTACAAATCCCAGGCACACAGATCTTCTGGGTTACCTGGGACAGGTCTCTCCTCCTCTCCGAGCGTTGACAACCCATGCCAAAGGGTGGTGTTTATTAGATGAGGAAGTACCTGGCTCATGGTAGGTGCCCAGTGCAAAGTTTACAGACCAGGGGAATGAATGGTAGATGGTTGAACTGTGGGTTGCCTATCTTTCCCGGAGATCCAGAAGGAACTTCTCATGTCTATATTTATTTGTTTAATCTTCAGTGGACAACATATTGCACAGATGCGTCAGGGTCCTCACCTTCTGAGCACTGATCCCCATCCACACCTCCCAGCCAAACTTGGTGACCAGATAGGATCATATATCTCACAGCTCCACAGGTCAGGGACAGGTCTTGCTTAAACCCCCCAGGACAGGGCCATATCCACAGAGACCCTGGGGAAGGGCTATGTCTCCTCAGATCCTCAAAGCAGGGCCATGTTCACTCAGACCTTGGAGTAGGGCTATATCTCAGTCACCTAGTGCTGCTATAACATAAATACGGCTTTAACGAAGAGAAGTTTCTTTCCTCACAGTAAAGTAGGCTAAAAGGCCAAATTTAGGGCATCAGCTCCAGGGGAAGGCTTTCTCTGTCAGCCTTCTCATCAATTTTCCCCTGGACTAGGAGTTTCTCCTCGCAGGGACCCTGGGTCTAAAGGATGCACTCCGCTCCCAGCACTGCTTTCTTGGTGGTCTGAGATCCCCCCTTTCTGCTAGCTTCCCTTACCTTTTATCTCTTGTAAGATAAAAGGTGGTGCAGGCTACACCCCAGGGAAGCTTCCTTACATTTGATCAGGGATGTGACCTTAGTAAAGGTGTTACAGCCCCACCCTTATCCTCTTTAACATAAAATTACAATCACAAAATGAAGGACAACTACCCAATACCGGGAATCATGGGTCTAGCCAAATTGATCCACACATCTTGGGGGGACATAATTCAATCCATGACAAGCTGTGTCCTCTCATATCCCCTGGGTAGAACTGTGTTCCCCTCCAACCCCCAGGATAGGGCTATGTCTCTTCAGATCACCATGGTGGAGCTGTGTCCTCTCAGACCCCAGGGCAGGTCATGTCCCCCTGTAAGTATACTCAGATGCTGGGGAGGACTGTGTTCCCTCAGACCCCCATGCAGGGCTTTGTCCCCTCAGACCATGGGACAAGGTCACATCCCCCGTAGGTACACTCAGACCCCAGGGCAGTACTGTGCCCCCTCAGACTCCCGAGCAGGACTATGTCCCTGCAGAGCCAGGGCAGGGTCATGTCCCCCTATAAGTACACTCAGACCCTGGGCAGGACTGTGTCCCCTCAGACCCCTGGACAAGGCTGTGTCCCTTCAGACCCAGGGTAGGGTCATGTCCCCCTATAAGTGCACCCAGACCCCTGGCAAGGCTGTGTCTCCTTGGACCCCTAAGGCAGGGCCATGCGTCTATCCACTCGTGGGATAAGCCTGTATCCCATCAGACTCCCAGTGCAAAGTCATGTCCCCTCTGACCTCAGAGCAGAGCCTGTCCCCTCAAATTCTGAAACTGGGCTGTGTCCACTCAAAACCCTAGGGCAGGTCATGTCCTCTAACCCCAGGGCAGGGCCATGTCCCTTCAGACCCAGGGCAGGGCTATGTACCCTCAGACCCCTAGGCTTAACCATGTCCCCTTAGACCCCCAGAGTAGGGTCATGTCCTCCCTCAAATCCCCCCCCAGACCGCAGAGCATGACTGTGTCCCCTCAGATCCCTAGGGAGGGCCATGTTCCCTCAGACTCGCAAGACTCTCTGGGCAGGGTCTTGTCACCTCAGACCCTTAAAGTAGGGCTGTGTCCCCTCAGTCCCCCCAGGGAAGGGCCATGTCCCCTCTGCCCCTCAGGGCAAGGTCATGCTATGTCAGACGTCTAGGGTAGGGCCATATTCCCTCTGACCCCATGGTAGTAGGGTCATGTCCCTCTGGGAAAGTGAATAGCTGTGCTTAGCTCAGGCTACACTTACATCTTTTTGCCTCCAGATGTCGCTGCCGCACTGAGGACAATTTATTTACTTTTTTAGCCCTGTGTGAGGACTTTGGCCCAGCCTTCGGGTCAGAGGAGAGCGACTCCCAGGAGGATGGGCGACTGTTGAGGTCACCTGGTGGGGGTCTTGACCAGGGGGCAGAGCTTCATGGCCCTGACTCCCAACTCCACATCCCCCCACCCTACACCGAGGAGACCTGAGGGCAAAGCAGGTTTCCAGCACAGCACAGGCCTTGCCTTGTCTCTGGCCTTGGTCCTGAGACCCCCATCTGTCTGTGCGGGGCCCAGGACTGCAGCAGAGGAGACCCAAAGCCTGCTGGAAGGGGCCTTGAACCTCCCTGGGACATACAATCCACGTTTGCCCTTCCGAGCTATGGTTTCCCCAAGCATCAACCACACTCGCTCTCCAAGTCCCTGGCTCTGTGGTTCTGGCCCCGTGCTCAGTTCTCTTGGTTTAAATCTGGAAGTCCCAAGATCTAGGGTGTTAGGTGTCAGTGTCTATGGCCCTTGAAATGCTTGGGCTGAGCCCTTGCTGGAACCTGGGTAGTCCCAGCCTGCTGGTCCCTGCCTTGCTCACTCCGCTCTCTCCCGCCCCGCAGCCCAGTACGGCCCCGCCCAAGCCCAAGCCGCCCCCGCTGACCAAGGAGACCGTGGTGTTCTGGGACATGCGCCTGTGGCACGTGGTGGGCATCTTCTCGCTCTTCGTGCTGTCCATCAGTGAGTAGCTAGCTGCTCCCCGCCCTCCCACCGCACCGCCGCGGAGTGCACTACCCCAGCCCCGCCCCTCACCACCCCCCGGGGCTCCCGGCAGCGATTCCGGGCAGTGCGAGCAGGCCAGGCGCCTGCAGGAGGCCCGCTGTGGGTTCTGGCACCTCCCCCGGTTCACACAAAGTCCCCATGGAAGGCTGATGAGCCAGTAGTGACCCGAAGTATTCTGCTGGACCAGGGAGGCAGCCACACAGCAATTATGGTAATTACAGGGGACTCCACTGAAACTAGGAGGACGTGTCATTTTTCCCTATCGCTGGCCTCCTGATGCTTTTCCTGCAGTCTGGTCGGCTTAAAGGGCCCACACCCAGGGGCCCTAGCAAGGCCACCTGGGGCCACAGTTCGGTCCAGAGGCTCTCCAGACGCCTGGCAGATACGGCTCCTGGGCTTGGAACACTACCTTGTCAGATACCATTTCCCGGGGATGACTCACACCCACCTCAATTAAACGCAGGAGACCTGTTCCTCTCCTGGGGACTGGGAGCAGCTGGTGCAAAGTCACCGCAGAAGCGGACTTGACCTGCTCCCCTCGGCCCTCCTCCTGGAGTGGAAGTCTGCAGGCAGGGAAGGGGTGGAGGAGGCTGCAGTGGCATAGAGTGGGGTCTGAGGTGGGGGGCCCAACAGGGCACAAGGAGTGTGTGTGTTGGGGGGCGTGTTGAGGCAGGAGACAGGCCATTCCCCCACAAAGGCTTCATAAAGTAGGGCTCCTCTGAGCTGCACCTGGGAGGATTGGTGGCGTTTGCCAGGAGAAGGCTGCAAAGGCAATCCCGGGAGGCAAGGGTGTGAGCAGAGGCTGGAGGGTCTCAGATGACCCGTACAGGACATTTGGTGAGTGCTTCCTGGGTGGGAGGCAGCAGCTGCATCCAAGTTCCTGCTGGAGCTGTTCTAAGATGAGGCCCCCAGGAAGACAGGGCAAGTCACAGAGGGCCCATCCAGATGTGGGGGAGGGGGCTCTGAGGCAGGCATGGACATCTGATCTGCATATGCTTCTCCTGGCTCCGAAGCACCCTCCCTGCAAGAAAAGAGCTTCCCTCCTCCCACTTGCTGCCATTTCTCTGTAGCTGGGGTGGGGGCAGGGATCTGAGCAAGAGGCTGAATTTTGTTCACAGCCAAGGCCAAGAACGTCAGGCCTCTCAGTGGTGGCCCCTCAGACAGACAGGTGTGGCTGCTGCTCAGCCCAGGTGTCCTGAGAGGGGCACCCCTGGCACCAAGAGACAGAGCTAAGGGAGGCAAGTGCCCTGCAGGGACCCAGGAACTAGGGTGCAGGCCCAGGGAGAAGCTCTGGGGCACCCCAGGGAGTGGAGATGAGAGCACTGTAGGCCTCAAGACACACAGTGACCTCTCAGGCTCTGCCCACCCCAGATGGTGGAGGTGCCTGGAGCCATACAAGAAAGTTACAGTGTTGGACCCAGAGACACTTGGATGTCAACCACACAGACAATCCCTGCCGCAACCCCCTCTCCTAGAAAGAAAAAGACACAGTCTCAAAGTTCCCCCAGCAGTAGGTCAGCACTCATTATTGCCCACTGCATGGCTCTAGGGAGTGGGGGTGACCCAGGCCCCATCTCCTGGGGAAGAAACAGACCTTTCTTGCTGCCCATCAGCTGGGCCCTAGGTCGTGGGGCTGTTTGTGGACATCCTCCAGAGACTCTTGGAGAGAGGTGCTGGAGGGGGTGCCTCACATCTCAAGCCTCTGCCTGGGCCCCAAAACTCGTTCCAAAGCACTTTGTCTCTCCACTTCTTTGAGGAGAAGCAACCAGGCCAGGCTGGGAGGGACAGGCTGGAGTGCCAGCCATGCTCTGGCTGCCAGCAGTTGCCTGCTGAGCTCCCCTTGAAGTTTGAAGCCCCGCCTCACCTGCGAGAAGAGCCTGAGGGGGCGTGGGCCCTAGGAGGTACCTGGTGAGGTGGCTGGGAGAGGGAGCCCAGTAAGCAGGGTCAGGGTGGGGAACTGACCTCAGGCCTGAGGAATGCACACGGGGTCTGGAGAAGACCAGAACCCAGCTCTTTAGGTAAGAAGGGCCTGCCCTCTGCTCACATCTACCCCAGACAATGGTATGCTCTCAGATCTACTACTGGGCCTGGGCAGACCCCCAGAGCATGCCTGCATGCTGTTCGCACCCCCATCCATGTATTCAGGAATCCAGTCCTGTTCTCAGCAGCTAAGGCTCCAAGACCATTCCATCCATTCATTCACTCATTCATTCATTTTTTCTTTCTTCCATTCTATGAGTCTGAGGGAGACCCAATGGGGCACAATATTTGGCTGAAGGGGCACTGTCATGCCTTGAGGCAGAGAGTTGCACAAGATGACCCCAGAGGGTGCTCCAGCCCAAGCTACATAGGTCTGAGCCATCCTCCCCAAAATAGTTCTGGCTTGCTCTGCCTGGGCCCTCCTGCCCCCGGGAGCCTGCCAGGAAGTTATGTCTGGTCATCTGATTTATATTAGGAACCAGCTCCATCCCCTCCCCTGGGGCTGGGGCCAAGGTGGTCAGACTGTGGGGGCCTTAGAAAAATAAACTCAATCCAGCCGGGCCCTGGCAGCCCTGCCCTGCCCTGCCCATCAGTAGAGGCCAGCTCCATGCCCTGGCCCAGCTGGCGTGGGCACAGCTGTCTTTGGTCAGAAAACCGATCCCGGAATAACTCCCTCCAAGGTGAACGCCCAGAGCAGGGTCTGTGCCCTCTCACCAGCTCTCTGCCCAGCCAGGTGGAGGCCAGGCTTGTCCTCAAGGAGGCTGAGGAGAACGCAGCCACATACTTTGGTGTGTGAGGCAGCTCTGGCCCTGCTCCAAGGAGCCCAGGAGAAAAACTAGGATGTGCTGGTAGCCCAGAGGCCTGGGTTCAAAGCACAGGGGGGCTCTAGGAAGCTGTAGCTTGAGCAAGAGGCAGCTCCATTCCCTGCCCTCAGGGGACTCTCTCTCCAGTCAGAAACTCTAGTCAGAAAGACCACCAGGAACAGGACTGGCTACATAATTTTTCAGTGCAAAATGAAAATACGAGGCTCCTTGCTCAAAAATTAAGAATTGTAAGTTAGCAACAGCAGAGCGTTAAATCAAAAACAGGCCATTCTAAGCATGGTGCCCTGTGCAACTGCTGAAGCCAGCCCTACCCAGGAAAGACATCTTGGGTGCTGCGCCACCTGCCAGTCTCTTGGCTGAGACACAGAGGTGGATGGAAGCAAGGGTGAAGCTCAGGTGTCATTCCTGACTGTCCAAGGCCCAGGCCCCAGCCAAGGCTGCTCTGTCCTTCCTATAGTTATCACCCTGTGCTGTGTCTTCAACTGTCGTGTGCCACGGACCCGGAAGGAGATAGAAGCCCGGTACCTGCAGCGGAAGGCTGCCAAGATGTACACAGACAAGCTGGAGACTGTGCCACCCCTCAACGAGCTTACAGAAATCCCCGGAGGTGAGTGAGCCTGGGGTTCAGCCCTAGCTGCCATCAGACCCTGCTGAACCAGCCAGTTCCTCAGTCTCCATTGGCCAGAGTTGCCCCTTTCCTTCCCTCCATCCACAGCAAGTTAGGGAGGGGTCCTGGCTCTGCCCTGGGAGACTAGAGCACAGAGACTGGTCAGAGTGAGGCAGGTAAAATAAAGAGCCTACTCTCCAGGTAGAAGAGGTTTAGAAGGACAGGGTGTAGGAGGCTCTGGTGCCATCCTCTCCTGAGACCCCTGGGCCCTAGGGCGTTGTCTCATCCCTACCACATGGCCTCTTTCCCTTACCTCACAGAGGATAAGAAGAAGAAGAAGAAGAAGGACAGCGTGGACACAGTGGCCATCAAGGTAGAGGAGGATGAGAAGAATGAGGCCAAGAAGAAGAAAGGGGAGAAATGAGAAGTGCTTCCTGGAGGTGGCAGCTGGGGCTGGCAGGCCTTCAGGCTCAAGCCCTGGCCAGGGTCCACACATCTTGGACTCCAAGCTCAGATGTAGACCACAGAGGCGGCAGAACATCCACTCCTGCTCAGGGGGGAAGCTAAGGCCCATGGCCAAGTTCTCATGGCTCATTGGGGGCAAGGACAAGACTGCACCAGGTGTCCTGTCCCCCAGCCCAGACACTGCTCCTTGCACCCATCCATGTGGCCTTGCCCTCCTCGGCAAGGTTGGTCAGGGGCCTCTGTCCCTCTGCAGATGCAGAGTGTCCTCACACTGCTCTCCCACCCAGACATGCCTCTGTCCCACCCCTTCTGCAAGGAACAGCAGTGGCCATGAAGGAGTAATGGAATGTGAGGCTCCCTCTCTGGAAGAGGATGGCTGACCTGGATGGGTTGGGGGGAGGCCACACCCAGACCAGCCATGAGAGGGGAGAGGGGTCACTGGGGGAAGTAAGAGCAGCAGGAGGTTCTCAGACTCAGCCAGGTCACAGCCCTGATGGTAAGGGATCTGCCCCAAGCCTGGCAAGGGTCTGGCTGAGAGGAGTGAGCAGAAGTGACCCCAGAGGAGGAGGAACCCCAGCCCAGCAGATACCAAGCTCAAGGCACCAAGGTCCACTTCTAGTGTCCCTGGTGTGCTGGAGCCGAGACTGCTGGGAGGCCTGTCATGGAGCCCAGGACTCCGGGCTGAAGGCTGCAGGGCATGTCAGCAGAGGGCTGAGACCAGCGGGTGCAGAGGAGAAAGCTGGGGCCTTGGGACTGTCCTTGGGAATTGAGGCAATATTTAAGAACCCAAGGGGGCCTCTCGCTGTTCTTTCTATATCCAGCTGTGGTGGGAGATTTCAGGGCCCTAGATGGTCATGGCAAGGGGTGGCTTGCAGTTGACATGGCAACCAGCCTTCCACCTGCTGCATATAACAGCGCACAGCTTCCTCTTCTACCATTTTCTAGTACCGGGGCTTAATAGAAGCAACACTGATCTGAAGGCAAAGGCCCAAACAACCACATGGTGGCTGAATCCTTGGGGAGGGGAGATGTACAGAGACCCTACTCCCACTGCCTCGTGGCATCGAATGTCCAGCTAAGGTGCTCAGAGGGCCTAGAGGCCAAGGAGACATCAAGGAAGGTTTCTGAGGTAGGGGAGCCTGCTGGGAACATTCTGGCTGCCTCTGCAACCTGCAGGGATTTGTAAATAAAGCTGAGTGCCTTCTCAGACCCACACACAGAAAGCTGTCTCCTGACATGACCCCTCAGGAAGTTGTCTCTGAAGCACTTAATGTGGAAGGGAATGCAGCAATTGGTGACAGGTGGCTCAGGCCAGGCTGAGGCTCCCTCCCCTGACCCTCCTTGCAGCCTGAATTAGGATGAGTTCGAGGGAGAGCAGGTGGCCATAAAGTTGAGGGGTAGCTGGTCCATGTCAGAGGCACAGCATCAGGACTGGGAAAAAAGCTGCGTGCTCTACCCGGTGCTGGATTGATGAGGCTGCTCTCGAATCACCTCTGCTCCACTGTAGAGGTTGGTGGTTCAAACTCACCCAGCGGTGCCACAGAAGACAGGCTTGGCAATCTGCTTGCATAAAGATTACCACCAAGAACACCCTATGGAGCAGTTCTACTCGGTAGCACATGGGGCTGCCCTGAGTTGGAGCTGGCTCAATGGAAACGGATTGATTTCGTTTTGTTTTGATGATCTGAGCCTGGTGCTGGGAACACAGAGGACTAAAGCCTGGATCTAGACCATTACTATACAGGGAGAGGCATCCAGGCTGACGGAACGGGGACCACAGGGTTTTGGGAGCAGGGAGGGGGCAGAGAGATTGCAGAAGGCCCTGCCAGAAACAGAGTACACTGCCACCAGGTGGGAACAGTTGATTGACCTCTGCCATCAGGGTCCAGCCTGTGTGCATCTCATATGTAGGGCTGCAACAAAGTCACTCCGCCCATAAGGGCCAAACCTTCTGTGTGGCCAGGCAGCAGAAGCCTGGAAGGTCACACAGAGAAGCAATGGTGGAGCCTAGGGGAAGTTCAAGCCAGGGCTTCATCCACTCTGGCAGCTCCCCGACCTCTGACCTGGGGCATTCACTAGTCCTTTATGGGCAGGCATGGCTGCTGGTGGTGGGGATGGTGGCTGACCCCAGTGGTCACCTGACCCACTGTCCAGGCAAGGGGCAGGGCTGGAAGGGAGCAATGACAAGGGTGTGCTCTCACCACTGGCCATGAGGCAGGACAAAATCAAGAAGAGCCTGACTCCCGCTAGGGTATCACAGAAAACACACTCACCTCCTAGGCCCAGACAGAGCTGTGACCCTGATCCCAGCCTCAAAGTCTGCCCTGGCCACTCCAGCTTCAGTCTGGGCAGTACATTCTGGGCCCTCCATCATGACACCCCTTCATACTCCCTCCACTGTCCAAGGGAGCCACCCAAACCTTTGGAGTGAGAAAGATCCTGGGGGGTTCTGCACTTTTCAGCATAAACTGGCTAGACTCCCCCATCCCAGCTGCCTTGGGTTCACCCTTCTCCCACTAGAGCAGGCCTAAGGAGCAAGGGACTTCTGAGGCCCAGGAAGAAGGAAGCATGGGGAAGAGAAGCATTTAATTGAGCACCTAGTCTCTGCCCTGCCTTCGGGGCTATGAGGGGTCAGGGTGAAACAGAGCGCTCCCGGAGACAGCATGCAGAGTGTCAGAGAGTGTCCAGGAGCCTAAGGGGCAGAGGGAGTGCCAGGAACAGGGCCCTGGATGGGGCTACCAGGGTTGGGGATTGCCCCTTGAGGCAGTCAGAGATCCACTGTTGGTAGGCAGAGATTTGAAGGTAGATGGGTGGGGCATCGCCCTTGTTGCAGCCTGGGCCCCAGCTCACCATTCCCACCAGGTACCATGTGCTCTCCACAGCACAGGCCAAGGGCTCACCGGTCTTCTCCTATGGGTGAAGGGATAGGAAACAGGGTCAGGGCCTAAGGGACATGTGACCCAGCTCAGGGACAAGCAAGTAGCTCTCACACCTGATCCTCTCCAAAGCCCTCCAGCATCAACATAGCTGAGGGCAGCCTCGAGGCCCAGACCCAGGAGACCTTCCTCACAGTGCTTGCTTCATCCCCCATCTCTCTCATACCAAGCCTCCAACCCCATCTCTTTAACACCCACCTTTCATCTCCCATCCTCCCTGGCTATCTCTTACTCCCACCCTCCATCCCCACCCTCCATCTCTCTTATCCCCCATCTTCCCACATCCCCCTTGCTCATCCCCACTCATGCCCTCCCCACTCTTCCTCTCCTTGCCCTCCTCACAGCCCTCGAATCCTGCCTCCCCTGCATCCCTCCTCCAACTTCTGGCCAGGTGCCCTTGGAGGTGAGTGAACGGGGGAGAGGTGCTTACATAGCAGAAATTATCCCTATTGGTGTCCTCTGCACAAATCATACGGGAGTTGATGATCCGGACCATGGTGGGGATTTTGGAAAACCGGTGGTAGTATTGATCACATTCCATGTTGTTCAGAATGGTGACTTCCTTCTCCTGAATGGACCGGAACTGGGGCCATACGCCTGTGGGACAGGGGCCCTCGTTCAGACTTAGCCACTTGGCTGCTGCCCACCGACTGGCCTTGTCTCCACCCTCCCTCCGTTCTTTTCGACTCCCTCAGCCTCTTTGACTTGCTACACAGCAGCCATGGAGATCTCCCCAGGCATGGCCCACCACCCATTCTCAAGTGCCCCTCCACACAGAGACCTGAGAGCAGGCTGCCCCACCGTCTGGCCTTGCTGGCCCTAATCTCACTTCCTGCAGAGTCCAACACCTGAGCCCACTGGGCTTCTTCTTAATATCCCCTCCATTTTTACCTAACATCTTTGCTTTTGTCGTCCTTTCTATCCCGAATGCCTGCCAAACCTCTCTCAAATCCAAATCTCTCCTTTTCTTCAAGCTCTTCCTAAAGGCCACTTCCTCCTCTGAGTTTTCCTGGTCCTCTCCACGGAGCCCAGACACTGCCTACTCCCCTCCCCACCTGTGTGTCTCTGTTCCTGGCCTGAGCTCTTGGAGGACTGGAGACTTCAAACCATTCCCAGCCATTGTCTAGACAGGCCGCAGCAGGGATAACAAAAAGTCACCCCCACCTCCTCCTACCTGGGCTGCAAGCCTGTGGGCTGTTTTGAATAAATTGACTTCTTGAGGCTACAAGGAAGGGCACCTCCCTTGTGGGAAAGCAATGCATCTCCCTGAAGGGAGTGGGATGTCCCTGGGACCCATCAGAAAATGGGCCCTTGGATGGATGGGCCTGAGAGAACACGCTTGCTCTTTGGATCTTGCTCCTAAATTGGGATGACAAAGGATTGAGGACCTCTTGGGGCAGGGGGGAGCCATGAGTGGGTCCTGAGGGATTCCCAACCTCAGGTGCAGACTGCCCCTAGCCAGCCATGTAGTGTCCTTTGGGGAGTTTTTACACAGAACCCTGCTGCCCTCACTCTGGATGTTCTGCTTTTGGTTATGAGTGCCCTGGGGTCCCAGGGTTTTGTCTAGACTGAAAGATATTACTCTGTGCCCCTCTGCCTTCAGGGAAGTTCTCTTTACACGAGAGGTTTGGCAGGGATAATCAGGATTCCTTGAGGCCTGAGTAGCCATGTTGAGGCCCTTAAGGAGAAGAAGGCTTCAAATATGATAGCCCAGTAGGGAGACCCAGGAGGCAGTGGGCTCCTTGGAGAAGGGGTCTTAGAATGTTTGTCCATGGTAGTGCCCAGCCTACATGCAGATCCTCTCCCTCACCATCCAGCCTGGGAGGCTTCTGACTCACCGTTAGCCCTGGGGAGTCCCCAGCCTGTCACAGTGCAGATGGAACGGTCCTTCATCTCAAAGTCCAAGCCAGGCAGGCAGATGGGCCAGACATACTTGTTGTACTTGAGTGTCGACTGGAGCCTGAGGAGGCCGATATTGTGGGCCCGGCCCACCCATGACCAGTACCGTCGGGACCGGAACCTGCGGTTCACGATGACCTGGCCCACTGGGACATTGTGGGCATGCTGCGCTGGCTCATCCATCACTGGGCTCCCCACCAGCACAGAATAGGCAACGTTACGCCTACAAGTCCATGAAACAAAAATACAACCTTGAATTTGGAGACCATCTCAAGAATAGATTTAATGTGTTGAACACTAATGACCAGAGACCAAACAAGTTGTGGGATGACATCAAAGACACCATACATGAAAAAAGCAAAAGGTCATTAAAAAGACAGGAAAGAAAGAAAAGACCAAAATGGATGTCAGAAGAGATTCTGAAACTTGCTCTTGAACGTAGAGTAGCTAAAGCAAAAGGAAAAATTGATGAAGTAAAAGAGCTGAACAGAAGATTTCAAAGGGCAGCTCAAGAAGACAAAGTAAAGTGTTATAATGACATATGCAAAGACCTGGAGTTAGAAAACCGAGAGGGAGGAATACGCTCAGCATTTCTCAAACTTAACTGAAGAAAACCTTTAAGGCTTGAGTTGCAATACTAAAGAATTCCATGGGCAAAATATGTAACAATGCAAGAAGCATCAAAAGAAGATGGAAGGAATATACAAAGTCACTGTACCAAAAAGAACTGGCCGACATTCAACCATTTCAGAAGGTAGCATATGATCAAAAACCAATGGTACAGAAGGAAGAATTCCAAGATGCACTGAAGGCATTGGCGAAAAACAGGGCTCTGGGAATTGACGGAATACCAATCGAGATGTTTCAACAAGTAGATGCAGCACTGGAGGTTCTCACTCATCTATGTCAAGAAATTTGGAAGACAGCTACCTGTCCAACTGACTGGAAGAAACCCATATTTGTGCCCATTCCAAAGGAAGGTGATCCAACAGAATGCAGAAATTATCAAACTATCATTAATATTACACACAAGTAAAAGTTTGCTGAAGATCATTCACAAATGATTGCAGCAGTATATCAACAGGGAACTGCCAGAAACTCAAGCCGGATTCAGAAGAGGATATGGAATGAGGGATATCATTGCTGGTATCAGATGGATCTTGGCTGAAAGCAGAGAATACCAGAAAGATGTTTACCTGTGTTTTATTGACTATACAGAGGTATTCAACTGTGTGGATCATAACAAATTATGGATAATGCAAAGAATGGGAGTTCCAGAACACTTCATTGCCCTCATGCGGAACTTGTACAAAGATAGACGAAGAGGCAGTTGTTTGCACAGAACAAGAGGATATTGCATGGTTTAAAATCAGGAAGGGTGTGTGTCAGGATTATAGCCTTTCACTACTTATTCAATCTGTATGCTGAGCAAATAATCCAAGAAGCTGGACTATATGAAGAAGAATGTGGCATCATGATTGGTGGAAGACTCATTAACAACCTGCAATATACAAATGACAAAACCTTGCTTGCTGAAGGTGAAGAGGACTTGAAGCACTTACTGATGAAGATCAAAGACCACAGCCTTCAGTATGGACTGCACCTCAGCATAAAGAAAAGAAAATTCCTCACAACTGGACCAATACGCAGCATCATGATAAACGGGAAAAATATTGAAGTTGACAAGAATTTCATTTTACTTGGATCCAAAATCGAGGCCCATGAATGTAGCAGTCAAGAAATCAAAAGATGTATTGCATTAGCCAAATCAGCTGCAAAGACCTCTTTAAAGTATTAAAAAGCAAAGACGTCTTGTACAAAGCAAGGTCATGGGGCCCCACTCATACATCCAAACTCCCTGAGGGAGCAAATCGCTGGGTTGAGGGCTGTGGGACCACAGTCTCGGGAAAACTTCTAGCTCAACTGGCATAACATAGTTTATAAAGAAAATGTTCTACATTCTGCTTAGTGAGTAGCATCTGGGGTCTTAAAAGCCTGTGAGTGGCCATTAAAAATACTCCACTGGTCTTACCCCTTTGGGAGCAAGGATGAATGAAGAAAACTAAAGATACAAGGGAAAGATTAGTCCAAAGGACTAATGGACCATATCTACCACAGCCTCTAAGTCCAGTACAACTAGATGGTGCCCAGCTACCATCACTGACTGCTCTGACAGGGATCACAATAGAGGGTCCCAGACTGAGCTGGAGAAAAATGCAGAACAAAATTCTAACTCACAAAAAAGACCATACTGGCCTGACAGAGACTGGAGAAACCCTGAGAGTGTGGCACCCAGGCACCCTTTGAACTCAGTAATGAAGTCACTCCTGAGTTCACCCTTCAGCCAAAGATTGGACAGGCCCATGAAACAAAACAAGACTAAAAGGGCACACCAGCCCAGAGGCAAGGTCTAGAAGGTAGGAGGAGACAGGAAAGCTGATGAAGGGAGCCCAAGGTCAAGAAGGGAGAGTGCTGACATGTTGCTAGGTTCTTAACCAATGTCATAAAACAATACGTGTACTAACTGTTTAATGAGAAACTAGTTTGTTCTGTAAACCTTCATCTAAAATACAATTTTAAAAAAAAGCAAAGATATCAGTTTGAGGACTAAGGTCCACCTGACCCAAGCCATGATATTTTCAATTTCCTCATATGTATGCAAAAGCTGGACAATAAATAAGGAAGACTGAGAAGAATTGATGCCTTTGAATTATGGTGTTAGCAAAGAATATTGAATATACCATGGACTGCCAGAAGAATGAACAAGTCTGTCTTGGAAGAAGTACACCCAGAGCACTCCTTGGAAGCAAGGATGGCAAGACTTCATCTCACGTACTTTGGACACATTATCAAGAGGGACCAGTCCCTGGAGAAGGACATTGTCATGGATTGTACTGTGTCCCCCCAAAATATCTGTCAACTTGACTAGGTCATGATTCCCAGCATTGTATGATTATCTACCATTTTGTCATCTGATGTGATTTCTCTATGTGTTGTAAAGCCTATCTCTATGATGTCAATGAGATGGGATTAGCAGCAGTTATGTAAACTCAATCTACAAAATTAATCTACAATTTAAGCCAATCTCTTTTGAGATATAAAAGATAGAAGCAAGCAGAGAGACATAGGAACCTCATACCACCAAGAAAGCAGTGCCGGGAGCAGAGCATCACCTCTGGACCTGAGGTTCCTGTGCAGAGAAGCTCCTAGGCCAAGGGAAGATTGATGACAAGGACCTTCCTCCAGAGCCCACAAAGACAGAAAGCCTTCCCTTAGAGCTAGTGCTCTGAATTTGGACTTCTAGCCTCCCCAGACTGTGGGTGAATAAATTTCTCTTTGTTAAAGCTATCCGCTTGTGGTATTTCTGTTATAGAAGCCCTAAATGACTAAGACAGAATTCAGTACCAGGATTAGTGTACTGCTCTAACAGATGCCTAAAACTTGGAAATAGTTGCCTTGAAGAGGCTGTTGGTGGAATTATGGGCATCAGACAATTCTGGTGAGGACTCAGAAAGGAGTGAGGAGAGAACCAGAATCGGCAGAGAACTGGAAGCAGGAGAGAACAGGCAGCAGCAGAACTAGAAGACCAGAGCGAGACAGCCCTGGAGCCCATTCACAAAGCAAGAGAGCTGAGTGCTTTTGGCAGGAGGCTTCCTGGTGGAGTGGGGTGCCTCCAAGCACTATCGATGGAGCTAGGCTTGCCAACCCATGCGGCAAGAGAACAAAGTGCCTTCCAGCTGAAGCTAACTGGCAGAGTGGGGTGCCTCCAGGCACTTATTGGTGGTGCTACAGAGCTTTGGAACACTTGCCCCGGCAGGGCAGATGCAGGTGGTGAGGCCCAAAGGGCCAAGAGGCCAAGAAACCAGGAAACAGAAGCTGAAGAAACAAGAAACACAGGAAGCTGAGCTGCCTCAATCTCAAAGTGTATGGCCATGACTTCTGGGGTCTCAAAGGGTGGTGCCATGGCTTCTGGTGTTTCTAAGGGTGGAGTTGCCACTCAGATGGACTAAGAGAAGGGTGCAGCTGAAGCCAAGCGAGTGGAGTTGCTTTTCCAGTGGGCCTGGAAGGCAGAGCTGAAGCCCAGGCCGAGGGGCTTCCACTTAGAATTCGGAGAGTGTGGCCAATACCTAGTGTTTGGCGGGCTGGGCCATTGTGTAAATGGTCTCAGAGAGCAGAGGATTATTTGCAAGCCTTGAGGGCTAATGTAATGTGTTCTGCTGACTTGCTTGGTGCCTATTATGCCTTCTTTCCCTCCAATTTCTCCCATTTGTAACAGAAATGCCTAGCTTGTGCCTGCCTGTTGCACCATTGTATCTTTGGAAGCAGGTAACCTGTATTCTAGATTTCACAGACGAAGAAGAATTTTTTTATTTTGGACTTGGAGTTGATTTAAAACTTTGCTATAGGAGGCGGAGCAAAGATGGCAGAATAGACAGACGATTCCCTCGAGCCCTCTTTACAACAAAGACCCGAAAAAACAAGTGAAACGAGTATATTTGTGACAAGCCGGGACCCCTGAGCATCAAAGGTAGGCTTAGACAACGACCTGAGGGACAGGGAGAGGAAGAGGCTATTCAGAAGTGGAGAGGAGTTACTGGACCTGAATCGCAGGGAGCCCTCAGGTACCATTCCTGGAGCGGTGGTGACGGTGGCAGCGGGCTGGTACTAGTGCTCGGCCACAGTTTCCTCAGGGAGAAGCAGCCAGCCACACAGCCCACTCACACCTCCAGAGCCTGAGGAGAACGGCGTGCTCTCTGTAAAAGCTAAGTACTTGTGTACATTTTACCGCACCCCGCCCCCGCCGCCACAGCCAAGCTGGCTTCAGCTGCTGAATCCCTGGGCCTGAGATAGACCCTGGTGAGCACCTAGAGCCATCCTCTTGGCCTTGGGGAAGGAAAAAAATTGCAACTGGGGGGAAAAGATAACTTGCTAGCTCCATTAACTGGGGGAGCTCAGGACAAAGCGGCTCCTGTCCAGGCATAAACCATCCGTGGACCTTGAGCACCTTTCCCTTCTGCATGGACCTGTATGGCCCTATTTCAGGGGAATAGGCCTTTGTTGACAAACTCCAACCATTTCAGCTGTGCGGTGGAGAGGTGGGTGTTTGACGTTTGACATTGCTTTGCCTATTAAACAAGGTCCTCACCTACCCACTTCAGGGACCTAAGGACTGGTAGCTCCATTCAGGTCGCCCAGCCACCTGCGACAAGGGTCCAAAGATAACTGGTACCTCCCGGTCCTTACAACCAAAAACTTTGGGTGCCCATGGTCCCTCTGCAGAACCCACCCACCAGCACACTCTAGGGAACAGGAATGCATTTTCCTCAGAGACACTTCGGGGTTGGTTCTCAGCCCCCTCCCTTGTTCAGAGCATGACCCCCTGCTGCAATCAGATACTGGTATATACACCAATCACCCCTGCCCCTCTAAGACTGTAGGACAGAGCCTGTACCACACACTTGATATCAGGTACCTGGAAACCTGAGCTGAATTCATACAAGAAAACTGAATGGACTCCTAGACTGATATACCTGATAGCAGCTCTAGCCAGCTGGGGACAGGACACCAGAGCTCCAAAGGTGAAAATAATCAAGCTAGCTCACTCAAGCAACCCATAGGGGTATACCAAAACAAAACAAAGCAAGCAGCTACGACACAGTAAGCAAGCATAAACTAATACAGTAACTTATAGATGGCTTGGAGACAACAGTCAATATCAAGTCACATAAACAAACAGACCATGATCACCTCAACAGGCTCTCAAAACAAAGAATCTAGGGATCTTCTAGATGAAAGTGCATTCCTGGAATTACCAGATGCAGAATACAAAAGTTTAACATACAGAACCCCTCAAGACATCAGGAAGGAAATGAGGCAATACGCAGAACAAGCCAAGGAACACACAGATAAAGCAACTGAAGAAGTCAGAAAGATTATTCAGGAACATAATGAAAAGTTTAATAAGCTGGAAAAATCCATAGACAGACAGCAATCAGAAATTCAGAAGATTAACAATGAAATTACAGTATTAGATAACAGAAAGTCAAAGGAGCAGAATTAAGTAAGTAGAAGCTAGGATTTCTGAACTCCAAAATAAATCATTTGGCACTGATATATTTGAAGAAAAATCAGATAAAAGAATTTTAAAAAATGAAAAAAACTTAAGAATCATATGGCACTCTATCAAGAGAAATAACCTACGAGTGATTGAAGTACCAGAACAGGGAGAGATAACAGAAAATACAGAGAAAATTGTTGAAGATTTGTTGGCAGAAAACTTCCCTGATATTGTGAAAGATGAAAGATGCTCATCGAACTCCACATAAGGTAGATCTTAAAAGAAAGTCACCAAGACATATTTTAATCAAGCTTGCCAAAACCAAAGATAAAGAGAGAATTATAAGAGCAGCGAGGGATAAAAGAAAAAAAAAAACCTACAAAGGAGACACAATAAGAATAAGCTCAGACTACTCGGCAGAAACCCTGCAGGCAAGAAGGCAGTGGGATGACATATTTAAAAAATTAAAGGAAAAAAATTGCTTGCCAAGAATCATATATCCATCAAAACTGTCTCTTAAATATGAAGGTGAAATTAAGACATTTCCAGACAAACACGAGTTGAGAGAATTCGTAAAAACCAAACCAAAACTAGAAGAAATACTAAAGGGACTTCTTTGGTTAGAAAATCAATAATATCAGGTATCAACCCAAGACTAGAACACTGGACAGAGCAACCAGAAGTCAACCCAGACAGGGAAATCCAAAAAAACAAAGCAAGATTAAAAAAAAAAAAAAAAAACAGCCCAACACAGGGTAACAGCAATGTTATTATATAAAAGAAGACAACATTAAAATAATAAAGAGGGACTAAGAAATGTAATCATACACCTTCCATATGGAGAGGAAGATATGGCGATACAAAGAAATAAAAGTTAGTTTTAAATTTAGAAAAATAGGGGTAAATAATAAGGTAACCACAAAGGAGACAAACTATCCTACTCATCAAAATAAAATACAAGGGAAAAATACAGACTAAGCAGAAACAAAATCAAGAACAATAAATATGAAGAAAGGACAATATACAAAGAAAATCCACTCAGCACATAAAATCAAATGGGAAAAAGAAACTGTCAACACACAAAAAAAGATATCAAAATGAGAGCACTAAATTCATACCTATCCATAATTACCCTGAATGTAAATGGACTAAATGCACCAATAAAGAGACAGAGAGTGGCAGAATGGATTAAAAAACAAGATCCATCTATACGCTTCCTACAAGAGACACACCTTAGACTTAGAGACACAAACAAACTAAAACTCAAAGGATGGAAAAAAAAAATATCAAGCAAACAACAATCAAAACAGAGCAGGAGTGGCAATATTAATTTCTGACAAAATAGACTTTAAAGTTAAATCCATCAGAAAGGGTAAGGAAGGACATTATATAATGATTAAAGGGACAATACACCAAGAAGATGCAACCATATTAAATATTTATGCACCCAATGACAGGGCTGCAAGATACATAAAACAAACTCTTATCAGCATTGAAAAGTGAGATAGACAGCTCCACAATAATAGTAGGAGACTTCAACATACCACTTTCGGTGAAGGACAGGACATCCATAAAGAAGCTCAATAAAGACACGGAAAATCTAAATGCCACAATCAACCAACTTGACCTCGTAGGCATATACAGAACACTCCACCGAACAGCAACCAACTACACTTTCTTTTCTAGTGTACATGGAACATTCTCTAGCATAGACCACATATTAGGTCATAAAGCAAGCCTTAGCAGAATCGAAAACACTGAAATATTACAAAGCATCTTCTCAGACCGTAAGGCCATAAAAGTGGAAATCAATAACAGGAAAAGCAGGGAAAAGAAATCAAACACTTGGAAACTGAACAATACCCTGCTCAAAAAACACTGGATTATAGAAGACATTAAGGATGGAATAAAGACTATGAGAATGAAAACACTTCCTATCAGAACCTTTGGGATACAGCAAAAGTGGTGCTCAGAAGCCAATTTATATCAATAAATGCACACATACAAAAAGAAGAAAGGGCAAAATCAACGAATTATCCCCACAACTTGAACAATTAGAAAGAGAGCAACAAAAGAAACCCAAATGCACCAGAAGAAAACAAATAATGAAAAAATTAGAGCTGAACTAAATGAAATAGAAAACAGAAAAACAACTGAAAGAATTAACAAGACCAAAGGCTGATTTTTTGAAAAAATCAACAAAATTGATAAACCACTGGCCAAACTCACAAAAGAAAAACAGGAGAGGAAGCAAATAACCCCAATAAGAAATGAGAGGGGCAATATTACAACAGACCAAACTGAAATTAAGAGAATCATATCAGATTACTATGAAAAACTATACTCAAACAAATTTGAAAACCTAGAAGAAATGGATGAATTCCTAGAAACATACTACCTACCTAAACTAACACAAACAGAGGTAGAACAACTAAATAGACCCATAAAAAAAGAAGAGATTGAAAAGGTAATAAAAAAACTCCCAATAAAAAAAAAAAAAAAAACCTGGTCCAGACGGCTTCACTGCAGAGTTCTACCAAACTTTCAGAGAAGAGTTAATACCACTACTACTAAAGGTATTTCAGAGCATAGAAAAGGACGGAATACTACCAAACTCATTCTATGAGGCCACCGTATCCCTGATACCAAAAGCAGGTAAAGACACCACAAGAAAATATCCCTCATGAATGTAGATGCAAAAATCCTCAACAAAATTCTAGCCAATAGAATTCAACAACATATCAAAAAAATAATTCACCATGACCAAGTGGGATTCATACCAGGTATGCAGGGATTGTTCAACATTAGAAAAACAATTAACGTAATCCATCATATAAACAAAACTAAAGACAAGAATCACATGATTTTATCAATTGATGCAGAAAAGGCATTTGACAAAGTTCAACACTCATTCATGATAAAAACTCTCAGCAAAATAGGAATAGAAGGAAAATTTCTCAACATAATAAAGGGCATTTATACAAAGCCAACAGCCAACATTACCCTAAATGGAGAGAGCCTGAAAACATTCCCAATGAGATTGGGAACCAGACAAGGATGCCCCTTATCACCACTCTAATCAACACTGTGCTGGAAATCCTAGCCAGAGCAATTAGGCTAGATAAAGAAATAAAGGGCATCCAGATTGGCAAGGAAGAAGTAAAAGTATCTCTGTTTGCAGGTGACATGATCTTATACACAGAAAACCCTAAGGAATCCTCCAGAAAACTAGTGAAACTGATAGAAGAGTTCAGCAGAGTATCAGGATACAAGATAAACACACAAAAGCCAGTTGGATTCCTCTACACCAACAAAAAGAACATTGAAGAGGAAATCACCAAATCAATGCCATTTACAGTAGCCCCCAAGAAGATCAAATACTTAGGGATAAATCCTACCAGAGATGTAAAAGACTTATACAAAGAAAACTACAGTACACTTCTGCAAGAAACCAAAAGAGACTTACATAAGTGGAAGAACATACCTTGCTCATGGATAGGAAGACTTAACATTATAAAAACATCTATTCTACCAAAAGCGATCTATACATTTAATGCAATTCTGATCAAAATCCCAAGGACATTCTTTAATGAGATGGAGAAACAAATCACCAATTTCATATGGAAGGGAAAGAGGCCCCGGATAAATAAGGTGTTACTGAAAAAGAAGAATGAAGTGGGAGGCCTTACTTTACCTGATTTTAGAACCTATTATACCTCCACAGTAGTCAAAACAGCCTGGTACTGGTACAACAACAGATACATGGACCAATGGAACAGAATTGAGAATCCAGACATAAATCCATCCACATACGAGCAGTTGATATTTGACAAAGGCCCCAAAACAGTTAAATGGGGAAAAGACAGTCTTTTTAACAAATGGTGCTGGCATAACTGGATATCCATCTGCAAAAAAATGAAACAAGACCCATAACTCACTCCATGCACAAAAACTAACTCAAAATGGATCAAAGACCTAAATATCAAATCTAAAACGATAAAGATCATGGAAGAAAAAATAGGGACAATGTTAGGAGCCCTAATACATGGCATAAACAGTATACAAAACATTATAAAGAATGTGGAAGAAAAACTAGATAACTGGGAGCTCCTAAAAATCAAACACCTATGCTCATCCATAGACTTCACCAATAGAGTAAAAAGACTACCTACAGACTGGGAAGAGCCTTTACATGAACAGATATATGCACACCCATGTTTATTGCAGCACTGTTTACAATAGCAAAAACATGGAAGCAACCAAGGTGCCCATCAACGGATGAATGGGTAAATAAATTATGGTATATGCACACAATGGAATGCTACGAATCGATAAAGAACAGTGAGGAATCTGTGAAACATTTCACAACATGGGAAGAACCTGGAAGTCATTATGCTGAGTGAAATAAGTCAGTTGCAAAAGGACAAATATTGTATAAGACCACTATTATAAGAACTTGAGAAATAGTTTAAACTGAGAAGAAAACATTCTTTTGTGGTTATGAGAGGGGGGAGGGAGGGTGGGAGAGGGGCATTCGCTAATTACATAGTAGATAAGAACTACTTTAGGTGAAGGGAAAGACAGCACACAATACAGGGGAGGTCAGCACAATTGGTCTAAAGCAAAAGCAAAGAAGTTTCCTGAATAAACCGAACATTTCGAAGGCCAGCGTAGCAGGGGTAGGGGTCTGGGGACCATGGTTTCAGGGGACATCTAAGTCAGTTGGCATGATAAAATCTATTAAGAAAACATTCTGCATCCTACTTTGAAGAGTGGCATCTGGGGTCTTAAATGCTAGCCAGCAGCCATCTAAGATGCATCAGTTGGTCTTAACCCACCTGGATCAAAGGAGAATGAAGAACACCAAGGACACAAGGCAATTACGAGCCCAAGAGACAGAAAGGGCCACATGAACCAGCAACTACATCATCCTGAGACCAGTAGAACTATATGGTGCCCGGCTACAACTGATGACTGCCCTGACAGGGAACACAACAGAGAACCCCTGAGGGAACAGGACAGCGGTGGGATGCAGACCTCAAATTCTCATATGACCAGACTTAATGGTCTGACTGAGACTAGAAGGACCCCGGTGGTCATGGCCCCCAGACCTTCTGTTGCCCCAGGACAGGAACCATTCCCGAAACCAGCTCTTCAGACATGGATTGGACTGGACAATGTGTTGGAGAGGGATGCTGGTGAGGAGTGAGCTTCTTGGATCAGGTGGACACTTGAGACTATGTTGGCATCTCCTGCCTGGAGGGGAGATGAGAGGGTGGAGGGGGTTAGAAGCTGGTGAAATGGGCACGAAAAGAGAGAGTGGAGGGAAAGAGTGGGCCGTATCATTAGGGGGAGAGTAATTGGGAGTGCGTAGCAAGGTGTATATGGGTTTTTGTGTGAGAGACTGACTTGATTTGTAAACTTTCACTTAAAGCACAATAAAAATTATTAAAAAAAAAAAACTTTGCTATGACATGATGGGGTGAATGTTTTCCATGTGGGAAGTACATGAATTTTGGGGGTCCAAAGGATGGAATGTAATGGATTAAATTATGTCCCCCCAAAATATGTGTCAACTTGGTTAGGCCATGATTCCCAGTATTGTGTGGTTGTCCGCTATTTTGTGATTGATCTAATTTTCCTATGTGTGGTAAATTCTAATCTCTGCCTGTGGTTAATAAGGCAACATTAGGTTATGTTAAAGAGGATTAGGGTGTGATGTAACACCCTTACTCAGGTCACATCCCTGATCCAATGTAAAAGGAGTTTCCCTGGGGTGTGGCCTACATCACCTTTTATCTTACAAGGGAAAAAAGAGAGAAGTGAGCAGAGAGACAGGGACCTCATATCACCAAGACAGCAGTGCCAGGAACAGGGCTCATCCTCTGGACCTGGGGTTCCTGTGTGGAGAAGCTCCTAGACCAGGGGAAGATTGATGACAAGGATCTTCCTCCAGAGCCAACAGAGGGAGAAAGCCTTCTCCTGGAGTTGATGCCCTGAATTTGGACTTGTAGCCTAGTAGACTGTGGAAGAACAAGTTTCTCTTCCTTAAAGCCATCCATTTGTGGTATTTCTGTTGTAGTAGCCCTAGATAACTAAGACAGACATTATGCTTTGCAAGGTAGAGGGTCAGTGAAAATGAAGAAGGCCCTCAATGAGATGGATTGACACAGTGACTGCAACAATGGGCTCAAACATAGCAAGGATTGTGAGGATGGCACAGGGCTGGGCAGTGTTTCGTTCTGTTGTACATAGGATTGCTATGAGTCAGAATCAACTCAACAGCACCTAACAACAACAACAACAACGGCCAGAAGAACCACAAGGGTAGCCTGCAATCAGCTCCAGGCACCCTGCCCCAGCCTCCAGTCCCTGCCCTCTACCCCACCGTTGCCCTCTGAGAAAATCCCAGCAGGCCACCTCCTACCTGAGCCTCCTCCTCACAACAGCTGTGAATAGGGCCCTCCACACACACACACACTGTGTGGTCCAGACCTCACAAAAGCCCATTATGTTATGGAGGAGAAAACCAAGGCTCAGAGAAACCCAGTGACCTGCTCAAGGCAAAACAGGAAGTGGTGCTGGGATGTAGATCAAGTTTTCTCTTGTTCTAAACTCTGGACTCTTTCCAGCCCCCCATGCTGCCCCTGGCAGGTGATAGATGCCCATGGTATTAGCCTTAGCTCTGCTATCCAGCCTCCTCTCCTGACATGCCCCTCTGAGTCCTTAGGCCTGGAACACACTTCTCCACTGGTCAGCCCTCAAGGCCAGCACCTATGCTGCCCCCAAGCCACTTCCCTGGTACAGAGCATTGACACATCCACTCCTTTGTACCCACACCAACCAGGCTGCCCTGTGAGCTTCAGTCTTCTTGGCTGACTCCTCTACCCGCCTGAGAGGAATAATTTGGCTCCTCTCTGCTCCTGGTGCCCAGTTCAGGGCCTGGATCAAAGAAGTGCCAAAGAATGAAGGAAGGAGGGTTGAATGAATAAATGAGTAAGCGAGAGCAAAGGCCGTGGAAAGGAGGAAGGAGCCCTGGACAAACGGCTTCCAAGCCTCCATTTCCTATGTGTGGAATGAGGGCGCACAGCTGAGGGGCAGAAGCTGGGTGAGGCTGGGCTGGATTGTTCTGCTCCACAGACAGCACAGCTGCTGCTGATGCGCCAGCTGGATGGGATGTCACACCTTTCTGTCTGCCTCCCCACCACCCACCTGGGCCCAGACTCACTTCATCAGGCAGTGGGCCACGACCAGCACCCACTGGGAGGCAATGAGGGTGCCCGCGCAGATGTGAGTGCCATTGGCCCGCACACTGACCATCCATGGCCATCGCCGAGCCATGGCCATTGGGTCCCTGAGGGTAGGGTCCTGCTCGAAGGAGAAGCCACAAGCTGAGGAAGAAGCAAGAGTTTGGTGAGGAATGGGCCTTTCCAGCCACATCCCATCGCACCCCGTATCCCTTCCCCTCCCCTTAGCCCTGACCGCCCACCTTTCCAGCCACACCCATCCAGTCATCCTCCTTTTTCCCTCTTCCACAGGCAGTGATGCTGCCCATGTGCAGACTACAGTGTCCAGCCTCAACAGGCTCCCAGCACTGCCCAGGTATCCTTCTTCCTGTCCCCAACACCAGCCCCAGAACATCCCCAACTGACCAGCCCAATGCACCACCGGCCCTTCCATCCCAGCCAATCACCCCCCTCAGCTCCCACCAGACCCTTCACAAACTCACCCACATTTCCGTATGATTCCACCCTCACCTCCCTCTCCTTTCTCAGTGGTCAGGTGCCCCACACTTCCACCAAAGCAGGCCCCTTTCCCTTCTCTAGGAAGCCCAGGTCAATAACTCCACAGAAAAATGGGCAGGCAAGGAGGAAACCCCAGTGGCAAAGGAACACAGAAGCTGCTCAGCCCCATTAGTCCCCAGGAAAGTGCAGACTGAAATCACACTGAGGTTCTGCTCCACACCACATGACTGGCAAAAACTAAATATCTGTGATACCACGCGTTGGTGAGGATTGTCGCCCCAGAACGCTCTCCCACTGCTAGCGGGAATGTCGGCTGGTGCAGCCACTTTGGAAAACAGTTTCAGAATTGAAGATGCTCACACCCAACATCCTAGCTGTCCCACTCTGAGGTGTTTTCCAAAAAGATTAGCAGGTTGTGCAATCAGCTTAAGGGGAATATGACCAGCTTTTGTGAAAGATACCATACCAAAAAAGAGAAACCAAACCCACTGCCATGGAGTCGATTCTGACTCACAGCAACCCTATAGGACAGAGTAGAACTGCCTCATAGAGTTTCCAAGGAGCGCCTGGCAGATTCAAACAGCCAACCTCTTGGTTACTAGTCCCAGCACTTAACCACTACACAACCAAGGTTTCTGAAAGATACCACAGACGAGGGAATATCAGCATGCACAGCACAGAGCCTAAGTCCTGTTTGTGAGACAGTCTGTGTCAGTGTGCACTCAACTACTAGAAAAAGGTCAGTGGTTCTAACCTGCCCAGAGGTGCCTGGGAAGACAGGCCTGGAGATCTGCTTCTGAAAGGTCACAGCCTTGAAATCCCTACAGAGGAGTTCTACTCTGCACACTAGGGTGGCCATGAGTCAGAATCGCCTGGAAGGCAACTTAACGACAACAACCAATTGTGTCCCAGGAAACGGTGTATTTCTTCCCGTGGGTCTCAGGTCAACATGTTTGAAAGCCACTGCAGGTGTGCCTGGGAGACTCTCACGGGAAGGCTCACAGCACCGATTCTGAAAGAGATCCTGTAGACCCACGAGGTCCGGGCACAGAGCAGGGTTAGCGCCTGGGGCAGGGCCTGGGCGGGCGCAGGGCTCCGCCCCTCTGCAAAGGCAGAACCTGCTCAGGAGGCGGGAACGCGCTGCCGGTGGGCTCCTTCCACATTACCTTGACCTAGGATTTCCCTTGCTTCCTACCTCACCAGGATGAGAGGACCCCAGGTCCAGCCATCCAGGCAGTAACAGGGTGTGGCCCACAATCCCCATTGCCGGTCAAGTCGATTCGGACTCATAACGACACTACAGGGAAGAGTAGAACTGCCTCATAGTTTCCAAGGAGCACCTGGTGGATTCGAACTGCCTACCGTTTGGCCGAAGCTCTTAACCACTACACCACCAGGTATTCCTGGCTCACAATAGGTGCTCAATAAACACTTGGAGAAGGAAAGTCTCTTCTGTCTCCACTCCATCCCCGCAGCTTCCTCCCCTGTCCCTTCTGCCCCAGGGATCAAAGGTTCTTAAGATTCCTGCGGGCCCCCCGCCCACCCCAGCCCACAGTACTCACAGGGGAGTAAGTCTGACGTGTGGTTACTATGAGGGGATGGCTGGCTGGTTGAGGCCGGGATGGACTGGTCCTGCTGGGGAAGACGAGGCCGGGGGGCGTCGAGGTCTTGGTCGGCCAGAGCTGTCGTGGACAGAGCCCCCCAGGCTTCACCTACGGCCGAACAACCTGCGGAAGGACACAGAGAGAGTCAGAGGTGGGCAAGCTGAGCTCCTGAGGGAAAGAGGGCAGGAGGCAGGGCTCACCCGCGAGCCGCAGCAGCAGAAGCAGCAGGAAAACAGCACGAACATGGAAGCGGGCAGATGGCCGGAGGCTCTGGGAACCCTGCCCGCGCGCCCACGTCCTTAACCAGGTCTCCATCCGGGGATAATAGTGGCTGCGCTGCGGTGCTCCCTCGAGACTGCGCCTCTGGTGCCTGGCCCCGGACGGCGCCCCCAAGTGATTGCCAGCGGCTGAGCTTCTTGTGTCCAGTCTGCGAGGGCGCCCCCCAGTGGCTGCCCCTGGTAGCACTCCTGGAGTCTCGCAGGTGAGGATGCCGCTAGTGACTGGCCTCCCTTAAGCCTCCCAGACTGACGTCTGTCTGGCCTTGACGGCACCTTGCTGGCTACCTTGTTCCTGGTCGCAGCTCTGCCTTCCTTGGCCCTTCTCTTAACCAAGCAGTTTACTGGAGTCCCTAAACCTCACCTTGGCCAGTTCCTGTACCTACCCCCCGGCAGCCCATTGCCCTGGCTGGGTTCATGCTGTCACCCCTCCTGTGGTGAGATGAAAGCTAAACCTCTGGGCTGGTGTTCGGGATCTAGAGGTGGCCCCACCTTCCGTCCAGCCAGCTAGCTACAGTGGGGCTTTGACCGGGGCACTGAAAGTAAGCAGATTAAAACGTTTTTAATAATGATTTTTTAAAAATTGCATGATTTTAAGCAACTCCTCATCCCCACCCCCTCCCCCACAGATCCATCTGCTTAGGAAAGATGGCACAAGGTGAGGTTTCCATCCACAGAGAAAGGGTGCAGGCTGGAATTTTGAGAATATTCCAATGGTTCAGTGACACAGTTGGATAATACATTTTGAAAGTAGCATGGGGAATTCCTGAAAGAAGTTTTGGTTTGGAGCTGTTGGAAAATCCCAGTCTAATAAAAGATAAGGTGAAGGTTAAATCAACCCAGGACACTAACTTTTTCAACGGCCTGGTCTTGGGAGGAAAGGAGCCCTGGGGCACAGTGGTTAACCAAAAGTTGACAGTTCGAATCCACTAGCCACTCCTCAGAAACCCTATGGGGCAGTTCTACTCTGTCCTATAGGGTCAATATGAGTTGGGATGGACTCGATGGCAATGGGTTATGGTCTTGGGAGGAGTCCCTGAGCGGTGCAAAAGGTTAAGGGCTCAACTATTAATCAAAAGATTGGTGGTTTGAACCTATCCAAAGGCACTTCGGAAGGCCTGGCAATCTGTTCTCAAAGGTCACTACCTTAAAAGCCCTATGGAGCAGACTACTATTCTGCAACATATGGGATTGACAGTAACTGGTTTGGTTTTGCAGCCCTGGTTAAAGCTCAGCTGACCAAAAGATCGGCAGTTCGAATCCACCAGCCGCTCCTTAGAAACCCTATGAGGCAGTTCTACTCTGTCCTATAGGGTCGCTATGAGTCAAAATCGACTTGACGGCAACAGGTTTGGTTTGTTTTTTGGTTTGGGTTTGGTTTTTGGTGGTCTTGGGAAAGACACTCGGGCTGGCCATACAGTGCTCCAATCTCTGAGAAAGCAGTGAATTACACCCATTGCCCTTCTGGCACCCGAGGGGCAAGGAAGACTGGCAGCTCAGAACCTGAGGCCACCAGGTGTAAAGAGCCCCCGCGGCACATGCACACAGGAGGCAGGGCTTTTCTCCTCTCAGTCCGGCTAGCTTGAGCTAGTCCATCCTCTCCGGCCTCTGACCCGATGGTCACCAAGGCAGCTCAGGGGCTCAGGGTGCAGTCGCCACACCAATTCATCCAAGCAGGCCCTGCCCCCCCCAAGTCCCCCACCCCTGCCAGGATATTGGTGGGGGAAGGGAGGGAGGAAGACTTCAGATTCTGCAGACCTTACAGGGAGATATGAGGAGTTGGGAGAGGCCCAGGGGCTCCGGAGCACAGTCCATAGTGAAGGTCTACAATCTGGTCATCGTGAGTTTCTTGGGACAAGGCCAACCCTCAAAGGAGGGTCTTAGGGAAAGTGTGTGTCCGAAACCCATGCAAGGGTCATAGGGATCTTAGGGAGTGCTGATATGCTGAGGTGACTAAGCAAACACTGGGAATCACAGAGTCCAACTTCCTTTTTACAGAAGAGGAATTGCCACCCAAGAAGAGGACAATCTCCCAAGGTCACACGATAAGTGCCAGACAGACAGGATTATAATCCAGGTGCCCCTATCTGGGAAAGCTCAACTTGAGAGAACAGCCAGGGCTGTTTGGTGAGGGGTGGGAGGGAGCTGTATATGAAAGATTCCAGGGGTTCGGCCAAAGTCAAGAAGAAAGATGACTTCAGTGGTCCAGGGTTCAAGAGCATCTTCATTGAGCAACAGAGAAAACAGTGGCTCTGAGACCCTCCCCCAAGGACACCTTGCCCTGATGTTCTGTGCCTCTCTGGTCTCCACTTCTCCTCAGGGCAGAACAGAGAGGAGGGAGACTCGGCCTTCAGGCATAACCGCTCGGAAACCACTGCTCACAGGAGCCACAGGGAACCCAAAGAGACCAGCAGAATGTAGCCAGTGAGGAAGACCGGGCTCAGGAAGGCAGGGCTGGCCCGACTGATGAACTTCACATCGGAGACCTGATTCTTGATCCATAGGTTGAAGTAGGAGGTGCTGGTGTAGATGCTCGGAAACCGGGACTGGGCACAGCTGAAGCCCCAACTCACCAGTCCCATCTGGATCCATGTCCTATTCACCCGGCAAACGAGGGGGTTGCCAGAACTGCCCTGCAGAGGGGAGGAAGGGAGGCATAAGAAAGGCAGCAGGAGGGCCTCCCTGCAGGCCCTGGATGTTCTGGCACCCTCTCAGGCCACATCTCAGCGTGCACTGTATTAGGCCTCTGCTGCCCCTCAACGTGGCTATGAATCTGCTGTGTGGCCAGTAAGCTCTTCTCTGGGTCCCAAGCTGGGGATCCCGCTGGCCTCTCTCTTCATTCTCCTACTAACTTTCTGACCATAACTCACTGGTGCCCTTCTCTACCCTCCCTCTAAATCCTGGTGGGCCTCCAAAGTGTTGCTATTGGCCCTCTTCTATCCTACAATCCTGCTTGCAGAGTGACTATCTGAAATGCCAACCATCCCCCTACCTCCCACTTTTTGTGCAAAAATATATGCATGTATGAGAACAACGTTTACAAGAACATATATCAAAAGGCAATCACATGTTCATTGCAGTACTTTTCACAATAGCCAAAAGGTGGAAACAACCTAAAGATCCCTTAACACATGAAGGGATAAACAAAATGTGGTATATGCACACAATGGAATATGACTCGGCCATGAAGAGTGAAGAATTGGAGAGTCAGGCCAGGGGCTGTTTTGACCTATCAGGTCATTAGATATATGTCAAAGATCTAGTTATAGAAATGGTATGGTACTGACACAGAAACAGAAAAATAGACCACTGGGGCAATAGGGGGAGCCCCTGGGTGGTGCAGACAGTTAATGTGCTTAGCCGCTAACTGAAAGGTTAGAGGTTCAAGTCCACCTAGAAGTACCTTGGAAGAAAGGCCTGGTGATCTAATTCTGAAAAATCAGCCATTGAAAACCCCATGGAGCACCGTTCTACTCTGATACGCTTGTGGTTACCGTGAATTAGAATCAACTCAATGACAAATCAAGAAAAAAGTAGGGCAATAAAGAGCCCAGAACCTGACGCCTGCCCAGGGGGGTACTTGGCACACATGATAGAAAGTGTCAGATCTGTGGGAAAGGGGCACTCTGCCAGCAGATGGTGGGAAAACAGGCTCACCAGATGGAGAAAAATGAAGTTGGATCCTACCATAACAAAGTCCAGGGGAATTAAAACTCTAAAATGTGAAAAGTAAAAAGATAAAGCTAATTAAAGACATGGAGGGCCACGTCTTTATGACTTGGGATGAGGCATTTTTTTTAAAAAAATAAGAGGGGAAATGCATTAAGTTTAATTCCATGAAAGTTAAGGCTATCTCTTCGCTGAAGGACACCAAATCTCATTGATGATAGATGATGGATTAAAATAGGATATTTGCTCTGCTCTGTCTAAAACCAGCTAGGTGTCAATATTCAGCATATCTAAGGAATTTCTGAAAATTAACAAGCAGAGAAAGGGAGCTGAGAAGAGCTGTGGGTGTGAGGGCTTCCATTCTCCACCACTTGGCGAGGGCTGGCCGCCAGAAGAAGGCGATGAGGTTGTGCGTGAGGTGAGGTTTAAATCAAATCTATTTTGAAATTTAGACTTTCAACGGGGTGTTGTTGTTAGTCGTTCTTGAGTTGATTCCAACTCCTGGTGACCCCATGTGTGCAGAGTAGAACTGTGCTCCATAGGGTTTTCAAGGCTGTGACCTTTCAGAAGCAAATTGCCAGACCTGTCTTCTGAGGCACCTCTGGGTATGTTGGAAGAGCCAACCTTTCAACTAGTATTCAAGAGCAAATGAAAATGACTAGAAGTTATGAATTCTGCCCAAAATGATGTTGGCAGGGGTGGGAGGGATTTGACATAAGTCATTTGGGGGCAATGACTTAGAAGAATAAAACCATTTAATGTGGATACCCTACCAAACTGAGACTCCTCAACAAACAATTAAAGAAGGAGATATGTAGTGCAATATTTTTTACACAAATTCAAACACACACGTGTTGTTGTCGTTGTTAGTTGCTGTCTGCTTGGTTCCAACTCACAGCAACCCTATGTATAACAGAATGAAACGCTGCTCTATCCTACGCCATTCTCACACTTGTTGCTATGTTTGAGCCCATTGCTGCAGCCACAGTGACCATCCATCTCATTGAAGGGTCTTCCTCTTGTGTGCTGACCCTCTACTTTACCAGCCACAAAATCCTTCTCCAGGGACTAGTTTCTCCTGAAAACATGTCCAAAGTATGTGAAATGAATTCTCACCATCCTCGTGTCTTAGGAGCATTCTGGCTGTACTTCTTCCAAGACAGATTTGTTTATTTTTCTGGCAGCCCATGGTATATTCAATATTCTTTATCAACGCCATAATTCAAAGGCATCAATTCTTCCTCAGTCTTCCTTATTCATTGAGCAGGTTTCATATGCTTATGAGGCAATTGAAAATATCGTGGCTTGGATCAGGTGCACCTTAGTCCTTAAGGTGCTATCTTTGCTTTTTAACACTTTAAGGAGGTCTTTTGCAGCAGATTTGCCCAGTGCAGTGCATCTTTTGATTTCTTGACTGCTGCTTCCATGGGCGTTGATTGTGGAGCCAAGTAAAATGAAATCCTTGACAATTTCAATATTTTCTCTGTTTATCATGATGTTGTTTATTGGCCCAGTTGTGAGGATTTTTGTTTTCTTTATGCTGAGGTGCAATCCATACTGAAGATTGTAGTCTTTGATCTTTATCAGTAAGTGCTTCAAGTCATCTTCACTTTCAGCAAGCAAGGATGTCCCTTCTGCATATGACAGGTTGTTAATGAGTCTTCCTCCAATCCTGATGCCACGTTCTTCTTCATATAGTCCAGTTTTTCAGATTATTTGCTCAGCATACAGATTGAATAGGTATGGTGAAAGGATACAACCCTGACACACACCTTTCCTGATTTTAAACCATGCGTTATCCTCTTGTTCTGTTCAAACGACTGCCTCTTGGTCTAAATACACCTTCCTAATGAAAACAATGAAGTATTCTGGAATTTCTCTTCTTTGCAATGTTATCCCTAACTTGTTATGATCCACATAGTCGAGGGCCTTTGCATAGTCAACAAAACACAGGTCAACATTTTTCTGGTATTCTTTGCTTTCAACCAAAACCCATCTGACATCAGCAATGATATCTCTCATTCCACATCCTCTTCTGAATCCGGCTTGAATTTCTGGCAGTTCCCTGTCGATGTACTACTGCAACCACTTTTGAATTATCTGCAGCAAAATTTTACTTGCATGTAAATACACATATAGTAGCACTATATTTCTTCCAAAGATACAGGTATCTGTAAGGACATGTATTAAATAGACTTAAGTAGGTGCCTTGTGAGGGTAGAGGAAATGGAAAATGAAGGGGAAAATCAAGTCAGTGATGACAGTGTCAAACCATTACTTTAGATATATGATTGGCTGGGCTCTGAGGGCCCAAAGACGGGAGAGTTCAGAGAGAGATAACAGAAGAAAGAGAGACATCCTTCAAATCGATTTTGAAATTTAGACTTTTAGTAGGGCACTGTTAGTTGCCATTGAATTGATTCTGGATATCTTCTTACCGCCATGAGATGAAACCAGAAATATTAACAAAATGTGAATCACCCCCTGAACAGAGAAAAGTTTTAACTTTCAAATATTTTAAAGTAAAATCTACAATTAGAAGATAGAAAAGAAGACCACCACACATTGCAAAGCCCACGGGAAGTGGACCTGACATGCACTCAGAAAAGTCCTGGTCTGAAACACTTTTAATATCAACAAGAAAGAACAAAAATAAATTATTTGTTATTATCATCAGTTATTTATCATTGCACATTCAGTTCAAGATGCTTGAAAAGAATTAATAAAGGCAAAATGAGCATATTCATGCATTAGAAAGCAGGAAAATCACAGACTAAAGACATCCTATCAATAGCTTGTTCTTAAAAAAAAAAAAATGGACATACGCCTTGTAAGTCTAACCTAAAAAACAAAAGAGAGAGAAGGAAAATAAAAATACCTCATGGTGTGAGTGGAAAAGAGACTAGAATCACATCCAGAGGAAATATACTTTCTCAGAATCTGACGACTGCCTACAACTTCCTATTTATGAATTTAAATTCTGGATTAAATGAATAATTTCTAAGAAATTATTATTTCATTTAAACTAAGTTAAGAGTGGTAGAAAGCCTAATAAGTCCAATAATCCTGGGGCTAAAAAACTTAAAATATTCCTAAGAACGAGCCCTAAAAGGAAAACAGACCCACAAGGTTTTAGACATAATTTCTATTCAATGTTCAAAGAGCAGATAATTTGTGATAATTAGAACAGGGACCGATATTTTTCAAGTGAAGTGTAATCCTGACAGATTTAACAAAGAAGTGCCTTCTTCCACACACCTTAAAATGGAGCCCAGCTTCAATGTGTGTCGGGAGGGAGGCTGCGAGGTTCTGTGGATTGTGCTGCCTAGGACTGCCCGTTCTCCGAGGCCAGTACCTTCCCTGGGCAATGCTATCCCACTCCTGGCCCAGTATCCAGCACACAGTGTCTATAGGATGAATAAATGAATGAATAAACACGTTCTAAAAAAAGATACTGTAAATCTGAATCCAACAGATTAATGAAATAAAAGTACACCACGACCAGGGAGAGATGATTCCTGCAATGCATGGCCAATGGCCATAAGGAAATCTGTTCATGGAACTGACTCAGCACATTAAGAGTTACCGAGCAGAGTCATCTGGATAGATACAGAAAACACATTTTATAAAATGGAGCATCCACTCCTGAAAGAAAATGCCATAATAAAATAGAAAGGAGTGGCTCTCTCTTTGGCAGATATGCCAAATTAGCACCATGACTCACGCTGAAGCATGAGAAGCATGTCTATGGTTGTCAACAAGTAAAAGCACAGCTATGATTCAAGATTGTTTCGGGGAGTGGTACCCAAAACAATGGAAAAAGAGGTAAAAATAAAGGAAATAAAAGAGGCGAAATCACTACCAATTGTAGCTCATGTGTCAGCCTGGAAAGCCCAAGAGTCAACTAAAAGCTCTTAAAAATAATACAAGGGTTCAGTAGGCTGAATGCCTAGATGTCTTCAGCATGAGAATGATTCTAGGGAGAGAAAGGAAGAAAGTGGAAATAAAGGGAGGTTCTGGTCCTGCTGAGGAGGGGGCTGTAGACATTAACCCTAGTGTTAATTCAAGTGTAAATACGTGTTTGGAAAACATGTTGTTGTTGTTGTTGTTGTTAGATGCCATCTAGTCAGTTCTAACTCATAGTGACCCTATGTACAACAAAACAAAACACTGCCCAGTCCTGTGCCATCTTCACAATCTTTGCTATGTTTGAGCCCACTCCTGTGGCCACTGTGTCAACCCATCTGCTTGAGGGTCTTCTTCTTTTTCTCTGACCCTCTGCTTTACCAAGCATGACGTCCTTCTCCACGGACTGGTCTCTCCTGATGACATGTCCAAAATATGTGAGACGAAGTCTCACCATCCTTGCTTCCAAGGAACATTCTGCCTGTACATCTTCCAAGACAGGTTTTTTGTTCTTATGGCAGTCCATGCTATATTCACTACTCTTCACCAACAGCACAATTCAAAGGCATCAATTACTCTTTGGTTCTCCTTATTCATTGTCCAGCTTTCACATGAATATGAAGTAATTGGAAGCACAATGGGTTGGTTCAGGTGCACCTTAGTTCTCAAAGTGACATCTTTGCTTTTTTAACACTTTAAAGAGATCTTTTGCAGATTTGCCTAATGCAATACATATTTTGATTTTTTTTTTAATTATACTTTAGATGAAGGTTTACAGAACCAACTAGCCTCTTGTTAAACAATTAGTACACATATTGTTCCATGACAGTGGTTACCAACCCCACAACATGTCAACACTCCCCCTTGTCAACCTTGGGTTCCCTATTACCAGCTTTCCTGTCCCCTCCTGCCTTCTAGTCCTTGCTCCTGGGCTGGTGTGCCCCTTTAGTCTCATTTTGTATTATGGGCCTGTCTAATCTTTGGCTGAAAGGCGAACCTTGGAAGTGACTTCATTACTGTGCTAAAAGGGTGTCTGGGGGCCATACTGTCGTGGTTTCTCCAGTCTCTGTCAGACCAGTTTGTTTGTTTTTGTGTGTGTGTGTGAGTTAGA
Source organism: Loxodonta africana (assembly GCF_030014295.1). Taxonomy (NCBI): domain Eukaryota; kingdom Metazoa; phylum Chordata; class Mammalia; order Proboscidea; family Elephantidae; genus Loxodonta; species Loxodonta africana. The sequence goes on along the minus strand of NC_087363.1, from coordinate 26,165,698 downwards.
ATTTTGCTCTATATTTTCCTCCAGCTCTGTCTAGGAACATCTTTTGTGGTCCCCGTCAGAGCAGTTGGTGGTGGTAGCCAGGCATTATCCAGTTGTGCCAGACTCAGTCTGGTGGAGGCTGTAGTACTTGTGGTTCGTTCAGTCATTTGGACTCATCTTTCCCTTGTGTCTTGACTGCTGTTTCCATAGGCATTAGTTGTGGATCCAAGTGAAATGAAATCCTTGTCAACTTCAATCTTTTCTCCATTTACTATGATGTTGCTTATTGGTCCAGTTGTGAGGGTTTTTGTTTTCTTTATGTTGAGGTGCAATCCATACTGAAGGCTATATAGTCTTAGTAATCTAAGTGCTGCTGTAACAGGAATACCACAAGTGGACGAATGGCTTTAACAAAGAGAAATTTATTCCCTCACAGTTCAGGAGGCTAGAAGTCCAAATTCACAGTGCCAGCTCCAGGAGGGGGCTTTCTCTGTTGGCTCTGGGGAAAGATCCTTGTCATCAGTCTTCTCCAATCTAGGAGCTTCTCAGCACAGGGACCCCTTGTCCAAAGAACAAGTTCCCCTCTTGGTTCTGCACTCTTGGTGATAGGAGGCCCCACATATCTCTCTGCTCTTTTATATCTCAAAAGAGATTGTAGGGGGTGGGGCCAAGATGGCTGACTAGGTAGAAGCTACCTCGGATCCCTCTTGCAGCAAAGACTCGGAAAAACAAGTGAATCGATCACATACATGACAATCTACGAACGCTGACCATCAAACACAGATCTAAAGAGTTGACCTGAGTGACAGGGGAGCAAAAAAGCTGCACCCTGAAGCAGTGACCGCTTCTGGAACCGGCAACCTGCACCACAGCCTTGAGCCCATGCAGTTCCCGGGTGCCGAGTGGTGGGGCTGATTGCGGCTTGCTGAGGTGGGGCAGGCACAGGACACAGCCCTAACCTCTGTTCCCCTGGAGTAACCTCTGTAGAGACTCAGCCAGCGCAAGCAGGCTGCACACTGACGGGGCTAAGGAGAGAACGAGCAACCACAGGGAAGCAGCGACTGTTTTCGGAGTTTGGAGCCAGCATCCCAGTCAGAAAACCTTGGCGCCAGGCTTTGGATTGGGTGCAGGGGAGCTGAGCACGGCATCCTGAGATGGCACAAACACAGCACACAGCCCTAGCCCCATGAAGTGACCTCTGCGGAAGCCCAGCCAGTGCACACAGGCAACGCAGCGACGCGGCTGACAGGAGGAGAAGTCACCGGGAGGCAGTAACTGGTTTTGGAGCCTGGAGTGCGGTGTTCCAGGTGGGGAACCTTGGCACTGGGCTTTGGACTGAGAGCGGAGGAACTGACCACGGCTTCTGAGACAGCACAAGCACAGGACACGGGCCTGACCCTCGGGGGCAATCTCAACCCAGCCAACACACACAGGCTACACACCCCTCAGGAATCTCAGATAAAACAGTCATCACCAAGCAAGATAAGTAACTTTGTCTATATTCCTGGGTGCTACTCTGTCCTATCTATCTGATCCCTCCCCTCCCCTTCCTAGCATTGGAATTTCCTGGGCCGGAGAGTGAAGTGCTCTGTGGTTTTTTTTTTTTGTTTGTTTGTTTTTGTCTTTTCCTAACCCATTCTGCCCTGAGAGAAGCAGCTACAAAAAACCCAGGGACCAAAACTCCTTCCCTGACTGCCCGAATTTGGAATAAAAATACAGAACCAGCTCCAGCCAAGCATATGAGATCCACAGTCTTGAGCTTTCATCCCTACAGGCAATGAGGTGGCTATTATAATGAAAAGGCAATTCTGATAGTGATCTGACTGTAATTGTTTTAGCGGATTACTGGAAAGACAAGTTTCCCAGGTCTGATAACTCTACCTATTAAACAGAGCCCTCACTGACCCACAATGGGGAACTGAGGGCTGAAGCCCCACCCAAACCACCTAGCCTCCTGCCATAGGGGTCTGAGGATAGTGACACCTACCAATCTGTAGAGGTACATGCACTAGGTGCCTAAGGTACAGCTGCAGAGCCCACCCACAAAAGTGGTTTAGGAACAGAGACACACTTACCTCACTGGCACTTGGGGGAAGCCTGTCAGCATCCTGCCCCCCTGGAGTGTGACCCCCTGCTGCTACTAGAATCTGGTTCACACGACTATCACCACTACACACTTGGTGACCCAAAATCAGATTCTACTCAAGAATAGTGAATAGACTCTTAGGTTTACATATCTGGTAACAGCCCAAACCAGCTGGTAATAGGACATAAGTGATTCAAAAGCTACAACAATCAAGACAGTGCAATCTAGTAGCCCATCTATGTATATTGAAAGAAAACAAAACAGGATAAGACTCAGTGAGCAAATATAAAATAAATCATTACAATATCTTACAGATGGCTCAGAGACAGCAGTCAATATCAAACCACATAAAGAAGCAGACCACGATTGCTTCTACAACTCCCCAAATTAAAGAATCAAAATCTTTCCCAAATGAAGATACAATCCTGGAATTGCCAGATGCAGAATATAAAAAACGAATTTACAGAATGCTTCAAGACATCAGGGATGACCTCAAAAATGAAATAAGGCAATCTACAGAAAAGGCCAAGGAACACACTGATAAAGCAGTTGAAGAAATCAAAAAGATTATTCAAGAACATAGTGGAAAAATTAATAAGCTGCAAGAATCCATAGACAGCATTCAGAAATCCAAAAGATTAACAGTAAAATTACAGAATTCGACAATAGGAAGTCAGAGAAGCAGAATCGAGCAATTGGAATGCAGCGGGGGGGAGGTGGAGGATAAAGCAATTGACACCAATATAGTTGAAGACAAAATCAGATAAAAGAATTTTAAAAAATGAAGAAACCCTAAGAATCATGGGGGACTCTATCAAGAAGAATAACTTGCGTGTGATTGGAGTTCCAGAACAGGGAGGGATAACAGAAAATACAGAGAGAATAGTTGAAGATCTGTTGGCAGAAAACTTTCCTGACATCATGAAAGACGAAAGGATATCTATCCAAGATGCTCATCAAACCCCATATAAGATTGATCCAAAAAGAAAATCACCAAGACATATTATCATCAAACTTGCCAAAACCAAGGATAAAGAGAAAATTTTAAAAGCAGCCAGGGATAAAAGAAAGGTCTCCTACAAAGGAGAATCAATAAGAATAAGTTCAGACTACTCAGCAGAAACCATGCACTCAAGAAGGCAATGGGATGACATATAGAGAGCACGGAAGGAGAAAAACTGTCAGCCAAGGATCGTGTATCCAGCAAAACTCTCTCTCAAATATGAAGGTGAAATTAAAACACTTACAGACAAACACAAGCTTAGAGAATTTGCAAAAATGAAACCAGAGCTACAAGAAATACTAAAGGAACTTGTTTGGTCAGAAAATCAATAATATCAGATACCAACACAACACAAGGTCACAGAACAGAACATCCTGATATCAACTCAAATAGGGAAATCACAAAAACAAATTAAGATTAATTTTAAAAAGAAAAAAATGCTCAAAACAGGGAATCATTGAAGTCATTATGTAAAAGATCACAATAATAAAAAAGAGGGAGTAAATACAGGAGGCATAGAACTGCCGTATGGAGAGGAAAACAAGGTAATATAGGACGATACAAGTTAGGTTTTTACTTAGAAAAATAGGGGTAAACATTAAGGTAACCACAAAGAGGTCTAACAATTCCATAACTCAAAATAAAAACCAAGAAAAACATAACGACTCAGCAAAGATAAATTCGACTACTATGAAATGAGGAACACACAATTTACAGAGAAAAAAGTCTCATCACAAAAAAGTAAGTGGAAAAATGAAATTGTCAGCAACACACACAAAAAGGTATCAAAATGACAGCACTAAACACATACTTATCTAAAATTACTCTGAATGTAAATGGACTAAATGCACCAATAAAGAGACAGAGAGTCTCAGGCTGGATAAAGAAACATGATCCGTCTATATGCTGCCTACAAGAGACACATTTTAGACTTAGAGACACAAACAAACTAAAACTCAAAGGATGGAAAAAAAATATATCAAGCAAACAACAATCAAAAAAGAGCAGGAGTGGCAATATTAATTTCTGACAAAATAGACTTTAAACTTAAATCCACCACAAAGGATAAAGAAGGACACTACATAATGATTAAAGGGACAATTGACCAGGAAGATATACCCTTATTAAATATTTATGCACCCAATGACAGGGCTGCAAGATGCATAAAACAAACTTTAACAGAATTGAAAAGTGAGATAGACACCTCCACAATTACAGTAGGAGACTTCAACACACCACTTTCGGAGAAGAATATGACTTCCAGTAAGAAGCTCAATAGAGACATTGAAGACCTAATTGCTACAATCAACCAACTTGACCTCACAGACTTTTACAGAACACTCCACTCAACAGCTTCAAAGTATACTTTTTTTTCTAGTGCACATGGAACATTCTCTAGAATAGATCATATATTAAGTCATAAAACAAACCTTTGCAGAATCCAAAACATCGAAATATTACAAAGCATCTTCTCAGACCACAAGGCCATAAAATTGGAAATCAATAACAGAAAAATCAGGGAAAAGAAATCAAATACTTGGAAACTGAACAATACTCTGCTCAAAAAAGACTGGGTTATAGAAGACATTAAGGAGGGAATAAAGAAATTCATAGAATGCAACGAGAATGAAAACACTTCCTATCAAAACCTCTGGGACACAGCAAAAGCAGTGCTCAGAGGTCAATTTATATCGATAAATGCACACATACATAAAGAAGAAAGAGCCAAAATCAGAGAACTGTCCCTACAACTTGAACAAATAGAAAGTGAGCAACAAAAGAATCCATCAGGCACCAGAAGAAAAGAAATAATAAAAATTAGAGCTGAACTAAATGAATTAGAGAACAGAAAAACAATTGAAAGAATTACCAAAGCCAAAAGCTGGTTCTTTGAAAAAATTAACAAAATTGATAAACCATTGGCCAGACTGACTAAAGAAATACAGGAAAGGAAACAACCTGAATAAGAAACGAGATGGGCCATATCACAACAGACCCAACTGAAATTAAAAGAATCATATCAGATTATTATGAAAAATTGTACTCTAACAAATTTGCAAACCTAGAAGAAATGGATGAATTCCTAGAAAAACACTGTCTACCTAAACTAACACAATCAGAAGTAGAACAACTAAATAGACCCATAACAAAAAAAGAGATTGAAAAGGTAATCAAAAAACTCCCAACAAAAAAAAAGCCCTGGCCCAGATGGCTTCACTGCAGAGTTCTATCAAACTTTCAGAGAAGAGTTAACACCACTACTACTAAAGGTAAAGACACCACAAAAAAGAAAATTACAGACCTATATCCCTCATGAACATAGATGCAAAAATCCTCAACGAAATTCTAGCCAATAGAATTCAACAACATATCAAAAAAATAATCCACCACAACCGAGTGGGATTTATACCAGGTATGCGAGGCTGGTTTAATATTAGAAAAACCATTAATGTAATCCACCATGTAAATAAAACAAAAGACAAAAACCACATGATCTTATCAATAGATGCAGAAGAGGCATTTGACAAAGTCCAACACCCAGTCATTATAAAAACTCTCAGCAAAATAGGAATAAAAGGAAAATTCCTCAACATAATAAAGGGTATCTATACAAAGCCAACAGCCAACATCACCCTAAATGGAGAGCCTGAAAGCATTTCCCTTGAGAACAGGAACCAGACAAGTATGCCCTTTATCACCACTCTTATTCAACATTGTGCTAGAGGTCCTAGCCAGAGCAATTAGGCTAGACAAAGAAATAAAGGGCATCCGGATTGGCAAGGAAGAAGTAAAATTATCCCTATTTGCAGATGACATGATCTTATACACAGAAAACCCTAAGGAATCCTCCAGAAAACTACTGAAACTAATAGAAGAGTTTGGCAGAGTCTCAGGTTATAAGATAAACATACAAAAATCACTTGGATTCCTCCACATCAACAAAAAGAACAGCGAAGAGGAAATCACCAAATCAATACCATTCACAGTAGCCCCCAAGAAGATAAAATACTTAGGAATAAATCTTACCAAAGATGTAAAAGACCTATACAAAGAAAACTACAAAGTACTAATGCAAGAAACTAAAAGGGACCTACGTAAGTGGAAAAACATATCTTGCTCATGGATAGGAAGACTTGGCATAGTAAAAATGTCTATTCTACCAAAAGCCATCTACACATACAATGCACTTCCGATTCAAATTCCAATGACATTTTTTAATGTGATGGAGAAACAAATCACCAACTTCATATGGAAGGGAAAGAAGCCCCGGATAAGTAAAGCATTACTGAAAAAGAAGAAGAAAGTGGGAGGCCTCACGCTACCTGATTTTAGAACCTATTATACAGCCACAGTAGTCAAAACAGCCTGGTACTGGTACAACAACAGGCACATAGACCAATGGAACAGAATTGAGAACCCAGATGTAAATCCATCCACATATGAGCAGCTGATATTTGACAAAGGCCGAGAGTCAGTTAATTGGGGAAAAATAGTCTTTTTAACAAACGGTGCTGGCATAAGTGGATATCCATTTGCAAAAAAATGAAACAGGACCCATACCTCACACCATGCACAAAAACTAACTCCAAGTGGATCAAAGACCTAAACATAAAGACTAAAACGATAAAGATCATGCAAGAAAAAACAGGGACAACCTTAGGAGCCCTAATACAAGGCATAAACAGAACACAAAACATTATCAAAAATGACAAAGAGAAACCAGATAACGGGGAGCTCCTAAAAATCAAACACCTATGCTCATCTAAAGACTTCACCAAGAGAGTAAAAAGACCACCTACAGATTGGGAAAGAATTTTCAGCTATGACATCTCTGACCAGCGCCTGATCTCTAAAATCTATATGATTCTGTTAAAACTCAACCATAAAAAGACAAACAACCCAATCAAAAATTGGGCAAAGGATATGAACACGCACTTCACTAAAGAAGATATTCAGGCAGCTAACAGATACATGAGGAAATGCTCTCGATCATTAGCCATTAGAGGAATGCAAATTAAAACTACGATGAGATTCCATCTCACTCCAACAAACACTCCAACAAGGCGGGCATTAATCCAAAAAACACAAAATAATAAATGTTGGAGAGGCTGCGGAGAGATTGGAACTCTTATGCACTGCTGGTGGGAATGTAAAATGGTACAACCACTTTGGAAATCTATCTGGCATTTTCTTAAAAAGTTAGAAATAGAACTTCCATACAACCCAGAAATCCCACTCCTCGGAATATACCCTACAGAAATAAGAGCCTTTACATGAACAGATATATGCACACCCATGTTTATTGCAGCACTGTTTACAATATCAAAAAGCTGGAAGCAACCAAGAAACATTTCACAACATGGAGGAACCTGGAAGGCATTATGCTGAGTGAAATTAGTCAGATGCAAAAGGACAAATATTGTATAAGACCACTATTATAAGATCTTGAGAAATAGTATAAACTGAGAAGAACACATTCTTTTGTGGTTACGAGAGCGGGGAGTGAGGGAGGGTGGGAGAGGGTTATTTACTGGTTAGTTAGTAGATAAGAACTACTTTAGGTGAAGGGAAGGACAATATTCAATACAGGGAAGGGCAGCTCAACTGGACTGGACCAAAACCAAAGAAGTTTCCAGGATAAACTGAATGCTTCAAAGGTCAGCGGAGCAAGGGTCGAGGTTTGGGGACTATGGCTTAAGGGGACTTCTAAGTCAATTGGTAAAATAAATTCTATTATGAAAACATTCTGCATCCTACTTTGAAGTGTGGCATCTGGGGTCTTAAATGCTAACAAGCGGCCATCTAAGATGCATCAATTGGTCTCAACCCACCTGGATCAAAGGAGAATGAAGAACACCAAGGTCACACGATAACTATGAGCCCAAGAGACAGAAAGAGCCACATGAACTAGATACTTACATCATCCTGAGACCAGAAGAACTAGATGGTGCCTGGCCACGACCGATGACTGCCCTGACAGGGAGCACAACAGAGAACCCCTGGGGGAGCAGGAGAACAGTGGGATGCAGACCCCAGATTTTCATAAAAAGACCAGACTTAATGGTCTGACTGAGACTAGAAGAATCCCGGCAGTCATAGTCCCCAAACTTTCTGTTGGCCCAGGACAGGAACCTTTCCCGAGGACTACTCATCAGACATGGAAGGGACTGGACAATGCGTTGGAGAGAGATACTGATGATGAGTGAGCTACTTGTATCAGGTGGACACTTGAGACTGTGTTGGCATCTCCTGTCTGGAGGGGAGATGGGAGGGTAGAGAGGGTTAGAAACTGGCAAAACGGTCACGAAAGGAGAGACTGGAGGGAGGAAACGGGCTGACTCATTAGGGGGAGAGTAAATGGGAGTATGTAGTAAGGTGTATATAGGCTTATGTGTGACAGACTGACTTGATTTGTAAACTTTCACTTAAAGCACAATAAAAATTATTAAAAAAAAAAAAGATTGTAGATTGAGTCCTGCCTCATTAACATAACTGCCGCTAATCCCACCTCATTAACATCATACGGGTAGGATTTACAACTCATAGGAAAATCACATCAGATGACAAAATGGTAGACAATCACACAATACTGGGAATCATAGCTTAGCCAAGTTGATGCACATTTTTGGGGGACACAATTCAGTCCACAACAGGGAACAACATATCTAATCTCTAAAATATATAGAAAACGTCAGCAACTCAACAACAAAAAGACAAACAAACCCAATTAAAAAATGAGCAAAAGACATGAATAAACACTTTACTAAAGAGGGCTTTAAAAAAAAAAAAATTTTTTTTTTTTTTAAAGAGGGCATTCAAGAGGTCAACGAACACATGAAAGATGTTCACAATCTTTAGCCATTAGAGAGACGCAAATCAAAACGACAATGAGATCCTCATTCCTGCTAAAATGGCATTGATCAACAGAAAACAAATGCTGGCGAGGATGTGGTACTGTAAAATTGTACAACCACTGTGGAAAACAGTATCGCGATTTCTCAGAAAACTAGAAATAGAGCTAACTTATGATCCAGCATTCAGGCTTCTAGGTATATACCCTAGAGACCTAAGAGAAGTGGCATGAAGAGACATATGCACACCTATGTTCATTGCAGCACTATTCACAATAGCAAAAAGGTGGAAACAACCTAAATGCCCATCAAAGGATGAATGGATAAGCAAAATGTGGTACATACATACAATGGAACACTATGCAACCCTAAAGAATAATGAATGATAAGTCCTCAAAACATAACATGGATGAATCTGGAGGATGCTATGCTGAGTGAAATAAGTAAATCATAAACAAACAAATGTTGCATGATCCCACTTTCATAAAAAGACAAAACTATGTGTACACACAGAAACCAACATTCGTTGGTGGTTACCAGGGACGGATGGGTAGGGAGAGGGGAAATAACCCTTTAGAGTGTAGACACTTGTTATTTTTGGCAATGGGAAAAGTAACAAACATTGAATGTGGGTGGAGTGTGCACAGCTTGACCAAGGTGAATGATGTTGCTAAGAAGTACACACACACACATATAAAGGACGTATTTGGTAAATGCTAGAAAATATATAATTTTGCAACAGTAACAACAACCAAAAAATTTATGTGTGGTTACATATGTATACATATATGTGCATATAGTCATAGTATATGCACATACATGTGTGTACATGTATGTATGTTCATATATAGGGGACACAGTTATGGATACTTCTTAGATATAACCAAATGCCTCACGGGATTGGTTTTCTGGGTTTGAAGGCTTAGGACCATAGCCTCACAGGACAACTCAGCCAGTTAGCATAATATAGTTCACAAAGTTTATGTTCTATGTCCTAGTTTGGTGAGTAGCTTCCGGGATCTTAAACACTTGCAAGCAGCCATCTAAGACACAACTATCAGTCTTCTCATCTGGGGCAAAAGAGAAAGAAGGAAACCAAAGTCTCCAAGAATATATTAGTCTGTAGGACTAACAGTCTATACAAACCTCGGCCTCATCTATCCTGAGACCAGAAGAACTAGATGGTGCCCAGCTCCTACTAACAACCATTTTGATCAGGGCTACAATAAATGGATCTCAACAGAAGGGGAGGAATATGTGGAACAGAACTCAAATTTTTAAAAAGTCCAATTGAGACTAGAGGAGTCCCCAAGACTATTGCCCCAGGATACTACATAAACTTTAAACCAAAACTACCCCCCCTGAGTAGCAAATAATAGCCTTTTAGCTAAATAACAGATTGGCTCATAAAATAAAGAATATTACCAATGGGTACTGTACACCTTTAAAATATCATCTATATGCGACCAAATGGTCAACAGTCACTCTAAAGCAGAGATGAAAGGGTAAAGGGACAGGGAAACCAGATTACTGGAAGCAATACATCCACGAGGGAATTAATGAGAATGTTAACACATTGTGAAAAATGTAACCAATGTCTCTGAACAATGTGTGTAGTAATTGTTAAAGGGGAATCTAACCTGCTGTGTAAACTTTCACTGAAAACACAGTAAAATTATTTTAAAAAAACTCTATGGAGCACACATGAGGCTGCCATGAGCATCAGCTTGCCGTCAACTTCACAGCAAGTTATTTTATTAAAGACGAAGGTATGCACAGCCTATGACCCACCAACTCCATGCAGGATGTATCTTGTTGAGAAATCCTGGAACGTATAAATAGGGATATGTGTGTGGACCATTCAGGGCAGCAGCGTTTGTGATATAAAAAAAATTGAAAAGGACCGCAATGTTTATAAACAAGAGAATGGGTAACTCGTGGTGTATTCACAAAGAAGAATATTATAGAACTGTTAACTCTGAGTTAAAGCTGCATGTATCGATATGGAGATATCTAAAATACATAAGGTAGAATGGAAGATGCAAGTGGCAGAGGCGCGTTTACAGGACGATTTCATTTATGCAAAGCTGGTTCTGCCAGCACCTGGCCCAGATCTGAGCATGTGTTCGGGAGCGTTAAAATGACCTGAGAATTACTGCCATTATTACCATCATTGTAGACACGCTAAGGGTATTTTCACTCCCATTTTACTGATTGGAAACCGAGGTCCAGAGGAATAAAGAGTCCCAGTGCCATGTCATAGGGAAGACATGCCCCCCAAAGACCCTCCCTGCCCCGATCCACACACTCTGCACCTGACAAGAGGCCACACCCCGCTGGGATTTGCCACACAGCATGTCCTTCCCGATGAAGAACTTCTGGCCCCTCTTGAGGAGGAATCGGTATTTCTCATTGCAGACGTCATTGTGTACGATCTTGATAGCTATCTCTTGAAGGCTGTAGGGGGCAGGTGTCGATGTCCCTGAGGACGCTGTGGTCCCTGAGGAGAGAGAGATCCTGTCTGGGCATCCCGTAACTCTTCGGCCCAACTCCATCTTGGTGTAGTCTGAATTTGCTAATGTAGGAAGCAGGGCCACTTCCTGAAATGGTAATTTGTAAAGGCCTCAGCCCACAGCCTGACTTTTATAAAAGCCCCAGCTCATTAGAGTGACTAAGCAAGGGTCTCCCAGGGTGTCAGGGGATATCCAGGCCCTGAACGGGGACAAGGAGAGATTTCCCCACAGTTTCAGGTTCCATGAGCGGGTGGGGCTAAGCACTGCTCCATAGCTGCCCAACAAGGTGGCAAGATCCCAAAGTGGCTGGCTATGTGGCGCCCCTGGAAGGCAGGACCCCATAACCCTCCCCCAGATCTAGGACCTCAGGATTGCACCAACAGGGGACAGACCTCCAGGATTATGGGTTCCTCAAGATAACCAGTGTACAGGATGTCTCAGTACTTCCTGAAATGCAGCCTTTGTACAAACTGTGGACGGGGAACCCCATTAATGGCCAAAGAGTCATTTCCTGCCAATGCTGCAGGGTGGAGGCTTCGCCTTGCGTTTAACTTGACTTTGGGAGCCAAGGTCCATGCAGGCCAGGTGTGTCTTTTCCACTAGAGCACACTGTGTATATCTGCTTATCCACAGAGTTCAGGACAGTGCATGGCACAGGTAGGTGCTCGGGAAATGCCTGCTGGCTGAGTAAAGGAGTGGATAAAGGAACGGACTGCGGAGCCCATGGTGGGGTGGAGGATCTCTGCCCTGAGCAGGCGTGTGTCTTGGGTCTCCACCTGCCTTCACTCACCTTGTTTCCCTACATGTCCCCACCCAATCACCCAGCATATGGACCCAAGAGGTAGCTTGTGTCGGGCATCGGGAAGACAGATGGGCTGGATGTTGGGGGACCAGGAGATGGGGTTCTGGAGCTTCAGGAGGGCAATGTCCTGGGACGCAAGATTGCTGAAGCTCTCGTGGATCACGATGCGACTGATTGGGAGCTGAATGCCAGCTTCCGGGGAGCGTTGGTGTCCTACCCTCACAGAGTACTGGCTTTGGTTCCTGGATCTGCAGGGTCACAGGAGGAGGTAGACTGTCAGCAGGGAGGCTGGAAGTGGTCAGAGAGACAGGGGCGGAGCACAGGGCCACCCAGCCAGGCCCCCTCCTCCCAGAGCTCCAGATTCACCAGGCACCCCTACTCCCCCTCCCCTACCCCCCACAGAAGGCAAAGCCCAGGACCTGCTGGCCATTCTGACTGACCTTTGTAAGCAGTGGGCAGCCGTGAGGACCCATTGCTCGTGGAAGATGGAGCCGCTGCAGACGTAGATGCCCAGGAACAGGATGCTCACCTGCCATGGCCACTTGCCTTCCTCCACCACCTTCCCCTTCACCACCCTGCAGGAGATGTTGGTCTGACCACAGACCCCGAACAAGGGCACTAAGGAAAGAGTAGAGACGGGCTGTGCTAACCCCTCACAGATCCTCGGGCAGCCACAGGCAGCTCTCGCTCAGAGCCCTGCACACTGCAGACTGTCGAGGCAGAGTCACCTTCCAGCCTGGATACGAGCAGCCAAGGTCACATGAACATGTGGGGAGGGGCTTTTCCCACCACCCTGGAACTGGCAACCAAAGACCCAGAGGCAGCTGGTGCCCCACTGATATAAAATAAAGGCACCCCCAAACAATGGGGACCAGACAGCCTCTCCGGAGCTTGTTATGAGGTAGCCGAGCCCTCACCCAGGACTAATCCCAGCACCAGAGTTTATACAAACAGATGGTAGGGGGAGTGAGATCACCAGAGGGGAGAGCCGTCAGCCTGGGGTAAATGGCAGGGCTCAGCGGGCAGGGCAGCTTGAAAAAATGGACAGTGCTGCTTCACTGCACAGCCCCGGGGCCAGCTTCACGCAGACCACCACCCCGATCCACACAAGGAAGTGAGCAGTGATGCTGCTCCACATCCTCCTTGCCCCTCCCTGGCCCCCACAAGCAGGGGAGCTGCCCTGGAGGGAGGGGTGGAAGGGGAGGAGGCCACACTGAACTGGATATGAAATTGAGATTTGGCTTTTTTGTTTGTTTTTTTTTATTGTGCTTTAGGTGAAAGTTTACAGAGCAAAGTAGTTTTTCATTAAATAATTAATACACAGATTGTTTTGTGACATTGGTTGCCAACCCCACATGTCAACACTCTCCCCTTCTCCACCCCAGCTTTCCTATTTCAATTCGTCCAGTTTTCCTGTCCCTTCCTGCCATCTCATCTTTGCTTTGGGCTGGTGTGCCCATTTGGTCTCATACACATGACTGAACTACGAAGCACGTTCCTCACTTTGTGTTACTGTTTGCCCTAGAGACTGAGGTTTTAAACTGGGCTCAGCTTGTCTGTCATTTAATAACCAAGCGTCATTAAGGACAGGAAAGGGAGAAAGAAGATCCGGCAAGATTAAAGAAAAGAAAAGAGGTTCTCAGCGGTGGCCTACTGTCAAGTTCAGACTGGTCAATAAACTATGACACGTGGCCATGGACCTCTTCACAGAGGCGAAGCTGGACACAGGTTCACACTGTCACCAGCTTTCCTGATTACAGAAAATCTCCGTTTCCTTCTGAGCTCAGCTTGCGGGGCCAAGCAAGGACTCAGTGTCAGTGAGCAAGGCTTGCTCTTACCTGGGAGAGTCCGTAGGGGTGGAGGGGTGATGACAACAGCAAACAGACAAGGCTCTGAATCTCTGGCGACCCATATGTGTTAACAGGAACATCTATGCGCCCTGCCCTGTAGAAATCCCTCTGGAGTAACCAACTGTTGATGTCTGGGCTCATACCTACTGTGGGCTCCAGGCTCCTGGTACCATCAGGCATAAAGAAAGTGGCCAACTCCCTTGCCACAGACTTCAGTGCCTGGACACCTTTGACCTCAACCAGCAGCCTTCCACCGGGACCCCAAGGCTTCCTCACCGACCACCCCTCCCCTTCCACGGAGGACTCTGCTTTGCCCTCTCACTGCCCAGGCTGTCCTACTTTCTGTCTCCCCCAGGGGGAGCCACACTTCAGGCCCTTCTCATACACCTTTTTGTTTCAGATTACAGCCTGCCCATCTACACAGGGAGGAAGGAGGGAGTTTCCAGAGGCCACCCTTTCCTTTCTCGTAAAGCAGAGGCCTCACAGAGCTGAGTCTCTGCAGAAAGAACACCACCACTTAAAAAGCGATAGCTCTAGGAGGCAGGGTTGGGCTTCCCCTCTCTGCTCCCCATCCTCAGCGGGTTCCCCAGGTCTCTGAAAAGTGTACCCCTCAGAATTCAGGGCAGTGTTGACTCCGGTTCCCTCCCCCAAAACCTTACACCAGATTTGCAGGATACAGCCTGGAGATGCCAGCATCAGCTGCCAGCATCAACTACTGCAGCCAAATTTGGGGAGAGCCATGAGGGATTATTTGAAGGCTCGGAGTATTGCGGATCAACTCTTGTCATAGGCGCAGTGGCACCATTACACAGAGCCAGACACTCAGCAGCTCAAAGTGATTCCCTCACAGACCTGCCTGTACCCTGGCTTGGAGGCCCAGAATCAGAGCTGGGAAGCATCGCCATTTACAAGCTGTACTCTGATGTCATCTCTTGCACTCACACTTGGGCTTGGGAAGACAATATTGTCTTCATGACCTCTGTCCGTCTAAAGTCAGAGTTCCACACCCATCCCCACATCATCATAGGCACAGCGGTCAGTCAGCTACATGAAGCAGTATACACCCACAGCACCCTAAAACGTCAGGGATGCCTGAAAGCAGTATAGCTCATTCAGAGTAGAGAAGACCACCCCTTCATTCACTCATTCATTCATTTTGTGATACACTGTTCCAGGAGGGGAAGTCATACATTGGTGGTGAGAAAACAAAGTCCCTGAGCTGGGGAACACAACCCCACTCCCTCCCCGCAGCATGATGTCTGACACGCAACAGAATGGGAAGCTGGTAGGTGACCCAAGCTAGGGATGCCACCACAAGATTACGTGTGGTGATCAGTTAGGGTAGGAGTCTCGAGACCCTCTGTTGCTTGGAGTTCCAAACTTTTCACCCTCAAGAAGTATATTGAAATCTGGACTTGAGTTCTGACTCCATTACTTACAAGCCGCATAAGCTCTCTTGGCCTGGGTTTCCTGCATTGGAATAGGGATACTGGTAATGTCCACCTTACAGGGTATTGAGATGTGAAGCCATGTGAATGGGGCCTGACACAGGATGAATGGTCATTCACACATCACTATCTTCACCATCATCATGGCAAGTCCTGGCTCTCCTAAGATTTGCCTCCCAAACAAGCCCATGTGTTCCGTGGATGTTAGTTCACCCCCCTCCCATTCATAATAAGGCGCTTCCCTCCCGTGGTCATGGTCACCCTGCAAGTTGGAACAGCCCCCTTACCTCACACAGTCTGGTGAGGACATCCCCATTATGGATGATGGAACACTTCAGGCATGGGGACACTAACATAAGCACCCAGGCAGCAGACCCCTCCCGCCTCTCTCCCACATCCCCAAGCCCTACCTTCATGAAGTTTCTCATATCTGGCAGGAGAATAGGCAGATGTGAGAAGGCCCTCCTCACACCCAGACCCACTTGACATTGCAAGCAGGTGCCCAGCCTTTACTGGTCCTCATAATGGGACATGGGGGCAGGGTGGGCAGGAATCTCCACTGTGTGAGGATTCTAGAACTCATGGTTTGTTCATTCAGGGAAGCAGGGCTTCTGCCCCAGGGTTGGAGGCTCCACCTTTCGGGCAGCAGGATGCTGAGGAGGTGGTGTGGCCATGGCAAGGCCCCCCCAGGGCCATGAGATGATGCTGCTGCTGGGCACCTCACTGGATGGTGCTCCTGGTGCCAGGCCCTCAGCAGCACACCGATGCCCAGCCTTGGCCCTTGATGGCACCCCTGTACCTAACTCTGAGTTGGCCGATGACATTGCCACGTGTCTGGCCTGTGTCAGCACCTGGTCCCTGATGCCTGAGGCACCCCCAGTGCTCCTCCATGAAGCCTCTCTGATGGTTCCTCTGGAGGTGTGGAAACTGAGGCAGGTTCTAAGAGTGGAATGACTATTCCTGTACTGTGTGACTGAGTTGGGACTGGCTTTCGTTTTTCCCAAAGGGTCTTGTAGAGGGAGGCCAGGTGTGCATTTGACTTGGGAAGGTGGCTTCCCAAGAGGAAGGTGATGCCCGTAGCATCTTGCAGGCCCGGACTTCATGAATCAGCAGGAAAAATGACACCTTGGGATCCCTCCACACCATTCCACCGAGGTCCCCTCCCCAAGGACCGAGTGATCCCCACACCGTACATGAGGAACAGCTCAGTCTTGCTCCACCTCATTCCCAGTGTTGGTGAGGATGTGGAGTAACGGGGCTGCTCACACACTGCTGGGAGAGAAGAACCAGCACAAGCACCATAGGAGACTGTTTGAAATCATCTAGTAAAGCAGAAAGTGTGCCTACCCCACAACCTGGCAGTTCTTCCCTTGACTGTGTACCCGGGAAACAGTTGTACACATATGCAGCAGGAAAGACATCCTAGCTGTTCACATCAGCACTGTCAGGAAGAGCCCCAAGTGGAAACTTCCCAACTGTCACTGAAGGGAGGATGGATGCAAGAAACACTGGACAGCCATGAGGATGGGCCATCTACTGCTACATGTGACTATATGGTGAATCTCATGAACAAACAGTTGAGTGAAAGAAGTCTGGCACAAAAGGGTACATACTGTATGAATTTTAAAGACAAGCAAACAAACTATTTGTTGGCATACATGCTATGGTAGAAAATCAAGGAAGTAATTATCCTACAATCAGGTTTCCTCTAGGGGAAAAGAGGGATAGAGAGAAAGAGAGATCAATCTCCCACAATTTATATGTGTGTATTTATGTGTATGTGCCACAATAAAAAATTCATATGTATATGTACATATATATGTACACACACACATATATATCCCACAAACTAAAAAGAGAAGGAAACTCCAAAGAAGAGAGACCCTATCTACTCCTCTGCCTTTGTGGAAAACTGGAAAATAATAATTTTGAGGAAACAATCAATCAATAAAACAAAATAACTGAATAAAGATCAAGCATATCCATTATCACAACTCATGTGAACACATTACTCTTAAAAGACAAAGTCTTACATTGTATAGAAAATAAATTCCACTCGTATGCTACTTATTAGAGACACACCTAAAACAAAGTGACATGAAGCAGTTCATGGGAAAAAAGACATTAATCATGTTCAAACAAAAACAGAAAAGGCTACGTTAATGAGGATGACCCAGGACCGGGCAACATTTTGTTCTGCTGTACCTAAGGTCTCAATGAGTTGAAGTCAACTGGACAGCGGCTATCTATCTATATAACTCTTGGATCAAATAAGAAAAATAATGTGAAATTTTAAACCATAATAGAAATGAATGACAATGAGGTCAGTACATACCAAATCTTGTGAAATATGGCCAAAGTAAAACTCAGATGAAAATTTGTGGAATTAATGAACTAAGCATACCACTCAAGAAGTTAGAAAAAGAACAATAAAACAATTCCTCCAAAAAAAAAAAAGGAGAAAGTTGGAATTACTAATGCTAACTAAAGCTAAAAGGACTTATTGGTGTGGGGGTGCGGGAGGCAACAGATCTGATCACTAAACCCAAAAGTTAGTCTGTACCACTGAGGAGCAGACAAGTAACAGAACCCTCCACTCAAACAGGCTTTCAATTTCTGTCTCTTCTCTCTGGCTTCAGTGGTGCCTGCTTCATCCTAAATTGGTTCCCTTGTTGAAAATCAGTTGCCAGTAGCTAACATCCTCTTGCTTCACATTTGGAGAGAAAGTGCGCCAGTCTCTCCTCCAACGACGTCTTATGCTCACTGGGACCATCTAGGTCAGTGCCTGACTGAGGTCAGGAGGCCAGGGCACTGGAATATGCCAACTAGATCAAGCCAATGAGCAGACCAGCTGGGAGCTGGGAGTGCGGCAGCTTCCCCGGAAAAGCACGGGTAGCATTCAGAGGTGGGGGCTCCCTGACCAGGGATGGGGAAAGCTAGGGAAAGAGGAGAAGGAATGCTGTGATGCTAACCAATAAAACTCCACTACAGGGTCCTTTGAAAAGACTTAGGAAATCAACAAAAATTTGGCAGTTATGATCTTTACTTGTTAAGAAAAAGGGAGAGAGTACACATACAAATTATACTAGAAATAAAAAGGGACCACAAGGGTAAATTACATACTAATAAATCTGAAGTTGTAGGCTAAAATAAGTGATTTTGAAGGAACACATATAAACTAACTCAAAAAGAGGTGGGAAGCTTGAGTGGGCCAATAACTATAAAAGCAATTTTTATAGTCAAAGGTTTGTCTCCTGGACACAAGGTAATTACGAGCTAAGGAGACAGAAAGGACCACATAAACCAGAGACTACATCAGCCTGAGACCAGAAGAACTAGACGGTGCCCAGCTACAACCAATGACTGCCCTGACAGGGAACACAACAGAGAACCCCTGAGGGAGCAGGAGAGCAGTGGGATGCAGACCCCAAATTCTCATAAAAAGACCAGACTTAATGGTCTGACTGAGACTAGAAGGACCCTGGTGGTCATGGCCCCCAGACCTTCTGTTAGCCCAGGACAGGAACCATTCCCAGAGCCAACTCTTCAGACAGGGATTGGGCTGGACAATGGGCTAGAAAAAGATGCTGGTGAGTAGTGAGATTCTTGGATCAAATAGACACTTGAGACTATGTTGGCATCGCCTGTCTGGAGGGGACATGGGAGGGAGTTAGAAGCTGGTGGAACGGACATGAAAAGAGTAGAGGGAGGGAATGGGCTGTCTCATTGAGGGGAGAGCAATTAGGAGTATATACCAAGGTGTATATAAATTTTTGTGTGAGAGACTGACTTGATTTGTAAACTTTCACTTAAAGCACAATAAAAATTAAAAAAAATATATTTGTCTCCTAAAAAAGGCATCAGGCCTAGCTGGTTTTATGTGCACAACCTACCAAGCATTAGGAACAAATATTGCTGGTGCTAAGTAAACTGCTTTAGGGCATAGGCAAACACTAGAAAGCTTCTTAACACATTCTCAGAGGCTAGCACAGCAACGAACCAAATTTGAGCAAAGGGTAGAACAAAAAGGAAAACTGTAGGCCAATTCTAACATCGGGGCCAAAATTCTAAACAAAACGTCAGCAAATTGAATCTACAGGGTATTACAGCAGTTATGTAAGACATCTGTTGATCTAATAATATAACTCATCATTTGAACAGATTAAATAAGAAAAATCATATAATCATCTCAATAAATACCCAAAATGCATCTGATTAAATACAACAATTATTCCTATTAAAACAACAATTAAACAGTCCCATATGAGCCAGGAATAGAAGGAAGCATTTTTATTTTAAGGAAGAGTATAAGAATAATATGAACATTAGTAGCATTCCTACTAGAATGGATGTCTTCTGTTCACTATTGCATCCCCAGGACGCAGAAGAATGCCTGACACAGAGAAGACTGTCAAATATTTGTGGAATGGGTGAAAGGATGGAGTCAGGGTTGGCACATGTCCTCCTGCCATCACCACTACTATTTCACATTGTGCTAGAGGTCTCAGGCGATGAGATAGCAAAAAGAAATAAATGGTATAACTTTCAGAAAGGACAAGATAAAGCTGTCCCCATTTTAGGTAATCGATTACCCAAAAACAATCCAAGAGAATCAACTTAAAAACTATTTGAATGAACAAGATAGTTTTTCAAGGTGGTCAAAATCAAGATCACAATTTTGTAAAAACCCTTCTACAGCTTTACAATACTTAACATGTAGAATGAGAAAAAAATTGTAATGGGAAATGATATCATTCACAACATAACCAAAGTTGTAAAGTACTTAGGAATAAACTTAATAAGATATTTTTACAGATATCCAGGAATAAACTATAAAACTACCAAAAAGATATAGATGAAGAGCTGAAAGAACAGAGATGTCTATCATACCCCTGGATAGAAACTCAACGTTGGAGAAATGACAATTCTCCTCAAATTAACCTGGATAATATAATTCCAATTCAAATATCAATAGGATTTTTAATGAAAATTGACAAACTGATTCTAAAGTTTTATGAAAGACAATCTTTGCAGAATAGGCAATACTTTAAAAAAAAAAAAAGGAGAGCTTTTGTTACCATTTAAGAAAATATAACATAAAGCTGATCGAAAATACAGCACTGACCTGGGGACAGAAAGAAAAATCAATAGGGAAAAAATAGAGGGTTCAGAAACATACCCATGTATATACAGAGATTCTGCTGTTATAAATGTGGAAATTCAAATCAGCAGGAAAAGGATAGACTCTACAAGAAAGGGTGTCAGTGAAATTGCCTCTCCACTTGGCAATAGAATTAAATCCCTGCCTCACACCATACATAAAAAGAATTTTCAAATGGATTAAAGAGTTAAATATAAAGAATAAAATTATCAAAATATTAAAAGAAATACCAAAAGGTGGTTTTTATCATCTGGAGATGGAGAAGGCCATCCTAATCAAGGCACAAAACCCAGGAAGAAAGTAAAGATTGACTCATTTGACTCTGTGATAATTGTAAAAATCTTTGAGGCAAAAATTGCCCATCCATTCCACATATATTTAAAAAACAAGTGACCCACTGGCAAAAATATTTTTTAAATAATTGACAAAGGCTTAATATAATTCAGAAAAGATACAGACCTTCCCTAAGAAAAAGATAAGCAACCCAATAGAAAAATAGCTAACCTATATTAAACAGAGGATTCACTAGGAATAAAGTATTTTTTTAAACACATGAAAAGACATTTTCCAACGGGGGGGGATTAAAACAGCAATGAGATCATATTCTGCCATCAAATGGACAAAACTTTAAAATATTAATAACACCCATTTTTAGCAAAAGAGGAAACATTCATTCTCATATTCTGTAGATGTTGAATGTAAATTGGTTTAGCTTTTGGGAAGGACGAATTTGACAGTGCTCATTCAAGATTATTAAATTTGTCTTTCCCTTAACTCTCCTCCCCTGCGTCCCACTCCCAGGAGCACAGCTGTGAAAATGTTTGGGAAACGTCACCTCTGCAATGAAAAAGTCAGAAATACTCTAAAAACAGGTTAGTTAAATGCCAGATGTCACATTCACACAGAATACATGCAGTAGTTTAAAAATATGAAGAACAGCTCTAGGTACAGACATAGAAAGGTTTTCAAGTCATGTAAGTAAAAAAAAAAAATTATTAACAATACACATATTGTTGTGTTGCTAGTCACCAGTGAGTCAATTCTGGCTCACGGCAACCCCGTGTGTGCGGAGTAGGACTGCTCCGTAAGGATTTCAGGGCTGTGTGTGACCTTTTGAAAGCAGATCACCACACCTGTCTCCCAAGGGGCCTCTGGGTGGATTCAAATCGCCAGTCTTTCAGCTAGCAGTGAGGTGCTTAATGGTTTGTGCCAGCCAGAGACACTAATGACACGTAAGATTCCATTTTTTTTAAATTATAAAGGTGTTTTATATGAGTTTAAACAATGATTTCCTCCAGGGAGGAACACAGGATTGGCAGCGGGGATGTATGAGAGAGAGGTAACCTTTATATTTATTTATATACATTTCTGAATAATTTTAGTAGACCACAAGAATGTATTCAGATACTGTTTCTAAAGTTTCTTAAAAAGAAAAAATTTAAATTTTAAAATATTTTTAAAAATAGCTCTAGGTACAGACATAAAAAGGCTGTCAAGTCATATAAGTGAAAAAAAAAAGTAGGTTATAAACAATAACACGTTGTTGTTGTGTTGTTAGTTGCCATCGAATCAATCCCAACTCCTAGCAACCCTACAGGACAGGGTAGAACCGCCCCATAGTGTTTCCAAGGAGCAGCTGGTGGATTCAAACTGCCGACCTTTTGGTTAGCAGCCAAGCTCTTAACCACTGTGCCACCAGAACTCCTATTTAATTGTAAAAGAATTTTAAGAAAATTAAAAAAAAAAAAAAAAAAGTAGAAGGAAGTGCACCAAGATGAGAAGGGTGGATATCTCTGTATGAGGTGGTCCAGGGATGTTTCTTTTCTTTAGACTTTATTGTGTTTTCCTAATTTTCTACAATGAACATGTAAAAATCAGATTTAAAAAAAAAAAGAAAGCTGATTTTCGAGTGCTATATGTGGGTCCTTCCTACTGCTGCCTACAGGGCATGTTCCAACTGCGCCCTCACAGCATGCCCACTTGACAAATGAGGAAACTGAGGTGGCAGGCCGAGGTCCCTTCCTTATGCCCCAGCTCTAGTGCTACAGCAAAAATCCATCAGCTCTGACTCTGGGAGCCTGTGGGCCAGAATTAATTCCAGGAGGCCCTGCCCTCACATCTACCCCTACCCCCAACCACCAGGCCACCCCAGGAAAGAGAAGAGAACCAGCTCATGGTTACACAAGTTTAATCCCTACTATCTGGTCCACGATTTCAGAACCTTTCTAGGCCACACTGCCCTTCTCCTGGTCACCCGGGGCCCAGTCATCTGCCCCACCCCTCCCTACTGGGATGTGGAAGCAGGACAAATCCCCTGGGGCCACTCCTTCCCCACCCTGACTCTTACTGAACAGGGACACATGACCTTGGTCTAACCTGGATCTGCCCCCACTCAGCAGAGGGTACTGATAGAAAGCAGGAAGAGGAAGGAGAAGAAGGAGGAGGTCAGGGGCCCATCTGGGGCTGCAGCAGCCGGGACAGGAGTAGGAGCCACGTGGAGGCACGGGGGCCTGAGAGAGCCCTGTCAAGCTGCTTCTTGATCCATTTGCTGTATTTGGTGACACGGATGTACACGCCTGGATTCTGCGCTTTGGCACAGGCCTTTTCCCAGGACAGCACACCAGCCAGAATCCATTTGCCCTCGACTTCGCAGGCCAGCGGCCCCCCAGAGTCTCCCTAGGCAAAGAGAGAGGAGTGATAGGAGCTCCAGGTCCAGCTAGGGCCACTGGGCCCCACGGAACCCAGGATGCCCACCCTCTGAGTTCTGCTTGAAAGATTCTTTCCATCCTGGAGCCTCAGGTGGGAGAATCTCACTTCCTGCATTTCTTCCTTCAGTTCCTCAGTTGGGGTCCCATCCCAGGTGCTGACCACTGACTCCCACCCCAGAATATCAGCCAAAATCAAAGTCACAGGGGTAGGAAGGTAGAAGCAGAGCACTGCCTGGTGATGATAACAAAGAGGGAGGCCAAGGGGTCTCCTGCCTAGGAAATTGTGCTCCCCTTTCCCCACCCAGGAGTCATCCCCAACAGAAGGAGAGTTGCCGGAATCTCCCAGAAACTTACATAACACAAGTTTTCTCCATAATTGGTGGCACAGATCATGTCCTCCAGGACAAGGGGGATAATACGGGGGAAGAGGGACTTCTTGTGGTAAATCCGGTCACACCTCTTGTTGTCCATGATAAAGACCTCAGCCTCCTGCAACTCTGGGGTCAATGTGGAGTTGGCTGTGGAGAAGCCCCAGCGGGACTGAGCACTAACTCGGTGCTCTCATCCAGCCCTGACCTCTTCTCAGCGTCCGCTCATCTCCAACCTCAAGGCTCAGCCAAGCCATACCTTTTGACACCACCATGCCCTCCTTCACTTGATGCCTTCCCCCAGCAGTGCGAACCAGGTGCGGCAAGCCCCTCACCCTCTAAGGCTAGGTTTTGGGATCCCCTTCTCTGGGAAGCTTTCCCTTCAGAACAAAGTAGGCCTTGATCCAAGTGCTGGTGCAGACCCCAACCACATGGCTGCTCATCTCCAGCCTTGGGTTCTGCACCGGCTGTTCCCTCTGCCATCTGATTAACACTGGCTCCTCTTTCAGGCATCTCAGGCAGTCACTATGCCCAGAGCTCATCCCAGATCCTCCTGGCCTGATCTCAAGATAACCTGGCCAGGTCTTAGCCTCTCTTCTTCTAGCCTGTGCCCCAACCCCAACTCTGTTGCAAGCTCCTTGCAGGCAGGGCATGTATTCTCAATGTCAAGTTTGTCAAGTGAAGGAGTGAGCTGAGTCAGTGAAGTTATGAATCCCTGTCTCTGAGCTTCCAGAAGAGGCAAATGACCGTGCCCAGCCCAGGCACTGCTTGCTGGGCCTGAATGAGTGAATGAGGTGCCCACGTCAAGCACACAGGTATAAACTGTGGCAATGGATCCCATGTGAGGAGCAGCCCCAACACACCCAGAGAACCAGGGGCCAGAGGTATCAGCCACATCTTCCCGAGAGGCACCGTGGCAGGACCCAGGAGGAAAACACTGCACTTTCTGTGCTACCACGCAGTCCACTCCATCCTACCCACTCACCTGAGAAACGCTGCTTAATCTGGCCCCAGCCGGTGACCCAGCACTGTGTCCCAACCCTCAGGTGGAAGTTGGGCTCCGGCAGGCAGATGGGCTGCACGTACTCACTCAGGGTGGCAGGAATGTGAAGCTGGAGAAGGGCGACATCACCCATGATAAAGGTCCGGCCCCAGTACTTGGGGTGCAAAATGATGTCCCTCACCGGGATCAAGAGGACCCCGGTGAAGTCCACAGGTTGCAGCTTGGAGGTGCCGAGCATCACCGAGTACTCTTTGGTGCTGCAGGAGACACAGAGACCTGGAAGTGTCAGGTTCCCAAGCAAGCATGCACTCCTGCCTCCCCCAAGAACTCTCCCTCACAGAAGCCCTGCCCAACTTGCTCACTCATCGTGCCTAATGTGGCCTGGGGGCCTCAGCATCAGAGATGCGCCTGTCTCCTTACTCATCATTCAGGTCGATTTAAGGTTGCCTGGGCTATGCGTGTGTGAGCAGGCGTGTAGGTGTGGGAGTACACGGACGTCCTCATGTACAGGGGAAGCAGGGATGTGTGCTGGATTTTCCTCATTGCCATACTTAGGACACAGTCTTCGTTGCTTGGGCCTCATGCCCCAGCACACCTCCTGACCCCTGTGAGATCCTGAACTTGACTTTCCTGTTCCAGAAACCCCTCCTCCCCACCCCTCACTCCCCAGAGGAAACAAGGAAGCTGGGCTGGACCGTTGTAGCTCTGGGTCTCTGGGCTCTGGACGAACTCACCCTTGGATGCAGTGGGCGGCAGTCATCACCCAGCCGGGGTCAATGAGGGCCCCTCCACACACGTGTTCGTGTTTCACCCGCAGGCTCACTTCCCAGGGCCAATGGCGGCCCACGTCCGACCACCAGGGTTTGCCACAAACTTTAGGAACAACAGTGCCTGGGAGACACAGAGGCCACATAGAGGAGGATAAGAATGACCGAGACCAAGATGGCCCCCAAGGCTGATTTGCACAAGACTGTAAACTCAGGGACCTGCTCCATATTAAGGAGGGGAAGGCTGAGGATGAGGAAGGGCAGTGGCTTATCCAAAGGCACTGAGCTGGACAGAAAGTGACAAAAACAGAGATAAAAAGCATCAAGACAGAGACATAGAGAAATCACAGCAGAAGAGAGGGAGAGATACTAAACTACACAAGGAGCAATCAACACAGGTAGCCTGGGCTGTGCAGTGAGTATGCAGGTAAGTGAGAATGTACACAGACATTCTCATGTATGGGAAGGATGATTTAACTTTTAAAAAAAAAAAAATTTAAATCAATTTTTAAAAATGGATTTTATTTTTAAAATCAAGATTTCTCTACACCAGCATTCTTTTTCTTGACCTGAGTGGTGGTTACACAGTGTGTTCGCTGTGATAATTCCTTGATCTGGACACTTGTGATTTGTGTACTTTTTTGTATGTATGTAATGCTTCAATAAATCAATTTACTTTTAAAATCAATTACGTTTCTCTCTTCCGGCACGACCAACTAGAAAATATATTCAAAATAAGATACGTTCTCAGTGGCAAAACATTATAAGGTACTCAGGAATTATCTTTTTCTAAACTGCACAAAATTTCTGTGGTAATAAATTTAAAACTCCAATAAAGGACACCAAAAATGATCAGCATAAATAGAAAGACATTCCTTGCTCTTAAATAGAACAACTTAATATTTCAGATGTAATTTTTCCCAAAATTAATGTATAAGTTCATTTTCTAATAGTTAGAATTTTTTTTTTTTTAGAAACTTAATAAACTTATTCTAAAAGTGAAATAGAAAAGTAAAGGTCCATGAATAGCCCAGGCTTCGAAAATGTAGAACAAGGAAGGGACACTTGTCCAGCAGATATTAAGACACACATCAAAGCTATAAAAACAAAAACTGTGTGGTATTGACACAGAACAGAAAAATGGACCAATGTAAAAGAGAGCCTGAAATTGTTCCATGTAATATAAGAACTTAATATAAATAATGGAGCCACGACAATCGGTGTGTACAGGAAAACTACAACAACACAAAACAACAACCCATTGTTGTCCAGTGGCTTCCAACTCATAGCAACAGGGTAGAACTGCCCCTTAGGGTTTCCAAGGAGCAGCTTATGGGCTCAAACTGCCAACTTTTTGGTTAGCAGCCAAGCTCTTAACTACAACGCCACCAGGGCTCCAAAGGAAAACTAGCTAGCCATAAAAGAAATAAAAAAGAAACTGGACTCCTTCCTATAGCACTTCAAGACCTAAATGTGAATGGTAAAACTATGAAGTTAACAGGACACCATGTGACATGGCGTGGAAACGGACTCCTTAAACAAAACCTCAAAACATAAACCATAAAACTGACTAACTGGATTACCTTACAATCAAGGATCTTAGACCCCATGAACAAAGTTAACAGGCAGGTGACAGATTGGGAGACAATATTTGCAATATCTAAAATCAACAAAAGACTTTTAATAGGAATACACAAGGAACTCCAGGAAACCAACAAGAAAAAGGAAGATCAATAGACAATATGCAAAGGATGAAGACAAGCAATTTATCAGAAAAGGAAACTCAAAGGCCAACAGCACATTGAGAAATGCTCAAACTCTTTAGTAATCAGAAAAATGCGAACTAAATCAAGATGTCATTTCTTTACCTCAGGGGTTGGCCAAAAAAAATGTAAAAGTTAGATCATGCCACAGGTTGGTGGAATGTGGCAATATATACACCTTAAGGCACTGCTGATAAGAGTGTAGAAAACTAAAAAAAACTGGGCTGACCAAACTGGAACAAGGACAATGGATAAAAGCATGGTTGTTGTTGGGTGCCCTGGAGTTAAGCCCGACTCAGAGCAACCCCACGTGACAGAGTAGAATGGCTCCATAGGGTTTTCTTGGTTGTAACCTTTACAGAAGCAGATGGTCAGGTCCTTCTCCTATAGAGCAGCCAGATGGCTTGGAACTGCCAACCTTTCAATTAGCAGCCAAGTGCTTAAACGTCTGCACCATCAGTGCTCCTGAAAGTATGGTATCAATGTTGATAACTGTATTGTAATTATGTAAGAGAATATTCTTAGAAAATACACACTGGACTATTTGAGGAAAAAGAGCCATGCTGTAGTCTACCCTTCAACGATTCTGAAAAAAATTGTGTGTGTGTGTTCCTTTTACTATTTTTATTTTTGCAATGTTTTGTAAGTTTA
Organism: Loxodonta africana; assembly: GCF_030014295.1. Classification (NCBI taxonomy): domain Eukaryota; kingdom Metazoa; phylum Chordata; class Mammalia; order Proboscidea; family Elephantidae; genus Loxodonta; species Loxodonta africana. The sequence goes on along the minus strand of NC_087363.1, from coordinate 26,137,744 downwards.
AAATAATTTCCAAGTAAAAAGTTTTTAAAATGAGAGTTGAATGAAAACAGAGATGTACAGCACATACCGCTTACATAAATTAAAAATACATGAAATACATGCACACAAAACAAGAGCATACATTTTATAAGAACACACACAAACAGAAAGATCCTCACTGAACATATAAGTATAGCTGAGGGGGATGGGAGTGAGCATGGACATAATCAGGAATAGCTAACTTAATCAATCAACAATCAATAACAAATCAGGGTGGAGTCTTGGCAGGACCAGTGACAATGGAGACCCATGAACCCAAAAGCAGAAGCAGCCCAACTCTCCACTCTTGAGGTCTAAGGAAAAGGACAGGAAGATAGAGGAGCCAGGCTCTGCAGACCCAGCCACAGGGCCTAGGGGGCTCCATGTGCTCCATTTGGGTTTAGAGCCCAAAAGGGTTGTGTGTGGAAAAGGGTCTGTGTCAGATTCCTGGACACGTTAACTCGGGATGGGCCTCACACCCTGATGGGATACAGCCTGGGCTGAATAAGAGGCTCTGCGTTCCCACAGAAGGTCTGGATACTCTTTCCTGGGGACTGTTAGCTCTGTATGTCCTGGCAGCTACAGGTTGTCCTTTAGAAAGCAGACCTCTTAGACTGAATTCCTGTTTCTTACAGGCCCAGAAACACTATCTCTGTGATCCCTTTCAGAACAAGTGTGCCCCATATCTGGGCCCACGACCCACAGCTTTTCCTGCAGCAGGGGCTCACCCAACCCACCTGGCATGGTTTTGTCCTCTTTGTAACCTGGAGGAGAAAAGGGGACAGAGATGAAGAAAGAGGTCATAACAGGATGACAGGGAGGAGATGCATTTTTCTTTCTTTCATTCATTCATCTGCAAAATATTTTCTGAGCTCCCACTCTGTTCCCAACCTGAAGCCAGAGGCTGGAGAGAGAGATGTATCAGATAGAGCCTGCCCTTGAGGACCATACTGTCCAGTGTAGAAGACAGAAGTGAATGCCTAATCACCTACATGAGATCAATTCAGGAACAGGGCCATAGGTGTCCGGTGAGCTCAGAAGAAGTGGTGGACAGGAGAAGCTTCTGGAAGGAGGAGTTATTGTACAAGGACTTAAAGATGAGAAGGTAAAACACAAATTAAATGTGATGATGACATTCCTTGCAGAAGAAACACCATGGTGTGTGTCAGAGATTCCAGAGTTTGAAGGACATGGCCTGTGATGGTAAGGGATGAGGTCAGGGGAGGAGACTCTAGGGTCAACCATGGAAAGCCTCGCAAGCCAGGCCAAGAAGCCTGGACAGAACTCTTGGAGGAGGGAAGCCAATAGAGGTGTGCCCTGGTCAGGTCTGTATTTTGAAGGCAGAATAGATAGGATGGTGACCACACTGGGGGCAATGAGATCTCAATGAAGACTCTGTAGAACCCAGGCAAGAAATGAGGTGGTCTGAAACAAGGAAATGGCAGTGAGAACAGACAGGGTGAGTTGGATGTGGACTCAGGTAAAGGTTTCTGGTTTTGGAGAAGAGTGGATGCCATCCTCTGTGCTAGAGAAGTCAGTTTGTAGGAAGATGAGAGCTTCTGTTTTGGACCCCAGGGGTTGAGATGTTTCTAGGTCATTCAGGTGGAGATGTCCAGTAGGTAGCTGCGCATCCACACACATCATTTTGAGGCACCATCATATAAATGGCAGATCAATGCCCAGGGCTTGTGAGTTCACCCAGGGAGCAGTGAAGAAGGGAGGAACAAAGGGACCCAGGCAGTGCCTTGGGGAACACCAATACATCAGGAACACATAGAGCATGTGTGGTCTGGGAGGGGCAGAGGAAAGCCAGAGTTATCCTTGAGGTAGAAGAGAATCAGGAGACAATAGTCTGAGAGAAACCAAAGGACCAGAAAAAATGAAAAAGGAGAGAGTGGCAGAAAGGTCAGGGAAAATAAGGGCAGAGACATGGCAGGAAGGAGCTGAGGATTAAGTGGGAAGTGTGAAAGCATTGGCATGAAGTGAAAACTATTCTTTTGAGGAGACTGGCTGTGAAAAGAGAAGAGACAGTGGGGAAAGAGCAAACAGAAAGGGCAAGGATAAAGACCTAGGAGGAGAGAGCGATTGCCGGAGCACAGGACAGGGAGGGCCCGCAGTCAAGGGCACTGGTAAGCAGGTTGACGTGAGGCATGTGTCCTGAATCCTTAAACAAGTAGGTGAGGATGGTGCTGATGCAGTCAGGTTTGGAGGGGCCCCCAGGGGTTGGGGAGAGTCAAGGGAGACAGCACTCCAGGGCCTCCATTTTCGAGTGAATGAAGAGACTGCTAGTGAGGCGCACTAGGTTGAAAGACGGTTTAGGGAGAAGGCGAATTTGGAAATATTTGTTTATGTGGAAAGATGAGGAAGATGGATGAGCTGCCTCAGGGCAGGACAAGGCTGGAGACCAGGAATCTGCCTGGCCCAGAATGCATGCTCAAGTGAGGTCTCCAGGGGTGCTCAGCTGCCTGGGGAAACGGCCGAGAGCCTGGGGTGGACAGGTAGCCTGTGAGACACTTGAGGGTGCTGTGGAGAGGGGGGCTCGGACTTTAGGTGCCACGTCCAGACTGAAAGGGCAAGAATCGCCTGGGAGAAAATGCAGGGGTCCTTAGAAGTGCTGGTCCCCAGGAGCCTGTAGGGCAGGTGTGGCCCAAGGAAGGAGGCCAGAGGAGAGGGCAGAAGTTTAAAACCCATAGAATCGCCCTGGCGAAACCCTGGAGGAGAGGTGACGGGGGGGGGGGGGGGGGGGACAGAGACCCCGAAGGCTGGAAGAGACAGCCACAGCCTGGGACCCGTCCCCTGCCTTAATGCCAGGCCCTAAGCCGGGGGAGGAGCGGTGCGAGTCGGGGGGTTATGTGGGGGGAGGAGGGTGGAGCTGGGGCGGGGCGAAGGAGGCGGTGCCCGCCTCACCCAGGTTCAGGGGCGGCAGCAGCAGCAGCAGGAGCAGGAGACGGCAGTTCAGGACCAAGAGCCTCGAGACGCTGGGCCCGGCGCTGCGGCGGGACAGCGAGGCAGCCATGAGGCTCTGGAGATGCCAACTGCGGAGACAGATCTGCGAACTCCAGCACGTGACGTCGTCCCAGACACGTGACGGCACCCTGAGCACGTGACAGCACCCGCAGCACGTGACGGAGCCTCTGGAGTCCAGAACACTCCCCCAGGCACTTGAAGGCGTCCCCTCTCCGAGCCTCCCTCGTGACTGATCCTTGGAGCCGTGGACCTGTGATGGCGCCATCGCTGCCCTGTGCCTGTGATTGCTCCAGTGGTGGCTGGCCCATGGTGGTGCCCCCAGTGCTCTGGATCTGTAACAGTGCCCCCAGACCTGGCTGGGGAAAGCGCCCTTGGAGCCCTGGCCAGTGATGGCCCCCCTGTTATCCAGCCTTTGATCCCCTGGGCCTGGTACACTATAGAATTTCAGGATTAATATGGATTTGAGAATCAAGAAAGATGTGGAAAGTACAGGAGAGAAAAAGATCAATAACACTAAGGAATCAGGGAAGATGTCTTTGAGAAAGTGACATTTGAACTGTACCTAAAACTTGAACAAGAAGCTTTGGGGCAGACATGAGGAAAAAAGGGCATAGCAGAGACTTGGCCCTCTTCCACAGACCACTAAAAGGGTCCTTGTAACTGAAAGGAATGGCAGCTTGTGCCAGGCCTTGGGCTTTCACATGTGCCCCATGGGTGTTTTGCAGAAGGATGCTATCCTTGGATCTGCTAGGAGTGGCAGAGGATGTGAGCTGACCACCAAGATTCCTGCATCCCTTGTCTAACATAAGGCCCCCACTGAGGAGCGACTGGACTTCTGGGAACCACATTCCCCAGCCTGGCATCAAAGGGGGTCCACATGATGAGTTCCTATGGGGTGCCCCCTCACGGGGGTTCCTGCCCCTGCCCTGGTGTTGGCAGGAAACCGGGTGTGGTCTGCTGAATTCTAAAGCTGTCTCCCCTAGCTCCGGTCCCCAGGTTATTCAGTTGAACACTAATGTGAGCAGTGCGTTGAAGGAACTTTGCAGAGATCATTAATGTTATGGAGGACCTTAAAGAGAAGATCTTGGCTTCTCAACTTTGTTCTTCTAGAGTTTAGTGGAGAGTATAAATATTCCTTAGCTAAATAGGAAGCAAGTGCTCATCAGAGCCTGCTATATGCAACCTCATTCCCCAAATGAGCAGAGATGCAGAACACACCAGCGACTTTCCGAGTATTTATTAAGTTGGCATTTTAAATCTCCATGCTCCGTATGCCCCAACACAACTTGAAGTGTCCCTGGATGTGGCCACTAGGGAATAGAGGAAGGGGGTTCCAAGATTGGGTTGCCCCCGGAGATCATGCGTGACAGGCTGTTCACTCACAGATGGATCAACATGCAGGTACAGGGAAGATTCTCCCAGCCCCAGACAAGTGCCTCAGAGGTGGAAATCCCAAAATCCCTGGCCTGGCACCTCAGCAGGGGCATGACAAGCCTCCTTTACTCTCTTTGAACAATCCCAAGCTGACTGGTTCAACAAGGTCTCAGGGAAGAGCCCTGAAACCAGAACCAGGGTCTAATGATGGTCTCACCACTGATGATATCAAATCAAACCTTCCTTCTCTGGTCGGTGTTCTCCAAAAGGTCAAAGGACCACCATGCTCCACCTGGCAGGCCACCCCTCTCCATTCTGGCAGGCAGAGTGCTGGTATAAGGCTTGGGGGCACAGCCAAGGTTTAGACAGTTGATCAGCGCACCAGGCCACAGCACTTTCTGGGCTTCAACCTCACTGCCACCCTCAACTGTATGGATCTCCACAGGGTCAATGGATCCCAACTGGAATTTGAGGACAGGGCATTGAGAAGGAACTGGAGGTTGGAGGAGAGGCAAATTGGGAGACTCAGAAACAGGAGGGGCAAGGGCAGGTGTGGTCACAGGGTCATCAGGATGCCCAAGGGCAGCGCCAGAAGCAGGAGTAAGATGAAGAAAGCTGCTGGGTCCACAGAGGAAGCTTGACCCAACTTACTGGCGAGCCAGTCTTTATAGTAACTAATTTCCGTATAAACTCCAGGCATTCCTTTTCGACCACAGCCGAAGCCCCAGCTCACAATCCCCACCTGCATCCAGGTGTGGTTAAATTCACAGACCAGGGGTCCCCCAGAATCTCCCTGAAGAAAGAGAAAGAAACAAACTCCAGGGACGAAGAAGATCCACATCAGAGCAGAGCAGGTGCCCTGCAAGGCACTGAAGGGCAGGCACACCAGGGCTTCCCCAGGTACCCCACAGGCCCCTGGGGAATATGCGACCTGAGAATTGACATTTTTTAACAAAAAAAAGTACAAAAAAAATTATTTACAAACAAAAAAGGATATGTACATAGAAAAAAGGAGTGAAGTGCTTACCCAAGTACATTGCCTGTCACATAGAAAAACCAACCCGGTGCTGTCGCGTCAATTCCAACTCCCAGCAACGCTATAAGACAGAATAGAACTGTCCCATAGGGTTTCCAAGGAGCAGCTTGTGGATTTGAACTGCTGACCTTTTTGTTAGCAGCCAAACTCTTAACCACTGAGCCACCAGGGCTCAAAAAAATGGAACTTGTATTGTTAGTATTACCTGCCCATATCTCCCTACTCCCCTCCCCAGGCAGCATTAGCAGCTCTGTCCTGAAGTCAGGTCAGGCCAGCCCAGGACAGCCTTGGTGGCTGGTCCCCAGGAGTCCCCTTAACTTGAAGAAACAGTGAATGGTGGGGCTGTCAATAACCCAGGCTCCACTGCCTTGGGATGAGGAAACTTGGAGGGAACAATTGAAATGCAGAGATGGCAAGGGGCCCATAAAACCGACCTGACAGGAATCTTTTCCTTGGTCGCTATAGCCACAGATAACCCCTGCCGTGACATAGTCCAAAGAGCTTGCCAACATATACTGGAAAATCTCATTACATTTCTCATAGCGAATAACGCTTATCTCAGCTTCCTGAAGTATAAGAGGTACGTCCTGCGATTCATCTGCAGAGAGACAACTTAGCAGTGAGTAGATCTGTATAAGTGGGGCATGAGCCCCCAGCACCCACTCTGGGTCCTGAAACAGTGCATTCACACACCCCTTAGAGGAAGGTAGGGCAGTAATTGGTCCCATTTGACACAGGAGGAAATTGAGGCCCAAAGACGACATGGGGAAAGGAGGAGGTAAGAAGTAAAACCAAGACAGGAGAAGGCAGAATAGGTTAGAAGAGGGAGAGACATAACCAAGCCTCTGTCACTGTGAGTAGCAGTAACAATAGTGACAGGTGGCCTGTGGATCAGTCAAGCATCTTTTCAGAGCAGGATGACAGACTCTAAGACAGGTAGCACCCCAAAGGTACAATATCCAGCTTCTTCCCAGGGTAGCAGGTCCGACGGCCTCATGAACAGGGGCCCTGTACCTCTGCCTACACCCCCAGGGACAGGATGCTCCTCACCCACCAAGGCAGGTACCTCCAGTGAGGGGCAGCTCTGACTGGCAGACAGTTCATCATTCCCTGAGCTGAAATCCACCCTAGAGAGAATCCCACCATTTCTGGTACCCAGCCCCCAGGCCCTGACATACCAATAGAAATTTGTAACACAGTTGAATATTTAGTCCCTGGCAGCATCTTCTCAAGCCCACCCCGCTTACCCACGAGCTAGAAAATCTGCCTCCCTGTTCCTGCTCCTCCCCTCCTTTAGTTTGCAGGCCAACCCCAGGATACAAGGCAGCCTCTTCCCTGGCTCAGGTCTGCTATAGTCTTGCTTCACAGTCTCACCGCTTTCTTGTAGTTTGCCCCATCCGGTCACCCAGCACTCCGTATCAGCTTGCACCAGGAAAGCCTTTTCAGGGAGGCACACAGGCTGGATGTGCGAGGAGTAATTCACAGGGAATTCGAGCAGAGCAAGGGCAATATCATTTGTGATTCTTCCAATGAGGCTAAAATCTTCGTGGATTAGGATGTCTCGTACTGGGACAATGACTGCCATTCTTGAGTCATGATGCACATGGATGTCTCCAAGCTTCGCCGTGTATTCCATATGGCTGCAGGGAGATCCTAGAGGGTCTACACTCAATTTTCACACTAGCCACCTGCTTCCCAGCCTGGCCCCACCCTCCCATGACAGAAATACAGCCCCCTCCCTCCCTCTAAACCAACTTCTTCCCCAGATCCCTGATCATTCTAGACCAGTGGTTCTCAAAGTGTGGTCCCCTGACCAGCAGCATCAACATCACTTGGGAACTTGTTAGAAATGCAAATTCTCAGGACCCCACCCGTGACCTACTGAATCAAAAACTTTGGAAGCTGGACACAGGCAATCTGTGTTTTAACAAGCCCCGCAGGTACTTCTGATGCTCATTAAAGTCTGAGAACCACTGACGTAGCCAAATGATTCTACTAAGCCCCATTCCCTTTAAATATCCCTCCTTGTAAACCTTTGCCCACATGCTGGCTCCCAGCTGGCATTTCTCCCTCTTCTTGCCACTTAGCTTGAAAGTTTACCAATGGTGGCTTTGAAACTGATAGTGGGTCTTGACTTTCTAGGCTACCATGGGCTCTAACATCACCTACCTCTGGCTACAGCCCTCAGAGCAGGGCCTGTGACCCCCTTTTTTTTTTTCAGATAAGGAAAAGGAAGAACATGGAGGGGTACCGAATTGTCTCCAAGTCACACAGACTGACCAGGGGCCCAAGCCCTGAGCCCCAGACACTCACCCAAATATGCAGTGGGCAGCTGTTAGCACCCAACGATGGCTGATGAGGGAGCCTCCACATAAATGTACGTTATTAATCTGCAGGCTCACCTGCCAGGGCCACTTCTTCTGCACAGCGGGTAGTCCACCAACTACCCTCATAGTCGGATGGCCACATCCTGGAGCAGGTCAATGAAGGGAGGGGACTGAAAGTCAAGTCTCTGCTCACCACCACCACCACTACCACCACCCTGCCTGCCCAGGCAGAGAAGGGAATTTTCCAAATCCCCAGAGCAGGGCCCTGGCCCTTCAGACCCCAGGACAAGTCAGGGTGGGGTCCACTCAGGCCTCCAGGAAAGGATAGTGTCCACCTGAGACCCTCCTTCTCCAGGGAAGGGTCCCCCCACCCTGAAACCAGGCCTGTTCTTCGGGCAGGGCCTGGCCCAGAAACATCACCTGGAGTAAGTGCTGGCACCGGTGCGTGCAAGGTTGGTGATCGTCTGCTTGGGGTTGACAGAGCCCTGTAGAAGTCACCTGGGGTAACCGACACCAAAGAGGGGTCTCCCACGTTCCCACCGGACCCAGGGACCCCGAAGGATGGCTGAGCCCCGACAGGTGGTGGGCTCTGCGGCCTCGCTCCAGGGTCCTGGCGGCCCTCTCTCGAGGGGAGAGGGGAGCGGGAGCGCGGCACCGACCTGCCCCGAGCCCCCTCGGCGCCTGCCCGGGCCTCGCTGAGCCGGGGCTGAAGGAGCAGGAGCAGAACCAACAGAGCCAGGGGGCCGCCGCCGCCGCGGAGGGGGCCGCCCGGGGACGCCATGGGCACCGCCAGGGGTTCGGGCCTTCTCGTGGCACCCCCTCGCGGCCGCTGCCGGCCCTGCTCTCGGTTCTGGCGGGAAACTGGGACCAGGCGGTGGCCCGCGGGGTCGTCGGAGGGGCGGGCCAGCTGGCTGGGGCCGGGAGTCTGTGCTCTCACGAGTCTTCCCTCCTCTCAGCTCTTCGTGGACTCAATGATGGGGCGACTCCCCGCCGGTCAGTGTCCCCCGGCCTAGGTCCCCGGCCACACTGCAGCTTCCTAGCAGGTGCCACCCGACCACCGGTTGTTCACACAGAGATGCACCCACACCTCCCTGCTGCACCGAGGAGCTTCCTCAGGTTCAGATTTGTTGTTAGGTGCGGTCAAGTGGTTCTGACTCATAGGGACCCTAGAGAACAAAACACTGCCCAGTCCTATGCCATTCTCACAACCATTGCTATGTTTGAGCCCATTGTGGCAGCCGCTGTGTCAATCCATCTCATTGAGGCTCTTCCTATTTTCACTGACCCTCTACCAAGCATGATGTCCTTCTTCAGGACATGTCCTGATAACATGTCCAAAGAATATGAGAGAAGATTTGCCATTTTCGCTTCTGAGGAGCATTCTGGCTGTATTTGTTCCAAGACAGATTAGGGCCAGGCATTTCTCAGCACCTCCCTCTTCCACTTGTTCACAATAATAATTAAAACTCCTTAGCATGAATGTTGCAGTTATCACTAGCCACCGGGTTAGAGATGATAATGCTACCTTTTAAAAAATTACCTTTTTAAAAATCAACATCCACATGAAAAGGTGTTCATCATTAACTATTAGGGAAGTGCAAATTAAAACCACAATGATCACTACCTGCCTATCAAAATAGCTACAATAAAAAATAGTGACAACACCAAATGCTGGCAGATGCTGAGAAATATACATATATTGCTGGTGGGAATGCAAAATATTCCAGCAACTCTGGAAAATAGATTAGCAGTTTCTTAAAAGACTAAATATGCAATTACCAAATGACCCAACGATTGCACTCCTGGGCATTTATCCCAGAGAAATGAAGATTTATGCACCAAAAACAAACAAACAAAAAATCTGTACAAATGTTTATAGTAGCTATATTCAAAATTGGAAACCGTGATGGCGTAGTGGTTAAGTGCTACGGCTGCTAACCAAAGGGTCGGCAGTTTGAATCCGCCAGGTGCTCCTTGGAAAATCTATGGGGGCAGTTCTACTCTGTCCTACAGGGTCGCTATGAGTCGGAATCGACTCGATGGCACTGGGTTTGGTTTTCTGTTTTTATATTCAAAATAGCTGACATCTGGAAACAATCCTATGATAGAATAATGGCCTCCCAAAGATATCCAGGTCCTAATCCCCAGGACCTGTGAATATGTTTAACTTCACAAGGCAAAAGGGATGTGATTAAGTTAAGGATTTTGAGATGGGGAAATTACCCTGAATTATCTGGATGGGCCCAAAGTAATCCCGGGGTCCTTGTAAGAGGACGAAACACTGCCCTATCCTATGCCATTCTCACAGTCGTTGCTATGTTTGAGCCCATTGCGGGTTCAGAGTCAGAGGAGGTAGGACAACAGAAGCAGAGGTCAGAGAGAGAAATTTGAAAATGTTATGCTGCTGGTTTTGAAGACGGAGGAAGGGGCCCCAAGCCAAGGAATGCAGGCAGCTTCTAGAAGCTGGAAATGGCAAGGTAACGGATTCTTCCCTAGAGACTCCAGAAGGAACACGGCCCTGCCAACATCTTGATTTTAAGACTTCGGCTCTCCAGAACTGTAAGATAATACATGTGTGTTGTTTTAAGCCACTAAATTTGTGGTAATTTCTTACAGTAGCAATAGGAAACTAACACAAATCCAGATGTTCTTCAATGGGTAAATGATTAAACAAACTGTGGTACATATACACCGTGGAATACTAATCAGCAATAAACTGTGGTACATATACACCATGGAATACTAATCAGCAATAAACTGTGGTACATATACACCGTGGAATACTAGTCAGCAATAAACTGTTGTACATATACACCGTGGAATACTAGTCAGCAATAAACTGTGGTACATATACACCGTGGAATACTAGTCAGCAATAAACTGTGGTACATATACACCATGGAATACTAGTCAGCAATAAACTGTGGTACATATACAGCATAGAATACTAATCAGCAATAAAATGTGGTACATATAAAAAAGGAATACTAGTCAGCAATAAACTGTGGTACATATACACCATGGAATACTAGTCAGCAATAAACTGTGGTACATATACACCATGGAATACTAGTCAGCGATAAAAGGAATGAACTATTAATACACGCAACAACTTGGATGAATCACCAGGGAATGATGCTAAGGAAGGAAAAAAAAAAAAAAGAAAGAAATTTCCAAAAAGGTACATGCTGTATGGCTCCATTTTTGAAAAGACAAGATTTTAAAAATGAAGAACAGATCAGAGATTACCTGTAGTTAAGGAGATAGGTGTGGTTTTAAAAGAACGACACAAGGGGTCCTGTAGCAATGGAACTGTTCTGTGTCTTGGCTGGTGGTAGTGAATACATGAACCTACGTATGTGATAAAATGATACAGAACTAAATACCCACTCCTATGTTCTCCCAGTGCAGGTGAAACTGGAGAAACCTGAATAACATAGGTGAAAGGCATCGATGTCAATATCCTTGGTACTATGATCTCATCTCTCTGTATTATTTTTTACAAATGCATGTGAATCAACAATCATCTCAAAATAAAAGGCTTAATTTAAAAAAAAGTAAAACACCCAATTATACAGCATTAATAAGATTGACTTTTGTACATGGTATTGTTATTGCCCAATCTGAATCACAGAATCTTGACTTTACAAGCTAAGTGTGGTCTATTTGTTAAATCCCGCTAGCTTATTATTAGGAAAGCAAGTTATTTTCATTGTGGAAAAATGAGAAAAAACATTTAAGCAAAAAGGGAGAAATCTCATTATCTTAATAATTGGACACATACTTTTGGAGACCACCTTTTCATATAGCCAGATATCTTGTCAACAAATATATTTTAACAAATTCACAGGCAGTCTGGAATTAGGAACACCCAACTTAAGCATAGCTCCAAACCAACCTCCATAAAGCCTGTTATATTAAAAAGTCAAGGTACATACAATGGTTCATAATAACAAACAGGCCCTACTTTGCGTTGTACTTTAAAACATTATTATTATTATTACTGTATTATTATGTTAAAGATTTTTTTAATATTTTATTATCATGTTAAAGATGTTTAGGGTATCTGGAAGTGTTTCTTTAACGGTTTTTATGCACAGAAAGGTACACTATATACTACTGTATATACTAAGACAAACATTTGACTAACTGACATCAGATATGAACTGAATCTAAGAGTTCTGACTTACGTACAAATTTGCTTTAATGACAGGATTAGGAACAGAATTCATTCGTAATCGGGGACTGCCTGTACAAGCTAAAAAAATCAACATCAAGTCCAATTTGCCATCTTTTCCAGTCATCTTTAGGTGTTGCTAGTCCAGCCTTTGCTTATCTCAAAACTTATTAGAATGCTCCTTTTGAAGTCATTCTAAATTCTCTCCTTGAGAAGGAGTGTCCTTCAATGCAGTCTGACCTCAACATCCAAGTTCTAGACCTCAAGCCAGGTTCAGGCAACATTTCTCACAATCTCTGCTATTTTTCCTTCTCTGCAGTTGGTGAATTCTACCCAATGACAGCCTTATTAAAGAACAGTCTTGCTTTGTTTTTCAGCCACCAGAACCATATGGGAAGTTATAATATCTCTTTCATAGATGATAAACATAAAAAAAAAAATACTGACCAATAATTGCAATACACTATAATAAGTTTCCTAAATGAAAGGTATATTAGCTATCTTTTAAGCAACATCAAAATTTAAAATTTCCTCTGATGTAGCAACTCTGCTGGCAATGTATTCTATACCCCCCAAAATCAAACAAGTTGTCATTGAGCCAATTCTGATTCATGTCAACCCCATGTGTTTCAGAGTAGAACTTCCCTCCATAGGGTTTTCAACGGCTGTGATCTTTCAGAAGTAGATTGCCAGATTTTCTTCCAAGGTATAGATATTCCTTAAGAAAATATGCCAAGTATACCAAAATACATACATACAAGAAGGCCCTCTTGTAGCAACCATTTGTAATACCAAAACACCATGCTGTTGTTGTTGTTATAGTTGTTAGGTGCTGTCCAGTTGGTTCTGACTCATAGCAGCCCTGTGTACAACAGAACAAAACACTGCCTGTTCCTGGACATTATGCTTGGTAAAGTGGAGGGTCAGTGAAAGAGAGGAAGACCCTCAATGAGATGGCTTGACACAGTGGCTGCAACAATGGGCTCAAGCATAACAATAATTGTGAGGATACTGCAGGACCAGGCAGTGTTTTGTTCTGTTGTACATAAGTTCACTATGAGTCAGTACCAACTCAACAGCACCCAACAACATAACAACAACCAAAAGGTCAGTGGTTTGAACACACCAGTTGTTCCTCAGGAGAAAGATGTGGCAGTCCACTTCTGTAAAGACTACAGCCCTGAGAACCTTATGGGGCAGTTTTACTCTGTCCTATAGTGTCACCATGAGTTGGAATCAACTCAGTGGCAATGGGTTTGGTTTGAGCTGCCAGGCTGCAATCAAGACAACAGCCAGTGTTGGGTTCCCACTGGGAGGTTTGATTGGGGATGGTTCACTTCCAAGCTCACTCAGGTTGTTCCCTGAATTCATTTACTTGTGGATGTAGGACTCATGACAACTTGCTTCTTCAAAGCTAGCAAGGGGAGCAAGAGTCAAGAGTGAGTCTTATATATTGCAATGAGTGACGTCCCAATTACAGAGGGAAAAAAAAGCCAGACTCACTTTTAAAATGTCCTGAGTGGAGAAGTAAAAATTAATAATTTTATTAAATATTGACCCCTTGTTGTTGTTAGGTGTGGTTGCTTTGGTTCCAACTCATAGCGACCCTATGTACAACGCAACAAAACACAGCTCAGTCCTGCGCCATCCTCACAAAATTGTTGTTATGTTTGAGCCCATTGTTGCAGTCACTGTGTCAATCCATCTCTTTGAGGGTCTTCCTGTCTGTCTCTGACCCTCTACTTTACTAAGCACGATGTCCTTCTCTAGGGACTGATCCCTCCTGACAACATGTCCAAAGTATGTGAGACATAGTCTCGCCATCCTTGCTTCTAAGGAGCACTCTGATTGTACTTCTTCCAGGACAGATTTGTTCATTCTTTTGGCAGTTCATGGTACATTCAATATTCTTCAAATGCATCAATTCTTCGGTCTTCCTTATTCATCTTCCAGCTTTCACATGCATCCCCCTAAGTCCACATCTATTTAAGATTTTGTGTGATAAAATGGGAAGTATGGGACTAATGGACCACAACTACCACAGCCTCCACCAGAGTGAGTTCTGCACACCTAGTTGGTGTCTGACTACCACCACCAAGTGCTCTGACAGGGGTCACAATAGACGGTCCTGGACAAGCCTGGAGAACAATGCAGAAAAATTCAAACTCACAAAAAAAAAAGACCAAACTTACTGATCTGACAGAGACTGGAGACACCCTTTTAACTCAGAATTGAAGTCACTCCTGAGTTTTGCCCTTCTGCCAAAGATCAGACAGGCCTATAGAACAAACAATAACACACATATTTCAGTCAAGTATACAAGAATAAATGGGCACACCAGCCCAGGGCCAAGGATGAGAAGGCAGAAGGGGACAGGAAAGCTGGATGAAACGAAATGGGGAACCCAAGGTCAAGAAGGGGAGACTGGTGATACATCATGGGGTTGACAAACAATGTCACAAAATAATATGTGTCTTAATTGTTTAACGGGAAACAAATTTGCTCTGTAAAGTTTCACCTAAACCACAGTAAAAAAAAGAAATGGGAAGTATGCATAAAGTATGATATTGACTTAAAGAAAATGTGTGCAATTGTTTGAACTGTGAGCTGAACTAGCTGCTTTTATCATGGAACATCATTTTTACTTTAAAAGAATGACCAATAGTCAAACTCTGGTTGTTTAGACTTTAGTATTTGGAAGACATTTTCCCAAAAATAAAGTTAGAATCTGCAACTCTATTAAGAAAAACAACTGACACCATTTGCCACCAATGATAAAAATCAAGCTTTCAAGTGAAAGTTTGAATTTAGGAAAATTTGTATTTGCTACCATGAAATTTTCTGATAACAGTGGTGGTTATGTGAATGGATGTGATTTTGATATTGTATAATGAAATATGTCAACATTGGAACTACATGAACCAATATTTTCCAATTATTTTACAAAATTATGCTTGGATAAAAGATCCATTCAAAGTGCAAGATAGACTGATGGTCAAGGGGTTCAAAAACTTTCAGATTCCACATTGCAACTAACTTTAAAGAAACTACCACTTGTCAAGTTTTGGTGTAATATAAAACAATAAAAGACTATCTAAAGTTATTTGAAAAAACTTAAAATACCCCTCCTTTTCCAACGGCATATCCATGTGAAGCCAGATTTTCTTCATACATTTCAGCCGAAACAATAAATTGAATGCAGAAGAGAATGAGAATACAGCTGTCTTCTATTAAACCTGACGTTAAGGAAATTTGAAAAACTGTAAAACAATTCCACTCTTCTCACTAATTTTTTTTCTTTTGGAAAATAATTTTTTTCATAAGATAGGTCATTTATGTTAACATGTACATGTTTATTTCTTTTTTAATAAATTATATTTTTAAAAATTCTGTTTTAATTTCTAATGCAATCAATATTGATATATATAAAACACATAAACCAAATATCTAGAGTTCTCAAAAAATTTCGAGAATGTAAGAATATCCTAGGGGCCCTGGTGGTGCAGTGGTTAACAGCACAAGCTGCTAACTGAAAGGTCCGAAGTTCGAATCCAGCAGCTGCTCCTTGGAAACCTTATGGGGCAGTTCTACTCTGTCCTATACGGTTGCTATGTGTCATAATTGACTTGACGGCAAAGGGTTTGGTTTGGTTCTGGTTTTTAAGATGATCCTGAGACCAAAAAGTTTAAGATCTCTATTTTTTATCCATTTGCTATTTCATTGATCTCCACTCCTGTCTTTATTCCCTTCCTCTGCTTCATTTGAAATAATCTCCTTTCCTTTTTCTAGCTTAATTATGTAGAAGCTTAGATAATGGATTTAAAATCTTTCTTCTTTTCCAAATAAGTATTTAAAGTTAGAAATTTTCATCTGAACACTGCTTTAGTTCCATTCCACAAAATTTGGTATGTTATGTTTTCATTATGATTCAGTTCAAAACAGTTTCTAATTCTCCGTGTGGTCTTTTTTTTTTTTTTAAATAATATTTTATAGTATTTTTGGTGAAGGTTTACATACCAGTTTAGGTTCCCATTCAGCAATTTCTACACAAGTTGTTCAGTGACATTGGTTACATTCCTCACAATGCGTGAACATTCTCATTATTTCTGTTCTGGTTTTTCCATTTCCATTAATCTAGTTTCCCTGTCCCCTTACATTCTCATCTTTGTTTTAAAGTAATTGTTGACCATTTGATCTCATTTGGTCTCATTTTTTTAAAGCTACACAGTACTTACGGGTGATAGTCATTATTTTTCTGAGCCAATTTGTTATTCAGCTACAAGGTAACCTCAGGGGTTAGTTTCAGTTCCAGGTTTAAAGAGTATCTCAGGGTAATAGCCTTGGGGAGCCTTCCAGTCTCAACCAGTCCAGGGGGTCTGTTATTTTGTTTTTGTTTTTGTTTTTAGGAATTGGGGTTCTGTTCCACATTTTTCTTCCATTGTATCAGGGTCCATCTATTGTGGCCCTGATTATAACAGCAGGTAGTGGTAGCCAGGCACCATCTAGTTCTTCTGATCTCAGGGTAGATGAGGCCATGGTTCGTGTAGACTATTGGTCCTGTAGGTTAGTTTCTTCTTTGAATCTTTGGTTTCCTTCTTTCCCTTTTGATCCAGATGAGTAAGGACTAACAGCTGTATCTTAGATAGCCTCTCTCAGGCTTTTAGAACTGCAGACAGCATTCACAAAATTAGAATATATAATATAACTTTTGAACTATATTATACCAATTGACCGAGATGTCTCATGAGACTATGGTCCTAATCCTTCAAACCCAGAAATCCAGTCCCTCGAAGTACTTGGCCTCACGGTCTCTTTTTGATACATAGGTTATTTAAAAGTTTGTTGTTTGGACACTTGAGACTGTGTTGGCATCTCCTGTCTGGAGAGGGGATGAGAGGATAGAGAGAGTTGGAAGCTGGCAAAATTGTCACGAAAGGAGAGACTGAAAGGGCTGACTCATTAGGGGGAGAGCAAGTGGGAGTACGGAGTAAGTTGTATATAAACTTATATGTGACAGTCTGACTTGATTTGTAAACGTTCACTTGAAGCTCAATAAAAGTTAATAATTAATTAATTAATTAATTAAAAATAAAGAGGGAATATCAGTCAAGTGGAAATCAGAACAAAAAAAAAAGTTTGTTGTTTAATTTCCACAAGTTTGGAGATTTTTCGGATATTTGTTATTTTACTTCATTGTCATCAAAGACCATACACTTCATGATTGTCAGCATTTTACACTTATGGAGACATATCTTATGGCCTAGGATATGATCTTTATTGGTAAATGTTCCATGTGTACTTGAAAGGAATCTGTCTTCTTCAGTTATTAAATGTTCCATGTCAACAAAGTCAACTTGTTTAACAGTGCTGCTCTTCACTGCAAGTCTTCACTATTCTTAGTGATTTTTTTGTCTACTCATCCTATCAATTATTGAGAGTGGAGTATTGAAATCTACAACTATAATTATGGACGTGTCTATTTTTTCTTTCAGTTCTGTCCATTTTTGCTTCATGGATTTTGAAACTCTGTATTTAGACATATTTATATTTAGGATTGTTACATCTTCTTGATGAATTGTACCTTTTATCATTATAATATATCCCTGTTTATCTATGGCTACATTCCTTTTCCTGACATCTACTTTCGTGATATTAACATAACCACTTCGGCTTTCTTATTATTATATTCGCATAGTATATCTTTTTCCTTTTCCTTTTTTTAACCTAACTGTGCCTTATATTTAAAGTGCTTGTGAGGCCCCAGATAAGTAAAGCATTACCGAAAAAGAAGAAAAAAGTGGGAGGCCTCACCCTACCTGAATTTATAACATATTATACTGCCACAGTAGGTAGTCAAAACAGCCTGGTACTGGTACAACAACAGTTACATAGACCAATGGAACAGAATTGAGAATCCAGACATAAATCCATCCACATATGAGCAGCTGATATTTGACAAAGGCCCAAAGTCAGTGAAATGGGGAAAAGACAGTCTCTTTAACAAATGGTGCTGGCATAGCTAGATATCCATCTGCAAAAAAATGAAACAAGACCCATACCTCACACCATGCACAAAAACTAACTCAAAATGGATCAAAGACCTAAATATAAAAACTAAAACAATAAATATCATGGAAGAAAAAATAAGGACAATGCTGGGAGCCCTAATACATGGCACAAACAGAATACAAAACATTGCTAACAATGCACAAACACCAGGAGAGAAGCTAGATAACTGGGAGCTCCTAAAAATCAAACACCTATGCTCATCCAAAGACTTTACCAAAAGAGTAAAAGGGTTACCTACAGACTGGGAAAAAGTTTTTAGCTATGACATTTCCAGTCAGCGTCTAATCTCTAAAATCTACATGATACTGCAAAAACTCAACAACAAAAAAACAAATAACCCAATTAAAAAGTGGGCAAAGGATATGGATAGGCACTTCACTAAAGAAGACATTCAGGCAGCTAACAGATACGTGAGGAAATGCTCGTGATCATTAGCCATTAGAGAAATGCAAATCAAAACTACAATGAGATACCATCTCACTCCAACAAGGCTGGCATTAATCCAAAAAACACAAAATAATATATCCTGGAGAGGTTGTGGAGAGACTGGAACACTTATATGCTGCTGGTGGGAATATAAAGTTGTACAATCACTTTGGAAACCGATCTGGTGCTTCCTCAAAAAGCTAGAAATAGAACTACCATGCAACCCAGAAATCCCACTCCTTGAAATATATCCTAGAGAAATAAGAGCCTTTACATGAACAGATATATACACACCCATGTTCATTGCAGCACTGTTTACAGTAGCAAAAAGATGGAAGCAACCAAGGTGCCCATCAATGGATGAATGGATAAATAAATTATGGCATATTCACACAATGGAATACTGCTCATCAATAAAGAACAATGATGAATCCGTGAAACATTTCATAACATGGAGGAATCTAGAAGGCATTATACTGAGTGAAATTAGTCAGTTGCAAAAGGACAAATATTGTATGAGACCACTATTATAAGAACTCAAGAAGTAGTTTAAACACAGAAGAAAATATTCTTTGGTGGTTACAAGAGTGGGGAGGGAGGAAGGGAGAGGGGTATTCATTAATTAAATAGTAGACAAGAGCTATTTTAGGTGAAGGGAAAGACAACATGCAGTATAGGAGAGGTCAACACAACTGGACTAAACCAAAAGCAAAGAAGTTTCTTGAATAAACTGAACACTTTGAAGGCCAGAGTAGCAGGTGGGGGTTTGGGGATCATGGTTTCAGGGGACATCTAGGTCAACTGGCATAATAAAATCTGTTAAGAAAACATTCTGCATCCCACTTTAGAGAGTGGGGTCTTAAAAGCTAGCAAGTGGCCATCTAAGATGCATCAGTTGGTCTCTACCCACCTGGAGCAAAGGAGAAGGTAATTATGAGCCCAAGACACAAGGTAATTATGAACCCAAGAGACAGAAAGGGCCACATAAATCAGAGACTACATCAGCCTGAGACCAGAAGAACTAGATGGTTCCCAGCTACCACCGATGACTGCCCTGACAGGGAACACAACAGAGAATCCCTGATGGAGCAGCAGAGCAGTGGGATGCAAATCTCAAATTCTCATAAAAAGACCAGACTTAATGGACTGACTGAGACTAGAAGGACCCCAGAGATCATGGTCCCTAGACTTTCTGTTAGCTCAAGACTAGAGCCATTCCCAAAGCCAACTCTTCAGACAGAGATTGGACTGGACCATAGGATAGAAAATGATACTGGTGAGGAGTGAGCTTCTTAGCTCAAATAGACACATAAGACTATGTGGGCAGATCCTGTCTGGAGGGAAGATGAGAAGGCAGAGAGGAACAGAAGCTGGCTGAATGGAAGCAGAAAATACAGGGTGGAGAGGAGGATAGTGTTGACTCATTAGGGGGAGAGCAACTAGGAGTACATAGCAAAGTGTATATAAATTTTTGTATGAGAGACTCACTTGATTTGTAAACTTTCACTTAAAGCACAGTAGAAATAAAAATAAATGGATACCCAGAAAACTGTGGTCCTGGTCAGTGAGTTTCTGGGGAAAAAAATAAATGAATAAAGTGCATATCCTCCGCCAAAACTATTGCCCTGAGGTAAACTTTAAACCTTAAACCAAAAATATTCCCTGAAGTCTTCTTAAAACCAAGCGATAGTTCAGCTTAATTAGTAAAGAATGTCTGCCCTGAGCATTGTGTTGTTTTAAGATCTATGTGGGATCAAATTGACAGCAGCAACTCAAAAGATTAGATAGGAACCTTAGGGGGCAGTGAGTTTATGTTAATGGGAGAGGAACAACTCAAAAAAGGCAGATAAGAATGGTTGCACAGCTTGAGGAATGTAATCAATGTCACTGAATTGTACATGTAGAAACTGTTGAATTGGTGTACGTTTTGCTGTGCATATTCTTAACAACAACAAAATAAAATAAATTTTTTTTCAAATAAATAAAGTGTATTTCCTGTAGACAGTGTAGTTGGTTCTTTATTCCAGTCTGAAAATCTCAGTCTTTTTGTTGGGTTATCCAGACCATTTACATTTAGTGTAATTATTGATATGATTGAGTTTGTCTGATATTGGCCATTTGTTCTCTAATCCATTTGTTCTTCCCTCCATCTTCTTTTTCCAACTTATTTTGGATTAACTCTGACTTCCTTTCTCTCTTTCTGTGGATTCCGTTTTATCTCCACAAATGGCTTATTAGATACATCTTTTTGTTTTATTTTTTAGTGGTTGCTATAGTGTTTTCAATATAAATCTTTAATTTATCATAATCTGTCTTCAAATAATATAACACTTCTATATGATGTCATTTCTTAAAAAGAAATGTAAAGAGAAGTCTTTAACAAAATCAACATTTCTGGCCTACTTCATTCCTTTGTACAGACTCAAATTTTTATCTGATATTATTTTCCTTCAAGCTAAAGAACTTAAACATTTCTTGAAGTGTAAACCTGTTGGAAAGGAATTCTCTCAGCTTTTGTTCATTAGAGTCTTTATTTCATGTTCACTATTGAAACACATTTTTACTTCTTATGGGATTCTAAATTTACTTTTCTTTCAGCACTCAGAGATGATATTCTGCAGTCTTCTGACTTGTATTGTTTCTAAAGAGAAGTTTTCAGTCATTCTTATTTTTGTCCCTCTGTATGTAATGTATCTTTTTTTCCAGTTGCTTTTAAGCTCTATTGGTGGTTTTTAACAATTCAGTTATTATGTTCAGCAGTGTGGTTTTCTTTGTGTTTACCTTGCTTGGGGTTTGTTGTGTTTCACTTAGAAATGTAGGCAAAGTTTGGGAGTCTTAGTCCTTTCCTTATTCCTCACTACTCCTCTGACTACTCAAGATACAAGCACTTGGTAGTTCACAGCTTGAAATTTTTCTGTGTTTTGCAGCTGACGACCTGAAAGGAAGTAAAATGTGCCTGAAAGGTAAAGCCAGATTTTAAGGCTCATGCTGCCGGCATATAGGAGGAAACTTAAAGGCCATTAAGTGAAGATATAGCACCTGCATCGAAGATGTCATAACAGATAAATGTATGTTGAAGGACAGTCCTCCACCAGCATCAAGAAAGCCCTAAATTGTCCTTCAACTTGGAAGACTGCTTACAGCCTAAATTGAGAAGGTGTATCTCACTATGACTTTAAAGGATTAAGAAATCTGATCTGACAGGAGAAACTAAATATATCCTGAGGATGTTATTAGGGGTAAGAGTGGAACTGAGAAAAATTCTGACTCTTAGCAACTCTAATTTTTCAAAAAGGCAAAACAATTTGTTTTTTTATCTATACTCATGATATGTTATCACTTTTAACTGTAAGTCTGTCTTAATGTGAGTCTTCTGAAATTACCTGCATCTTCTGAAGCAGGTACAACCTTGGATGCCTGTTATTCAAGTGCAAATGTATTCATTTTTACTTTTTAGTTTATGATGCCAGTTTTCAAAGTAGCTTTCCTAAGTTACCCTCGTACCTTTATGTTGATCCACATTCTGCCCAACACTTGTTGCCACAGTTGCCAATTTTTGCCATCGTGGTCAGCACAAAATTGTATATCACTGTGGTTTTGAATAGCATTTCCCTGAAGGTGAGCATATTTTCATATCTTTATTAGATATTTTTGCCTCCTTTTGTTTTTTCATGACTTCTACCCAATTTTATATTGGGTTGCTTTTAAAATATGTTTTGTTTGAGTTTTTATATATACTAAACATCTGCCACTGTCGCTTCTCTGCTACTGCCAGTCCTCTGTGGCTGCCAGTGCTCTATCCATTCACAGTTTCAAAACCACTCTCACATTTTAAGTATCTGTTGGAGGGGCACCCCACTCTCTTGGTACCAAGTTTTGTCTTACTCATCTAGTGCTGATATAATAGAAATACCACAAGTGAATGGCTTTAACAAAGAGATTTATTTTCTCACAGTCTAGTAGGCTGGAAGTCCAAATTCAGGGCATCAGCTCCAGGGGAAGGCTTTCTCTCTCTGTCAGCTCTGGAGGAAGGTCCTTCTTATCAATCTTCCCCTGGACTAGGAGCTTGTCTGTGCAGGAACCCCGGGTCCAAAGGATGTGCTCTTCTCCCGGCACTACTTTCTTGATGGTATGAGGTTCCCCACTCTTTTCTTGTTTCCCTTTCCTTTTATCTCTTGTAAGATAAAAGGTGGCGCAGGCCAAACCCCAGGGAAACTCCCTTTACATTGGATCAGGGATGTGACCTGAGCAAGGGTGTTACATCCCACCCTAATCCTCTTTAACCACAGGCAGAGATTATGATTTATAACACATTGGAAAATCACAAAATGGAAGACAATCACACAAGTTGACACATATTTTGGGGGGACACAATTCAATCCATGACACACATAATGCATGGATGATTTTCAAAAGCAGTATTTGGATCATAAGAAGCCAGACCAAAAGAGCACTTACTGTATGATTCTATTTATGCAAATTTCAGTAGCATACAAACCTAATTTGATAGTAATCAGAACAGTGGTTACCTGTGGGAGAGATTAGAAACGGGCACAAAATTTGATCAAAGATTCTATACAGGAATCTTGATCTAAAGGGGGAAAACATAGAACATAATTTCAAATTTTCACGGACTCCAGACTTTCTGGAGCCATGGGGGCTGGATGAACCCCTGAAATTACTGCCTTGAGATAATCTTTAAACTTTAAACCAAAAATATCCCCTGAAGTCTTCTTAAAAATCAAACAATAGTTTAGCTTAACTAGTAAAAATATGTCTGCCTTAAGCATTATGCTCTTTTAACAACTATCTGTATGGAATCAAAGTGACAACAGCAACTCAAAAGATTAGATGGGAACCTTAGGGGACAATGAGTTTATGCTAATAGGGGAGGAACAACTAAGAAAAGGAGGGTGAGAATGGCTGTACAACTCAAAGAATATAATCAATGTCATTGAATTATAAATGTAGAAACTGTTGAATGGATATGTTTTGCTGTGTATATTCTTTTTTTTTAATTGTGCTTTAAGTGAAAGTTTACAAACCCCAAGTCAGTCTCTCATACAAAAACTTATATACACCTCGCTATATACTCCTAGTTGCTCTCCTCCTAATGAGACAGCACACTCCTTCCCTCTACTCTCTATTTTCGTATCCATTCGGCC
Organism: Loxodonta africana; assembly: GCF_030014295.1. Taxonomy (NCBI): domain Eukaryota; kingdom Metazoa; phylum Chordata; class Mammalia; order Proboscidea; family Elephantidae; genus Loxodonta; species Loxodonta africana. The sequence continues at coordinate 26,114,185 of NC_087363.1, read as the reverse complement.
AACTTCTGCCCCCCTCTTCCCCCTTATCTCTTCTCCAGACAGGAGCTGCCCACATAGTCTCATGTGTCTACTTGAGCCAAGGAGCTCACTCTTCCCCAGTATCATTTTCTATCCCGTAGTCCAGTCCAATCCCTGTCTGAAGAGTTAGCTTTGGGAATGGTTCCTGTCTTGGGCTAACAGGTCTGGGGACCATGACCTCTGGGGTTCTTCTAGCCTTGGTCGGACCATTAAGTCTTTTCTTTTTACAAGAATTTGGGGTCTGTGCTGTGTATATTCTTAACAATAACAACAAAATAAAATTTAAAAAAAGTAAAAAGAGGACAAGGTAACATCCTGGAATGACTGAATGTTCCCATCACGATTTGGGTGATGTTAACAAGGGCTATACATTTGTCAAAAATTCTTCCCTATAATCTGCACATCCTTGGTGTGTAAATTATGCCTCAATAAAGAAAGTAATAATGTAGAAATTCATTAAGAGATAATACAATAATTCACCAACATAAGTTTTTTTTAATAATTTTTATTGTGCTTTAAGTGGAAGTTTACAAATCAAGTCAGTCTGTCACATATAAATTTATATACACCTTTTTTTTTTTTTTTACTATACACTCCCATCTACTCTCATGCTAATGAGTCAGCCCGTTCCCTCCCTCCAGTCTCTCCCTTTGTGACCGTTCTGCCAGTTTCTAACCCTCTCTACCCTCGCATCTCCCCTCCAGACAGGAGATGCCAACACAGTCTCAAGTGTCCACCTGATACAAGTAGCTCACTCTTCATCAGCATCTCTCTCCAACCCATTGTCCAGTCCCTTCCATGTCTGATGAGTTGTCTTCAGGAATGGTTACTGTCCTGGGCCAACAGAAAGTTTGGGGACTATGACCGCTGGGATTCTTCTAGTCTCAGTTAGACCATTAAGTCTGGTCTTTTTATGAGAATGTGGGTTCTGCATCCCACTGATCTCCTGCTCCCTCAGGGGTTCTCTGTTGTGCTCCCTGTCAGGGCAGTCATCGGTTGTGGCCAGGCACCATCTAGTTCTTCTGGTCTCAGGATGATGTAAGTATCTAGTTCATGTGGCTCTTTCTGTCTCTTGGGCTCATAGTTATCGTGTGACCTTGGTGTTCTTCATTCTCCTTTGATCCAGGTGGGTTGAGACCAATTGATGCATCTTAGATGGCCGCTTGTTAGCATTTAAGACCCCAGACGCCACACTTCAAAGTGGGATGCAGAATGTTTTCTTAATAGAATTTATTTTACCAATTGACTTAGAAGTCCCCTTAAGCCATAGTCCCCAAACCCCCGCCCTTGCTCCACTGACCTTTGAAGCATTCAGTTTATCCCGGAAACTTCTTTGGTTTTGGTCCAGTCCAGTTGAGCTGACCTTCCCTGTATTGAGTATTGTCCTTCCCTTCACCTAAAGTAGTTCTTATCTACTAACTAATCAGTAAATAACCCTCTCCCACCCTCCCTCACTCCTCGCTCTCGTAACCACAAAATAATGTGTTCTTCTCAGTTTGTACTATTTCTCAAGATCTTATAATAGTGGTCTTATACAATATTTGTCCTTTTGCCTCTGACTAATTTCACTCAGCATAATGCCTTCCAGGTTCCTCCATGTTGTGAAATGTTTCACAGATTCGTCACTGTTCTTTGTCAATGCGTACTATTCCATTGTGTGAATATACCGTAATTTATTTAACCATTCATCCATTGATGGACATCTTGGTTGCTTCCAGCTTTTTGCTGTTGTAAACAGTGCTGCAATAAACATGGGTGTGCATATATCTGTTCATGTAAAGGCTCTTATTTCTCTAGGGTATATTCCAAGGAGTGGGATTTCTGGGTTGTATGGAAGTTCTATTTCTAACTTTTTAAGAAAACGCCAGATAGATTTCCAGAGTGGTTGTACCATTTTACATTCCCACCAGCAGTGCATAAGAGTTCCAATCTCTCTGCAGCCTCTCCAACATTTTTATTTTGTGTTTTTTGGATTAATGCCAGCCTTGTTGGAGTGAGATGGAATCTCATCATAGTTTTAATTTGCAATGATCGAGAGCATTTTCTCACGTATCTGTTAGATGTCTGAATATCTTCTTTAGTGAAGTGCGTGTTCATATCCTTTGCCCAATTTTTGATTGGGTTGTTTGTCTTTTTGTGGTTGAGTTTTAACAGAATCATATAGATTTTAGAGATCAGGCGCTGGTTGGAGATGTCATAGCTGAAAATTCTTTCCCAATCTGTAGGTAGTCTTTTTACTCTTTTGGTGAAGTCTTTAGGTGAGCATAGATGTTTGATTTTTAGGAGCTCCCAGTTATCTGGTTTCTGTTCGTCATTTTTGGTAATGTTTTGTACTCTGTTTAATGCCTTGTATTAGGGCTCCTAACGTTGTCCCTATTTTTTCTTCCATGATCTTTATCATTTTAGTCTTTATGTTTAGGTCCTTGATCCACTTGGAGTTAGTTTTTGTGCATGGTGTGAGGTGTGGGTCCTATTTCGTTTTTCTGCAAATGGGTATCCAGTTATGCCAGCACCATTTGTTAAAAAGACTATTTTTCCCCAATTAACTGACTCTGGGCCTTTGTCAAATATCAGCTGCTCATATGTGGATGGATTTATATCTGGGTTCTCAATTCTGTTGTGCCTGTTGTTGTACCAGTACTGGCTGTTTTGACTACTGTACCAACATAAGTTTTTAATGTTATCATTTTTTTTTAATGAAGAAAGAAAGAAAAAATGAGATATGGGGAAGTAGAAATAAAAAATATTTTAGTCTAAACAAGAAATGACTCTAAAAACCTATACTCATAACAATCAAGAAATAAAGTTCCAAATGATGTCAATTGAATTAGTTAGGATGCGGTTTTTCTGACACGAGAGTGGCTTGATTAAGAGAAAAATTTATTTCTGTCTTGCGTAAAAGTTTGTGATAGCAATCTTCCAAGTTCTAGAGAGTCAAGTTCCTTCTAAGCTGCTGTTTCATACCCTTAGCAAGTTCCTCATGTCTCAAGAGGGCTGCTCAAGCTCCAGGCAACACATGTACATTGCAGCCAAGAGAGAAGAAAGGGATGAAGATGGGTTTGTGCTCCCTTTAGGGACATTTCTCAAAATTCATACCCACTATTTCTGTTCCTATCTCCTTGGCTAGAAATTAGTGCCACACCTAGATATAAGGAAAGCTTATTAAGTGTAGTCTTTATTCTGAGCAGCTATATATCCAGAAGGAAGGGAAGGAGAGATACCAGGTGAGACAATTATCAGTCTCTACCTCAATCCATTTTCTTATTCACCTAATATTTACATGCACCTTCTTTCCATATGCAAAACACACTAAACCACCCCCCTCCACCTCAGAAGGCAACTCCAAGTTTCATGAACAGTGAAGAAAATCTGGAGCATCATGAGACCCTTGGATGATAAGGGAAATGAGCCAGTACAGACACAGTTAAACAGCCCAAGCTGTGTTGAGCTTGGCCTAAGGGATCTGGTGCTCAAGGTTCTACATACCTAGAGGGGGAGAAGCAGCAACTGACAGGAAGTGGGGGTTGCAGTTTGGGGTGCAATTCCCTAACCCCTCTTTTGCTTTCTGTCTCTGTTTTTCCCTCCTTCCCAGCTGCTAGCAAGTTCAGTTACAACACTCCCAGCTGCAGGGATGCTGATGGCTGTGACAGGAGCATAGGCAGCGGGATTCAACTGGTTAAAACCATCTGTCCAGCTCACATCAGGGTATGCAGGGGCCTCCCCTCTCTCTAGGATTTAAAAGAATTATTAACATCTTCCTCAGCTAAGTGTGAGATAACTTCTCTTCACTGTCCCCACACCCCAGGCCAGTAGAGATGCAGAACACACAGGCGACTCTCCAAGTATTTATTCAGTTGGCATCTTAAGTCTCCGCACTCCATATTCTCCAACACAACTTGAGGTGTCCCTGGGTGTGACCACTAGGGAATTGAAGAAGGGGATTCCAAGATTGGGTTGCCCCAGGAGAGCTCATGTGGCAGAGGATTTGGAAGTCCCAGGCCTGGTGCCTCAGCACGCACATGGCAATCCTTCTTCAGGATTTCTCTTTGAACAATCCCAAGCTGACTGGTTCAACAAAGTCTCAAGGAAGAGCCCTGAAACCAGAGCCAGAGTTTAATGCTGGTTTCACCGTCGACGATGTCAAATCAAACCTTCCTTCTCTGGTTGATGTTCTCCAAAAGGTCAAAGAACCACCATGCACAACCTGGTAGGTCACCCCTCTCTATTCCAGCAGACAAAGTGCTGGTGTAGGGCTCAGGGGCGCACCCAAGGATTAGGCAGGTGAACGGTGCACCAGGCCAGGGCACTTTCTGGGCTCCAGCCTCACTGCCGTTCTCAACTGTGTGGATCTCCACAGGGTCAATGGATCCCAACTGAAATTTGAGGACAGGACATCGAGAAGGAATGGGAGGTTGGGGGAAAGACAAAGTGGGAGACTCAAAAACAGGAGAGGCAAGGGCAGGTGTGGTCACAGGGTCACCAGGATGCCCAAGGGTGGCACCAGAAACAGGAGTACGATGTGGGATACCACTGGATACAAAGAGGTAGACCGGCTCAACACTGAGCCTAGCCAGTTCCTGTAGGCACTAACTTCCGTGTAGATTCCAGGCGTTCCATGACGACCACAGCCGAGGCCCCAGCTCACGATCCCCACCTGCATCCAGGTTTGGTTATATTCACAGACCATGGGTCCCCCAGAATCTCCCTGGAGAAAAAGGAAGAAACAAAACAAAGCAATGGAAGAGGATCCAAACAGAGTAGGCTGAATGCACTGCAAGGCACTGGGGGGCTTCCCCAGGTACCCTCACAGCCCCCGCCCCCGGCCTCAGTTTCTGTGAATTTATGATCTCGGAGATGAAAAGTTAATGGGAAAACTTTAATATCTGCTAAGAAATACTACTCTTCTCAGGTGCTCAGGTACGTAGGCACAGGACACATAACCAGTTGACCCTAGGACAGCAGTGCTGGCTGGTAAAATATTGACATTCTCTCATACCTGGTGGTTAAAGCCACTTCGGAGGCCCTGAGTGTCATTCTCTCCCAGCCCCTTCCTCTGGCCCTCCTTCCTCCAAGCCTACCCATAGGAATTGAAGGGCTAATGTTAGGCAGACCCACCCTAAAGCCTGCGTCCATTCTGACAGGTCATTTCCCAGGCCGCCACCCACTGCCAAACCAAACTCACCGCCATAGAGTCAATTCCGACTCATAGCGACCCCATAAGGTTTCCAAGGCTGTGAATCTCTACAGAAGCAGACTGCCACATCTTCCTCCCACACAGCCGCTCATGGTTTTGAACCACCGACCTTTTAGTTAGCAGTCAATCGCTTTAATCTCAGACCACAGTGGTTTTTAAACATTGTGATGACACCTGTGCCTGGTGGCCCCAAGTCCCTGTATCTGGCCTGAAGTCTCTCTAGAGGTCCTAAGCCATACAGCCAGCTCCTTCCATGTTTTAGGTCTCACCCCTAGACGTCCCACACACACACCCCAACCCAAACAGAACTAACTCCACATGTCCTCTCCCAAACCTGCACCTGTGTGCCCTGCCACTAACCCCCTCAGGCAGAAAGACAGGGTCTTCCTCAATGTCTCCCTTGCCCCTACCCCACCATGCAGTCAATCACCAAGAACCAATGATTCAACTTCAAGCACGCCTCTTTTACCACCTCACTGAACCAGGCCCTGCTCGGGACTCACTAACTTTGCCTGGACGATGAAAACAAACCCCGAGCCTACAGTCCAGTCACCACACAGCTCAGGGAGTCACTTCTCTTAAAGGCAAATCTGACTGTGTGCCCCCAGGCCTGCCTGGATAGAGTCTAGAACCTTGGCACACCATTGCAGGCCCCACATATTCTGACTCCAGCCCACCTCTCGGGCCACATTTGCTACCTCGTTCCAGATGGACGAAACATTCCCTGAATGTGACAAACTCCCACAGACCTCCGGGCCACTACACATGCTATTCCCTCTCCCTCCAGTGCAATTCTCTCCTTTCCAAGGAACGCAAGAATTCTCATCCGCTAGGACCTGGCTCAAATGCCCCCTCCTCAGGAAGGCGGGTTGGTGCAGAAGGAAAAGCATGGGCCTGGGCGCCATAGGCACTCAGAGGGGATTTGGTCTTCGGACCTCACCTTCCACATCTGCATAATAGGTATGATGTCGCGTTGCAGGGCTGTGATGCGGGTTAACTGAGATAACATGGGTAAAGGCTCACACTGGCACACTGAGTGCCACGGAGAAGCAGATCAATCAGTGGAGCTTATGTTACTAGTATTTATGCACGCCCAACTTCCCCACACCCCAACAGAGTCCCCAGGCAGTGAGGGCTGCTCCCTTTTGAAGGACCAGGCCAGGCCAGTTGAGGGGAGCCACTGTGGACTTCCCCCTGTGAATCTCCTTAACTTAATAAAGGCTGAACAGGGGAGCTGGCAAAGAACCCAAGCCATGCCAGCTGAGAATGAGGAACTTCTGAGGCAATCAAGATGCAGAGGAGGCAAGGGGCCCATGAACTGACCTGACAAGAATCTTTTCCGCCAGCTTTATAGCCACAGATCATCCCTTTCCTCACTACATCTGAAAAAGTTGACATGGTCTGCTTCATTATGTTATTACAGTTTTCATAGCGGATGATGTATTGGTCGACCTTCTGGAGAGTTTCTGAATAAGGACGCTGAGCTACAAGCAAAGAAAATCAGCAGTTTGTGGATCTACGCAAGTAGATCTACACAAGTAGAAAGTCCCAAGCATTCACCCCTGGAAGAAAGCAGGACAGTACGTATGGTCCCCATCTGACACAGTAGGAAACTGAGGCCCAAAGACGGCTTGGGGAAAGGAGGAGGTAAGAAGTAAAACCAAGACAGGAGAAGGCAGAATAGGTCAGAAGAGAGGGAGACATAACCAAGCCTCTGTCACTGCGAGTAGCAGTAACAATAGTGACACGTAGCCTGTTCATCAGTAAAGCGCCTTTACTTTTCAGAGCAGGATGACAGGCTCTAGGACAGGTAGCACTCCAAAGGTACAAAATCCAGCTCCTCCCGAGGGTACCAGGTCCAACAGCATCACAAACAGGGGCCCTCTGCCTCTGCCCACACCCCCAGGGACAGGATGCTCCCCACCCACCAAGGCCGGTGAGGGGCAGCTTCAGTGATGGGCAGCTCTGACTGGCGGGCAGCTCTGACTGGCAGGCAGCTCGTCATTCCCTGAGCTGAAATCCACCCCTGAGGAGAACCCTATAGCATCTGACTTTGTCCCCAGGAAACCTAGAAACACTCCCCAAACCAAAGAAAAACCAAGCCAGTTGCCATTGAGTCATTTCCGACTCATGGCAACGCCTCGCGTGCAGAGGAGAACTGTGCTCCACAGGGTTTTCAAGGCTGTGACCTTTCAGAAGCCGATCACCAGGCCTTTCTCCCCAGGTGCCTGGGTAGGTTTGACCTGCAAACGTTTCAGTTAATAGTCGGGCACTTAACAGTTTGCACTACCTAGGGACTGCCAGTCAGGCACAGTCCCCCCACAAATCTTCATAAGGGGACCTCGCAATGTGTTCCTCCTTCTCCTGGCTGGGCAGCTCCAGTTCCCCAAATAAACATCTTCCCTAAATGGCTGCCATCCAACATTTGTGCTCCCACAAAAGACCTCAACACAGTTTCTAGGGTCACCCACACTAACCAGGAAACTATTGCCCTGCTGTTAAACTGTTCCTTCCCACCACCACCCCAACTGCCAGGTAATTCTGCCTCCCTTTGTCCTTCATGCCTACTCCAGGGCACAAGGCTGCCTCCCCCCAACCCCAAATTTGCTTTCTGTCTGACAAATCTCACCGCCTTCTCCCTGTCGGCCCCATCCAGTCACCCAGCACCTGGTTCCAGCTGCCACCTGGAAAGACTCCTCAGGGATGCAGATGGGCTGGATGGTTGAGGTGAAATTCACAGGAAAGAGGAGATAGAGAAGGGCGATGTCATTTTGAACACTTCCGATTCTTGTGAACTCAGGGTGGACAATGATGTTTTGGACAGGGATCACCACACTGGTGTTGACTTCATCAAAGATACTCAGATCTCCCATCTTGATGCTGTAGCTGTAACGGCTGTGGAAGAGAGGACAGGCCCCTCAGAGAGACCTGGGAAGCACTCCTTATGCTTTTTCCATGAGTTTCAAATACTTCCCGACCTCTCCCCAACCTCCCTACCACCGTACCTCCAAGAACCTCTCCTTGATCTCTCTCAAAGTTGGTTTGCTTGCCGTCCCCACCTTAAGTACTCCTAGTAAAAAACTACCAATGCAGAGCCCCTCTCATTTTTATTGGGTGTGCTTTTTGCTTGTTGTTTTGTTTCATCTTTTGTCAATGTGCCAGGGCAATTGAACTCTGTGGGTGTTTGAGAATAGGACGGCTCTCAGAACGCTCACAACTCCACCCCTCACCTTAAAATACAGTGGGCGGCAGTCAGCACCCACTGCTCTGAGATGAGCGAGCCTCCACAGATGTGCTTGCGACGGACTCTCAGGCTCACCTGCCAGGGCCACTCCCCTGCTCTGGATTCCTCTCCTCCTACTATTTTCACATCAGGCTGGCCACACCCTGGGGTGAGAGAAATGTAACAAAAACTCCAAGAAACAGGCCCCATCTCCCCGAAGCCCTGGGCTGCCCAGGAGAGCACTCCGTGCCCCTAAACAGTCAAGTGTGAAGCCATGGCCTCTTAGACACCGAGCAGGTGTCCCAGGCCTTGTACCAGCAGACTCTACAAGCTGAATCATGTCGCCCTCAGACCCCACAGGGCTGCATCCACTCAGACCCCAGAAACTGGGCCTGGGTTCCCCCTAGACGCCCAGGCAGCACTGGGTCCCCGCTCTGAGCGCCTCAGCCCTCTCCTCCGGACTCCCCACAGGAAGAGTCACCCCGAAAAGCCGTCCCACTGGATCCAGGGACGTCGAAGGATGGCTGAGTCCCGACAGGTGGCGGATTCTGCGGGCTGGCTCCAGGGTCCTGGCGGCCCTCTCTCGAGGGGAGAGGGGAGCGGGAGCGCGGCACCGACCTGCCCCGCGACCCCTCGGCGCCCGCCCGGGCCTCGCTGAGCCGGGGCTGAAGGAGCAGGAGCAGAACCAACAGAGCCAGGGGGCCGCCGCCGCCGCCGAGGGGGCCGCCCGGGGACGCCATGGGCACCCCCAGCGGTTCGGGCCTTCTCGTGGCGCCCCCTCGCGGCCGCTGCCGGCCCTGCTCTCGGTTCTGGCGGGAAACTGGGACCAGGCGGTGGCCCGCGGGGTCGTCGGAGGGGCGGGCCGGTCGGCAGAGCAGGAACAGCAGATTCCCGCGCTGCGAGCTCTCCAGCCTGGGCGGGGACGGTGGCGCGCCCTCGGTCTCCCTCAGTTCCTCACTCCAGGCTGCGTCCCGCCGGAACCCGGCCCAGGACCGCGGAGTTAGAGCACTTCTGAGGACACTGTCAGAACTTGATAGGGACCTCCCAATTTAGGGTGGGCACTTAAAAGGCAGGGGCTTTCCGACGCTCCTGCCCCTTCTAGTGAGTTACCCAGCTTGGAGCTCGGGAGAATGGGCGGTCTGGGGCTCGCCTGAGGAACCCTAATTCCCCATACTGGCCCTTCAAGTCAGGGAGGGTTTCGTTCACCAAATCTAGATTTGAGGGTGGGAGACTATACAGATTAAGTACGTTATATAAAAGAGTAAACTTTTGTTCAGTCTTTGGGACACCTTAAAAAATTAGCCACCGCCCAATCCATTCTTACTAGTTCTGTGTCTGTTCTGGTAGCTCACCCTTTTGTCTTTGTTGCCTATGTGCTTCCACTTGGCCTCTGCCTTTCTGGGCTTCGTCATATCTGTTGAAATGGAGGGAGGGCACTTTTGAATTGCAATAATTCCCACTTTCATCCCTGGCCGAAAAAGGACAGCCATTACAGTGTGTCTCACCAATTTATTTTACAATGTCTTGGTGAAGGGGGTTTTCTCTTAAATCTCCCTTGAAGATCAGGGAAGTGGGTGAGCAGGTCATATAACATGAATCCATTACAAAGTTCTCATCTCCCTAACTTTGTATTCCTTTCTCTACATCAAACCAAGGAATTTCTGGCATACTAACTTCATTTAGTGTGGGCCACCACTGAGTTCAGGTTTAAAACAACCGGATAAACAGGTAGAATCACTCCTATCTGCCCACCAGCCACTCCACAGGAGAAAGATGTGACAGTCTGCTCCTATAAAGATTAAAGCCTTGGAAATCCCATGGGGCAGTTCTACCCTGTCTTATAACAGGGTTGCTATGAGTTGGAATCAACTCAACAAGGATGGATTTGGTTTTAAGGTAGAGAAGAACAGCCTTATCAAATTGAAGAAGGCACTGCCTCTGTTAGCAAGGGAGGTTCAGTGTGACTGGGGGTCAGGGTGTGCTAAATCTATCCAAATGTGCCTCATTTAAATTTTCGGGGTCTCTCTTTTCCCCAATCAGTCTCCTAACTTTTATGTAAGAGTTCTGATGAAGCTGTTAATTCAATTTATGTTTTAATTTAGCAACCCCAAAAATCAGAAACTATACCTTATTTTCAACTACATCAACCCTGCAGTTTCAAGAAATACAAAATTATTTTAGGTAATTCATAGAAGCTTTTAATCTAAGAAGCTAAATCCTGAAATCACCCTTTTCTTTCTTTAAAATCTTTAGTGTAGTAAGAAATAATCATCCCTATCCACAGTCCTTGTATTCCTCATTTCAACAATAATATTCATTGCAGCAGCCTTTTGTCTTTTAATGAAGTGTGAAAGGCATAGACTGCAAGCTAGTATAAGACTTTAGAAGTTCTGGAAGCTGCAGACACAAGACAAATTTGTACCAGTCCAGACTTTTCTCCACAAACCTCTGTCAGATGCTTGCAAGAAAGATTGAGGGCAGGGCAAAAGATCAGAGAAAGCTTCACTAACAGAGCAGGCCTAGAGGGGGTGAGCAGGAGGCATTGTGCGAAAAGCATGAAGCCTGGCCTGAATCCCTCTAATCTATCTTCCCTAAAAAGAAAAGAAAAGCCTTATGCCACTGGGGTAAGGGCAGAAAAACTCTGTAATCTTCAGGGTGCAAATGAAGATCTGTTGCAGCTGGGGGAAGGGAACATAAATAACCTCTACCCCTAAAGGAGGAGGAGGAAGCCATCCTAATCCAGACCTTTAGAGATCTCCTATGTTGAGAGAGGGGAAAAGTCACTGAAGAGGCCCCATCCCTGAGAGCCAGAAACACAGCACCTGCCTAAAACCGAGGCTGAACCAGAACAATAAAGAATACTCTACCTCCTTCCCACACACAGTACCAGGATCTCAAGTATCTAGGGACAAGTGGCATCAGTGTATTGCTGGAGGAGGGGTAAACACACAGAGAGACATCCTCTCTGAGGCATAGACACCAAGAGAAGACCTGTAGCTGAGACTGGAGCAGATACTTAGAAAAACTGTCCAGAAAACCAGCCACCACTGTAAGCAAAATATAACATTACAAGAATTTGAAACATGTTGTATATTAAACATAGCAATAAAATCTGACAAAACTGTCTCAATGGTCACCACTAAAGAAAATGCATGCCCATTTCTGGACATAGATATTGTTTACTTAAACCTCTACTGTTCTTCACTAGATGACCAGCTTTTAACCAAAAATTATGAGACACATATTGAAACAAAATAAATAAATAAATGAACAACACATTGTCAATAGACAAATCAATCAACAGAACTACTCAGATATGACCCAGACTTTGAAACTACCACGCTGGGAATTTAAAGGACTATGACAAATCTATTCGAAGGCTGCAGTTCAAGGGTCAACAAATGTTTTTGTAAACAGTCAGATGGCAGATATTTTAGGATTTACCGGCCATGAGGCAAAATAGAGGATATTATATGTATTTATATAATTTCCCCAAAAATTTTAAATAAAATTCAAAATATAGTAAAAATATATTACTGTATTACAATATTTTATAACAAAAGTAATATAGGTCTAATAACTTGAAGAATAGGAGCCCTGGTGATGCAGTGATTAAGCTCTCAGCTGCTAACCAAAAGATTGGCAGTTCAAACCCGCCACTCCATGAGAGAAAAGATGTGGCAGCCTGCTCCTGTAAATGTTTACAGTCTTGGAAACCCTATGGAGCAGCTCTACTCTGCCCTGTAGGATAGCTATGAGTCAGAATCAACTCGACGACAATGGGTTTGGTTTTGTTGTTTGTTGTTTTAATGAGAAAAATGACATTCTTTCTTAGGAGGCAACATTTTATTTAATCAAGATTCAAAGTTAATGTTCTCTGTTATCAAAATAATTGCAAATTTTGATCCATTATTGATGACATGTAATAATATTTTATGTATTTCATCTTTAAAAATGTCTGTTTATACAGATAAGTGCTGCCAAATACTGATATTAATGCATGAGCATATAGCATTAACTACGCATGTTCTTTACTTGGAATGCATTTATAAAATTTTACTAGAATCTTCTCTTGATATTTGCCTTTAAGCGTGTCATTACACTGCAGATTAATCACTTATGTTGAAATATAGGTGGAAGCTCCTCAATGACGTAGTTAAATTTCCTCTGCACTTCCATCAAGGTTCAAAAAATGCTTCTGGGACTGTAGTTTGAGCTCAGAAAACATACTGCAAATTTGTGTGGGAATGGAGATCTTGCTTCTTGTTTTAACTTTTGACAGCATTAGTTGTCATTGAAATGATTTTACCATAGTATACACAGCATTGTTGTTGTTGTTAGTGCTGTTTAATCAATTTCAACTCATAGCAACCCCAGGTGACAGAGTAAAACTGCCTCATAGGGTTTTCTAGACTCTTGTCTTTATGGGAGCAGGTGGTCAGGTCTGTTCTGTGGAGCCACTGAGTGGTTCAACTGCCAAACTTTTTGTTAGCAGTCAAGTGCTTAACCATTGTGCAACCAGGGCTTCTTTATAGACAGCAATAGGAAACTAACATAGGATGGGAGGGAGGAATTGAAACTATGCTGTTGTAAAGTTGGTCCTTGCACAACCTAAGAAACAGATAACATTATTTGTAGAAAGATTACAATTAAGTGAAAATACATCCCATACTCTCAAGAGCAACCATTAAAAATGTTTTAAATAACTACACATAACTCAACAGTGACGATAAAATAGAATCATAAAAGAACTCCATTAATCTAAAAGAGAGAAGAAATAGAGGAAAAGAGAAACAAAAGCTGGTACAAACAGAAAACCAGGAAGATGGTAGTCTTTAATCCAATCATACCAATAATTACATTAAATGTACATGTTCTACATTGTGCTAGAGGTCCTAGCCAGAGCAATTAGGCTAGACAAAGAAATAAAGGGCATCCAGATTGGCAAGGAGGAAGTAAAATTATCTCTATTTGCAGATGACATGATCTTATACACAGAAAACCCTAAGGAATCCTCCAGAAAACTACTGAAACTAATAGAAGAGTTTGGCAGAGTCTCAGGTTATAAAACAAACACACAAAAATCACTTGCATTCCTCTACATTAACAAAAAGAACATCGAACAGAAAATCACCAAATCAATACCATTCACAGTAGCCCCCAAAACATAAAATACTTAGGAATAAATCTTACCAAAGATGTAAAAGACCTATACAAAGAAAACTACAAAGTACTAGTACAAGAAACTAAAAAGGACCTACATAAGTGGAAAAACATATCTTGCTCATGGATAGGAAGATTTAACATAGTAAAAATGTCTATTCTACCAAAAGCCATCTACACATACAATGCACTTCCGATTCAAATTCCAATGACATTTTTTAATGTGATGGAGAAATAAATCACCAACTTCATATGGAAGGGAAAGAAGCCCCGGATAAGTAAAGCATTACTGAAAAAGAAGAACAAAATGGGAGACCTCACTCTACCTGATCTTAGAACCTATTATACAGCCACAGTAGTCAAAACAGCCTGGTACTGGTACAACAACAGGCACATAGACCAATGGAGCAGAATTGAGAACCCAGATATAAATCCATCCACATATGAGCACCTGATATTTGACAAAGGCCCAGTGTCAGTTAATTGGGGAAAAGATAGTCTTTTTAACAAATGGTGCTGGCATAACTGGATACCCATTTGCAGAAAAATGAAATAGAACCCGCACCTCACACCATGCACAAAAACTAACTCCAAGTGGATCAAAGACCTAAATATAAAGACTAAAACGATAAAGATCATGGAAGAAAAAATAGGGACAACGTTAGGAGCCCTAATACAAGGCATTAAACAGAGTACAAAACATTACCAAAAATGACGAACAGAAACCAGATAACTGGGAGCTCCTAAAAATCAAACACCTATGCTCACCTAAAGACTTCACCAAAAGAGTAAAAAGACTACCTACAGATTGGGAAAGAATTTTCAGCTATGACATCTCCGACCAGCGCCTGATCTCTAAAATCTATATAATTCTGTTAAAACTCAACCACAAAAAGACAAACAACCCAATCAAAAATTGGGCAAAGGATATGAGCACGCACTTCACTAAAGAAGATATTCAGACATCTAACAGATACATGAGAAAATGCTCTCGATCATTGCAAATTAAAACTACGATGAGATTCCATCTCACTCCAACAAGGCTGGCATTAATCCAAAAAACACAAAATAATAAATGTTGGAGAGGCTGCAGAGAGATTGGAACTCTTATACACTGCTGGTAGGAATGTAAAATGGTACAACCACTCTGGAAATCTATCTGGCGTTTTCTTAAAAAGTTAGAAATAGAACTACCATACAACCCAGAAATCCCACTCCTTGGAATATACCCTAGAGAAATAAGAGCCTTTACATGAACAGATATATGCACACCCATGTTTATTGCAGCACTGTTTACAATAGCAAAAAGCTGGAAGCAACCAAGGTGTCCATCAACGGATGAATGGTTAAATAAATTATGGTATATTCACACAATGGAATAGTACGCATCGATAAAGAACAGTGACGAATCTGTGAAACATTTCATAACATGGAGGAACCTGGAAGGCATTATGCTGAGTGAAATTAGTCAGAGGCAAAAGGACAAATATTGTATAAGACCACTATTATAAGATCTTGAGAAATAGTACAAATTGAGAAGAACACATACTTTTGTGGTTACGGAGGGGGGGAGGGAGGGGGGGAGGGAGGGAGGGTGGGAGAGGGTTATTTACTGATTAGTTAGTAGATAAGAACTACTTTAGGTGAAGGGAAGGACAATACTCAATACAGGGAAGGTCAGCTCAACTGGACTGGACCAAAACCAAAGAAGTTTCCGGGATAAACTGAATGCTTCAAAGGTCAGTGGAGCAAGGGCAGGGGTTTGGGGACTATGGCTTAAGGGGACTTCTAAGACAATTGGCAAAATAATTCTATTAAGAAAACATTCTGCATTCCACTTTGAAGTATGCCATCTGGGCTCTTAAATGCTAACAAGCGGCCATTTAAGATGCATCAATTGGTCTCAACCCACCTGGATCAAAGGAGAATGGAGAACACCAAGGTCACACGGTAACTATGAGCCCAAGAGACAGAAAGGGCCACATGAACCAGAGACTTACATCATCCTGAGACCAGAAGAACTAGATGGTGCCCGGCCACAACCGATGACTGCCCTGACAGGGAGCACAACAGAGAACCCCTGAGGGAGCAGGAGAACAGTTGGATGCAGAACCCACATTCTCATAAAAAGACCAGACTTAATGGTCTGACTGAGACTAGAAGAATCCCGGCAGTCATGGTCCCCAAACCTCCCGTTGGCCCAGGACAGGAACCATACCCGAAGACAACTCATCAGACATGGAAGGGACTGGACAATGGGTTGGTGAGAGATGCTGATGAAGAGTGAGCTACTTGTATCAGGTGGACACTTGAGACTGTGTTGGCATCTCCTGCCTGGAGGGGAGATAGGAGGGTAGAGAGGGTTAGAAACTGGCAAAATCGTCACGAAAGGAGAGACTGGAAGGAGAGAGCGGGCTGACTCATTAGGGGGCGAGTAATTGGGAGTATGGAGTGAGGTATATGTAAGCTTATATGTGACAGACTGACTTGATTTGTAAACTTTCACTTAAAGCACAATAAAAATTATTTTTTAAAAAGTGCATGTTCTAAACACATGAATTAAAAGACAAATTGGATTAAAAAAAGCAAGACCCAATTATATTCCCACTATAAACATAAAGACATAGATAGGTTATAGGGAAAAGAATGAACTATACTCTACAATGCTATAAAATGGTGGCATCAGGCCTCACCTAACTTCAGGAGGAGAGAGGAGAATCAATATCATCATCAGCCCAAGGCTGATTCCTATGAGGTGGAGGTCAGACATACCTCCACTCTCCAACTTTTTTACTTATTATGACACCAGCCACCCCTCCCAAAGCACTCTTTACTCTGCTAGGTTCAATAACTTGTTGCAATGGCCACACAGAACTCAGAGATCAATCTCATGATTATGGGGTTTATTAGGGAAGCAACAGCTTACGATTCAAGATCAAGATCAACTTAGAAGTAATAGGAACAACTCAGGATATGGTTCCTCCATCAGGATAGCTTCTTCTCAGTCATGCCTGCAAGCAGACCTCTGCCACCAGGCCCTCCTTGGGCCTGGAGTCTGCCCTTCTCAAGCAAGTTTTACAGCTCTTTAGCTCTGTGATAAGTACCTGAAAGGAACCTCACCCTGCCTGGAAGGCTCCTGCCCAAAGGCCCTCAGCTCTCTTGCTCTGTGGGTCAGCAAGCCCCTTTAGCTGCACCAACAAGTGCCTGGAGGCACCCCCACTCCACCAGCAATCCTCCTGCCCAAAGGCATTCAGCTCTCTCACTCCATGAGTGGCAAGCCCACTGTAGTTGCCTCACTCCACATGGCCCAAGAAGTTGACCACCTGTCTCGAGCCAGTCTCCAATTCTGCCGCCGCTGTTTCTCTGCCGCTGGACTCTGTCGTGCTTGCCACCGCTTCTCGCTATCTTGTGCTGATTCCAGTGTTAGAGCTCTCCCTATCTCCTAGGTCTAGGATCTTCTCAGCCCAGAGACCCTGGGTCCAAAGGACACACTCCGCTCCCGGCTCTTCTTCTTAATGGTAGTTAGGGCCCCCTATCAATCTCTGGGATTGGCTCTTTTTAAGCTAATGGGATGGCATAACTGGCCAATCCCCTTGGTGGGCCACAGGCACCTTATTTGCATAGTCCCACCTCTGCAAGTGTTCCATGCACTTTCTTTGCATTAGCAGACTGGTCAGTCCTCACAAGGATTCCACACACCGTATTTACGTAGTCCCATTCAATCATTTTATGGGAGTTACAAGACCATGGCTAGAAGGGCTATGTAGTAGAAATTCACTGCACCACAAATGCAAACACTAATCAAAAGAAAGCTTAGATGACTATATTAATATCAGGTAAAGTAAACATCAGAACAAAGGAACACTATCAAGAATAAAAAGAAACCTTCATTACAGAATGACAAAGGGGCCAATTCACCAAGAAGACAAAATTCTACCTTGAAAACCTTATGTTCAGTGAAATAATTACAAAAGGACAAATATTGTATAATCTTGCTCATATGAAATTACAAGAATAGAACAGTGTATAGAAACCAAAGCTTATTAGTGGTTACCAGGGGTGGGAGGGAGGTAGGAACATGGGATCCATTATTTAGGAAGTGGTTAGTTTTTGTTTCCGGCAATGGGAAATTTGGCAATAATTACAGGTGATGGTTGTACAACATGATAAATGTAATTGATATCACTAAATTGTACACTCAAAAAATGTTGAATTGGTAAATGTTGTGATACATATATATATATATCTTACAATGATTCCCCCACTCGTCTGTCAGTTTGTCATACCATGGGGGCTTGTGTGTTGCTGTGATGCTGGAAGCTATGCCACCTATATTCAAAAACCAGCAGGGTCACCTATGGTGGACAGGTTTCAGCTGAGCTTCCAGACTAAGGCAGACTAGGAAGAAGGACCTGGCAGTCTACTTCTGAAAAGAACCAGCCAATGAAAACCTTATGAATAGCAGCGGAACATTGTCTGATATAGTGCTGGAAGATGATACCCTCAGGTTGGAAGGCACTCAAAATACGACTGAAATAGATCTGCCTCCTCAAAGTAGAGTCGACTTTAATGATATGGATGGAGTCAAGATTTTGGGACCTTCATCTGCAGATGTGGCAAGACTCAAAACCAGCAGAGAGAGCTGCAAATATTCATTAATAATGGGAACCTAGAATGTACAAAGTATGAATCTAGGAAAATTAGAAATCATCAAAAATGAAATAGATCTTATGAATATCGATATCCTAGGCATTAGTCAGTTGAAATCGACTGGTATTGATCACTTTGAACCTGACAATTATATGGCCTACTATGCCGGGAATGACAGCTTGAAGAGGAACAGTGTCGCATTCGTCATTAAAAAGAACATTGCGACAAATATTGTATAAGACCACTATTATAAGATCTTGAGAAATAGTATAAACTGAGAAGAACACATACTTTTGTGGTTATGAGGCGGGGAGGGAGGGAGGGAGGGAGAGGGTTTTTTTACTGAATAATTAGCTGAAAAGAACTGCTTTAGGTGAAGGGAAGGACAATACTCAATACACGGAAGGTCAGCTCAACTGGACTGGACTGGACCAAAAGCAAAGAAGTTTCCGGGATAAACTGAATACTTCAAAGGTCAGCGGAGCAAGGGCGGGGGTTTGGGAACCATGGTTTAAGGGGACTTCTAAGTCAATTGGCAAAATAATACTATTATGAAAACATTCTGCATCCCACTTTGAAATGTGGCGTCTGGGGTCTTAAAAGCTAACAAGCGGCCATCTAAGATGCATCAATTGGTCTCAACCCACCTGGATCAAAGGAGAATGAAGAACACCAAAGTCACACGACAACTAAGAGCCCAAGAGACAGAGAGGGCCACATGAACCAGAGACCTACATTATCCTGAGAACAGAAGAACTAGTTGGTGCCCGGCCACAATCGATGATGACTGCCCTCACAGGGAGCACAATAGAGAACCCCTGAGGGAGCAGGAGATAAGTGGGAGGCAGACCCCAAATTCTCATAAAAAGACAAGACTTAATGGTCTGGATGTGACTAGAGGAATCCCGGCGGTCATGGTCCCCAAACCTTCTATTGGCACAGGACGGGAACCATCCCCGAAGACAATTCATCAGACATGAAAGGGACTGGACAGTGGGTGGGAGAGAGATGATGATGAAGAGTGACCTAATTATATCAGGTGGACACTTGAGACTGTGTTGGCATCTCCTGTCTGGAGGGGGGATGGGAGGATAGAGAGAGTTGGAGGCTGACAAAGTTTTCACGAAAGGAGAGACTGGAAGGGCTGACTCATTAGGGGGAGAGCAAGTGGGAGTAAGGAGTAAGATGTATATCAACTTATATGTGACAGACTGACTTGATTTGTAAACGTTCACTTGAAGCTAAATAAAAGTTATAAAAAAAAAATTTATACACACACATAAAAAAAAGAACATTGCAAGATCTATCCTGAAGTACAATGCTGTCGGCGATAGGATAATATCCATATGCTACAAGGAAGACTAGTTAATGCAACTATTATTCAAATTTACTCACCAACCACTAATGCCAAACATGAGGAAATTGAAGATTTTTACCAACTTCTGCAGTCTGAAATTCATCAGACATGCAATCAAGATGCACTGGTGATTACTGGTGACTGGAATGTGAAAGTTGGAAACAAATAAGGATCGATAGTTGGAAAATATGGCCTTGGTGATAGAAATGATGCAGGAGATGACATGATAGAATTTTGCAAGACCAACAACATCTTCATTGCAAATACCTTTTTTCACCAACATAAACGGGAACTGTACGCATGGACTTCACCAGATGGAATACACAGGAATCAAATCAACTATATCTGTGGAAAGCGATGCTGGAAAAGCTCAATATCATCAGCCAGAGCAAGGCCAGGGGCCAAATGCCGATCAGACCATCAATTACTCATATGCAAGTTCAAGTTGGAACTGAAGAAAATTAAAACAAGCCCACAAGAGCCAAAGTACAACCTCGAGTATATCCCACCTGAATTTAGAGACGATCTCAAGAATAGATTTGATGCATTGAACACTAATGACTGAAGACCTGACGAGTTGTGGAATGACATCAAGGACATCATACATGAAGAAAGCAAGAGGTCATTAAAAAGACAGGAGAGAAAGAAAAGGCCTAAATGGACGTCAGAAGAGACTCTGAAACTTGTTCTTGAACATCGAGTAGCTAAAGCAAAAGAAAAAAATGATGAAGTAAAGAGCTGAACAGACGATTTCAAAGGGTGGCTTAAGAAGAGAAAGTAAAGTATTATGAAGACATGTGCAAAGAGCTGGAGATAGAAAACCAAAAAGGAAGAACACGTCAGCATTTCTCAAACTGAAAGAACTGAAGAAAAAATTCAAGCCTCAAGTTGCAACACTGAAGGATTCTACAAAGAAAATATTAAACAATGCAAGAAGCACCGAAAGAAAATGGAAGGAATACACAGAATCACTATACCAAAAAGAATTGGTCAACATCCAATCATTTCCGGAGATAACATATGATCAGGAACCGATGGTACCGAAGGAAGAAGTCCTAGCTGCACTGAAGGCATTGACGAAAAACAAGTCTCCGGGAATTGATGGAATACCAATTCAGCTGTTTCAACAAATGGATGCAGCACTGGAAGTGCTCGCTCGTCTATGCCAAGAAATTTGAAAGACAGTTACCTGGCCAACCGACCGGAAGAGATCCATATTCATGCATACTCCCAAGAAAGGCAATCCAACTGAATGCGGAAATTATTGAACCAAGTGTGGAATTATTGAACAATTTTTTATCATTAATATCACCATACCTATTCAATCTGTATGCTGAGCAAATAATCCAAGAAACTAGATTATATGAAGAAGAACGGGCATCAGCGTTGGAAGAAGACTCACTGACAACCTGCGATGACACAATATTGCTTGCTGGAAATGAAGAGGACTTGAAGCACTTACTGATGAAGATCAAAGACGACAGCCTTCAGTATGGATTATACCTCAATATAAAGAAAACAAAAAATCCTCACAACTGGACCCATAAGCAACATCATGATAAGCGGAGAAAAGATTGAAGTTGTCAAGGATTTCGTTTTACTTGGATACACAATCAACACGCATGGAAGCAGCAGTCAAGAATTCAAAAGATGCATTGCATTGGAAAAATCTGCTGCAAAAGACCTCTTTAAAGTGTTGAAAAGCAGAGACGTCATCTTGAAGACTAAGGTGCGCCTGACCCAAGCCATGGTGTTTTCAATCACCTCATATGCATGCGAAAGGGTAACAATGAATAAGGAAGACTGAAGAAGAATTGAAGCCTTTGAATTGTGGTGTTGGTGAAGAATATTGAATACACCATGGACTGCCAAAAGAACAAACAAATCTGTCTTGGAAGAAGTACAACCAGAATGCTCCTCAGGAGCAAGGATTGCAAGACTACTTCTCACATACTTTGGACGTGTTGCCAGAAGCGATCATTCCCTGGAGAAGGACATCATGCTTGGCAAAGTAGAGGGTCAGCAAAAAAGAGGAAGACCCTCAACAAGATGGATTGACACAGTGGCTACAATAATGGGCTCAGGCATAATAACAGCCCCATTCTTCTTCATATAGTCCAGTTTCTCGGATTATTTGCTCAGGATACAGATTGAATAGGTATGGTGAAAGGATACTACCCTGACGCACACCTTTGCTAAATTTAAACCTTGCAGTATTCCCTTGTTCTGTTTGAACAACTGCCTCTTGATCCATATACAGATTCCTCATGAGCACAATTAAGTGTCCCAGAATTCCCATTCTCTGCAATGATATCCTTAATTTGTTATGATCCACACATTTGAATGCCTTAGCATAGTTAATGAAACACAGGTAAACATCTTTCTGTCATTCTCTGATTTCAGCCAGGATCCATCTGACATGGTGCAGGACCAGGCAGTGTTTCAGTGGGTCGGAACCAACTCTACGGCATCTAACAACAACATAACAATTATAAAAATATAAAAAAGAGAAGACAAAAAAAAAGAGAGGACAAAATCTTAAATGTATGTTCACCTAAATGAACTTAATAATACCCAATCTTCAAGCTATATGGAGCAAAACCTGATAGACCCAAAATTAGAAAAAGACGTAACCACCACAATTAAAGTTTGAGATTTCAATATGCTTTTCTCAATAATTGATAGAAGTAAACAAAAAACTGCAAATATATATAAAACCTACAAAACATTATCGATGAGCTGATATTTTTAGAACATTTCACCCTAGCAACAGCAGAATACACATTCTTTTTAAGTGTACATGTTACAAACTCTAAAAGAGTGTATTATGCAACATCAAACAAACTTCAACAAATTTAAAAGAAATGAAACTATACAAAATATGTCCTCAGACCATAACAGCATTAAACCAATAACAGAAAGATATCTTTAAAATTGCCCAACATTTGGAAATTAAAAACAAACTTTGAATGTGGACGTGCAAAATGTGTGAGGAGCGTGATTGGCCCTCCCTCTAGAGAAATAACTATTTAACTGGTGAGAATTACTTTTTTATAAACAACTATTTAAAATCTCTGGAAATTGTCCTAAGAGCATACAAAAAAAAAATTGAGAAACATGTACTCAAGGAAATCTCCTAAATCTCAGTAAGAACAGATGAGCCTGTGGCATTTGAGCCATGACCTGCTCCCATCCCTCATACTCAGCTCCATATTATGGAGCTCTACTCTGGGCAAATGTGGCCAAGAAGATGGGGACCTCTTCTCCCCACAGCTCCCAGTCCAGTACTATGGATTAACTCCAGGAGGGACAGGTTGCTAGTGTTTCCCATTCTGTCAAGGTCCATTTGCAGAAGCTCTATTCTGTGTCACCAAGAGGACTGAGCTCTCTTCCTCACTCTTCTCCTACTCTTAGGTCAGAATCTCTACCCCAGGCACAACAGAGTGGGCATCAATTGATCCAACTCCAGGTCACTTACAAGGCAGAGATTTGACAGTGAGAGGGACAAGTGAGAAAATCAGTGATTACCAACCACCCCTCCCCCAGTGCCCACTCACAGAATAAGAGTGTCACTACAGGAGAAACAAGCTGCTGTCTGCATCCCCAGATCTGGCACAGTGACTTAAACATTCTTCCAGCAGGGCAAATGGATGGCGTACTCTGCAGCTCTGCCTGAGGTGACTGACTTTATTTGGAATAGAAGGTAAAGAAGTTCATGCCTAAAGGTATTGTCAAAAAACAATGGAGATCATCCTGGGGAGCAATTAAGAAAGGGCTTTGATAATGGTAGCAAAAAAAGCGAAACAGCAGACCAGTCAGAAATTTATCAGAGAAAACTAGGGAAAGAAATAGCCAAGAAGAGCCCTCCTGCAATCACACTCATCCGTAGGAATCCGGAACACTGTGTGTATGCACTGGGCTGCACCCACTCAGAAACAATCAGATCAGAAAAAGGGGAAATTTAAATGCATTTCCCAAGCCACACACAGATCTATTAGTGAAGGGAAGAAGCTTGCTGGATCAAGGAACGTAAACACAACCTTTGACCAAACACTGCCTACACAAAAAGCTATTCTGACCCAGGGTAACTTCTAGGAAGTCATTGTTAAAAACTAAATCACGCTCATCCCTAGTGGCCTGAAAGACAGTGTACATGCCCAAGGCTGTGCCTTTTCAGGAGTGACTAGAGAGAGAACTTCCCAACTACTAAACAAACCAAACCAAACCCATTGCCATCGAGTCAATTCTGACTCATAGCGACCCTAAAGGACAGAGTAGAACTGTCCCATATGGTTTCCAAGGAGCGCCTGGTGGATTCGAACTGCTGACATTTTTGGTTAGTAGCCGTAGCTCTTAGCCACTACACCACCAGGGTTTCTTCGCAACTACTAGTCCCTGGTTAAACATGAGGGAAAATAATAAATCCCCAAAACAGTGAAAGCAATCTCCAAGACACACATACATCCAATGGTAAAGTGTGAAAATAAAACTGACTAAGGGGACTTAGCAAAACCATTGACCAATGACTGGCTTATGCAGAACCAGGGCTGAACCCTCAGAAGCCAGGCTAAAATAAAAAATAAGGGGTAAAAATCTAAGCAGAGATATCAGAAGCTTCAAACCAAGGGGGAAATAGACTTCATAAAATTACCTCGGTAAGTCACTAAACAAATAAACAAATGACCAAACAAACAACAGCAACACAAGCCCCATGGGAAGAGAGGTGGGAATCAGTATCTAGAGTTGCTACAATATATTATCTAAAATATCCACTTTTCATCAAAAAAATTATGGCACATGCAAAGAAATAACAAAGTTTGACCAATACACAGGAAAAAAAAAAAGCAAGTAATAGAAGAACGAAGTAGGAAGACTCACACAACCCAATTTCAAAACACAACAGTATCAACACAATGTATTATTGATATAAGGATAAACATATAGACCAATGGAAGAGAATTGAGAGTCCATAAATAAACCCACGCATCTATGGCCAACTGATTTTCAACAACGGTGCCAAGTCCATTCAATAGGGAAAGAATAGTCTCTTCAACAAATGCTGCTGGGATAACTGGATCTCCATATGCAAAAGAATAATGTTGGACCCATACCCTCACACCGTATACAAAAATTAGCTCAAAATGTTGCAATGAACTAAATCTAAGAGCTAAAACTATAAAACTCTTAGAAGAAAACTTAGAGGTAAAGCTTCAAGACCTTATTTTTGCAATGGACTCTTACCTATAACATCAAAAGCATGAGCAACAAAAGCAAAAATAGATAAATTGAACTTTATCAAAATTAAAAATTTTTGTACATGAAAAGACTTTATTATGAAATTGAAGAGACAACCTACAGAGTGGGAATAATATTTGGTAACCTTATATCTGATAAGAATTTAATATACAGACTATACAAAGAACTTCTACAACTCAAGAACAAAAAGACAAACAACCCAGTTTTAAAAACAGCAAAAGGACTTGAATAAACATTTCTCCAGAGAAGATATACGAATGACCATTAAGCATATGACAAGATGTTCAACATAGTTAGTCGTTAAAAACCCAAAATCAAACCCAGTGCCATCGAGTCAATTCCAACCCATAGTGACCCTATAGGACAGAGTAGAACTGCCCCATAGAGTTTCCAAGGAGTCCCTGGTGGATTCGAACTCCCGACCCTTTGGTTAGCAACAGTAGCACTTAACCACTACGCCACCAGGGCTTCCAATTAGTCATTAGAGAAATGCAAATCAAAACCACTATGAGATACCACTTCACACCCATTAGGATGGGTATTAACAGAAAAAAAACAAGTGTTGGAAAGGATGTGGAAAAATTGGAACCCTCATCCATTGCAGGTGGGAATATAAAATGATGCAGTAGCTGTGGAAAACAATTTGACAGTTCCTCAAAAAGTTAAACATAGAATTACTATATGACCCAGCAATTCCACTCCTAGGTATACACCCAAAAAAATTGAAAGCAGGAACTCAAAGAAACACTTGTACACCACTGTTCATGACAACAATATTCACAATAGCAAAAAGGTGTAAACAACCCAAGTGTCCATTAACAGATGAACAAATAAACAAAATGTGGTATATGTGTACAATGGAGTATTATTCAGCCATAAAGAGAAATTAAGTTCAGATACCAGCTAAGACATAGATGAACCTTGAAAACATTGTGCTAAGTGAAATATCAAACACAAAATGAAAAATATTATATGATCCCACTTATATAACTTTCTCAACCAGACAATTGGCATCTACATAACACTTACAACTAACAACGTATTTAACGATGAAACACTGAATGTTCCCCTCCTAAGATCAAGAACAAATCAAGGATGTCCACTCTCACCACTGTTATTCAGCATTGTACTGGAGGTCCTAGTCAGCACAAAAAGTCAAGAAAAGGCAATAAAAGACCCACAGAATGGAAAGGAAGAAATAACACTGTCTCTAATCACAGGTGACATTAATCTCTATGTAGAGAATTTCAGGGAATGTATTTTAAAATTTCCTAGATACAACAAGTGAGTTTAGTAAAGTAACTTGCATATGAGCAATTGATAGTATGTTCCCCAGTCGGTCCCTGGCTTTCTTCTGATTAATGATACTGAGCTTTTCCATTGTCTCTTTCCACAGATGTAGTCAGTTTGATTCCTGTGTTTTCCATCCAGTGAGGTCCACCTGTACAGTTGCAGTTTACGTTGTTGAAAAAAGGTATTTGCAATGAACAGGCCATTAGTCTGCAAAATTCTGCCATGTAATCTCCAGTATAGTTTCTATCCTCAAGGCCATATTTTCCAGCTACTGATCCTCCTTCTTTGTTTCCAGCTTTTGCATTCCAATCACCAGTAATTATCAATGCATCTTGATTGCATGTTTAACCAATTTCAGACTGCAGAGTTTGGTAAAAATCTTCAATTTCTTCATCTTTGGCATTCGTGGTTGGTGTGTAAATTTGAATAGTAGTCTTATCAACTGGTCTTCCTTATAGTTATATGGATATTATCCTATCACTGACAGCATTGTACTGCAGGGTAGATCTTAAGATGTTATTTTTGACAATGAATGTGATGCCATTCCTCTTCAATTTGTCATTCCTGACATAGCAGACCATATAATTGTCCAATTCAAAATGACCAATACCAGTCCATTTCAGTTCACTAATGCCTAGGGTATCTATCTTCAAGTGTTCTGTTTCATTTTTAAGAACTTCCAGTTTTCCTAGACTCATAGTTCATACATTCCACTTTCCAATTATCATGGATTTTTGCAGCTGTTTCTTCTCATTTTGAGTCGTGCCACATCAGCAAATGAAGGTTTTGAAAGCTTTACTCATTATGGTTGACTCTATTTTGAGGAGGCAGCTCTTTCCCAGTCGTATTTTGAGTGCCTTCCAACCTATATCAGCACTATATCAGATAATGTTCTGCTGCTATTCGCAAGGTTTTCATTGGCCGACTATTTTAGAAGTAGATCGCCAGGTCCTTCTTTCTAGTCTGTCTTAGTCTGGAAGCTCCACTGAAACCTGTCCACTGTGGGTGACCCTACTAGAATTTGAAATACCAGTGGCATAGCTTCCAGTGTCACAGCAACACACAAGCCACCACAGCATGACAAACAGACAGAGGAGTTGTGGGATGACATCAAGGACATCATACCTGAAGAAAGCAAAAAGTTATTAAAAAGACAGGAAAGAAAAGACCAAAACAGATGTCAGAAGAGACTCTGAAACTTGAGCTTGAACATAGAGTAGCTAAATCAAATAGGAAAAATGATGAAATAAAAGAGCTAAACAGGAAATTTCAAAGGGCGGTTCAAGAAGTAAAGTATTATAATGAAATGTGTAAAGACCTGCAGTTAGAAAAGCAAAAAGGAAGAACATGCTCAGCATTTTCGAAGCTGAAAGAACTGAAGAAAAAATTCAAGACTCGAGCTGCAATATTGAAGGATTCTATGGGGAAAATATTGAATGACAGAGGAAGCATCAAAAGAGGATGGGAGGAATACAGAGTCACTTTCGACCATTTCAGGAGATAGCATATGATCAAGAATGGATGTTATTGATGGAAGAAGTCCAAGCTGCACTGAAGGCACTGGCAAAAAAAAACAAGGCTCCAGAAATGGACAGAATACCAACTGAGATGTTTCAACAAATGGATGCAGCGCTACAGGTGCTCACTCATCTATGCCAAGAAATTTGGAAGACAGCTACTTGGCCAACGGAATGGAAGAGATCCATATTTGTGCCTGTTCAAAGAAAGGCGATCCAACAGAATGTAGAAATTATCAAACAGTACCATTAATTTCACACTTAAGTAAAATTTTGCAGAAGATAATTCAAAAATGGTTGCAGTCATACATCAACAAAAAACTGGCAGAAATTCAAGCCGGATTCAGAAGGGGACGTAGAATAAGTGATATCATTGCTGATGTCAGATGGATCCTGGCTGAAAGCAGAGAATACCAAAAGGATGTTTGCCCGTGTTTTATTAACTATTCAAAGGAAGACTCATTAACAACCTGCGTTAAGCAGATGACACAACCTTGATTGCTGAAAGTCAAGAGGACTTCAAGCACTTGCTAATGAAGATCAAAGACCACAGCCTTCAATATGGATTACACCTCAACATAACAATTAACACCTGTGACAGCAGCAGTCAAGAAATCAAAAGACGCATTGCATTGGGTAAATCTGCTGCAAAGGACCTCTTTAAAGTGTTGAAAAACAAAGATGTCACCTTAAAGACTAAGGTGCACCTGACCCAAGCCATGTTATTTTCAAGCACATCATATGCATGTGAAAGCTGGACAATGAATAGGGAAGAGGAAGAAGAATTGACGCTTTTGAATTACAGTGTTCGCGAAGAATGTTGAATACACCATGGACTGCCAAAAGAATGAACAAATCTGTCTTGGAAGAAGTACAACCAGAATGCTCCTTAGAAGCAAGGGTGGCAAGACTGTGTCTTACATGCTTTGGACATGTTGTCAGGAGGACATTATGCTTGGTAAAGTGCAGGGTCAGTGAAAAAAGAGGAAGACCCTCAATGAGATGGATTGACACAGTGGCTGCAACAACGGGCTCAAGCATTGTAAGGATGGTACAGTATCGGGAAGTGTTTTGTTCTGTTGTACATAGGGTCGCTATGAGTTGGAACTGACTGAACGATACCTAACAACGACATACATCTTTCATATCAGTAAAATTTATAAGCATTTATTATAATGTTTACATACATATATTTTTGCAGCAAGCCGGTTGTTAAACATTTACCAGCACACCCCTGCCCCCATTCACACCCTGTAGGGATCAGTTACACCAAGCCTTCAAGGAGCAGAAAGCCCCATTTACGAAAACAGACTCAAAGAATAAAAAGAGAAAATGCTATCCAACACATTTCATAGTGCTAATATAATCTAGGTTCCAAAACGAAACAAGGTCAGAACAAGAAAAGAAAATTGTGGATCAATTCTCTTTATAAACACAGATAGAAAAACCCTAAAACAATAGCACCCAGCTGAACTCAGCAGTATAAAAGAGTAAATCTTAACCAAATAAAACTTGTTCCAAGAGCGTAAAGATGATACATCGGAAACTCATCTTTTTGATTCACACATGACGAGATTAAAAGAAATAAAACAAAAAGTATGTAAATGGCTTCATAAAAGAGTTCAACAAAATTAAATGACCATGATTGTTAAAACTTTTTTTAACGGTTTTTAAAACAAAATTCTTAACTGGGAATACGAAGAAACTTCCCTTACTTGTTGAAAGATATGTATCTAAAAACTCTGTCAAATACCACACCTGATGGATAACCATACCAAATAATTGGTTATCTAGCCAGGGGAAATAAATAGATCACTACTTCTCATAATCCTTAAAAATAAGTTCGATTACCTTTAACCATTGCTGGTGGGAATGCAATATGGCACAGCCATTGTGGAAAACAGTGTGGTGGGTCCTCAAAAATCTAAAAATAGAACTACCACATGACCCAGCAATTCCACTGCTAGGAATATATCCAAGGGACTTGAAAGCAGTGACACGAACAGACACGTACGCCAATGTTCATTGCAGAATTATTCACAATAGCCAAAAGGTGGAAACAACCTAAATGCCCATGAACAGATGAATGGATTAATAAAATGTGGTAAATACACACAGTGGAATACTACTCAGCTAGAAAGAGAAATGAAGTCCTGATACATACGACAAGATGGATGGAGCTTAAGGACATTATGCCGAGTGAAGTAAGTCAGTCACAGAAGGACAAATATTGTATGATCCTACTTATATAAAAAGATAAGAATAGGCAAATGGATAGAGACTAAGGCTTATTAGTGAATATCAGGGGTGGTGGGAAGGGGAAAGGGGGAGTTGCTGCTTACAGAGCACTGAGTTTATGTTCATAGTGATGGAAAAGTTGCATTTATTAGGGATGATGGCTACACAGCCATTGGTGTGATTGATGTCACTAAATCATGCACCTGTAATAAATTGGAAGTCATAAGCCAATGCAGTATGATATATATTTTTCACAACAAGCAATAACAACAACAAAGAAAGTAGCTGTTGAGGCTGTTTACGTACAACAAAACACCTCAGGGGATTTGGTGTCTTGGTTTGGAGGTTTAGGGTCATGGTCTCATGGGACATTCCAGTTAATTGACCTAATATCATTTTTAGCGCTTCTGTTCTACCTCCTAGTTCATCGAGTAGTGTCTGGGATCTTAAAAGCTTACAAGCAGCCATACAAGGTACAGGAGTTGGTCTCTATTCACCTGGAGCAACACAGGAAGAAGAAGAGTCAGGAACAGGCAGAGGAAATGGAATACACATTCGATGGCCTCCGCGAACAACTGCCTCCTTTGCCATGAAACCGGAACAACTGGATGGTACCTGGCCAAAATCACCTAACTTTTTTTTTAAATGTTGTTGTTGTTGAGAACATGCACCAATTCAACCATTTCTACGTGTGCAATTCAGTGACACTGATTACATTCCTCAGGTTGTACAACCATCGTTATCCTCCTTTTCTGAGTTGTTCATCACTGAACATTTCGGTAAAAGATCTAAAGAAGAATCCTGATCAAAAGGGAGAAAATGCAGAGCAGAATTTCAATTCTCATGGAATCCAGGCTTTCTGGATCCATTCAGGCTGGATGAACCCCCGAAACTACTGCCCTGAGATAGTCTTCAACCCTGAAACCATAGCCAAAAATATTCCCTGAAGCCTTCTTTAGACCAAACAACAGTTTAACTTAACTAGTAAGGAATGTCTGTGGTAAGCATTGTGCTCTTTTAAAGAAATTACTATATGGGACCAAATTGTTAACAGCAATTTGAAAGGTTAGATAGGGAGCTTAGGGTGAAGTGAGCCTATCCCAATAGAGGAGGAACAAATCAGAAAAGAAGGGTGAGAATGGCTATGCAATCTGAACAATGTACCCGTTATCCATTGCCAAGGAGTCGACTCCAACTCATAGTGACCCTACAGGACAGCGTAGAACTGCCCCATAGGGTTTCCAAGGAGCAGCTGGTGGATTCAAACTGCCAGCCTTTTGGTTAGCAGCCAAACTCTTAACCACTGTGTCACCAGGGCTCCCACTGTATTGTACATGTTGAAATTGGTGAACTGGTATATGTTTTTCTGTGTATATTTTCAACAATAATAAAAAAAAATTAGTTCCAATTACATTAAAGACTCAAATATGAAAAACAAACTTTAAAATTTCTGCAATAAAACATTAGATATTGTAGTAGAGACCCCGAGTGGTGCAAGCAGTTTTTGCTGGACAACTAACCTGAAGGTTGGTGGTCATTAAGGTCAGCCCCTATTCAAAACCAAAAAACCCAAACTCATTGCTGTTGAGTAGATTCCAACTCATAGCAACCCTATAGGACAGAGTAGTATTGCCCCGTAGGGCTTCCAAGACTGTAAATCTTTATGGAAGCAGACTGTCACATCTTTCTCCCACGAAGGGACTGGTGGGAGAAAGATGTGACAGTCTGCTTCCATACTTTCAGTTAGCACTGAGCACTTAACAACTGAGCCAGTGCTGCAGAAGAAAGGCCTGACAACCTGCTTCTGTAAAAATAACATCCAAGAAAACCCTATGGAACTCAATTTTACACTGTAACACATGAGGTCACCAGGAGTCACAATCAACTCGATGGCAACGATCAAAGGGGAAGATTTCTTAAACTAAACACATACACAAAAAAACTTAAACCACAGTGAAAAAAAAGGGGGGCTAGGTAAATTTGGCTACAACACAATTATAAAAGGAAATGTTAATCCAAAAACAGCGGTGCATGTAATTTTAGAAGATTATTATCCATGATATATAAAGATATTCTACAAACCAATAATAAAAAGATTTTTTTGATGAAAATAGCCAATTAGAAAATGGGCTAAGATTATGAACAGGAGATTCACAAAAGAGAAATAATGCTTTCTCTGATGACGAATATCAAAAATACAAATATCAAAAATTCCCAAACTCAATAGTAATCGGAAAAATGCAAATTAAAACAATGAGATACTATTTCATTTCCATTTAATTGGCAAAAATTTTTAAGTACGGCAATTTCAAACATTAGAGAGCTTTAGAAAGCAACTTGGTAATGTCTAGGAAAGATTTCTACCTAATACACCTTATAGAAACTCTCGCACGTGGGCACAAAGAAACACTTATGGAGCTGCTGATCACTACAGTGTTTGTGACAGCAACAAATTAGAAACAACCCAAATGACCATCAATAGAAGAATAGATACAAATAATTGTGGTATAGCCATACGGTAAAACAGTACACAACAATTAAAATAAATAAACTAGAACTACATCATCTATCCACATAGATAAGTCTTGAAAACATGATTTAAATAAACTAGGAAAAAGAGTACATATGTAAAGCATAGTACGATTTGCGAAAAATAGAAAAACACTCAATACTAAATGTTATTTATGTGTGTGCGTGTAATAAAAGCATAAAACCTGGATAGAAAGCATACAATCAACTTCAGAATAGGGGTTCCTTCTGAGAGAAAAGATAAATGGAATCAGAAAGAAATAAAAAGTGGAGGCTCAATTGTATCTATAATATTTTATTTTTTAAGAAAAGGTTTGAAATAAATATGGCAGTAGGGATTTTAAACACGTCCACAGATCTTTTGACACTCCTTTCATCAAAAGTGAAATCTAATTCCCACCCCCTTGAATATGGGCTAGGAAGGACCCCTGGTGGCTCAATGGTTAAGTGCTCGGTGCTAACTGAAAGGTTGGCGGTTTGAACACACCAGCCCCTTCATGGGAGAAAGATGTGAAAGTCTGCTTCCATAAAGATTTACATCCTTGGAAGCCCAATGGGGCAATTCTACTGTGTCCTACAGGGTTGCTATGAGTCGGAATCTACTCAATAGCAATGAGTTTGGGTTTTTTAGGTTTAAATAGGGACTGACTTTAATGACTTGCTTCTAACTAATGAATGCGGTGGGAGTGATGCTGCATGACTTCCA
Source organism: Loxodonta africana (assembly GCF_030014295.1). NCBI lineage: Eukaryota > Metazoa > Chordata > Mammalia > Proboscidea > Elephantidae > Loxodonta > Loxodonta africana. The sequence continues at coordinate 26,081,041 of NC_087363.1, read as the reverse complement.
AGGCTAGACTGATCATAAAAGGTGGTACAGCTTCCACACAGCTCCTCCTTGGTACTCAGCCACCATGCTGTGAGCAAGTCATGGGACAAACCATGTGTGGATGTTCCGGACACAACCCCAGGAAGGTCCCAGATGACAGCCAACATCAAGTACCATCCGTGTGAATAAATGAGCCTTCATAGGATTCTAGGCTCAACCTTTGAGATGCCACAACTCTTGTCAAGTGGAGCAAAGACAAAATATTCCCACTGAGCCCTGACCAAATTGCCAATTTCTGAGCAAATTCAACTTGTCATTGGGTTGAGCCACTAAATTTTGGAGTGGTTTGTTACACAGCAAGGGATAACTGAAATAAAGGTAATTTTTTTATTTCAAATCTGAATGGTGTTCATATTTCAATTCCTGTACTTTTGCTTACGCTTGAAATATTTTATATAAAAAATATTTACAAAAAAATAGACACAGGACGAACTCTTCAGTGAACAATTCCATGTCGTCTGATCTCTTTCTTCCTCTATCATGGGCATTAAGTTTGCACATTAGGAAGTCTGCACTGATACGAAGAGTGCTTTATCAGTAGTTCAAATGTATACTGCATATTGTTGTTTTGCTTTGTGGTTTAACTTGGAAAATTTTTTTCTACTAGTGTGCAAATTTGGAATATTTACACATATTTTATGGCAGATACTTTTGGTTTTAATCCTGCTGCCATTTTGTTACACTTTCTGTTTAAAAAAATAGTTTAAAAACAATTTTACTACATGCTTTGTTTGGAGTACGTATATGTGTGTGTGTATTTTCTGATAATTTGAAATGTCTGTATTTTTGTTCAAGTGATTTCCTTTCTAATGATACCTTTATACAATATCTTTAATCCTCTATTTCTTTAACAAAGAAGATAATATCTGTTAACTCCTTAATTTAAAACTGATGATCAAACATATTTTCTCTTCCTCCTTTTTTCTTTCTTCCACCATTTAATCAATTTTAGTTGATTGTATTATCTAAGTGTTGACTGTTGTTCTCCTAAAACAGTACATATTTAGCATCATAGTATTAACATAATAGTTACAAGTTTGGGGAGGTAGAGTCAGCCATAACTCAGTTCAAATCCTGGCCCCACACTTTAGCAGCTATTTAACCACGATACTATAATCCAACTGATGTAGAGATTATGGCTACAAAAGAGGATGCAAACGTTGTAAACCTGAAAATGTAGGAGTGGATAACTAACAAGGTCTGGAAGGGTCTCAAGCAGTATTGATTCTCTTCCTTTTATGTTTGGGAGATGGATCCAAAAAGATCACTTAGTGTTATAAATCAAGTAGTAACAGTCTTGGTTTTTTACTATATTTAATATTTTTAGCCTTTTGTGCAGTACATTTAGTGGTACAAAGGTCAACACCAATAATATAATCAGCGAAAACTGATTAAATGGTGGCAGAAAGAAAAAAACGGAGGAGGAGAAAGTATACTAATTTTATCATTTTAAATTAAGGCGCTAACAGATATTATCTAAAGAAATAGAGGATTAAAGGTATTATATAAAAGTATAATTAGAGAGGAAACCACTTAAACAAAAATAAAACCTTCCAAATTATCAGAAAACACACACGCACATCCCAAACAAAGGATTTAGTAAAAATTGTTTTCAAACTATAGAAACGGAAAGCATAACAAAATGGTGGCAGAATTAAGATCAAAACTTATCTTATCTGCCATAAGATATGTGTAAATATCCCAAATTTACACACTAGTAGAAAAAAATTTTGGGTTAAATCACAAAGAAAAACTCAACAATTTGTATACAAGAGACGTATCTAAAACAAAAATATGCAGAAAAAATAAAAACAGCAAGATTGTCAATATATACCAGCAAAAAAAAAAAAAACAAAAACAAACCCATTGGCGTTTAGTCAATTCCAACTCATAGTGACCTTATAGGACAGAGTAGAATTTTCCTATAGGGTTTCCAAGGAGTGGTTGGTGGATTCAAACTGCCAGCCTTTTGGTTAGCAGCCAAACACTTAACCACTCTTTCACCAGGGCCCAATATACCAACAAAGACAAATATAAAGAAAGCAGAGACCACTCTCACCAGGGAATGGGAGAGAAATGTAAAATAACCTCACATTTGTAAAAAAGATCAGACTTACTGGAATGATAGAGACTGGAGGAACCCCAAAGGCTATCGCCCAAGGACACTCTTTTAACCTGGAACAGAAGCCACTCCTGGAGGTCACCTTTCAGTCAAGTAAGATACTGGCCTATGAAATAAACAATAACACCCTTGAGGGGTATGCTTAACTGGGAACATTTGCCAAAAGGCAAAGATGAGAAGGCAAAGACGGGCAGGAAAACTGGAGGGATGGAAATGGGGAAGCCAGGGTGGAAATGGAGGGAGCGCTAACACATTGCAGGGACAGCAACCAATGCCAAGGAAAAATTTGTGCATGAATTGTTGAATGGGAAACTAATTTACTGTGTAAACTTTCACCTAAAGCACAATAAAATGTTTAAAAAAAAGAAAGAAGGGAACAGACAACCAGAATGGAAATAATGAGAATACTGGTATATTGTGAAAAATGTAACCAATGTCACTGAACAACATGTATGAAAATTGTTAAATGAGTACCTAATTTGCTGTGTAAACTTTCATGAAAAATACAACAAAATATTTTCTAAATAAAAAGAAAAGAAAGGACACAGTGTTTGCAATCTTAATATCAGACAAAAATGGAATTTACCACAAAAAGCTTTTTTTGCTTTTTCTTTTTTGGGCTGAAGACTTTTTAAAAATAAGCTTTATTTTTTAGAGCCCTTGTAGGTTTACAGAAAAATTGTGCAAAAAGTACAAAAGTTCCCGTACCTTCCCCTCCTTCCTCCACATTGCTTCTGCTACTATCGTCTTGCATTCCTGTGGTGCATTTGTTACAATCGATGAAACAATAATAATAGATGATTATTAACTAAAGTCCATAGTTGACATTGGGATTCACTTCTGTTGTACAGTTCTATGAGTTCTGACACATGTTTAACGTCACGTGTCCATCGTCACAGTGTCGGACTGAAGAGTATCACTGCCTTAAAAATTCCCCCTGCTCCACCTATTCATCCCCTCCCCATCCCTGACTCCCTGGAAGCCACTGATCATTTCACTGTCTCTATTATTTTGCCTTTTCCAGAATATCATACAGTTGGAAGCATACCACCCACTGCCATCGAGTTGATTCCAACTCATAGCGACCCTATAGGACAGAGTAGAACTGCCCCAAAGAGTTTCCAAGGAGCCCCTGGTGGATTCGAACTGCCGGCCTTTTGGGTAGCAGCCATAGCACTTAACCACTACATCACCAGGGTTTCCTGGAATGATAAGCCTATGTTTAACTTTGTAAGAAAGTGCCAGACTGTCTTCCAAAGTGGCTGTACCATTTTACATTCCCGCCAGCAATGGATGAGAGTGCCTATTGCTCCACACCCTTGCCAGCATTTGGTGTTGTCAGTGTTTTGGATTTTAGTCATTCTAATTATAGATATACAGTGGTGTCTCATTGTTGTTTTGATTTGCAGTTCCCTAATGACATTGAACGTTTTTCATATGCTTATTCGCTATCTGCATAGCTTCTTTGGTGAGGTTTCTGTTCAGATCTTTTGTTCATTTTTTAATTGGCTCGTTTGTTTTCTTATTGTTCCGTTTTAAGAGTTCTTTACATCTTGGATACAAGACCGTTATCAGATATGTGTTTTGCATATATTTTCTTCTGGTGTGTAGCTTGTCTTTCCATTCTTTTTTTTTTTTTTTTTAATTTTTATTGTGCTTTAAGTGAAAGTTTACAAATCAAGTCAGTCTCATACAAAAATTTATATACACCTTGCTATATACTCCAGGAAACCCTGGTGGCGTAGTGGTTAAGTGCTACGGCTGCTGCCCAAGAGGTCGGCAGTTCAAATCCGCCAGGCACTCCTTGGAAACTCTATCGGGCAGTTCTGCCCTGTCCAATAGGGTCGCTATGAGTCGGAATCGACTCTATGGCAGTGGGTTGGGGTTTATGTACTCCTAGGAAACCCTGGTGGCACAGTGGTTAAGTGCTACGGCTGTTAACCAAAAGCTCGACAGTTCGAATCCACCAGGCTCTCTTTGGAAACCCTGTGGGGCAGTTCTACTCTGTCCTGTAGGGTCGCTATGAGTCGGGATCGACTCGACAGCAATGGGTTTGGTTTTTTTTTTTTTTTTTGTATATACTCCTAATTGCCCTCCTCCTAATGAGACAGCACGGTCCTTCCCTCCACTCTCTCTTTTCGCGTCCATTCTGCCAGCTTCTGACCACCTCTGCCCTCTCATCTCCCCTCCAGATAGGAGATGCCCACAGCCTCAAGTGTCTGCTTGATCCAGGGAGTTCATTCTTCACCCACATCTTTTTCTATCCCATTGTTCAGTCCAATCCCTGTCTGAAGAGTTGGCTTTGGGAATGGTTCCTGTCTTGGGCTAAGAGAAGGTCTGGGGGCGATGACCTTTTAGTCTCAGTCAGACCATTAAGTATGGTCTTTTTAAGAGAATTTGGGGTCTGCACCCCACTGCTCTCCTGCTCCCTCAGGGGTTCTCTGTTGTGTTCCCTGTCAGGGCAGTCATCGGTTGTAGCCAGGCGCCATCTTGTTCTTCTGGTTTCAGGCTGATGTAGTCTCTGGTTTATGTGGTTGTCTTTCCATTCTCTTAACAGTGTCTTCCCAAAGCAGAAGTTTTTAATTTCAATGAAGTCCAACTTTTCAGTTTTTTTTTTTTCTTTTATAGATCATGCTGTCAGTGTTGTATCTTAAAACTCATTACCAAACCCAAGGTCACCTAGACTTTTTCCCATGTTATCTTCTAGGTTTGTATAGTTTTGCATCTTACATCTAGGTCTATGATCCATTTTCAGTTAATTTTTGTGAAAAATATAAAATTTACTTCTAGATTCATTTTTCTGAACCTGGTGTTACAGTTGTTGAAATAACTATCCTTTCTCCACTGAATTGCCTTTGTCCTTTGTCAAAGATCAGTTGACTATACCTGTGTGGGTCTGTTTCTGGGATCTCTATTTTGTTTCATTGATATATTTGTCTGTTCCTTTACCACACTACCTTGATCACTGTAGCCTTATAGTAAATCTTGAAGTCAGGTAGTGTCAGTTCTCCGACTCTGTTCTTCTAGAGCATAGTGTTGGCTATTCTGGGTCTTTTGTCTTTCCATATGAACTTTAGAATCACTTTGTTGATATCCACACAATTATTTGCTAGGATTTTGATTAAGATTGCATTCAGTCTATAAATCAAGCTGGGAAGAATTGACATCTTAATAATATTAAGTCTTCCTAACTGCTATGGATTGAATTGTGTTCCTCAGAAAGAAATGTGGAAATCCTAACCCCTGTACCTGTAAATATGACCCTGCTTGGAAATAGGTATTTTCTTTTGTTAGATTAATGAGGCCATACCAGCCTAGGGTGGGTGCTAAACCTAATCACTTCTGAGTGCTGTCTTCTAAAAAAGAGCAGAATAGACATAGACACACACAGGGAGAAGACAGACACCATGTGAGGAAATGCCAGGGATTTCACGCAGACTCCAGAAACTAGAAGAGAGGCCCACAGAGGAAAACAATATGGCCAAACCCTGATTTGGACTTTCAGCCTCCAGAGCTGTGAGAAAATTAATTTCTGTTCTTTAAAGCCATCCATTTTTGGTATTTTTTATTACGGAAGCATGAAGTAACTAAGACACTATCCATAAACATGGAATATCTCTCCATTTATTTACATCTTTTTTATTTCTTTTTATCAGAGTTTTGTAGTTTTCATCATATAGATCTTGTACATATTTTTGTTAGATTTATATTGAAGTATTTCATTGTAAGGTTTTTGCAATTTTTGTTATTGCTGTTTTGCTTAGTTTTTTGCTGCGAATGTAAATAGTGTTGTGTTTTTAATTTCCAATTCCAGCTGTTCATTGCTGGTATATAGGAAAGCAATTGACTTCTGTGTACCAACTTTTTATCCTATTACCTTCCAGAACCTTGTTATAATCACTTATTATTTCCAGGAATATTTTTGCCAATTCTGTGGGATTTTCTACACAGACTATCATATCATTTGCCAACAATAACAGTTGTATTTCTTCCTTCCAATCTGTATACCTTTTATCTCCTTTTCTTTTATAGGTGCATTAACTAGGACTTTCAGTACTATGTTGAACAGAAGTGGTAAGAGGAGACATCCTTGTCTCTTTCCCAATCTTAGGAGGAAAGCATCTAGTTTCTCACCACTAAGTATGATGCTAGTTGTAGGGTTTTTTTGTAGCTGTCTTTTATCAAGTTGAGGAAGTTCCCCTCTGTTCCTAGTTTGCTGAGAGTTTTCAGTCGTGAATGGGTATTGAATTTTGTCAAAAACTTTTTCTGCATCTATTGATACATCATGTGATATTTCTCCTTTACTCTGTTAATATGATGAACTACGTTAATTGATTTGTGAATGTTGAACAAGCCTTGCATTCCTAAGATAAACTCCACTTGACCATGGTGCATAATTCTTTTTATACATTGTTGTATTCAATTTGTAAATATTTGGTTGAGGATTTTTGCATCTATGTTCCTTCCTTGTAACGTCTTTGTCTAGTTTCAGTATTAGGGTAATGCTGGCCTCATAGAAACACTAGAAATAATAAATACATGCATAAGCTGATTGTTTGAAAACAAAGCAATAAAATGGATAAATCATTAGTTAATATATTCAAGAAAAAGAGAGAAAGCATAAAACATAAAAATGATGAAAGAAAAATAATTACAAAAAAATACCTTAAAAAATCATGGACTACAGAAGAAATACTTACAAAAAAAATCATAGTGTTCCCTCCTCTTCTATTTTTTTGGGAGAGTTTGACAAAAATTGATGTTAATTCTTCTTTAAGTGTTTGGTAAAATTCACCAGTGAAACCACCTTGGCCTGTGCTTTCTGTTTCGGAAGGTTATTAACTGTTGATTTGAATTCCTCTACTAGATATAGGCCTATTCAGATTATCTAGTCCTCCTTGTTCGAGTTTTGGTAGTTGTGTCTTTCAAAGAATTGTTCCATTTCATCTAAGTTATCAAATTTGTGGGCAGAGTTCACAGTTTTTTGTTTGTTTGTTTTGGTTTTTTGTTTTGTTTTGTTACTATTCTTTAATGTCCTTGGAATGTGATGGCCCCCCTTTTATTTCTAATGTTAGAGATTCGTATCTGCTCTCTTTTTTCTTAGTTAGCCCAGCTAGAGGTTTGTTAATTTTTTTGATCTTTGCAAACAGCCAGCTTTTGGTTTCATTGATTTTCTCTATTAATTTCCTGTGTCCAATTTCATTGGTTTTTGCTCTAGCAAAAAGCTTTTAAATAGACGAAAAAGACACTTCATAATTATAAAGGGTGCCAACTACAATTAAGATAAATATATGGATGGATATCTATGTTCAAATAACCTCCCTGAAGAAAAACTACGGAAATAGAAATGCATTAGTAATACAAGTCCTAGGGTCACTTTTCTCAACACTACAGCAGTGAATAAAAATAACTAAAAAGTTGCTGAAACCACTGGGTGAAAGGTTGTTGGGAAATAGGATATTCACAAAGTCAAAGTAACTCCCTACAAATAATTAATTGCAAAGAGGAAATTTTCCCTTATAATCACCACCTTAACCAAGTGATCATGAAACATCACCAACTTTACCTACATAAAAAAAGTCTTGCCGAAATGTTTTAACTGAACCTAACTGCCAAGAAACAAACAGAAAAATTCAGATTGCTGGATATTCTGCTCAACAACTGGTTTGAGCTCCTTGAAAATATCAGATATGAAAATTTTAAAAATAGTGTCGGGGGGAGCAGTTTTCAAGGAGACTAAGGAGATGTGACAATCAAATTCAGTGCATGAAACTTAACTGTATCTTGGGTCAATAAAAAACTATCAAGGATAGTGAATTTTTATTTATGGTAATGGGAAAATTGACATCAATTAAGGGCAAGGGTTACACAACTTAACTAACGTAACTGATAACACTAAGCAGTGTACCAGAGAAAGGCCAAAATGGCAAATGTGTTATATATGATTTTACAGCAGCAGCAACAACAAAAACAAACAAACGAAAAAAGGGGTACAGATGTTGATAACACTTAGGTACATACAAACACTTCATGGAATTAGTTTTCTTGGTTCAAAGGCTTAGGGTCATGGTTTCCTGGGATAATCCAGTCAATTGGCCTAATATTGTTTATAGAGTTTATGTTCTACCTCTACTACTCTGGTGAGTAGGGCCTGGGGTCTTAAAAGCTTGCGAGCAGCCATCCAAGATATAACAGTTGGTCTCTGTTCACCTGAAGCAGTAGCAGCAAAAGAAAGAATCCAAGAAGGAACTAGACTGCAGATCTAATTGCCTCCATGAACTACTGCCTCCTTTGCCACGAGATCAGAAGAACTGGATGGTGCCCAGTTACCACTACTGAAAGTTTTGATCAAGGACTCAATAGATGAATCCTGATTAAAAAAAAAAAAAAAAATACGGAAATTCAAATTATTATAGAACACAGACTTACTAGACCCATTGAGACTGGAAGAATCCCTGAATCTTGTCCTGAGATAATCTTTAAACCTTGAACCGAAACTATCTCCCGAAGTTCTTTTTAAACCAAACAACAATTTAGCTCAATTAGTAAAAAATGTTTACCTTGAGCATTGTGCTATTTTAAAGACTTATCTGTATTAGATCAAATTGACAACAGTAACTCTAAAGCATGGGTGAGAAGTTTAGGAGCAGTGAGTCTCAATCAAGGGGGGTGAATAATTTGGGTAGTGAGAATGACGATACAACTGTGAAGAATGTAACCAATGTCACGCAATTGTACATGCAGAAATTGTCGAGTAAGTGTATGTTTTGCTGTGCATATATTTTCACCAAAAATAAAAAATAAAAGCTATAAAGGACCTGATTGGAAAAATTTGATTATGGGACTGCAGAGTATTTTTAAATCAATGTTAATTTTTTTAGTATGATAACGGTATTTTGGTTGTGTAGGAAAATGTCCTTGTTCTTAGGAGACATTTGCTGTTGTACTGGGGCGCCCTCAGATCAGATAGTTCAAATACATAGAGAGAGAAAGCTCTGGTAGACCAATGGTTAGACACTTGGCTGCTCACTAAAAGATCGGCTGTTCAAACCCACCAGTGGCTCCTTGGGAAAAAAGAACTCGTGATATGCTCCCCTAAAGATTACAGCCTAGGAAACCCTATGGGGCAGTTCTACTTTGTCCTATAGGGTTGCTGTAAGTTGGAATTGACTCCACAGCACACAACATACAACAACAACAAATATATATATATATATGTACATATATATACATATACGTCAAAAATAAGTGAGGATACATAAAACGTATATAGTACAATTAATAAGTGAAATCTAATTATTATACACTAAACTATGGGCCTAAAATGATGGCAATTATTCTCAAGCACTCATGGAACTCTCAGAGAAATCAACCACATATTAGTTCACAAAGAAAATAATAGATTCCACAGAGGAGAAATAGCACAGAAAACAATCTCTTACCACAATGTCATAAAAGTAGAAATGCATAAAAAAATCAGAAAACAAAACATACTTACCACCTGAAAAATGTTTTAATTCTTTCTTAAATAATTCTCAAGACAAAGAAGAAATCAAAACCAAAATTTTGTAATATCTGTTTAAAAAGTCATGAAAATACTATACGATACATCAGAATCTATTAGAGGCAAAGTAATCCTCTGAGGGGAAAAAGAATTATAACCTTAAATACTTTCTTAGAATATAAAGAAAGAATACAACTAAGTGAATTAAGCATCCGAATCAAGAATTAGAAAAAGGACAATGAAATAAACCCAAGGAAAGCAGATGGAAAAGATTAATAATGCTAAAAGTGGAAATTAATAAATTTTTAAAAAGAGAAACAGTAGAAATGATAAATAAATGCATGAGATGATTGCTTGAAAACAAAGCAATAAAATGGATAAGTTGCTAGCTAATACACTGCAGAAAAAGAGAGAGCCCAAAACATAAATAAGAGACGATGAAGGAAAAATAATCATACCTACAGAAGAAACTTTAAAAGTCATAAAGATTACTTTGTTCAACTTTATGCAAATAAAGTTGAAAACGTGGATAAATGGATAGTTTCCTGGGGAACTGGGTAGTTGGAAAGAGGAATGAGATGGAGACCCTGCACTATATGCCCAGGCCAAAAAAAGAAAAATCAAACCTATTGCCATCATTCCAACTCAGACGGACAGAGTAGAACTGGCTCCATACGGTTTCCAAGACTACAATCCTTATAAAGCAGATTGCCACATCTTTCTCCAGTAGCGTGGCTTGTAGGTTTGTACTACCAACTTTTGAGTTAACCACTGCACCACCAGGGCTGCTCGTATGCCTGTATTACCTTTTAAACGTTTAAAGCAAGATGGCGCTGGGCACTATGTCGAAAATGAGTGGAAAAATTGAGGACTGGAGTCAGGAAGTCCATTAGGATGTTTTGAAAGGATCTAGTGAGAAGAGAAGGAGCCCTGGTGGTGCAGTGCTTAAGTGCTCAGCGGCTAGCCAAAAGATCTGTGGTTTGAATCCACCAGCTGTTCATGAGAGAAAGATGTGGCGGTCTGCTTCCGTAAAGCTTACAGTCTTAGAAGCCTTATGAGGCGATTCTACTCTGTCCTATAGGGTTGCTTGAGTTGGAATTGAGTCAACAGTAAGCAGTAGGTTAGTGAGAGGCGCAAACCCTGGGGAGGTAGAATCAACAGGCTGGGCCACGGCCTGGGTGAAGGAGGACAAAGAGAGTGAGAGGGAGCCCTGAAGGCAGCCTGGGGAGACCTGGCTCCTGCAGCCAACAGTGAGCAGGGGCTTCCCCACAAGTGGGCCTTGGCAAACAGCCCTAGGCCAGCTGTTCACAGAGTTTACTACCTTCTTCTCTAGAGTGACTCCAGATATCTGGCTGGCTCTGTTGTGAGGAGAGAATGAGTTTCTGTATCTGCTGAGCCCTGTTTTCACCTCAGGCACCTGCTGTGCCAACTGGACCAGCCATCATCACAAAACTTAAGAGGAATATCCTAGGCTCACCCCTAGTCCTGCTCCTTCCCTTGCAGCTGACTTTGTGACCTTTGTGACCTGGTCTCCCTCTGCCCCCCCCCCCCCCCCCCGCCCCACTCGTCAGCCTGAAATGTCTTCAGGAAGCTCCTCCTTCCTCTCTCCTCTCTCTCCTTTGGGAAATCAAAGAATATCGTATGTAATGAGTCTGGCATGGTGCCTGCTGCCCTGTGGTACGGCCAGAGTTCTCCGGAGTGGTCCATGTTACATTCACTTGGGGGGTGAGGGGGGTCCTGCAAGGAGCCAAAGTGAGTCAGGGGCTGCAGGTGGGCAGTCTATAGGCCCAGTCTGGCATCAGATAGAGTCTCGTTTGGTCACACAATGCAGGCGACCAGTGTTGGACTCGTTGTCGATACTGGAAGACGAGAAAATTGTACGTGAAAATCTGGATGTTTATCTTATTTTGCAAAAATAGACACTCTGGCCCTGAGCTGGAGTTAAGAGCAATTTGTGTCCCCTCCCCTGCTCTCTGCAGCCGCAACGCCCAGGCAGCTGCTGCCCTGTGGTGCTGACTTGCTTTGACTGCTGATGGGCAGTGGACCGAATGTGATCTATACTCAGAGGTCACCTCCTCAGTGAGGTCTTCTCAGGGCACCCTTTCTAACATTGTGTCTGCCTCCTCACCCCTGCCCTCCTACCCTCCTGACTGCCTCGTCCTCCTTAAATTTTTTCTGAAGCTCTGTACACGATCTAACATACTATGCATTCTACTCACGTATTTACGACGTCTTCCCCTCCATAATGTAAACTTAACGTGGGCAGGATTTTTGTCTGCCTTGTTCATGGCTGTATTCCCAACACCTGGAACATTATACATAGTAGGCACTTGATAAATATGTTGAGTGAATGAATGAATAGAATTGTAGTGAAGATGGGAACCGTTCATACCCGTAAGTGCTTAGAGCAGTGCCTGGCACACACTAAGTGCTCAGTCCGTATTAGTCACCCTTATAGTTTTTGTTGTTACTTTCAGGAAGGGCTCCAAACATCGGGAAAGTGCAGGCACCAGGCAGATGAACAAAATCTTCCAGCCTTCAGATCTGCCGCCTGCCTGCTGCCCCTCCTCTCCCGTCTCCCTCTCTCCCTGTGTCTCTGACACTTCCTCCTGACCCTGCATCCCCCCCTCTGGTTCTCCAGGTCTTTGTCTCTCGGTTACAGATGGAAGCTTACGAATTGGACTTCTGGATGGCCCCAGAGCCCCTCACCACTTGTGGTGCCTGGGGCAGAGACCCCATTTTCTACCCACGATGCCTTGGACTGCTGCCTCATTCTACATCTCCTCCGTGCTGTTCCCACCCACCCCCACCTCCACTTGTTCACTTGTTGGCTTCCTGCATCTCTGCCTGATTAACTCTCCCTCAAACTGCACCTCAGCTCACTGCCCCCTCCTCCAGAAACTGTGCCTTGACAGCCATCCAGCCTCTGAGTGCCCACAGCCCCCTGTCCTGGCTCCAAGTGAACACTGCCATTCTACCAGGACACCATCTGTGTCGCCCCAACCTCCCCCCCACCACAATCCCCCAAGTCCTTCCTCTATCTACCAGACCCTGCCCCTGCCCTAGGAAATTGAGGTCCTGAGTCCACCACTCAGCTCCCAAGACCACCTTTCTCTTGCCCTCAGGAAATGGCTTATTCCAGATCCGTCTGCTCTCCCAACCCTGGCCTCCTTCCCGACCCCACAACAGCCCCATCCTACAGCAAGGAAATAAGAGGTGTGAGGTTAAGCAAGAGGTGTGAGGTTAACCAGTTTGCCAGGATAGAACAGCAAGGCAGGGGTGGAGTGGGACTTGAACCCAAGGCTCTAGGCAAGGCCGAGGAGCTGGGAAGTTGCCTCACAGGCCCAGAGTACACAACACAGCAGATGGATGAATGGACAGATTTTCAGATGAGCCAGCAGCTGAGCTGGAACTAGAAACCGGAAGTCCCCCTCCCTGGCCTACTTCTCTGCAACGCCGGGTGTCAGGGGCCCGGGCCCGCACAGGAGCTGGCTCCCGCCACCCTGGCCCACGGCCAGCCGTCATCCCCGTGAGGTCAGCGGCGGACGGGCGATTTCAGGGAAATACCAGCTCCTTATTAAAAACAGGCGGTGGCCGGGCCCCTGCTGCTTTCCCAGTCGAAACTGGGGTGTTTGTTCCAAGAGGAACAAGAGTGGGCAGGGCCCTGCCAGGACCACTGAGGTGGGAGGCTTGGGCTGTGGCGAGGGTCAGGTTATCCTGGGAAGGGGGGAAAGCGGGGGGCTGGGAGGGCGTGTTGGGTGTATCCCTAGGCTTTAGCAAGGAGGCCTGTGTGAGAAGCAAGCACTGGCTTCAGGAAGGGGATGGTCACACAGCACGTGGACACCGAGCCGACCAGAGAACAGTTGTGGAATGTCACCTGGAAACCAATGGAGGCAGGCAGGGCAGCCTCCACCGCTGCCCCTTCCAGGGATGGAACTCAGGCAGTGGGCACAGCCTAAGTGAAACCAGGAGGAGGATATTAAGGCCATCCTTCTCCAGGGTGGGCAGCCCCCATCCTATGTCCCTCTACCTGAGCTTCCAAACCTCCACCTCCAGGAAACCTGCCCAAGACCCCCCTGCAGGGGGCGCAAGCGAGCTGTGCCTCCCCCCTCAGGCCGGCGGGCGGCAGCCTGGCATCTGGAGCGAGTTAGGGTCGGGGAGGCCTGGCGGGCGGCGGCGTGAGCTCATCCCGGCCCGCCCCACTGCGGTTTCCCCAGCCTGTGAAGGGAACAGAACACAGAAGCGCCGCGCGCCGAGGGCCCGGCCCGGGGAAGCGCGGCGGGAGCAGCGACTCCTCCCGGAATATGGGTGTGAGAGGGAGAGGCAGGAGTGTGTGTGTCACTGGCGTGTCGCCGAGTGAGGGCTGAGCCCTGGGAGCTGGTGGCTAGCATGTGTCGCTGTGTGTCACCCTGTGCTGTGGCTTGTGAGAGTGTATGTCCCCATGGGGGAAATACTGTGCATGCGATATATTGAGCACGCTCTCCCCGGATCATTAGCCCCATTTTGCGGAAAAGGCCAAGTCTGAGAGGAGGGGGAGAACTGGCCGCGTTCCAAGGCTGAGACTGGGACTCCCTGGTCAGGTTGCCTGTGTCCCCGTGCCTACACAGAAGCTCTGAGACCGCCCAGCGCGCCACAGTGGGTCCAGAGCCACCCTCCCCACACATACACACTCTCTCCCTGGTTACTGTCCACTCACCCCCACCGCCCACCCCCTTCACACCAGCATCCTGGCTAACAGTGACACAGAGAGACACAGGCACCTATATATAGACATACACAGAAGCCTACGTGAGGAAAACTCTTCTACTGGCAGGAATCCAAGTCGGAAAGAGCCAACGGGCAGGTTACAAGTCGGTGGCAATGGCTTAAAGAGGACTCTTTGTCAGATTCTGCCACCCCTCCCCAGGGGCTGGGAACAGGAGGGGCTGAAGGCCACCGAACCCTGTACCTTAGTCCCCGTTTCCCAAAATGGTCCTGAGGGTGCTGCCCAGAGCATGAACAGCCTCAGAATCCTAGGACTCCAGGGACCAGGAGCTAGAGTGGGGATGTGGGCATCACCAGGCACAGAATGGCAAGTTAGGTGTACCTCTGAGAATCCAGAGCACCCCGCATCCTCAACTCAGGGCGCTACCACACCAGCTCTGGGTAGCAGTAGCCCCAGCTGCTCTGGAAACCTCAGGGAGGTGACCCTGACCACCCAGCGCCTACCACCCTTCCTGCCTGGGCTCAAGAGCTGTCACACCACCAGCCCCATCCTTTCACCCCCCAGCTGAGCTGTGGCCCAGAGACAAAGACTCTGCATGCAGAATGGGGCACAGGAGACTGTCACTCTTCCTCACTGGGGCTCCTCCTGGGGCTCAAAGGAGAATTTGGTGGGGTGTTTGATAGGTGGGGCGGGGCTTGCTGAGGGCAGGTAAACTGTGAAGGGAAGTGCACTCATAGTGGCCAGAGACCCTCAGCTCCCGAGACGCTGGGCCAAGCTGGGTGAGGGAGTTTTTTGACTGGAATGACTCTGGTTTGCATAACCAGAGCTTCGAAATTACTTAGCAAAACAAGTTTGCTTTTTAATTAACATGTGTTTGAAAAACAATGGTTTTAATTAAAGTGGGTGGGGGAGAATATTTCAAGGAGCTCCAAGTCCTGAGTCAGACTTCTTAAAAATAAAGTGGGAGACTTGCCCCCAGGTGGCAGTCTGGGAGGTGAAGCTCCTTGCGGAGCCCCAGGATCACCCCCACCTGCCTCCAGCCCCTCTCCAGCCTCCTTGCTGTGAACTCGCCTGTTTTGCTGACCACTCAGTTTCTCAATTCCCCCACAGTTCCCTGGGCTCCTCTGGGAATGGGTGGTCTTTTGGAAAGCACAGTCTTGGGGAGTAAATGAGTGGGGTCCTCCCAGCAGAGAAGGGAGAGAGAACATCAAGGCCTAGGATTGTGGGCCTTGTTGGGGGGCATTAAGTTTCCTGGGGAGGGGCGGGGGTAGAGTAGGGGGAGGTGTCCCCTGAAACCTGGGAAAAGTCAGATCCCAGTGGACTGGAGGGTTCGAGCTAGGTGGAGGAGCAAGGTGTGTCCAAGCCCCAGGGAGTGGAGGGCCTAGCTGGGGCTGAGGACACAGGGGTGGAAGGGAGGGTGAACCTGAGAGGGGCAGGGATCGGCAGAGGAGGGGGAGGGGCTCAAGGAGACTAGAAGCGGCGGTGTCCTGGAGCTGGGAGGTGTCTGTCGGAGGGGCTGCCTCCTCAGAGGGTGATGGGCAGGGCTGCAGTTCAAACTCTCCAGCAGGGGGCAGCGTTGGCCCCATCAGCCCTCATGGAGGAGACAGCATTATCCCTGGCTTGGGCCCTCTCCCCACAACTCCCAGCTCCCAGGCTCTCCCCTGCTTTGTGGGGCTTAGGGTTGAGAGACTGGCTCCACCAGGCGCTCTCCTCTCACCTCCTTCCCCAATTGCACCTAGGTGGGCTCTAGGGACCAAGAAGGCTTCCCTGAGGAAGGGTTGCCTGGATCTGAGGGCCCACGGGGTGGGGGGAGTCAGGAGAGGTAGGAGCTAGCTGCTGCCCAAGTCAGCCAAGCCCTGCACCCTCTTGTGTAAAATGAGGGCGATATTACTCTCTCCCCAGCACCTGGGACCTCAAGGGCTGGCAAGCCCCTCTTTTCCCCCAGTGCCACAGACCCAGAGGAAACCAGTCAAACTGCCCTGCCCTGCCCAGTCCTTCACATCTCACACCCCTGAGGCCCAGAGCAAGAACAGGCTCTGGGATTACAGGGCTGTTGGTCTGTTTTATTCGCAGCTGTTCTTCCAGCCCAGGGCAGTGCCTGTACCCAGTTGGTGCTCAATAAATGCTGTGGAAGGATGAGAATGAGGGGATGGTCCTCCAGAGTCGACCACACCAGATACCCTTTCTGACCTTTTGGGGTCAGTGTCAGCACCTGAGTGCAGCCCTGGGTCAGAGGTCAGCCCAGGGGTGGGATAGCACCCTAGCCCCTCAAATAAGATAAATAAGATAAGAGCTTGAGAGGAAGCCTCTAGGAATAGAAGGCAACTCTAAGGGCCGAGCCAGGTGTCCCAGAACTCTCCCAGAGGCTCCACCCAGGACGCTGTTTCTCATTAGGGCCCTTCTTGCTTCCCCCAGCCCACATCCCCAAATGAAACGTGCCTCCCTGGACTTAATTCATTACACTCGGCCTGGTGGGAAGCCCAGCGGGCGGGGGCTATTTTTTTCCCCTGAGCTCAGACATTCTTTGCTTTATTATTCCCCACATTTCAAAGCAGCTGTCGCCTCCCCCGGCTGCCCCCAGCCTGAAGCTTGGAGTCCAGAAGGGACCTCTCTAGGGCTCCGGACACCTCTGGCTCCCACGTCTCCAGCTCAGCACAGGAAGGAAACTGAGGCCCAGAGATGAGTGGGATAGAGCCCCAAGGCAACCTTCAGGGTTCATACTTGAACTTCTACTCAGCCCATGCCAGACCCCCTATGCGCTCCCAGTTGCCCTTCTGAGACATTGCCTTCCCTGTCTGTATTCACCCCTCTGGTCCACTCCCCTCACACACACACCATTGGCCTCAGTGGTCCCTCAATAACAGAGAGCCAGTTGGCTCCCCTCCATGGCTCCCAGTGCCTACAGATTGCTGCCCAGATGCCTCTCTGAAAGTCAAAGCCCAGGGACCAGGCCTTGCCACTCCCCTCCTGGAACAGGTGCTAGAACCATGCTCAGGGTCCCTGCCCTGCTCCAAAAAAAAGCCGTTCCCATGGAGTCGATTCCAACTCACAGCGGCCCAGTGTGTTAGAGTAGAACTGAGCTCCATAGGGTTTTCTTGGCTGTAGCCATTACAGAAGCAGGTCACCAGGTCTTTTCTTCCAAGGCACCACTGAGTGGGCTCAAAATGCCAATCTTTTGCAAACGGTTTGCACCACCCAGGGACCTCTGCCCTGCTCAGGGCCCTGGCAAACTGAGCCCCGACTGGGGCAGTGGCCTTACAGAGCGCAAGGCCCATCCTGGAGCAAAAGCTCAACCTGGAAAGTAACAGGGCTGAGTCAGCCTAGTGGACCACTGAGGGCCAGGCAGGGGAAGGAGTAGGTCTGGGGGCCCAGGGTTCAAGAACTGGAGATGCTCTGGACAGACTTCTGCCATATCAGAGAGCTGAATCCCCTTCCTGCAAAGCTGCCTCGACAGGAGGTGAGCTCCCTGTTGTTGGAGCTATTCAAGTGAGCAGCAGCTTAGTCAGACTCTTACTCTGGAGAAAATGTTGACCCAGATATCAAAGGCCCCTTTCTGCCCAACTTTTAGGCCAGAGTCTGGGACTGGTGAGCACCTTACCCACTCCAGATGAACAGGATCAGGGGTCCCTTCTCACTCACCCAAGGGCAGCTGGACAGGTCTGAAAGCACAGGCCAGGGCACAAGGACAGGGGACCTGGGAGCTGGGCCCAGCCCAGAGCAGGACCTGGACAGGACATTTTTCCCCTTTGGTTCCCTGCAGAGTCCTGGCACCTGGCAAAGTGCTAAGAGCCCAATAGTCTGCCATCACTGTGTACTGATGGGTCAAGTGGGAGCTGACCGAGGCTCTACATGGAGAGTTGGGGGTGGAGGGTGGCCTGCAGGGGTCAGAGTCTCCACTCCACCTAGGGGAGGGTCTGTGACACCAGAGGGAACAGGCAGGAGCCCAGGTGGGGCAGGTAGCCTGGGGGGTGCTGGGGGCTGAGTCAGGAGGTCACTCTTGGTGCCCTGTGACCATCTTGCCCCAGCTAACCCTATAGGTAGACACAGCCACGCAGAGCACGGAGCTTGGCGGCAGGATGCTGAGGTGCCCAGGAGGGTAGGGGTTGCTCTGTAATGTAGCCTGGAAGGTTCTCACCATCCTCAGCAAGCCTGGGGCCTAGGGTCTGCTCACACCTCCAGCAACCCTCTCCAGAACTACTCCGGGAACCCTTTTCTACAAGGTAGGCACCCTCTGGGGGATGGACTGTGTGGAATCTGAGCTCCTGAGAGAGGAAACAGCCACTGACTAGCCCTCAGACAGGCCCCCTCCCCAGGAACAGAGCTGTCTCAGCCTAGGGTTGTGAGATTTGGGTGCGTCATCCTCTTGGAAACGCTGGGCCTAGGGCCCCTCTACACAGGCCTGGCCATGCACAGGGAAACCCTGAAACCCCTGGGATGTGGCTGGCTCCCACTCCTCCCCCCTCACTCCCCCACCCCAACCCCACCCCTGCCACCCCTCAGCCCTGAACACCCTGTCCTCCTCTTCCCAGCGAGAAACCACAGAATATTTGCCTTCCTGCCACAGCGGCAGAAACCCTGGTGGCTTAGTGGTTAAGAGCTACTGCTGCTAACCAAAAGGTCGGCAGTTCGAATACACCAGATGTACCTTGGAAACCCTATGGGGCAGTTCTACTCTGTCCTCTAGGGTCCCTATGAGTTGAAATTGACTCGACAGCAACGGGTTTTTGGTTTTTCCCACGGCGGCCACCATGCCACCCCTGTGCTGCAGCTAGGGATGAGAGGTAAATGCCATCAGCTTCCCCACCTCCGCTGCAGGCTTCAGGTGAGGACAGGTATGGGCTGAGTGCTAGAGGTTTAGGGACACTCAGAATCTCAGGATCCCAGATGCTCCATCCAAGGAAGTTGAGTCATCTCTACATGCTTGCGGCACCCACCCCGGACTCCCTTTCCCTGGAGCTCGTCTGCACTCCCCCGCTTCCCAACTGGCAGGGCCAGGTCTCTGTTAGTCATCACAGATCCAGCAGGTACTGATGATGACAAGAATGAATGAATGAGCGGATGAATGAATGTGCTAATTCAACTGAGCCCTGGGGCTGGAAAGGATCTGCCCCATTCCGGAGTCTCTATCCAGGGGTTTGGGGAGACTTCAATTGTACCAAACTGAAATGCCCTCAAAACTTAGCGAACTGACTTGTAAAGTCTTATTTTGCCAAGTAGAGGCGTGGAAAACACCAGCTACTAGCTACCATCACCATTGTTTTGTAAACAAAAGGATATTCTCAAGGCAAAAAAAAAATGTGGACAGGATTCTCGATCGGAAGAAAGACAAGCCTCAAAGGTGCATAAGTTGAGCTTCTTGGGAAACACAGAATGGGTCTTCTTTTTCCTCTCATGAAAATGTTCTCAGGTATTTTCACAGGTGGACCCTTGGGGTTTGGGACACCCAAGTACACCCAGCCTCCACCAGCGGCAAGAGCCCCTCTACAGCCTTCCTGACTGGGACTGGTCCCCTCTGCTTGCACACACCTAGAAACAGGGTGCTCACTACCTCTGCTAGTTGGCTCAGAAGCCAGGAAGGTCATTCTAGAACACCTTTAAGTGGCTTCCGAGTCCACCATGAGAGGGAGGGAAAGAGGACAACTGGGGGAGAGACAGCAAGGGTGCTGAGGGGAGGGGAGACAGAGGCATCCAGATCCAAGAGAGAGCACAGGAGTGGTGGTGAAAAAGAGGGTCCAGCCCAAAATGTAAAAATCAGCAAGTCGGGCAAGACCTGAGTTTTCCAACTGTCCCCCACCAACTCTGGACTCCCAGCCTCTTCCAGCTTCCCTACCCCCTCCCCACCAGTTCTCAAGAAAAGCTCTGATGCACCCATTCTTACCAAGGCTTCAGTGGATGTGTGAGGTACCCATAGCCCAGAGAAGGGAACGGAGATTGGAAGAAGACAGTGGAATTTCAGGCCTCCTCGGCCAGGCTGAGGAGGAGGGGTCAGGCAGAGGTCAGGCAGGGCCCCTTCCTAACCCTGACCTCCTAGGCCCTTCTCTGTCCTAGGGGCCTTGGGCCTTGGCTGTGGAGACCTGAAGGAGGCCTGTGGGCAGCCAGGGCAGGGGGAGCCTTGTGTGCACACATTCACACACACTCCACATTCCAGTTGTGCTCTGTCAGCATTTGGGCAAAACCAGGATTGTGTGGCTTCGGGGAAGGCGGGGACAAATAGCCCCCAAATTTGGGTGAGGGCAGAACTGGGGCTGATTGGAAGGGACTGGGAGAACCCCAGGAAGCCACTTCTGTGCCCAGTCACCGGGTTCAAGGTCTGGAGCTTTCCCGCTAGTCCCTGAGGTGACTGGTTCAGCACTCCCCAAGGTGGGGGCTGGCCCCATTCCCAGGCAGGCCCCTCCTTACCCCCACCCCAAGCCCTCACCACCTCCCAAGGCCTCAGGACCAACAGTAAAGGACCAGAGCCTGGCACCTCAAGCACCTCCCCCCGCCCTGGTACGGAGCATGAGGGCTGCCTGTCATGCCCATGCCCAATCCCTTTTGCCTGTCCCCTTGCCTGGTTTTACTCCACCACCTGATTTAAGGTCTTCATCAACTGTCTGTCAGTCCACTGCCTCTCTGAGTGCTTTGAGCCTCATAGTGCAATCTCTCACATCCGCAGCCTGGTTTCTTTCCTTCTTGTGGCCTGGTAAAATGTTCCTCCTCCGCTGGACTTCGTCAAGACCCTGCCTGACTTCATTCTACCTCAGCCTGAATTTCTGGCCTTCCTGGGTCCCCCAATACCATCTTACCCATGTCCTGGTGGTGGCCCTAGAGCCCTGGGAATGATGTCTAGGAGAAAGGATACAGGGTGTGGCACGTGCAGGGGCATTAGAACAGAGGAGGGACAGTTTATTCTGGGCCCATCACAGGCCCAGCTCCCACAGTTCTCTGCCCTGCGGACGTAAGCTTCAAATTCCAAACCTCTGCCCTGAAGTAGTGAGTTCTGGGCTCCAAGGATCCATCAGAATGTCTTTTGCCCACGATGTCACTGGACTTTCCAAGTCGGGCACTGTGGTTCGGGGGGGGGACGCCCAGCCTGGGGCAGGCACTGCTGGTCCCTGTCAGGCGTCCTAAGGCTGATATCTGCCCTGGCCCCCCAGCCCCCTGGCCACCCCACTCATCATTTTGTTCTACCTGAGCGAGGACTGCAGAGGTAAACATTCCTGCTGCCTTAGAGAGACCTCGGAAATCAGGTCGCAAGCCAGATAGGGGGATCAAGGTATGGGGAGAGCCCAGACCAGACCCAATCTTACGAGCCACGTGGCCTGGCACTTGAGGCTTGGAGCGGATCGTGCTGCCCAGAGGGCAAACCCCTTACCCCCTCCCATCCCTTTCCACTGGTCACAGGGCCACAGGCTGGACGACCCTGCTTGAGTGGGGAGTTGGGACCAGTGTTTATGCAACTGTGGGGAGGCCACAGTCTGGCTGCCAGTGTCGCCTGCCCAGTCCCAGCGCTGACTCAGCAGAGCCCCCCAGCACGTACACACTCAGGCATGCATGCAAACACTCACCCGCTCACACATAGATATACACAGGTAAACATACATGTACAGATGCACAGACAAACAGGCACATGTATACGTAGGTATACACACATAGCCCTGCACAGGGTCACCCACACACTCACAGACACCAACACACACACACCCAGGGACAAACAGTACACACACAACACGCATACAAGTACAGGCACACATGCTCACAGAGATAGACACACAGGCATACAGAGAACTTCACACACACATACACACACACAGAGAGAGAACTTCACACACATGTACACACACACACACACACACACGGCCCCCAGCCAGGGCAGTTGGGAGGACACCAAGTGAGAAGACTCCTCCCCCAGGGCCCTCCATGCCATCCACTCTGACACCTGCACCCAGAGCCAGTGACCCAAACCCAGGAATGACATGCCACACATGGTCAGTGCAGCCACCTGTAACAGGTAAGCAGCTCCAGAGTGGCAGCATGGCCATGGCTGGGACAGAGTCACATTCTAAGTGGAGCTAAGCTTCATCGAACAGGGCCAAACCATCCAGCAGGGCTCACCTGGACTCAATAGCCCAGCCCTGCCCCTACCAGCCACCCCCAACCTGTCTCCTCTTAGTCCACACAAGGAGACTGGTGGGGTCGGGGCTGCAGAGTGCCATGGGGGCATGTGTGGGATGGTCCCTTCCACAGCCAAGCCAAGTGGTGTGGTAGCCCCTGGGAACCAGGGGAGTCTTCAAGACAGGGGTATGCTTGAGAGTGGCCTGGGGGCACTGCAGGGGCACCCTGGAAACTAGAGGAGGGGGCAGGCATTCCTGGGGGTGCAGACCACACATCCCTTGGCACCTAGGACACATGTGAACTTGGAGGCAGGGTCACTTCTCACCTGGAGATGACTGAAGGCAGGTGTAATTCCTGCATGCAGGTCTCCAACCTCGGGTGAGTGTCCCCAAAAAGAAAATGCTGGGACCATCCAATCGCATGTGCCCCCACCACCACCAAACTCCAGGGCTTGGTGTCCAAGGGCAAGGTGGACAGAATAGGTGGGAGCTGGGAGCTGCCTAGGAGGGTGTTGGCCATGTCAGACAGCTCCCCACCCAGGAGGATTCTGGGACGTAAAGACTATTCAGGGCTAAAGGGAGGACCTGCTGCTCCTCAGTGAGGGCCCCACTAACTGGAGGCTGGCCAGAGCCCAGCAAGGTCACACCTGCCATGCACATGGAAGCATCCCCATTGGCCAAGGCCACCATGGTAAGTCTGCGGGCACCTCTATTCCCTATCCCACTAACCAGCCAGAAGCTACATACAGGAGGTGCTTTGGAGGGAGATCATAAAAGGGTAGACTATGACCTCTCTCATCACCTGAACCAAATCTGGGGCTGGAACAGACTGAACTTAAACAAGGAAAGAAACCAGAAAGCCTCAAGAGCTGCCGGTGATGTTGCTGAGGGTGTTTTCAAAAATGACCCAGGACTCTACCACTTGTCACCAGCTGCATTACCAGTAGCTAGGGCAGGCATCTAGGTCCTGAACTCTCACAGAAGCCTCCTATCTGGTCTCCTTGCTTCTGCTTGCTGCCCACAGTCTATTCTCCACATGGCGGCCAGGGATGCCGATAGAGCAGCTCCCTCAGAGTGCAAGCCAAGGCCCTTTCCACGGCCCACAGGTCCCTCCATTACTGCTCTGACTTCATGTCCTCCTGTCACCTCCCCATTATGCTCTCTGCTCCCATCTCAGGACCTTTGATCCCTCTGATAGGACATCTTCCCTTGAATGCCCACATGGCTTCCTGGAGCAGACACTGCATGCCCTACAGGAATGTTCTAGAGAGTTGGTGGATAAATTCCCCAATTTCCCCATCCCTCCGATGGACCACTCTACGATCTCCTGGAGGTCTCCACGGGACCGAGCCCCATTGTATCTGCTCCTTAGTGCCCCCCATAAGGGTGTCTTTCCCTTCCCTGACTCCACTCCCCTTGCCTCTCTTTATGCTCCTTTGGAGCGCCTCCAAGGGAGACCGTTGCATTCAGGTCGGCTTCTGGAGGAGTTCAGCCTAAGACACCCCCTCACCTCTCCTTCAAGTCTTTGCTCAACTGCTACCTTATCGGATAATCACTGCCCTTGTTATTTAACATGCCGACTGCCTCTCAACTCATGCACACTCACATGCACACACACACACACACACATATATACTCTATAACCCCTTTCCTGTTTCTAGACCCTCCTTAGCCTTTATCACTATTTGACACACTTTCCACGAGGGAGACCCGAGTTTGGTTTCCAGCCGATGCACCTCCTGTACAGCCACCACCCATCTGTCAGTGGAGGTTTGCAAGTTGCTCTGATGATGAACAGGTTTCAGCGGAGCTTCCAGACTAAGATGACTAGGGAGAAGGGCCTGGTGCTCTGCTTCCAACAATCAGCCAGTGAAAAACCCTATGGATCACAGCAGTCCAATCCGTTGTGCCCGGGCTCGTCACGAGTTGGGGGCTGACTCAACGGCCCTGCAACAATAGTTGGGGAATTTGTCAGGCCTGATGTCTGTGTAAACTCCGTGAGAGCAGAGATTGTTACTGCTCTCTCCACTGCAGTGTCCCCAGCGCCTATAACAGAGCCTAGCACACAGTAGGTGCTCAATAAATGCTGAGGGCATGAAAGAAAGATGCAACAGACCCTTGCACACACGCTTACATATGTGCTATCACACACACACCTGACACACACATGCTCATAGACTGCACACATACATCAGTGCCCTTAGGCAGGAATAGATGTATACGCCTTCAAACCGGCTCTCACACACCGACATACCCACCTCACGAGCAGACACACATGCATCCTCATGAGGTGGCGGAAATGCACCCTGATGGGGCCGTCCTGACCTCCAGGGGCCTCCTGACCTGTGCAGCCCGCTTCCCACTCTGAGACCTGGATCCACCTCCCACGCCCTCTGCACTTCCTCCCATCCAACCTGTGTGAAGACTCCCTTCACTCTCCTCAATGAATCCAAGGCCCTAGTCCATGGCATCGTGCGGGGAATGGTGCAGGGTGTATGTACCACCTCACTCTGCACACTAGTCTTCTGCTGAGAAGCCCCAGCTGAGAAACCCACTGCCAGACCCTGGATATGGCCCCAGCAAGGCCTCAGCCTCTGACCGAGAGCCACACTGAAGGCAGGCATGCCTCAGTCTCCCCATCTGACCCAGGGCAGCGGTCTAGGGCTCCTTCAGTTCTTTTAGCCTGGGGACAGCATTAGCACCTGCCCCAGCATCCACTCCCAGTGTTGTTCAAGCAAGGCCATTCCTGGCCCTGGGCCTCAGTTTCCCCAGCCATGACCCAGGTGGCTCTTGGCCAATGCCCCATGGTTCCCTCATCGCTGGACGTGGAATCAGAGCTCAGGCAGTGCTCTCGGCCACTGTGGCAACCCCTGGGTTAGGTAGCCAAGTCTTCAGGAGGTAAGAGTGTTGAGCAAGAGTGAAGAAGGGAGGGAGAGAAGAAGAAGAGAGGAAGAAAGGAAGAAAGGAAAGAAGGGAGGAAACCATTTATTCATGAGGCCCAAGGCATGGGGACAGAGACGCAGTCACATAGCCACAGCCGGTTGCAGGGAGATGATGGCCATGCAGAAAGGTCTGAGGCTTGTGCAGGAGTCTCCAGGTGCTCCCCTCCTTCCCACAACTTCAGGCCTCTGGCTCAGCACCATGAATGGGAGATGAATGTCCCAGTATGGTCTTCCCTGGGCTCCCTGAGAACAAAGGCAGCCACAGGTAACAGAGGTAGACCAAGACAGCTGGATGTCAACTGAGAGCCGGAATTGATAGAGATGGGGGATTTGAAGAACAGAACGGTCAGCAGGGCTGGGATCTGAGGAGGGTTTGGAAGGGAGGGGTCTTACCTGGGTGAGATGTTCAGCTGGTCAGGATGTGCTTCACGAAGGCTGGAAAGAAGGAGAGAGTGAGTGACAGAGGCTCCACGCTGGGGTAGCCCAGGGTGGGGGCTTGGGGTTCTGATGCTCTCCCTCCCCAGAAGCCGCTGCCCCGTGGAGCCACCTTCGTAGTTGATGCAGCCATTGGAGTCCTCTTGCCCGGCCATCAACTTCTCCACCTCATCTTCACTCAGCCTCTCACCTAGCAGGGATGGGAGACTGAGTCAGCCAGTCCGGGGATGTGATGAGGTGGGGGACCCACTGAGACCCTCTGGGTGGCGATGGAAGCCTTCATGCCTCCCCAGTATTCCCACCTTTTTGCTCACAAGGCTTGGCCATCGCCCCCATGTCCAAGGCAAGGAGAATTGGTGACAAGTCAAAAGGGGCTGGCCTGGCGTATGCCTGGTGCCTCCTAGCCTGGGCTCTGTCTGCAACAGCGTCATCTTGGTGTCCAAGACACCAACGCATATTGTCCTCTGTCCCTACCAAGCTGGCGGGGTTCCCGCCTCCCTGAGACAGTCTGGGGGGGAAGGAGGCAGCCCTTTGAGGCCAGAGGAAGGCCTCAGGGGGTGGAGCTGGGGACTTTGGGGAGTGGTTATCGCTAGAACCAGAGGCGCCTCCCCCTACTTCCCAAACGAGTCAGGCGCTTTGGTGCCTCTGCTTTGTGTGCTGTCCTGTCCCCTCCACTGGAATGCCAACTGTTGTTCACACACACACACACACGCACGCACACAATCCCCAAAGCCAACACAGGGCTGCACACACAGTAGACGTTCAATAAGTGCTTGCTGTAGGAAAAGTCATTTTGAGGAGGGTGTGTCATGGGCCAGGCACCTGATGATGATGTCAGGGGTGGGAGGTGCACAGGGCCACAGTGAGGTCAGGATGCTCTGCCCGCCCCCTCAAGAGGCAGGTGTGCAACCCACCTGGCCAGTTAGACTCCGTGCCCTGGAATCTAACCCTGGGGCTGAGTGGCTCCTCTGGATGCCCCACCTCCCTGCCCGCCCTGGCCCCAGAGCTGTTCTCATCCCCCTTCTGTTCTGTGAGCTGCACCAATGTGCTTTCTTTCTTCCCTGCCTAAATGACCGAAACTGTCACTCTCTCCATTTCACAGCTGAAGCCCCAGCCTGGCGGGTGACAGAGTGGTTTCTCCCAGGATCCCAGCTGCCCTCCGGAAGCAGGAGTGCGGGTGGGGGTGGGGAAGCTGCCCTCACCCAGCGTGGCCAGCACATGACGGAGCTCGGCACCCATGACAGTGCCGTTGCCCTCCTTATCAAAGACCCGCAGCCCCTCCACGAAGTCCTCGTAAGTGGCCGTGTCCTTGTTCTTGGAAATGTGCTGCAGCATGGGCAGGAACGTGTTGAAGTCCATCATCTTGGAGTTTAGTTCTGCAGGGAGAGGGTCCTGAGTCCCAGGCCTTGAGAGATGGGACAGGCATGCCCTACGCCCATGCTTCATAATGAGAAGCTATGGCACCTCACACAGTTTGCCATTTACAAAGCACTGCACAATCCCAAGGCTCTTTACAGTCTACCCAGAAAAGCATTGTTTATAGAGCCGTTGCTCTGAGCCAGCCCTCTGTGTCCTCCTCCAGCAACGGGAGGTTGTTGGGAAGGACACAGCAGAGACATTCATGTTCTCCACAGGTGGCAGTCTCCCTTGGAACTGTACTAATCAGGGGATCTCAGGCAGGGTGTACCCACCGTCCTGCTTTGGTTTCCCCAGGACACGGAGCACCTCAGCCTGCGTGGGGTTCTGGCCCAGCGCCCGCAGGACATCCCCACACTGCCCGTATGTGATCTTCATCTCACACTTGGGTGTGCGATCATACAGCTGGAACGCTTCCTTGAACTCTGCCAGGAGAGGACAATGAGCTGGGGACAATCCCAGAGCCCAGCCCCACTCACCCAGACTACCAGCAGGACCTCAGACTGAGGACCCCTGACCCACCCGCTGCACCCCTGGGCTCAGGGCCTGTGCTCACCTTCAATCTGCTCTGGTGTGAACTCGATCTGAAAGGAGACCCCAAAGACTGTGAGTGCTTGACTCAAAGGGTAGAGCCTGGCCTCCTCCTGGTTACTCCATGGCCAGCCCAGGCCCTAGCCCCTCGACTGCCCAAGCCTGTCCCCATTCTAGTGTCCCAGCCTCTACCCCCCAGAGCCCACTGCTGTCCTCACTGACCCCTTCCTGTCTCCTTGCCTTCCCCTACCCTCTGACATGATTTATGGCATTGGGTCTGAGTGTGCCCAGGCCCTGATACCTGGTGGGCCACATGTACAGCTGAGTGCTGGGGTGGCAGTGAAGAGGGAGGCCTGGAGTCCCAAGTCCCCATCCCAAGGCAAGCATTACCTGAGGCCCCTGTTTCCGGAAAGAGGTGCCTGAAGCCACAAGACCTGACCCAGGCAGTCTTCCCACCACCACCAGGCCTCAACATCACATGAGACAGAGGTCTTGAGGGTAGCAGGAAGATCAGGGATAAGGGTGCAGGCCAGAAGGCTCTGTCAGCATGGCAGCACATCTGCAAGTGTGCCCATCAGGCACCCGTTTGTGTGTGTGTGTGTGTGTTGTATGTACATGTGTGTGCCTGTGCCTAAGTCTCACCATCCCACCACCCAGTTCCTGGGGCGGGGCTAGGGCAGTGCTGATGAATGCTTGCTGAGGCCACATCGGGTCCACCCCCGGGCCAAGAGGCCTCCTGGGACTAAGTGCCCCCTCCTCACCAGATACCAGGTCTATTTTTATCACCGCAGTCATTCGCCCCAAGGTCAAGTTCATGCGAGGGAAAGGGCCTGGGGGAGGGGGCATGACTGGAGCTACTGCCACCACTGTTCTCTCGGAGCCCTACCAACCTCCACACCAGTGAGGGGGGCGCCTTGTTCCTGCCACCCTACAGGGTTGTCCCTCCTGGATCTCTGGCTCAACCCAGTATTGAGGAGGACAATTTGTCATTCCTGGTCCCTGAGAGTTCTCTCTACCAGGAAGCCTCCTTAGCTTAGGTTCCCTCACTTCCTGGCAAGGCCTCCTTGCCCCTTCACCTGCCAGCCCCTGTGCAGGGTGGGGGACACAGGAGGAGTCTCACCATCCTGCCTCCCAGAGGGGACTCTTTGTCAACCTCAGACTGGGTGAGACTGGGCGACTCCACCATGGCCCCCTGCTGCGGTGGGACCCTCACCAGGGGCCTGCAGACAGGATGCCAGCCTGGGCCTGGCAGCTGTGGGGGTACAGGGAGCTGACTCCTGGGAGCACCTTCTATGAATGGTTTCTAGCAGCCCTGAGAGGGGGGGCTTATCATCCCATTTCACAGCTGAGGAAACTCAAAGCAGCAAAGGGGCTCAGCAACTAAGAAGGAGCAGAGTTGCAATTCGAACTCATGTCTCAAGGGACATGGATAGGTGCCTTCAACAAAGGCTTGTGAGCAGGACAGGGTCTGTGCAGATGGGGTGCAGGTCTTTCTGGGTGGGCAAGGGTGGAGGAAGTACCACAGGGCCCCTCAGGGGAAGCCAGGGCAGCAGTGGCCAGTGGGCAGCCAAGAAGAGGAGTAGGCAGGACGCAGGGTGCGTGCCACTATGCAGATGCCACAGGTGGAAGTCATGGCTTGTCTTCCAAGTTTAGACTCTGGGAAAGACTTCCCAGACGGGGACGGGCTCCAGGGGCCACTAATCACAGCTCTAAAACCAGTTCCCTGGGTGACCTTCTGTAAGTCCTTACCGGCCCGTGCCTCAATATTCCCACTGAAAGCTGAAGTCCAGGAGGGTTCTGCCAGCTCTGAGGCTCAGTGACCTTGGCGGGGTATGTCCCCTTACTCCCCATACCACCCACCCTGGGGGACTTGCATGGACTTGGGACACCTCAGCCAAACAGGGAGGATCTCTGCCTGGCTATAGAGGTGGAAGGGAGGGACTGGTGGCTCCAGGACGCCCCAGGATGTGAGAGGTTCAGGGAGAAGGGCAAGGGAAGGTCAGTTTTCAGAACCCCCCCGAAAGACACTCCTTTCAAACCCTAGCCCAAACTCCCCCTTATAGTGCACTGGGCTCTAGGAACACCGTGGGGAGTCCTGCCAGATACCTGACCACCATCCCTCCAGTTGCAGCCCTCCTGAGGTGTGAGCACCAGGGCTTGTCCTCTGCACAGAAGCGTCCAGCTTCAGCTCAGTGCTTACTTTCTGGAGCCTGACCTACTGCTAGGTATGTCCACTCTGGGGTTCACTCACCCTTCCTGCCACAACCCAGCTCTCACACCCACCTTAATCTTGGAGGCATCAAACTCCACCTCCTTGGGGCGCTCAGGCTCAGGCGGGGGCGCTGGAGCTGGAGCTGGAGCTGGAGCTGGAGCCGCCTTGGAGGCTGCCTTGGCCTCGTCCTTCTTGGGCTCTGGCTTTTTGGGGGCCATGGAGGTTACCAGCACAGAGAGGGTCCTGGGGAGCAGGTACAGAGATGAGGGTAGGTGAGCCTCCGCAACCAGGCCTTTATCCTGCCCGGTCATCCCATGACCCCAGCCCCACCCCCGCAGTGCACAATAGGGACAAGGCCATAAAAGGACATCGGCTAGGCTCAGGGGCTATTTTGGGGCCTGGGGAGGGCATTGTTCAGGCTCAGGCATGAGTGGGGGAGAGGGGAGGGCTCTCCATTCCTCCAAATCACCTGTTTGGGGGAGGGAGGGAGAGGCGAGGACAGAGGCCAGGGCTCAACACACACATGCGTGCGCACACGCGCACACACACACACACACACACACACACACACACACACAGAGGCATACACACTCAGGCCCTGCTGTCTCTCGGCAGTCAATAAATTGAGGACTGGGCCTAGTGTGTGCTGGGGTTGTGTTGGGGACAGAAGGACTGGGATAACCTAAGGGAACCTCTCCAGTTAAATGTCCCATCTGTGCATGAAGTTCCTGTGTGTCTGTCTGCGGGTCCATGTAGGGGCTCTGCGTGGGTCTGTGCCCTATAGCTCTGTGTGTGTGTCTGTGTGTGGGTCTTTTTATGTGCATGTGAGTCTGTGTGCCTGTGTGTGTGTATCTTTGTGTGCATGTTTTCTGTGTCTGGGGGGTTTTCTGTGCATGGGATCCTGTCTGGGGTGTCTGGAGGTCTATGTTCAGGGGTCTGTGTGGATCTACATGTTGTCTGTCTGGGAGTCTTGTAGGGAGTCTGTCTGAATTGCTGTTTGTGCAGCTATGTGGGGAATGGTCTGAGTGTTTCTGTTGTGTCTGTGTCTGTATCTGGGGTCAACATGTGTGTGGGACCTGTCTGTGTGTGTCTATGGGTGTTGCCTCTGTGTGTTTGCGTCTAGGCGTTGCTATGTGTCTCTGTGAGTGTCTGTCAGTAGAGCAGATGGCGCCCTCCCCAGGGCAGTCACCCCAGTCCCTCCTACCAGCCAAACAGCCTCCCTCATCAGAGCCCACCTAGCCCTGAGGCTACTTCTTCCGCCCTGCCCGCCCTACTGCCCCTCCTCCACAGCCCCAGTGACCCACCTTTCCCTACACCCCCGGGGGCCTGGCTCCCCACCAGAGCTTCATACACACTGTACCCTCTGCCTCAGCTCAGCCCCACTGCTCCCACTTCCAGGAAGCTCTCCCTGATTCTGTGCCCACTGCCCTATGTCTGCCTCTGCTGACCCTATGACCAGGGACCCATCTCTGAGGAATCCCAGGGAGCTGAGCAGGGTTTGCCCCCTGGTGTTCAGCCCAGTATGCTTACCCCTAGCACCCTGTCCCTGGTCCCGCCCCTTGGCATCCAGCCCTCAGCAGACAGTAGTGACAGAGTGCAGCCTGGCCGGGCCACCCTTTGGGAAGATGGGGGAAGCGGGAACGCCAAGGTGGCGTGAGGTCCTCCCAGGCTTAGAGAGCGGGACATCTTGCAAACACATTGAGTTCAGTTCCCTGCCTGGGGGTCTGTGCCTGGGGCTAGGAAGGAGGTGTTCCTGGTTATTTTTAAGCGCCTGGAGCCTTTGATAGAAACATCAGAGGCCTTCGGTGCTGGGGGAGTTCCCGGGTGTGGAGAGGGGCTGCAGCCTGGCCTGAGGGGAGGGTTCACTGGGGGCTCTGCTGGGGCCCCCCACCCATGTCCCTCTCATCCTGTCACTCAGCCTCACTGTGAGGGAATAGCAGTGCACGGATGGGACCCAGACGCCCCCACCCCACAAGCTGAAACATGGGCCATTCTTCCCTTCATCTGGAGGACAGAGCACCCACATCTGGAAATCTGACAACATCCGGAGCTGGGGGAGGGTGCAAGTTTTTCACTTTTCTTCCAGATGTTTGGCAACAGAATTGAGAAAGAAAGAGGGGGAGAGGTCCGCAGAGACTAGCTAGAAACGCCGCAGAAGGAGGAAACAGCCTGAGGGGGACACACAGAGAGAGGCCTCTGCATTGCCCCATCGCCCAGGCCTGCTGATCCTCAGAACACCTGTCTGTGTACGTCTCATGCAGCCCCAACCACCCACAGGCACAGCCAAGACACTACCCAAACCTCCTTCATTCGTTGTCAGGGAAACTGAGGTCCAGGGCAGAGGATATACCCAGGGTCACCCAGACCCCCTATGCCATTTCTTTTGTCCACACACAACTGCGTCCCTTGGAAACCATCCAACACCAGCTAGAACACAGGTGAGTGAGTGGCGTGGGCCTCCTGGGCCTCGGTTTCCGTGTCTGTGATACCCACCTTGTACCACCTTCCACTGCCTGTTGGGTGGGAAGGGGTCTCAGTCGCCTTCCCTTGTGCACAGGCCAGGTGTGGTCCTGTAGTGTGACAGGGTGCACAGAGCCATTCTCCCTCCTCTCCTCGCCAGGGCTCAGATTGGGGCTGGGGCTGACTGTCGGAGCTCTGACTGTGGCCCCGCCCCTGTTGGCTCCCAGAGCAACGGTTCCCCGGGGATCACCCTACAGGACCACCCTCAAACCTACAACTAATGCCCTGCCCCCAGCAGGCACTCTGCAGGAATCAGCCAAGCACCCTGTCCTCCAAGGGCCAGCCCCCTTGACTGTCACAATTGGCAGTCTGAGGTCAGGAGTGGGACTGGGGGAGCAGGGAGAGCAGACAACTGGCAGCAAGGACAGGCCACTCCAAGGACTGGTGCTCACCTCTCTCTCCCCATTCCTTCAAGAACGATGGCCCAGCAGCCAAGAAGTTGGTGGCACCTAGGGGACCTGAAAGGTCTGGGGGGTTTAGAGGGTCTGAGTCCTACCCTCTTCAGGTCCTCCAGCCTTGATGTCTGAGTTATGACCCTCTCTGATGCAGACTTACACATGCCATGTTCCAGAACCTTCTCCGGGGGGCAACTGGGGAAGATGTGGGCCCCAACTTCTGAGGGGCCCTGTGGATATAGGCAGGAGGCCCCTTGCCACACTGGCCTCCATCCAGGTCCTCAGGCATGCCAAGTCCTCCCCACTCCCCACGCCTTTGCACTGGCTGTTTCCTTCCCTAGCACCCTCATCTGGGACCCTGACAGTTCAGTGACATATCACCTCCTCCAAGAAGGCTCCTCAGACTACCTTGGATCTGCTTCCTCTGCCCTGTCTCCCACCCTGACCCCCATCCTTGCAGACCCTAAAATGGCCTTGTTTCTTTGTTATCTTGTCTCTTTGTGTCCCTCCTCCCTCTCCCCACCCCACCCACCCATGAGTGTCAGCTGACCAGGGGAGGAAATCCTGTTCTCCCAGGGCCTAGAACAGAGCCTGGTATACAGTAGGTACTCAATACATATTGGATAAGCAAAAGTGCCAGACATCTCAATTTATTCACCTCTCACAGGGGGGGCTGGAACGCCTTGCCAAGCCCAATCCCTGGAGAAGAAGCTGAGAGGAGGGACTTACCAACTGACTCTCAGGAGCTCTCGTGGCCGCAGGAGCACCCCGAGAGGGCGATACAGCCAGCAACTTCCCCTGAGCCCACTTGTTGTCCCTCCTGGGCCCACCTGAACTCAGGTCTGCTTCTCATGCCACTCTCCCCGCTCTAGGGCTGAGACTGTAGCCTGAAGAGGTAGGGGTGACCCCAAGGTACAGGCAGTGGCTTGGCCACGATGACCAGCCAGCAGGGGGCGTAGAAGAGATGTGATCAGGGCATTTGGCCCCTGAAACCAGGTCCCAGAACCAGACCTCCAATCCAGACTCCAGACCCAGAACCTGAAACCCCAAACCCAGATCCCAGACCCAGGTCCCAGCACTCAAACACCAAAGCCAGGTTCCAGAACCCAGGACCTCAAACCCAGACCCCAGACTCAGGTCTCAGGATCTGAACCTTAAACCTGAAAGCTGGACCCCAGAACCTGAAACTCAGAACCCAGGACCCAGAGTAAGGATCCAGACACAAGTCCCAGCACCCAAACCCTGAACCCAGGCCCAGAATACAGGACCCACCCTCTGACTCCAGACCCAAACCCAGGATAGGGCCTGATGGTCTTCCAGATTAGTACCATCTGCTGCCCTGTATGGACATGGCATGGGGGAGCGGTAAACTCCTGGCAAGCAGCAGGGGTGGGTGCTTGGCTGACTTTCCCGGTAATGTTCAGAGGGGCATAGGGAATATCCCTCATTCTATGGGAACTCAGACTGTGGCAGACACGTGGAAGATTGGCAGGGTCAGGGGTGAAGCCTAGCTGCCCCTTGGGCCCAGGAGCCAGAGGCATGTGGAGGGATGACACCCCACGTGCCTTCATCCCCCTGGCCACTGGCTCCGCAGGCCGCCCTGGCCCACCCTGGCCCGCCCCTCCTGGCCCAGAGCGCCTGGGCTGGGATGCAGGCCCACACTTCCCGGAGGAGTCGAGAACGCGGCCTGGGCCAGACCCAGAGCCTCAGAAGTAGGTCAGATGCTGCCGCACAGCAGGTCCTGGGGACCCTGTCTGGGCGTGAGTAGGCCCATGGCTGCAGCTCACACACCAGGGCGCACGTGTGTGCCCACATGGACGTGAAGTCACTGCACGCTGGGCACCCACGACCACGGACCCCACACTGGTCCCTGCCCAAATGCACAGATGGGGAGACTAAGGCCCCAAGAGAGGCAAGGACTTCCCAGCAGCTCTGCCTGCACAAGGCAGAAACAAGGGCCAGGAAGAGGTGAACTGCTGCACCATACCACACCCCTGGAACCTTGGGTGAAAGTCAGACTCCAAGGAGGACTTCCCAGCAGGGCTGCTCTGCCACCAACAGGATGTGGCCCACTTCCCGGAGGCCCAGCCCCAGGCCTTGAAAGGTGGGAAGGAGTGCCCACGGGGGAGTCAGGGGACTCCCTACACCTGTGCGACCCATGCTCCTCTCGGCCTCAGTTTCCTCATTTGTACAATGGCCACGGGTGGGGTGCATGATCCTGGGTTCAAAGGAGAGCAGCTGTCCCTGAGCCCCAGCCCATCCTCGCCACCCCCACACCACACACAGACAACTCTGTCCTCGGGCAGGCCAAACACAACCCTCAGGCCCCTCCCTCTGCCCACTGTGCTGACGGGGACCAGATGCTCCAACCTTGTGGTTCTGGGGTGGGGGGGCAGGGCCCAGCGGGCTGGCAGGCAAGCCCTGGGTTTGGCCCAGGGGCCTATAATCAGCTCCTGCCCCTCTGATCCCGGCCCAGGACTGACGCTTGGGGCTGTGGTGTTCTGGCCGGCTGTGGCCACAGCCGCTATATTTGGGAGCCCGATTCAGCAGGAGGGAGGGGTGGGCAGGCAGGATCCTCCAGGGACCATGGCCTCAGGAGGAACAGAATGAGGACCACTGTGGGCCAGGCTTGGTCCTTTGTTGATGGAGGACACTGCCCTGACTTCGGGGCCCAGTTGAGAGGCATGGTCTGCTCTCAAGGGCTGATCTGGAGGGAACATGTCCAGGATGCTGAACCCCTTATTTACGCCCAAGAGTCAGACTACAAATTGGGGTTGTCCATGCTGAGTGCCTGAGAAAGGGTGGG
Organism: Loxodonta africana; assembly: GCF_030014295.1. NCBI lineage: Eukaryota > Metazoa > Chordata > Mammalia > Proboscidea > Elephantidae > Loxodonta > Loxodonta africana. The sequence goes on along the minus strand of NC_087363.1, from coordinate 26,045,321 downwards.
GGCTTACAAGGGTGAACAGAAGCCAAAGGAACACTCTACAACGGGTGAGGTTTAGGGTAGAGGGATCTGGGATGGGAGGAAGGGGCGCCAACATGCTGGCCAAGGGAACTGAGAAATAAAGGTCTGGAGCTGGGGTCAGAGAGAAGGGTGAAGGACAGCCGTGAGCTCCAGCTCCCCAGCTCTGCCTGCTGGTCCAGCTTCCGGACAGTGGCCCACTCCTCCCCCAGCACAGCCCGCGGCCTCCCTGAACTGCCCTGGACGTTTCCCACCACTGGCCAAACCCTGTACTCTCCCACCAGCAGTTTCCCAAAGAGCAAATATTTATTGTCCTTGGAAGAAAAAAAAAGAGTCCCCTTTTAGGATCAGGGTCTGGGAGCTGTTATTGAAGCTTGCAGGGGTTTAGCAGCGGCCCGAGATGACCAGAGTCCCCACCCAATCAGGCTGAGGACAGAGGAAGAAAGTTGTGCTGTGGCGTGGCCTCAGAGGAGAGGGGCTGCAGCTACACTGTTGGGTGAGGCTTTGCCTGGCTCTGGACCCTAAGCCATGCTCTTTCCTCCCCAGGCCTCTGTTTCCCCAAGGCTTCACTAGGACAGGGTTGGGAATGCATAGACACTGTCACTGTGGCAAGAGGGGTGAATGTGAATGTGATCGTGTGGCTGTGTGCAACCCGTGTGTCACCATGAGCATAAGGGTGTGAACACACATACAAGCATGGAGTTGTGCAAAGTCCTCGTGAACACACTTGTGTCACCATGGGCCAGAGAATAGGAACACAAACACATGTGTGATCATGTCAGCATGTTGATCTGTGTATCCTCATATGTGTCACCATGAGCATGAGGATGGGAACATGTATGTGTGATCCGTGCGTGCCCGTGTGTGTCACCGCGGGCATGAGGACAGGAACATACATGTGCGGCTGTGTGGGCTTAAACACGTCACCGTGGGCACGGGGGTGAGTAAGCACGTGTGCACATACCTGGGTGCTCCTGGGTATGTGTGCGTGTCTAGCTATGAGCCTGTTCATCTTTTGGCATAAGGCGGGGTAGGGGCATGTGGACACAACCTCTGTTGAATGGCCAATTCAGTCAAAAATGCAAGTAAATTTAGCAGGGGAAAAAAATCCCGTCAGTCAGACGAGGAGTCTGAATTGAGTAGTTGTTTGACTGGATGAACCTACTGTCTCAGGCAAACAGTTCCTGCTGCCTGGGAGGAGGAACCGGCTCCCCCAGGCCATCGTGGAGAAACTGGAGACGGGGACCCTGACTACGGCAGACACAAGACACTGAAACAGAGACGGGGGTAGAGAGAGACACAGAGAAAGAGAGAGACACAAGTAAGAAGGATAAACTCAGAGAGAGGGTCGTGGAGGTGGGTCAGGAACAAACGGAGCCCCCCAGGGCAGGATGCAGCTTCCTGGAGCTTACACGCATGTGCGTACAGGCTCCTTACCCCTGACATCACCTCTGAGCCAAGCACAGGCAAACTCATCCTCACCTCTCACTCACCCTGCAACAGCCTGAAGTAGACGAGGAGTGGGCACCAGACAGGGACACAGGAAGGGAGGATGAGCACGGGCAGCTGGGACACAGGGGACAGTGATGGGCATAAAAGCCGTGCAGGGGCAGTGGTGGAGATGAAGTCAGGAAGGTAACAAGGAGATGACAGTGATGATGACAGCAGAAGAGGCAGTGGTGGCTGGGAGGATCTTCCTGTCCCTCTGCAGACCCTACCTCACTGTCATGGCCCCAGCTAGACCCAGGGCTGTCCTCACCCTGTCCCACCCAGCTCCAGCTGTGGCCTTACCTCTGGTGGCCACACAAAAAGCCTCTGTGGCCCAGGGTGTAGACACTTTGTTAAAAATGGCCCAAGCCCCCAGCCAAGAATAGTTAGGGTCGGATTCCGGTACCTGCCTGTGTATTTGTAGACGCACCCACTTATCCAGTGTGGTTACGTCTAACACACACACACACACACACACACACAATCCCTAGTCAGGCCAACCTGCTCCTGCTGCATGTCTGTCTGGACAGACCCGCTGGCCTTGGACACTCCGCACCCTGCCCGGCTCCTTTCCACCAGGACTGGGGCCAACAGGAATCACACCAAAGTACATATGTGCACATACACACACACTCACCCAGGAACCCTGGCCCACAAGTGTTTGGGCCAAGAGCACACGCCCATGCACACATCCGTGCACACACATCCTCAAGCTATATAGATGGCTTTGCACACACGTGCATATGCATGTGCACACGTTTGGAGACACATGCTTTTGCAACATATGTGACACACGTTCACATGCCTTTCCACACACATCTGCATGCTCCCCTGCTCCCTACACACCCACACCTAAGACACCACACCATCAAGCTCACACCTATAGAAAGAGCTCTGGGTGGGGATTTGGAGCAATGGGAAGGAGAGAGGATGAAGGAAATAGAAATCAGAAAACTACGCCAGGCGTGCCTGGAGAATCTGGGTGACGGTGTTAACAAGTGAGCATGTGTGTGTGTGTATACATGTGGACCCAGGTGTTTGGGGCCTTCGAACTGGCTCCACCTCCACCCCACTGGAAGGCTCTCCCACCCCGACTCTGTTCTCAGAGGGGGAAACAGAGGCCCAAGCCGGGAAGCTGGGCTAGGGAGGTCAGCGCCCCCTAGTATGGGGTTCTTGAGCCTTAGCATCTGTGTTGTTCTTGGCACATCCTGGCCAGATAAGGACCGGGTCAGAGCTCGGCTCCCGTGGGAAAGGACTCTCTGGAAGGCTCCCGACCCGTTCCTTTCCCAGATCTTGGACCCTGGAGCAGGTGGAGGGAGGGCCAAGGGGAAAGAGGGATGGCTGGGGGACTGGTAAGTGCCCATCAGGCCAGCCTTGAAGTTGAGGAGGTCAGAGGAACTGCAGGGCTGGGGGGAAGCGGGGTGGGGAACCACAGCAAATTCAGAGACTCAGAAGTGCCCAGGAATGTGGAGTGCCCACTGCCCACCTCACAACTCAGGCTTGCCAAGTCTCCTCAGCCCAGCCCTCACCACACATGAGGCTAACTGTGAATTGGCCCCTCTGACCAGCCCAGGGACCCCAAGGGCAAGGCCTGGAGCATAGAGGGTGGGGTGATGCCAGGCATCCAGCTTTCTGTGGAACCTGGACTTGAAATCTTCTGTTCCAGGGAGCCCCACGAGGTTCTGAAGCTGGGGCTGATTGTCAGGGATCTGTGTTTGAGGTTTGTGCTGAGTTGGACAAAGAGGTTGGTTTGGGGGGTGTGGTTGTAATGTTAGAAGACACAGAAGCAGCATACCCCCACTCAAAGCAGATCAGCAGTGCTGGTCCTAGAATTGGCATCAGGACTGGCTGGGGACAGGGGACCTTATGCTAGCCTTCATCCCATCAATGGCTCCTAGGAGCCTCGTCCCCTCTGAAGACCTCAGTGTTCACACCTCTACAGTGGCTTGGCTCAGCAGGTGCACAGTCCCCTCAGCACAGTCAGTTTGGGTATCCTTGCACCTAAGCCTCTTGCCCCACTTGCACTAAACTTTGCCCCTGTCCGATCTCAGTGCCAGCTGAGGGGCTAGGGGTGGAAGGGCTGGGGCTTAGAGCCCGTCTGCAGGGGAACAATGGGCTGGAATTCTGCATAAATTCCAGGCAGGCTGCCCATAACGGGGAAGGGACTGGGAGATTCCTAGTTGACAGCAAGCCCCAGCCTTCTGAAGGGGGCCCTGCCTTGAGGAGCGCTGGTCCAAGGAGAGAAGCAGGAGTCCCTCTGGTGGGGCGACTACAGGGCCCCAGACACTCCCCCAGTCCTCTCATCCAGCGTCCCCCATCCCCAGCCTTCCCCAGCCCCTGTGCAGCTATAATCACTATGGCTGCAGTTCAGGTCAAGAACCCTGAGGAGGAATCGCCATCGATTGATTGCCGCTGCCAAGAGCCACTGCCATCTCCGGCCCCCTGCCTGACCTTGGGGTTCAGAGAAAGGACATGCCAGTTCCCCACCCCCATCATCTCACTGAGGGCAGAGGCTGCAGGGGCAGCTGGGCTGGCCTGGGCTGGGGCACTGGGGTGGGTCCTTCTGTCTCCCACGGAGCAGGAGCCGTGGGGAGGGGGGAGAGTTTGAATCCTTCTGACTTGGCCCTTGGGCAGCTCCCTAGTTCTTCTCCAGGGAGCCATCTGAGATTGTCGGTGGGGGGAGGGGGGGGGTCAATCTCAGATGGCTCCCTGGAGAAGAACTACCTAATGACTAATGACAGAGACATGTCCAGAGGCCTGAAGAGGGTCCTTCTTGAGAACCTAGAATCCACTCTTTCGTAATGGGGAAACTCAGAGACAAGGAGACCTAAGGGGGCAGGATTTCTGATGTCCAAAGCTCCAGCCGGTACCTGTGCCCTCCCCCAGAGATGCAGGACAAGGTAGCATTTTTTCCTGACATCAAGGATCCTCACCAGGGCCACAGAGAGGGCCCAGGCCCTGCCTCAGGGCCTCACATTCTGTTGGGACAGAGCAGCGGCAGCAACTCATCTAGTGAAGAAGGATCCACAGGGATCTCACTCTGCTCGGGGTGAGGGGTGCAGATCCAAAACTTGGGGGAGGAGGGGACATTTGAAAGGCGTGCAAGGGACCCCAGAAGGGAAGAAGGGCAAGACTGACAGCGAGACCTTTGCAGGGAAGAGGCCCAGGAGCCCAGGGAACAGGAATGACAGGCCAGTGGGACTGGACAGGGTGCTGGTTCCCATGTCTGCCTCACTCTTCGAACCCAGCCCAGCCCAACCCAGGCACAGGGAAGTGCTCCAGGGTCGGAGGAGTGAGCGACCTGCTCCAGGGGTCCCACAGGGGCTACAGCAGCCATAGAAGGCACTAGAACACAGGAGACACCAGGCAGAGCTGAGAGTTGGGAACGCTTTCTCTCGCCTCCCTTGGCCGGGTCATCACTTCCTTGCCCTCCTCTGCCCCCAAGGAGCCCTCTGTGGTTCAGCTTGAGTGGAAAATTCATGCGGAGCCACTGAGTTGGAGGGGTGGGTGCCACCTTCCATCTTGGACCCCGCTCCACTCAGCAGGTAGGAATGGATTCTGGAGCTGGGGGTGGTGGTGGAGGGGTTGCTGGTGGGAACAGGATGTGCTGAATGTCCTAGAGGTCAGTGCTCCCATCACAGGCCTCTGTGCCCCTAACACCAGCTCAGGACGGCAGGGGAGGAAGGAGTTTGGTTGGCTAGGGGAGGCTTAGACCATTGGCCTCACCCCAGAGCGGGTAGTGCATCCAGAGCCTTCGGGGCTTCTGCTCTTCAAATGAGAAGTAGGGCTTTTCACCCACTCCTGAGGAGGCAGAGGGACCCTAAGGATGGAGTCGTGGACCAGGGTGAGGGGGGCGGATGTGTGACTGGGCAGCATCCTGTCCTGGCTGGGCCCAGATGGCTGCCAGTGGGTGCTGGAGCTATGCATAGCCACCCTCCTGTTACTCCCAACCTCCCCAAGACAGCCGACCCACCTGTCCCCAGTCGGGACCTGTCAGCCTCTTCCACAGCTGACAGGAGCCTCGGAGGGCATTGGGCTTTCGGAAGGAAGGCCTGGTACTTAGTCTGCATGAGCTGGGTGACCTCTGGCACACCGTGGCCCCTCACTGGATGTCGTTCTCCCACACACGGTTTTATAAACTTCCCCAAAGTACTTCCCCTTTCTGGCCAGTTCAGCCAACGTCCACGGCATCTCTGTGCCAAGCTCTGTGCCGGATGCTGGGTAGCCCTGATCCCAGCCCCAGAGATGTTCCCAGAGACTGCCAGCTCATTTGTCACTTCAGCTAGTGTCCTCTGAGGCATTCTGGATGGGAGGAAACTGAGGCCTGGAGGGATTGCCTGGCCACTCTCAAGCGGCCCAGCGTGACCAAGGACCACCCACATGTAGGGTGTTCCAAGCCAAACAGAGCCAACATGGCAAAATCGAGGAATCCCACACCCGAGGTCTCCCTGCCACAGCCCCCAGCCAGGACCAGTTTCGGAGCTAGCCCCTTCCCCAACCCCCTCCTCCTTCCTGGCCCCCTCCTCCCTTCAAACCGCAGGGCCTGGCTGGTCTCTGGAACGTGTGCCCAGGACCTCGGTGATATTTTGAGTTTAAGAAAACTTTGCAGTCGGCAGGAGCTCTTAAAGGTTATAAATAGCAGCAGTGGGAGCCCATGCTGGGAGAGGCGGAAACACGTGTTAAAGCACGCCTTGTGGGGGGGGATTCCGAGGCACAGACCCCCCCCACTAGGGACCCACCAGGCATCTAGGGATTTTACAACCACTGGAGCAGGAAGTCACACCCCATCCGGAAGGCATCTGGGAAACTCAACCCCCTTCTCACCCCCCATAAGGGTCCCCAGTGGCTGGCCAAGTTGCCCAGGGCCTGGGGGTGCTGCTGAAAGGGGACGTGGGGAGGGGTGGTCTCTTCCCTACTCTCCACTACCTACCACCAGGGCCCCTCAGAGCTGCCCAGCATTGGGACCTAGGGCTGAGAAGGGAATTGGAAAGTGTCCTCTCTACCCCAGTCAGTGGGAGCAGGAAGGGATTATTCCAAGATCACGCAGAAGTTGGGGAGGGTTTGGATCCCCAAGCCAAGGTTCTTTCTTTCTACCAAATGCTGCTGCAGTCTCCCTCCATCTCGAGGGGCAAGGAGAACGATGCCTTGACCCAACCACATAAAGCACTAATGAAGGACTGGAGACTGTGTGAAGGGCCCTCTGTCATGAGCTACCCCTGTGTCCAGCCCTGGGTGTGAGCAGACCCTATGCCTGTCCCTCAGCAACCTGCCATTCCCCGTGTCGTGATGAAGATGCGTATTGAACAGACATGAGGAAGTGGGGTCCAGATAGGATGAGGGACCCCACCACCCCAGCGGGATGCGCACCCACACCCACACGGCCGGGTGTGGCCTGTGACAATCCAAGGCCAGGCGTGGGATCTCAACAAGAAATCCAGCTCTGGTTTTGGCCACTGCGGTCTCAGGCTTGCCTTGAAAGCCATCCAGTTTGAGGCTGTGCCCTCGGAAGCCTGGTCTGAGAGGACACAGCCCTACCCTCAGAGGCCTATCTAAGAGAGAACAGTCATGATGGCCCCCTGGCCTTTGAAGAAGTACTTTAGCTTCTACCACCTCCCTCAATTTTCCCAGCTGCTCTGAAATGGGCATGGAGCAGGAATCTAGAGAGTGGGAAACTGAGGCAGGTCTGAGGCTCCCACCCGACACCCCCAGTCTTGCCTTACTCTTGCCCCACCTGTTGCCATGGGCCCCAGCTGGGTCTGGGGGTGGCAGCCAAGCCTGGCGTCCAGGTGCTGTGAGGCTCAGGGAGCCCCAAAAGGTTTATGGGGCTCCCGATGAATGGGCCTGTTGAGCTTGGAGGGGCCGAGCCCGAGTAAACATGACTGGGTATGAGCTGCCTTTCTCCCCCTTCCTCCTTCCCCAGGACCCAGGACCAAAATACGACTTCCTGTCCCCGGAGCTGAGGGCCAGACTCGCCCCTCAGAGCCCTGGGCTGGGGCCCACTGGAGGAAAACCGCCCGCCTAAAGGAGGCTGGTGGAGGGGAGGGGAACCTCAGATTTTCAGGTTAAAAGTGTTTAGGCACTTAATGGAGCCCCTTCAAACCTCGAGCTGCCCATCTGTTAACAACAGATCAGGAAACTGAGGCAATGAGCAGGAAGGGGGAGAACAGGCACTGAGCCTGAGCTACTGCTCTGCAGAACTGAAATCTGCCCCCCCACCACCATCAGCCCTGGCCACAGAATGGCCTACTCTGCTCCCCAGAGTACCCCTCCGAGTGCCAAGGGCAAACGCCCTCTGAGTGCAGTCCTTGTAGACTCGCTACATGCCCTTGGCCAGCTCATTTTGCTCTCTGAGCCTCAGTTTTTCCGTCTGGAGGCCAAGAATTGACGAGTCCCTTGTCTCCCTTTCCAGCTTGTGAACCAGAAAGTACTTTGGAATCTGTAAAGTACGGTGCCCTCCCCAGGAGCCTGGAAGTCCTGGGGAGGCTTAGTCCCTGGGGCCAGGAGTCCTAGGAACGTGCCCTGGCGGCTGCAGGGTACTTGGGGCCAGCCACCTCACGTGCTGGGCAGTGGGGGCTGAGGCTGGAATGTGCTGAGCGGCAGCTGCCATGTGAATCATTACACCTCGTCAAGCCGAGCCCAGGACTCCCAGACACAAACCAGCTCAGGCTGGGCTCAGGTAGAATGGCAGCCTCTGGCCAGGAGCGCGAGGCCCTAGGGTAAGGTGTTTGGGATCTTGTATGGTTTCTTTCTCCCTGTCTGCACACGTCTTCACCCTCAGCGTCCAGCCCGGGTTCTGCCACAACTCATTCCACAGACCCACAGAGAAAGGTCATCCTGTCCACATCTCCCTGCCCCTATGACCTGTAACGGCATAAGCAGACCTTGAGCACGGGTGGCACCGGGGAGCAGCACAGAGGGCTGCCTGGCTGGCTTCATGCCTGGGGCTCCCATTCAAGTAGGTAAGGAGTCAGATATGGAGTGGCTGTAGGGCTGCAGGGGCTCAGGTCAAGGGCTGGGGTGGAACAAGGGTCCTCACAACTCTTCCAGCTGGCAGCCACTGGGCATCCAGTGATGGGAGTTCAAGTCTTCTCGGGCCTCAGTTTTTCTGCCTGTGACATGGGTATGACCCACCCTCAGGCCCCACCTGATTTCTCAGGGTGCCTGAAACTTGAATGAAGTCACCTGTAGAGGCTGTGCTCATACCTGGTGGTCACTTGACATTCCTGAGATGTGGAAAGGGCAAGTGGGGAGTTGCAGGGACACAGGGACAGAGAAGGAGGGTTCGTTGAGAGAGGTTCAGGGGGGCAAGGAGGGAGCCACTGAGGAGTGCACACACGGAGGCGCTGAGCCCGCCCAGGGCGCCTGGCAGGCAGACCCCTGGGGGGAGGGGTGCCAGCCCAGGGCACCCAAACCCTGGCCTGACTGTACCTCCCCCACCAGGAGTCTGGACAAAGTCCTAAGCCAGAGTAGTGCTTGGTAAAAAATAATTAATTTTTCTTTTCAAGTGAAAGCTCTGACTCAGGCCTTCTCCTGTCCCCATCAGTAACGTCCTTGCCTGGGTCTGAACCATAGAAGCAGCTTGGTGGCCATCTATGGCCTCCTCCTGGCCAACCTGAGCCTGTCCTCAGGCTGCAGGGCCCACTCTAGAAGGTCTTGTGGGTCCCAGGTAAGTGGGGTCCAGGGGAGCACTGCTGGGAGGGACGAGACTATAGCACCCCCACTGGGCGAGTGTGTGGGTACTTGCGCTGTGCCCTGGGGCGGACTAAGCGTGTCCACATTGAAGACATGTCTGTGAATCTGGCATTACCACGGCAGAGGGCTTATGACCATGTGATCTGCCTCCTGGCCCCCTGCACCCCCATTTCCCTCTCTTTGCCTTCCTGAGGGGTGAGAAAGCCTGGCTTCCTGCTGCAAGGGGAGGGGGCAACCCGACCAGCTGCCTCAGCCAGGTGGGGGGTGTTTATGAGCAGCCGAAACAGCTGTAAAAGTGGCACCTCACTTCACTTCTGGCCTAGCCATCCCCTTCCCTACCAGCCTTTTGCCTCGAAAAGCTTCCAGAAATCTGAGATTAAGGCCTGGTGGAGGTTCAGCCCGGGGTCAGTGTTCAGTCAAGTGTTAGGGGTCAGACTGGATGAGGACTCAGCCTGGGGTCAGTGTTCAGTATGGGGTAGAGCTCAATCTGGGATCCGCGTTGAGCTTGGTATTCAGTCAGGCTGAGTTTGGGGCTAGGATTGGGACAAAATGTCGGGGAGTGTGATAACTCAGAAGCAAACGAGGACTTTTGGTCTCAGAGAGCTCCCTGGGTTGAGGGGGGTAGGCCCCAAGGGAGGGGGGGCTGGGCTGCAGAGCTCGGAGAGCTGAGCTTCTGTCTTTCCTGTTTGTGTCTGGTGTCCACCTTGGCCCCAGGGTCTGTGTACCTTGGCCAGAGCCCTACACACAGTGGCAGTGGCGGCAGCAGAGTCTTGTCGACTGAGGGTGGCCACGCCAGCAGGGACAGAGCCAGCATCCAGCCCCTGCTCCAGCCTTAAGCTCCAGTAGCTGCCTTGGCTCTTCCTCCTGGGCCCAGCCTGGGGATCAGAGAGGGGAATCCCCACAGGGACTTACTCCCCACTCCCCACCAGCCAGGCCTTTCCAAACACCATTGAAACTGACCCGAAACTGACCCTGGGGCCCTAGGGCCTGCTTCTCAAAAAAGGCAGGCTTGATCTGCCAGGCACTGGGGTGTGCCGGTTAATGTGTGACACCCCCACCCCCATGGTGGCATTTTAACCAGAGGCCTGGGGGGGATTTAGGGGGTCAGTAGCACCACCCACAGCAGTGGAATGTCCAGCAAGACATTCTGGAGTGAGCCACAGGAGTTACAGCAAGGAGAATGTCCTTAAGGGGCCCAGGAGCCCCCCAGATCCCTTCACCGTGGCCCTGTCCACAGCTTACTCCAGTCCTCCCAAGCTAAAATATTATTTATTTCCCAATTTCAGCTTTCTGGTATCAGATCTGAGAAAAATTCCCTCCATCAGCCCCTAGTTTACCTCCCAGTTCCCTTAAACCCTCCATAAATGCTCTTTCCCCATCACCAAGGTGGGGAAGGGGTGGCGGCGGTGGTCATCTAACCATAAAACTTAGAACGGAGTCACTTAGAGACAGAGACTTAAAGCTGAGACCATCAGAATATAAAACCCAAGATCACTCTGGGCACCTGGGTCCTGTTCCTGCGCCCAAGGAACCCGCAAACCATAGGGGGCAGTGTTGAAATCACAATCCCAGCAGTAATGGAGGAGGCAAGGTCACAAGGAAGGAGGGGTATGCTTTACATCAGGCAGAGGAGTGCAGTCTTGGAGAGGGAACTGCAAGGGCAAGGGCATGGGGAGTGAATGGGGCGGGGGGAGATCTGGAGTCTAGTGGACAGTACCTGTTGGGGGAATCATCTTTGTGCACAGTCATTGAATGCCAGGACAAGAAACTTGAGGCCAGTGGGGCCCAGAGGAGGGGTATGACCAGACAACTGTGTTGGGAAGATGGCAGTGGGTGCAGGGCAAAAGGTGGGTATGCTTGAGTCTAGTGGGAGTGGGCTGCCAGGAAGGTTGAGCGAAGCTGCATTTCAGCAGCCTTAGGGTTTAATCTTGGGGACCCACTCACTTTGAGGGCAGACACCATTCCTGCAATGGGGGATGGGTTTGGGGGCCCTGAGGAGCTTGATTTTTACAGGCTGTGTCTGTGGCACAGGAGAACCCACAGGCCTGCACACTAAACAGTAAAGTTGAAAGTGCCCTTTAAATCAACTGATCAGCTCCACCATTTAACAGATGAGGAAACTGAGGCCCAGACAGTGGGAGTGTCACGGAGCCCAGGACATTCAACGGGTAAGTGGGTCAAGCAGGAGCTGCCACCCAGCCCAAATGATCTTTTCAAGGACCTAAGATTCGCATTTGCTTCCTCTACACCATCTTTGGAGCCCTGGTGGCACAATGGTTAAGCATTCAGCTGCTAACCAGGAGATCAGCAGTTCAAATCCACCGGGTGCTCCTTGGAAACCCTCTGGGGCAGTTCTACTCTGTCCTATAGGGTCCCTATGAGTCGGAATCCACTCCAAGGCAACGCGTTTAGACCATTCTTGGAGGCCTGGTGGTGCAGTGGTTAAGAACTCGGCTGCTAACCAAAAGGCCAGCACTTCAAATCTGCCAGCCGCTCCTTGGAAACCCTGAGGCAGTTCTACTCTGTCCTATGAGGTCGCTATGAGTCTGAATCGGCTCATCCGCAATGGGTTTGGTGGTTGTTGTTTTTTTGGACTATCCTTAAAGGCCTCCCCTCCAGGAGTCCCTGGCCTCTCCCTGGGCCTCAGGTCCACCACCTGGTACAGGAGATAGTCACCTAGGGTCCAAAGCCCCCTCCTCTTAGAACCCCAGCGTCCTCTATCCTGCAGGAGCATGTAAGCCCCGCCCACGTCCGGCCAGGGCGGGGTAGACTCCTCTCTCCCCTCCTCCAGACCAAGGGTCCCCAGCAGAGCTGACCTAGAGCGCTGGGGGGTGGGGGGTGGCGGAGCCCCAGGGGGTCCGGACTAAGCCCCAGAGCCTGCGGCCTCCAGGCGCCCGGGGTGTGGCCAGAGGCGGGACTAGGGAGGCCGGATAGGCGGCTGGATGGGTCGAGACTCCAAAAGACCAGGACCCAGGGAAAGACAGGGAAGGGAGAGGGACTTGAGGCTGGAGACGGGTGTGAAGGGGGGAGCGGGTCTAGAGCGTTACGGACCCACAGACTAGAGAAGAGACTGGGGACTGGGGGCGGGGTGGGGCGGGGCAGGAGGGCTGCGGCGGCCCAGCCTGGCTTGGGGCTGGCAGCGGAGCCATCTCCCCAGGGACCCCAGCCCAGCCCGTGCCGGAGCCCGGCGGGCAGACAGACAGCGTTGCGGCCGAGGCGCGAGGTGGTACCGGGCGGCCTCCCCAGGAGATCCTCCTGTGAAAAGGGCCTGCTCCGAAGCTGAGGGTTCCTATTCACCCACCCGGACAGGACAATCAGACAAAAACAAAACAAAACAAAACAAATCAAAAAGGTCTTGCCTTCCCGAGCCGAGAATGAAGCGGTGGCAGCACCCTGGGCCATGTTCCTGCGCCCCGATGTCAGAGCTTCCCCGGTCCGGTCCCCCCAACACTCACATCACACCCTGCCGCGGACCGACCCTGGGCCACTGTCTCTAAAGAAACGTCCCGGGGCTGGGGGCCGCGGACTCCGCTCTGCCCCTCCACACAGCCGCTGTCGGAGGCGACGGGGGGGTGGGGGGAGCGGGAGCGGCCCAGGGAGGGCGCGGGGGAGGATCGCGGCGCCCGGTCGCGGGGGGAGGGGGAGCGGCAGACGCCGAGGCGAGGGACGCGAGCGGCGGGCGGCGGCTCCGAACAGCGGCCGGGCGGGGGACGCTGGAGGCCAGGCCGGCGAGGGGGCATCCTGAGAGCTCCATGAAGTCCCCCCGGGGCCGCGGACGGGGCGCTGTCCTGGGGAGGCTGTCGGGGGGAGCCCGACATCCATGGCAAGGCGGGGACCGCGGCGGCGCGCTCGGAGTAAGTCGGGGCTGGGGGCCGACCCCGGAGAGAGGGGGCCGGAGTTGGGTCGCGGTGACTCCAGACTTGGCCGGGCCGGCCGGGCTGGTCTGTTTCGGTGTCAGTCGGCGGCGCCTCCTCGGAGCCTGGTGGAGCCGCCAGCCCCGGGCCGCGCGGCTCGGTGGCTTTTTTGGAAACTTGCAAATGTTTTCGTAGAGGGAGAAGGGGGAGGGGAGGGAGAGAGCGAGGGAGTGACCAAAACGGAGCTCGGGGCCGCTGGAAGAAAGGAGGCCAAGGCCGGGGGAGCTAGAGACGGACTGACAGACAGAGCGGCCCGGCAGCAGGCGCGCTCGGGCGGCGCGGGCGCAGGCGGGGCTCCGGCCGAGGATGGGGAGGAGATGCCGGAGGCGGCCGCGGTGGAGATGGGAGTGTGGGGGCCCGAGGAGCCGGGAGCTGACGGCCAGAACACCGGAGGGCTCCGTGTCTTTGCAAAGTTGGGATCGCATCCCCAAGCTGCACGCCCCGCGCGGCTCAAAGCGCGCCCCCGCCCCGCCCCGACCCCCTCCCGCTGTGGCCTGCCGCCGAGCTAAAAATAACAGCCCCGTTCGCCCCCCGCAGACCGCGACCCCGACCCCTCCCCCGCCCCCTCCCCCACTGGGCGTGGGGCGAAGCCACAGCTCCCAGTTCACCAAAAGAAAAAAAAAAAAGAAAAGAAAAGGCGGAGCGGGGGGGTCGGGGGGCGGGCCGGGGGCGGGGGGCCCGGCCATATGGATGTGATTTCTCCGCTCCGAGGCAGACGGGCCGCTCCGCAGCGCTCGGCGCCCGCCCGCCGCCCGCCCGGCCTCCGGCTGCCTCCCTCCTCTCTCCCTCCCTCTCTCCCTCCTTCGCGCTCCCTCGCTAGCCCTCGGCGCATGGACCCCGCGCCGGGCCCCGGGGCCTCGGGCCGCCCGGACGCCGGGGTCCCCTAGGCCGGGGCGTGGGCGGGGCGACCCGGCCTGACGCAGCTCTGCACACCCCCACCCCAACACCACCAGGGCCGGCGGCGGCGGCTGCCCCGAGGGACGCGGCCCTAGGCGGTGGCGATGGGGGCCGCCCGGATCGCGCCCGGCCTGGCGCTCCTGCTCTGCTGCCCGGTGCTCAGCTCCGCATACGCGCTGGTAAGTTCCCGCCGGCACTCCAGCACAAACACCCGCCCAACCCGGCCCTGGAAGGCGCTGCGGGGCTTACTCCGGGGTGCCTGCGGCGGGTCCGGGGCACAGAGTCTTGGATTCTCTGAATAGTCTGAACTTTGAGTGAGGGTCCTCTCTGAACTGGGATCCTCGGTGCTTGCTGTCTCCGGGGTGCCTGGACTTGGGTTCCACACGACTAAGGTCTCCCCATCTCGCAAGCCTGCATATGGAGCCCCAGGTCTGGAAATGTGTGGTTGGGGTTATTTCTCTTTCTCTGGCTGTGTGTCCTCTGAAGATGACAGTGTGATCCAGTGGAAGGCTGGGCTTTGGTGGAAGTCTGGGGTCCCACAGACTTTGCTTGGGGGGGTGGGAGGAAGCTCTGTTTTCTGCAAGTTTTGTTTGCAATCCAGGACACAGGGATGTGGGTCCAAAGTCAGAATCATCCAGACAGGGGGTAGGGCTGAGGGACCCCCTCCAGCTCTCACAATTGCACACATGCACGCACACACACACACACACACAGCTTTACCCGTAGTGGAAGCCGTTTGCCCAGGAAGGTGGATGTGGTGTGGCGTAGAGGAGGGATGTAGGTCTCCTGAAGGAGACTGGCTTCCAGAACACCCCTCCAGGAGAAACTTGCTGAGAGGAACTCCAGTGAGCGAGGAGACCCGTGGAAAGACCCTCCTGAGAGTGCACCCTCCTGAGAGCAGTGACCAGCAGAGAACCACAGGGAGACGAAGAGACAAAATGGAAGAGAAGCCTAAAGAGAGAGAGACGAGAGCGACAGAGACAAAAGGGGGTGGGGAGAAGAGCTCCCCAGAGCAGAAGGGGTGGACAGACAGAACAGCAAAGAAAAAGGCAGGGAGAGACAGGCGGCTGGCTGCAGAAAACAGAGAGGCCGAGGGGCAGGACCTTTTCCCTGGTGAGGGGGGTGTCCCATCCTCTCAGATCCCACAGCAGCCATGTCCCAAAGGACCAGTTCATTCCTGAGAAGGCTGTCTGACTTCAAGACCCCTGCGTGTCCCAGGTGGGGTACTCTCCTACCCCGGAGACATAGACAGGCAGACAGCCTCCTCTTTCTGACCAGCAGTAGATCCCTGCCCAGGGCAGAGTCCCAGCCTGGGAGGCAGGAGCTCTGAGACTCCGCTAGGTCTGCCTAATGCCTGTGTAATCTTGGGCTAGCCTTCTCCACACCTCAGTTTCCCCATCTGTAAACAGGCATGAAAGAAACATTTGCCTAAGAAACCCGTGATAGGAGGTGTTCCCTTCCTCAGCAGCCCCCGTTCACTGGCGCCCAGGCCTCATGACTCTGGCCACAGCAGAGGCTTCCCAAAGCCAGAGACATCATCCCATATGAGCAAGGACATGTAGATGAGGAAACCAAGGTTCAGCGGGGCTTAGCACGCTGCCCAGAGGTAGGATGGAGCCATTTTCCCACCCTGCCGTCAGGCCAGGCTCAAGGTCTTTCCCTGCAGGGACAACACAGCCACCATTTCGGGCCAGCCGGCAGGGTCCATGTGTGCATGCGTGTGCACTCAGCGTGACTGTCAGGAAGACGAGGTGGTGAGTGAGGGGTCCCCAAATGTGTCTGTGTCAGATCAGGGCTCTGGGGAACTCTGGACACATGTGTTCATCTGTCTATGTGATTGTAAGCGTGAGCTCACGGTGTGCTCATGACTTGCTGGATGGAGCACAGTTGTATGTGCCTTTGCGAGCGCGTGAGCATCCAGTCTATTGTTTTCTTACTTTTATTTAATAAATGCTTCTGTAGTACTTTCCTATATACCAGACGCTGTTTGAGGCATTTTACATATATTAACTAGTTTAATCTTCCCAGTAACCCTCAGAGGAAGGTCTGGTTACTGCCCCCATTTTGTAATCAACCCAAATCACAAAACCAATACGACTTACCTATCTCATGCCAACCAAGTGCCAAGCTCTGTTCCTCTGTGTATGGGGCTGAGGGTCCTCAGGGCCCCACACTGAGGCACATGCAGAGAATGCCCCTGGCTCAGCCCCGACCCAAGGCTGAGGGCTAGGGCAGGAGGGGGATACCCGGGCTGGGGCTGTTCAGGGACCTGGTTGGGGAGGCTATGGCTGGACTCTCAGGCTGTGAGTCCATTGGACCCTCCTTGGTTTCAGGGCTAGAGGATAGGGCTCAAGGAGTAGGGAAGCAGCCTGCTCACCCGCTCAATGCCCGTGGGCCTCTTGGGTTCAGCTAGAGCTGGCAAGAGGCTGGCAGCCTGCCAGCTCCCTCTCCTGAGCCCAGGGGTTGCCACTCCCAGGCATATCTGCACTGGTGCCCACCAAGCCCACAAGCCTCAGCTGATAGCTCCTGTCACCAAACCTGTATGCTGCCTGCCCAGCTGACTGAGGACCAGGCTCACAGTTGGGGGGCCAAAGAGCATCCCAGTGGGAGGATGCTGAGTGTGTCCAGACCTAGCTGGTCTGTCTTGTGCCCTAAAGGGAAGAGTAGCTGGGAAAATGGGGGTGTGGAGAGAGGGAGAGGAGTGAGGTTCAGACGAAGCGGTGGGCCCACAGATTTTGAGTCGGAGACCTGGGCGTGATCTGCTCCTTGGGATGCTGCATCCAAAGGACACCCTCAGCATGTACACATGTGGAGTGGAAACTGCAGTGGGAGAGACTGAAGCTCAGGTCAGGGGCAGGCCTTGAATGCCGAGATGTGACCCCGGGGTAAGTCACAGGAGAGACATGATGTGCGGGAACGTATGGGCCCCTTCCAGCCTGCTGAAGGGGCTGCTCGGCCTCCCTGCTCTCTTTTAAAGACAGATAGGAACCAACACATTTTGAGCAACGGCTGCCCCCGGATTCTGAGCTAGAAGTCTCAAGGGTTTTCTCCTTCAGTCAATTCACCCACCTGTTTTATAGGCAAGGGCCCTGACTTCCACACACTGAGTCTGTGGGAGAGTTCGCATCTGAATCCAGGTCTTTAGGCACTGCACCGAGGTCCTTCCTCCCGAGCAGGTTGGGGCTGGGGCTGGTGGGAGACTCCATGGCCTACTCTGGGTTTTCTTTTTCTTTTTTTTGCACAAAATCCTTCTGCTTTTAATTTAATTTTATTTTTAATTTCATATCTAGTACACGGAATATGTTCTTTCTTATAAAAGGGCCAAATAATATATATTAAATGAAAGTTCTCCTTGATCACTCCTAAAGCCCCTTTCCTGCTTCTGTTAAAAACCATTTGTAACAGTCAGGGATGGGATATGGCCTCCTAGACAGTTTTTGTATTTCCAAATGGTAACTCTTTGTGTACATATCAAGTAGATAGCTTTGTTCTGTTGTTTTCTGTTTGTTTGGTTGGCTTTTTAAAAATGGTATCAGTTTATAGTAAGGCTTCTTCATGGAAAACCCTGGTGGTGTAGTGTTTAAGAATTTGGCTACTAACCAAAGGGTTGGCAGTTCGAATCCACCAGGTGCTCCTTGGAAACCCTCTGGGGCAGTTCTGCTCTGTCCTACAGGGTCGCTATGAGTCGGAATAGACTCAACGGCAACGGGTTTGGTTTGGTTTTTGGTTTCTCTATACGCATTTTTCTACTTAAAGGTGTGTCTTGGAGGTCTTCGTGTCAGTAAATACAGATCTATCTTTTTTAATGCTGCATAGTATTCTGAAATCTGGGATACATTAAGCAGGCCCTGGGAATGTACATTTAGATTGTTTCTGCATAAATTATGTGTGATGTGTGTTTCCATGGTTCATGGGGAAGCTCCTTGAAATGCCCTCTCATGTCCCTGTGTGGCCATTTCCCAGTAGGATATTTCTAGATTCCATCACTGTTGGGTCAGAGAACATGCCCGTTTTTTTGTATTTTAGTAGATGTGGGCAAATTGCCATCTAAAAAGCCTGTGCCAGTTTGTACTCGTACCAGGAATGACCAGGAGGGCCTCTCTCCCCATGCCCTCAATCTCATCGGATATCATGAGGATTACTTTCTTCATTGCTGCCATTCTGATAGATGAAAATAGTGTCTCTTGTCATTTTAATTTGCTAATTACCAATGAGCTTGTGGACTTTTCATTGGGTTATAGTCCACCTTCTATGAGAGCTTGCTCAGAGCCATTACCCATCTTTCTATGGGTTATTTGTCTTTCTCATATTGATTCGTTGAAGCTTTTTATACCACCTGCCTTTAAACACTCCCCCCCACCCCCAAGCTCTGGCAACTGCCTGTGGACAGAGCAGAGGGAGGGGAGCTGAGCCCTCCCAGGAACTTGGGTTTTCTTGGGAATGTTTTAATGAGGCGTCAAGAAGCCTCCCCCAGATTCCTGTTGAGGGCCTTCTGGGGACACTCCCTGGTCTGGCCACCAGATTGGGAAGGCAGCTCTTTCAGAGAGAGACCTGCAGGAAAAAGAAAGTCTGGGGTGGGAGGCTTATACACCCCTGAAATTGCCTGCAGAACATGCTGCACGTGGAAAAAGCTGGAAAGTTTTGCTTAAATGTACAAAGACATTAGAGACCTCCAAACCCTTAAGCTCCCCCACTCAGGGGCCAGCCTGATGCTAGAGGTGAGGCCTGGCGGGATCAGTTGCTGACCAGGCTGCGGTTAAGCCAGGACACACCCTCCCTCTAGACCTTGATTCCCCAGCCCATGTGGAAGTCCCTCACTTGCTTGTGAAGATCCACCGGTCCTTGCAGCCAACTCGGCCATCCCAGGCCCCCATCCCACAGCCTACCCCCGAAGCCGTCCACGCTGGCCAGGATGAGAGGCGTCACAGTGCCTCTCCCCCCACCCGCCCCTCCTACCCCAAACACAGGCAGCCTGTTCAGGAAGGCCTGGTGAGGGGGAGGAAAAGTCAGCACTTGTCAGTGGTGGCTGAGCAGGAGCGTCCCCAGCAGGGAGTCTGTCCCAGTGTGCTTGGGCCAGCAGGACAGACGGAGGGTGGAGGAGCAGTCCCAGCCAGCTGGCATGGGAGACACTGGGGGATGCCAGCACAGGGCCCAGTAGTGGAATCTGGAGAAAGGGGTGCAGGAAGGCCAGGAGGTTACGAGGGGGTCTCTGTGTGGGCAAGGTTTCTTCTTCTGGCTTTTCTGGAGGCATAAGGTCTTCCTGCTCCTAACACCAATGCCCAACTGTCCTCAGCCCAGTTAGAGCTGGGGACGAGCTGCCATCACCAACTCACTGTCACCAGCACATCATCACTTCCATGCCCACCTCCACTCCTGAATGACCTCTGTGGGGGCTGCCTTAGGTGGTCTGCAAAGAGGCACTTGCCTGACGCAGCAAAGGGTGCAATCCAGGACTCTAGAAAGACGAGATGGTGGCTGGAGCTAGACTATCCACGTGGCAGGGAATGGCCTCCTTCCTCCCCCTTCCTCCAGGGCTGCTGCTGTGGTGTCAGGCCGACTTTCACTCCAATCCTCTTTTTGGTTGTGACTCAGCCTCAGTGCCCCTGTTTGTAAAATGGGGATAACTACACCCTTCTTGCAGGTCCTCGGGTGGAGCAAAGGGTTTGCACTCGACTACTAGCCTAAACCACCACTCGTCTGTCAGTTTGGCATACTATGGTGGCTTGCATGTTGCTGTGATGCTGGAAGCTATGGCACCAGTATTTCAAGTGCTAGCAGGGTCACCCATGGTGGACAGGTTTCAGCAGAGCCTCCAGACTAAGACAGACTAGGAAGAAGGACCTGGCGGTCTACTTCGGAAAAAATTGGCCAGCGAAAACCTTATGAATAGCAGAACGTTGTCTGATACAGTGCTGGAAGATGAGCCCCTCAGATTGGAAGATTCTCAAAATATGACTGGGGAAGAGCTGCCTCCTCCAAGCAGAGTCGACCTTAAAATGACGTGGATGGAGTAAAGATTTTGGGACCTTCATTTGCTGATGTAGCACGACTCAAAATGAGAAGAAACAGTTTCAGACATGCATGAACAAATTGGAAGGTGGAATGTGCAAAGTGTGAATCTAGGTGACACAATGGCTACAACAACGGGCTCAAACACGACAACAATTGTGAGGGTGGTGCAGGACCGGGCAGCGTTTTGATCTGTTGTACATAGGGTTGCTGTGAGTCAGAACCGACTCAACGGCATCTAACAGCAACACCACTAACCTAAAGGTCGGTAGTCCAAGCCTACCCGGTGGTACCACGGAAGAAAGGCCTGGTGATCTGCCTTCATAAAGATTAGAGCAAAGAAACCCTGTGGAGCAGTTCTACTCTGTAACACGTGGGGTTGCCGTGAGTCAGAACGGACTTGACACCACTGGGGTTTTTGTTTTTGTTTCCTCTACACTTCTTGCAGGGTTGTGGTGGAGGATGAAGGAGATGAGGATGAAGGAGATAGAGGCAGCAGGCAGAGGGGCCCCCCAGTTCCACTGAGAGGGGCAGGGGCTGTCCTCTGTGTGGCCAGGAGCTGAGGAGGCATTCAGTGAGGGAGTCAGGGGCCAGCGAGGGGCAGGGCCTGCTAGAGATGAAGGCCAAGCTCGCTACAAGGCAATCAGGGGACACCCAGCAGATCTGCTTTCTCTAAAGATGAGCAAGAAGCCAACAGGCCCACCCCACCCCCCACAGGGGACCAGGCTGACCTCATGCAGGGGGATGGATAAGATGACCCAAGAAGGCACTCCCGGGCTAAGACCAAGGAATAGGAACTCCTTTCCCAGAGGCAGAGGTGTCAGCAGCTAAAGAAGGATCCCTTTTATTTCCTCCTTAGTATTTGCCTGCAGGGGGAGAATTGAGGCTGTGGGATCACAGAGAGCCAACGTGTGGAATGTGGCAGTTGGGAGAGGAATTGAGGGTGAGTGGCTCTCATCTGGTCAGCGGCATGGAACCGGCTGGGTCCACCACTGTCCCTATCACCCTCGCCAGCCTTGACGTCACCCCCAACCGTAGGTCTTCCCCCCCTCCCCCCCAGCTGAGTTAGAAGGAGCACTTGCAAGGGCAGGGGTAGGGAGCAGATGGCTTTTCTCCTCCTTGGTACTCAGGAAGTGACAGACACTTCCGGGCCTCTTGTTGACCACACACTGCTCTCTCCCTGAGACAGCAGCCCCTGTGTATGTAAATAACATACTTGCTTCAGGCACCCAGTTGCACTGGCCAGGAGCACCACCACCACCAGCTCCAGCCCTCAGGCTATCTCCTGTCCCTATTTCCCCAGCTCAGGGCTAAGGTCAGGGCACCCCACTCCCCACGTGTTTGCAAACTCTGTGCATTGTGCACACATGTGCACACAGGACCACTCTGCATTGGGGAGTTGAGTGTGGGGCGGGTGCGCTGCAGTGAGGGGCGTTGAGGCCGGGCCCCACGGAAGGGGGTGAGGGAGTCACTTCAGACCTAACCCAAGGCCATTTAAGGTATGGGTGGATAATGAAGGGCACTTGGCTCCAGGGCTGGGTGGCCCAGTCAGTAGTGGGTGTGGACTAAGTGACACCCGGCCATTACCCAGCCCTGGTCCCTTCGTCCTGCCCCTGAGACCCAGGATCTGCAGACTCTCTGGATCTTAGAAGATGCAAGTCTGAGTTCTCCACATCCTGGAGCTGGGCCAAGAAGACAGGAACTCTGCGGGGAAGATGTGCTGGCAGGGAAGGGGGAGAGGGGAACACAGCAGACAAATGGGGCACGCAGGCCAGGAAGTAATCAGAGCTGTCAGCATTTTCCCTTCACCTCCGAGAGATAAGCCTCCTCAACTAGGGCAGATGTGGAGGAGGGGCCCTCTAGCCCCTCAAACCCAAGCTCAGGGGGGCTGGCAATGACCTTGAATCCTGGCTTGAGTCCAAGTTAGACCTAGAGATGCAAGGGATCACTGGGGTCTCCTTCCATCCCAAAAGCTCCCTCCGAGGTTTAGGGTCATGGTTTCATGAGACATCCCAGTTGATTGGCTTAATAATGTGTTTAGTGCTTCTGTTCTACCTCCTAGTTCGTTGCTTAACATTTGGGGCCTTAAAAGCTTGCAAGCAGCCATCCAAGGCACAACAATTTGTCTCTATTCACCTGGAGCAACGGAGGAAGAAAGAGAGCCAGGAACAGGAGGAGGATATGGAATGTGTGGTTAGTTCCCCTCCGTGAACAAACTGCCCCCTTTGCCGTGAGACCAGAAGAACTGGATGGTGCCCAGCTACCCTTACTGAGCATTTTGATCGAAGATTCCGTAGAAGAATCCTGATCAAAAGGGGAAAAATGCAGAACAGAATTTCAAATTTTCATAGACTCTAGACTTTCTGGAGTCATGGAGGCTGGATGAACCCCTGAAACTATTGCCCTGAGATAATCTTTAAACCTTAAACCAAAAATATCCCCTGAAGTCATCTTAAAACTGAACAATAGTTTAGCTTAACTAGTAAAAAATGTCTGGCTTGAGCATCATGCTTTTTTAAGAACTATCTATATGGGATCAAATTGACAAGAGCAACTCGGAAGATTAGCTGGGAGCCTTAGGGGGCAGTGAGTTTAAGTTAATGACGGAGGAACAACTCAGAAAAGGAGGATGAGAATGGTTGCACAACTTGAAGAATGTAATCAATGTCCCTAAATTGTACATGTAGGAACTATTGAATTGGTGTATGTTTTGCTGTGTATATTCTCAACAACAACAAAATAAAATTTAGAAGAAAAAAAAAAAAAAAAACTCCAGGGCCTCTCGCCAGACAAACACGTCACTCAGAAGGCCCTCTGTATTCCCTGCCCCAAATCCTCCTGGGTTCTCACCTCCCTCACTGCTGCCCACTGACCCACCCAGACAATCTCCCCCACCACACTGGGTCCCTGACCTGGGGGCACCCACATCGCCAGGCAGCAAGGGAACCAACCCATCATGGGAGGAAGCCATGACTTCATGCCTCTGCCCTACCCCTGCCTAGGCTCTTCATGCAGTACCTCATTTAATCCTCACAACAACCCTATATTATCCAAATTTTACAGGTGGGAAAGTGAGGCACAAGAGGTTAAGCAACTTGCTCAAAGTCACAAAGCCAGGCAGTGGTAAAGGTGGCATTCGAACTCTAGTTCAGGTGGCAGAGTCTCCTTGGATGAGGGAAGAATACAGCTGGAGGGAGGGGTGAGCAGGGTGTTTCAGGCAAAGGAGCTGTACTCTAAAGCCTGGAGGTGGAAATGGACTTGGTGTGGGACTGCTCTCCTCTCCTGCAGAAAGTGCTTTCCTGACTCTGACCTGAACTCCTCTTGCTGCAATGGCAGCTCTACCTATGATTAGAGTGACAGAGAAATGGGTCCTAAAGTTCGGGGAGGCCCGAGGTGGGGCCACCGTCCCTGTGAAGGATTAGGAGCAGCGGGTTCTAGGAGCACATACCTTCCCCTCTCTTGACCATTCCCAGATCCACCATGGAAACAAGACTCTGGAAAATGAACATGGTGCTCCTGGCCATGGTGGTGAAACCAACAGCATTAGGTAGAGGCTGAACAGAGAGAGCCCTTGGGCCTGTGAGAGAGTGTGTTGGTCAGTTGCTTGGTCAGTTCATGGTCATCATCCAGCTAGTCCACCTGCCCATTTATCAGTCGGCTAAATGGTCAGTTTATCAATCCATGACTGCCTGCCTCTAGTCTAGGCTACCAGCTGCAATCCTCAGTCACGATGGTGAGCTGATCTACCTCTTGGGAAGGGCTGGTGTGTCAACTCAACCAATCGCCGGGGACTGGCGGAGCCTCAGTCACCAGGGATCTCTGTTGACTGGAAAAACATAGCGCATTATTTGTTTGTTCTGAGAGGTAGAGATGGGTAAAGAGAAATGGGTAGTGGGGAAGGGGTCATAGTAGGGACTGAGGACGCTAAGATGGCAAAGGTGGTGTTGATAGCAGTTATGGGGCTGGCGGCGATACTGCTGATGGCAGTGAAGACGCTAATGTTTTCTTTGGTGGTAATGAGGCTGGTGCTGATGGTGGTGGTGGCAGTGGTCAAATGCTGGTGGAAATCACATTGGTAATGATAGTAATGATGTAGCAGTTGTGACGATGCTGTTTTTGGTAATGGTGCTGCAGTGGTAATAGTAAAGGCACTAATGGTGATGGTGCTGGTGATTATGGTGGAGATGGTGATGGCAGTGGTGGTGGCGGAGGTGGTGATGGATATAATGAAGGTACTAGTTGTAATGATGGAAATGGGGGGGGAACTGAGGGGTGCTACAATGGCAGTTGGGTGGGCAGGGCAGCTGTGCAGGGATCAGACCCCCTCAGCAGCCCGAATTCCCATGACAGAGGTACAGTGAAGCCTCTAGATGGGGCAGGCCCTCTTTGTCCTCCCTTAAGCCCCACGGTCTAGAGGCCCGCCCACCACTGCTTCTGCTCTACGGTAGCTGTGGTAGGGGAGGGGGAGGCAGAGGAGCTCGGGGGTCATACGGCCAGCACATGGGATTCTGCTCCAGCAGCTTCCCGGGGCCCATGGGCATTGGGTCCAGCCCAGATCCCCGGGTCCACCCTAGACCCTACAGACACGCACGCTACCAAGCAGCCGCATCACACACTCGCAGATGCACACACGCGGACCTTCGCCCAGAAACACATGTACATATGCATGTTCACAAACACGTCAGACCCGCATGCCCAAATTTACATGCAGGACAATGCTCACGCGAGGACGCACAGAGACAGGCGCACATGCAAGTGCACACACCGGCCAGACAGCGTGTGTGGGACGCTTGGGAATGCGCGGCCACTCACACGCGCACGCGCAGAGACGCGCACGCGCCTCCGCTAAGTGAAACCAGTAGAACCCAAGTCCAGCCGAGCCAATTGGAGACTCCTTGGCCCTGGAAGCCTTTGCTGCTGCCGCCAAGAGACGCGGTCAATTAACTTCTCCCTGCAGCCGGGCTCCCTGACCCACCCAGCCCGGACCGCCCGCCTTCACCCGCCCCGGCCCGCCCCTTCCCCGGCCCGCCTCCTTCCTTCGCTGCCGCCTCGCGGTCCTCCCGCCCTGCACAGCTCCGCTCCGACTGAGGCGCCCAGCCCTGCCGTGGGCTGTCAGAGGGGACTCGGGTCTGACAGGACACGGCCCTGACTGGAGGGATTTGCAGGGAATGCGGCTGTGCCGTGGGGACTCTGAGGGATACATTAACCCCTTGTGAGTCAGAGTCCTACTCCTGGAAACAGCTGGGTTGAGCACACTGAGCTTCACCCTCTGACCCCCTCCCCGCCCAAGTCAGGGGGACAGAAGCTCATACCCTCTCCTGCAGCGCGTTACAGAGGAAACCACCTCCTCTCAAGATGTTCCCTTCTCCTTCCTTAAAATGACACCAGTGACTCCCAGTGGGCGATGGCCAATGCCCAGGGTTTGTAGATTGGAAGGAAAGGAAGGGCATCGCAGAGGGAGCAGCCGGAGCAAAGGCTTGTCAGCGGCATCAGAACTCAGGGTCTGCTGGGACCGAGGGGCTTCCAGATAAGCAGAAGCTGAGGGACTCCTAGCCACAGCCTGCGCCGGTGCGCCCCCCGCCCCCCCAGCCCAGGCCCTTGGCCAGCAGTCCCTCCATCCTCCGCCTCAGGAGGCTGAGGCACTCACTCACCTTTCACTGGGGAGAGCAGTGAAGCCTCGCAGGGAGCAGGGGCCGGGCCGGAAGTCAGTGATTCCCAAAGCGTCCCAGGGCGCCAAGACTTGAAGGAATCCAGGCCCGCGTTTGTCTCCCTAGGGTTCACCACTCCTAATCCTCTCCGGCCCCTCACCCCACCCCCCAGGTCTCAAACCGGCAGTCAGGATCCTGTGAAGATTGATCCTGGGACATTCCATCCCGTTCCCATGTGCCCCTTGGGAATGGACTGGACAGAGAAGTTCAGTGACTGCAGCCTGAAGGGTCGCTGGCAGGCTGGCAGGCAGGGGACAGCCCCCCTTTTCCGCTCTAGCCGGGCAGGCCCTACCTCTCGGAGCCGCGGCTTCCCATCTGTAAAATGGGAGCTACATAAAGCAGATTTCCTGTATTCTAGATTCAGGGCCTTTGGAAAAGGAGGATCCTTCAGGGAGGTTGGGATGGTTCTGGGACCGACCTGCTGGGCCGGGAAGTCCTGCCTGCGGTCTGACCTTAGGCTCCGCAGGTGGATGCGGATGACGTCATGACCAAGGAGGAACAGATCTTCCTGCTGCACCGAGCCCAGGCCCAGTGTGAGAAGCGGCTCAAGGAAGTCCAACTGAGGCCAGGTGGGGGCGGGGCCGGGAGGGGCGGGGCGGATGAGGAGGGCGGGAGCCGAGTCAGGAAAGGGAGGTACCAGACGAGGGTGGGACCCGGTGATGGTGGATCCGGTTAAGGGAGACCAGCGGTAGGAACCCGGCGAGGGCGGGCCTGGGTAAGGCGGAGCCAGGCGGAAGTGAGGAGCAGAAGTGGGGGAAACAGGCGGGGCTAGCAGGCTCAGGTGGTCGTTGGCTTGGCTTAGGTCCCCTTGCCGCCCACCACTAGCCCTTGGACAAGCTCTCCCCCCGCGCACATTCCCTGGAACACACACACACTCCATATCTGGTTGGGAGATGGGATGGAAAGAGCCTTCGCCAGGGTCGTGCCCAGGAGTGCGGGTGGGGTGTGGAAGCAGCTGAAGTTGTAGAGCCGAAGCGCTCACTAGGGGACAGCCCCCACGTTTTGGGCAAAG
This sequence comes from Loxodonta africana, assembly GCF_030014295.1. NCBI lineage: Eukaryota > Metazoa > Chordata > Mammalia > Proboscidea > Elephantidae > Loxodonta > Loxodonta africana. The sequence continues at coordinate 26,018,586 of NC_087363.1, read as the reverse complement.
AAGACTTCCTGAAGGAGAGGCATCCAAGCCAAGCCCAGGATGGGTAGGTCTTTGGAGGAGTCCACCTGAGCAGAGGGCAAGGGGTGAGCAGAGGCCTCCAGGATGAGAAGTGAGGGTCTGCGGGGCTAGATAGGGGTAGAGGGATAGGCATGGGGTGAAACTCAGACTCTGGCCACCATGGAAGAGAGTACTGACCTGGTAGAGAGGGCAAGCATGTCCATAGGACCCCTGCCATGAGGAGGTGGGCACATACCAAGTTTCACAGCTCCTGCACCCGCCCCCCAAGCTAGATTCTTCCCACCCCCCTTCTTGAGTCAATTTCCTGGAAGCAGAGATATGGCCTCATTAGTAGCCATCCAGGCCCCTGGTCTCTGGTTAATGTCATCAAGCAGGAAGAGGCCCAGACCCTAACTGACCCGGCAAGTGTAGCTTCCTCCCCTGGGCTGGCCCTTAGGCTTCTGGGGGAGGATACTGGCACACACAAAGCATGCACACACACACAGTGTGACACACACACCCCATAGCACAAGGACTTTGCTCACGCTCACAAGGACTCACAAGGTGTCTGCAGACCGAGCCCCACTTGCGCACACATCAGCCCCACCAGTGGCTCCCTGGGCTCCATGTCCCAGTCACATCAAGGTGTGGGGGTTCAGGTGGATCCCCCTCACTCTGGGCCCTGGATCCCAGCCCTCTTCCTGGTTGTGGAAGCTGGGAGGTGCCTCTGTCTGCCCCTTCCCCATCCCTGGTAGAGCCCCTCTGTTCCTGCTCCACCCAATCCTGCTACCCCCACCTTACTGGTGCCCAAGAGTGGAGGCAGGAAAATGGGTGCAGCCATTTCATCCCAGGCCAGGTTGTCTGGACTCACATCCCACTGCTGCCACAGAGCCTGACCTTGCCTGAGACGTGGGAGGGCCAGGGGCTTGGATTGTTGCTGAAGGGGCGCAGGTCAGATACTGTAATAAGGAGGGCTTCTCAGCTAGGAAGAGAGCTCCAGCATCTCTCCACTGAGGAGAAACGGCAGGTTTCATCTCAAATGGGGAGTCTCCAGGTCACTCGTGGAACCTGTGAACCCCTTACTCTAGTATCCAGGGACAGGGGTGGGGGAGGTTAACTCGTCCACTCCTGGGTGTCTGTCCGCCCTTGACAGACAAACTGCACGTCCTGCTCTTCCATACCACTGGCTTCTTTACCTGCAGAGCTCCTGGGCTGGCTCTGCTCACTGTCTAACCTCTCCGTTGGCATCCCCACCCGCATCTACTTTTACCATGCGCCCCCTGGTGGGGCCTCCACCTCCTGTGCGCTCTGGCTCCGACTCTGTCCTGCCCACATTTACTGCTCAGCCCACTAGTTAATCCCACCCTCACATGGGGTTCTCACCCACTTGAACCCCTTGTGGCGATCCTTAGCCCCTCTGATGACTCCATCACCTGGCAAGCACTTTACAGCCATTGTTTCTACCCATCATCTCGGCTCCCCAAGAGCCCTGATGTCAGTAAGGTGGGGGACAACCTCCATGCACAAAGGGGAGGCTGGGCCTGTGAAAGGAGGTACTCCAGGTCTCTGCCTTAATGGAACTGATGGCTGTAACTGCCCTGACTTCTCCAGCCAGCATAATGGAGTCAGACAAGGGATGGACCTCTGCGTCCACCTCAGGGAAGCCCAGGAAAGACAAGGCATCTGGGAAGCTCTACCCGGAGTCCGAGGAGGACCAGGAGGTGCCCAGTGGCAGTAGGCCCCAAGGTATGTCTGTGTTTCCATGCCTCCATGCGTCTGAGAGGGGCTTGGACCCGACCTGCCCCACTGCTCTGTCCTCATCGTGACCTCACACTCCTCAGTCAGCTTCCGGTGGAAGGAAGAGGCTGTGGCCCCTCCCCAGGACAGGACAGAGGCCGGGAGGAGCAGGAGCTCAGCATGTGCAGGGAGCAGGTGAGCAGGGTGGCTCAGGCCTCAGGGAGATGTGGGTCCCAGCCCCACCCCAGCAGTGGGCACTGGGCTACAGCTCTGCCCATGGAGAGAAAGAGGTGATAAGAGAACCCAGGAGACAGAGAGAGGCAGGGAGAGACACAGAAACGAAGAGACAGAGAGGAAGGCAGGGAGAGACAGAGAGGGGAGGAGAGACTGGGGGAGACAGAGGGAGGCAGGGAGAGATACACAGAGACAGAGAGAGGGAGGTAGGGAGAGACACAGAGATAGAGAGAGAAGGAGCTAGGGAGAGACACAGAGGGAGGTAGAGAGAGACAGAGTGAGGGAGGCAGGGAGAGACACAGAGACAGAGAGGGAGGCAGGCAGAGACACAGAGAGGGAGGTAGCGAGAGACAGAGAGAGGGAGGTAGGAAGAGACACACAGAGACAGAAAGAGGGAGGCAGGCAGAGACACACAGAGAGAGAGGGAGGTAAGGAGAGACACAGAGACAGAGAGGGAGGTAGAGAGAGACAAAGTGACAGAGAGGGAGGCAGGGAGAGACACACAGAGGCAGATAGAGGGAGGCAGGCAGAGACATAGAGACAGAGGGAGGGAGGTAGGGAGAGACAGAGATGGAGGCAGGGAGAGACACAGAGAGAGGGAGGTAGGGATAGAGAGAGAGAGAGGGAGGTAGGGAGAGACACAGACAGAAATACGAAAAGGCACACAGAGACAGGGAGAGGGATGGAGCAAGAGAGACAAAGACAGGCAGGGAGAAACAGTCACAAGGACAGAGAGGGGAACAAGCAGCACAAGCTGAGGGTCGAGGCTCAGGGCACCAAGACACATAGTGGGGCGGGCCACAGAGGCAGAGGAGGAGAGGAAGGTGATTGGATAAGGGTGGGGGCCAGAGATAAGGAGGGAGAAGAGAAGAGACAGAGGGAACTGTGGGGCAGCGTCATCCCTCAGGGAGGTGAAGAGAGACACAGAGCCAAGGCTGCAGCCACAGGGCTGGCTTGAACCGGCCGGGTGGGCAGTGGATTCCAGATGGACCACATCTGGGAGACTGTGGTCACCCTGTGGCTCCCTGGGGACCAGAGGGGATTGTGGGCCCGGCTGGGTGGGGCTGGGAATATGGCGCCCAGGACAGAGAGCCTTTCACCAAGCTAGGGTGGGTCCAGCTGCCAAGGCAGCCTTCCAGTGTGCTGGAGAGTCCTGTGGTTAGAGCCGTGCGGGGGGGGGGGGGGAAGAAAGGGGCAGTGCCTGGGGGGTAGAACATGGAAGATTCAGAGAGGTTGGTGACCCTCAGTGGGGATTCAGCATCTCTGCAGTGAGACTGGGGCTTCAAAGTGTCACCCTGCCTTGAATCCCACTATTAGCACTTAGATTTGGGGGATCGAGTGGTCAGGAGAGTCTCATAGCAGGTGCTCAGGGCAGGTCTTAGATGGTGGTGGGAACACAGACTCATATTTTCCAGAGGGGAAGCCAAAGTTCAGAAAGGGGGGAACCTGCTTGGGGTCAGCAGTTCTTTGGGGGCAAGCTGGCACCGGAAACCAGTCCTCCAGTCTCCTCTCCATGGTTCCTGGGGAAGCCATTCTCAGGTGAGAAAGTGTTAGATTGAGATCCTACCATTCTCCAGGACACTTGGAAAGTGGGACCGGGGCAAAGACAAGAAAGAGAGGCCTGGCCTGGAGCTGAGCACTTGCAAGTCACTTGCTTCCTTGGGTCTCCGCCAGCCCATCTGGAAAGTGGGGCCAGTGCTAGGACCTGTCACAGGGGCTGTAGGGAATTCTGTGATGCCAGGTGGATGCAGGGCACAGTATGGGATAAGAGCTCAATACGGGGCGGCCATGTCTGGATCTTGGGCTTCTCCAGAATGCTCCAAGCCTGAATTCTCCAGTCCTGGGTGCACCTGTCCCTGCAGAAACCAACAGCCACAGGTGTAGTCATCCCTCCGGGATACTAACCATGAACTTGACTCTCCAACCCTTCGGCGTCCCCCACCCTGTCTGTCTTTGTGGGCACAGGGCGTCCCTGCCTGCCTGAGTGGGACCACATCCTGTGCTGGCCTCTGGGGGCACCAGGTGAGGTGGTGGCTGTGCCCTGTCCTGACTACATTTATGACTTCAATCACAAAGGTAAGGCTGGGAGTGAGGGCCACAGAGATGACAGGGCTTGGAGCTCAGGGTTTGGTGGCCCCAGACCTCCCTCTTCCTGCCCTGATCCTTCCACTGACCTGCAGGCCATGCCTACCGACGCTGTGACCGCAATGGCAGCTGGGAGCTGGTACCTGGGCACAACAGAACATGGGCCAACTACAGCGAGTGCGTCAAGTTCCTGACCAATGAGACTCGTGAACGGGTGCGAGCCTTCCCCCTCGCTCACCTGGCCCTGATAAGGCCACCCGACCCCACTGGTGGCCCCTGACCTAGCCCTGACTGTCGACCTTGACTTCTCCAGCGACCTTAACCTGGCCCCTGACCCTTCCCCCGGATGGTCCCCCAAGTCCCAGGGCCCTGACCATGCCTCCCCACCCTCCACAGGAGGTGTTTGACCGCCTGGGCATGATCTACACTGTGGGCTACTCCGTGTCGCTGGCCTCCCTCACCGTGGCGGTGCTCATCCTGGCCTACTTTAGGTGGGCGGGGCCAGGGCGGGCCGAGCCGGGGTGAGGGGCGTGTCCAAGGGTGGCGGGGCGGAGCCGAGGGATGGTGCCTCCCTTACCTCCCCAGTGTTCCCCTCTCCCCGCCCCCCACCGCGCGTCCCCCTCCCCTCACCGCGGTGATGTCGCGCGCCCGGCAGGAGGCTGCACTGCACGCGCAACTACATCCACATGCACCTGTTCCTGTCCTTCATGCTGCGCGCAGTGAGCATCTTCGTCAAGGACGCGGTGCTCTATTCGGGCACCGCGCTTGACGAGGCGGAGCGCCTCACCGAGGAAGAGCTGCGCGCCATCGCCCAGGCCCCGCCGCCGCTCTCTGCCGCTGCCGGCTACGTGAGTGCCCCTTGGCCCAGGCCGTGGCCCCCTGCCACCGCTGTCTCCGTGCGAGCCCCTACCCTGCTGCGTCCCCGGCACCGCCAGCCACGCCCTCGCCCCTGCCTGTCTCCTGCTACCACTGGCTTTGTGGGTGCCCCCACCTCACGGTATCCCTCATACGCCCTTTTTCCAGCCCTTACTGCTAAGGGCTTCGTGAGTGCCCCGCCCTTGCACTTTTGTCAACACCCCTGCCCCAGCCCAGAACCCTCAACTACCCACCTCTGCACCTTGGCCCCTGCCACTCGTTATGAGTGTCGTCCTGCCCCGGCACCACGCCCACACACATGCACACCCCTCAGCACCCCAACCCAAGCCTGCCCTGCCCTGCCCACTTGGCCAGCACCACTTTGTCCTGTCCCACCAGCCCCGCCCTGCTATCTCCCCTGCCATCCCCTCTCACCAGCCCTCCCCCAGCCTTGACTCCCCCTAGCCTTGACCTCCCCAGGTCTGCCCTCCTACTAATGCAAGCTGGTCTCCTAGGCGGGCTGCCGGGTGGCGGTGACCTTCTTTCTTTACTTCTTGGCCACCAACTACTACTGGATTCTGGTGGAGGGGTTGTACCTGCACAGTCTCATCTTCATGGCCTTCTTCTCAGAGAAGAAGTACCTATGGGGCTTCACAGTCTTCGGCTGGGGTACGCAGGCATGACGGGGCCGGGCTGTGAGGAGCAGGCAAGGGTGGGACCGCGGGCATAAGGTCAGAGGGCACCAGCAAGGGCTAGGTGCCCACACAGCATATCCTGCCCACCCTTTTGTGACTCTGACTCCATCCAGGCTCAGGGAACAGAGCTCCGCCACGGTGAGCATTCACCTGGCATTGAATTCACCTGGTTTTGGTGTTGGGATCAGACTCACCTGGGGCTGAGCCTCAGTTCAGGGGAGAGAGGGCCAGGGTCCTTCGGGCTAAGATTCAGCTTGGAATCAGAGTGGGATCTTGGGTCAGAAGTCAGCCTGGAGCTGGAGTTGGGGGCCTGGACCCTCCCTCCACCTGGAGCCCCATGAGCAGGAGCTGAGTGGAGCTGCCAGCCTGAGGTGGGCCACGGAGTCCATGGCCTGGAGCTACAGGCCCAGCCTAGCAGGACAGCCGGCTTTGGCAGCACCTCTCCAGAATGGGTTGCTGGGACTCTGCCTCCCTCCCAGGCCCCCATGGGCTCCAGGATCAAGTTACCGATAATTGTCCGTTATTGTTGGCAGTTCCAGTCCTTGGCTGGGCTCCAGGGCATCTGCCCAGACTGCAGAAGGGTGGGCCGGGTGGCTGGAGCCCTCACATTTCCGTCAATACCCCTGCGTACCCGGTGCCCCTCAAGCCCCCGCCTCTGCACTGAGAGGCCCTCAGGTTGACAGCCACCACCTCCCTGCCCCTTGGCACAGACCCTGACCTTCTCCTCACCCTTGGCAAGCCCTCCAGTTGGGGGAGGCCTGGGCCTGAGCCCAGGGAATGAAAACAGCCTCTGAGGGTGGAGGGTCAGGGTGATGGGGAAACTCACAGATCAGGGCTTGCAGAGAACCCATGGCACAGAAATGTCACAGCTCTTTCTCAGCATAAACTCGGGGCACGCCCTGAGCCTCCCAAGGGTGCATTCGGGCCTGGAATGAAGTAGGAGAGGGTGAGAGCCTGAGGCTCCCTGCCCAGCGGCAAAGCACACTCGGGCACCATGCTGCTCAATGGTGGCTCCCACCCCCTGAGCTGGATCAGACCAGGGCTCACTGAGGCTCCCCTGGGGCCTCTGCCCAGCCTGGGACAACCCTCACCCCATTCGGCCTCGTCCACGGGGCCAAGACCTTTCAAACTGTGTGGGGTGGGGGGACTGGTACGGAAAAATGCTGGTACTAGGCTCCCTCCTCAGGGGGAATCCCCAAGCCCAGAGCTCCACCCTGCAGGGGAGGGAAGGAGGAATGGACTGGGCCTCGCTAAGTTAGTGAGACCTTATTTTACCGTGTGCCCGGAGGTGTGCGGTGCGTGGGACTGACCGTAGAAGCTGCAGAACCACTGAGATGGGGGCAGAGTGCTGCACTGAGGCCCTGAGGGCTGGGGCCCTAGGGGAGGCTGTTGGGGCAGCACAGGCTGAGTGGCCCATGTGTCCAGGGTGGGTGGGAGCAGAGGCAGAGATGGGGTACACTGAGCATCATCAGGGATGAGGGGAGTGGGGCTGGCGAGGTGGCTGAGCGGAGGAAGGCATCCATGGATGGCATCCACAGCCCGTCATACACTCTCCTCCTCCATGCCCATAGGTCTGCCCGCCATCTTCGTGGCCGTGTGGGTCAGTGTGAGAGCCACCCTGGCCAACACCGGGTAGGTCCAGGTGGGGAAGGTTCTGACTCTGACACAGGTCAGAAAAGCCCCAGGGATGCTTTTCCTCTGTGATGCACCTGAGGGGGTTACCTGCCCCCAGCCCTGAGTGGCCCTGGCTTCAGGAGTTTTCAGTCCAGCCTACAGCTGGGCACCGCCTCAGAGTCACAGGAGGCTACTTCTCCTATAGAGACCTGTCAGGGTGGCCTTAGGCCTGGCCATGCCTTATACCCCTGTCCTGTGTCCCTGACAGCTAATGTCAGAGCAGACTGGTTCTGGGGCCTCTCTGTGGGTAGGCTTGGGGTGGGGACAATGAGGGGCCGGGGGTGATACCTTGACTTCCCCCAGGTGCTGGGACTTGAGCTCTGGGAACAAGAAGTGGATCATCCAGGTGCCCATTCTGGCCTCCATTGTGGTGAGCAGGGGTGGGAGGCTGGCCATGGGGTGGAGTGGGAGTGTGGACTACCCCCTGACAGGGACCTGTAGAGGTTTCTGGAGCCCAGGAATAGAAGAACCACAAGGGCCTGTCCACATGGAGACACTGAGGGCCCAAGAAGCCACACAGAGATGTAACGGCACAGCAGAGCCTGGGGCAGGGCTGGGGGTCCAAGTGTCCTTGCCCCAACCTGCTAGGGTACAGCCTCAGTTCAGCCCCCCTCACCCCCACAGCTCAACTTCATCCTCTTCATCAACATCGTCCGGGTGCTTGCCACCAAGCTGCGGGAGACCAATGCCGGCCGGTGTGACACGCGGCAGCAGTACCGGTGAGCCACGCCAAACATGCCCAGGCTCCTGGGAGCTGGGGGTGGAGCCGGGGGTCATGGAATCCCAGTCTCATGTACAGGAGAGGCAGAGTCCCCATGGATGAGGCTGTCACCAGGGAAGGACCCAGCTCCTCTCTCCCTGGCTGTCCCCACCCACCCCGTCAGCCTGGGACCCTGACCTGCTCAGTAATGATGGGACCTCACCTGCCTGCCTCTGGAGTCACTAGGGGTCTCCCAAAGCTAGCCTGTCCCTGTTGCTGCCAGGCCCTGCACCTGGAGCCTGCGAGAGTGGGACAAACACATGCTTCACCTCAAAGAGCTAGTCGTGGGGCATCTGACAATGAACAAGTAGGCAGTGGGTGGCCCCAAGGAGGCAGCAGCTCAGCTGAAACCTGAGGTGTGGTCCGTGGGAGAGTGAGGCCAGGTCATTCTTGAGCAGACTGTATAATGTATGGTCCACCCCAAGCCTCGTCTGAGAACCGGGGAAGGCTGTAAACACTCTGCTGAGAGAACAGGCTGTCCTGGGTGGACCAGATCAAGTAGTCATCCTCCCATGGCCACCACAGCCTTGGGCTCCTTTGTAGCTTCTGGAGCCTGAGGCCGGCAGGGTGGGAGGTGGCCCAGCACTCACCGAGGCGGAGCCACTCAGCCCTGACCCTCCTGCCCTGCCTGCCCTGCCTGTCCCCTGGCCCAGGAAGCTGCTCAAATCCACACTGGTGCTCATGCCGCTCTTCGGTGTCCACTACATCGTCTTCATGGCCACGCCGTACACCGAGGTCTCAGGGACGCTCTGGCAAATCCAGATGCACTACGAGATGCTCTTCAACTCCTTCCAGGTGCGCGGCTTGGGCCTGGCCGGCTCAGGGCGGTGGGGTGGGTGGTTGCTGCTCCCACCCCTACACCCAGACCTGGACTCCCAGCCCTGACCCACCGGTCTGCCTCTCTCCACAGGGATTTTTTGTCGCCATCATATACTGTTTCTGCAATGGCGAGGTAAGCGGTGGGCAGCATTGAGGCATGGTGGGGAGGGGATGGGTATGCCGATGGGTGTGCCAGGGGTTCCCAAGTCCTGACCTTTCCTTCTTCTGCCCTGTTTTTCCTCTGCTCCTCTAAGACTGTCCCCAGGGACATTCTGAAGGCGGAGAGAAGTTTTTCCAGATGATTCAGGCTCAGGATGTGCTAGAATTTGTGGGCTCTTCGATCTCTGGCATAAATCAAGTGTCTCTCCATGCCCATGGTCTGAGTGATCTGAAATCCAAACTGAAGGATTCAACCACCTTTAGAGCCATTGAGCCTTGAAGATTCTGGCTGTGTTAGTTGCCTGCAGCCAGGCCCTATGTTCTGAGGATGATAGGATTTTTGCCTGGTCTTTGAATTTTCCAGTAGCCCCCCTTCCTCTGTTCCCACTCAGTGCTGATATCAGGGGCAGGGATGGGGAAACTAATAGGGAGGGCATGTGGCAGGGTGGTTGGGGCACACCCTGACGTCTATCCTCCTGCTACTGCCCCAGGTTCAGGCTGAGATCAAGAAGTCTTGGAGCCGCTGGACACTGGCATTGGACTTCAAGCGGAAGGCACGCAGTGGGAGCAGCAGTTACAGCTATGGCCCGATGGTGTCACACACGAGTGTGACCAATGTAGGCCCCCGCGCGGGACTCGGCCTGCCCCTCAGCCCCCGCCTTCTGCCCGCTGCTACCACCAACGGCCACCCCCAGCTGCCCAGCCACACCAAGCCAGCGGCCCCAGCTCTGGAGACCACAGCACCTGCCATGGCCGCTCCCAAGGACAATGGGCTCCTCAATGGCTCCTGCTCAGGGCTGGACGAGGAGGCCTCTGGACCTGAGCGGCCTCCCGCCCTGCTGCAGGAGGAATGGGAGACAGTCATGTGACCGGGGATCTGGGGGTTGGACCTGCGGACACAAGGGCAGATAGACAGGTGGACCAAGAGACAGGTGGTTGGACAGTTGCCCACTCAGGGCTGGAGCCAGGAGGAATAAGTGGAAAAAAAAAAAAAAGGAAAAGGAAGCAGTGTGTGGCTTCCTGTGGTCTGAGAGGGGACTCATCCCAGGAGGAGAGGGGACTGGGAGTCATGGGAGAGTCTTGGGGAGGGGGCACAGTCCAGCAGAAGAGGCCTGGGAGGCGCTGCGTTCAGGGCCCAGAGAGGTTCAAGTTTGCAGGGTCACAGCGGCCGAGGGCAGCCATGCAGGAATCAGGCCTCATCATTTCTCTGCCACCCATTGCCACCTCGGCCGCTTACCACACTCATACCCAGGCCTCACAAGGGACCCAGGCTGCCCTTGGCCTGGGCTCCTGGTCCAAGCCCTCCGCCTACTGGCCTCAATCACTGTCCCCCCAGGATCCCTCACCCCACAAGCCTGAGGCCCTACCACAGAGTGAGCCCTTCCCTGGCTGCCTGGTGCCCACACTGTGCCCCTTGGAGGCTGGGGCCACTCAGGGAGCCCTCTATGTGTGATTTCCAGCCTCCACCCTGGACCTGACACACCTCCAGTAACCAGAGAGAGGGTGTGGAGGTTGTCCAGGGGCAGCACGTCAAAGGTGGGCTGAGGTCTCTGCCCTGGCTTGGGAACTGTGGGTGCTGCAGGGTTGGGTGTGCAGGCAGGTCCACTCACTAGGTACTGGGCATCGCCACCCAGTATCTGCCTACCATCTTACTCACCCGCCCTTGAACGCTTCCCTCCATAGCCTTAAGCCACTTGTGAGGCCTGGAATGGGACAGCCCCTCAGCCTGACTCCCTGAGGACTGATCCAGCTAGATCACCACCCCAAGATTTGGCCAGAACAAGTTTCTTGCTCATGCCCCAAGGCTGGTGCCTCTGTCTGGCCCTCCCTGCCCCTCATCTCCAGCTCATACTGCCTGCTCTTCTTGGACACAGCATCCAGGAAGTGCTCCCCATCTCCATTGGGCCCCTGTCCCCACCCCCAATAACGTGGGTGAGGGGCCATGAGGCCCAGGACGACAAATTTGCATAGGCAATGCGTCCAGCCCCAGCTGCCCTTCCATGTGGCCGGCAGGAGCAAGGACATGTTCAAAGGCCTAGTGCTCCCATGGAGCTCCATGTGGTATTACTTGCTTGGTATGATGTATGAGGCACTGGCCAGGTCCTGATGGGCCGCTGGTCCAAGGTGAGCAGCAAGGGTTGCCATGGATGCTGGGGAGCTATTGGAAGATCGAAGAGGGAAAGCAACAAGGTCTGAGCAAAGTTTAGAAGTGTCTCTGCTCCAGTGTGGCGGACAGGTAGCCTTGCGGGAGGCAAGTGGCCAGGCTGGGAACTGGTGATGGCAGTGGGAGACACGGTCATCAGGAAGGACCAGGATGAGGCGCTGGCTGGGGGAAGGACACCTAAGCAGCACAGGTGTTCATCCCCCCTCCCCAGAGTCCCTGAGCCCCCTTCTTTGGGGCCTGGGCTGACACATCAGCTCAGCTCAGAGCCATGGGATGCTCAGATCCATGGGACCCGCAGACCACTGGGCCTCCAGGGCAAGTCATCCTGCCCACCCTGGAGGTGGAGTCACCAAGGCCCAGAGCTGGCTAGGACCCAGGACCCCATCTCCCAGCCCAGCCTCCTCCCTCAGAAAGTTTCTGAAGTAAGCCGCCCGTGAGGCCTACGCACCCTGAAACTTCAGACTGGCACTCCCAGGGCAGAGTTGTCTCCGCCTCAGAGTGAGCACCCCCAGGACAAGATTGAGCCTTTCCCCTCAGCCTGGCACCCCCAGGACAGGGTCATGCCTCATTCCTCAGACTGGCTGTCCCCCAAGATACAGGTGAGCTTCTCTTCTCACTGCGCCCCTTTCAGGACAGGGCTATGCACACCCCTTGGCCTGGGCACCCCCAGGACAGGGCTAAGCCTCCTCCCTCAGACTGAGTGCTCCCAGGGCAGAGTTGGACCTCTCAGACTGGGCACCCTCCAGGACAGGGCTGTGTCTCCTCCCTCAGATTTGTCACACTTTCCGTTCAGACTGGATCCCCCAAGACTGGGCTGTGTTTCCCCTTTTGACTAAATGACCCAGGACATGCTGGGTCCCCTCTCTTAGGTTTGGGGTCACCAGGCAGGGTCAGGACTCCCATATCCAATTGGGCATGTCCTAGAGGAGGACTGGCCCTCCCTCCTCAGAATATTTCCACCCAGAGCAGGGCCAAGCCTCCGCCTTTAGACTGGGTGCCATATCCCCCCTCAGATTGAATGACCCTGAGCAGGACTGGGCCTCTCCTATCCGTCTGGGCCCCCTAGACCAGGACCAGGTCTGTCCCTCTACCAGGCCTCTCCCTGTTCAGAGAGGCCCCTGAGCCCCACCTGGGCCATCCAGGTGTTGACAGAGGAAGTAGGAGCCCTCAGAGGGCCTGGCAGGCGGTCAGGACCCTGTTTGCCTTGAGCAGGAGCAAGAGCCAGGTGGTCACTTCTCCCTTCAAGGCCCCATGGCCTAGCCAAGCCACAGGGAACACGTAAACACCAGCCGAGCCGGCCCGCAGGTAGGCAGGAAGGAGGGCACCAAGAGACCCCAACTCCTCAGCCTCCTTAGCCACAGCGTCAGGTACTTCTAGACCCCAAGTCAGGCCTGTGAGGCATCCAGGCCCAACTCCCACATGTCTTGGGTGTGTGGACAGGCCTGCCCCTCTCTGGCCTGTCTCCCTGAGCTCAGCCTGGAGGAAGGACCTCTGAAGATCCTCAGAAAGAATGTGCCCTCCTGGGGGCCCCTGCTCAGGCAGGTCTCAAGGGGAAGCCGGGTAGGTCTGGGGCTCCCAGCTCAGGGTAGGGTCTGTGGGGAAGGTATGGAAGAGAGGGCTCTAGTGGAGAACAATGGATGAGCCTGGCCCACCACCCTTTAGCCCCAGCCTGGGGAGGTGGTCCAAGGAAGAGCACACTCAGGAGGCTGAGTCCTCTGGAAGTTCTAGAGGACATGACCTGGCTCCAGGGCTCTGAGGGAACACAGCCCTGCTCTGGGGGTCTGAGAGGGTCCTAGCTCTGTGTTGGGGGGCATGTGAAAGTGTTCTGACTGTGCCCTGGGTATTAGAGGAGACACAGTCTGGCTGTGGGAACCCCAGTCGGGGGGGTGCTGGGGACAGCTCTGGCACATAGGCTGGGTTAGGTCCAGCTTCTTGGGCCTGATGCCGCCTCCTCGGCTAACTCCAGGAGAATGATCCCAGCCTGAGGCTGCTATCGCCAACTGAAACAGGTCTTAGCAGGACTGGTCCCACCAGGCCAGGAGGGGCAGAGGAGGGGCCCTGTGCCCTGGCTGGCTCCCTGTGTGTGCTGTGTGACCCCAGGCAAGCCGCTTTCCCACTCTGAGCCTCAGCTTCTCCTCTAAGGTCAGGCCCCTGCCCAGGTCTGGCACTTGTGGGCTCAGTACTACAACACGCTTTCCCATGGGCTCTCAGGCTGGCTTTTGGCTGCCTCAGTGGGGCCCCTATCCTTCCCCTGAGTAGGCTCGAGACTCTTAGGACCTAAGGTTGGGACAATATTCCCAAGCGACAAGTTCCCTCCTACCTCAGAGTCATGGCCATGTAGGCACTGGAGACCTAGGGGATCCTGGCAGGCCCAATGGTGGTAGGTATGGATTCTGTGCAGATCCTCCTTGTCCAGGGTCTGGGGGTCAACTCCCCCAGCATGGCCTCGGGCAGGAAAGGGGCTAGGGTCTGGGAGGCAGGAGACTCGGATTCCAGGCCTGGTCCAGTCCTCAGGTTTCACAGATCCATTCTAAATGCCTCAGCCATCCATCTGTTGGGGAGGGGAGGGGAGGTGGAGCCCCTTCATGTTCCAGCATTAATTATGCTGGTACTGTTCTGGCCCCTCCCTCGCTCAGGTCACAGTTTTGGTGGGGGTAGGGAGGCATGTCTCAATTCTTCCCCAGAGGCTCCCTGATTGGAGGTTTTTCTGGTCAAAGACAGCCACTGGGAGGTTGGGACATCTCCAAGGTCTCTGGTGGGAAGCTCTGCAGACAAGGGCCCCCATGGGGCTCTCGCTGGCTTTACTTTTCGACCACCGCAGGAAGGTAGGGGCAAGGCCAGGCTGGCCAGATGAGGTTCTGGGGCATGGGAGGATGGACTCTCTGCCACCTCAAGCCCCCTTCTCAGCTCCTCAGTCCCTGTAGCTCCAAGCTCCTCTACCAGGCCCTGGCCCACGAGACCCTTCATGGCTCCTCATCACCCCCATGCTGCGTGCTCCAGTCAGCCCAGGACAACCTGTCCCTCCTGGGGACTGCCTGCCCCAGCACCACTTCCTGCTCCAGCACTGTAAGGGTCAGCCTTGGCCTGGACCACACCCTGGCCCTGCTCAGAGCCACACTGACAGGCTACCTGCCCCCAACAAGCTCCCTCACATCAGCAAGATAGAGGGTGGGTTGTATGCCTGCTTCTGTGTCTGGGTCTTTATGTCTGTCTGTGTATGTGTTTATTTGTATTTGTGTTTGAAAATGTGTGTGTCTGTATACATGTCTATCTCTGTGTGACCGTTCTGTGCCTATTTGTATGTGTGTCTGTATGTTTATTTATCTGTGTGAGTCTGTTTGTGGTTCTATTTGTAAGTGTACATGTGTCTGTACGTGTGTATATGTGTGTCTATTTGTATGTGTCTGTGTCTTTTGGTGTGTCTTTGCATATTACTATGTGTGTCTGTCGGTGTGTCTGTTCGTATCTGTATGTATGTTTGTGCATATGTGTGTGCCTATTTGTGTGTGCCTGTGTGGACGCGAGGTCTGAGAATGCCGCCTGTGGGTGGAATTTGGCCCACAGACATGTTTGGTTTGGCCCTCACACTATTTTCAACATCTTGCGCCAACATTTAAAAATCAGGATATTTCACATAAAAATTCAGCTTACCAGCTTCTCTGAAAAATTCAGAAGCTCTGGCAGCCCTGGACCTGCGTTCCCATGAGGCCATGCTCCTCCAGAGCTGCGCAGGGGCTGCCTCATCCTTTCACTCTCCACAGCCTCACCCATTTGTCTCGCCCACCAGCCCCTTCAGGACGGTTGCATTTGTGACCCCAGAGAGTGTGGTCACAACCAGGTGTGAACCTGGCTGTTGGGAAGAGTGGGCATGAGTGTATATGTGGAGTTTGTGTGTGTGCCTGTGTGTTCATGACGTGAGTCTGTGGGGGAGGGTATGTATGTGAACGTGTGTGTGCGTGTGAGGCAAGTCTGCATGTGTTTGGGGGATGTACGAGGGTGTGAGTGAGCATGACTGTACACATGTGTGCATGTGGGGCAAGTGTGTGTGTGTGAATGTGTGTGTGTGCATGTGTGAGGCAAATCTGTGCTCCGAATTCTACACATATCTCAATCTGTGTGAGGACTGCATGCGTGTGCACATGTGTGAGGAGTCCTTGTGGGGGGGGCGCATGTGTGTGAATGCATGTGTGTGTGGATGGGGGGTGCATGGCCGTGTTCGTGGCCCTGTGGAGTGTGTGGGCCATTGTGGTCTGGCATGCTGTGCACAGGGGCCTCTTCCGGCCTTTGAGGGAGAATCAGGCTCCTGGCTTCTGGCTGTGCTGCCTTGTGGGATTTATTTCTGTCTCCGTGCCCACCGGAGGCCTGAGTAATGGGAACATTTAAAGAAAACCAGTAAATACATACAGAAGGGGCAGGCTGGCCAGGAAACTCAGCCCAGACGCCCCTGCCCGGCCACGGCTGCCAAAGCCCCCGAAGCCAGGCCTGGGGAAAGGAGTGGCCTCCAGGACATAGTACACACTCCACCCCGCTTTCCCACTGCCCACTTCTGCCTGTGCGGCCCCATTAGTACGTGAGCCTCCTATACCACCTGGATGGCCCCTGGGTCAGTGCTGGGGAGCTTGGCTCTAAGCAGCAGATGCTCAGGACAGGCTCAGGGGATGCCACCTCAGACCCAAACCAGGGGCCACAGGGACCTGACACTCTAAAGGAGCCCATTGCCCAGCCAGGCTGCAGTGGGCCCACACCCCGGGGACTTGGGCCACACAGCTTCCTGCAGGCGCAGACCCTCTCGCACACCCAAGAATGCCTGGAACCTGAGGAGGTTCAGTATGGGGGGGATTGCTGCTCTGAGTTTCAGGTGGCCTGAACCCCACTCTCTGGATTATCTCTGATGATCGACTGGCCACTAAACAAATGACATAAGACCCAGGGCAAAGGAAAGCCATGCGTCATCCGGTGGGGCAGTTTGCTTTACAAAGACCTGCTGGTGGCCTTGGAAAAAGCAGACTGCGCTGACCTAAGTTCATTCAGGGACCCTGCTCTGTGTCTCCTGCTGCCCCCCTGTGGCCATGTGTGGACACGGCTTTGTGGAGATTCTCACACGTGTCTCTTGGCTGAGTAAACTCTGGGACACTGAAGGTCCCAAATCCCCACCACTCACTACACCTCACGGTGATGCTCAGCCAGACGGTTTTGAGGGAAGCAAAGTCTCTCAGACTGGTCAGAGGGAAAGGGCTCAGCCCCAGGCACATACCTGGAGATCGCCTGGAAGGTCAGCTCCAGATTCACAGCCACATCACAGCACCTGGAACAGTGCCCAGCACAAGGTAGGTGCTCAGGGGGCACGCTGAGTTAACGACTGAATCTCCCCGCTCCTGTGGGAGTGGGTAGTGCTGCTGCAGGTCCTGGATGAGGCTCAGGACTCCACGGAGAGGCGGCCTGAAGGTGAGCGAGAATCAACAAGCCTTGAAGGTGTTGAAGAGCAGGTTGGTGCCTCCCACCTGAGGTGAGAGCGGAAGACCCTCTGCTTGACGCTGAACAGGCAGGGTCCACTGAAACAGACTGACCCATACTGGCTGCCCCCTCATGCCTGGCCTGCAGCCCACTGGGCTAGACAGTAGTTTTCCCTTAAAATACTTAGGGACTGTGCCTGCCCCTGACTCCTAAGCCCAACATTCCTCACCATCCTACAAGACCCTTCACAGGTTTGGATGCCTGCTGGCTCCTGGGGACCCATCCCTACAATCCCAGGTGCAACCTTCTCCCAGCCCTTTCGCTGTTTCTTCTCTAATCCGGAAGCACCAAGCCTGGGTCTCTAGGGACAGGGTCTGTCCTCTGCCAGGGAAGGGGCATCATGGTGTTGCAGAACACCCCAGACCTAACACCTGTCCCGAGTGAATCCAGAGGCCAGACGTCCTGGAGGATTCTGAACAAGGAGGGGTCTGGAATGTTGGGAGGCCAGTCAGTGCTGTGTCAGAAAAGTGCCTGGTAAGGTGAGCAGCGGCAGCACACTAGGGCTCCAGCAACAGACTGGGCGCTGCCCCCACTGGCCTATTTCCTCAGCCCTACCTGAGAGCCCCCATTTGTCCCTCCAACAAGGCAGGACTCAGCCCACTTCTACTAATCCCAAACTACCCCCACCTCATCTTCCATAAGATTGTGATCCAGATTCCAGCATGTTTGTTCTGCCTTATTTTTAAACACAGAAAGAATACTTTTTAAAAAATTATACATTTTAATTTACTAATATGCTTTACTAGTTTTTTTGCTCACCATTTTCATTTTAAAAAGAACTTTTTTATTTTGGAATAATTAGATTCTCAGGAAGTTACAAAGATAGTACAGAGAGGTGCCATGTAGCCTTCATCCAGTTGCCCCCCGTTGTTGCATCTTACATAACTATAATGTCAAAACCAGGAACTTGACATTGGCATGTTTAAGTCTGTTGGTATGTCTATTCCATTTTATCGAATGTGTAGATTCATATAACCACCACTATAATCAAGATACAGAGCTCTTTCATCACAACGATCTCTCTTGAACTCCCCTTTATAGTCACACCCACCTCTCTCCACACCCCCACAGCCCCTGGTAACCACTAATCTATATCTCTATAATGTCACTTCAAGAATGTTCTAGAAATTGAAAATAAGTACGTGACTTTTTTTTCCACTCAGCATAAGGCCCTTGAGATCCATCCAACCTGTTCTAGCAACAGTTCTTTCCTTTGTATCGCCTAGTATCCTGTGTTACAGTACCCGTTTACTTGGCCAGTTGCCCTTTTGAAGGCCAATTTTTTTTCCTAGTTGTCTGTTGATTACAAATAAAGCTGCTATGAACATTGGTGCACAGGTTTTTGTGTAGATATAAGTTTTTATTTTTCTAGGATAAATGCCAGAAGTATGACTGTTGTGTTGTATGGTAAATGTTTAGTTTTCTTAAGAAACTGTCAAACTAATTTCCAAGGGTGATGGCGCCATTTTACAGTCAATATACATGAGTTCCACTTTCTCTCCGTCCTTGCCAGCATTAGGTGTTGTCACTATTTCTTATTTTAGCTGTTCTAATAGGTGGTTAGTGACATTTCATTGTGGTCTTTAATTTGCATTTCTCTAATGGCTAGTCATGTTGAACATCGTTTCACGTGCTTATTTGCCATCTATAGAGAGAGTCTCTTCAGTGGAATGCCTCTTTACATCATTTGCCTATTTTCTAACTGGATTATTGTTTTTTTCAACTGTTGCATTTTTAAAGGTCTTTCTATATTTTCCCTATGGGGCAGTTCTACTCTGTCTTATAGGGTTGCTATGAGTCAGGATGCGCTAGAAGGCAAAGGTTTGGTTTTTAGCTTTTTATGTATTTTAAGTATGAGTCCTTTGTCACATATGTGGTTTACAAATATTTTTCTCAGTCTGTAGCTTGTCTTTTTGTTCTCTCAACAGGGTTCTTCTCAGAGCAAAACTTTGATTTTGATTAAGACAAATTAATTTTTTTAATGGATTTTGCTTTTGTTCTTATGTCTAAGAACTCACTAAGTCTGTGATTCCGAAGACTTTCTCCTGTTTTCTTCTAAAGGTTTTGTAGTTTTGCTTTATACATTTCAATCTATGATCCATTTTGAGTTAATTTTTGTACAATATCTGAGGTTTGGTTTGAGGTTTATTTTTTTGCCTATGGATATCCAATTCCTCGAGCACAATTTGTTGAAAAAGCTATTCTCCCTCCACTGAATTGCTTTTATGTCTTTGAAAAAAATCATTTTGGCCATACTTGTATGTATGGGGCTGCTTCTGGGTTCTCTCTTCTGTTTCACTGATCTGTGTGACTACCCCTCCATCAATACCACAGAGCCTTAATTACTGTAGCTATGTCTAAGTCTTGAAACGGACAGTGATTCCTCCAGTTTTATTCTTCTAGTTCAAAACTGTTTTAACTATTCTAATTCCTTTGCCTTTCCTTATAAATTTTAGAATAATCTTGTCTACATCTAGAAAAAAAAAGGTCTTATTGGGATTTTGATAGAAATTGCATTAAACCTATCAACTTGGGAAGTATTGATATCTGTTGAGTCTTTCAATCTATGAACATTGGTGATCTCTCTCCACTTGTTTTGATCTTCTTTATTCCATTAGTGTTTTATAGTTTTCAGTATACATGTTGTATATGTTTTGTTAGATTTATACCCAAGTATTTTTTTTTTTTTGAGCAATTGTAAATGGTATTGCACTTTAAATTTTGGTTTCTTCATGTTTATTGCTAGCAACTGATTTTTTTTTTTTATGTTCATCTTGTAGCCTGCTAACTTGATGAACTAACTTATTAGTTCAATTTTCTTGTAGACTCCTTGGGGTTTTCTATGCAAGCCATCAAGTAATCTGCAAATAAAAAGTTTTATTTCCTCCTTTCTGATCTGTATGCCTTTTCTTTCTTTTTATTCACTTACTGAGCTGGCTAAGACTTCCAGTATTGAGTAGCAGTGGTCAGAGTAGACATCCTTGCCTTGTTCTCAATATTAGGGGGAAGCATTCAGTCCTTCACCATTAAGTATGATGATGGCTCTAAGTTTTTAAAATAGATGTTCTTTAGTAAGTTGAGGAGGTTTCCCTCTATTCCTTATTTTCTGAGAGTTATCACGAATGGGTGTTGAATTTTGTCAAATAATTTTCTGCATCAATTGATAACATTATGTGATGATTCTTTAGCCTATTAATACCCGTAAAAAAAACCAAACCCGTTGCCGTCAAGTCGATTTCGACTCATAGTTACCCTACGGGACAGAGTAGAACTGCCCCACAGAGTTTCCAAGGAGCGCCTGGAAGATATGAACTGCGCCTTTTGGTTAATAGCCGTAGCACTTCACCACTACGCCACCAGGGTTTTCCAGTGTATTAACAGGATGGATTAAATTGATTTAATATTTAACGAGCTTTGTATCCCATTGATCATGATGTATACATAATTCCTTTTAAATATCGATGAATTCTATTTGCTAATATTTTGCTGAGGATTTTTGTGTCTATTCCATGAGAAATGACACATGCAAAGATCCGGAGATAAAAAACGAAAAGGGAAGAACATGCTCTGCATTTCTCAAGCTGAAGGAACTGAAGAAAAAATTCAAGCCGTGAGTTGCAATACTGAAGGATTCTGGGGGAAAATATTAAATGATGAGGGAAGCATCAAAAGAAGATGGAAGGAATACACAGAGTCATTATACCAAACAGAATTGGTTAACATTCAACCATTTCAGGAGGAAGCATATGATCAGGAACCGATGGTACTGAAGGAAGAAGTCCAAGCTGCACTGAAAGCATTGGCAAAAAACAAGACTCCAGGAATTGACAGAATACCAATTGAGATGTGTCAACAAACAGATGCAATGCTGGAAGTACTCACTCGTCTATGCCAAAAAATTTGTAAGATAGCTACCTGGCTAACCGACTGGAAGAGGTCCATATTTACGCCTATTACCAAGAAAGTGATCCAACCGAATGTGGAAATTATAGAACAGTATCATTAATATCACACACAAGCAAAATTTTGCTGAAGATCATTCAAAAGCAGCTACAGCAGTACATTGACACAGAATTGTCAGAAATTCAAGCCGGATTCAGAAGTGGACACTGAACGAGGGATATCATTGCTGATGTCTGATGGACCCTGGCTGACAGCAGAGAATACCAGAAGGATGTTTACCTGTGTTTTATTGACTAGGCAAAGGTATTTGACTGTGTGGATCATAACAAATAATGGATAACATTGTGGAGAACGGGAATTCCAGAACACTTAATTGTGGTCATGAGGAACCTGTACATAGACCAAGAGGCAGTCGTCCGAACAGAACAAGGAGACACTGCATGGTTTAAAGTCAGGAAAGGTGTGTGTCAGTGTTGTATCCTTTCACCATATTTATTCTATCTGTATGCTGAGCAAATAACCTGAGAAGCTGGACTGTATAAAGAACGGGGTATCAGGATTGGAGGAAGACTCATTAACAACCTGTGTTATGTAGATGACACAACGTTGCTTGCTGCAAGTGGAGTTGAACTACTTACCGATGAAGATCAAAGACCGCAGCATTCAGCATGGATTACACCCCAACATAAAGAAAACAAAAATCCTCACAACTGGACCAATGAGTAACATCATGATAAACAGAGAAGAGACTGAAGTTGTCAAGGATTTCATTTTACTTGGATCCACAATCAACACCCATGAAAGCAGCAGTCAAGAAACCAAAAAGACGCATTGCATTGGGCAAATCTGCTGCAAAAGACCTCTTTGAAGTGTTGAAAAGCAAAATGTCACCTTGAAGACTAAGGTGCTCCCGACCCAAGCCATGTTGTTTTCAATTGCCTCATATGCATGTGAAAGCTGGACAATGAATAAGAAGACTGAAGAAGAATTGAGGCCTTTGAATTGTGGTGCTGGAAAAGAATACTGAATATACCAGGGACTGCCAAAAGAACAAATCTGTCTTGGAAGCAGTACAACCACAATGGTCCTTAGAAGCAACAATGGCAGGACTACATCTCACATACTTTGGACATGTTATCGGGAGGGATCAGTACCTGGAGAAGGACCTCTTGCTTGCTGAAGTAGAGGGTCAGTGAAAAAGAAGACCCTCAATGAGATGTATTGACACAGTGGCTGCAACAATGGTCTCAAGCATAACAGAGATTGTTTGAGGGTGGCACAGGACCAGGCAGTGCTCTGTTCTGTTGTACACAGTGTTGCTAAGTTGGAATCGACTTGACAGCACCTAACAACAGCAACCTGAGAGATATTGGTCTCTAGATTTTTATATGCTTTTTCTGGTTTTGCCATCGAATAACACTGGCCTCATAAGATGAATTAAAGTGTTCCCTCTTCTATTTTCTGGAGGAGATTGTGCAGAATTGGTGTTAATTCTTCTTTAAAGGTTTGGTAGAGGTCTGCAGTGAAACCATGCGAGTTTGGAGATTTCTTTTTCAGGAGTTTTAAAATTATGAATTCAATAGCCTTTAAATTTACAGAACAATTCAAATTCTCTCTCTCAGGTGAGTTGTGACAGTTCGTGCTTTTCAAGAAATTGGCCCATTTCATCTAACTTTTATTATTTACAGTATTCCCTTTTTGTCCTTTTGATGTTTGCAGGGTCATGATATCCCTATTTCATTCCTGATATCTGTAATTTGTGTCTTTTTTTTGACATTCCTGCTTGAGGTTTGTCACGTGTATTGAACTTTCCAACGTTTACCAGTTTCTTTGCTTATCATTTTTTACTGCATCCTGTGGCAGGCACTGCTGGCTGCTTTCCCAGTATTCTGTTCTCCTTTCCCATGGGACCTCAATTTCTATTATGGTGGCAATATGCCCTGGTTAAAATATCTTTATTCCTCGCATATCTTTGCAGTTAGGGATGGCCCTGTGACACAGTAATGGCAGATAAGATTGAGGTCAAGCCTAGCAGATGGGGCTTGCCTGTTCCTCTTGCTTCCCTGTCCCACCTACAGTTCACACCTGGGGGTGCAGAGGCCACCATGAGGAGCTAAGGATGGCAGCTGGGGAGACAGAAGGGTAACCTCAAAGAGCAACTGCAGCAACCTGGGCTTGCTAACACAGTAACAATAAACCACTCCTTGTTTAAGGTCCTGTTTGTGGTGGCTGCCATATGTAGTCCTGATTCTCACACAGCCCATATCCCCCTCCTGCCCATATCCTGTTTTATGAGCCCATATCCTGTTCCTGCTGCAAAGCTTTCTTTAGTAGTTCTTTCAGCAATGATCAGTGTGTAGCAAACGCTTAGTGTTGTAAGCCTGAAAATGTCTCTCCTACCCTTTTTCTTTGTAATTGAGCAGACTGACATTTGTTTCCTCAGCACTTAGAAAAGACTGCTTTCTGGTATGTACTGTTGACAAAGAGTGAAACTCATTTCTTCGTAGGTAATGTCGTTTTTTTTTTTTTTCCATGTAGCCTGTATGCTTTTCCTATTTATTCTCAATGTTCTAATCTCAACCATTTTCACGAAACCACAGACGTGGTCATTTTAAAAAAAAATTCCAGTTCACAGTCAGTGACTTTAGGTTGTGAATTCTGCATATTTCTCTCTAAAACACTGTATGTGTGAAATTCAGCACATACACCAAGGTGTATAAAAATAAATGTTTACAGAGTAAAATGAATTCCCATCACTCAAGCCAAGAAAAAGAACACTATCAACACCTCTAAGACCTCTTGTGGGACCCTCTCTAAAGCTAACTTCAAGCCTGACCTTGACCACCACCTAGCTTTTCTGAGCCAACTTTATCACCTGTGTGTGAAGCCTTAGAGTATACAGTTTACTCTGCCTGTTTTGGAATGTCATACAAATGGGTCATACTCTATTTTTTCTGTGACTTGCTTCTTTCAAGATCTATCCATGTTGTACATAGCTATAGCTCATTTCGCTGCTACAGAATATTCTCTTGTAAAAATTACAACTTATTACCTCATCTACTTTTGATGTTTGTGTGAGAGTATGTGCTATTATGCGCAATGCTTCTATAAATATTTCTGTGCTTATATCCTGGTGTACATGTTCAACAGTTCTCTAGGACACTAAGAGTGGAATTGCTGGGTCAGTGTGCACGTACTTCACTTTTCCAAGGTGGCTGCATCGGTTAACGTTCCCACGCGTGATGGGTGAGAGGCCCCACTGCTTCACAGCACGCCAGCGTAGCTAATAGACTTCTGTTTGAAAGTCTCCCTTGGCTGACGTTACCCGAGCCTCCTCTGCTTTCTTCTGTTGTGTCTGTGCTTAATAGTGTTTTCAATCTGTCAATCTTTCTGTCTGGGTTTAGGTTTCTCTTTTAAATGGCATCAAACTAAGTTAAAACAAACAAACAAAAAAAAAAACAGTCCAGTACATTAATTGTAATTACTGACATCATCAGATTCATTTACTTGTCCCAACTTTTCCTTTTCTCTGCCTTCTTCTGGATAATTATTTCTCATTTCTTTCTTCTTTTTCCACCCCCCGCCCCACCTCAGCTAGTCTAGAAGGTACATACTCTGTTTCTTTTCTCTCAGGAACACCCTAGAAATGTCAGCCTGCCTAAATAAGAGAGTCTGAATCAGGGTCTTTTCTCTCTTCCTGTGTTAAGTGTCTTCGAAAAAAAACCAAAAAACAAAAAACGCAAACCCACTGCCATTGAGTCTCAAGTTGATTCTGACTCATAGCAACCCTACAGGATAGAGTAGAACTGCCCCATAGTGTTCCCAAGGAGTGGCTGGTGGATTCAAACTGCTTACATTTTGGTTAGGAGCCAAGCTCTTAACTACTGTGCCACCAGGGCTCCGAGTAAGCATCTGAGAAGCCTGTAATTCCAATCACCGTCTATCCCCTCTGGACTTATATACTATTGTTATTACGTGTTCTAAGTGTCCCTTGCTCTTTTTTTACTCCACAAAACATTTTTGTTTTATAGGGTTAATGCCTATGTAAATTTATACATTCTTCCTCTTCATTCCTTCTTATATCTCAGACTTTCCATCTCGTATTGTATTCCTGCAGTCTGAAGATATCCTTTACAATTTTTTTCCAAAGAACACTTATTTCGTTATTTTTGAAAAGCTTTATTGAGATGTATGTAATTCACATATCATACAATTCACCACACAATTCACCCATTTAAAGTGTACAATAGCTTTTAATATATTCACAGAATTGTGCAACCATCTCCACAGTCAATTTTTGAACATTTTTATTGCTCAACCTAGAATTTCTTTTAGTGAGAGTATGCTGGTGGCAAAATCCCTGCTTTTCTTGTACTCCAAAGATACTTTCTCTGGGTATAAAATTCTAAGTTGACAGTTTTCTTTTAGCACATGGAAGGTGTCATTCCAGTAACAATGGTTGCCAATTGAGATGTCTTTCAGTTCAATTGTTGCTCCTTGAAAGGTAATGTCTTTTATCCCTGACTAATTTTAAGATCTTTTCTTGCTCTTTGTGTTCTGCAATTTCATTATGTCTTTAGGTATGTGATGGTTTTGAAACATGTCCACAAATTCTGTGATAGCCCTCCCTTCAAAAGATGGAGCCTAATTTTTCTCCCTTTGGGTGTGGTTTGAACATAGTGACTCGCTCCTAACAAATAGAACGTGGCAGAATATTCCTTCCAGGACCAGGTGATAAAAGGCTCTGAAGCTTCCTCCTTGCTCTCTTGTTCACTGTGGTGGAAGCCAGCTGCCATGTTGTGAGAACACTCAAGTATGCCCTATGGAAAGGTATATGTGGCAAGGATTGGAGTCCTCCAGCCAACAGCTATGCGAATGAACCATCTTGGAAACAGAGCCTCCAGCCCCAGCCAAGCCTTCAGATGACTGCTACCCCAGGGAGCATCTTAACTGCAACCACATGAGACCCTGAGCTAGAACTACCCAAGCTAAGCTGCTCCTTAATTTCTGACCCAAAGAAACAGAAATAATAAATATTTTTTTAAATTTAAATATAAGTTTAAGTTTTGTTATACAGAAATTGATGATTAATACCACGTAGGGAAAAATTTTAAGTAAATTTGCTTACTGAGTTTTAAACGTATAAAAAAGTACACAATCATAAGTGTACAGGTCCATGAATATTCACAAAATGAATATACCTAATTAATCACCACCCAGATAAAAAATCGTAACATTTGAGTGTAGATTTCTTTTAATTTGTCCTGCTTGAGATTCACTGGCCTTTGTGAATCTGTGGATCGGTGACTTACTAAATTTTGGAACGTTCTCAATCACTGTTTTGCCAATAGTGCCTCTTCATCGTTTTTGCTTTTTCCTCCTAGAACTCCAATCACAGGCTTTGCGGGACCTTCTCACTCTATCCCCTCCCATGTTTCTCAGCCTCTTGTTCATATTATCGATGTTTACTCTGCTTAGCTGCATTCTGGGTAATTTCTTCAGATCTAGTTTCCCACTCACTCTCTTCAGCTGTGCCTAATCCACAGACACAGTGTTTTAAATTCCTATAATAATATTTTTTCTTTCCAGAACATGAGTTTGGTTCTTTTTCTAATCTATTCCTATTCTGAAGACTCTTTTACTTCTTAAATCATTTTGAAACATATTTAAATGCTATGACTGACAATCCTCATGTCTGAACTCTTCGCAAGTCTGATTCTGCTATTTGTCTGAAGTCCTTTGCTCTTGGTGCTTTGTTGCTTTGTGTAGCTGGTGAATTTTTCTGTAAGCTCCTCATTTTTCTTGGCACTTTATCAGTGAGAAGTCCTTGAGGTGAATAAAGGGTCAACCGAGGAGGACGTGCATTTGTCTCTATCAGATGTCTACTCTAAATTCTGGGCTTGAGGTTTTTTATGTGCAAACTCACAGGTGGGCTGGCTTATAAACACAATTTCTCAGGGGAGACCCTTTTCCACTTGACTAAGTGGCAAGATCCAATTTTCCTCTGGGATGCCAGGAGAGCAGATTTATATTTATCCGCACAGGATGCAGCCCCTTGGGGACTCAGTTTTATGGAGGGTTCTCCGACTAGGACCTCATTTTGTATAGGTCTTTAGCTGTCTTGACCCCAGCCATCAAGGACCCCAAAAACCAATGTTCAAGTTTACCTGGTCTGTCAAATGCCCTCAAGGCAAAGGCCAGGCCTCCATTTCTGCTGCCTCTCTTACTTTTTTGCCCACGTATTCCTTACTTGCTTGCCAGCTCACTGCTGCATTTAAAAAGTTTTCGTTGTTGTTATTTAGTTGTTTGCAAAGCGAGGATCAGTTCAAGCACCTATTTTACCATGATGCCAGTAACACCAATAGTCAGCCATTCCTTCTTCAATTATCTACTCTCTCTGGCTTTCTTTTCCTGGAAAGAAAGCTATTGTCACAGTTCTCAATCTACCCCTTCTCTCCCTCTTTGTCTCTCTCTCTCAACTTTTGGATGACCTTCTTAGTTTTAACTTCCAACTTATTAATTCCTTCTTTAACTAAGTTATTATTTAACTCTTCTAAAGAGTTTATTTTAATGACCATACTCTTTATTTCTAAGATTTCTAATTCGTTCTTTCTTATGTCTAATCCCTATTCTTGAGTTATGTGGGCCAGTCCTTCTTTAATCTCTCTGATGATAAAACAAATGTTCATTTTAAAGCCTTTTAGGGTGTTACTGTTTCAGTTTCCTCAGGTATAAATTCTCTCACTTGTTGAGGTCTTAGAATTCTTGTTTAAGGAACTGGATTTTCTCATGTGCTTTGTAATTTTTGTTTGAGAGCCCATCATCCATGGTAGTTTTTTGTTTTTCTCTCTCCCTATAGGAAAGTTTCAGAAGCCTTGGTGGCACGGTGGTTAAGCATTTGGCTGCTAACCAAAGGGTCCGCAGTTCGCATCTACCAGCCACTCCTTGGAAACCCTATGGGGCAGTTCTACTCTGTCCTATAGGGTCACTACGAGTCGGAATCAAATTGACAGCAATGGGTTTGTTTTTTTTTTTTTTTTGGTCTGTAGGAAAGTTTTAGGGCACTTAGGGTTTTAAACTCAAAAGCAGGCCACTCATTGTTCTCTGAGATCTCACACTATAGGAATAAGCCTACTCTAGTCCTAGAGCTAGTATTAAATGGAAGCCCAGCTGTCAGTCACCAGGTGTCTGCATCTCTCCTTTGTTTACTCAATCCCAGGTGCAGACCTCAGCTGTGCAGGGGCAGCCTGGCTCCAGTCCTGACAACTGTGAGCTTGCTTGGTCCTTGTCCCTTGTGGGAGTTAGAGTCCTGGCTTTGTCCCATTGCTTGCTGCAGTGGCCAGCCACCTTCCACTTCAGACCTCACTCGTAGCTACAAGTTTCTGCTCCTTTTCTACAAAGGAATCACCTTTTGGAAGTAGCTAAATAATAAAGCATTTTATTGACTGTGTGAGGATGTTGGTCTCTGTGCATGCACTCACTCCACCTCCCTGACCCAAGTTCTCAGCACTGTCCACGAGAGCTGGGCCACTGTGTACCTGGAATACAGCACAGAGGGAAGGGCATATGGGATGACTTGGTGGACAGAGGACTTGGGTACTCCCTCAGCTCCACAGTCACCCCTTCCCACCCCAAACGGCCCAGATGATGAGCTCACTTCATCTCTGGACTCACTGGGATAGAATGTACAGGTCTGTGCCTGAAGGCTTTCTGGGTACCACACACTTTACTCACAAAGCTGGACAGTGACCGATGGTGAAAACTGTGGAAATGGGGATGAAGTACATGCCCTTCTGAAGCACTTCACACAGAGGTTTTGCTTATGAAGAGGCTGGTCGGGGGGCGGGGGGCGGGGGGTGGTGGCAAGGGCAGGAGGCTCAAAGGGAACCCTGAATGAAATGGAAGCATGTAACCATCCTGGAGGAGATGAAATTCCAAATGATTACAGAAACCTAGAGCCAGAGATGATGTGGGCTGTCAGTTGCCCTGGAGAGTCAGCTCCACAAAGGGGGCTACTGGGCCTAAAGCCACAACCTTGGGGACCCAGGAACGAAGACCACAGCTGAAACCCAGACAACACCCCAGTTTGTACCAGAATGTGTCACCTCTCCCTGTATGGGGCTCTGTCCCAGGGAAGCCACCATCTGACTGGCTGAAATACGGAGAGAAGCTGCTTGGGAGTGGACAGGGTAGGAAAGGGACAGCGTAACAGGCCTCAAATCTGGAGCAGCGTGGAGTTGAAGCCTGCCAGGGCACAGAGCATACCTTTCACAGGCCCTGCCTCTTCCTTTTCCTCCTCACTATGAGAGGCTTCACAGGGGAACAGAGCAGGAACATCTCCAGGCTGTCCCACAGACCACTGCAAGGCCTAGGCCAGACTGTATCAGTCATCCAAGGGTTTTGAGATCACCACTGCTGACCAAGGACCAGCCAGGACCTGGACTCAAGTCAGCCCAGGGTGTTCCTTACTCCTCCAGCCTCAACATGCCCTGCCCAAGAGAGGGCTTACTTGTATTAAGCGCTGCCTCTGCCCTGGCTGGAGCCCTGGTGGCTCAGTGGTTAAGCATTCAGCTGCTAACCAAAAGGCAGGTAGTTTGAATTCACCAGCTGCTCCTTGGAAACCCTATGGGGCAGTTCTATTCTGTCCTATAGGGTCGCTATGAGTCAGAATCAACTCAATAGCAATGGGTTTTTTTTTTTTTCTTTCATTTTCTGTCCTGTCTTGGGACCCAAACCCACAGCAATCCCAGGGCCCAGGAAAAATTGGATAGGTTTCTGCTATACACAGGGGTTTGCTTGTCTCTATTTCCAGATACAAAAAAAAGTTTGAAATACATACATATGTATATATACACAGGCACAGCCAGAGTCACTGCTGGCTCCACCCCTGCTCAGAGTGGTGGGGACCACCCAGAAGGCAGGGAGCTGACCTCACCCCATGGGGGGTTTCAGACCTGATGAGGCAGGGAGTCACTGTTCTGAAGTCAATCCAGAGGTGATGGCAAGCCCAGCCCACCCCTGCCTACCTACAGGGCAGGTCTGACAGGCAGGTCAGGGCACAGGGCACACCTCAGTCGGAGTCACAGGCCTCCGGTTCAGCAGTGGCATCCACTGCAGAAGCCAGGCTGTCCTCCTGGCCTTTCAGTCTCTCACCTGGGAGAAACAGCAGACAGAAGGGGTGGGGAGAGGCTCTGTGCTTGGCCACCACCCAGAGGACAGGGACCCGCCTTGCCCAGCCCTGCACTTACGGATCAGCTCAGCAATGGCTCTCTGCGTCCGCTTTTCTAGCTTCTCCAGCTTCTTGGCCACATCTCTCTTGAGGTCCCTGGAGCGGGGAAGTAGGGTGAAACCAGAGGCTTAAGTCTGGCTTGGATGTGGCCTTAGCTCTCTCCCCACCTGCACTAGGAATTAGGAATCACACTGGCTGGCCTGAGGGACTGCCCCGGGGAAGAGGCCAGGACACTCCCCTCTTTCCCTGTCTGCACCCTGGTCCAGAACCCGCGTCAGCCATCTTCTCATTCTCACTGAGGTGGTGGGCTGGCACCACAGCCCCACTAACACAAGGTACTGAGCCAAGGTGTGCAAGGGTGCATGCTTCCCTGGGAATCCTCTTGTCTGGTTCCCTCGGTCACCATGAGGGAGCGACTTTCCCTGGGCCACTGTGGGCCCCGCTCCTCCTCTGGCCACGTGCTCGCCTCTGCCACCACAGGCTTCCAGAAGTGCACATGTACTCAGTCTGTTTTCTCTGGCTCTAGGTTTCTTAGGACACACAACCTCTACTTTTGTTTCATCAAATTAAAACACCCTCAGCTGATGCTGTACTTGACACAGTGTCAGACTTCTCAGAATTACAGGCCAGAGGGATCTGATCCCTCCCAGCCCACATGGCGTCTCTCACCCTCTTTCTCAGCTCATTC
Organism: Loxodonta africana; assembly: GCF_030014295.1. Taxonomy (NCBI): domain Eukaryota; kingdom Metazoa; phylum Chordata; class Mammalia; order Proboscidea; family Elephantidae; genus Loxodonta; species Loxodonta africana. The sequence continues at coordinate 25,988,073 of NC_087363.1, read as the reverse complement.
ACAGGGGAACTGGACAAGGACGAACATCCCCATTTTACAGATGAGGAAATTGGGGCCAGAGGGGAGCAGGCAGAACTGGGACAGAAACTCATGTCTGCCCTTCCCACCATCCTGTCTCCACCCTGTGGATCTCTGAGGGCAAAGGTTCAGCCTTGCTGAAATTGGGCTCTCTGGGATGAGGCAGGTCCTCATCCTTCTAGAAAGGGCTTCTTGAGGGAATGGCCATTCTCCCTTCTGCCTGAACCCCTTCCCCATGGCCAGCCCCTTCCGGCCTTTCAGATCTTGGCACTCATCTCATCCCCCATCACTTCCCTCTTGTCCCTCCATTTATGTCCTTCTCAGCACTTATTTCAGACAGTAATTATCTTGTGTAGCTACATGTCTATACCGTCAGTCCCCGCACTGTGAGGCTGGGAAGAGCCTGGCCTGGGGACCATGCCTAGCACCAAGAAGCGCCCAGTCAGCCTGCACTAACCCTGCCCGTGCAACACTCACCAATCAGGCTTCCGCGGGGCAAGGTTGGCCAGGTCCTGGGGAGGAGGAAACATATGTCAGGGGCTGGAGGGGCCTGGCCCCAGGGGAAGTGGGAAGGTAGGGGACAGACGTGAGAAAATGAGGAAGCAGAAGGAGAAGAGGAAGCAGGGAGGTGGGAAGGGAATAAAGAAGTGGAGAGAAGGAAGGAGGACAGAGGAAGAGCAGTCAGGGAAGGGGAAAAGGGTACACAGAAGCAGTGAGGGAGAACAGGGGACACCCCTAGGCACTTACCACTTCCTCAATGATAGGCTCTGGCTTGGCGGCCTCCAGCTGCTCCTTCACCTTCTCTTCCACTAGAGGGGGCAAGACAACAACGGAGGCCTTTTGGAAAGGAGCTGTACACTCCACGGCCATACTGAGGCCACACGGGAGGGGCAGAAGGGGCCAGATGCCCTTGTCTCCACCTCTCCCCTCAGCCCCTAACCAGCCAGAGGTAAAGCCCCTGCAAAGACCACCCTAGAGAAGGGGCCTAGGTTTCCCAGATGAAGGCAATCCCTTGGGGTGAGGTAGAGACAGCAGGAGGCACTCAGCTGGAGTAGACAGAGCCCTGACTTCCAGTCAGGAAGGAAGCATGGACGCGGACACTGACGCTACTCTCAGCATCAGACTTCCCAACTATAAACGAGATGGTTGCCTGGATATATCTAAAGTTGTATGGTTTTGTGAAGCGCCTTGTGGACTGGCTTTTCCTATAACCTCCAGGGGGCTCCTCTGGGCCTTGGGCTGACCCTGGCCAAAGGTGGCTTTTCTCCCCATCCACTTTCAGGTGTGTGTTCTCAAGACCAGGAGATGGCCACCTTTTCACTCCACCCAGCTGCTGCACAGCACAGCAGGCCTCTGGGCAGTCTAGGCAGGAGCGCCCTGCCCCTGTAGAACAGTCTCCAGAGGGGGTCTGTCAGGGCACTAACAAGAAGTCTGGGCTCTGTGAGCTCTCCCAACTCAGTTGTACCACATTCCCTCAGGGTCCTCCCTGCCCTGCCTCACCTCCCTCCAGCCACAGGTGTGAGTTCCAGGCTGCCTCCTGGCCCTGAGGTGTGAGACCAGCTCCCCATTCCTTTCTCTCTTGCCTTATTGTCCCCCACTGTGCCACTGCCCCCACCACAGTGGTGCCCAAAGTTTAAAGCAAGTCACCTAGGAAGCGTTTGAATCTCAGGGGTGGAGGAAGTGGGGAGAAGCAGACTGGGATGCGGTCAAATGCGGAATGTTATTTTTTTTTACAAGGTAAATGTATTCATTTATTACTCGTACAATTAAGAACTGATAACAAAAATAAAACCTAAAAACTGAGAGTATCTCCAGGGCTGGGATCTACATGATTAAGAAGCTCCCTGGCATCTCTGGCATGGATGGCTGTGGACAGGCCAGGGGCCAGCCTGATGCTCCTGGTTGCTGTGCTGCCCCCCAGGCTGGCCCAGATGCTGCCCCTCATCCCATTGCTGGACCATTTCTCCCCATCATTTGTGCTCTGGTGCTGCCAAGCCTCAAGCCCAGTCTGCCTGCCCACTGCTGAGTGCCTGAATGGTTGGTCCTCCTCAGGGTCTCTCACTCTAACCCACCCAGGGTCCACAGGACCCATTACCCTGTTCTCCTTCCCAAGAGTCCCAGGGCCACATCCACTTCTCAGCCTAGAGGGCCCTCTGAGGGGTATGGTCTCTCCTAGAGCCCTTCTCCTAGAGCTCTCCTAGAGCTCTCAAACTCAGGGCCTGAGCTGGGCAGAGTGGGCACAGCAGGCCTCCCCAGCACCCTGACAGCCTCTCTGCTGTCGCCAAGCCTATCTGTGCATCTGCTGTGAGACGGTGACAGAGGGCTTCCCGGAGGCCCGACTTCTGGCCCTGGCACTGCTAGTTATTCTCTGAGGTGGATGCAGCTGACAGTGCCACAGTGGAGCGGCAGGCCACCTACCTGCGACTGGTTTGGCCTGGGGCACCCTCCTCTTCTTCAGGTCCTCATCCTCTGGGACATAGTTCCGCAGCCTGAGCTCCCTACAAGGGCAGAGAACAAGCAGAGGTGAAGTCAAGTATGTGGTATCGTCTCATTCACCCTATACAACTTGCGTGTCTAAATGATTAACCCACACGGGCTGGTTACTTCCAGCTCTCCTTTGGTCTCTCTACAGATGGCCTGGTGAAGGGGGCAAAGTGTGGGACAGAAGCATCATTGGGACAGGCCTCCCTCTCTGAGCCTCAGCCCTTCTGCCCTCCAAAGGCCCTGCCTGGCTGATAGGATTTTGGTTCTCTCCCATTGGCTGGCTGTCTCTCCTCGATCATCTCCACCTGGCAGTTAAGAGAACTGAGGGTCAGAGGTGACGCCATTTTCCCAAGGTCACATAGCAGTGGTTGCAGGGCCTGACTCCAAGTCAGGCTGTGCTTCTGAGCCGAGTTACTCCTAAAAGAGGAGGTCAACGATCCTATCCCCAATCCTCCACGCCCAGCCTTCTCCTAAGAGCCTTTGTGCCCTGGGGCCACTGCCAAGCAGTCCCTCAAATATGGATGGCAAGGGTCTGGGTGTGCTGGGTCAGGCATGTGAGGTGGTGAGTGAGGGAGAATGACGTGTGGACAAGGCAGGCAAAGTACTCAGGCTTCACGGGGGCACAGCTGCTTACAGCTAGTGAGGATGTGGAAGGACTCCAGGAGGAGGTGGCACCCAGGCCCGAGGCCAAAGAGGACAAAGTCAAGGCACAAAGCAGATGACAGGCTCACCCCACAGGACCCAGGACTGCTGGGAGCAGCAGATGAGGGTGCTGAGGACAGGCAGGACGGAATGCAAGACTGAGAGAGCCTCTGGCCACGTGGACGGTGTGAGAACTGCATAGCCACCGCAGCAAGAGGTCCTTAAAATGCCGAGTCCAAGACTTCTGTGAAGGGAGAGGAGCCACGAGGGACCAGAATCACAAGAGCCCATATGGGGGACCTGGGGCCAGTGAGCATGTTATTTCCCTCTCATCTCAGTCTCCTTAGGCAGGGCTGTCTCTGCCAAGGGGTCACTGGGGGCCTCCCTGGCTCAGTGGCTCATCACACCAGAGCTCTGACCTCCAGTTAAGAAGCATGGACGCTATTCTAGGCCTCAGTCGCCCCAACTACAAAAGGAGAGGGTAGCCTATATATATTCAAAGTTATAGATGTGCTAACCCTCACAAGCACAGAGCTTGCCTGCAGGAAGAGGGGGCCCCGGCTAACTCCACAGGGTGGCAGGGAGAGTTCCTGGGGGCTTCTGGGCTAAGTAAAGGCAGTTGGGCAAGATAGACACTGGGACAGACGTGTAGGCCCTGAGGGATGCGGAAGTGGCCCACACATGCAAACCAGGTAAGACTGGAATGTGGGTCTCCTCCTTCCCTGCTTCCTCTTTCAGGCCCTTTCAAGGGCCACTGGCCCCTCAAAAAGTCCCAGGTCTCCAGGGCAAAGAACATTTTCCCAATGGGAGGCCTTCCACAGTGACAGGCTCTACACCAGGCAAAAGCACTTTCGACTCCCCCAGGCCCTAGGAGGCATGTTTTTTCAGAAGGGACAGAGCTGATGTCTGTGGCCATATGGCTGACAAGTGGCAATGCTCTGAACACCGGGCTTTCTGATGCCAAATTCAGTCCCCTGTTCACCAGCTCCACCTGGCCCCGCCCCTACTACACATCCCATCTTCTCCCCTCCTGCCAGGGCCCCCGTGGCCTAGACCCTCTGTGCCCAGGGCAGTACCAGCATCTCCTGTGTGTGGGAAGCCCACCCCACACTACAAGGTCTGCTGCCCCCAAGGAGCAGGAACAGATGCCCACCCTGTCCCTCATCCTTAATGCTGCCTCAGGCCTGGTGGTAATGGTCAGGTCACTGAGCATAAGAAGGGAAAGTGGAGCAGATATGGTATGCTTTCAGTCACAACAAGGTGGGGAGGAAAGAGGAAGAGAAACTGGGTGTGGGAAGAAAACTGCAGGGATTAATGAGAAAAAAACTGTCCCTCTCAGAAACTAGCTCCAAGATTCTGTGAGAAACTGATGGGAGAAAACAGAGCCCTATGGGAGCTGTCCCCAGAACTTACAGCAGCTAACAAGTAACCTGCCCCACCATGCTGCCCAGGGCTTCAGAAGACCAGCTGGAACAGGGAGGACAGAGCAGGGGGAGAGGAAGTGGCCAGAAGTAAGAGGAGAGCAGCAAGGCTGGTGGGCACAGCACCCCCCTGCCGCCCGCTGACCCCTGCTCCACCCTTAAAACTAAGCGCTGGTCACTCAAGAACACCTGGGTCCTGATCACTGTGGGACTCTAGGGACCTCAGTCTCTACATCTGTAAACAAGGAAGCTATGCTGGGTATATCCAGCTCTTTCAAGCTCTCACAAGCCCTCCCCTGACTCACTCTTCTAGAACTAATGAAGAGAGTTTACTTCGCTAATGCTCAATTAACCCACTCCTCACCGTCACCCTACCCCATTGCCAAAGGGTTGTGGAACCTTGGGCTCTGCTCAGGTGCCTGGCCTTTCTTTCCAACGCAGGGCCCAGATTTAAGCCCCCTCCTGCAACAGCTTAAAAAAAAAAAAAAAAACTTGACAATATATAATTATATATGTAAAAAACAAACCTGTTGCCATCAAGTCAATTCCAACTTATAGAGACACTATAGGACAGTGTAGAACAGTCCCATAGGGTTTCCAAGGAGTGGCTAGTGGATTCAAGCTGCGACCTTTTGGTTAGCAGTTGAGCTCTTAACCGCTGTGCCACTAAAAAAAAAAAAAAAAAAAAGTATATATACATCTACACACATATATGTGTACGTGTATGTGTGTATGTGTATGTATATGCTGTCAAGTTTTTAATATATTTTTAAATACATTTATTGATCTTGGATAAATACCAAGCCAACAAGGATTTGAGGGGCTGGAATCACAGAGAAACCGGAAGTGTAGTAAGGTGAGCCTGACATTTGGTACCTTTTCTCCCTAAAGGCACTTCCCTATTTGCAAATAGTGGCTGAAAGGCTAGAGACTGAGCAGAGCTTCTGGCAATCTCATGGAGACTGTTTTGTGCGGCAGAGACAAAAATCAGTATTTAGGGCAGCCAAAGACCAGTGTTCTGGCAAACCCCTAGGCTTTCTGTTGTGATACTCCGCACACTCTACGCATCCTAAGAGGAGGGGTGAAACTGAAACAGACCACTCTTCTAAGGGCTGAACACAGCTGTGTGTCAGCACAGTCACTGACTGCCCTGTCCTCTGGCAGAGGGAGCAATGTAACTGGTCACTAGTGAGTGGAAGCTTCTTCATCAGTCCTGGGGTGGGTCAGGGCACCCCTAGCCTAGCTGCCTGCTAGAAGCTAAATTCTCTCAGGAAGAAAACAAATTACTCAGAACCTCAAATTATCTCTACAATTTTTTATATATAATATCCAGCCTTCAGTAAAAATCATTAGAAAGAAAAGGACAACAGAAATACATTTACAAAAGATCCAGATACCAGAATTATTAGAAATGAAATTCAAAATAATTGCAATTAATAAAAGTTCAGAGAGCAATTAGGCTAGATAAAGAAATAAAGGGCATCCAGATTGGCAAGGAAGAAGTAAAAGTATCTCTATTTGCAGATGACATAATCTCATATACAGAAAACCCTAAGGAATCCTCCAGAAAACTACTGAAACTAATAGAAGAGTTCAGCAGAGTATCGGGATACAATATGAACATACAAAAATCACCAACAAAAAGAACATCGAAGAGGAAATTACCAAATCAATGCCATTTACAGTAGCCCCCAAGAAGCTCAAATACTTAGGAAGAAATCTTAACAGAGATGTAGAAGACTTATACAAAGAAAACCACAGAACACTTCTGCAAGAAACCAAAAGAGACTTACATAAGTGGAAGAACATACCTTGCTCATGGATAGGAAGACTTAACATTATAAATATGTCTATTCTACCAAAAGCAATCTATACATTTAATGCAATTCCAATCCAAATCCCAGTGACATTCTTTAATGAGATGGAGAAACAAATCACCAATTTCATATGGAAGGGAAAGAGGCCCCGGATACATAAGGCATTACTGAAAAAGAAGAATGAAGTGGGAGTCCTTACTTTACCTGATTTTAGAATCTATTATACCACCACAGCAGTTAAAACAGCCTAGTACTGGTACAACAACAGATACATGGACCAGTGGAACAGAATTGGGAATCCAGACATAAATCCATCCACAGACGAGCAGTTGATATTTGACAAAGGCCCCAAAACAGTTAAATGGGGAAAAGACAGTCTTTTTAACAAATGGTGCTGGCATAACTGGATATCCATCTGCAAAAAAATGAAACAAGACCCATACCTCACTCCATGCACAAAAACTAACTCAAAATGGATCAAAGATGTAAATATCAAATCTAAAACAATAAAGATCATGGAAGAAAAAAATAGGGACAACGTTAGGAGCCCTAATACATGGCATAAACAGTATACAAAACATTATAAAGAATGTAGAAGAAAAACTAGATAACTGGGAGCTCCTAAAAATCAAATACCTATGCTCATCCAAAGACTTCACCAAGAGTAAAAAGACTACCTACAGACTGGGAAAAAGTTTTTAGCTGTGACATTTCTGATCAGCGCCTGATCTCTAAAATCTAGATGATACTGCAAAAACTCAACTGCAAAAAGACAAATAACCCAGTTAAAAAATGGGCAAAAGACATGAATAGACACTTCATTAAAGAAGACATTCAGGTAGCTAACAGATATATGAGGAAATGTTCACAATCATTAGCCATTAGAGAAATGCAGATCAAAACTACAATGAGATTTCATCTCACTCCAACAAGGCTGGCATTAATCCAAAAAACACAAAATAATAAATGTTGGAGAGGCTGTGGAGAGATTGGAACACTTCTACACTGCTGGTGGGAATGTCAAATGGTATAATCACTTTGGAAATCGATTTGGTGCTTCCTAAAAAAGCTAGAAATAGAACTACCATACGATCCAGCAATCCCACTCCTTGGAATATATCCTAGAGAAATAAGAGCCTTTACATGAACAGATATATGCACACCCATGTTTATTGCAGCACTGTTTACAATAGCAAAAACACGGAAGCAACCAAGGTGCCCATCAACGGATGAATGGATAAATAAATTATGGTATATCCACACAATGGAATACTATACATCAATAAAGAACAGTAAGAAATCTGCGAAACATTTCATAACATGGAGGAACCTGGAAGGCATTATGCTGAGTGAAATTAGTTGCAAAAGGACAAATATTGTATAAGACCACTATTATAGGAACTTGAGAAATAGTTTAAACTGAGAAGAAAACATTCTTTTGTGGTTATGAGGGGGGGAGGGAGGGAGGGTGGGAGAGCAGCATTCACTAATTAGATAGTAGAAAAGAACTACTTTAGATGAAGAGAAAGACAGCACACAGTACAGGGGAGGTCGGCACAATTGGACTAAACCAAAAGCAAAGAAGTTTCCTGAATAAGCTGAATGCTTCGAAGGCCAGTGTAGCAGGGGCAGGAGTCTGGGGATCATGGCTTCAGGGGACGTCTAAGTCAACTGGCATAATAAAATCTATTAAGAAAACATTCTCCATCCCACTTTGAAGAGTGGCGTCTGGGGTCTTAAACGTAAGCAAGCAGCCATCTAAGATCCATCAGTTGGTCTCAACCCACCTGGATCAAAGGAGAATGAAGAACACCAAGGACATAAGGTAATTACGAGCCCAAGAGACGGAAAGGGTCACATGAACCAAAGACTACATCATCCTGAGACCCGAAGAACTAGATGGTGCCCGGCTACAACTGATGACTGCCCTGACAGGGAACACAACAGAGAACCCCTGAGGGAACAGGAGAGCAGTGGGATGCAGACCCCAAATTCTCATAAGACCAGACTTAATGGTCTGACTGAGACTGGAAGGACCCCAGTGGTCATGGCCCCCAGACCTCCTGTTGGCCCAGGACAGGAACCATTCCTGAAGCCAACTCTTCAGACATGGATTGGACTGGACAATGGATTGGAGAGGGATGCTGATGAGGAGTGAGCTTCTTGGATCAGGTGGACACTTGAGACTATGTTGGCATCTCCTGCCTGGAGGGGAGATGAGAGGGTGGAAGGGGTTAGAAGCTGGCGAAAAGAACACAAAAAGAGAGAGTGGAGGGAGACAGCAGGCTGTCTTGTTAGGTGGAGAGTAGTTGGGAGTGTGTAGCAAGATGTATATGGGTTTTTGTGTGAGAGACTGACTTGATTTGTAAACTTTCACTTCAAGCACAATAAAAATTATTAAAAAAAAAAAAAGTTCAGGAAAGTAGAGCTCAAGATGAAGAATTTTAGCAAAGAACTAGAAACTATAAAAATTAACCAAGTAGAAATTCTAGAACTGAAAAATATGAAACTGAAATTAAGAACTCAATAAATGGGTTTAATAGTAGTTTAGACAGAGCTGAAGAAATGATTGGTGAATTGGAAGATAGATCAGAAAAAAATATCCAGACTGAAGCACAGAAGGAAGTTGGAAAATAAGGAAAAGATCATGAGACATATGAAACAGGGTGAAAAGATCTAACATACATGTAATTAGAGTCCCAGAAGCAATACTTGAAGAGACGGTGACGGAAAATTTTATAGACTTAATGGAAGACATCAAGCCATGGATTAAAGAGACGGTATGAATGCCAAGAAGAATAAATTCAAAGAAAAGCATACCTAGGAGAAGCATTGTCAAAATGCTAAAAACAAAAGACCAAGAGAAAAATCTTAAATCAGATGACACAATTTTTAAAGCAAGGACTAAAACTGGGAGTTTACTTCTCAACAGAAACTATGGAAGCCATAAGTCAATGAAATAACTTTAAAGTGCTAAAAGAAAATAAAATCCCAAACCAGAATACTAAATCCAGCTAAAAAAGCATTCGAAACAAAGACTCCCCAGATAAACAAAGAGAATTGGGAGAATTTGTTGTCAGCCAATTTGTGCTTCAAGAAATACTCAAAGGAGTGCTTCAGGCTGCAGGAAAACGATCTCAGATGGAAGCACAGATCTGCAGGAAGGAATGAAAAGCATGAGAAAGGGTAACTATGTGGGTAAATCTAAATAAATACTGACTGTATAAAATAATATCTTGAGGGGTTTAAAATATACCAACAATAGCAAAAAAGGAAGAACAGCAAAAAATACTCTGAGGTGTTAGTATTGTATGGGAGATAGTAAAAACACTGATCATTAGTCTTTGATAAGTTTAGGATGGATGTTGCTGTGCCGAAGGAAACCACTAAAAGAAGAGTAGAAGAGTACCTAACAAGTAAACAGAGAACGGAAAGAGAATGATTAAAAACAAAAAAATCCAAAAGATAATCAGAAGTGAGAGAGAAAAAAGACACAACCAACAGGAAAGTCAACAAACATACAGTAAGACAACAGATCCACATACAAAGCAAGCCCAGGCTGCCAACTTCAGGGCTTCCCGTTGCAACACTGGGGCAGCAGCTCCGGGGAGACTGGGCAGGGTGAGCCTACACAGTACCAGCCAAACCAGCCAAGGCAGGCCACCGTCCAACACCCCACCAGCTGGCCAGGAAGCTCCAAGGCTGCCTGCACTCACTACGCAGGCACTAATATCTGGAAGCCCACTCTTCTCGGGGCCACTGGAGCCAAATGACAGTTCTGCCACCCCGTATCAGAATGGGGGAGGAGGTTCTAAAGCCCTGGACTTCCAACAGGATGACCTGGGTCCAAATTTCAACTCTGATGCTTTTGAGAAATGGTAAGGGCCATGGCTTCATCGGCTTCCAGATGGATCAGGGACTTCTGTCTCTCGTGAGGCTATTTGGAGATGATGCAGGTTGTGGATATCAATACTTAACAGAGCCAGAGTGGTGTCCCACAGGTGACTGAGGCTAAATCTCCCAGGGGTACCACCTTCCCACTCTATATTACTGCCCCAAATGCCCCTTCCCAAACCCTGAGAGCTCTGCCTGCTGGGATAGGAACATGTAAGACCTACGGTACAAGACAGGACAGTCAACCCTCCAGAGCCCACAGAGACTGACCCTTGTCCGTGCACCTAGGAACAAGAGGCCACATGCAGGTCCCATCAAGGCCCCTCAAAACGTCCCCCAATGTAGCTGAGGTACCCAACTAAACAGAAAGTGGTCCTCGTGTGGCCTGTAGGATGGCAGGGATTGCTCCCTATTTCTGCATACCACACACCAAGTGACACGGCTGTTCAGGACACATCACCAGCAGTTGAGGCCTAGCCAGAGAAAAACCTTCTTCCTCTCTCCCTGCCTGCCTCTCCAGTCTGTTCTGGTCCCCATTAGCTTGGCATCAGTTACCAGTGACCCCTGGAACCCCAGCCAGCTAGGAGTCTGGCTATTTGTCTTAACTGAGCTCTGCAGCCCTCCCTGCTTAGAACTTGTATAAAACTGACCTGGACTGAAACTTTCTGGAGAGGGGAAGATTAAGATAGGATCCAACTCCAAGGGCCCTTCCTGTGCTTAAGGCAATGCTGGGAAATGGGCCATATGAAGTGTGGGACAATTCCCAGCTTTCGAGGAGCTGAAGACAGAGATGTGGAAAAGAGCCAGGCCAGAGCCCTTCAGCCAGCTCTCTCCTGTTCCAAGACTAAAAAAACAAACATTGACTCCTGTGCTAGGTTCCATGAAAGTCTTTGATTTTCTGTAGTTTACAGAATTTCTAACGTAATAAGAAACAATCAACCAAGTAGACAAAAGGAAACAGGCCAAGGGAACACAAGGGAGGCTGAACTTCAGGAGCAGGACCACATCAGGCAGCCCCTGCTCAGAGCTCCAGCGGTCCCCAGCCTCTGTTGCCTGAGGCTAGGCTGTCCCCTTGGCCAAAGGGAAGCAGAGGCCAGGCCATGCTCTTGGGGCTTCTTGCTTTGGAGTCTGTGGGAAGAAAGGCACCCCAGGGAGCCCAACGCCTTCTAGGAACCTGCCTTTTCACCCAAATGTCTTGAGTCCCCACAGCCTCCTCCACATCCACAGCCACTGTCTGACTGAGCCTTGCTGTCTCTCCCCCAGAAGGCAGACACAGTGGCCACCTCAGGGCCTCCACTCTCATTCCCTCTGATACAGACTTCCCAGAGCCCCAAAACAAAGTTCAAACTTCTTAAGGTGGCCCTGGCCTCACCCCATCACTGGTCCCCACACCCTGTTCTCCAATCAAATGTCCCCTGGGTTACTGCAGAGACTGGCCTTCTGTCTGCTACACCCTTCCCCTTCCATCAGACTTCAAGAGCTAGCTCAATAAATAAGGTGTCACTGTGGGCAGCCCTTCCCTCCTCTGAGCATACCCACCCACCAAAGGCACAGCTGACCACTCCTCTACTGTGCCCCCGCTTTGCCCTGCTTGTCTTCTATCCTCTACCATAGCAGCCATCACACTCCAGATATGTGGCCCCTCAACGGCTGTATGTCTGTCCTTCACACCCAACCCTACAAGCTCCTAGAGACCTAGCTCCAGCATGTAGTACTGTGTGGCTCCAGGAGGGGCTTGGCATGTACCTGCCACAGGCTGGATGAAGAAATTCAGGGAGGGCACTTGAGAAAGAGCTTTACGAGTAGGGTAGCCTGGGGCTCTCTGAGCCTTTTAATGACTTCGGAAGACAGTGTAGGAAGCAAAGAAGCTATGCCCAGGGGTGCAAAGATGGCAGGAATGTGGCCGGGTCAGGGGCAGCCAACTCCTAAGTGTCCCTGGTCTTTGTGGAAAGCAACAAGGTGATGCTCGAGTTCACACCCTACTGTACCTCCTTCTAAAATGGGGAAACATCCTTTTCCATTTCCTCTCTTCCGCCTCCTCCATGGGTGTCAGAAGAGACCTGTCGAGTGCCGAGCAGGTATAGTGACACTATGAGGTCTTCCTCAACGCCAGAGGCAGGGGCTCCAGACATGGGCCAGCTGGGGAGATTCAGGGGAAACCACCCCCAAGGGTGTTTGTTCACACCTTCCATATGTGTCACTGAGGAGGAGGTGGTAGAGAAAGTTGATGTTCTTTCTAAAACATGACACCCAAGAGTAGAGTACTAGAATGTCCAAGTGGAAGGAAGCTCTGAGATTATCCGGCTCAGCCTCTTCACTGGCAAACAGATCCCAGAGAGGGTCCGGTCCATGCTGCTCATAGAGGTTTCAGAGTCCTGGCCACGTCACTCAACTCACCCACTCACTCATGCTTACCAGCCTGCCCCTTTGGGATGTTAATGCCATGGACCCCACTAGCTTTTATCCTCACCCCATGGCACTTGGGCCACTTCACACTCACCCCCTGTCCTGGACCCCTGGGGGTGGTGGCAATGAGGCTGGGTAGGGGCAACCAACTCCTAAGTGACTTCCATGGTCTTTATTGGCAAAGCAACAAGGTGATCCCCAAGATCACATTCCACTACGTCTCTTTCCAAAGACAGGGTGCTCCTCAGGCCCACAACACAATCTGCTCCCCTAAAACAATGCTCTCCCCACCAGGCTCTTGGCCCTCCTGCCCACACAGGCCCCCTCAAGGACCACAGAGAATTGGCTTGGGGCTCTTCTCATAGTAGGTTCTCCTCAGAGTAACAGACCACAGGGAAAATCAAGCCCAGGATAAGCTTGCTGAATTCCTAGAGGCCAGCATGGGCTGGGAGATAAGAAACTCCGATCACAGAGGGCTTGCTTTTTTTTTTAATTGTTAAAAGATTACCAGTAACACATTTACAAATTCAACATATTTCATTTGAACAATTCGATAAAACCAATTACAACAATCATGTTGTACAACCATCACCAATTTCCACTGCCATATTTTCCATCCCCATAAACAGAAATTCAATGCTAGCTAAACAAAGATTCCCCTCTTTCCCCTTCCTTTCCCGCCCCGTGACCACTGTCAAACTCTGATCTCCATACATTTGCCTGTTCTGTTTCATCCTAGTGAGATCATATGATATTTTTCTTTTTCTGACTGACTTATTTTACTCAGCATAATGTTTTCAAGGTTCATGCATATTGTCACATATATCAGGACTTCATGTCTCTTTATGGCTGAGTAATATTCCACTGTGTGTATTAACACATTTTGTTTATTAATTCATCTGTTGATGGACATTTGGGCTGTTTCCACCTTTTGGCTATTGTACAAAGTGCTGTAGTGAACATCAGTGTACATGTGTCCGTTAGACTGCAGCTTTCAGGTCTCTGGGGCTTTCATTTTTAATGTTCAGAGTATAGACACAGGATGTCTTCCAGGAAAACACACACATGACTGATATCCTTCTGTTGCTTTAGGCTCTGCACATGGAGGCCTCAACGTGAACAACAGGGCCTTGCTTGTTACTGCCAGAGGCCAGACTCTGGAGGCCTATGAAACTGAGGTGGGAGGCGTACATCCCAAATGGTGTGCAAGATCACTTGAGAGGGTGATCTGGCCATTTCTTTCAAGACCCATTATAATGTTCAAACCCTTTGACCCAGTAATCCTGCTCTGGGGAAATTATTTCACAGAAATACTAACAGGGACAAGCAAAATAAAACATTCTACATATAAATGTTTCTGGCAGCTTAATTTGTAACACCCATGGGACAGACACCTCTGGACTCTTGTAGTGGGTCCCCTAGAGCGGGTTCTGAGCACCCTCAGAGGACACAGTCAAGGAGGGAGAACAACCCAGGACAGGGCAGGTGGAACACCTGGCTACAATGGCATGCACAATTTCATTACAGACAGAAGTATAAAATCAGGACGGCACGGATGCTGGGAACAGTTGGATGGGCTACAGAAGGCTGTTTCTGTTTGGTGGTGGTTTAACAATTTCCTTTAGGATATTTGACGGTTGACTTAACAGCAAATGAAGCTTTAAAGAGTCCAGAAGCTTAGCCTTTCAAGAGCAAGGGCGAGTGCCCTCCAGCTGTCTCCCAGCAAGGTGACTCTGGCCCCACTCTGGGGACAGGGTACAGCTATAAAGCAATAAAAGCTTCCTTCCTTTTTCCTACCCAGGCAGCTCCATCCCCACCTGCCCACCCTGGGCTTCCTGTCCTCCTGCAGTACAGACAGGACTCAGGATGGCTGGAAGACATGACACAAGGACTGATCACATGCAGGACAGGACCACAACACAACCTCATGCAACTCCTAGCAACCACCTCCTCAGAAAAGGGGTAGGAACGTCCATGTCCTCTGGGCCTTGACCTCCTGCCCCCAACCCAAAGTACAGGCACTAATGAGTGGGATAATGCCTACTTTTCAGCTGGGGGGCCTTCACATGGTGCTCTCAGAGGCTGCCTCTCAGGAACACCCTTCAACGTAAGGCAGAGATTATTATTGCCATTTTCCCTATGAGGAAAACAGCCCAGAGAGATTCACAGATGTGCCCAAGGTCCCGCAGTTGTGGGAAGAGCCAGAGCTAGAACCCAATCCCAAGTCTTTGACCTTGAGGTGGACCCCAGTCCAGGCCCTCTGCTCCTCGAGGAGCAGCAGTCATTGTGGAGGAGAAAAGGCTGCCTGACAGAATGACTGGGGGTGAGCAGCTCAGTAAGCACTCTAGGTCCTTGGCATTCCTAGAGGGAACAAGTTCGGCTGGGCCCACCCCTTGAAACTCTTCCTCCCTCCCTCAAATCCTCACTCCTTCAGTACTCTCAGCTGCCAGGAGTACCCTCTTTTAGCCCTTAAAATCACAATGGGTCACAAGTGTTAGACGAAGAAGGCGCTTTAGAAATTAATGCACTCATACCTTCAACCTTAAAAATAAAGAGGCCAGCCCGAGATACAATCGGTCTCCATTCACATGGAGCAACACAGGAAGAAGGAAGCCCAAGAATGAGAGAAGCAAAAGGGCTATCGGACTAGCTTACTTTATGAATCACTGCTTCCTCTAACATGAGACCAGAAGAACTGGATGGTACCTGGCTACCATTACTAAATGTTTTGATTGAGAACACAATATACGGATCGTGATATATAGGGGAAAAATGTGGAACAGAACTTTAAATTTCTAAAGATTTCAGACTTACTTGACCCACTGAGGCTGGAGGAACCCCTGAGACTAATGCCCTGGGATACTCTTGAAACCTTGAACCAAAACTGTCCTTTGAAGTCATCTTTAAACAAACAAAAAAACAGTTTAGCTCAAAAACTGAAGACTGTCACTCTTAAGTATTGCGCTCTTTTAAAAAATCATCTATATGATGTCACTGAACTATATGTGTAGAAATTGTTGAACTGGTATACGTTTTGCTGTGTATATTCTCAACAACAACAAACAAAATTAAAAAAAAAAAAGTAACCAATGAATCAACTGGGCAAAGGGTACATGAGCCCAGTCTTTACTCTCTCTGTAACTAAACTTCCTATAAATTTACAATTATTTCAAAATTAAAAGTTCAAAAAAAAAATTATATGAGACCAAAGGGACAATAGTAACTTTAAAGCACAGACGAGAAGTTTAGGGGGCAGTGAGTCTAAATTGATGGGGGTGAAACAACTAGAGCAGAAATAACAAGAATGCTGACCCAAAGTGAAGAATATAACCAATGTCACTTAACAGTATGTGTAGCAATTGTTAAATGGGAGTATGTTGTGCATGTTTTGATGTGTATTATTTTCACCAAAAATGAAGTAAAATAGTCATAGAGAACACACACACAAATGAAGATGCTAGAGAGCCAGAGCTGTCCAGGTGTGAGACTCACATGAGAGCCCCGCCGAGACAATTTAGAGCTCAGGCCATACAAGTTCATCCAACTTCAGCCCCAAGGCCCACCAAAAGCACCAGGTACCCAGTGGGAGGATGGTTTATAAACAGCCAGCAGCTGTTCAAGGCAAAGACCAGAGCTAAGTGTGAGTTAAATCAGGGCCCTGTCCAACTGGCAGATGCCATCACATTTGGCTCACACAGTCTGCACCGACTCCCACCAAGACTTTGGGAGCCCAACCCAGGTTCTCTAAATTTATAGGCTTAGCTATGGGTATTTAAAAAACTAGGAACAGCTGATATGCCCCCAAATAAGGGACTAAAAAATAAATTATGGGACTCTCAGACAAAGAAATATTAAGTACCCAATGACAATTTTATAGAAGTATATTTATCAAAAGATGGTCATGACCAGAAGAACTGGATGGTGCCTGGCTACTACTACTGAGCATTTTGATCAAAGATTCTACAGAAGAATCCTGAGCAAAATGGGGGGAAATGTGGAAGGAAATTCAAAATTCTCATGGAATCCAGACTTTCTGGAATCACTGAGGCTGGATGAATCTCCAAGACTATTGCTCTGAGATAATCTTTAAACTTAAACCAAGAATATCCCTTGAAATCTTCCTTAAACTAAACAATAGTTCTATTAGTAAAAAATACCTGCCTTGAGTATTGTGCCCTTTAAAGAACTATCTACAATAGTCCCCCCTTACTTGTGGTTTCCCCTTCCGAGGTTTCAGTTACCTGAGGACAACCACAGTCCAAAAATGTTAAATGAGTAGCATGATGAAATCTCGCACCGTCCTTGCTCTGTCCTGCCCAGGACCATATTCCCGTAACCTTTATTACAGTATGTTGTTAAAATTGTTCTATTTTATAATTGGTTACTGTTGTCAATCTCTTCCTGTCCCTAATTTATAAATTAAACTTTATCATAAGTATGTAAGTATAGGACAAAACATTGTATATACAGGGTTCGGTACTATCCGTGGTTTCAGGCAGCCACTGGGGGTTTCGGAATGTATCCCCCACAGATGAGACTGGGTGGCACAGTGGCTAAGAGCTCGGCTACTAACCAAAAGGTTGGCAGTTCAAATCCACTAGCCACTCCTTGGAAACCTGATGGGGCGGTTCTACTCTGTCCCGTAGGGTCACTATGAGTCAAAACTGACTTGGCGGCACCTAACAACAACTGTATAAGGGATGGAACTGACAAATGCACCTTGAAAGGTTAGACAGGAAACAGGGCAGCAAGTTTCTGTTAATGGGGGAGGAACAATTCAGAAAAGGAGGGTGAGAATGGTTGCACAACTGGAAGAATGTAATCAGTGTCACTGAATCATACATGCAGAAATTGTTGAACTGGTGTATGTTCTGCTGTGTATATTCTTGACAACAACAAAAATAAAATAAATTATTAAAAAAAAAAAGATGGTCACGATATGGTATGTGAAAAAGGTTATAAAACAGCAGGATATGCACAGGTACATTTGAATCCATATTTTCTAAGTTTTCGACAATAAAATCTATCACTTATGTACTTTAAACAGCAATTTAATTTTAAAAAGAGGGGAGGGGAAAAGGTTTATGGCAGTTGAACTGAATCCCAAAGGGCCCACAAGATGAGAACATATGCGCCACGCTGGCTGTGCAGTCCAATGCCCGACCCCTCGGGGCCTCAGCCTATCCCACAGAGCGCCCCAGGAGAGGAGGCAGGGCTTAATCCCATAGAGCTGCTCTGGGCCGCAGACTGCCTGCCCCTGATGCAGGCTGTCAAAAACAGACGCCCCTCCTTTTGCCCCTGAAGCCCATTCTTGTGGCCTTGGCCAACTGGGCATGTGGAACAGAGGCCACAGCACCTCCTCATTTGGGAGCTGAACTAGGTATGAAGGTGGTGGGGCAGAACCTTGCCAAGGCTACCCTGGAGCCTGCCGCCAGAGGACAGCCATGACTCTTTTTCTCCATCGGCAATATGAGGGGGCTGGACAAGCTCAGTTGTTCTCCACCATGGCTCCAAATCAGATAGGAACAAGGCGAAGGGTCCCAGTTGTCAGCCATGCCCTTTTGGTTTGGAGATCTTAGACAAGGCATTTTACCTACCTCAACTGTAGTTTCCTCTCCTCTAAGATGCGGACACAGCTAGCCTCAGAACGGATGTAAAGATTAAATAAGAAGGGCTCTGGAAGCACTGACGATCATGACACACAAGATCATGACCTTTTTGCATGCAGAAAGGCCCCAGCCATGCTCCAACCCTTCACCCTACACAGACGGAAAGTGCCCTGTGCTAGTCACACGGTGGATCGGCTTCCCACTACATCACCTTCCTTAAACCAGCTCTCGCCTGATTTGTTTTCTCACATTCCCAAACCTATTCCTTCAACACAGGGTCAGGAAAAACAGGGTGGCTACAGGTGTCTTGTGCGGCTGCCTCACCACAAGGAGCCGTGGCTCATCCCTGGTCCCGCTGCCCATGGCTGGGACATGCCCAGCCCCACAACGGAAGTGAGATAATTCAGGAGGCATGGGTGGGAATCGCCCTGGTTGTTACCACTAGCGTGGAGCAATGTTTGCCAGGTTAAGCTGATGTCATATCTGAGAGCAAGCCCTGGTGCACATATACTACCTCTGGGACCAGGATCCCAAAGGAGAGGAGGCCTGGCATTTGCCAGCCTGAAGGGTTTGGGTGCCAGGCCAGGGCTGGGCTGGATCTCAGCTGGGGTGGGGTCTCTCTCCACAAGAGGGGTAAAGCCCACCCAAAGCTAAGGAACAGGTTTTCCATTCCCGAGCAGGGAAGGCCAGCGGCCCAGTTTCTCCTGCAGTATGTGGCTTCTACCCTGGTTCACCCTGGTACCCCTGACAGACTGCTCCAGCTGGGTGCAACCCCATCCAAAGCTGTCAGGAGGGAGCTGTTGGGGCTGAGGGTGTGGGACTTGCTTGCTCAGACACACAAGAAGACATACGTCCCACCCCCACCCCAGGTACAGTGTGTAATACCTCCCCTCCCACCTGGCAATGCCATCCCAACAGCCTGTCTCTCAGGCATGGTGGCCCCTATCAACCAGAAACTCTAGTCTACATTCACCTCCACTGCACACATCAGTTGGCCTGCCAACAGGAGGAAGTGACTGAGGGCTTAAAAAAAAAAAGCAACTGACATGAACACCCCTTTCTGTGGGGCAGTGTTCCAGGGCCACCAGCTCACATCTTATCACCGAGGCACTGAGCAGGCAGTAGGGAGAGATGAGTCATCCACACCCGTACACAGTTAGCCACAAGGAGAAGGCTGGCTGGGAGTTGGCACAGAAGAGGCAGGGGGCGCTTCTGGGGGTGGGAACACATCTTTCCTTCCCACAGGGCCTGCGTAGGGGACCTGCTGTGAGCCAGCTCCCACCGAATGGGAATTTGGTTGTATGGGTTAGGATTTATCTTGAAGAGTGTAATAAAAAATCTTCAAAGGGATTCAGACCTGTAGATTCAATACAATTCTTATTAAAATCCCAGCAAGCTTTTTTATAGATATCAACAAGCTGATTCTAAAATTTATAAGGAAAGACAAAGGAACTAGAATAGAACAGTCGAAGGATCCGAAAAGGATCTCCCTGGGCAGCTAGCCAGGAGCATGGGCAGGGAAGCTGGTGACTCCCCAGGACAGCTGATGAGGGGCGAGGTCCTGGGGCTCCACAGCTCCATTTCCTCAGCCACAAACTCTGGCCCTGCAGCGAATCCAGTTAGGGAACTGAATCTGCAAAATGATACCACTGACCTTAATTCCCAATAACCATCGAGAGTACCTAAGTGAACTCAACCAAAACCAAACCCACTGCTGATGAATCGATTCTAACTCATGGCTACCTTATAACCCAGTGCCGTCGAGTCGATTCCGTCTCATAGCGACCCTATAGGACAGGGTAGAATTACCCCACCGTTTCCAAGGAGTGCCTGGCAGATTCGAACTGCCGACCCTTTGGTTGGCAGCCATAGCGCTTAACCACTACACTACCAGGGTTTCCAGAGCTACCCTATAAGGACAGAATAAAACTGCCCCAAAGTGTTTCCAAGGGGTGGCTGATGGCTTCGAACTGTTGACCGTTTGATTAGCAGCTGAACTCTTAACCACTGCACCACAGGGGCTCCGGCAAAACAATGCCACTGACCTTAATTCCTCAAAACCATCTCAAGTACCAAGTAAATGAAATTCTACAAAGTGGTTCCTAATCATTAATTTCTTGGTTACATATGCTAATTTCTGCTTGCACCTATCCACCTGGCTGTTTTCCCAACTACTGCCCTATGTGCAAAGTTAGCCCATGTCTTATGTAAAAGCTAACTCTGCCTTTTCAAGGTCACTTGGGAGGGCCTCAAAGTGTCTTCCACTAAGAGTCCCAGTGCTGGCTGGGAAAACAGTGATGGCATTTGCTCCTCTTTTGAGGTGAAAGTAGTTTTTACTTTTCTCCTCATCATTCAGTTGAAGATACTGAGGTTCACAGAGGCCATACAACTTGCCCAGGGTCAGAGTTAGTAACTGACAGGGCCTGGCCTCAAACCAAGAGCTGCTTCCAAATTCTGTGCTCGCTCTCTTCTGCCTACTTCTTACAAATTTGGTGCCTGCTGTGGAATCAATAATCGCCTCGACATGTGTCATTTCCCGAAGTCCTGTCAGCTGTACAAGAAAGACCACGATGAGCAAGCTAATACCAATCAATAGAACTGGCCAGCTGCCAAGTATCTGTGCAGAACCTACAAGACTGCCAGACTCTGAGTGACTTGGAGGATGTCTGGGGCAGGTGGGTCCGGCTCCCTGTCACCCAATATGGGCACACAGGAAGCCAAGGCGTTCACAGATGGCAGGCCCCTGGGGTCGTCCAGTGGTTAGGCTGGGGGAATTCAGAGCTGGGTAGCAGTGTGGGACGGAATGGCCCAGGAAGAACTCCAGGGTAGGGGGTAAGAGGGGAACCTGGGGCAGGAGGTGGGAGGGGAGTACCTCCCAAACTCCCTGTGGGGGCTGGACTGAGGAAGCACCAGGGACCAGTCAGCCTTGCCTGCCAAGGCAGGACCCAGGTCTCAAATACAGATCTGTGCAACTCCCTCCAAGTAACCCTGGCACCACGAGGGTGTCAGGCTGAGAGGGCTCCCGGTGACACTGTAGAAAGCCCAGGTTGGGGTTTACAGGTGGAGCACGGGGGAGTGAAGTCCGTCCATACCTCTCCAACAAGGGCTCACACCTGCACTTTCACATTGCAAGTTCATGCCTCTGGGCTTTCACTTCCCAGGTAATACCCTTCAGGACGCCAGACCCAGCTCAAGAGGCATGTACTCCACGAGACCTTGGCTGGAGGCAGCCCAGAGTGAACACTGAGGAGTAGACACACCAGAAGGGCTGGTACCTACAGGCTTCCCGCCTGGCACCTGGGCTCAACTCAGACTGACCTGGACTGAAGTGGCTGTCCCACCAGGACCTCCAGAGGCCCCTGTGGTGTTCTCAACTCCCCGAAGCTGAGGAGGCCAAGATGCTCACAGGAAACTGGCCTCAGAGGTTATCGCTTCCCCCACCGTGGCACTGAGAGGTCAATCCTTTCCCCCCAGTGGTGAGGGGGCCATGGCAGGGCCTAGCAAACCCCTAGAATATCCTCCCAAACCATAAGCATCCTCCTGGGAGTTCTTTCCAGATTTGGGGTACAGATGAGGAGAACGGCCCCTCTTCCTGGGACGGACAGACTGTTGCATCCATCTCTTCCTGGGAAGCCCATGCCCAAGCCCCAAACTCTGCAGTCTGGGGTTAAGTCTACACAGGTCTGGCCCCTTGTTACAGGGATCAAGGCTCTGACCTGCCCTTCCTGAAGAACCCAGGAAGCCCTTTGCTCTAAATTTGTTAAAGTCAGAGAGTCCACTTTTGCTTGGGGGCTACAAAGGTAGGCAAAACTCCAAGCCAAAGCTGGACTTCCTATGAGCATCTTGGCTTCTTTGGCTTCGGGGAGGTCTCTGAGAACACCACAGGGGGCTCTGAAGGTGCTGGTGGGACAGCCCTGCCAGGTAAGGGATGCTCAGAAAAGTCCACCCAACTGTGTCCTGCACAGCACATCCTGCCAGGTGAATGCCGTGCCATGGAACGAGTGCAGAGGAGGATGCAGAGGGACTGTGATACTTCCTGAGCCCTCGGCCACCCGAGCACAGCCTTCCTGGACCCTCTACCAGCTGCTCGGTAGCCCTCACAGCTGAATGCACACTAGAGTCCCCTGGGGATCGCTGAAAAGAATTCCAATGCAGGGCCCCTGCCCAGGCCACCCAATGCCATTCCTCTGGGGTGGGCCCCGCACAGGCACTTACTACAAACTCCTCAGGAGCCAGGCAAGGAGCCCCAACTGAGAGTGCCTGGAGGGGCAGGCCCTCCCTGAGCCAACTGAATCCCCACAGCATGTAGGACAGGGCGAGTCTACTGGGCACATCCCAGGTACTCAGTAAGGGGAAAAGGAGGCAGAGATAAAAAAGCAACAGAAAAGCAGGGCTGGGAATCACCTTGTCTTTCTATTCATTACTCCATCCTCACTGTACAAATAGCTGGTGTGTGGGGACACAGCAGTGAACAAGGCCCCATGCTCACAGAAGCACCATTCTACTAGGGAAGACAAAAAAAATATACATAGGGAGAAAAGTGCCAGAGTCCTAGGTACCTCTGCAGACAATTACAACAGGGTGATGTGATGAGAACAACTGGAGCTACTTGGTGAACTGGACAACAAAGGCCTCTTCGAAGCTGACTTTTAAGCTCTGATCTGAAAAAGTCTCTGAAGACGACCCACTTGTGCCAAGCTGAGGGAAGAGCAGCCCAGCTAGGGCAAAGCCCCCAAGGCTGGAACTACTTTTGAGTATTCAAGGAAGGAAAAGGGCAGTGCAACCGGTACGTGGTGGGAGGTGGAAGAGAGGTGAGGTGGGTGGAGGTCACATTGCTCAGGCTTCGTGAAGAGTATAGGGAGTGTGAATTACGTTCCAAGGGCAATGGGAAGTGGCAGACATATCAATGTTTAATAAGTGTCCTCAGGCTTCTGTGTGGGGTGAGGCCAAAGCAGGAAGCTCAGCAAGGAGGTGACCAGTGAGCCAGGACAGATGAGGGGGCTTGCACCAAGATGCTGTAGCAGAGGAAGTGAGGAGTGGTCAACACTGGATTTGCTGATGATCAGAGGTACAGCATAAGGAAACAGAGGAACCAGAGGCAGCTCCAAGGTGTCTGTCCCACAAGGGGTCTGTCCCAAGCAGCTGGAAAGATGGGGCTGTCATCAGCTGAGGTGGGGAAGGGTGGGGGTAGAGTGGGTAAACCCTGGTCATGCCTGATAGGTTAAGATGGGAATGGCCTAAGAGGCCCACTAGTTCTACCCTCCTACTTTATTGGAGAGGACATGAAATGAGTGCCGAGAAGGGGGAGGGGCTTATTTGAGCCATACATCTGGTCCGTGGCCAAGCTCCATCCTTTCCTGGGTCCTCCCTCCATGGCCCTCCTCTCATTGCTACTTCTCTCAGCCTACACTCTCTCTGGGGCTTTGAAGACAGGACAGGACTTGAAGAGATGAAGAGGAAAGGGGGTGAGAGCAGGATACCATGCTCTCAGAGAGGAGGAATGGTCTTTCCACACCAATAAGAGAGGGAGAGGGCCCAACAGCATGCCGCTTCAGAGTGGCACAGTCTGAGTGACACCCAGGTCTCAGGGGTGCAGTGGCAAGGAGAGGGAGGTCATGCAGCCATGGGTGTTGGGGAACCCTGAGGCTGGAGCACTGGCAAGGACCTTGCCTGTGTACTGGGGTCATCAGGACACCAGCAGAGCTTGGGGTGGAGAGAAAGGCTGGTTCTCCGCAAGCCGTAAGCTCCTCAAGGCCACGACCACGACTGGGCCCTTCAAGATGCCATCACCATTCAGGCATGAGGTGATGCACACAGAAGGTATGCTATCAAGGCTCACATATTGAAGCACCTGTCCAAAGTCTCTAGAGGGATAGTCTAGAAGCCAAGCTCCCAATTACCAGGATAGACCCGCTCCCCGGCATTCCACCGCCTCAGAAAAAGTCTGACTAGAGAAAAGCGGAAGAATATGACGTGATGAAGCAGAACCCAGTTCAGTGTTCAACACGTTTGGTCTCTGGCCCACTGTGAGCAAAATACATGAGGCCCTGCACCTGCCCAGCTCAGTGGGCTCCGGGTGAAAGCTGAGGGTGGGGGTGGGGGTGGGGGTAGGGGTGGGTGGGCAGGGCCTCAGGCTGGGGTCTCAGTGGCATCTCACATGGCAAAGCTGCTTATCCAGAGCTCACTGAAAGGAACATGGAGTTGTGTGCATCCCCTTCACTTCCTTTTGTACCCTGTTTCTATTATGAAACATCTCAGGCACAGAGAAAAGTCCAGAAAGCAACATAACACATGTACTAAACTCCCAGGAGTTAACTAAAGCAACATTTTGCCATACGTGAGACAGGTCTGTCCTTCCCTCTCTTTTTTCTTTTAAAGAAATCACACATCAAAGGCAGTTAAAGCCCTTCCCTGAGCCTCTCTCCTCCCTGCTTCCCCAGAGGCCAGTGCTAATCTGGGGCTGGTGTTAATCCCCACGCACATGTGTACGCTTCTGCTGCTTTCATGTTCTTCCTTATGCCTGACGTCTTATCACACACTTGCTTATTTCTTTACGGTCTGTCTGCCTCTTGAGACTGTCAGCTCTATGAAGGCAGGGACTGTGTTTTGTTCACTGTTGCCTCCCAGGGGCCTAAATGGTGCCCTATACAGAGCAGAGAACCAATAAAGTTAGCCCTTGTTGACTGAAAAACACACATCTTTTTTTTTAAATAATTTTTATTGTGCTTTAAGTGAAAGTTTACAAATCAAGTCAGTCTCTCACACAAAAACCCATATACACCTTGCTACACACTCCCAATTACTCTCCCCCGTAATGAAACAGCCCGCTCTCTCTCTCCACTCTCTTTTCGTGTCCATTTCACCAGCTTCTAACCCCCTCCACCCTCTCATCGCCCCTCCAGGCTGGAGATGCCAACATAGTCTCAAGTGTCCACCTGATCCAAGAAGCTCACTCCTCACCAGCATCCCTCTCCAACCCATTGTCCAGTCCAATCCATGTCTGAAGAGTTGGCTTCAGGAATGGTTCCTGTCCTGGGCCAACAGGAGGTCTGGGGGCCATGACCACCAGGGTTCTTCCAGTCTCAGTCAGACCATTAAGTCTGGTCTTATGAGAATTTGGGGTCTGCATCGCACTGCTCTCCTGCTCCCTCAGCGTTTCTCAAAACACACATTTTTTTTTGAAGTGCTTATAAATTTGATATAGTCTCTGCCTTAAGCCTGTTTTCCCCCCGCTAAGCACCACATTTGAGATTCAGTCACATGGTTTAATCTTCCAGTCTCCTACTGTATGATCCACGCACCTGCTAACCAACGACCCTTCTCTTCCTCCCAAGGAGGAGAAGGATCAAAGAAGGGGCCATTCAGCAAATGGAAGACAGCCTGGAAATTAAAGCCCGGGGCTCTGGCCAGTGACTGGGAACGTAAGAAAAAAACAGAAAAAACCAAAGGGTCTAAGCAGTAACCACAGAATGGGAAAAACTACAGGCACCCACCCCAAAATCACCCAAGTCTGGGGTCACCTGGCGAAAGAGCAACTACCTACCTCCATCTCTGTCACCAGTAAGGGCTCCTAAAGTACTGTGCAGCTCAGCCCGGTGCTGGGAGGGTCTGCGAGGGCCCTGGCACCTCCAGCCTCTCAGCACAGAGCTGTTACCATCTCTGAGCCTAAGTGAGGTGGCAAGGCCCCCATAGGGCTGCTCTGAGGATGGCGCGAAAGCACTTTGTAAACTGTGACGTTCCACACACACATGGACTTGAAAAAAACCTCATCTAGTTTGAGATTGGCTCCTCATTCAAAAGGCAAAGAAGGACCTGCACTTGGGGAAGACTCCACTTACCCCGCTGAAGG
Organism: Loxodonta africana; assembly: GCF_030014295.1. NCBI lineage: Eukaryota > Metazoa > Chordata > Mammalia > Proboscidea > Elephantidae > Loxodonta > Loxodonta africana. The sequence continues at coordinate 25,961,933 of NC_087363.1, read as the reverse complement.
CTATGCAGTTAGGAAGGCCTACTCCAGCACTGTGACCCATATTCCTCTGTGAAGCACTCCCTCCCCTCTGGCTGCAGCTCCTCAGAGTACAGCCCACCAAGGATAGACTTTCTCAGGGGATCAGGATCTACTCCTTCAAGCAAGCACGTGCCTGCACAGGCCCAGTGCCCGAAAGAAACTGCTCAGGGCAAAAGAAATCAAGGCCACCTGTCTTTAAAGACACATCTGATCCCAGGCAGAGATCTCCAGCTACCCTTGTGGCCCTAGCTCAGGACGGACGTAAGAGGAGCGGGGAGAGGCTCCTGGAAGCTTTCAGCATGGAAGTACTAGTCAAACATGAATGTTCTATCTGGCACGCAAAGATCACAGCACAGCCTCTCCCCATCCCCACACTGGTTTTGCAAACGTTTTCCAATCATTTTCAATACAAAGTCACATCCAAAGTCCTGAGGGGGTTCTAGTCCTCAAGGCTAGCAGGGGAGACTGCATGCATAAGCCCCAAGGGAGGAATGCCCAAGCCCCTTGCAGATGCTGTGTTTTGGAAACTTAAGCTGACTCAGCCAGATGACAGCATTTGGCAAAATAAGATAATCCTCTAAATGAACAACTGTTGGGAGTAAAGTGAGGGTGGTGAGGAGAGCAGAGACAGAGAAAGAAGAGGGAGCCTTAGAACTGAGGTCTACACGAAGACCTACATGTTAAAGGGGAAGAAGAAACAAAGGAATTCCAGGCTGCGAGTCGTGAACAGATGACACTGCTCAGGAAATGCTGAGAGGCTGGGGCGGCAGGGTGATGGGACCAGAGGAAGCTGGATGAGGCTGGAATGCTCGGGCAGGGCCTTCCTTACATACCCAGGAAACAATCTGGACCTGATTTTGAAGGCACTGTAGAACCACACCACAAAAGTGTTTGAGAAGAGTAGCAAGACATGAAGTGAGGATTAGAACAAATAGGTGGCCAAGTGAGAGAGGCAAGAGGGGAAAAGGATACAGGGAAGGCTCCAACAGTGAGAAGCTGAGATCTTTAGGTTTGAACAGGCAGCTGTGGGGTGAAGAGGAAGGGCCAGGTGGAGACCCTGAATGCAGAGATGGGAGGACTCAGAGACTAGCAGGTATAGGAGGGGCGGGCTTAGCAGCCAGAGCGCCGCACACTCATTCACACATCAGGACTTACCTGTGCTTCTCGCCTTCCTCCTCCTCTTCTCTGAGCTGCTTGGTCTTTGGCTCCCCATCTTCCTTGTCCTGCAAAGGAAGAAGGGAAATCAGCCGCTCAGATGAGTGCTCCTTCATTAATTAGGCTCTGGGGGCTAACGAAGAACAGTACATCTTAGGAGCCAGACATCCTAGCAAGGCCCACCTTGGTGTTCCTGCCTCCATGCAGGGCACGTGACTGCTATATCCGATGGGCACTACACTGGAGCCTCATTCCCCACCCCTCCCTGCCCTGGCAGAATTTAAAAAACCCACCCCAGCCCCAGGCACATGGTGGCCCTCAGAGAACGTCAGTGGGAGCTAGTCTGTGCCATGGAAGGCCCATACTGGCAGGTCACTAGCCAGGGCTGCCTGCTGAGCTGAGAGATTGGGGAAAACAGGCACCAGCAAGCAGTGCAGGACGAGAGCTCAGACCTTCTGGCTCTCTCCCAGGCCAAAGGCCTCTCTGGGAAACATCTATTTGGTTCCATTTAGGGGTAACATAACTGAAACTGGGGCAGGGTTGTAACAAGACTCACTGCCTGGGCCTGTGAGGTGTTTCTGGGGCATGGGAAAGGAAAATCACTTTCAAGTTTGTATGGGAAGAATTTCTTCTGAACCTGGTTCTCCCCACCTCAGCCCCCACCCCACCTCTTTTTAAGTCCAGAGATGCCATGATCATCCCGACCTTGACAGAATACGCTTATTCTCCAGTCCCAGTGAGGGCTGCAACGGAAAGAAACGCTCATGCTGCTTCCAGCCGTAGCAAAAAATTCGTTCCTGGGCTTTCTCCCATACTACACAATTACTGCTGTTTGATCGTACCCACCCTGTGGACAAAGTGACACCAAGAGCATGTGCAAACGTGTGTGCGTGCTCAATGCGTGGAAACACACCTCGGGTCGGCGCGTGCCCCCAGCACATCAAGAGTCGGGCTGAGTGGCTACAGCACAGAGACCTGCTGTGGATGTCTCAGCCAGGCTGACCCTCCAGAGATGCTTGCTGCATACTTCATTCCTGGTGATGACCTGCCACCCGCTCTCTCATGCTGCAGTGTTCTGAGACATTTGGAAGCTCCTTCCATTGGGTGCCTGCTGTGATGGATCTAAGGAGGAGCTGGAGTGTATAACTACCTGGCCTACCTCTCCTAGAAGTCTGTTTATGCCACCGACAACTGCCTCCTGGGAGCAGCATTTGCTTTATGACCGCCTGCCAGTATTCACCATGAATGCAGACCCTGCACCGAACGGCTGGAGGCCTGGCCCAGAGAAAGGGTTTCACCATGTGAGCAGGTCAGATGTACCCTCGATCCCTCAGCACTGGTCAGCTCCATCTCACAGAGGAGAGGCAGCAGAAACAAAATAACCAAGTGCAGCAGCTCTGAGAGGTCAACGGGGTTGTGGGGGCACAGGGGAGAGGAGAGAGGGACGAGAGGGACTTCCCGCTGAAGGGCTGGCAGAATCTGGGTGTTACAGGATGGGGAGACAGGAGTAGGAAGGGTGTTCCCAGTGTGAAGCACAGCTTGAGCCAGGCAGGCTGGGGTCTGAAGAACACAGGTGTTTGGAGTAGCAGGCTGGATGAAAGAGAATATGGGGTAAGGCCGTCAGGGCAGGTGGGGGCCAATCATAGAAGGCTCTGGCCAGTGCTCTGAGGCACAGGGAGCTAGCGGAGAGACTGGAGAGCTGCTGGGCCAAGGACCAGAACTTGCTGACCTCCATCAGGCAGGGCAGGTCCAGGAGCAGAGAGGCATACAACTGGTGATGGCCAGAGAAGGAAGGGAGAGCAGAATACCACTCTTACAGGAGAAATAAGCTAGGGTTAAACCGCTCCCAGGGCTCCACCCTTCCCCGACTAATGCTACCAGTGAAGCAAGCCAGAAGTCTGGACATTCACATAAAAAGTTCCCTCCCAAATGCCAGCCAGGAGACCCAATGCTGGCCAGAGATGTCTGGCTCAGGGAAGGGGGTGGGAGAGCAGAAAGGGGCAGCTTGCCCAGAACAGGCCCCCACTCCCACAGGACGGCTTCTTGCCCAGGGGCTCTGCTAACCTGGACCTTGTAACAGAAGAGCAAGGGAACAGCTGGGAGGAACAGGAATTGCCTCTGGGAGCAAGTGCTTTGCAAATACCATGCCCCTTCCCAGCCCTTGAACAAGGTCAAGCTCAGTTGCTGCTGCTGCCATGGCCACCACCACGCCTCCACCCTTCTGGAGTCCCAGAGACACTTAAGTGCCTCGGCAAAGGCCAAGTTATTCATTAATAAATGAGAAAACACCCAACTATCTAAATAAGATCTTAAAAAAAATGCCCCGCAGTCTGGTGGGTGGGGAGCAGCATTAGCTATGCAGACAGCATGAGATTAAGGATGACCCCAGCCTTGGATGCTGTGCAAACAGTAAACCCAGTGCCATCGAGTCGATTCCGACTCACAGCGACCCTATAGGACAGAGTAGAACTGCCCCATAGAGTTTCCAAGGAGCACCTGGCACATTCGAACTGCCCACCCTTTGGTTAGCAGCCGTAGCACTTAACCACTACAAACAGCACGGGCTCAGGAAAAGAAAGTTATATGACTGCAGCGTGAGGGTATGTGGCATACCCCAGTATTCTCATCACACAGGGAATCAAAGACAGGCTAATGAGCATTCATCAGAAGGAAGCAGCTGTTGGGTGACCCTGGCCTAGATCTCAAGGTGGGAAGTGGGATGGAGGAAGAAGGCACAAACCAGCCCCGTGGCCCAACCCAGCCTGAGAGACAAAAAACCTCAGAACCGGGGGCTGGCAGGCTCTCTGCATACCAGGCCCTCAGGTCAACCCCCAGGGAGACCTGGGAGATGTCAGTTGGTGAAATGAGATTTGTCAAGGTGGGGGGGGGGGGGGCTGCAGGTCTGGATCACGGGCCTCCTGGTCCTTACCTGTGTGGCTGCCAAGGAGACAAGAAATAGCATATCCAGAGTGGCACTGAGTTTCTAGAACCAGCTCTGATCACAGCCATCTTTCTGCACTCCCCACACAGCTCAGATCTGGTGCTAAGGCCTGGTGGAGACATCCAGCAGGAGCTCAGGAAAGCCCTGGGTGTACCATGCCCCCAGAGAATCTAGAGACACTTTGCCTAGCCTGAGACCCTGAGATCAGTCTCACTGCCTAACCCCTCCCTACACACGTACCTTTCTCCCTCCTTCCCAGCACCCACTCTCATCACTTTCTCCTCTCCTCTACCCTCCCAAGGCCCTACCACAACTGAGCCCCCTCCACCCCTCTACTCTGGAGAATGCAGCTGCCTCCTGCCAGGCACTTTTTCCCCTCTTTCTCCAACTCACCTCCCTTAAGTCCCCCTCCACCTTATCCATCCACATTGCTGGCTGTCCCTCTGCTCAAAGCTCTCACTGGCTTCCCCCAGCCCCAGGACAACACTCAGCCTCCTCAACACCCCTCCTCTCCAGAGGTCACTCTCCCAAGGCCCCAGCACCCACCCTATATCCCAGTTCACAATGGCCCCTACCTGGACACCTTGACACCGGACCCTCTGTCTCAAATCCTGAAATATCCACTCTGATAACTCCCATGAAAACCCACTCTCTGGCCAGTCCTGGAGGCCCAGCTCAGACAACGCCTTGTTGAGGGAGCCTTCTGAGATCCCCAAGCAACAGGCCCTCTGGCTCCTCTGGGCCCAGCGCACAAGAGGGTCTGACCCTAAACCCAGGAAACAGGCCTGCAGCTATTCCTGTTCACATCCAGGACTTACTAACCCCTCTCCAGGTCCCCCTTGGTGGGGGGTGTCTCCTGGAGGTTCTCAAGGCCTACCCCAGAGCTTGGACTAGACAACCTTCCTCAACTCTTGGCCAATTTAACTACTACTCTCTCCACCAACTCCAGAAAAGTCACTCTCAGAAATGCTGGTGGTTGGGGGGGGTGGGCAGGAGACATGGCCTATATTGGGTCCCTCATATTTCTGACCTCAGCCTGTCTCTACATTTAGGCCTTGCCCCTGCCCTCACCTCTTCCAGGGCCTGCAAGAAGGGGCCTATCTGGCAGGACTTCAGGGGGTCTCAAAGACCCCTGTACAAAACAGAGGCCGACCAACCTATTTCCTAATTTTTGAAAGCCTTTCACCAGGGACAAAACTTTTACAAATAAAATTAGCATTGTACAGGATTTCTTCCGCAAATTTTTCACTAGACTTCACCAAAGCCTTAAGTTTTCTCTGTGGGAAGGTTACAGATACAGGGCTATTTAGATTTACTATTTCCTGAGTCAGCATTATTAATTTGTATCTTTCAAGGAATATCAATTTCTTGTAAATTATTTAATTTATTGGCATAAAATTGTTTACAATATCCCCTTGCTATCCTTTTAATGTCTATAAGGTCTGTAGAGGTGTCCACTGATACTGGTAATTTGTGTCTTCTCTATCAGGCTAGCTAGAAGCTCTGGTGGGGCAATGCTTGAGCGTTCAGCTGCTAACTGAAAGATTGGTGGTTCAAACCCACCCAGTGGCTCCGTGGGACAAAAGACCTGGCAATCTGTTCCCATACAGATTAAAACCAAAAAACCAAACCCAATGGCATTGAGCCAATTATGACTTTATAGGACAAAGTAAAACTGCCCCATAGGGTTTCCAAGGCTATAATCTTTTACGGAAGCCAACTGCCACATCTTTCTCCCAAAGAGTGGCTGGTAGGTTTGAACCACCAACCTTTGGGTTAGCAACCAAGTGCTTAACCACTACACTACCTGGGCTCCCCTCCCAAGTTGGAACTGACTTGACGGCACACAGCAACACAACGGAAGCTTATCAGTTTTGGGACATGTGTCCACCTCATCTCAGATTTGTATTTCAATGATGGGTTTGCTCCTCAGTCACCTCACCAGATTTCAGTTTCTGAAATGAGCCCTCACTAGTTGAGTAAGCCCTGGCTCTAGATGGCACACAAAGGGGGCATCAATCCATGTTTGCCATCTGAATGTAGGACTGCTACTGGAACCTCAATCAACAACCAGAAATGCTGATGAGAGGGAGGGAGAAAGGAGGCTGCTGCAAGTCCTCCTGCTACCTTTTTTCACCCAGGTTAAGTTCATAGTTCCTCTTCCCTTAAACTCATTCTGGTCCTCTTTGGGTGCTGGGTCTGCACTGGGCACAGGGGTAAAGGAAACAAGAACTCTGCCTTCAAGGACCTCAAGTCTACCCAAAGGGGCAGACTTAGAAAATGTAACTCTGTGCCATGAGTGGTGAGGAAAGCTTTATTAAATGTTTTGTGTACTTGGGGGACTAGCAAGGGATAGGTGTGATCATGGAGGAAGGTAACTCTTAAACTCAATTCTAAATGCCCAATGGGGGGTTACCAGGTGGCTAGAGAAGGCAGGACATTCTAGATAACAGTAACTGCTTGGCAAAGACATGACAACACAGCAAGGGAACCGTCAAGACCTGCAGAGCAGACTTACATGACTGAAGGAGGTAAGGAGGAAAGGTGGCTGGCAAAGCCTTCTTCCAGTGCTGTGGGAGGGGTGACCCTTAGGTGAGGGCCAACACCCTGAGAGGGTACTCTGGCAGTCTAGAAGATGAATCATGGGAGGAGAGGGGGAGACCAGAAGCCAGGTGAGATGCTCCACTCCCAGCTTGGACCTGTCCCAGCCTGTTGGTGTTTGTATGTGTTTAGGAGGGTGGTTACAGTTAAAGTGAAGGCTGGGAACTGTCACTGGGGCAGCTGTGCTGAAGCAAGAGTGCTTGAGTTGAGGGGCCAAGGAACAAGTCCTTCCCCTGTCCTAAGACTTGCCAAGTACTTCAGCTTTTAGGAGCTGTTGCCAGGGGCTCTACCTTCCAGAAGAGAATGAAGAGGACAGGAACAGGTTAAGAGAGAGACATTTCAACTTCTGATCTAGGTTCCTCCCACCTTTAGGCTGTACTGAGGCAGCCAGAGACCCAACAGGAACTTACAGGTGCACAGCCACTTTGCAATGCCTAGGTGAACTGCCTCATTAGCTCTGCATGTGCTGGTATATTATCCATGGGAAACAGCCCTTCTGTTTACAATTAAGAGAAAATAAGTCCCCCAAAACCCAGTCCTCTAAAAAGAGTTGAAATTGGCCAGATTTGAGCCTTTCCAGTTCTGATATGGGCCCAGAGTGGGGAAAATCAAAGAGAGATGGGCACGTAGTGTCTGAGGGCCTCACCACTCACGGCGCAGAGGTACGTTTTCTAAGTGACCTCTCGGAAAAGGAAGAGGTTGACAATGTTGAGGACAAATGTGGCAGGTTTCACAATTTCACCCAGTTGCCTGTCTTCAGAGCCAGGGCAGCCCCACGCTGGGGTGGAGGGACTTCCTGTCGGGTGCGGCTATGGCGGGAGCCGTGCTCCAAGGGCACTTAGGGGGTAGGGCAGTCACCAGAGTCTGACTCACCCTAAAGATACAGTGATAAGCCCTGAGTTGAAGGCCACTGATCTTGGGACCAGAAACTGCTTGGCTCTCTACCGTCCAGAGACTTGGGGCAAGACGGGGGAAGGAGGGGATGTCTGCCTCCTGGGCAAGCAGTAATCCCATCACGCTATAGTGCTCCTCACTCTGGGCCCCCAGCACTCAATTTGCATCTAGGACTACCTGGCCCATGGGTCTGCTCTGCCTGCCCACCAGTCTATGAGTAACCAGAGGGCAGAGGCTTGTATCCAGTTTCCGTACTACAGGCCTGACGCTGGCTACAATAGGTACAGCAGTGGCACAGCATGTGGGCTCTGGGTCAGAACCAGACAGGAAATACCAGCTTCACTTCCCTGGCTGTGTGACCTGGGGCAAGTTATTTGACCTATCCGGACTGGTTTCCTTACCTATGAAAACAATGACAATCACCAAGGCATTATCACAAGACTGAAATGACAGTGGAGAAAGGAAAATAGCTTGCAGCCTGGTTGGACAAGGCGGCAGACCCTGAAGGGCAGGGAAGGAAGGGAAGGGCTCAAGAAGCCAGCAGGGCCACAGGCCCAGACTGCTTGTGTCAGCAGAGGCCATGCTAAGCTTTCACTTTCACACTTCCCATGGATATTCAAGGGCAGTGTTGTTATAATGCCTGCTTCAGAAAGACATCAGAAGACGTGTCAGTCTGTGCAGGGCCAACAGACCTGCTGCTTCCCTAACCAAAGCTTCGTCAAAAGTTAGGCTCAGAGAGGTCGGCAGGAGAGCGTGGGGACTAACATCCGAGAGGCTGGACTAGCTAAGAGTCACTGCTCTCCTGTGGGTGCAGGCACTTCCCAAAGGCTTTAGAACAGAGAAAGAACAATGTACGGGAGCCGGAGGCTGGGAGAACAGTAAGGAAGCTGGAGACAAGGGCTGGAGATAAGAGCCAGAACTGGGTCAGTGGCAGTGGGCTAGGACAGGCGGATGCCCGAATGCTTCAGGGAAACAGGGAGGAGTCAGAAACGACTGAGGCTCTGGCTGTGACTCACTGGGAGAATGAAGGCGCCTTTGACAGAAAAAGTGGGCCGCACTGAGGGCACGAAGAGAAAGGTGCAGCACTTTCTGCAGACTAGGGTTGAGGCCTGAAGCCTGGCAAAGGCCAGTAAAGACAAAGGGGCCAGTCCACGTCAAGGTGCCTCAATGACAAAGGTGCCCTCGGCAGTGGGAAAAAGGGCCCGTTATCGATACCCCATCTCGAGGCCCAGGCAACAGCATGCAGAGCCAGGCTCCTTGCAGGCCCAGCATGGCCTTGCCCTAGATGGCCACTATCATCTTGTGTATGTCAGAGAAGTGTGGGAAGCTGGCCCCAAGCCAAGCCTGGCTCTGTCCTTGCCACAGTTCAACTGGAAAACCAGCCCTGCTCAGAGGAGGCAGCAAATAACTTCTCCCACAGATTTTTATTTATTAGTCAACAAATACTGACCAGCTTTTTTGTGCTAAGTATTCTACTCTGGGTACTGAGGATAAAAAAGAACAAGTAAGCATAACAATTAAAAACAAAACAAAACAAAAAAACAAGCAGGAACCCAGTGTTCACAGACCAGGGTTGGATTCCAGAGGTCCATGACCATAGACACACACATGCCTGTGCGAAGGTACATTTTTCTGGATGAGAATCCATGTATTTTCAGATTCTCAAAGGGGTAGCGACCCAGAGAAGATTAAAGCTATTGGGGACGGGGGAAGAAAGAGTACCAACAGCAAGGGGTAGGGGTTCTCTAAGGGACACGGACGGGGGAAGAAAGAGTACCAACAGCAAGGGGTAGGGGTTCTCTAAGGGACACATCAGGTGTCTGGAGAGGCTCTCTGAAGGAGGCTCCCCCGTCCTGCATCTTAAGGGACAAGTGGGAGCAGGGGTAGGAGTAGGGAGAAGGCCAGCACAAGCTTGAGCCCTTCCCACTGCCCTGGGGCTTTGCTGCCATGGCCAAAGCAGGAAAGAACCCCTTGGAAGAACCGCAAAGGGCAGTGCAAAGATCGGTCCCGCCCCCTTCTCCGCATGCAGCCAGCCTGGACCAGTTCCTCTGGGCAGCCAGGCACTGCTCCAAACTCCTGCCTGGACCCTCTGTGTAGGAGGTGCTGTGGTCTGGAGTAAACCCCAGGCAACAGGACTCCCCTGCTTAACAGCAGGGGATACCGGGCAAACAGCAGGACCTCTGAGGGAGGCTCTGCTTCCTCCCCCTTAAGGTGGGGCTGGTTCTACTTCGGCAGGGGTGTCTGAAGATTAAATGGGTCCACGACATCTGCCAAGGAGCCGTATTGGTCGAGGTTGCCAGGACCCAAATGGCAGAGCCTGCAGATATACTGGGTGCTCCAAGTCTGGCCATCCATCAGTGATGGGCCTGGCTTGAGTCCTGGCTCTTGCTGCATCCCTTCTGGGAAACCAGATGTTCCCTCTGTTCTTACCACCCACCCTGATCCAAGAAAGGAGCCAGCCATCTGAGTGCTGGGGAACACAACAGACTTAACTGGCACCCAGAACGCAGGGTTCAGACTCATACCTGGAAATGGGAAGGTCATTCCTGCTGGGCTAACCAGAAGAGAAACTGATCTGCCCCTGATGTCTGAAAAATGTAGTAACATGTGAAATGAAATCCAATATCCTTTTCTGATAGTGCTTTTTGGTTTTTCTTGCCAAGTCTCTGAGGATGAGAAATTTAATTTTTTTAAATGAGGCTCAAATTAAGAATGACCTATCAAAGGAGAATGAAGAACACCAAGGACACAAGGTAATTACGAGCCCAAGAGTCAGAAAGGGCCACATAAACCAGAGACCACATCAGCCTGAGACCAGAGGAGCTAGATGGTGCCCCACTATAACCGATGACTGCCCTGACAGGGAATGCAACAGAGAACCCCTCAGGGAGCAGAAGAGCAGTGGGATGCAGACCCCAAATTCTCATAAAAAGACCAGACTTAATGATCTGACTGAGACTAGAAGCACCCCGGTGGTCATGGCCCCCAGACCTTCTGTCGGCCCAGGACAGGAACCATTCCCAAAGCCAACTCTTCAGACAGGGATTGGACTGGACAATGGGTTGGAGAGGGATGCTGATGAGGAGTGAGCTTCTTGGATCAGGTGGACACTTGAGACTACGTCAGCATCTCCTCCCTGGAGGAGAGATGAGAAGGCAGAGGGGGTTAGAAGCTGGAGAAATGGACACAAAGAGAGTGGAGGGAGGGAGCGGGCTGTCTCATTAGGGAGAGCAATTGGGAGTATGCAGCAAGGTGTATATAAGTTTTTGTGTGAGCGATTGACTTGATTTGTAAACTTTCACTTAAAGCACAATAAAAAAAAAAAAAAAAAAGAAGAATGACCTGTCTGAGGCCCAGGCTGGAAGAACAGGCCCCACGTCTGTGAGGCTTGCCCAAAGAACCTTAATTCTGCACCCAACACGAAACTCCATGGCAGCTGAACGCCAGTGGGGGGTTTCAGCACTTTCCCTGGCTGTGCCAGCGAAGTTCCGCCCGCTTGAAGCAGAAGACATTCTTCCCAGGTCCTCTCATGTTAACTGTCCCAGACACTCGATTTTACCTGGATGTGCCCATAAGGGTTTTTGTCATTTGCCTTCCTCTCCCTGGACCCAAGTGGTATTCATCTCTGTTCTCCTACATTTCCTGCAATAATAGCTGTCATTTTTATTGAGTGATAACAATATGCCAGACAATTAATTCTAAATTTTATTCAATTAATCCCTAAACTCTTAATAAGGTCAGCACTACTTTCTCCTTTCACAGATAAGAAAAATGGAGGCCCAGTGTAATTAGGGTCCTGTGTCACACTGCTCAAACTTGCCAGGACCCAAATGGTGGAGTGGGCCTCCAATGTGGGCCATTTCCCTCCAGCACCCTGCCCTTTAGTCCAGCCCCTCTTGGGCCCCTACCTCACACGCATGGGTGCTTTCACTGGTGTCTAACGGTACCTCAGCGTCTCTTCCTGGTGCTCTATCAGACAAAACAATCAAACCACCCGGACGCCCAGGTGTGGACACTTCTGGGACAGGAATTCCAATCCTGGAAAAGCATCATAAGGAGATAAAAGAATGATACACATAGCTGTGTTTCTCTTGATTGAGACCTGGAAATATGACGGGAGTCTGGGAGGCACGGGCAGGCATGCCAGCTGCTCATGTGACTGGCCACTGCACCATCATTAAAATGGCGACCTGACAGGCAGCACCGTGAAACAGAACACACACAGGACTGCGTCCCACACTACATAACCACGATCGCAACCACTGAAACACTATGTACAAACAGCGAGAGGCCTCACGGGTACACACAACGCTACTGGGGGTGCTATTTTTTCCATTTCCTTTCATTCTGTTATCAAAATGATTTAATAATAAACAAAAGTGACAGAGGAACCCAGCTGCCTGTGGCTCACTGTCTTGACTATACTCATGCCCCATACAGAATCTCCTGACCTTTACCTGGCTCACCCGGCCAGCAGGAAAGCATGGCTGGCACCCAGGCTCCAGCTAAGGGGCACTCAGACATGCCAGACACTGATGATCTTTCTCAAGTTAAAACAAAAGAACCAGCTCTGCTGGGGCATGAGAGGGGGAGGGTAGATTGGGGCCTACACACCCTAGCACCCCTCTGCAGTCTGAGACTGAGCAGAGCAGCAAAACCAGCAGCCACATGCAGGCCAACGTCCCTTAAATCAGGACAAACGTCTCCATTATTCATGGCCAGAAATTTCAGTTAAGAAAATAACTGACGGTGAACAATGAGGTTACCTCCCTACCCTCTCACCCTGCCCCACCATTTCCCTTTTTTGGGAGGAGGAAAAAGCCTCCTTCACCACAAAGCAGAACTCACAGCTCCCAGGACTTCTCACATGCTGGGTTCGTGACCGGAGTGGGAGAGAGTGAAGCACAAAGGCAAACGTTAAGGCTCATGCAGCCTGGAAGACCCCCGCCTTGCTGTGAGGTGGCCCGATATGGCACCGGGGCTGGCCTAGAACACCCTTCCCACTGCTTCATAGTGGGTGGCCTGAGTCACCAGGCACAAGGGCCTCCCAGCTGGCCAGTTCTGAGGAATGGAACAGCCAGCCAGAATCTCTGGCCCTGAGGACGTGTGGCTGGTGCCTGACCATCTCCAGATCCGTGAGGCCTGAAGAGCAAACAGGCTTCACCCTTCCACACTGACTCTGGTGGATGGGTGGGGTTCTAAGGCTGAGCTCGGCGGGGAGGGGGAAGGCCCATCTACAACATGTTCACCATCCTCGGAGCTGGTGGAAAAAGCAAGCCAAGCGCCTGAAAATCTCAGTGAGAAATGGCTGCTGAGAACAACACCCTTCTGCTTCCCCCACACATCCTAGCCACATAACCCCGCAAAGAGCTTTCTGGTAGATCAGCAGCCATCACGTGTGGCTGGTAATGGCTGCACCAACCTCAACAGTATCTGTGACCTTTCACATGGGTAGATTTATTCTTCAAATGGGATGAGTCAAGGGATAGAGTAGTATTACTATTTATTAAAAGGACAGGTATTTCCCAGCCAGCAGACGGCCAACACCACAGCTGGGACCACACCGGGGTCCTGGTGTCTCACACTACTGGCTTATTCAACGCTTGTGACCAACTAAAATGCCCAGCTTTCTTCCATGTGGGTAGCTGTTGAAACACCCCTAGTCCATGTCTGAACAAATTTCAGAAACCTCACTGTCTGACTTCAAGATCACACCAACGAAGTTCATCTTGCTGGTATCACCTCAGCTTACAGGCTTTTAAATAAGCCTCTGGCCTCTTCCCAAAGGACAAGTCTGCTTTTCCCTGAGAAAAACCCCAGCCCGGCCAACTCCCAAATCCATGTGCCTGCCCAGTTGCTTTATTTCTTCATTCAAATATTTACAGAGTATCTCTGGGTCTTGTCATCTGGCATCAAAAAGGTGACTAAGACATGACCGCTGCCCTCAGGGAGCGCAGGGGCAAATTAGAGAGGAAGCAGACAAGTGAATGTCCAGATACCACACAGCGTGTCCAAAGCGAGTACCGACCTGGTGCTGTGGGAATGCTGAGGAGCAGACGAAACCTGAGCTCAGCTGGAGGGAAGAAGGCGCACAGTAAGAGGGTGGGTCAGAGAGTGGTGGAGTAACAGGAAGGAGTGGGTGTAATGAGGCCGAGCCCTAAGTCTGCGGAGGGGGCGGGGGGGGGAACGGGACGACGACGGTGACAGTGGGAAGGAGGAGCAGCATGGGAAGGCCCGCCCAATGGGCAGCAGAGTCTGCCCTTTATCCCACAAGCTCTGAGGAGCCAGCAGAAGTCTGCAGTGACAGACTGCAGGCAGGAAGGGGGCAACAATGCAATTACAGTGTTATTTATGAAGAACATATAGAAAGGGTCAGGAACAGAGGGGATGCAGGTAACTGGGTGAGGCCACTGAAAAAGCAAGCTGGGTGTGGGCCAAGAGAGCCACCTTAACCCAAGAATGGCAGACGACTGGGTGTCTGGAGGGATGCTATCTTACAGCTGCACGGCACCATGTGGTGCTCACACGTCTGTTCACACTTGACTCTGGTGTGCACCAGGGCCTCTGGTCCCCACTGCTACCCTGGGATCAGGTGTTATCAACCCATTTGATGACAAGGATCAGGACAACTAAGAGATTTACCCAATGCCTCACCGTAATACAAGATTGGTAGCACTTAAATTGAGATATTCTGGCTGCATCATTCTTTCAAAACTTTTTCAAATAAATAGTCCCAAGGCTTGCCTACGCTTTCTGCGCATTAGCCAGAAAAGTGTGAACATGTCCATCCTCAGACCAAATGAGAAAAATAAGAAAACCACAGACTGTGAGGGCTGCAAAAGCCTCAGATATCATCTGGTACAGGATGGACCACACCCAGTGGCCCAGAGAACATGTTATAAATAGCTGTTACTTAATCAGAATCTTCCAGAGTAAGAACTGGGAATATGAATTTTCAAAGTGGCCATCCACTTCCGGGTCACAGCTCTACCACAGAGCCCAACTGAGGAGCCTCTGCGACAAATCACATCCCTCCTCTTAAAGGGCCTGAGTGACCTGTGCAAGGCCACACCTAGCTGCCTAAGGGCCATCTGTGGTCACCAGGGTGGACTCTGGACACAGAGCCAGCAGGATGAGAAGAAACGCAGAGAAATCACTTATACGAGGTAAATGGCCTGAAGACCACAAGAGATTCAGGTAGAATGTGCATCAAGAGAAGCTAGGGCTGGACCCCAGGCCTCTTAACCCCACATTGACTGCTCTGTCCACTTTACCATGTTGCCTGGGGCAATGGTGGACAGCAATGGGAGCCTGAGTTTCTAAGTCATTCAACGGGCTGCCCAGAGCCTAGAAATGCTCCATCTTGAATCTTATGGAAAGAGATTACCTCCCTCTCCCCCTCCCACTACAGAAGCCTAAAGTGCCCAACACTTGCTTTCCTAGCCTGCCTTGCAGCAGACAGGAGACCCATTTTCTGCTAAAGCCAGCTCGGGTGGATTTCTGTTGCTTGCAACTAAGTGCCCTGGCTACACGTGGCCATTTATAGTGACACCTAATGACAGAGAGTGTACAGTACTTCATAGGGTTCAAAGCTGGATGAAGTTCCACAGCTCATCTGATCCACAGGGAGGCCCTGGCATTGTAGGCAGGGCAAAGGTTCTCATGTCCACTTTGCAGAGGAAGAAGCTGAGGTTCAGGAAGGTAAAGTGTTGTGTGGACTTGGTCCCAGCATCCTCCCCAAGTCTCCAGGACCATCACGAAGGACAATGCTGACACCAGCAAGTCAAGGCCCCCACCTGGCCTGGGGGGTTACCTTTTCATTCATTCCCTTCATCTCAACGTGGAACTGAGCATGATGTGTACCAGGCCCCAACATCAGGCACCAGCGTTTGAAAACCAAGATTCTTTAACAGTCATTTCCCAGGTAAGTCAGAGGTGTACAGAGGAACAGAGCGTACTGAAGCTCCTTGGAGACTAAAAGCTATTTTAACCTTTGATCAGCTGCTTCTCAGAGTGTCACAGTCTGAGAAGTAAAAGACAGTTGTCTACTCTCTGGTGTGATCTACAAGTGACAAGATCCTAATTAAAACCAAATTTAAACTATAAGTCAGAAGTGGCACACTTATTTGTGGGAGGAAATACTGCTTAAGTGACGTCTTACAATCCTCACCTACCCACCTTTCCTTTGGAGGCACAGTGTTATCTTTTTACCTAGGTGCTCAGCTAAAACGATGGGAAAGCAGAACCACATGAGGAAGCACCCCTGGCTCTGACATCTGCGTGCTGTGGGACCTTGGGCAAGTCCTTTAGCTTCTCAGAGCTGCAGTTCCTCAACTGCCGACCAGCACTGAAGAGGGAACGTATTGATATGACGAGCTCTGCATTGTGCCGGGCAAAGAGTCAGGCCTCAATCAGTGGGCGCCAACCACGGTGAGGATGACCATGGAGCCCGACACGCCTGTCCACGCCCTCACTGTGAGGATCACACAATTCCGCCTGCCAAGTGATGACACCCCCCTCCGAAAGGGGTCCCACAGCAGATGCCCACATGCAGGCCTCTTTCCTGAGTTCACCCAGAGTAGCCACAGTGGCCAGAAGAAGACCTAGCCCTTGTCCTCAAGCTGACCACAGCTTAGAAGGGAAGATCCCACGAGTGTGCAGGGGACAGAGAGGTGGGTGGGGCTTCCACAGATGGTCTTCCTAAATTCAGACCACCTCTACACCTACCTGAAACTCCTTCCTTCTCTTCCCATGGCTCAAAACAGCTATCACTCCCCATGCTGGCCACTCATTCACTCCTCAAGTATTTGAGGTTAAGCTATCTGGTGTGTTATGTAGCCTAGGGCATGGAGCCCAAATAGGGACATGCCTCATAAGCCAATCAGTGAAACACAGCAGGATAAGTGTGTCCACAATTGGCTGAGCAGGCCTCTCTTCCATGCAGCCCACAGCATGCAAGTGCCTCATACCCCCTGCTCCCCATAGCTCTCGCACACCCTCCACCACAGCACAGCAACCCACTGTATTATCACTGGGGGTACATGGGTCAGTCTCCCCACTGGACCCCAGCCTTGACCTTGCTGGAGGCAAGGGCTGGCCTCAGTCACCTCACTCTCCAGGTGGTTCATGGGGTCTGGCGCACAGCAGGCACTCAGTAATGGCAGTAATGACAGCCAAGTGCACAAAAAGGCTCTGTAACTTATCCCTTGCTCCAAAGAGCCCCGATCCTTGAGGCCTGGCCCTCATTTAGCTAAACTCACTCCCTGAATAGACTGATCTGCCTGAGCCATGGACCCCGGGACCAGCGCAAGAAAGTCCTGCATTCACCAGATGACTCCCTCCCCCAGCATCAAACGCAGGTGTTTTTTCTTTAGAATTCAAATTATCCGGCAAGAAATCTAGTGGTACCCAGCCTGAAAACAAAGTGGGGGCAGGGGAGAGGGACAGCCCTCCCTGTCCTTGAAAGGACAAATGTTTTCTGCCCCAGCCAGTCACATTTTCTCTACACAGAACAGCTCTTTAAAGCTAAATCAAAACAGCCCTGGAGTGTGGATTTGACTCCCCACAGGTCATAGTTACCACAGCAACTGTTTTTCCTCTAGGGATTCTTTCAAGAGTAGAAGCTGTTGTTTCCCTCCAGAACAAAGCTAGAGAGAAGCCAGGGGACCAGGGACTAAGGGAAGGGCCCTGAAGGAAGGACGAGAGCCAGTCATGGCTGAGCCACATTTGGGTACATCGTTCCCTTGCCTGCACCAAGCTCTGCCCTGGGGTCCCTGCAGTTCTCCCAACACCTAGCACAGAAACGGCCCCGCAGGATGAATGGCTAGGCCGGGGCAGGCAAGGGACTTGCTTCTCCTCCTAGCTGCTTAGGGGGTGTGTGCAGGGAGAACGTTGGGGACTGGAGGGGTGCAGGGGTGTGTCAGCAGGTGTGGGGGATATAGTATTTGAGGACTGGTTGAAAGGGTGTGCTGTTGTGTGTGTGTGTGTTTGTGTGCGTATGCACCGTGTGTGTACGCATTGTAGGTAGGCTGGGGCATGTTGAAGTGTGCTGTTCGGGGTTTGTAGAGAGGTGTGAGTTTGCATGGGGGCTGGAGGTGTGTAGGGTGTGTATTGGGAGTATGTGGTGGCGTGGTGGGAGGTAGGGGATGTGTGAGAAGGTGCGGGGACTGCATTGTGTATAGAGGAGTGGGTGTGGGCTGGAGTGTTGTGGGGGGGTGTTGTGTGTATGTATTTGTGTGACGTGTTGAGGTGGGTTGGGGTATGTGGGGGCATGCTGTTGGAGATTTGTGCATGTCGGTTGGGGGGAAGTGTTCCTCAGTACCCTAAGATGGAACATGGGACACATCTTCCCCAGAAATGAACACTAATTGCATCTCGATTCTGTATTACCACTCTCGGTACTACACGTCAACCACATCCTGGTCCAAACGTCTCCTGGGGGTCAACAAAAAGCCAACAACAACCATTTAAAACACACAGCCCGAATCTGAGACAACTAATCTAGACTCAACTGTCTGGGGCAACTCACATTTACCGCCAGAACACCACTGGTCAGCTGCTCCAGAACATGAATAGAGCCCAGATGGCAGGGCAAGAGGGCTGCATTGAGGGAGGGGCCTGGCTTGATGGGTCCTTGCCCTTTCTGCGAGTCCATGGTGAGGCCTCCCACCCCGCAACCCCCCAGTGCAGAAAGCCTAAGGAACTCAGGGTCATGGGACATAGCAGCCCCAGTACAGTACCACTCCATGGGGTACCCGGAAAATGTCTGCATGCTGGGTTAAAAAGAAGTTCCTCCCTAGAAAGAGTTTACTTAAGGGCTTGTCTACTGAGGGGCTAGCATGAACTAGGATTTAGCAACACTGAAAAAGATTTCTAGCTCGTACTGGTATTAGTATCACTACTACTATTATCAAGACGTTGTGGGAGGTTAGCCACATTACTACAGACACTGCAGGCCAACCATTCACAAGGAAAATAGTCTTCTTTCTGAAAAGCAAACGACAAATAATAAACAGTGCTGGGTCACTGATATCCATATTGGGGGGAAAAAATGACTTTTGACCCCTAACCTCATATAAAACAAAAACAAATAAGTTACAGATGGGTTGGAGATCTACATGTGAAAGATAAAACAATACAACTTCTGCAATGTAACATAAGAGAATATCATCATGACCTAAGAGTAGGGAAAAATATTCTTACACAGGTCACATCACAAAAGGTATTGGGGAAAAACTGATAAGCTGAACTACATTAAAATTAAGAACTTCTGTTCAACTAAGAAAGGAGCCCCGGTAGCGCAGTGGTTAAAGCATTTGACCACTAACTGAAAGGTCGGGGGTTCGAAACCACCAGCAGCTCCATGGGAGAAAGATGTGGCAGTCTGCTTCCATAGAGATTTACAGCCTTGGAAACCCTATGGGATCATTATGAGTCGGAATTGACTAGACAGCAGTGGGTTTGGTTTGGGGTTCCTCACGTATGCAATTAAAAGGGTGAAAAGTCAAAGCCCAAAGTGTGAGAAGATAGTCAAAACTCACATAAAGAACAAAGAACTCATATCCAGGACGCAATAAGAACGCCTACAAACCATGAGAAAAAAGTCAGACAATCCAATAAAAAAGGAAGGTAGCAAAAGACATGAACAGGTACTTCACATAAACATATGCAGATGCTCAACTTCATTAGTTAGCAAGGAAACGCAAATTTAAACCACAAAGGGATACCACTACACTCCCACCAGAAGGGCTAACAAGGGAGACTGACCATACCAAGTGTTAGAGAGGAACTCTCATACACTGCTGGTGTATGGAAAACTTTTTGGCAGCCTCTACTCTGTATGTACCTCATGACCCAGCAATTCCACTCCTAGACATAGACATATACATATCACCAAATCAAAACACACAAAAAAAACCAAACCCACTGCCATCGAGTTGATTCCGACTCATGGAGATCCCACGTGTGTCAGAGTAGAACCGTGCTCCACAGGTTTTCAGTGGCCGTGATCTTACGGGAAGGAGCCCTAATGGCTAAGCACCTGGCTGCTAACAGAAAGGTCAGTGGTTCAAACCCACCAAATGGGTCTGCAGGAGAAAGATGTGGTGAACTACTTCCGGAAATATTACAGCCAAGAACACCCTATGGGGCAGTTCTACTCTGCCATACGGTGCCGCTACAAGCAGAAATCAACTTGAGGCCACCTAACAACCACAATCTTACACTGGGTGGTGTAAACAGCTTGCAATCAACTACTAACCCAACTGAAGGCTGGCAGTTCAAAACCACCCAGCAGCACAATGGAAGAAGGTCCTGGCAATCTGTTTCCGTGAAGATTACAGCCAAAAAAAATAAAGCCCTATGGTGAGGTAAAAATTTGGGGACAGTTAATGGTGATGATTGAACAACACGATGAATGTTACAATAAGGTCAATGAATTGTCCATGTGAAGAATGCAGAAGTGGCAACTGATTTACCAAAAGAAAAAAAGAGAGAAAAGAAAACCCCACGGAGCAACTCTACTCTGTAACACATGAGGTCGCCATAACCTGACTAGATGGCAATGGGTTTGGTTTTGGTTTTTAATTTAACAGAAGTAGATTGCCAGGCCTTTATTCTGTGGTGCTGCGTAGATCTGAACTACTATGGTGTTATTAAAAACAAAAACCTATGCCCATTTAGAAACCAAAAACAAAATCACTAAAATCTGAGGAGAGGACCAGTTCTGCCCAGAGAAACTGTAAGAAATAAGTATTCCAAAGAGAAAACTCTCTCAGGGCCCCTCAAGCACCCCCGCAGAACTCGGACACCCAAGAGGGAAGAAAACCTTCACGTCCTTTTGGCTCTAGAAGACAAAGGCAAAAACACCTGAGGAATTCACCATCAAGGTCACACAAAATCTTTTGTTACGAAAGCTAAGAAAAAGATTAAAAACCCAGCTTAAGTTTCAAGATTCCACCAGTGAGGCCTTGGGGAATACCCAGTTACATCTTGTAACACCACAGAAGCCATCCAACAGGGAGACTGAGGCCCAAACAACTGTGTCAGTGGCAGAGCAGCAAGAGGGACCCTGCCTTGCAGCTCCTTCTGCTACATATGGCAGCCTCAGTCACCACAGGCAAGCTCAAAGGTGAAGGCTCCAGAACAGCCGCGCATCTGCCTTGAGGCAGCCCTGCCCTTTGAAAGAAACACAGAAGCCCACCCAAGGCTGAAGGAAGGTCCTTCTCTTTCCCATCAACTCCAAGGGGGGGTGCCGGCAACAATTCCACCACAACAGGGTCAGCGTGGAACTCAGTCATGAGGTGACAGGCTCCCTGGCACCTGTTTCCGGGAGGGCACCCAGGGTCAGAAGACCTGGAGGTAGGTCTTGCTTGACTTCATATAGTCTCTTACTCTCTCTGGGTCTCAGAAACCCATCTGTAAAACAGAGGGTTCCTTTCCAGGGGTAAAACAAAAGCACAGCAGAGAGAGTAAACGTGTATATCACACCTTCCATTTCTTTTGCACACACCATCCCATTTCATTTTGATCCTGGGTGGCAAGGGTTATTGTATCCATCTTCTGGCTGAAGAAGTGGAAGCTCAAGGGACTTATCTATTGGCCCTAGAGTGAGCAGAATGGCAGAGCAAGGAGGCAAAAGCAACCTGCCCAGCCAACCTGTGCTGCAGGCAACCACGTGAGCCCACCATCAGCCTGACTCAGAGGTGGCACTTTGCTCGTGCAGGAGCAGTGGCAGGGGCAGAGGCAGACAGAGAAGGGAGCTGCAATCTGAGGATCTGAGGCCAAGCTGTGCTCGGGCACTAGCAGAAAGGCCACCAGCTCCGCAACACTAGGACAGCCTGGAGAACAAGGCCTCCAGAGCACTACCTCAGCTTGGTGCCACCTGTCCTGAGATCAGTGGGCCTCATGGTTTGGGTCCAGTGAGACCTTACAGCAGTGGAAAGGAGCTCTAATTCACCGTGAGGCTGTGGCCGCCACGGTGCACCTCAATCTGGCTGCCCTGAAACCTGCTGGCACCTCCCCCTCCAACACATGCTTCCTGAAGCAGCTTGACCAAGGTGGACTACTACCTCGTCTTCCCAAAGCCCATTGCCAGTCTCGCCTAGCTTCTCTAGGGGTGTCCCCCCGCCACACAGAAACCTCCTCTGCCGATGCTTTCTCCTGACTGTTAAATTATAAGTGGTGCGAGTTCAGGGCACAACCTGGCCTCCAGTCCTCTGTCTTTGCTGTCTAAGCTCTGTCATCTAGCCCCGGGGCTTCGAATCCTATCTACACAGCCATCTATCCCCAGTCCAGAGGCCTGCTGACATCTCTCTGCACTAAATGACTTCACAGTCATCTCAGACTGAATGTGGCCAAAACCAGACTCTCAATTTCCGCTTTAAAACCACCCTCCTCCTTCATTTCCCCATCTCAGGAACAGGCACCACCATCTACCCAGCTTGCTCAACCCCATAGCCCACCGGTCAGGACGTCCTGTACCCTGCCTCACACCTCCATGGGCTATGGTGCGGGGCGGGGCACGCCACCGTGCTCAGGCCTCCCCTGGCCCTCCATTGTCCTTAGAGGGAGGTGGCTCCCAAGGCCTCACTCTAATGTCCCCAGGCCCCCAGGTCCCCTCCACCCTCACCGCCCACGACCCCTGCTGTTCACTCTGCTCCTGTCATTCAGGGATTCTTTCTGCCCCTCAAACAAGCCAACTCTCACTTGCCTGGGATGTTCTTCCCTAGATCCCGGCACCTTATGCCCCACCATGGCTCAGCTTTCCCACCCAGAGGTCTCCTCAGCCTAGGGCAGCTGTGTAGCCCCTCCCAAATACACACACTCCACCCAGGACCCACTCCCACCCAGCACTCACTAGTTCCTGTATTATCTGCCCTGTTTACATGTGCACTGTCTACACCCCGCCACCACAGAAGTCTCTAGAGGCAGGGAGCCAGTCTCGTTCATGGCTGTGCCCCCAGGGCCTGGCACACAGCTGGTGTTCAATAAATACTTGGTGGGTGCGGATGTGCAGCTACCACCCCAGGGAAAGGAATGCTCTGCTTCTAATGAGAGAATTCCGGAAGTGATCAGAGATATTCAGACAGGTGCAGAGTCAGAATCACCTAGGGAAATTTTTTTTTAATTGCACTTTAAAAAAAAAAAAAATTATTGTGCTTTAAGTCAAAGTTTACAAATCAAGTCAGTCTCTCATGCAGAAATTTATATACACCTTGCTGTGTGCTCCTAGTTGCTCTCCCCCTAATGAGACAGCACACTCCTTCTCTCCACTCTGTATTCCCGGTGTCTGTTCAGCCAGCTTCTGACCCCCTTTGCCCTCTCATCTTCCCTCCAGACAAGAGCTGCCCACATAGTCTCATGTATCTACTTGAGCCAAGAAGCTCACTCTTCACTAGTATCATTTTCTATCTTATAGTTCAGTCCAATCCCTGTCTGAAGAGTAAGCTTTGGGGATGGTTCCAGTCTTGGGCTAACAGAAGGTCTGGGGACCATGACCCCTGGGGTCCTTCTAGCCTCAGTCAGACCATTAAGTCTGGTCGTTTTATGGGAATTTGAGGTCTGCATCCCACTGCTCTCCTGCTCCATAAGGGATTCTCTGTTGCGTTCCCTGTCAGTTATTGGTTGTAGCCGGGTACCATCTAGTTCTTCTGGTCTCAGGCTGATGTAGTCTCTGATTTATGTGGCCCTTTCTGTCTCTTGGGCCCATACTTACCTTGTGTCTTTGGTGTTCTTCATTCTCCTTTGCTCCAGGTGCGCTGAGACCAATTGATGTATCTTAGATGGCCGCTTGCCAGCATTTAAGACCCCAGACACCACTCACCAAAGTGGGATGCAGAATGTTTTCTTAACAGATTTTATTATTCCAATTGACAAGGGAACTTTAAAAATGCACAGATGCCTAGGCTCCATACCAAGACTCCCACTAGAGATCTGGGGTGAGGCCAGAGAAGAGATCACAAACTGCCTCCCCAGGAGATCCTGATGCACAGGTTGGCCTGAAAATTGATTGAGCCAATGCCTTCACTTCACAGGTGAGGCAAGCTGAAGGCCTCAGAATGGAGGACTCCTTCCAGTTTCAACGCTGGTTCATCAACAAGTGACTGTGTTAGGGGCACCAAACCTCCCACCCACAAGGTCTCCCTTTCAGTGCCTCCAAGACCTCAGGTCAGGGGAGAGCCTGGGAAGAAGTCACTCTTTAGGAAAGAACAAGGACTATACACCCATCTTGGCTGTGACTCTGCAAATCCACTTCCTTCTTAATCTAACACTTTGCACTAAAAAAAAAAACTCCATCTTCAAAGAATCAGGACTGGGATGAGTAAAGCCAGGGAACCAGGAGAACATCCTGTTTGCTTCCATTGGAACCAGGGTCAGCTCCACCCACTGTCACCCAAAAGAAAGGGCCAGAGAACCACCTGGGCCTCTACACTTCTGAGAACGCTGGTGAGAAAGGACAGACATCCACGTTTTTAGAAGTCACATGTGCTAGACCTTGCACTAGACACTTCAGAGACCTCAACTTTCTCTCTTCTCCTAGTTACTGATAAGATCAGGCACTGCATTTTGATTTTACAGACAAGGATAGGGAGGTTCAGAGTTTCAAAGACTTTCTGAGATTTAAACCAGATCTGTCTGGCTCCAAAGCCCACGCCCTCTCCACTACATCACACTGCCTCTACCAGGCAGTCTGAGTGCAGTTTTTATGTGATGGGAAGGTCTTCCTTTCCTGGGGGCTGCTTGCTCCCTAGTACCTGGGGGTAGGGAGGGATACAGGGCCAGGGCCTGAGGGACAATCCAAGGTGAGTAACATCCCAAAGTATCACTGCAGGGGGTTCCTTCAGTCCTGGTTTCCTGGTCTATTCAATAAGGATAAACCAACTCCTACCTCAAAGGGCTGCTTTGGGGACTGACACTGAATGAGCCCTGAGATCTTGCCACAAATTGCCATGTAAACGTTATGACTGCCAACCTGCAAGAGGCTGTCAACATAGGAGAGAGTGACTTTGCAACCAGGCTGCTGGGCATGGGGATATGGTTACAAGGGGTCATGGGAAGAGGCAACTTCTTGAGAAGTAGGCAGGACGTGAACAAGTCTAACTCCTCACCCAGTACAGTGGGCTCTTCTCCACTGTCCCTCCTCGCCGCCCTCACTTGCTAGCCCTTCTTTCTGGCCCCCTCACTCCATACTGGCAGGGACCTTCTCTGGTGTGCCCAGGTCAGAAAGTACTAATGCATTCCCCTACCTTGTCCCTGCTCTCACCCTCCATGCTGTGCCTCCCTTGAGTGTGTGGATCACAACTGCACACTCTCAATCTTCAGCACTGAACTGCACCGGGTACACACACAGGACCTCAATGAGCATCTGCTGGAGACACCAGCCCTGAAAACCGACAACTTCAGAACCCTCTGCCCCAACTCTAGGCTCACCAGGGCTGATCTGATGGTCACCTGGGTCCTTCTCAGCTCTCAATAAATGGGAGTTCAGGTAGAAATGTGGTTTCTTATGAGTCAGGCTAGAGGGAGTAAGTCTTCCAGGGATACACTGCTCAATAAAGTAATCATGAGCCGCATGTGGCTGGTTAAATGTAAATTAATTAAAATTAATAAAATGTCATATTAACCGCATCATAAGGGCTGAACAGTCACCTGTGGCTTGTGGCTACTATGTTAGCACAGATTACAGAGCACTGCAACCATCACACAAAGTTCTGTTGCACAGTGCTACTCTAGCCTCTAAAAACTCGTTGCCGTGGAGTCAATTCCAACTC
Source organism: Loxodonta africana (assembly GCF_030014295.1). NCBI lineage: Eukaryota > Metazoa > Chordata > Mammalia > Proboscidea > Elephantidae > Loxodonta > Loxodonta africana. The sequence goes on along the minus strand of NC_087363.1, from coordinate 25,936,553 downwards.
ATAATGACTCTTAAGCACAGGTTTTCCAACGCTGTAATCTTTACGGAAGCAGGATACCACATCTTTCTTCCATGGAGCAGCTGGTGAGTTCGAACTGCCGACCTTTTGGTTAGCAGCTGAGCACTTTAACCACTGCACCACCAGGGCTCCTCACTCTAGTCTCTTTGCTGTTGTTGCTGGGTGCTGTCACGTTGTTTCTGACCCATAGTGACCCTATGTACAACAGAAGGACACACTGCCTGGCCCTGAGCCATCCTCACAATCACTGCTATCTTTGAGCCCATTGTTCGGCCACTGTGTCAATCCATCTTGTTGAGGGTCTTCCTCTTTTTTGCTTACCGTCTGCTTTACCAAGCATGATGTCCTTCTCGACTGCACCCTCCTGAAAGCATGTCCAAAGTGCCTGAGACAAAGTCTTGCCATTCTCGCTTCTAGGGAACATTCTGGCTGTACTTCTTCCAAGGCAGATTTATTCATTCTTCTGGCAGTCCATGGTATGTTCAATATTTTTCACCTACACCATAATTCAAATGCATCAATTCTTCTTTATTCATTGTCCACCTTTAGTATGCATACAAGATGAATGAAAATATCATGGCTTGGGTCAGGTGTACCTTAGTCCTCAAAGTGACATCTTTGCTTTTTAACACTTTAGAGGTCTTTTGCAGCATATATGCTCAATGTGATAACATATCATCTGATTTCTTAACTGCTGCTTCCACGGGTGCTGACTGTGGATCTAGTTTCTAGAGCCAGGTAAAAAATTGGAAGTGGCACTGAACCTGCAAGCGAAGAGCCAGACCTCAGTCCCGAGGTCCTCAAGGTCACACCCAACCCCTGAGGTGCTCATCAACCAGCCACCCAGCTTCCCTCCTCTCAGGGCAACAAAAGACAGCACAATCAAGGCCAAGTGCTCGGGCAACCTGGCAGCCAAGGGGCAAGTGTTTGTGCAGAGTTTATCAATCAGCTTTAGGAGCCTCCATTGGCTGCTGAGGAAGAGGTCAGGGAAGGACATAGTAGCCTCACACTGCCCTGCGGGACAAAAAAAAAAAAAAAAAATTTTTTTTTTTTTTAGAAAAATGCCACAGAGCTTCATCCGCGGAGTCTTCAACTGCTCACCTACTCACCCAGACTGGAACTTCTGATGAACATCAAGAAATGACGTTCAAATACAATACGGAAATGTGCGCCCCGGCTGGCTGCCCTCCCAGCTGCAAGCACAGGCTCCCGCAAAACTTGGCCACCAAAGCCCCTCGCCCAGCACTTTCAGACCACACCCCTGCCCCTAATCACTGCCAAGTGCTTGCTGTCAAAACTGCTGGAGCATCCCCCACCGTTGCCGCCATGCTTCTGAATGTTTCCACCCCCGAACAGTCTCCTTTCCAGCCTCCTATACCCACCCACCACAGCCCCCATCCTCCATGGCACAGCTCAAGTTCCATTCTGTCATCCCACCAAGCTTTCCCAGACCCAGCCTGGATGTCCCAGAAAATGAACCCCAGTGATACAGTCTAATACTGTAGTCTTTCCACCTGTCAACCTGGGCTGGCTGACCTACAAGACACTACTTTGGCCTGCTACCAGGTGTGTCCTGTACGGGACTCCCCTCTCCCCAGAGTCTGGCACAGGCTGGAATCCAGGAAATTGTCTTTACTAGCTCCATGACCTTGGGCATCCCAGCTCCTCTGAACCTCTTGCCTTGCCCCCCTCAGAAGTCGGTCACATCGGGTGGGCTGACTGACCAGGAAGTGTTTTGTAAAATTACACAACAGTAACAGAGTTTCATGCTGAATAACATACAGAAACACTGCAATCCTTCACTGTGCACCCCTTCATCTGCCACAAGCTCAGAGCTCTGATCCCTTCCCAATATTATTAAATTATGAGTCTATGATCTAGTGGGGAGAGAAAATGAAGATAAGATGGTAAGGAAATCACTCTCACAAGCAAAATCCTGAAGCCTCTAGCAAAACCACGCACAAGTAGGTACTTGATGAAGGAGTTAACACTGAGTGGCAGGGGGCCACCAAAGAGCCACCTCTGAGGGGCAGGCGGTCACTCCCTACAGGCAGGTTCAGGCTGAGAGCATGCCCCACCCTGCAGCCTGTTATACAGGGGCTAGATCCTAACATAAGAGAACTGAACTAAAAATGTGGAGCAACTTCCTCTCGAGAGGAGACTCTTTGGGTCTTATCTGCCAGCAGCAGGCAGTCCATACTTCCTCCCGCCACCTCACCACTTATTTAAAAAAAAAAAAAACAAACCCATTGCCCTAGAGTCGATTCCAACTCATAGTGACCCTATAGGACTGAGTAGAATTGCCCCAAGGGGTTTCCAAGGAGCGCCTGGTGGGCTCGAACTGCCGACCTTCTGGTCAGCAACTGTAGCTCCTAACCACTATGCAACCAGGGTTTCCTCACCACTTATAGGTCCGGCAAAAAAATGCCTGTGTGCTAGGAAAAGTAGCTCAAAGTATACACCCCTGACTGTCTTTCCCCCAGGCACTTACTCTGGTAAATGTCAGTAAAGAACTGTGGGGAATCAGGCTGCACCCCAGAAAGACATGGGGATGTACTGTGTACGGCGGAAATCATGACCACCCTCCTACCATGGAAGAGATTTCATGTTATTAAAGTATTTTCAAAGGCAGGCTCACAACAACTGAGGGAAGAGAAGGGCCCACCGAGGGTGTGCAGTTCCAGCCCAGTCCTTCTTGGCTTGGCTGTCACAACTCCCGAGGAGGTGACATGAGGAACAAGGAAGTTAAAGGCAGCCCTCTCACCCTTGCTATCATGAAGGGGCAAGATGACCACAGCTTGGTGTCTCCCAGGGGACATCTCTTACTCATCACGAAGGAGAGCCAGAATCAGAATCTAGAAGGCATTAAGGTCTATAAATATGAGCAGCTTGGACTCAGGGCCTACAATCTTTTTCCACTATTGTTTTCTTGAGCAGGTGATCCACTGTCTTAGTTATCTAGTGCTGCTGCAACTGAAATACCCCAAGTGGGTGCCTTAACAAAAGAAATTTATTTTCTCACAGTTAGGGGGTTACAAGTCCAAATTCAGGGCGCCTGCTCTAGGGGAAGGCTTTTTTTTCTGTCAACTCTGGAGGCAGCTCCCGTCTCTTTTGAGCTTCTGTTCCTTGGCGTTCTTTGTGTAGCTTGGCATCTATCTTGCCCCATCTTTGCTCCCTGGATTACTTGCTTATTCTCTTCCTTTTTTGACTCAAAACACACTCTACGTTAATACTAGCTTATTAACATAGCCAAGAAAAGCCATTCCCAAATGGGATTATAACCACAGGTATAGGGGTTAGGATATATAACACATATTTTTGAGAGACACAACTCAATCTATAGTATTCTCAAAACCCAAAAGGTACCAAAACGTATACGGTACATAGTAAAGTATTTCCCACCGCACTCCAACCCTGCATTAAGCAACCCAAATCAGTGCACAAAGAAAATCACCACCTGTTCTCATGGTCCCTCTAACCCTAAGACTCTCCTGGGACACCTCCTAGTCATGTGACCTTGGGCAAACTGCCTAACGTTTATTGGGCTCGGTGTTTCCACCTATAAAATAACAGAATAACCCTCATTCTTTGTTTTTCTCAGGGTTGTCATCAAGGTAGATAAGATAAAACAGATGGTATTAACTACCAAGTTAAATTTAAAAACACCCCTATCTTTAATCAAGACAATTAAATCGTTAGAGCTACTGAGAAAAATGGGAGTACCATATACTCCCACCTCCCTTTCCTTCTTTCTTTTTCTCCTATCTCTATCTCCATCTAATGCTCAATACTCAGTATTTTGCTTGACTGTCTCCCCAGGTAAATGGAAGCACCTTAGGACAGAAACTTCTGTGTTCTGCTCACTGCTGTTGCTGGCACACAGTAGGTGCTCAGTATGAACTCCCAGCTCCAATTATCTGTCTTGAACTAAAAGCCAAACACCATTTCACCACCTGCCACTGACTCACTGCTGACACCGCAGTCTGAAAACAATAAAAAAAAGTCAACCAAAAATTCTAATTTCCTCTTTCTAACTAGAAGGGCTAGATAGAATGGAAAAATCAGGAGCTCCTGGATATGAAAGTCATGCCAGGAAAAGGAAAATGCTGCCAACAGAGTAAAAAACGAGGCTTCGGGATAACCCCTGTTTCTTAAATAAAATGGAAGGAAACTCCAGGGGCCATCAAGCTCTCAGTTCCAACAGAGAAGCTATGTGATTTCCAGATGCACATTTTCCAGAAAGGAATTCACAGCCAAGAGCTTTCTGAAGCCAAAACTGTGGAGACCTAACTCAACTAAAAGAACAAGCAGGCCATGTTTTAATCGCATTGCAAGAACCCCTTTTTATAGGCCAGTTCTCCTGATGGCCCAGAGAATCCTCACCTTCCCACGGCAGTGGGCCCTCAAGATACTATCTCGCCCCCTGTTTTCTGACCACAAACCGAGACCCAGTAATCTGGGCCCTAGATCCAAGCAAAAACCTCAGGTTGATCAGCCACTGTTTGGAAGGCTGAGCTTGAGCTCCCCTGGGCCAGGCAGTCTGGGAAACCTGTCTGAGAGGACAGACTGCTGCTAGCAGAACCAAAAGTCAGCTTTCACTCTCTGTTACTTCCCGTTTTGCTTTCCCACAGGACACACGGGAGCCCGGCAGAAAAGAAAGTAGGGTCCAGGCTCATCACCCGTTTCCACCACCCCCTGCAGGTCTAGATATTTAATACTTTGTAGAGTTCAGAATACAGTTTTCACCCATCCAACAACAGCAGAACCAACAACCTCGGCCCTCCCTTGTCTCTACAGCCCTTTCACACAGAATATCCCGTTAGATCTCAAAATAAACCAGTGAGAATTAAAGTGTAAGGGTTGTTAGAGCCCACTGGAGGAGACATGGAAAAATCAGAGCTCAGGGAGGTGAGGCAATTTGCCCCAAGTCCCAGAGCCCCAAATGACAAGGGCACGATCTGCACACGGGGAGCGAACTTCAGAATTCTCCTTAATTCAGAAAAATGAACAAAGTAAAAACGGAATCATCATTTTGGTGTCAAACGAGCGTAATGAAAAATACTTCCGAACTGGCAACTAACAGGACTATGAGGTTTATCCCCAGAGAAGTAGCTTGGGAACGAACTAAGCATCCTTCTCTTTGTTTCCCTGCGGTCCACCCTGACCTAGAGATGGGTTTTTCTTTGGATTTTTGCATTCAGCGACGCCAGCTGCACGTCCGGGGAACAGTCACCTGCCACCCTAACCAAGGCGCGATGGAGCACAGGGAAGAGTCGGCCAGACCTTAAGAATCGAGACTTGCGGTGAGAAACCCGCTGGGCCATCGGGAAAGGGAAGATTCAGGGCGTTCAGGCTCGAACAAGACACGCCTAACCACCCGAAAAGCACCGGAGACTAGAACCAGCCCCAGATACACAACCGTGCAACACCAGGCAGGAGCTAGCTAAAAGTGCCGGTCTCCCGGGACTGGGAAGCGCAGACCACTGCCCCACCCGCTCCCACTGCGGAGGAAGAGTCCTGCGCGGGCTTCCACCAGCCTTGGTGGGCGAGTGCCGACTCCTTGCGCACGCGCGCAAAGCCCGCGCATGCGCAAGCTCGACAACAGCCTTTTACATAGTCGCCCACTGTCCTAACGTCTCTGTTCCAGACCTCGATTATGAGCTGCTCCAACCACAGCTCTCACTACTCATTCCTCACCTTGCGTCCAGTTTTCTCCCGTAGGGCCTTCAGCCTTTCCTTTCGCCGCAGCGCCTCTTCTTCTAGCCGGCCCACACCGGCCGCAGTCCCCGCCATCTTGCCAGCCGACCCCCCCTCCTCACTCGCCGGCACCGCGCAGACCCAAAGAGAGTCTCACGGCCAATCCAGAGGCTAGATTGAGAAAGCAGGAAGTTCTAAGAGCCAATCAATGGTGAGTTACTATAGGACCCGCCCACTTCCTGCCAGACAACTCACCTAGCTGGCGGGGACCAGCAGAGAAAAAAGCGCTAAGGCTCGATTGGTCCAACGCCAATCAGTGGGAAAGCAACAAGTGGAAGCAGACCTGAGAGGAGGAGATTAGAGCGCATCGATCGCCCTAGTTTTGGCCCGCCGAAGCTCACTCATCCTGGCCTCTTGGAATGCCCTGTCCTTGTCCACTTGCCTGATTCGTCAATGCTTGAGTACTTCCAAGAGCCTTCCCTGGTCTTCCATTCCGACCTCAGCCCAGTATGAGATCTGCCTCTTCCCTCCCCCACAGCTGCCAGTGCCTTCCCGGACTCAACTACCCCGGGGCCCCCAGGGTTCTCTGCATCACACTCGAGTAAGACAAAACCCGAGCAGTGAGATACCTAGTTAGAACGCCATTTCCCTTGAGCTCACAGGACGATGCCCTTCCACCATCATCCCCTGGAGACACAAAGTACCCTGGGGTGTGGGGGAGTCAGTCTGCCTCCCCCGGAGAAGGGCTAACCCCATCCCGGACCCAGGGAGTCTTCAGCTTAGGAAGATTCGGTCTGAGCTTAGGAAGAACTGGCTTGGCTTCAACTGGAGCAGGCGGCCACCGGCTGCAAAGTTCCCTGGCAGGAGCTTCCAGGGCTTCTTTCTGCCATTAATCAGTGTGCGGGGATAAAAGAGGCCACTTTGGCAGAGGTGAAGGCTGAAGTCACAATATTCTGACAGCATGTCCAGGTTCCCAGAGCTGTGCTCCCTCCCGCCCTCCAAGTCCATGCCCCTCTGCCGGGGGACTACTCTGCGTGTCCTTTCTCAGCTAGGGTGGTTTCTTCCCAGGCCGGCTGCAGGGAATACCCACTACCAGCTTCCAAACTTCATTTAGAGGCCCCGGTGCCATAGACCCTTCCTGGTCCAGTCCTCCTCCCTACCTCTTGCTCTCACTAACCTGGGTGTATTATTAGCACCGTCTTCCCCCCAGCGGTGGAGAGCCCTGCCAGGGTCTGCAGCATACATACTAAATGCTCAGGAAATATAAGCTAATGGGTAGGATGGGTGGGGCAGGAGACAAGGCCAGACTAGAGCCACTGCCCAAGAAGCCAGGAGGACAGAACAGGAGGGAGATGGGGGCAGGCTCTGTCTTCTCTGGGGGCTATCCAAGGTCTAGGGGGCTCCAGACTGACCAATTCCTATGACAGTCTCTGTCTAGACCCTCAATCTTTCCCCCAGCACCAACGACAAATTTGGCCCCTGCCCAATGCTCAGGGCCCCTTCACTCCCCTGGTGGGACCTGCCTGGCACCAGGAAAGGGGCTTAGGGGTGATAGTGGCTTAGCCCTGCAGAGACAATGGGCCAGTCCTCTGTTCCCAGCCCCACTGCTCAAGTGGTCATCATTTGACTTGTTTGGACCTCAGTTTCTCCATTATAAAACAGGGGAATGAGGTGCTTGCTTCCTAAGGTTAAAGTCAAGGAATAATGTGAAGCAAGTGGGAGGTGGATCTGGGAAGGCTTCCAGGAGGAGGGGACCAACGGGGATTGTCTAGAGCTCCCAGGTATCTGTCGGGACAGAGGGCACTGCTCCCCTCAGTTCCTGAGGTATTTCAGGCTAGTCCCGCTGTTCTGTGACACCCCCCGCCCCCCAGCAGCCTTGTCCACAAACAATAGGAGCCCAAATGTGGCGCTTCTTGCTGTAAAGCGCAGAACAGCACCTGGCTACATGTGGTCATCTCGGTTGCTGCTACTATTATTACGGGTCGAAGGGCTGTGGCCATCCCCACACGGCCCGCGGACCCTCCCTCCCACCCCGCGGCCTGTCCCTCCCTGGAATAGCGGTAACTTCAGACAAGCAGGCTGTGTCCGAGGCGGATCCAAGCCAGAGCAAATCCGGAATTCTTGACCCCGATCATAGTCCCCGAGACACCGACAGACAGCTCCAGGGACACCGGTGGGGGCGGGGCTGCGGGGCGCCCTCCGGAGTCTCCCTGACCTCAGGCTCCTCCTCCCAATGGACTCCCCGCCCTTCGCACTGTCCCGGGAGAGGCGGGGCGGCGGCGGCCGCTGCCGCGAAGTGCAGGAAGCCGGGCAGCGGCTGGCGGGGAGGAGAAGGAGGAGCAAGCCCGGAGGGGGTCGAGCCGCGGACTTCCCCCAGTAGTACCGCGCCGCTCCGCCCCGGAGTGACGCCCTCCGCCCATGGGCCTGGCCCCGGGCAGCCGGCGGGCGGCGCGGAGGAGGCGGTGGCGGCAGGTGGCGCAAAGCTACGCCAGAGACGGGCCGGGCCATGGCCGCCTCGGAGCGGCTCTACGAGTTGTGGCTGCTCTACTACGCGCAGGTGAGCCCGCCCCGCCCCGCGCCCGCTGTGTCCCCAGCTCCGCGCGACCCACACCTGCTACACCTGCGCCCCGCGCTATTGGGGCTGCTTATGTGAGCGCGCGCGCCAAGCATACTATGGCACCGCACACACGTGTGCGCCCCCGGTCCGCCGGGTGCCTCTGACACTTAAACCTGGGGAACGACCCTCAGGCGAAAGCAGCGCCGCTTGAGTCGTGCCCGAGGAAAGGGCCCTGGGACTGGACGGCCGGACCCTCCCCCTTTTACAGATGGGGAAACAGTACAGGAGAGAACGAGATTTGCCGGGTCAGGAGAGGGAGGAAGGTGACAATTTGCATTTGGTCTGTCCCTCCTGTGGGCGCGACCCCGCAGGGTGGTCGTGGGGAACAAGTCTGAGAGGGGCTGGAGGTCCGGGCAGGCAGTGAGGAGGGGGGATTCCACCACAGGTCCGGCTTGAGTCACCCCGACCCTCCACCTGCGCGAATGAGTTGTGATAAGGGTGGCCCCACCCACCCTCATGCTCTGGGTGGACCCGGGGCCCCTCCAGGAGCCAGAAGAAAAGGTTTTGCCTTAGATGCTGAGGGTGGGGGCTTGGGAGTGAGTCCAGGAGTGATGTCTGAGAGGTAGGAGGGAGGCCCATTCCTCCTGAGCTCCCCACCCCTATTTCAGAGACTACCTCCAGTAGCTTCAGAAGGTGAGGGGGAGTGACTCTGCCTCTTGGTCCCCACAGGACTGAGAACTTGGTGTCCCCAAACTCTGTGTCTCACACACACGGACCCCCCCCCTTCTCCACCCACAGGAAGAAGGGATTCCAGGGTCATGCCCCACCCCCCAGCTTCACCCAGCACCACCCTCCTTCTCTGCACCTGCCTGGCATCATGCTCCTGGCTCAGGTGTGCCCTGGGCACAATAGACCATTGTGTGTCCCTCATCTGCTTGTCATTGGAGGGAAGTTCATGCTCAGACCAGCTGGCCCTTCATGAAGAAGCCAACTATCGGTCCCCCAGGGCTGCTGGCTGGGTCTGGGGACCTGGAGTCCAGTCCAGGCCACAGGGGTCACAGGCTCTTTAGTCTGCTCAGATTGTGAGAGTCCCGGTCTCTGGCAGGAGGCAGTGCATAGAGTAGAGTCCTCTTCAGTGTGACCCAGCACAAGCTCTTTGCGCCTCTGAGCCTCTACTTCCCTGTCTGTAAATTTGCCACAGCCTTGACCTCAGGGACAGCCTGGTCTTTGCAGAGGGATAGCCAGTGTGGCTGGTCCAGGCCAGGCCAGGCCAGAAAGCTCCCCTGGCCCCATTGGGCCCCCTCACCCCAGCCTGTCTCCAAGGGTTGGTCCTTGTAAAGAAGCAAAGTGTCCTGAAGGAAACCTGGCCAGCCCTCCTGCCTCGGATTGCCCCTGTGGCCATAGGCAGGTCCTTGGGTCTTGTTTCTTTACCTGGGACCAGGTGAAGGGATGTTGAGCCAGATGATGAGCCTGAGGAATGGATGTTAATGGTGTGTCTTCAGGCTGGGTGGCAGACTGCAGGGAGGGAGGGATGTCTTGGTACAGTCCCCTAGGACTGTACCTCCGGCATGATTGCCCACTGCTGCCCATTTTAGCTGAGCTCTGTCTCTGGTCAGCCCCTCTACCCCCTGAGGAGGTATTTAACACTGGTACCTGTGCTGGTCTCCCCCTCCCAGCTCCTCACCTCACGGGGCATAGTTGGGGCACAAACTGGCTGGTTGTGGCCTTGGAAGCCTGGGCAGGCAGGGGACAGCCTGGGCCCAGGCAAACAAATCCAGGATGTGAGTGCAAACCCGGGAGTTGGGTGGGGCCAGGCTGCCTGGGGAGAGGAAGCTCCAGCCAGCCTTCCAGCACTGCCTTCCTGCCCGCCTGGTCCCGCCTGGTCCTGCTCCCGGAACATCGTCCCCACCCCTCTATGCTGGGCTTCTTGGGAGGGGTGGCTCTGTGCAACCTTGAGCCCCCATAGGGACCCATTGGGGCGGAGGTGAGGTGAAGAGACAGAGTGCAAGGTAAGGGGGGTGGAACTGATAGAGGGTGTTAAGAGACCTGAGCAGGCCAAATGCCCAGCCAGGCAGCCAGAAGGCTCCCCCAACACCTGTACCCCTCCCTTCAGCCGTGAGAGCTGACATCAGCCAGCAAACCTGTTTCCCCAGTTGTTGGTCTGGGAGGGCGGGGACCCCAGGGAGTACTCCCCCCTTACTGCCCTTCCTCTTCCCTCATGGACCCTATGTTCAGACCCACCCACCTCCTACCTCTCCACCTCCTTCAGCCCTGCTCTGTTTGGGGTGGGGTAGGGGGGCACAGGAGAGGCAGGGGACTATGGGTGGCTACTAAGGGAGGGAGAAGGGAAGGGCTGGAGTGCCCCTGGACATCACTCTACTGGACTTCCTTGGGGTCCTGGTGGGGAAACGAAGGTAGGAACGTACCAAGGTGGTTGGATGAGTTTGGGCCAGAGTCAGGCAGAACTCCTGCTGAGCCTCCATCGTTGTGTACTCTCATCCAGGAAAGGCTTAGCCCTGTGGGCAGGCAGCTTTCGGCAGGTCTCCACCCTGGGACAGCAGGGCTGTTTCCTCAGCTTGGAGCTTTCTTTCTCCCATTCGAGGAGACCTTCCTTCCCTGTCTACCACACCAAGCTGGGTCCCAACTCCGGCACGCCCCCGTGTGAACCCTCCCTGTACTTGCCACTGCACTGTTTCAGGTACCTCTCGTTTAGTAGGTGCTTCTTGGGTATTGCTGAATGATGGGATTGAGGAGAGGGGCCCCAGGGCAGTGATCAGTCAGAGATGTGACCCAAAGGAGACTGTGGGAACAGGAACAGCAAGAGCATTGGGTTAGACCAGGGGCAAATTGTCAGGAGTTGGGGGGTGGGAGGGGGAAGGGGGAGAGGTAGCCAAGCCAAGGAGGCCTGGGAAATGGGTGGGGGCACCCAGAGAACCCTCAACTCACCAGGGCTTCCTCAGGGAGGGTGTGATGGGAGCAGGGCTTAGGAGGGGAGTGGGCAGATAAGGGGACAACAGCATCAGGCAGACTGGCAGTTGGGCAGCATGTGAAAGTTATACAAAATAGCATGCAAATGAGTGGCCCCTTTTTAGGCTAGAGCTGTGGTGTTGCTCAGCAGCCCCCCAGTGAAAAGGGGGCTGAAAGGCATTCAGTATCACAAAGTCAGGGCAGGACAAGCACTCAGGTTACAGCTGGGGAGCCCATGCTCTTCAAGGATGCCATTGAGGATTTGGTGGGTTCCAAGGAGGTCAGATCAGAGCTGGTATTGACCTTGCATCTGCCCACCCCACCCTAGTCCCTCCCCCCAACTGCTGAACTCTACTGTCTTATAGAAACCTTGGCCAGGCCCTCCGCCCCCTCTGGGACCTTAGCTGGGTCATGTTCCTTCCTGGTTCTGAATTTACCCTCTTGGAATGGGGATAAAGAAGGTGGAATAGCCTCCTGGGTGCTTGCCCCCTCAGAGGGGCAAGTCAAGGTTTCCAGCTCCTTGTCTTCATTACCGGAAACCCTGGTGGCGTAGTGGTTAAGAGCCACAGCCCCTAAACAAAAGGTCAGCAGTTCGAATCCACCAGGCACCCCTTGGAAACTGTATGGGGCAGTTCTACTCTGTCCTGTAGGGTCGCTATGAGTCAACAGCAACGGGTTTGGTTTTGTCTTCATTCCCAAGACAACTGAAGGGGGTAGGACCGAGGTGATGGGAAGATTAGCATAGAGCCCAGGATTGGGGCAGGGGTTGATAATCCCTGGAGTTGTTATGGCAACTGGGGGACTGATAGGGAAGTGTGGGGTACCCATGGAAACAGGTTGGTTACTATGGGGACCCTGGAAGGAAATCCTGGTTTCCATAGTAATTGAACAAGGGGAGGGTTAAGTCCTAGAGATTATTACGGTGACCAGGAGGTCCAACCCTTTCAAAACCCTCTCACCTGAGAGACTGACCTAGCCACCTGGGCACTCTGACCACTATCCTCAATTGTCTCTGCCCTGGCCCCATCTTCTTGCCTCATCCTTCAGCTGGCGTTCCTTCAAGTCTGACCTCCAGTCCTCCTGATGTAGCCAGAAGCCACCTTTGGTTTGTCATTGCCTTCCCCCTCTTGATGCTGAGTACGGAGGCCCCCAAGGCTGGGAGAGGCTATTCAGGACAGACCCCACACCACCCTGTCCCTTTTCTGCTTGCCTGGCCCTGGAGATGGGGCACTCACTACCACCTAGGCAGCTCTGACTGGGAAGAGTGACCTACCATTGAACTGCATCTACTGTCCCCGCCCGAGGGCCCACCAAAATATTCCACTTCCCCCACCTAGAACAGCCAGCTGAGAAATGCCCCAGGAGTGGCCTATGAGCCAAGGTCTGCCACTCACCTGTCATTCACAGAGGTGGGTGAGGAGGAGAATGCCAGGGGCTTGGGAAGGTGAGAACACCTGGATTTGGGGGTGGAACTCCCTCTCACCTTGCCCTTACCAAATGCTGGGTGAATGTAGCTCAACTTTTACCCATTAAGCGAAAGAAATAGTTTTAAAGAGGCAGCTGAGGAGGAAGGAAGCTCTCAAGTGTTAGAACCAGGACTGGACTCCAGAACCACTGATAACCCTCAACCACTAAGGGCCCCTGGGTGCCAGACAGGGGTGGGTGTTGGGAAAGGTGCTGGTCCTTGATGGGAGTATTTAGGCAGAGCAAACATGGAAAACAAAGCAGATGCAGGCTTGGGGGGCCATGGGGAGGCAGTGAGTAGTGCCCTTGGGCTGGGGTGGCCAATGGGTTTGGCAGGATGCCAAGGTTGGAGATGAGGTGGTGGCCACCCATGAAGGGCTTCAGATACTGGGGAAGGCTGTGAACTTGCTCTACAGATGGGAGCTTATGGTAGGGTAGGTGACTGGGTGGTGGGCAGTGATGGGGACTTGTCTCCTAGACACCCACTGTGTGCTAGGTGCTATTTAAGGACTTTTCATATGTTGCCCCATTGAGAGCTGTGGGTGAGATGGTGATGGGGTGGGGTGGGGGGTTTGAGGCAAGGCTTGGGCCTTGAGGTGAGGCACAGGGCAGTCCAGGGCTGACGTCAGGCTTGGGGTAGGATAAGCAGGGTCTGGGGACAGCATGGTGTCAGGGGCTTGGTCATAGGTGGTTGCAGCTCAGTAAAAAATGGCCTGTGGGCCCTTGTCTCCCTGGGAAACAGCTCCCCACACCCCCACCACAGCCACCTGTCCTCAGTTTTTCTGGGTTACCTCAGAATTTTGGGGAAGTGGCACTTCCATGCCAGGGATTGTTCAGGCCTAGCCTGCCCTTAGAAGCCCCGCCCCTCCTCCCCCCAGTGCTTTCTGAGTGCCCTCAGGGCTGGTTGGGTATGGATGTGGGATCCCTACAGGGATGACCATGAGACCCTTCCTCTCAGGGACATCAACAAGCCAACCCCACTTCCCATAGTCATCTCCACTGCCACTGGACAGCACTCCAAGCGCCCTGAGGAGGGCACAGCATGTATGGCTGCTCCTGACCTGCCCTCAGGGATGATGGCGTGGGGTTGGAACCCGGCCTAGTCAGGTTGGGGTGAAGGCTGGGCCAGCCCTGCCAATGGCAAGGGAGGGAGGAGCCAGCAGGAGTGGCACAGGGAGCCTGAGCACCACAGCCACCCCTTTCCTGCTCTGGACTCTGCACACAGCACTTTCATCATGCTTGAGGCCCCCTGCTCCTGCAGGGGCTCTGATACGCCTCAACACTGCAGCCTCAAGCCACCACATCCAGGTCAGAGCTGGGCTGAGGCCTCCAAGGGAAGAGAGGTGAGACCCACGGAGATGGGACAGCCAGCTACCCTCATCTCCCCCACCCCCCAGTGCTGTGCTTTACAGACCCCTCAGGCCTCCTCCAGAGCTCAGGACAGCGGCCTTGATTGCCCCACTCTTGAACCCAGCCCAACTCAAACCTGCTGGAAGTTTGTAGGACTGGACTGGCTGGGGGTGTGGCTCTAGGGAAGGAAAGTGGGAGTGTGCAGAGCCTAAGGGACCCGCCCAGGTCTAGGAGGGCTGGACCAAACGGCATGCCACAAGGAGTGTAGGGTGGGAGGTTCTTGCTCGAGTACTGAAAGCCCAAGCCACAGAAGGCACTGGGGATGGGGTGGGCAGAGGCCTGGACGGGAGGACCTAAATCAGAGAGGGAATGGGTGAAGAGGCTGGAAAAGCAGGCACTGGTTAGACTTGGGGCCTCAAATGCCACAATCAGCACCTGGGCCTTTATCCAGCAGGCAAAAATAACCTGTATTATGGGTGATTATGGGTGAGATATGATTGTGACTTGAGTGGGAATGGTTTTGGTGTAGACGAGAGGAGGATGGAGTTGGGAAATACTTGAAGGAAGACAGGGGTCTGTTGGGTCACTGAGGCAGGGGTCGGGTCGCATGGTCAGCTTGGACTAGCTGATCAGCAGCCATAAGTGGTGGTCCTGGCCTAAAACAAATGCCTGGTTTTCAGTAGCCTCAAAAGTGTAGCTGAAGCTGTGGTAGTGGATGAGCCATCCCCTCTGTGGCCTCAACTTCTCCCCTCTAATGGGAGGGGTTCAGAAGAAATGGTCCAGGAGTTCTGGCCAGCTCTGGCCTTTCAGGGTCTGAGCATTTTGGTTTCCTTGCTGGTTGGTGGGGAGGTGAGGTGCGCACAAGTGAGCAGGAAGGCTGGTAGCAGCAGAGGGTGGAGAGGTCAACAAAGGTGACAGGCATCCCAGTGGTGTAGACTGGCACATTGGTGGTCTCAGCTCCTCTCTGGGTTTCCTGGGCCTCAGATCTGTGCCAAAATGCACACGGAAGGAACCCAACCATGGGGAAGAGGACTGCTCTGCCCAGGTTTCTCATGGACCTGGCTCAAGTCTGCTGGAGTTCACCCCCTCCCCTGGGGCCCATTCAGACCTGGCCCTGTGGTCTGAACCCACAGGAGGCAAAAATTAGCTATTCAGCCAAAGGTAGTTGTGGACAGGGCTTCGAACTGGCTCATTCTGGTTCAAATTCCTGCTGAGGATTTGCATTTCTAACAAATTCCCAGGAAGTTATACATAAGAATCATTCAAGGACCCCGTTAAAATGTAGATTCTGATTCAGCATACCTGGCATGGAATTGCAAATTCTCAGCAGGGAACCTGTTAGAAATGCAAAGTTCTCAGCAAGGTTTCAAACCAGACCAAAGCCCTGGTTCTGGAGACCCTTGGGTATGAGTTCCTGGCACCTGTGGAAGAGCCTCACACCTGCTGGGTGCTGACTGTGGTGTGTTTCTTGCTCCTTCACCTTTCTCCAGCCTACACCCTGCCCAACTTCTCTGGCCCTGGCAAAGAAAGTTGCCCTCGGGTGGGGGCTCCAGATGGCGCCAGCAAGGTGTCTGGAGGGAATAAAGGAGGAGTTCATGTCTTTTTTTTTTTCATGTCCAGGCCATGACCCACCCCATACCCTGAGAAGGACTTAGATGTTTGGGCTGATGAGGGCCAAGCTAAGACTTACTCAGCTGTGTGTGCATCCCTGAGCAAAGAGACAGATGGACAGGGCCCCAGGTTGGAGAGTGGCAGGTGCCTGAATGAAGAGCACTATGTATGGCAGCAGGGGTCAGAACCCGTCCTTAGATAGGCCCCCACCCCTGGCCTCCAGGCCCTGCCCTCTAGCTTGCATGATTGGTGGTGGGTCTGCAAGCCCCGCCTTTCCATGCCCTAGCCCCGCCCCTCCAAGTCCAGGCCACACCCCCGGTGCCGCCTCCAGCAGCCTCCCTTGCTGAGCCCTGGGTGCCTCAGTAGCCCCCCCACATCCCTGCGGTCTGCCGGGAGGAAGCGGCCCCCCTCCCCCACCATGACTCTGCGCTTCCTGCTTGGGCCCGGGGCGGGAGGGGGCGGGAGGGGACGTTTCCCGTTTGCACCAAAGTTTCCCTGGCGGTGCCCAGACTCGGGCTCAGCCGCTGTCCCTCTTGCCCATGGAACCAGCTTTGGGGCCTGGGGTCCAGGTAACCCGCGAGGGTGGGCGGAGGTTCCTGGGGTGAGGCAGGACGCTCTGCCGGGATGCCAGGCCTGTAGGTGTATATGTGTGCATGGAGGGGTGTACGTGTGCATGGGTCTGCCTGTCCAGTGGTGCACATGCATGCTGGGATGCGCAGTCAAGGAAGGTTTCCTGGAGGCTGCCGCTGCTGAACAGGGAAAAGGTGCAGGCGAGGGCCAAGCCCAGGGCTTTGTGTGGGGAGTGGCTGGTGTGTGGGAGAACTAATTCAGCTCCAGCACCCTTGTAAGCCACAGCCACACCCCAGGCCGGTGCACACTCGGGCACCTCCCTGCCCATGTCAGGCCTGCCTGGATCCCCAAGGGTTAGGGAGGTGGGCATGGAGGCTGGGAGGAGAGATAGGGGGCCTGGAAGGAGTGGTCATTATGTCCCAAAATCCCCTGATGCTGACCTTCCAAGTTCCTGTCCTCTCCTCCCTCCTCCCTACCCACTCCTCACTTCCCCTCTCTCCCACCCCATACCCCAATCCCTAGCTGTCCCCTGTGCCCCCCTCCATTCACTCTCTGCTGTGTCATGTGCACCCCTTCTGCCCCTCACTGCTGTTGTCCTAACTCCTTTCCCTGCAGAAGGACCTAGGCTACCTGCAGCAGTGGCTGAAGGCCTTTGTGGGTGCCTTCGAGAAGAGCATCTCACTGTCCTCGCTGGAGCCGCGCAGGTGAGGCTGGAGCTACACAGAGGGCAGGAGCAGGGGGGTTGGGGGGTTCATGCCCCAGTGACCCTGCTCTCTGCAGGCCAGAGGAGGCAGGTGCTGAGGTACCACTACTGCCCTTGGACGCACTGCACGTGCTGGCCGAGCAGCTGGACCAGGGGGACCTGGAGCAGACCCTGCTGCTGCTCAAGCTCTTTATCATCCTCTGCAGGTGGGCCCCTGGCGTTCACTGGGGCAGGGGAGGGCGTGTGGAACCACCCAGAGGGAATGGGGGGTTGGCCCGGCACTGTGACCTCTCCCACCATCACTCTCCCAGGAACCTAGAAAATGTAGAAGCAGGCTGGGGCCAGGTGCTGGTGCCCAAGGTGCTGGCGCTGCTGACTGGGTTGGTGGCCGAGGTGAGAGGGCACCACCTTGGGGTAGGGAGGGCAGGTGGTAGCCACGGCCGGGCTAACTGCCCCTCCACCCTCTTTCCCACAACTGACCACAGTTGAAGGGATCAGCACCACGGCGGGAGGACCATGGGCCTTGTCTGGAGAGCGTGGCCCTGCATGCTCTGCTCCTCTGTGAGGGCCTCTTTGACCCCTACCAGACCTGGCGACGCCAGCATAGCGGGTGAGACCCAGACCACTGGCAGGGGACAGGGAGGAGGGTGGGGGGAACCTGGCTGTGCCAGAGGGGTGAGGGCAAAGGTGTAGAGGTGGGGTGGGCCTGTGTGCCAGCCTGTAAGGGGAGGAGGACAGAGAAGGGGTGAGCCTAGGCTAGTGGGTCATCAGTGCCTGGCCTCACCCCATCCCTGCCCATTCCCACTCCGCAGGGAAGTCATCAGCTCCAAGGAGAAGGGCAAATACAAGTTCCCTCCTGCTGTTCTGCCCAACGAATTCAGTGCCTTCTTCCGAGGTCAGGCCCCGCCCCTGGCCCCAGACCTGGGCCCCTTCCTGCAGTTCCCCAATCCCACACTTGCAGGACCTGACCCGGAGCATTGGTGGCTCCACACGGGGCTGGGAGAGCCACAGGGATTTGAGCAAGCTCCCTGAGGCCATGTTCAAGAGCAGAAGGAGGTTAAGGGCATGCTTAGGCAAAATGGATAATTCTTTCCTCGTTTGGTATGAGGACCTCCCATCACATGGGAGGTGGTACCCTCCCCACCCTTCTTGGGCAGCCTCAATTTCTTATCCCCTTTTCCTCCTATCCGGGTCCTTTCAGCTACTTGTGCCCCACCTTCATCTGAACCATCTTAAAACTCCCTCTGCCCTTGTTGCCTCCACCCAGTCTTCACCCTTCTTCAGGACAATGTCTATACTTGATGTCTCCACCTCCTGCCCCCTCACTCCCACTTGATCTCTGAGGAGCCCACCCCAGGACATCTCTGACCACCCATTCTCTGTGGTGACCCTCTTCTCCTAGGTCTCTGGGGGCATCTCCCCTCCTGGAACTGTCGTCCCCTCTCCAAACACTCAGTAGCGCCATGGGGTGGCACAGAGACACCGAGACACCTCATATCCCAATGGACCACTACTTTCTCACAGTCGTGCCTGCCCCTGTCTGAACAACATCCCACCCTGAGCCCACCTCAAGTCCTACCCCCACCTTTAGCTCCTGGCCTCCATTCTCCCCACTGCCTGGGTACTTTTCCAAAAACAAACTAGATTTTCTTACTCCCACTTTAAATCCCTTGTTGGTGGCTCATCACCCTCAGGATCAAATCCTTCTCCTCTCCACAGCCTTCCTTTCTAGTGCCACTTACTCTCTGCACCCCAGCCATGCTCCCATCCTCTCCTCTCATTCCTAGAAAGTAACAAGCTATCCCACTGCAGGGTCTTTGCCCAAACACTTCCTTCTCCTTTCACAGGCCTTATCTCAAAAGCCTTGTTCCCAAGGAGGCAGCCCCCCATCCCACGTGAATTGAGCCACCCCTGCTCCTGATTCCCCCGACAACCCCCATGTGACCCAGGGCTGGTCCCTTCTGTTCTCCGGGTTTCAGTCTGTGGCCTGACCTCCTGTCCAGCTTTGCTGGAGCCAGGCCAGGTGGCCCTCCCACATATGAATCTGTGAAAGCCCCTAGAAGTCCCCAGCAGGGGTGCAGGAGGGGGAGGGAGGCCATCTGCATAGTAGACACAGCAGGGTTCCCAGAGCAGGGGGGGAAAGAGGGGGCGGGTCCAACTCTCACAGGGGCAGAGGGAGCAGATTTACATCTGAGAAACTAATTCTGGGCCACCTTGGGGAAGCACAGGATGTCTCACCTTGGGCCCCCCTCCCACTCTGGGGCTTAAGGATCTGGGGAGCTGGCTAGGCCCTCAAGGCAAGACCACATTCCCCTGAAGCCCCCCAGAAAAGGGCCATGTCCCCCTCAGACTTGCCGGCATGGCACCGTGACTCCTTAGACCCCTACATGGTGGGACCATGAATGGCCCCTCAGAGACTTCCCAGGGCAGAACCAGGCCTCCCCCCTCAGACTGGGTCTCCCATCCCTATTACTTGTCTTGCCCCCCCACTCAGGGCACCCACTTCCTATGCAATCCCCTGAGTCCACACCCCAGCCACCTTGGTGACATTGTCCTTCCCTGCCCTGCCCTCCCCCGACCCAGAAAGCCTGCAGGATGCGGATCGCCTGCCTCCCATTCTGCTGCTGCGTCTTGTTCACCTCTTTGGTGCTGTCCTTGCAGGAGGGGAGGTAGGTTGGGATATAAGCCTGTGGAGTGGAGGGCGGGTGCCTCAGGTTCTCTTAGCTGGGTGAGCCCTGTGCCTACTGCCCTTCTCTGCTCACACTTGCAGGAAAATGGGCAGATGGCTGTGAGCACTGGCTCTGTGCAAGGCCTGCTGAGTGTGGTGCGGGGCTGGGGTGGTGAGCCTGCCCAGGACCCCCGCCTAGTGCCCCTGGTGCTGGAGGCACTGGTGGGTGCAGTACATGTCCTGCACACCAGCCGCGCACCTCCCCGTGGGCCAGAGCTCCGTGCCCTGCTCGAGGGCTACTTCCACATCCTTAATGCCGACTGGCCGACTAGTCCGAGCCCAGGGCCTGAAGAGACACTTGTCAGTCTGCGGGTCAGCATGCTTGGTGGGTATGAGCTTCTGGGCTTTTGAGGTGGGGGCACTGGGAGAAGAAGGCCCAAGCAAAGATGGAAAGGCTGGACTAGGCAGCCTGGGAAAAAAGGTTTAGAGCTGCCTGGAGGTGCAGGGAGAGGGATTGGGCAGGACCTGACCCTTGCCCTCTCCATAGATGCCATCCCCATGATGCTGGCATGCAAGGACCGGCCAGTACTGCAAGCCACCTTCCTCAGCAACAACTGCTTTGAACACCTCACTCGCCTCGTCCAGAACAGCAAGGTAGGTGGGACCCATGCTGGGGGTGGAGGGCATGGAGCCAGAGCCTGGGGAAGCACACCTGGGTACCCAGCTGAGTGTGCATGAGCTGGCCCCAGCTGGGGCTTTGTGACTGGTGAGATTATCTATAGTTCAGTGGGAGGGCTGGGGCGTAGATGAGGGCTTGTCCTCTAATGCTTCTGTAGGAGCTGGGCCTGGGGCTCAGGACGGCTCTGCACCCTATGGGACGGGGTGGTGTGGAAGGATAGGAGCTGCCCTGCCCTTGTTTCCCTTTCCCAGGCCTAAGTACAGGGCCAGGAGGAGGCCCCAGTTGCTTATGGATGCATTGCCCACTCCTGCCCACTCATCTGCCCCCTGACTCCACCCATTTGAGCAGGGCGTGGGTGGCTCAGCTCCCCTACTCTTCCCTAGTGCCTGGAGGGGCACCTGGCCTGGGACTCAGGGCTCACACTTCCATCTGGGGCACAGCCCTGGCGGCTGCCCCATCCTGCTCTAACCCCACCCCTCCCCTATCTCCCTCCTCTTCTCTCTCCTCTATCCCCTCTACCCTGTGCCCCCCGACAGCTGTATGTGCAGGCCCAGGTGCCCCCTGAGGGGGACAGTGACCTGGCTACCCGGTTACTGACCGAACCCGATGTCCAGAAGGTACCACCCAGGGGCTGGCCAGCTCAGGCACCCACCTCCCTGGGGCACCCACCCCCTGCGGCTCCTTGCTGAGCCTTCCTTGCACTACAGCAGGGGGTGAGCAGACGTGGGTACGGCCTGGTGTGGCCTAGCAATGGGGGTGGGTGCCTCATGCTCTCTCACCCTCCTTCCAAGTCCCCAAGGGCACGAGGTGGCCTGTGCCCTGCCTGATGCTCGTATTGGGAGCTGGGGTTTGGCTGCACCAGACTAGCAGGAACCTTCGAAACTTCCAGCCAGCTTTTCTCAGGTGGGAAAACTGAATCCCGAATACTCAGGAATTGGGGTGCAGTCTTCCACAGAGAAGGGGGTCTTTCTGTGGCTCCTTGCACCTTAAGTAGGTCACTGGGAGTCCCCGTCCTCTCAGATGTGCTCCCTCCTCACCTTGCATGGGGCTGTAGGAGGCTGCAGGACGACAGTGTGGGGGTCCCCCATGGGGCACCATCTCTCTGTGGTGGCTCAACTCCTGGGCCCTGACCTCCAGAGCCCTTGCCCTGGTCTTGTCTCCAGGAAAGCACCACGTGTCCCCTGCGCTTGACCATTTTCTGAGACCCTGCATGTCTTTTCTGTCGTGTTCAAAGAAGGCAGGGCAGGGGCAACACCGCTTTGCTCTTATGGATGAGGAAACTGAGGCCTGGAGGGAGGAAGAAGTTTACCTGAGGTCACTTGGGGAGTTGGGCCAAACTGGAACCAAAGTCTCCATGGGGCTAAAGCATGGCCCAGCATCTGCTGACAGACTCCCCAAGCCCTTGTGACCCCTCATCCTTCACAGTGGGGCAGTGAGCAGCCTGCCCTGCTGCCAGGCTCAGCCGGGGTGAGCTTCAGTGTGCCCGCCTGGATCTATGGGGCATGGGGCAGGGTAGACTCAAAGGTTTCGAAGGTTCTTCTGGTTCTAACATCCTGTGATTGGCTGTCTCTAAATCCCCTGACCCCTGTCAATCATCACGGGTGACGGGGCACTCGCTGGCCTGCCTGCACTGCACGTGTATATATGGCTTGGGGGGATGAGTGGGGACTGGGGCCCATAAGCCCACCAGGAAATGATGGGGTGGAGGGAGCTGCAGTGAGAGTGTTCTCTGTCCATCTGCCTTCCCCAGCCTTGGTTTCTTCTCTGGCCTTTTTGTTAGAGTGGGCCTTGTGGAGCTGTCCAAAGGGCCTCTGGCCCAGGATGAGGGTCATAGCAGCTGGGGTGAGGAGTAGAGGGCCTGGTGCCCAGACAGGGTTGCTGATCCACTCCTGCACCTCCAGGTCCCCTAGCTCAGCTGTCTGCCTGGGGCCTGCATTCCTGGCTATGTACCCCTTTTCCTGAAGGGAACTGCCAGCTGTCACAACCTGGCCTTTCCTAACTGCCCCTTTCTACCCCAAGGTCCTAGACCAGGACACAGATGCCATTGCAGTCCATGTCGTCCGGGTGCTGACTTGCATCATGAGCGGCTCCCCCTCGGCCAAGGTGACCGTACAGCAGTTTGGTTGTGGTAGGGGTGCGGGTGGAAGTGAAGCTGACCTCATGTTCCCAGAACTGACCTGGTCCTGGGCTATGAACCCTGCTCCCTGAAGCAGAGCAAGTGACCGTCCTACTACCCTCCAGGGGGCAGCTCAGCTCACTGAGCAGGCATGCTCACCGGTCAGTCATGGGAGTTGGGTAGCCTGGGTCAGGGCTAGGTTGAGGCAAGGATACTCATGGGCTGACCTCTGTCTGCAGTCTTCTGAGGTGGCCCCCACTAGCACTGAGACACAGAGGCAGAGCCAGGCAAGGGGTCTCTGAAAGACGAGGAGACCCTCTCCAGGGGTTTCACGTGGTGTGAGTTTGCCATAGGGCCTGCAGACAGTGATACCCACCTGACACTTACTGTGGCCCCCACAATCGTGCACAGGAGGTGTTTAAGGAGCGTATCGGTTACCCTCAGCTGCAGGAGATTCTGCAGAGCCACGGCGCCCCCACCCATCGGCTGCTGCAAGAGCTGCTCAACATGGTGAGGGCGGGGATGGGGGGTGAGGGCCCCCAGGGCAGCCAGTCTGGTTTCGGTAGGTGCCAGGGCCCCCACAGAAGGTGAGCTGTCCACCTGCAAGGGCCATGCTGACTGTGGCCAGTACACAGTGTGACCCGTGGCCCAGCCACACGTGTCAGCCTCACTGGGGTGAGGACTCTGGGCTGCATGGGGTCCTGGAAGCCGCTGCATCTTTACAAGCTCCAGGATCATCCTGGGGACATGCAGTTGGGATTAAGCTGAGGCTCGAGGCAGGGGAAGTCAACAGTGCTGAGGGACTGTGGCTAGTGATGGTCATCCGTGTGCCCCTCTTTCCTGAGGCTGAAGTACCACCTGTGAGTGGGGCGGGATGGGGTGATGCTTGTTGCTTTCTCCTGCTGTAGACAAGTAAACCGAGGCGGGAAGTCCCACTGTTGGCAGGGTGGCCTGTCCTGTGCCACAGTTGGCCAGGGACTGTCACAGTCTCTCCATCCACAGGCTGTGGAGGGTGACCACAGCACGTGTCCACCGCCACCAATCCGCAACGAGCAGCCGGTGCTGGTGCTGATGCGGTGGCTGCCGTCACTGCCTACGGCAGAGCTGCGGTTCTTCCTAGCACAGCACCTCTGGTGGCTCTGCGACAGCTGCCCTGCCAGCCGTGCCACCTGTGTGCAGGCTGGCCTGGTGGGCTGCCTGCTGGAGACTCTCAATACGGGGCGCACCCTGGGGGCCCGTTGCCAGGAGCAGCTGCTGGCACTGCTGCAAGCACTGGGCAGTGTGTCACTGAGGCCCTTGGAGCTGCGTCGTCTGCTACGGCCCCCACCGGGGCTGAACTCCGGGCCAGGCGGAGCTGAGGCTGAGAATGCCCGGCACGCGGGTGCCATCATCCGTGCATTGTCAGGCATGGCCCGGCACCAGGGTCCCGCCCGCGCCCTACGTTACTTTGACCTCACACCCAGCATGGCTGGCATCATGGTGCCCCCTGTGCAGCGCTGGCCTGGACCTGGCTTCACCTTCCACGCCTGGCTTTGTCTGCACCCTGCAGCTGTAGTGCCTGCCCCGGTCACCACCCGGCCACTTCAGCGAAAGCAGCTATACAGGTGGGTGATAGCCAGGACCCAGGGACATGGGAATAGGAGAGCGAGCAGGCGTAACTGGCATGGCCTGCCCCCAGCTTTTTCACCAGCAGCGGCTCAGGGTTTGAGGCCTTCTTCACGGCGGCTGGGACGCTGGTGGTAGCCGTGTGCACCCGGAAGGAGTACTTGACCATGAGCCTGCCCGAGGTGTCTTTCGCCGACTCAGCCTGGGTGAGCCCCTCTCCTGCTCATGAGGTGCAGGAGGCATGGGGGGGCGGGTGCTGAGCCCCACCCCACAGCCTGATGGCATGGCCTCTGTTCTAGCACTGTGTGGCCATCGTCCACGTGCCTGGGCGCCGGCCCTTCAGCCAGAACCTAGTCCATGTCTACAAAGATGGCCATCTGGTCAAGACAGCACCCCTTCGCTGCCCCTCCCTCAGTGAGGTGTGTCAGGCAGGGTTTGGGAGCCTGGGGGTTGGTAGGGAGACTTGGAGCAGAGTGGGCAGGGTGGGGCCTAGAGTCCCTGTGTGTCCTCCCCCGCAGAACTCAGACTTCACGGTCCAAGGTCTGTGTAGCTGTGGGGTCCCTGAGAGGGACTAGATGCAGGTGGAGCCCCAGGCTTTGCTGTGCCCTAACCACTTCCCTGCTCCCGGCTCTGCAGCCCTTCTCCTCCTGCTGTATCGGTTCTGCTGGACACCGCACCACGACCACCACCACGGGGCTGCCTGAGCCACCAGTCCCTGCTGCCTTGGCCCACGCTCACCCCTCACTCACCCGTTCCCAGTCAGTCCCGGCTTCCACAGGGCTGGGCTGGGGGTCCGGGCTGGTGGCCCCCCTGCAGGAGGGCAGCATCAGCTCCACCCTGGCAGGCACACAGGACACTCGGTGGGGAAGCCCCACGTCCCTAGAGGGCGAGCTGGGGGCTGTGGCCATCTTCCATGAAGCCCTGCAGGCAGCACCCCTGCGGGTCCTGTGCACCCTGGGTATGCAGCACCTTCCACCCTGCCTGCCCCAGCCCCTAATCCATTGTCCGCAAGACCCAGGTGGTTGGGACTTGTAAGGTGCCCAGACCAGGCACTAGGGTACCAGGGAGGGGAAGGCATCTCTAGAGGTCTGTCCTCTGGTCAGACAAAGAAGAGACAGGTTCTGGATGGGGTTTGGCCAGAGGCCCAGCCAGGTCTGAAGCCCCTGCCCACCCCCAGGGCCGAATGAGATGGCACCCTTCAAGCCCGAGGGTGAACTACACGAGCTTGCCACCAAACTGCTCCTCCATTACTCACCTGAGGTATGGGGGTGGGGGCGACTCCCGTACCCCATCTGCCTGCCCCCTCCTCCACTTGCCCCTGCTGATCTGCTCACCCCCCTTGCCCCTAGGCCTGCAAAAACAACATCTGCCTGGACCTGTCCCCTGGCCATGGGCTGGATGGTCGCCTGACAGGCCACAGGGTGGAGACCTGGGATGTAAAGGTGCCTGTGTGTGCATGTGTGTACAAGAGGCACATGTGTGTACGGGGCAGGCGGGGAGATGGGGCTGTGTCCTGGGAGGGCTCCCTGGATCTGGGTTCCCAGGCTAAAGGGTCTGAGGGGTGGAGCAGGGCCCAAGTGGAGTGCAACAGGAGCCTGGCTGGGCGCTGCCCTCTCACTACTGCCCCCTGCCCCCAGGACGTGGTAAACTGCGTGGGGGGCATGGGTGCCCTGCTGCCCTTGCTGGAGCGAGTGGCTGCGCAGCCTCAAGAGGCTGAGGCAGGCCCAGCTGAAACACATGACCTCGTGGGGCCCGAGCTGACCTCTGGCCACAGCACCCAGGGCCTGCTTCTCCCACTGGGCAGGTCCTCAGGTAAGTATCCTGGGCACCTAGACTGGGAAGGGGGCAGTCTCAGCATGATGGCAGGGAGGGGAGGACTGGTGTGCTTGAGGTCTCTGAGGCCACCATTAGGCCCTTGACAAACACCTGTCCCCGTCCTGGTGGCTGGCAGAGGAGCGGATGGAGAGGAACGCAGTGGCTGCCTTCCTGCTGATGCTGCGCAACTTCCTGCAGGGCCACACCGTGAACCAAGAGAGCCTGGTGCAGTGCCAGGGGCCTGCCATCATTGGGGCCCTCCTGCGCAAGGTGGGGCCTGGTGGGACAGGTGACGGGGGCTGCCCTGCCTGACCAAGGGGACTGGGTGGGTGACCAAGCAGGGTGAACCTGATGCCTTGTCTGTCAGGATGAAGTTCCCAGTAGAGGGAGTGTTCGAGCAGGGCCTTGAAAGGCGAGACAGGGCTTGCCTGAGAGGGTCTGGGGAGAGGGCATTCCCAGCAGAGGGAATGGCACAGAAAAAGCCCAGCCAGGTCAGGGCAGAGGACCAACACAGCAGGCTGAGGAGCTTGCACTTGGGAGGCAGCAGGGACCCACCAAGGGTTTGGAGCAGGGCAGCCGTGGTCATGTGTTTGCCTGTCTGCTTGTGCAGGGAAGGGTGGAAGCTGGGAGACCTAGATGGCATGCAGGTGAGGCGCTAACATCTCACCCCGCTCCATCTCTCACCCAGGTCCCAAGCTGGGCCATGGACATGAACGTGCTCATGTCCACCCAGCTGCTGATGGAGCAGGTGGCGGCCGAGGGCTGTGGGTCCCTCCTGTACCTGCTCTACCAGCATCTGCTCTTTAACTTTCACCTCTGGACCCTCAGTGACTTCGCTGTGCGCCTTGGTGGGTGAGGGCACATGGGTGGGGGATGGTTACAGGAGGGGTGGTGGGGGTTCTGAGAAGTTATAACCTTGCCCTGGGCCTCTGAGGAAACATGGCCCAGCCTTGGAAGGTCTGACAGGGGCATGGCCCTGTCCTGGGGGGCCTGAGGGAACCCAGCTCAGACTGTGGGCCTGAGTCCCCTGCTGATGTCCACTCAGGCCACATCCAGTACATGTCCAGCATAGTCCGTGAGCACAGACAAAAGCTGCGGAGGAAGTACGGGGTCCAGTTCATCCTCGACGCCCTGCGCACCCATTACAGGTGAGGCTGGTTGGGCAGGAGGGCCGTGGGGAGCTGACATAGTAGCCTCTGACCTTGGGGACAGGGCGCTTCTCCTCCTCAACTCACCTGCCCACTCTCCCTGTTCTCTCCCCTGTGCTCCTTCTGCTGTGCTGGACCTGGGTGGGTGTGCCTGCTGGGACCGGCCCAGCCCACAGCGGGAGCGCCCCCTTGTGGCTGACGACCTGCACACGGTGCAGACCTCACTCCTGGGCCTGGCTCGGGAGTTCCTGGTGCGGAGCTTCTCCGCTGATGACATGCAGGTCGTGCTGAGCTTTCTGGCTGCCGTGGGTGATGATGGCCTGGTAGGCTGAAGGTTGGGAGAGGGTGAGGGTGAGAGTGAGAGTGAGGGTGAGGGCTGGCGTGTGGACCATGTGTTGGGGCCCAGCCTAGAGTGAGACTTTGCATCCCCAGGTGGTGAGCACACTGGACCTGTTACTGGCGCTGCTGCAGGGTTCACTGGCACAGGAGCCGCTGGCTGCCTTCCTGCTGGAGCCTGGGAACCTCGAGGTGCTGCTGGCACTGCTGGTGCGGCCAAAGTCATTGCCCCTGCTGCCCGACCGAGTCTGCAAGGTACACCCTGCCCACCCCCACCGCTGGCATCCCATTCTCCGTGGCTCCTGCCTGGGCTCTGGGCGGGGAGCACTGCAGGCCTGGGGCCAGTGGATGAAGCTGCCTTTTCAGGCCCCTCTTGGAGCCGCACGCCTGTGTGGTGACTTCCCCTCCTACAGTAAGGATACCCCCCCGTAACACCCACACAGATCCTGCGCAGACTGCAGCAGAACGAGCGCTTACCCGAGCGGAGCCGCCAGCGGCTCCGACTGCGGGAGTGTGGCCTCCAGGGCCTTGTTGCCTGCCTGCCCGAGGGCACCGTTTCTCCGCAGCTCTGCCAGGGCCTCTACAAACTGTTCCTGGGGGCAGGTACAATCTGGTTGGGGCCAAGAGGCAGGCTGGGTGAGGGGCTGACATCCATGCAGGAAACAGGGCAGGTGGGGATAGGGAAGGTGGCAGTCGAGGGGCCAGGGCTGAGCCAGCAGGGGAGCTAAGCACCCCCACTGAGGTCAGTCCCTCAGGCTCCCTCTGCTGTCCTCCCAGATTGCCTGAACCTCTCAGATCTGATGGCTGTGGTGCAGCTTTCCCTCCAGGCTGACCTCAGTGTCCGCCTGAACATTTGTCGCCAGGTGAGTGTGGGAGGTGAAAGCTCGGGGGGTGGTGGGAAGCTTCTACTCTCAGGACTTCACTTCGTCTGCCTGTGTTGGGGGGGTCTCTAGAGGCCTCCCCTGCAAAGACCCCAGGATAAGGGTCTAAAGGCAGGCATCGAATGAGTTCCTCCCTGCTGTGCTCTGACCCGGCAGCTCTTCCACCTCATCTACGAACAGCCAGACATAGTGCGGCTTCTGGCCCGCCAGGCTGGCTGGCAGGACGTGCTGACCCGGCTGTATGTCCTGGAGGCCACCATGGCTGGTGCTCCCCCACCTTTTCCACCAGAGCTACCCACCTCCCCCGAGCCAGCCCTGCACAAGCCACCCAATGAGTCACCTGCAGAGCCTTCTGACGTTTTCCTGCCCTCAGAGGCCCCCTACCCTGACCCGGATGCCTTTTATCAGGCTCTCTCCCCATTCTGCACGCACTTTGACCTGGGCCTGGAACGGGCCAGTGTGGGCTCTGGCAACACTGTCGGTGGCAGCAGCAGCAATGGGACTCTAACCCCAGCTAGCCAGCCTGGCACACCCTCCCCACTGGATGGGCCCCGGCCCTTCCCTGCTGCCCCCGGCCGTCACAGTTCCAGCCTCTCCAATGTGCTAGAGGATGGCAGCCTCCTGGAGCCCACTGTTAGTGGGGATGACACCTCAAACACCAGCAACCCTCAGGTGAGGCGGCACCACCCCTGCTGCGGGGTGCTACATACCACCCAGGAGAGGAACTGTGGAATACAGGGCTGGCAGTATAGCCTTTCCAAAGCTGTGACCCAGTTCAACACCAGCTCTGGAGCTGCCACTTGAGCACAGTGCTGCCCCTTGTCATTCTCACCCGCAGTGTATTCCCAAGTGGGGTCCCGGAACAGGACGGTCATGCCAAACCAGTATGGGGTGTCAGCCAGGCTTCTCAAGGGCCCCCAAGACAACCTGTGGGGCAGAGACCATGCAGAGCCTAGGGAAGCACAGCAAGGGTCCTGGCTTGGGCTCTTGGGCTTGGGGGAAGGTCTTTGCTCATTCTATGGGGTTCTTCTAGAGAATTCTGAGACAGTTCATAGGATGAAGACTGCAGGATAATTTTGTGAACTGCCTCATCTTCCCCTGGGAGTCCACTGAGACCCTAGGATTCTCCCATCAATTCAGACAGTGGCTGAGGCCCCTACACGGTTCTCCCAGGCCCTCAGCGCTGAACGCTTTGCCTCCTGCTGTCCCTACTAGGGAGTGGGCAAGGGGTGCTGAGCGGGGATAGTGTAGGGGTTTGCCTGAGTCCTTCCCTCCCCAGCCCAGAGCCCACACCCCCTGACCTGTGCCCACAGCAAACCTCTGAGGAGGAGTTGTGCAACCTGCTAACCAACGTGCTGTTCTCAGTGACGTGGCGGGGTGTGGAAGGCAGTGATGAGGCTGCCTGGCGGGAGCGGGGCCAGGTCTTCTCGGTGCTCACCCAGCTGGGGGCCTCAGCCACGCTCGTGCGCCCACCTGACTGCATTAAGCGCAGGTGAGAGGGCAGCTTGGGAGGGCAAGGAGCCTAGAGAAGCCTGGGGGCAAGGAGGTCAGTCAGGTAGACACCTGCATCCCTTACCCACCCACAGCCTCCTGGAGATGATGCTAGAGTCAGCTCTGACCGACATCAAGGAGGCCTCGATGGGAGTCCTGGCCAGCCTCACTCAGCAGGCACTTTGGCTGCTGCGCCTGCTGCAGGACTTCCTGTGTGCTGAGGGCCATGGAAACCAGGAGCTGTGGAGTGAGAAGGTGGGGCGGCTCAGAGCGGTGTTACCCACGTGAGCACCCGTGGAACATCTGCAGCCTTGGGGTGGGGAGGTGGATGAGTACACTCATGCAGACATGGGTGCCCCAGTGTCAGAGCACTGGGCTGAAATGAATGCTTGTGGACACAGCTCTGTGAGCATGAACTTGCTATGTGTGCAAACTCTCCTTGCCCTACCTGTTCCCCAGCCCAAACCTACTCTTGACTCTCTCCGCATGGGCTTCTGGCCTTGCCTGGTAACATTTGCTGGGAATATGTCATGTTGGCAGCTTTTGGAAGGTGTGTGCACCTTGCTTGATCGCCTGGGGGCCTGGCCACACCTGACCAACGGCACAGGAGATCTCCGGGAAATGGCACAGATTGGCCTGCGCCTGGTGCTTGGCTACATCCTACTGGAGGACCCTCAGGTGAGCGTGCTGTTGGGGAAGGGGAGGAAGAATGGAAGAGACAAGGAGGGGGTGATGGGTGTCAGGAGCTCCAAGAGAGGTGGGGATGCCTCTACACCCCCCTTTTTCCCACAGCTGCATGCCCAGGCCTACGTGAAGCTGCACGCCCTGTTGCAGACCACAGTGCCAGTGCGCCGTGAGGAGGCCTGCTACGTGCTCTCCAAGCTGGAGGCGGCACTGGCCAGGGCACTGAACTCCTCCTCTGAGACAGCCACCAGGGATGCTGGGCCCCCAAATTCAGCCGCTGCAGCTTCAGAGCGCTGCTCATGGCTGGTGCCGCTGGTGCGCACGCTGCTGGACCGTGCCTACGGGCCACTGGGGCTGCAGTGGGGGCTCCCCTCCCTGCCACCCACCAATGGCAGCCCCACCTTCTTTGAGGACTTCCAGGCCTTTTGTGCCACACCTGAATGGCGTCTCTTCATCGACAAGCAGGTGCCCAGAGGTGAGGGCAGGGGAAGGGAAATGGGAGGCGGGAGTCCACCTTGAACACCCGTCTCTTCTCCCTGCCCAATCCTCCAGGTGCAGCCCACCATGTCGCAGTTCGAAATGGACACATACGCTAAGAGCCACGACCTCATGTCGGGCTTCTGGAATGCCTGCTATGACACACTCATGAGCAGCGGGCAGCGGCGCCAGCGCGAGCGCACCCACAGCTGCCAGGCCTTCCAGGTGTGCGGCCCAGGGTGGGGCCTGCTCCACACATGTGCCCGGCAGAGGTGGCTGACTGGACAGTGGAGAAATGGGGGCAGGACAGGCAGTGGCCAGCAAGACTGACCCACTCCTCTCCCTCCCATCCCTCAGGAGCTGGTGCTGGAACCCGCACAGAGGCGCATCCGCCTGGAGG
The DNA here is from genome assembly GCF_030014295.1 of Loxodonta africana. Lineage (NCBI taxonomy): Eukaryota > Metazoa > Chordata > Mammalia > Proboscidea > Elephantidae > Loxodonta > Loxodonta africana. Next base: position 25,905,316 of record NC_087363.1, on the reverse strand, counting down.
GGCTGCGCTACGCAGCTGCCATAAAGCAACAGGCAGCCCAGCACTCCACCGCCCTGCTTCACTGGGGGGCGCTGTGGCGCCAGCTCTCCAGCCCCTGTGGGGCCTGGGCGCTGAGGTGGGCCGGTCTTGGGGCAGAGCAAGGGTCAAGGGGCGGGGCTTCGTAGGTAGGGATGGAACCTGGAGAGCCAGCCTGCAATTGCAGTGGGGCCTGGGTGGGTCACTGAGGGCCAGGAGAGACGAAGAGTCTGCAGCCCTCTACCCTCCCTTGACCGCCACTGGGGACATACCCACAGGGACCCTCCCATCCCCCGCTGGAAGCTGTCCAGCGCCGAGACATACTCCCGCATGCGTCTGAAGCTGGTTCCCAACCATCACTTTGATCCTCACCTGGAAGCCAGTGCCCTTCGTGACAACCTGGGTGAGGGCCTGTGCTGAGCTGGTTCCACCCAACCTCGTATGCCCCTCCTGCTGAATTCTGGCTGAGCACCCTTTCTCCCACTGCAGGGGAAGCCCCCCTGACACTCACTGAGGAGGCCTCGCTGCCTCTGGCAGTGACCAAGGAGGCCAAAGTCAACACCCCACCTGAGGAACTGCAGGAAGACCAGCTAGGCGAGGATGAGATGGCTGCGCTGGAGACGGCGTGAGTGGGGCTGGGAGCTGGCCTACAGTCGCTGGAGAGGTCTGACGGGGGGTGGACAAGGGGTTTGCAGTTCAGATCTCTGCTCCAGTGCGTGGTGCCTGCTGTGGGATGGACTCCCCAAGTCTGTTTGTCCTACTGCCAGACTCAGCGTCCTGAAGGAACTGACGAAAATTAGGCAGTGGAGTTTGGGAGAGTCTCCCAGCAGCGTTGATGGTTGCTCTTTGGCCAGGCACCTAAAAGAGGACTGAGAAACAGACTGGACTGGGAATGGGCAGGGGCTGGGCTGGGGAAGTACAGGAAGGGCAAGATGTTCAGAGGTTGGGGGGAGGGAGGGTGGGACCTCAGGCAGTGGGTGCTGGGCAGCTCCTCCTAGAGGCATGAGTATGTACACCTCATGCCTGGTTGATGCTCAGGGAGTATAGCTCTTGGGTGTGCTGGGTGGGGGTCCCATAGCCCAGAGCATGAAGTGGGTGCTGGTCCCTAGGATGGAGGCCGCGGAACTGGATGAGCAGCGAGAGAAGCTGGTGCTGTCAGCCGAGTGCCAGCTGGTCACGGTGGTGGCTGTGGTCCCAGGGCTGCTGGAGGTGACCACACAGCATGTGTACTTCTACGATGGCAGCTCTGAGCGTGTGGAAACTGAGGAGGGTGCGGCCTGGTAAAGCGAGATGGGAGGATGGCAGGGTTCTGGGACAAGTGACTCCCAAACCCACCACTCGTCTCCGTAGGTATCGGTCATGACTTCCGGCGCCCGCTGGCCCAGCTACGGGAGGTACACTTGCGGCGTTTCAACCTGCGCCGCTCGGCACTTGAACTCTTCTTCATCGATCAGGCCAATTACTTCCTCAACTTCCCTCGCAAGGTGGGTGGGACCCCAGCCTCATCCCCTTACCAGTCCCTGAGCCTGCCCAACTGCAGCTCAGCCCCAACCCTGCCCCATCCCACCCTACCCCACACCCAGGTACGGAATCAAGTGTACTCATGCCTCCTGCGTCTACGGCCCCCCACCCAAGGCTACCTAGGCAGCCGCTCACCGCAGGAGATGCTGCGTGCCTCAGGCCTTACCCAGGTGACAGCCTAGGTGTTAGGTGGTAGGGGGCTGTGAGTTCAGGACCCTGAGGAGGGGGAATGCTGGACAGCCCAACTGGCTCACCTCTTGCCTGCCCCTGCCCCCCAGAAATGGGTGCAGCGTGAGATATCCAACTTCGAGTACTTGATGCAACTCAACACCATTGCGGGGCGGACCTACAATGACCTGTCTCAGTACCCTGTGGTGAGGGCCCCATCCACATACCTCCACCCTGTTTCTGTGGTCTGTCAGCCCTTGGTTCACCCAGGTGTAGGTACCTGCCAGTGGGCCATGGCATAAGCTTGGTCCTGGATTGGGTGTGCAGTGCTGATTGAGACTTGGCCTCTGTTCCCTGGCCCCCCAGACCCTCCCTGCCCTTTTTTCCCACCCCTCCAGGCCTCTGTTCTCCCCAAAGGAATCCTGTCCCAAGACAGTCCATTTTGCTCCCCTGTGGCCGCTCAACTGGTGCTCCCCCATCTGTGGCCTCTGTGCTGGTCTCCCTGAGGGTGAGGGCAAAGCAGGGTGGGCAGGTAGGCTGACAGGGCCTTCATGCAGCCCCTGCCTGGGTGGGCGGCCAGTTCCCCTGGGTCCTGCAGGATTACGTGTCCCCAGCCCTGGACCTCAACAACCCGGCTGTCTTCCGGGACCTGTCCAAGCCCATCGGTGTGGTGAACCCCAAGCATGCCCAGCTTGTGAGGGAGAAGTGAGCTCGTGGGCAGGGCCGGGCTCAGGAGGGTGGGGGATGGGAGAGGGGCGAGCTTCTGCTGACTTCCTCCACCCCCAACCTGTGGCCCCAGGTACGAGAGCTTTGAGGACCCAGCGGGCACCATTGACAAGTTCCACTATGGGACCCACTACTCCAACGCAGCAGGCGTGATGCACTACCTCATCCGCACTGAGCCCTTCACTTCCCTGCACGTCCAGCTGCAGAGTGGCCGGTACGGCAGGGCAGCGGGGGGGGGACAGGGGGCAGAGAGCAAGGGGTGATGGGCCAATCGGGGGGCAGGCAGGTCTCCAGACATCCTGGGCCCACCTCTGGCTCCTTTTTCCCAGCTATACCGCTCCCTCCCTGTCCTTGTTCTCCCACCTCACCCTGGCCCCTGTGCCCCTCCCCAGCTTTGACTGCTCTGACCGGCAGTTCCACTCGGTGGCAGCTGCCTGGCAGACCCGCCTGGAGAGCCCTGCCGATGTGAAGGAGCTCATCCCAGAGTTCTTCTACTTCCCTGACTTCCTGGAGAACCAGAATGGTAGGAGCGAGGTGCCGGCAGCGACAGTAGGGGGCAGGGGGATGGAGGACACAGGGTGGGGTGGTCAGGAATCGGGCGAGGATGGCGCAGGGGTACAGCTGACCTGGCCCCTGTGCTAGGCTTTGACCTGGGCTGCCTCCAGCTGAGCAACGAGAAGGTGGGTGATGTGGTGCTGCCGCCGTGGGCCAGCTCTCCCGAGGACTTCATCCAGCAGCACCGCCGGGCTCTGGTGAGGAGGTGACCACAGAGCGGTGGGCAGCCAGTAGCGAGGGGTCAGGGTACAGGTCAGCTGTCCCTGGACTGACTGCCCCCTCCCTAACCCCAGGAGTCGGAGTATGTGTCTGCCCACCTGCACGAGTGGATTGACCTCATCTTTGGCTACAAACAGCGGGGGCCTGCAGCCGAGGAGGCCCTCAATGTCTTCTATTACTGCACCTACGAGGGTGGGTGGTGCCCTGGACGCAGCAGAGGCTGAGGACAGGTGTGGAGGGGTGAGAGCAAACAGCAAGATGGAAGCCTGACTGCTCTGCCTACCTGCCCAGGAGCTGTGGACCTGGACCACGTGGCGGATGAGCGGGAACGGAAGGCTCTGGAGGGTATTATCAGCAACTTTGGGCAGACCCCTTGTCAGCTGCTGAAGGTAAGGCCTGGTTGGAGAATGCCCATGTGTCAGGGATGCCCATGCTGGGATGCTGACTGGGTACTCACCCACAGGAGCCACATCCAGCCCGGCTCTCAGCTGAGGAAGCAGCCTACCGCCTTGAACGTCTGGACACTAATTCCCCTAGCATCTTTCAGCACCTGGACCAGCTCAAGGCCTTCTTTGCAGAGGTGAGAGGAAGGCAGGGCCTCAGTTTCCACCTTGGGGCAGCTGAGAAGTCTAAATCAAAGTCACTGGTTTTAAGGTATCTTGGGAAAAAAACTGAATGTGAAAGGAGTGTGGGAGGGGGTACCCTGTTCCTGAGGGCCATGACAAGGTGTTGACCCACCTAACCATCTTCTGAAAGCCTTTGGAAGAATAGGAGGGAGAGATGTAGCCTGGGACACCCTACCTCACCTTCCTGCCTGCACCCCAGAATGTTGCCCCCATCCTTACTGGTTTTTAGGCTCTTCTAACGTAGTCAACCACCACTTGTCTGTCAGTTTTTCGTACTGTGGTGGCTTGCGTGTCACTATAATGCTGGATGCTACCAGCAAGGTCACCCATAGTGGACAGGTTTCAGGGGAGCTTCCAGACTAAGACAGACTAGGAAGAAGGACCTGGCGATGTACTTCTAAAAAAACTGGCCAGTGAAAACCTTAGAAATAGCAGCGGAACACTGTCTGGTATAGTGCCGAAAATGAGCCCCTCAGGTTGGAAGGCACTCAAAAACAACTGGGGAAGAGCTGCCTCCTCAAAGTAGAATTGACCTTAATGATGTAGATGGAGTCAAGCTTTTGGGACCTTCACTTGCTGAGGTGCCAGGACTCAAAATGAGAAGAAACAGCTGCAAACATCTATTAATAATAAGAATAGGAAATGTATGAAGTGTAAATCTAGGAAAATTGGAAATAAAACAAAAAAAATTGGAAGCTGTCAAAAATTAAAAGGAACACATAAATATTGAAATCCTAGGCATTAGTGAGCTGAAATGGACTAGTATTGGCAATTTTGAATCAGACAATCATATGGTTTACTATACCAGAAATGACATATTGAAGAGGAACAGTGTTGCATTCATTGTCAAAAAGAACATTTCAAGATCTATCTTGAAGTACAACATTGTTAGTGATAGGATAATATCCATATGCCTACAAGGAAGACCAACTAATACAACTATTATACAAATTTACACACCAACCACTAATGCCAAAGATGAAGAAATTAAAGATTTTTTTAACTTTCTGCAGTCTGAAATTGATCTCACATGCAGTCAAGATGCATTGATAGGTATATCCACACCCATGTTGATTACAGCACTGTTCACAATAGCAAAAAGATGGAAACAACCTAGGTGCACATCAACAGACAAATGGATAAACAAATTATGGTATAGCCACACAATAGAATACTACACAATGATAGAAAACAATAATGACTCCACAAACCATCTCATAATATGGATGAATCTGGAAGGCATTATGCTGAGTGAAATCAGCCAGTCTCAAAAGGACAAATATTTTATGAGACTCACTATTACAAGAACTCAAGAAAAGGTTTAAACACAGAAGAAAACTTTCTTTGATGGTTACGAGGGTGGGGAGGGAGGGAGAGGGGAATTCACTAACTAGATAGTAGACAAGAATTAGGTGAAGGGAACGACCACACACATTACAGGGGAAGTCAGCACAACTGGACTAAACCAAAAGCTAAGAAGTTTCCTGAACACAACCAAACACTTCGAGGGGCAGAGCTGGGGACCATGGTTTCAGGAGACATCTAGGTCAATTGGCATAACAGTTTATTAAGGAAATGTTCTGCATCCCACTTTGGTGAGTGGCATCTAGGATCTTAAAAGCTAGTGTCCAGCCCTCTAAGATGCATCGATTGCTCCCAATCCACTGGAGAAACGAGAACGAAGAACACCGAAGACACAAGGAAAATATTAGCCCGAGAGACAGAAAGGGCCACCTAAACCAGAGACTCCAGCACCGTGAGAATAGAAGAACTAGCTGGTGCCTGGCTACCACCAATGACTGCCCTGACAGGGAGCACAACAGAGCCCCTGACTGAGCAGGAGAAAAGTGGAATGCAGAATTCAAATTCCAGACCAGACTTAACGGTCTGACTGAGACCGGAGGAACCCCAGAAGACATGGCCCCCAGACTCTCTGTTAACCCAGAACTAAAACTATTCCTGAAGCCAACTCTTCAGACAAAGATTAGACTGGACTATAAGATATAAAATGATATTCGTGAAGAGTGCGATTCTTAGTTCAAGTAGATACAGGAGACTAAATGGGCAGCTCCTGTCTGGAGGTGAGATGAGAAGGCAGAAAGGGATAGGAGTTGGTTGAATGGACATGGGAAACCTGGGGTGGAAAGGAGGAGTGTGCTGTCACGTTATAGGGATAGCAACTAGGGTCGCATAACAATGTGTGTATAAATTTTTGTACGAGAAACGAACTTGAGCTGTAAACTTTTACCTAAAGCACACACGCACAAAAAAGCATTTATAATTACTGATGATTGGAATGTGAAAGTTGGAAACAAAGAAAAAGGGTCATGGTTGGGAAATATGGCCTTGGTGATAGAAACAACGCCAGAGATCACATGATAGAACTTTGTAAGACCAACAACTTATTCATTGCAAATACTTTTTTCAACAACATAAACAGTGACTATACATGTGGACCTTGCCAGATGGAATACACAGGAATCAAATCGACTACATCCGTGGGAAGAGACGATGGAGAAGTATAATATCATCAGTCAGAACATGGCCAGGGGCTGACTGTGGAACAGACCATCAATTGCTTGGATGCAAGTTCAAGTTGAAGCTAAATAAAATTAAAACAAGTCCATGAGAGCCAAAGTACGACCTTGAGTATATTCCACCAGAATTTAGAGACCATCTCAAGAATAGATTGGATGCATTGAACACTAATGATCAAAGACCAGACCAGTTGTGGGATGACGTCATGCACATTATACATGAAGTAAGCAAAAGGTCATGAAAAAGACAGGAAAAAAAGAAAAGACCAAAATGGATGTCAGAAGAGACTGAAACTCGCTCTTCAACCTAGAGTAGCTAAGGCAAACTAAAGAAATGATGAAGTAAAAGAGCTGAACAGAAGATTTCAAAGGGCAGCTCAAAAAGACAAAGTAAAGTATTATAATGAAATGTGCAAAGACCTGGAGATAGAAAACCAAAAGGGAAGAACACACTTGGTGTTTCTCAAGCTGAAAGAACTGAGGAAAAAATTCAAGTCTCGAGTTGCAATATTGAAGGATTCTCTGCGCAAAATTTTGAACGATGCAGGAAGCATCAAAAGAAGATGGAAGAAATATACGGAGTCACTGTACCAAAAAGATTGTTTGACATTCAGCTGTTTTGGGAAGTAGCATATGATGAAGAATCGATGGTATGGAAGGAAGAAGTCCAAGTTATACTGACGACATTGGGAAAAAACAAGACTCCAGGAATTGACAGAATACCAAATGAGATGTTTCAACAAATGATGCAATGCTGAAAGCGCTCACTCGTCTATGCCAAGAAATTTGGAAGACAGCTACCTGGCCAACCAACTGGGACAGATCCATATTTGTGCCCATTCCAAAGAAAGGTGATCCAACAGAATGTGGAAATTATTGAACAATATCATTAATGTCACGTGCAAGTAAAATTTTGCTGAAGATAATTCAAAAATGGTTGCAGCAGTACATCGACAAAGAACTGCCAGAAATTCAAGCCAGGTTCAGAAAAGGAAGTGGAACAAGGGATATCACTGCTGGTGCCAGATGCATCTTAGCTGAAAGCAGAGAATACCAGAGGGACGTCTACCTGTATTTTATTGACTATGCAAAGGCATTTGACTGTGGATCACAACAAATTATGGATAACATTGCAAAAAATGGGAATTCCAGAACACTTAATGTGTTCATGAGGAACCTGTACTTAGACCAAGAGGCAGTCGTTTGAACACCTAAAAGGATACTGCGTGGTTTAAAATCAGGAAAGCTATGTGTCTGGGTTGCATCCTTTTACCATACTTATTCAATCTGTATGCTGAGCAAATAATCTAAGGAACTGAACTCTATGAGGAAGAATGCGGCATCAGGATTGGAGGAAGGGTCATTAACAACCTGCGATATGCAGATGACACAACCTTGCTTGCTCAAAGTGAAGAGGACTGTGAGGATGGTGCCGTGTTCCGGTCTATTGTACGTAGGGTCACTGTGAGTTGGTACCGACTGGATGGCACCTAACAAAAAGAACAGTGCACTTGGCTGTTAACAGAAAGGTTGGAGGTTAGAGTCCACCCAGAGGCACCTTGGAAGAAAAGCTTGATGATCTAGCCCCAAAATATCAGCCACTGAAAACCCTATAGAGTGTAATTCCACTCTGACACACATGAGGTCGCCATGAGTCAGAATTGACTTCACAGCAGTTGTTTTTTTTTCTCCCCATGCCAGCAGGCTGGGGGAACATGGAGTAATGGGGTGGGAGGAACAGGACCAAGCTTGAGACTCGGAAAAGATCTTCCTTCTCCTGGCTGCTATCTCACTGTCTGAGATACCATCCTGAAGGCCCACTCGTCTCAGGCCAGTTTCTAAGGGGGGAAGTCTGCCTCTATGATGCCTAGCCTGTGGCCCCTGGGAGTAGAAAACAGAGGAAGGGGTGGTGCCCCAGGGAGCAGACAGTGCAGCGAGGACCCCTGCTGGCCACTTGGTAGAGCCAGCCCTGCACTGTACCCTGCAGGTTGTCAGTGACCGTGTGCCCCTGGTGTTGGCTGTGGTCCCCCACCGGCAACCCCACTCCTTCATCACCCAGGGCTCCCCAGACCTGTTGGTAAGTGCACTGGGTGGGGCCCCACCTTAGCTCCATCTCTGACTACCTGAAACCCACCACTCCCCCCTCCCGCCTACAGGTGACCGTGAGCGCCAATGGGCTGCTGGGCACCCACAGCTGGTTGCCCTATGACCGAAACATAAGAAACTACTTCAGCTTCAGCAAAGATCCCACCATAGGCAACCCCAAGTAGGACATGGGGCTGTGGTGGGGGTCATTTCTCCACCCAATCAAAGCATAGGCTGGCTGCTGGGGAGAGGTCTGGGCAAGATCCCTGAGAGTTTGGGTCTCTCCTACGTGGCCTGGCCTCACCTACCATCCTCATCACTGGTCAGGATGCAGCGACTTCTGAGTGGCCCATGGGTGCCAGGCAACGCTGTGAGTGGGCAAGTACTGGCAGTGGCCCCCGACGGAAAGCTGTTGTTCAGTGGTGGCCACTGGGATGGCAGCCTGCGAGTGACTGCACTACCCCGTGGCAAGCTGTTGAACCAGCTGAGCCGCCACCTTGGTATGAACAGCCTTGGAGCGGGTGAGGATGAGGCATGCAGGTGGGGCTCTGAAGGTGGCCAGGGAGGGCGTGACTGCTCTGTCTGCCTGTCCCTCCCCACGCAGATGTAGTAACCTGCCTTGCACTGGACACTTGTGGCATCTACCTCATCTCAGGCTCCCGGGACGCCACATGCATGGTGTGGCGGCTCCTGCAGCAGGTGTGCCTGGTGGGCAGCCCATGCCAGTCCCCACAGCCCAGATCTGTAGCCCATCTGCCCCTCAGTGGGCCTCCAGTCCTGCCCCCATCTTCCCTTTCCCTCCACTACTGTGAGCAAGGCTGGAGCGCCAAAACCCGCCACCTCACTGGCCTTGGGCAGGGCCTTCAGTCTCCTGAGCCTCAGCCTCCTCATCCAGGGGCCAGGGTGGTGGGATACCCCCAGTCCTGAGCCATCCCCGGCTCCCCACAGGGCGGTCTGTCGGTAGGGCTGGCGCCAAAGCCGGTGCAGGTCTTATATGGGCACGAGGCTGCAGTGAGTTGTGTGGCCATCAGCACTGAACTCGACATGGCTGTGTCTGGATCCGAGGTGCGTTTATGCCTGTGCCCTGGGGAGGGCGGTTTGCCGGGTACTGCCCCTGGAGCCCAGAGGCCCTGCCCAGCATCCTAAGCTGCCTTCCTCTAGGATGGAACTGTGATCATCCACACCGTACGCCGTGGCCAGTTTGTGGCAGCACTGCAGCCCCCAGGGGCCACACTGCCTGGACCTGTGTCCCACCTGGCGCTGGGATCTGAGGGCCAGATTGTGGTACAGAGCTCAACACAGGAGCGTCCAGGGGCCCAGGTATGGGGATGTGGTGCCCAGCCAAGGCAGAGGGGCGGTAGGGATTCTGTCTTTTCTGACACCTCCTGCTTCCTTCAGGTCTCCTACTCCTTGCACCTGTACTCAGTGAATGGGAGGCTGCGGGCTTCACTGCCCCTGGCAGAGCAGCCCACAGCCCTGGTGGTGACTGAGGATTTTGTTCTGCTGGGCACAGCCCAATGCGCTTTGCACATCCTCCACCTTCACAAGTGAGCCCCGCCATTTATGGGTTCATGGCCCCTCAGGGTGGTGGTCATTGGCAGAGGCTACTAGGGGGTGCCCCTCATTGACCCACACACTTTCTATGACCATGGGCAGTCTTCAAGACCTGTAGCCTGTCCCCTAATCCCCCAGTGGGGTGATGTTGCCCTGGGCCTCCCTTAGCCACACAGCTATGGGAGATCCCCTTCTGGATAAGGATTTAAATTTAGCCATACTTAAAATGAGGAGGGAGATGGGGGGCCCCTCCTCAGGCATATGGGGAAACATAGTCTGCTGGAGGTCCAGGCCCCTTATACGGCCGTGAGTTCCTGTGTATCTGCCGCTCCTCCAGACTGCTCCCAGCTGCCCCTCCCCTGCCCATGAAGGTGCCTATCCGCAGCGTGGCCGTGACCAAGGAGCGTAGCCACATTCTCGTGGGCCTAGAGGACGGCAAGCTTATCGTGGTGGGCGCAGGACAGCCCTCTGAGGTGAGGATAGGGGCAGGGTGGGCCTCGGACAGGGCGGGGAGGGGTGGCCCCGGTTAACACCACCCATCCTACACCCACTAGGTGCGCAGCGGCCAGTTCGCGCGCAAGCTGTGGCGGCCCTCGCGGCGCATCTCCCAGGTATCGTCCGGGGAGACCGAGTACAACCCGGGTGAGGCGCACTGAGGGTCTGCCCCGCCCAGCTGCTCACGCCCCGCCCCCAGCGGGTCCCGCCCCGGGAGGCCCCGCCCAGAAGCCGGCGGGAACGCAGAAGAGGAGGCAACCTCGCGGCGGAGGGTCCGCGCTCCGGCGGTGGGCGGGGCCCTACCCTCACACCCAGCTCAGGGATTGGTGGGGTCGGTGTCACTCCAAGAAGTCCCGCCCCTCGCCGGCAGAGGGGCCGTCTTGAGTCCCGTCTGGCCTCTCTGGCCGCAGCTGCACTTTTGCACAGTCTGGGGTGGGGATCCCCGGCTCCTGAACCCCAAGTCCTGGCAGAGCACAGGGGCCGGGTCGTGGCCTTAAATCCCTAAAGGCGGCCCCTGCTCTTCCGTTCTCGGCAATAAACCTAGCCTAGTTTTGTAGCTGCTCTGTCTCCTTTGTCACTACGTCAGGGTCGCTGACTCTCGGTCCAGCCTGGCTCACGTTCCTCTAGCCTCTTACCCACTCCTGGGTCTACTGGCCTCCTTCCCGTGGCCTCCACTGACTTGGGGCCTCAGTTTACTCAGCCGCACCGCCGCTGCCCCTCGGGTCCGCTTCCCGTCACCTCTCCCCGGTGCGAGGTTTCTTCACCCCCTCGGTTCTTCACCAGGCCGGCGCTGCACACCATTCATGCGCTCCCGCCACCCTGGCCGGGGCTGTGTCCACGGACGCGCGAGGCGTGGGCAGGGCCGCCCGGGGCGGGGTGTGGGCCGCCCTCCCGCTCGGCCTCGCGGGGTGGGCGAGGTGGGGTGGGGTGTGGGGAAAGCAGGCGGAGAAGGCCCGGGCGGGCCTTCTCCCCACCTCGGTCGGTCTAGCTCCGTCCGGGGCGCCCGTCCCGCCCCCTCAGCTTCTCTGCCCCTTCTCCGTCCAACCCCTAGTCCCGCCCCGCGCCGCCGCTCGCGTCTGGGGCGGAACAGAACTTGGCCTTCCGAGGGTTCCCGCACTGTCTTACCCGCCCAAGGGGAGCCAAGCGGGCTCAGAGGCCCCAGCACCGCCTGGCTGAGCGGATCCCGGGACTTGCGGAGGGGCGGCCACAGCAGGTTAGGAAGCGTTAGGGAACGGAGCTCTGGGTCTTGCTGGGCGGAGGGAGCCAAGGGCTGACTCTGTCCCCACCTCAAGACTTGCGGTCCCGTAGGTGTTTTGCTTCGTGGGGCCCGCGTCCGTTGGGATGTGGGTGGGATGGCAGGGTAGTGTGGACGTGTGGGGTTGCATCGCGTATGCATATTTTGTGGGTCTGGGGATGAGGGAAGACCCCAATCCTGCAGTTCGTGGTGGGATCGAGAGAACCTCAGCCTGTCTGCTGCTGTGCGCTCTGGTCACAAGCTCGCCCACCAACCAGGACCCCGGAAGAGCCCCTCGTGTGGGAGGTCACACAAATGTACACACCTCACACGTGGCAGGGGCCACCACAGCCCAGACTCACTTGGCCACAGTGCTGGCTTGAACTTAACCACACACATGGGCACAAGGCCCGCACCGAAGTGAGATTGGAGTCCCTGAGGTGCACCCAGCTGTGTTTGTGAAGTGGTGGATGTTGGAGAGTTGCAAGGCCTTAGGTTGTCTTCTCCACCCCTTCTCTATGCAGATTCCCCTGCACCCAAACCTGGGGCCTCTCTTCCCCAGGCCTCAGTGGGTCCCAGCAGGATTAACGACCCTATCCTTCATGTTTCTAGCCTTCAGGTTCTCTTGGAATTCCTGGATGAGACAGCACTAGGGGCCCTCTGGGCCCACATCCCCTCTGCCCTTCCTGAACCCTCCCTGCCAGCCTCTGAGCAGAGGCGAGGGCTGGACGCTGACCTTGGAGGCAGGAGTGAGAGCAGTGTCACTCTGGGAAGTCCTGCCTCGGGGCCTTAAGGTGTTGGGGTCCTGGGCGCATGCTGAGAAGTCTAGGAGTGGGCCTTCCATTGGCCAGTAAGTCTTTGCCCATCTCTCTGGCCGGGCTCTGGCTGAGGTGGGGACCAGAGGACATGTCTCCCTGGTCCTCTTCTGCCATCCTTGGACTCAGACCAGGTGTTCCCAAGGTCTTTGAGACAGAGTGGTTTCTAACCTACCCCCCTCCATCCTGGGCTGCATGCTGGCCCCTCTGGCTTTGGCCAGCTGGGGTCAGCTCTGTCTGGGACCTGACACCCTCACCCCATCTGACAAAGGAGGAAACTGATCTGAATAGGCAGGGGGAGGAGCATGATCCCCAGAGTGCATCAGGATGGAATGGTGGAGTGGGGGAGGAGAGGGCAGGGGAGCAGGGAAGAGGCAAACTACCCAAGGGACTTCTGATGTCAGGCCTGAGACTTTTCCCCCTGGTCATCTGGACTCAAAAGAAGCCTCCCAGCTCCCTTGCCTGGGTGCTGGCTGTGGCATTCCAACCCCTTCTAGAGATGCAGCCCCAGAGGGCCCTGCCAGGCAGCAGAGCCAGGCTTCACAACTCCAGCCTCAGGGAGGGCATGGCCCATGTGGGTAAAAAAAAAAGCACCTCTCAATCCCGATCTTGGGCACTGGGCAGGCTGGAAGGTACCCCAGATGGGTGGGTCACACATAAGTCCAGTCACAGGCTCTAGAGCCTCCATTTCCTGTGCCCTATGTGCACTAGATGGGGAGGAAAAGTGCTTCTCAGGCAAAAGCAGCAGCGTTTCTTTCTTTTCCAGTTCAGTTTTATTTTGCAAAAATTTACAAAGTCTTCTGTGCACATAGATCCCCATAGGGACGAACATGAATCAATAGACTCTCAGAGCCCAGACCTGGCAGGGGAGATAGGACACACAGTTTAGGGTGATGGTACCAAAAAGCAAACCCGTTGCTGTCAATTCTGACTCATGGCAACCCCATGTGTTCCGGAGTAGAACTGCTGTCTAGGGTTTTCTTGGCTGTAGTCTTTATGGAAGCAGATTGCCAGGCCTTTCTTCTGCAGTGCCACTGAGTGGGTTTGAACTGTCAGCCTTTAGGTTAGTAGTTGAACACAAACTGTTTGCACCACCCAGGGACCCTAGATCATAAAAGGAATCGTAATTTTTTTTTTTTTTTTGGACAAGATAATAGGTACAGTTGGAGCCAGGAAAGGGAGAGATCCGGGAGATCAAGGAAGGCTTCCCAGAGAAGGGGATTCCTGTCCATTTACTGGATGGAGAAAGTGGAGGAAACAGCGAGAGAAACTTGGAAGCATGGGAGAACTGGGCACACCTGGGAAGCGCTAGGTGTCCAGAGTGGCAAGCAAGGGGAGGCTGTGGGAAATGAGGGTGGAGACACAGTCAGCTGCTATTCCTGTGGTATGACCATTTGACTCTACACAGTAAGTATGTTTTCAAACCTTTTAGGCAGCAAGGCCTAGGTGAGGTGGCCCAGGAATCCTAGACTCAGTTTTTTGCCCCTGACAGTATCTGTCCTTTTCCTCCACAGAGAAGACCCTGATGGGGCAGGACAGGGACAGGGAAGGGGTGTGGGTAGGGGCAGGGGGAGCCCTGACCCCCAATACCTCCTCCCCATTCCCCCCTGAGCCTCCAGGGGCCTCAGGCAGCATCATTCCAGTCTACTGTGCCCTCCTGGCTGCTGTGGTCCTGGGTCTGCTGGCCTACGTGGCCTTCAAGTGGTAGGTGGTGTGGGTACCGCCCTGTGGCACCCCCCTCCCTGTCTGGGCTCCCAGCCAGTTCCGTCTATCTTAGTGAAGGTGGGAGCAGGCTGGCAGGTATCCCTGTTCCCTACAGCTGGCGCTCACATAAGCAAAGACAGCAGCTAGCCAAGGCTCGGACTGCAGAGCTGGGGGGCCTTGACAGGGTCCAGATGTGTGGGGATAGCAGTGTCTTCCTGGACCCTCCCAAAGGCCTGGAACCTTGCACCCCCAGCCAGGGTGAGTCCCCTTCCCCAGTATAGTCCTTCTGACCCAGCCCTGCCCAGCTACCCAGGCCCTTGTCTGACCCTCATGTGCCCCTCCTGTCTCCCACCCCAGGACCAAATCCTGAGCTTGGCAGCCGACTTTACCTTCATCTCCCTCGACAGCAGCAGGAGGAAGTGGAGCGGCTCCTGGAGGCAGCGGGTGAACCTGATAAGGGCTGGCAGGGCCTGGCAGGGCACCTGGGCTACCGGGCTGAGGCTGTAGAGACCCTGGCCCAGGGCCAGGCTCCAGCCTACACCCTGCTGAGGGACTGGGCCATCCAGGAAGGCAATGGAGCCACCCTCAGAGCACTAGAGGATGCCCTGGCTGCCATGGACCGTGAAGATGTGGCCCGGATCCTGAGTCCTCTGGCTGAAGGCTGCTCTGTGGTGTGAGCCATGCCTCTACAGCCTGGCCTTTCAGGGAACCTGTTCTGGTGCTCCCTACCTCTCCCATCTCCCTATATGCACTCCCTTCATGGGCTTTCTGGTATTGGCCTCAGCCTGCTCTGCTCTGGGAAGACACAAAAGATCTGGTCGCCACTCACTTTCCCTTGTCCTATCCTCCTCTAGGACAAGGACCAGGATTGGCGAGAGTGGGAAGTGAGGGATGGTCCTACCCTCCTCATCGCCACCCCACCTCTCCTTACTTAGCCTCAGCTGTTTTTTCTACTTTTGTATCCCATATTAAAGGAAACTTTGGACTTTGGTGCTGGCTCCATCTGGCTCCTTGGGCATGCGAGATAGTTGGGGGGTATGAGGCAGAGGCTCAGAAAAGTGCAGGGGATCCTAGGGTGTGGGAGGGGCTACAGCTGAGTGGCACTGTCTGTGAGCAGCACCTAGGATGGCAGGCAGTGTACTCCCATGACTTGGGCTTTGGATCTGTCATTCATTGTTGGAATCAAGTTGGGAAGCTATTTCACCTTTCTGAACTTGAGCTTCCTTAGCTGGAGACAATACAATGGCATGTTCAGTAGCTTCCCCTCCCCCTAAGACTCCCAGATTGGCACTGAGGAGTCCTAGAGGTAGGCTGGTCCTGGGAAGCTAGATACCAAGGGCCTGTGGAAGAGAAAAAGGAAGAAAGGGCTCTCCTTACGAGATCCACACTCCAGACGCTGGAGAGGGAGTTCAAAACGTGCTTCACAACTGCTTATGTGGACTCCACACAAGCCAAGGGCCGACAGGCAGGCCATCCCACATACCCAAGAAGCAGTTCAGGACAGGGCAACTGCAGCCAAACCACCTGCACCCCATGCATATGCCCACCCTGAAGGCAGGACCCAGGCAGATTGGCTACTTGGCCTTTTGAGGCGG
Source organism: Loxodonta africana (assembly GCF_030014295.1). Classification (NCBI taxonomy): domain Eukaryota; kingdom Metazoa; phylum Chordata; class Mammalia; order Proboscidea; family Elephantidae; genus Loxodonta; species Loxodonta africana. Next base: position 25,889,467 of record NC_087363.1, on the reverse strand, counting down.
GTACTAGACCAATAAGCCCTGCCCACAAAGGAATAATATCTGTGGAGCCCCTGGCATCCACCAGAGCCAGAGGCTTCAAGAAGAACAGCCACTCAAACATCCTCAAGACCTGGGGGATCTAGATGTAGTCCAGTGGTCACTGTGGTGTTCAGGGTAGATCCTGTCCCCTTGCTGAACTGAGGTGCAAACTGGCTGTTCTCTGAGCACCAAAGTCATCACAGGATGCTGCTGCTGCTATTCTCAGAACCAGTTCACCAGAGTTGCTTAACCCTATAAATCTTCCTTTGAATGAAGGTGGGAATAACCACCTTCACCCTGAGATGACCCTTGGGCAATCAATAATCCTGATTATCAGGAGGGAAAGCAAGAATGGTGGCTGCCAGGCTGTTGTGGATTGGACCAGCAATGAATGTGAACTCCTGAAATCTTGCATCAAGTGCTGGGAACAGATTCAAGATTAACTGGCACCCCTTATCACTCCTAAGGGGATTTGAACCTAAGCGTGTTCAATTGGTGTGGGGAAAGGAAAAGATTTTGAAAAAACTCAACAGGGAGGTAAATGAGAATTCTTTTTTCAAAAATGTTCTGCATTGATAGCTCCCTTGTCACCACCTATGATGGTTAAGGTTATGTGTCAACTTGGCTGGGCCATGATTCTCAGTGGTTTGGCAGTTATGTAATGATGTAGTTATCCTCCATTTTGTGATATAATGTGATCCATGATGTGGTCTGGTATGATCAGCCAATTAGTTTTAAAGGGAGTTTCCTTATGGGTGTGGCCTGCATCCAATATATATGGATGTTCTGGCAAAGCTCGCTGGCTTTTGCTTGCTCTGGATACTGCATCTGGCTCATCATCATCTGACCCCCAATTCTTGGGACTTGAGCCAGCAGCCTGCTGTATTGCCTGCCGATCTTGGGACTCATCAGCATCCGCAGCCTGTGAACCAGTAGCCTGCTGTCTTACCTGCCGATCTTGGATTTGTCAGCCTCCACAGCCCATAAGCCAGCAGCCTGCCATCTGACCTGCCGATCTTGGGTTTGTCAGCCCCTGCAGCTGCATGAGTCAGGAGTCTGATGCCTGACCCACAACATGGGAATTGCCAGTCTCTGCAACAGTGTGAGCTATTTCCTTGAGATAAATCTTTATCTCTATCCAATCTATCTATACACTTCACTGATTTTACTTCTCTAGAGAATCCAGGAAACCCTGGTGGCATCTATTAACCAAAAAGTCAGCAGTTTGAATCCACCAGGCGCTCCTTGGAAACTCTATGGGGCAGTTCTACTCTGTCCTATAGGGTCACTGTGAGTTGAAAGCAACTCGATGGCAATGGGTTTTTTTTTTTTTAGAGAACGCTGCCTAAGACATTTGGTACCAAGAATGGTTTTACAGAAACAAAATTTTAAGGATGAGTATCCTATACTGGTTCTCAAGTCTGGTTGGCCTTAAAGATGTTGATGACTCTACTTCCAGTAGTAAAGAGGGCACTGCTAATCCATGATGTGAGGTAGCAATAGAAATATGCAAAATATTGCCACCCATACATAGATCAAATATTGGTGAGAGGCAAGGCTCTGGGTGATCACGTGTTTGATACTTTTCTACAACTTTGTCAGAATGAGAAGTATAGGGAAGCTGGTGGTTGGTCCTGCTTTAGCTAGACAAAATGGTGAAAGAAGAGATGAGCTCAGGGTTTCAGAGTCACAGCTCAAGTGCTCCATAGATGACCTCAAAGCTGCCATTTGTGCCATGACAGGAAGCCTTATTTCTTCTAGTAATAGAGCTGATGTTGCTGAAAATCAAACCCATAGTCTTATTGTAAGAGTGGGTGAATTACAATGCCAACTGAATTCCCAACCTTGAGTGGTGTCTGAAGTTAAAGTGAGGACTTTGATTATGAAGAAATGGGATCCTGAAACTTGGGATGGGGACATATGGGCAGATAATAAGGAAGCTGGAGACACTGAGCCCCTAAATTCCATTGAATTGCTCCTGCCAATGCAACCATTAGCCCCTCCACCCCATCTGATGAGATGAACCCAGTTGTGTCTGAAGAGCCTTTGTCTGAGATGCCACCTGGGGAGGCATCCGAGTCATTGCCTCGGGCATTGCTGCCTTATAAGACATTGCTGAATGTCTCAAAACACATCCCCACCACCCATTTTTGCTTCTAGACCTATATAGACTTAAGTCCTAGTGAGCCCCAAAAAGGTGAAGTATAAAGTGTGACCAGGAGGAGGTATAGTATATTCCAAAAGAACTCTTTGGCTTTTCTAATACGTACAAACAGAAACCTGGGGAATATGTGTGGGAATGGCTATTAAGGGTATAGAATAATGATGTAAGGAACATAAAGTCCGATCAGTCTGAATTTATTGATATGGGCCCACTAAGCACAGATTCTTTCATTCAGTGTTTCAGCTTGAGAGGTTAGGAAAGGATCTAAAAGTTTGTCACTATCCTTTTGAGAAAGAGATCTGGCTTGTTACTGGGCCTTAGTAGAGACTGAACGCATAACCATGGGCCACCAAGTCACCATGCAGCCTAAGGTGCCCATCATGAATTTAGTGTTGTCTGACCCACAGAGCCATAAAGTCCGACGTGCACAGCAGCGTTATATCATTAAATGGAAGTGGTATAGACCAGATCAGGCCCAAGCAGGATTTGAAGGCAAGTGAGTTGCATGAGGAAGTGGCCCAAATGCCCATGGACTCCACTCCTGTCACATTACTTGCCCTATCCCAGTCTGTACCTGTGGCCTCATGGAGAGTTCCTTATGATCAGTTGACCAAGAAAGAGAAAACTCATACCTGGTTCACAGGTGGTTCTGTGTGATATGCAGGCACTACTCAAAAGTGGACAGCGCAGCACTACAATCCCTTTTTGGGATCTCCCTGAAGGACAGTGGTGAAGGGAAATCCTCTCAATGGGCAGAACTTTGAGCAGTGGACCTGGTTGTTCACTTTGCTTGGAATGAGAAATGGCCAGATGTGCAACTGTATACTGAATCATGAGCTGTGGCCAATGGTTTGGCTAGATGGTCAGGGACTTGGAAGGAACATTATTGGAAATTGGTGACAAGATATGGAGAAGAGGTATGTGGATAGATCTCTCTGAATGGGCCAAAGAAGTGAAGTTAATTTGTGTCTCATGTGAATGCTCACCAAAGGATGACCTCAGCAGAGGAGGATTTTAACAATCCAGTGGTTAGGATGATGTGTTCTGTGGAAACCAGTCATCCTCTTTCCCCAGCCACTCCCATCATTGCCCAATGGGCTCATGAACAAAGCAGGGATGGTGGCTATGCATGAGCTCAGCAACATGGACTTCACTCACCAAGGCCGACATGACTATAGCCACTGCTGAGTGCCAAATCTGCTAGCATCAGAGAGCAATACTCAGTCAATATGACACTATTCCTCGAGGTGATCAGCCAGTAACCTGGTGGCAGGTTGATTACATTGGACTGCTTCCATCATGGAAAGGGCAGCAGTTTGTTCTGACTGGAATAGACGCTTACTCTGGATATGGATTTGCCTTCCCTGCACACACTGCTTCCGCCAAAACTACCATCTGTGGACTTACAGAATGCCTTATCCACTATCATGGTATCCCATGCAGTATAACCTCGGATCAGGGGACTCACTTCACAGCAAATGAAGTGCTCATAGAATTCACTGGTTCCCCATCATCCTGAAGCAGTTGGATTGATAGATGGAATGGCCTTCTAGAGACACAATCACAGCACCAGCTAGGTGGCAATACCTTGCAGGGTTGAGATGATATTCTCCAAGAGGCTGTATATGCTCTAAACTAACATCCAATATATGGTGGTGTTTCTCCCATAGCCAGAATTCATGGATTCAGCAATCAAGGGGTGGGGTCATGGATTGAATTATGTCCCCTCAAAAATGTGTGTATCGACTTGGTTAGGCCATGATTCCCAGTATTCTGTGGCTGTCCTCCATTTTGTGATTGTAATTTTATGTTAGAGAGGATTAGGGTGGGATTGACACCCTTACCAGGTCACATCCCTGGGGTGTGGCCTGCACCACCTTTTATCTCTTAAGAGATAAAAGGGAAGCAAGCAGACAGTTGGGGACCTCAGACCACCAAGAAAGCAGCACTGGGAGCAGAGTGCATCCTTTGGACCTGAGGTTCCTGTGTAGGATGTTCCCAGACCAAGGGAAGACTGATACATCACAAGAGTTGACAGAGGAAGTGTTCCCCTGGAGTTGGCACCCTGAATTCAGATTTCTAGCCTCCTGGACTGTGAGAGAATAAACTTCTGTTTGTTAAAGCCATCCACTTGTGGTATTTCTGTTATAGGAGCACTAGGTAACTAATACAACTGGTAATGGGAGTGGCGTCATTCACTATCATCCCTAGTGACCCACTTGCAAAATTTTTGCTTCCTATTCCTGTGACCCTATAATCTGTGGGTCTAGAGGTCTTAGTTCCAAAGGAAGGAATGCTCCCACCAGGAGACATAACACTGATTCTACTGAACTGAAGTTAAGAATGCCATCCGACCACTTTGGGCTCCTTATGCCTCTGGATCAACAGGCAAAGGGAATTATTGTATTGGCTGGTGTGACTGATCCTGATTACCAAGGGGAAATCAGATTAATAATACATAATGGAGGTAAAGAAGAGTATATCTGGAATACAAGAGATCCCTTAGGATGTATCTTAGTACTACCATGCTCTGTGATTAAAGTCAACGGACAACTATGGCAACCAAATTCCATCATGACTACTAATGGCCCAGACCCTTCAAGAATGAAGGTTTGGGTCACCCCAATAGGCAAAGAACCATGGCCGGCAGAGGTGCTTGCTGACGGCAAAGAGAATATGAACGAGTGGTGCAAGAAGGTAGTTCTAAATACCAGTTAAGGCCACATGACCAGTTGCAAACACGTGACTAGTTGCAGAAATGAGGACAATTGTTATGAGTATTTCTTCCTTGTACATGTGCTCAAATATTTTTGTTTTCTTTGGTTATAAAAAAGACATAAGCAGGGCTCGTGTCTTTTCAGTTGTATGCATGTTAGTTGTTATCATGTTAGGCTCATATATGACTTTGTAATTGTCTTTATTTAGAGACTGTGTATGGTTTAAAGAGGTATGTACAGGTGCCAAGTTGACAAGGGGTGGACTGTGATCATTACAGGTGTGTGTCAACTTGGCTGGGCCATGATTCTCAGTAGTTTGGCAGTTATGTAATTATAGTTATCTTCCATTTTGTGATATAATATAATCAGCTCCATGATGCAGCCAATCAGTTGTAAGGGGAGTTTCCTTGGGGGGGTGTGGCCTGCATCCAATATATACGGACATTCTGGCAAAGCTTGCTGGCTTTTGCTCACTCTAGATCCTGCATCTGGCTTATCGTCTTCCCTCGGTTCTTGGAACCAGCAGCCTGCTGTACTGCCTGCTGATCTTGGGATTTGTTGGCCTCCTCAGCCTGTGAGCCAGCAGCCTGCAGTCTTACCTGCTGATTTTGGATTTATCAGCCGCTGCAGCCTGAGCCAGCAGTCTGCTTTCTGACCTGCCAATCTTGGGTTCATCAGATCCCTGCAGCTAAATGAGTCAGGAGAAGCCTCCAGCCTGATACCTGACCCACGGACTTGGGACTTGCTAGCCTCTACAACTACGTGAGCCATTTCCTTGAGATAAATCTCTCTCTACACATATATATGCCTCACTGGTTTTGCTTCTCTGGAGAACCCAACGTTAAGACACCACCTTTTAATGACCTGTCGAAATTTCCTTGGAGAATCCGAGAGCTGGAGCCTGAGGTCAAAAGCATGAGTTTGACTTGGTTGTGAGTGGCAGTGCGTATGTCCACACCCCTCCGCTGCAAATCCATCTAAAATAGAAATGCTCTGCTCCAAGCATATTCATTGACACATTCTCTGCAAAAGACACAGCTGGAAAATGTCAGAGGGTTGGGTAAATTATGGTCCACCTGTTTGATATAACAACATGCTTTCGTTAAAGTTTTGAACACTGCAGTATCATGGAAAAATACCTTGGATTTTTTAGTACGCCTAATGATCTTGATGTAAAAAATAGGGATTGTCTTGTCTTTTAACAATCCTGTTCATACTATGATGTTGGATGAGTTACCGAACCCCTCTGAGCCTTAGTTTCCTCACTGAACAATGCCAACTCCTGTGCCTCCGGTTGTTTTGAGGATTAAATGCGCTCAGTCCTGAGCTTTAAGTGTTCAGCAAGCAGGCAGTGCTCTAACTGCTGTCCCACCATGCAGAGTTTTAGTAGGTCACAGCTTGGGCTTGCCTCTTCTCCAAAGGCATTGCTGCAGTTAGCACATCACCCTGGTGAGCAACGAGTGGGATCAGACTCTTTACAAACAGGTGTCCCCGTCTGGCCTGAAGCCCTTGGCCCTTCTCACTGCACTGACAACTGGTCCATGGGGGCAGCGGTAGGGCTCCACTGAGCCCTGCAGCCTCCAGCAAATTGTCCACACTGGCCATTCTTGTCACAAACTGTGCACTGTAACCCTTTATAGGAGTCCTCTCCTATCCATGCTCCGGTGTCAGGGGCATGGTGGGAGGCTAGGCAGCCCAAACATCAAATGAGAATTCCAGTGGGCTTGGGGAGCCTCTGAAAGGAGCAGGCTCAACATCTCTCTCCAGCCAGGAAGTATAAAGGGGAAGACACATTTACCTTTCTCTTGGCTGACTTGTTCACCAATGTGAAGAAGCCGGGATCAAAGAGGCCTTAAGGTGCTCCCCTTCACTCTGCAATACACATGCAAGTTGATCTCACCCTTGAGCACAGCCACAAGATCCTATGCCCACAAATGTCAGCCACTGATAAATGTCTGCCTCAGTCACAGTAGGACTTGTGGGGAACAAGGCCCGTGATAAACTCCAATCTGAAGGATTAATCTTAGACTTGAAGTTTAGGTGTCACACACCTACGGTCACCCTCTGTGACAGTTAAGATTGTGTGTTACCTTGGCTGGGGCATGATTCTCAGTGTTCTGGCAGTTGTATAATGTTGTGATCACTTTCCTGTTAAGATTTGATATGTGATCACCCCCATGATGGGATCTGCTGTGAGTAGCCAATTAGTTGAAAGGGAGTTTCCTTGGGCATGTGGCCTGCATCTGAATATAAGCAGGCGTTCTGGTAAGGCCCGGGGGCTTTTGCTCTTTCTGGATCCTGTAGCTGGTTCCTGATCATCTGACCTCTCTGGTTCTTGGGACCTGAGCTAGCAGCTTACCTGTGGTCTCGCCTGTTGATCTTGGGTTCGCCAGTCCCTGCGGCTATGTGAATCAGGAGAAGCCTGCACCCTGATCCATGAACTTGGCATGCTCCAGCCTCTACAACTGCTGTGAGACATTTCCTTGATATAAATCTCTCTCTGTATATATATATTTACACACTTTACTGGTTTGGGTTCTCTGGAGAACCCAGCCTAGGACATTCTCTCTCCAAGTGATATAACTACACACAAACATGCCTGCACATGAGTACACCAACCCCTCCCCAACTCACCCACACTCATAGAGTGGCTGATAAACTTTTAGGGAAAACACATGGCAAGTTCTTTAATTGATTTTATTTTTTACATAAAAAGTTCAGTAAAAATTGGATAAAGTAAAGTGATTTTTAAGCAGTAAATCAATCTTATCAACATAGCACATGGCTGGCCAAAACCACAAGGCAGCCTGCTTTGGAATATTTACATGATAACAAATTAAACCTTGCAGGAGAACGTAAACCATCCTTACAAAGTCTTCCTCTGATCCTAGCACGTAGAAGCTAAAAGCAAAACAAAAAACCAAACAAAAACCAGGAAAAAACAAACAAATTATTTTCAATATATTCACATATACATTAAAATATAATACAGATCGTCAGGGTAAGGGGTCGTGGGGTGGGGGCGCGCATGGGTCTGTGCGCTGACAGCACCGCCGAGGAAGAGACCCAAGTTTGAGAGTGGGGGTCAGGCCTGGGCCAGGGTCTTGGAAGGAGGGGTCTTCCCTAAACCCTTGCTTCAGATGGCCTCTGACCACGGCCCCAGCAGCTCACGACTAGGGATCACTTGTTGTAGATGGAGCTCATTTTTGTGGCTTTCAGTTGAAATCCGCAGGATTTGAAATTCCCCAGGGTGATGTGTCATCAGTAGCACAAGCCCTGACAGTGGGGTGGGGCAGAGAGAGCCCACAGGATTTCTCCCCAGAGTCTATCCTATGTGATCACCCGCCTTCCCACCCTGGCCCCAGAAGTCACTCCAATTCAGTGTCCTCTTTGGGTTTGTAAAGAGCCCCAAATTTCTGCATGTACTTCTTGATGTACTCCTTGGTTTTGTGTTTCACATTCTCATTGCACTCCAGGTCCTCAGGGTTCTTACAGTACTTCAGCTCCTTATTCATAACGCCATGTGTCAGCTGTCCAGGGCATAGGAAGAGAGACCATGGCCACCAATCAGAGTGGAAATGACATGGCGGGGGGAGAGATGCGGACTGGGGTGGTAACTCAGCCTACTGCCCCAGAGCCCTTCACACCAAGACTGAGACTTGAATAATGGAATAAGTTGGGGGGACTTGAATAAGGGGGTAGGTTGGGGACAGGCTGGTGCTGATGCTATCAGAAAGGGAATGCTCAGCTTTGGAAGTTTCCTAGAGAACTTCTGCTTTTGAATGAGAAGGTGCTCCCCCCACCTCCCCTCCCATTTCCTGGGTCTCCAGGCTCTGTCACCTAGCAAGAAAAACCACACTTTCTGTGATGAAAGGGGACTTCTAAGGAAGTACATGGTAGCCCAGAACACTACAGGGCACAGGGCAGCAGAGTACCTTGCGAGCCAGGTGTTTGAAGTCTTCAGTTGTGGTAATTCTTCCCACTTTGCAGTCAGGTTTCCGGTAAGGGTTCAGGCACTGGACAATGAACTGGGACATCTGCAGGCCGGGCAAAGAGAACATGCTGCTCACCACTCCAGAGAGAGCAATGAGGTGTGCTGAGCACATAATTAGAAAAGGTAGGATGTAGAACCAGCCATCCTTCCCTTCTTCTCCCCCAGGTTGGCTGGTTTGGACAAAAGAATACTAGTATTCCAGCGGAATACAAAAGCAAAGGATCCTGGCTCAGCCCTGAGAGGGAAAGAGCTCCGATGGACTGTGCAAGTCTGAGTTAGAGTAGCAGATGGAATGAACAAGCAGCAGGACTTCACTGCTGAGTCTCGCAGCAGCCCCAGGTTTCAGCCAATGAATCTTGTGTCCTTGGCATAAAACACCTGTCACCCCTGGAGGGACGGCAGACCAGGTGTTCCAGAGCTACTAGGAGGACACCCAGGCACTTTGTTCTTGAAGGTTACTTAGTTTCTTTAAGTATAATACGTCATTTGATCCACACCACAGCCACATGAGGCAGATGGAAGCACAGTATGACCATGGGCGGGATCTTTTCCAGTACTCTGAAATTACTCCCACTGCTTTCAAAATCCTCCTGGGCAGTTTCTGTAGGGTTTGTACTACCCACTGGCTCTCAAGAGACCATAGACACAGAACCTCACCTCTGGAAGTATTTGTGGTGTTAAGCTCCAAGGACAAAGGGGAGCCAGTGACAACCACCTCATCAGGGAGGGCCTTGAACAGGGCATTTACCTGGTACTAAGGTAAACATTCCCAAAACTCAGTGAGCTGTGGGCCTTCAGAAATTCAAAGAACAAGGAAAAGAAAGGTAGGCACTAAATACATAGCTGTTGGTTGGCTGAGCTGAAACACCAATGCTTTCACATAGTGACAAGGAAAAGCTAAATTTTATCCCTTCATAAAGCTTCTCCCTCTAACCCATTCCCCAAATATAGTCAGAGGACCTTCACTGTCCCCCCTCCTTAAAAACTTCCAATGGTTCCCTGTAACCTACAGATAAAGAAGGCCTTATATGAAAAAACACAAGTACCATCCAACCTCGCCTTCCAAAACCTTCACACACCCTGTGAGAGACTCAACTCCCTGGAAGCGACAATGCTCTTATACCCCCATATATTCTACTACCCCCAAAATATCTGTCAACTTGGCTAGGTCATGATTCCCTTGTATGACTGTATGACTCTCTACCATTTTATCTTCTGATGTGATTTCCATATATGTTGTAAATCCTATCACTATGATATACTAAGATGGATTAACGGCAGTTATACTGATGATGTCTACAAGATTGGGTAGTGTCTTAAGCCCATCTCTTTCAAGATACAAAAGAGAGAAGTGAGCAAAGAGACATGGGAACCTCATACCACCAAGAAAGCAGTGCCAGGAGCTCCAGAGCGTGTCCTTTGGACCTGAGGTTCCTGAGCTGAGATGCTCCCAGACCAAGGGAAGACTGATGACAAGGACCTTCCTCCAGAGCCGACAGACAGAGAAAGCCTTCCTCTGGAGCTGATGCTCTGAATTCAGACTTCTAGCTTACCAGACTGTGAGAGAATAAACTTCTCTTTGTTAAAGCCAGCCATTTGTGGTATTTCTGTTATAGCAGCACTAGATGACTAAGACATACTGCCTGAAGTTATGTCCCTTTCTGGTCCATCTGGCCAAGCCCTACCCCTGGTTTCAGAGCCTTTCTTGACACTCAGGGTGGCCATCAGCCTTACACTCCAGGAGACTATGAGCCCCTTTAATCAATGAATGAACACTGGAGTTCAGAATCTAGAGGCCATGAGGCAGAAAAGTTCAGTGTCCTATGGCTGGAAACACACTTTCAGTTGCATAAAGAGAAGCTGCTTTCCCTCAGTCCCTTGATGATCAGGCAGTCAAATGAGATATCACAGAAAGAGAACTGGACTTTGAGCCAGAAGGCCTGAGTTCAAGTCTTCTGGCAATAACTTGCCTTTTTTAAATTTTAGAGTTCCTTCATTTTCAAAACAGGAATGACAATCCCTGTTTTGCCTACCTTGGGGCTGTTGTGAGGACAAAATGAGATAATGAATACGAAAGCTTACCCAGTTATAAAGAACCACACCAATGTGTCATCACACAGCAACTACACAGCCAAATCACAAAAGCAAGGTGATACTCAAAGGCACGGCAGCCTAACACCACAAACAGCTCTCATTTGCCATGGATGCTACAAAAGGCTCACAGGAAAACAGGTGTATAAGTGAGGTCTGCAGAGGGCTCCTATCAAGTCACAGGAGAGGTAGTTGAGAAATCATTGCTAGGAAAAGCAGGACTTCAGCAAGACACACAAGCTAAGATCTCATGTTCTTGGCTATGTTGGGGGAAGGGAGACGTCCATACTTGGGACAAGAAAGGGAATGGCTCAGGGAGGTTAGTGAGAAGCTTAGTGACTACATCACCCAAACCTTACCTCTTTTCTGAATACTTCTTTGCTTTTTTTGGCCAGCTCACTGGAGGTGTCTGCTTCTGCTGTCTTGGGCTTTTTCGAGGTCTAGAATTGGAAGAGAAAATATAACAGTGCTGACATGAGAAGTTAGCTTAGTGATGCCCTGCTGTCCCAGAACCTTCCTTTCTTTTCCCCAGTTGGGACACCTGACTCTTGGTAGTAGGATCTATTTAGGAGTCCTGGTTCAGCGGCATGGCCTAGAGTTAACCTGGATGCTGTCACCATTATCTTATGATTCAATCTTGTCAGCTGGTTCCAATCTTCTACTCTAAGTCACAGCTACATCCTTGATGTATGCTAACCATTTCCAGTTGTTTCAGGGTCACTGCCTCTGCAGTGGAATATACTGTTTGACCCTGGACCACTCATGTCCCTGTTCTGAGCTCTGGCTCCTCCACTTGACTGTCAAGTTGAGCCTGGGCTCAACAAACTACATTTCTCCCAGCTCTGACATTGTAGGATCCCAGGACAGAAGCAAAACATGTTTCGAAAACCTTTCCCCACATAACTGGTTCCACACCATGGCCCACATCCAAGTCCATTCACCCCCCTTGGATGTTCACCAACTTTCCTTCAAAGGCAGGACTGGCCGTACTATGGGAGACAGCCTCAGCATGTAGGAGAGGCTTCTTACACCTCCAGATCAGGAACAGAAAGACTAAGCAGGTATCAAGCGATTAACCCACCCACTGCCACTGAGTCAATTCCAACTCACAGCGACCCTATAGGACAGAGCAGAACTGCCCCCATAGGGTTTCTAAGGCTGTAAATCTTTATGGAAGCAGACTGCCACATCATTCCTCCATGGAGCGGCTGGGGGGTTTGAACTGCTAACCTTTTGGTCAGCAGCTGAGTGCTTTAACCGCTGTGCCTCCAGGCTCTCAAGAGATTAGAACAGAAGAAAATAGGGTCATCCAAGACAGGGAGCAAATGAGCAGATCCTAAAATAGTGAAGCTAATCTGTCCTAACCTAGCAAGATGCTGACAAAGCCAGGAACACTCCCTCCTTTCAGCACCGCTGGAGAACGAGGCGGGCAAGTTTTCCCTGACCAGGCACTGCCAAGAGTCAGGGGCTCACAGCCCTGGCATTCCGAGCACCTGCTATGCAGGCCATCTACACCTTTGCCCATCACCAGCCAGCCACCAAGCCCCTTCTCAGTGAGTGAACTTTTCCACGGCAGAGAATAATTACGAACATTCCTCTGAATACAGGCCACTCATGATGGATCGAGAAGCTGCAGATGTGATTATGGGTACTTCATGCTTTTGCTAGGGGTTTAGAGTAGGGAATTTTTTCTATTTCCCCACCCTTCTCCTGGTTCTGCTTCTCCCCTTTCCATAAACAATATAAGGGTGCTGGGGAAGAAGCTGTTCAACTCCCTCTGCTCTGGCTGAGGCCCAGGCAAAGGTGGCACTCCCTTGGCTTTGGGCTGCTGTAAATCAGCTTTCTCTGATTTGTTATAAAAGCTTTATATATTCTTCATTTTTTTTCCTTTCCTCCCTTGACTGTGGGAGTAAGGGAATGAAGGGCAGGGTAGGAAGAACAAACAGATCCAGCCTCTGTTTTCAGGAAACAAAAAAAAACAAAAACACAAGTAACTACTTTCAAATGTTTCAGTGTGGGATTCTGTGGTTATTTTTTCAGTTGTAGACAAAGTGTGGGTGTGTTTCAGAACAAGACCTTGGGTAACAAGGATCAAGAGTTGCTTGAATAAGCCAAGGAAACTTTAACACATCCCCAGCTGTTCCCCTGTAGAACTCAGAAGTGGGTAGCAACAGCAACAAGTATAGAAAGCCCCTTCAGGGATGACAACCAACTCAAGGCTCCTCGTCTAGGGAAGAGGCCAGGCTCTAAGTGAGGGTACTATGTGACTAGGAATGTTCTGCTTCCCTCTGAATGGGTTATGTGTTCAGAAAGCTAAATAAATCCAGTATATATTTAATAGTTTTCTAATTTAATCCCTGACTTGTTGAGGTTGGGAGGGCTTTAAAAACACAGGGAGCACAATCCACTGAGCTCTATCTACGAGCTCTCTTGGTCCTTTTGAGCACTGAGCAAGTGGGATTGAGAAAGGCAATGTTCAAATGAAGAGTCCTGGACTTATCACAGAAATCAAGAACAAAAATGAAGTACTAGGGAGTATCTGAAATTCATGTGCTTCTCTTTTCTTTGTCTACAGTCTGCAAATGGCATGGGAAATAATTTCAGAACCTGGCTAATGCTTAGTCAAGTCTAGCGCCAAGTCAGGGCAGGAGCTAGAGTCAGAGCCAAGGATAGTACCTGAAGGCCACGGACATGAAAAACTTTGGAATTCCCCTAACCTCCAAAAGTCCCATTTAAAAATCTAAGTATTTCTACAATATATAAACGGCCCAAACTTTTAAAACCAAGCATAATTAACTGCACAGGAAGGACATTAGACTGGACCAGTGAACATCTACTTGTCAAGTATGCAGCAAGTGGCCTGAGAGTCTATGATTCTAGGAATCCACCAGAGAAGGGGGCGGCGGTGGCTATGATACATTAAAAAGGTAGTGTTCCCAGGTCCTCAGTGATAATTGGTTTGCCTTGTTTCTCTGGGAATCTACCAAAGCAGCGGCCAGATGAGGTGCATACAATGAGATCTGCAGCTAGAGGGCCTGGCAGAAATGTTGGTGCTTACTACCTTCAGAAGCTAACCCTGCTATCAGCCTTCATCTGTGGCACAACTGGGTTCTCAAGGAATCTGGTCTGAATATGATAAGGGAGGCCTAAGTAGCTTCACATTACTTAATGTGAGGTTTAAGCCCTTCTGGCTTAGTTGCCGATGACCTTAAACTTGTTGGGTGGTCTGGAAACCGAAAGTCAATATGTAACACAACAAATGCAAACTCCATCCTTTATTATATGTACAGACACACACACACACACACATACACACACAAAACCAAACCCACTACTGTCGAGTCGATTCCAACTCATAGTGACCCTATATGACAGAGTAGAACTGCCCCATGGTTTGTACAGACACAAGCATGTCACAAAGCTCATGTGCCTTGGGACCTGGGGTGTGGCTTGAGAGGTTACAGAAATGAGTCCTAACAAAGGAGGGCAGAATATACCCAGCTAACATTTCCTTCTCCCTGAATTTAATTACTACCCATTGGAACATGAAATATAAAACATTATTCAACGAGGAACGGTAACTTTTGAAGCAATCTGAATCAAGAAACAGATGAAGCTGAGCCATCAAAAATACCATATACACAATTCAGCCTAAACTCTGCAAAAGGGTTCTCAATGGCTGATTTTTTGGAAGTAGATCGCTAGGACTTTCTTCTGAGGTACCTCTGGGTAGACTCAATCCTTCAACCTTTAGGTTATCAGTCAAGTGCAATAACCATTTGCACCTCCCAGGGACTCCTAGGTCAGACAAAAAAACTACTGGGGAAAGAACGACGACCAGGCAGCTATAAGCTAACAGGCAAGCTATAAGCTAACAATCCCAGCGCTAACAGGAGGCTGGAAGACAGAGCAGAGAGACCTCAGTGTTAACACGGGGCATACAGTGGAGATTTCAAAAAGGCCACTCCTTAGGAGCCACCCTCTATGAAAGGCTATTCTAAACCCAATTTAACAGTGATGAAAAAAAAGTCTCTAAAGAAGTAAGGTTAACTGGCTACCAGAACAAAGCTCAACACTCCTTAATGAAAGACAACAAAATTCAGAAACTCAATGTAAAAAAAATGGTGGCGCAGGGGTGTCTGACCTCCTCTAACTTCAGGAAGGGGAGGAAAGAGAATAATTATCACCATCAGCCCAAGGCTGATGCCTATGAGGTGGAGGTCAGACATCTTCACTCTCCAACCTTTTTACCAATTCTGACATCAGCTGTCCCTTCCAAGGCACTTTTACTTCTTTGCTGGGTTCAGTAGTATGTTACAATTGCCACACAGAACTCACAGACCACACTCACAGTTACGGGGTTTATTAGGGAAGCAACAGGTTACAGCTTGGGATCAGGATCAACAGGCTACAACTCTGGATCAGGATCAGGACCAGGAAGCATGTAGGTAAAGTCTCCCTTCTTCAGTGCGGGATAGCTCTATCAGCTCCTCTCGGCCATGCAGGCTTCCTCTCAGAACCCTGAGTACAAGCCTCCTCTTGGCCCCCTGAGGACAGGCTTCTCTTGGCCTTGCAGTCTGTCACCACCAACTCTGCTGCAAGGCCCCTCCTGAGCCTGTTGCCGTCTTCAGTGTTACAGCTCTTGACCCATATTACAGCTCTTTTAGGAGGTTCCTTGCCTCCTCACTCTGATTCTTCTCCCTTCCTTCTGCTTCTCTGTCTGAAAAACCTGTTGGGCTGGCTGCATATATACACAACTCCTTGTCAATTTCAAGGCATGGCCCTTCTCAGCAGGGGCCATAAACTGACCAATCCCCTCCCAGTAGGCCACAGAAACCTCATTTGCATACTAGGCTATAACCACTTCATTTGTAGTCTATAGTGACTGCATTTGAATAGTTATATTGACCAGTCCTTGAAAGATGCATACCAATCATAGGGCAGGCTGTAGCCCAGAGCCAGACAAAAAGTCAAGTTCTTTACAGCTTGCCTACGAAATGTCAATCAACCTGGACAAGAGTAACAAACCCTCTGGGGTACAAAACTAAAGCAAAGGTAACTTTTCAGAGCTTAGGGGAAGAATCTCTCAAGCTGTTTTTTTCAAAGAACCAAGGCAAAAGGCCATATAAAGGAACTCATTTCACCACAAGAATCTTAAGGAAAAATCTACACACATTGGTGAATACTTGCTTATGGAAAGTTTCGTATACGTTTTATTCTTCTCTGAATAAATTTTGAAAAACCTCTGAAGAAAGGCTCTCTTTCACACATGGCCACAAATGCCCTTCACTAACTAATGGAAACATTCCTAAAGGCAGATGATTCCCCTTATCACTGCCAACACAGAAAGCTCCCCACATACAGGTGCAGCCTTCTACTGGGGGTGCTGGTCAGCCCTTTCCCTGCTCCTATGGGTCCAGAGTTGGGGGCTCAGTGTTCAAGTGGATTCATAGACACACTCTTCCTTTTTTTTTTTTTTTTTAACCCAAACAACACCAAAATTTTGCTCACTATTCATATGCAAAGATCCTCAAATGATATTTCACATCAACCATTATCATTCAACAGAAATGCATTGGAAGATCTTAAAAACAGAATTAACTTGTTTTCCTAGTATCATTCTATGGCAGACAATGATGATAAACTTTACTAAAATATTCAGAAGTTTCTCACGCAGATTAAAATTCATATTCTTTTACAACATTTAAAACCCCCAAGACACATCCTTACAATGCCCTTCCCATCTCGTGCTTGAAGATAACTTTTATCATGCCTGTGCTCCTCCCACAAATAAACAGAACCATTCTCCAAACATATCTTAAACTTACCCCTTCCTTGCTTTTGCCCCAGCATTCCCTTTAGCCTGTCTTTGCCTACTGGAAAATTTTTTATCCTTTAAAGACATGTTCAAATGCCACCTCCCCCAAGGTCCTCCCAACTTCCTCTGGTTGAATTTCTTCTTCTGTACTCTAGGGATGAAAAATCATTAACAGCTATAAGCAACCACTAGTGCCCATGCTCAGGAGGTAGGTGGTGCAGGACTGCCAATGTAGGTAAGGACAGGCTTGAAGAAGTGAGGTAGAAAGCGAATGGCTTAGAGTCTAGAGGAATGTGTGACATCATAAGAGCTGAGAGCGACTGAGCTCCTGGATATAGAGAAATTGATGACTGATGTATCGATATGTCAACTATGGCAGTCTGGGTTCTCAGCACCTCTCAGACTCACACAATTCTATATGTATGTATTTCTGACTGAAAATTCAGGCCAGTTAACACAGGGGTCTTGGTGACCATCCCCATTACCAGTAAGCTACTTGAGCAATGGATCTAGAGCACATCACTTACTATCTTCTCTTACCCTCAACCCCAGCACTGTGATTTATAAAATAAATAAATTAATTAAAAAATCCCGTAACTATTGAGCTACTTTTCCTTAAAAGGATTTCCAGATTTGACTCTCACCTTGTTTCACATATGGAGAGAAGTAGAACCAGAGATGGCAAGGATCCTGATACCATCATCTGAGCCACAGAATGTACCCAACACTGCTCTTGACTTTCAAACCAATACATCTCTTTTTTATGTTTATACTGGTTTGAGCTGCATTTTTGTCACATAAAACTGAAAGTACATTTTCAAATACAAAGATGTAATAGTAAATGTGTCACAAACAGTAAAAGAAAGTGTTTTAGGAACAAGAATAAGGAAGCAAGTTTAGACAAAGGAAATGGTCACCGTTAAGACAATTCTTCTTAATTATAATTATACAGCTAGAATGTTCAGAGCTGGTTACCTACCAAAGGTATCTTTTTCCTAAGATCAAAACATTAGGTGTAAAACCTCCTCAAATTGATTTTTGTCATCTGCTCAGGTAGAAATGATACAACTATATCATTAACAGGTCAAACCTTACTATTCTTAACACTTTGACTCAAAGAACTGAATGACCCCTGTCTTATTGTGATTGTAATTCTTTTTGGGAGAGAAGATACCTCTCCCTTTAACTATTTGATCACAACAGGAAATACATGTGGCAAGTTAATTACTTTGTGTACTCTCATTGTTATTATTTGAATTCCAGGACAGACTTTACACACACACACCCTATGGAGAATAATAATAATGGCAAAGCTTCTCTCTAATCATCTCTGGAAAATACCGTCTTAGGTTAACCATTAAAAGCCTTACTCTGTAACTCCCCTGAGGCAGTTCTTTATAATTTCCCACTCCCTCTTATCTTTACACATATACTCCCCCTCAACATATATGGGGACACCAATATATCACAGTTATTTTTGAATTAGACATTAAATTTAGTACAGTGCTCTTTCCCTTCCTGTATGTTCAAGTTATAGCCACAATAGTCTTATCATTTATTCTGACTTAAGTCTGGCCCTTCAATGCCACAGGCTTTTACAATTTAGGCAAGCATTAAGAGCTTCATATATTATAATCCATGTGTTTATGTGTGTGTGTCCTTACGTAATCCATCTGTGAACTTTAAAACCTGACTATCCTCTCTCAACTTTTAAATGTAATTAACCAAACTAATAGTGTGTTACTCTGCCATCTGTTTCCTTTAAAAAAAAAAATAGAAAAGTATTAACCCTAGCCTAACTTTGAATTCACTCTGGCATGTTCAGTTACATTATAAATTAGAACAAGGAATTTTCCACTGAAACCTAATCACACCCACCTATTTTTCCATTGTTGTCACTATGAATATCATATTACTTTAGGGTACTTGAGTTTTCCTGGAATTCAGTGTACTTATTTATTATAAACTAACTCTAGGGCAGGAATTGAGAAGCTACAGTCTTACATAGAACATGTTAAGTTTCTTTTGCTTTCTGTGTGTGTGTGTGTAAACACGTCTACACATGTACCCACTCACCGACACACACACACACACACCTATACACAGAATGGATAATGAACCAGTGAAGGGAACCTGGCCTAGCATGGGCAGGGCATCGAACATGTGGCCTGATCCACGTATGTAGTCAGGAAACAGCCGCTGAATGAAACAGTCACAGTGCTAACTACAGTTCAATTCTCTCAGCTTCCTAGGTTCTAACCTAACTAAACTGGCTATCATTTCACCCTCCCCTTTGTTTCATGTTCAGGTATATTAAAACAGTGCTTCCCAAACCTTTGACTCTATGAATCTGGTAAAAAAAATAAAAATTGGGGAGGGAGGGGGAGCAACACTGAGCTGCTAACTTTTTATTTTTCCAGGGCATTAATAAAAACAAAAACAAAAACAAAAATGCGAACCACCACAATCACTTTAAAAGCAAGAATATTTTAACTCCAAGAGAGTGAGTCAAAAAGCCGGCTAAAGGTAGGTTTTTAGATGTAATAAGTTTAGTTATAAGGAAAACTCACTACATGATCTTCCCTTTTCTCTTTAGCCATGGAGAAGTGTTCAGGAAAAATGTGGAAGGAGATGAGCAGATAATCCTTAGAGCCTGGAACATAACTCCCTGGGTCACACTAGGACTAGTGAGATTCCCAATTCAAATATTACCTACTCTGAACCTTTCTTTGATTGCCTCCTACCACATTATCTCCCTCTATAGATGTCTCCTCACTTATCAACTACCTCATTATCTGATATCTTGCATTTCCAACAATAATAAAAAATCTACTATCTATTTTGCACTTCAGTGAGATGGTGGGCATGGCAGCAACTGCTGTGAAGTGTCCCCTCTCCTCAAGGAGTCTCCAGAAAGCTAGGACATGATGCCCTGCACCCTCCACTCCCTTCTGCTGGCACTGCACCAGGTCCAGCTGCCACGTGGAAGACGCGTGGGGCCATCTTCCTCTGTGACCACAGCCCAGATGTGCAGGCACCACTGAGCCAGTGGGTGCCTGTTCTGGGCTCCCAGCTCCTATGCTGCCTGAGATCCTGAAGCTCAAAATTGCTATGGGGTGGGAAGGGAGGAAAGAAAGAGGCACCTGAGAGGGTGTTTGGAAGAAATATGTGTGAGTTTAATGACTTCCCAAAGTGGGCTGAACTGGCGGGGCCAGATGTACAGGCTTGCAGGGGTGGGAGTGGAGTCCTGGAGGCGGCTGACGGAAGCTCTGGCCCGGCATGGGAGGAAGGTGAAGTGGTTAAGCTGTGGACACCCCAGTCACACAGCCAGATTTATCCAGCTTTGTCTCCTCCAAGCTTCCTTCTCCACAGAGGAATAATCTATAACTGGATTTGGCACAGTGATGAGCACATCTGTAAATCTTAGCTGCTATTATTTCTATGATCACATTTTCTAAATTAAAAAAACCAGACAAATGAATGGTCTGAAAACAGAAGAAAAAAAAAAAAAAATACTCCATTTTAGCATAATGTTGATTTTTGCATAATGACCTGGTCTTTGGAACCTAACCATGTTGCAAAGTGGTTGATAAGGAGTGGGTGTAGTTTTCAAACCTTACCTTCCTATGGCTCCTGAGAGCAATAACCTTGCCTCATACTTCTTTTTTATTCCCAGGTCTGGGTACAATGCTTAGCACTGAATAGGAACTCAGATGTCTGATAAAGTAAACTTACACAAAAAAACATACCCGCCCAGAGATCTAGCAATTAAAAGGTATGAAAGAGTGGGATTAATCTTAGATCAGTGTTGATCTGAAATGTGTATCTGGATACAGAATTTAAGCTATTAAACTCTGACTCAGGGACTGCCTTTGTGGTTACAGTACTCAAAACATGCCATCCCTCCAACATGTACGCGTGCAAGCATGCACGCATGCACATACACATATACCATGGTAGTAGAGTGGGGGAGATAAGACATAACCTGACAAATACACTCACTCTAGGTGGTGCGTATATAGTAAGCTTTTAGAATTACATGTCTCTTACAGTCAATCATAAACAGTATTGCCTATTACTTAGACTTTAATGTATATATGAACTGTCTGGGAACCTTGTTTTGCTTCAGATTCTGATCCAGTAGATATAGGGTGTGGCTTGAGATTCTGCATTTCTAACAGATGATGCCCAAGGCTAAGGTTGGGGAATGCACTGAATAGACCTATTACAATAAGCTCATTAGGAACCGCGGCCCCCATAGTCAATCCCTCCAGTTTACCATCTCCACCAGAGAGTCTTCTAAAAGGCAAATCTGATCATGTCACTGCTAAAGCCACTTCAAAGGTTTCCCACCACCTAGACAGAGAATGGAGGTCCAAATGCTCAGCATGGCACATGAGGCTGCGCTTCTATATGGCCACTGCCTACTTCAAAGTTCACACTTTGCAATTGGCAGAGACATCACATAAGGCCGTTTTCTTGAGCACTATATATGCAAAAATAGACTTTATGCCCATTTTTCATTTGCTTTGAAAAGCCTAACTCAATAAACACACACGGACCAAAACAGTGAATCTTGATTAACAGTTAAGGTATCCACGAGCTTGGCCTTGTGCAGAAATAAGCTTTCTCACTGCTTTACAAACTTGGTCCCAGAGCTCAGTTGTATTCCTGTACCAGAGATCTCTTCTCAAACCCCTGTTTATTTTTCAAAAGTTACAAGTAATATATCTACAGAGGTCTGCAGACAGGGAGTTGTAAAGGTTTTTTGTTTGTTTGTAAGCTTCCAGGTAATTTAAATGGCAGATGCTTAACAATCCTGGACATATTCCTAAATGATTCAAGAAAATATGGCAGCACTATAGCTGGAGTGAAGTGGTTAAGTGTGTACCTTTTTGACAAATGCTAGCTAAACACATGGTGAAGAAAGAAAAGCATTCCCCCCCACAAAATGAATAAAATATAAAGGTATGGATTTATTTCCACTTAAATTCCCCCTCACTACAGCCCTTCCTTTCTTTCCTCTCCCCTTTTCCGTTTCTTCCCCACAGACTTAACGAGTTAAGCACCTCTTCTTATTTTTAAAAGAATTATTATTCAGGTTTTAGACTACTAAAATATGGTCTCTGATTTCACTCAAGATCCCTCATCCTTAGAGACAGTCCTGAGTGGGAAGGGGTAAAATGGTTATAATTAAATCACTGAGTATTTGATTTATGTGACCTTTAATCCTGATTACTGTCATGTCAGAGGGAGAGATCAGGAATACGCATTTTCTCCTTCTCTGCTCTAAAATTTTATTTCCATAGTAAAATATCTTTGCCTCAGATCTTTAAGGGAAACCACTCCTTTGGTGAGGTTTTAATGTAGACAGTTTAACTTCATTCCAGATTCACCAGTTTCAAAACGATAAAACATTAGACCACGCCACTGAAGTAAGACTTCAGTTTAGAGTCAAAACATACTTGAAAAGAAACCATATATAGCCATTAAGAAAAATGCAGCAGATCTACATGAACTAACAAGGGAAGACTTAAGATGGATTAAGTTACGAAGGAGTTTCACTAGTATGATTCTATTTGTGTGTTTACAATGAAAAGAAAGGAAAAAACCTATGTGTGCGTTTGTAAATGCTTAGAAAGGTCTGGAAGAACATACACCAAAACAAGGTTGTGACTACTGACATTTTGGGCCAGAATCGTGGGGACTCTCCTGTATATAAAAGGATGTTTAGAGGTTTCCCTGGTGTGGTACAGTGAGTTACTTAATATGGCTCTTCTAGCTATAGGGACAAATGCTGAGTCGGAATTGACTGGATGGCAGTGGTTGGTTGGTTGTTAGGTATCATCTTTATAACTTTCCACCAAATGGCTGCGTGAGACTACACAAATTGCTTGTGGCACACCAAGGGGACTGGAGAGTTTGCTAATAATATAAATAAGGTGCATGGCACCCTTGTGGGGGTGGGTCCATGCAAATAAGGCTATGGAACCTTAATAAGGGGATTGGTCAGTTCTGTCATCCTACTAGCCTTAAACTGAGCCATCCGAAAGGCAAAAAAGGAGGATCTCACCACTGTCAAGAAAGAAGAGTCGGGAGTGAAGTATGTCCTTTGGACCTGGGATCCCTATGCTGAGAAGCTCCTGAAACCAGGAGACTGAGAGAGAGAGAAAGAGCTGTAACATCAAAGATGATATGGAGCAGCGGCAGCAGAGGCTGGAGACCAGCAGGAGAGAGCACAGTGGGCTTTCTGGCACACGTAGTGATAAAGCTGAGTGCCTTTGGGCAGACAGCTTGCTGACAGAGCAAGGTACCTCCAGGCACTTGGTGGAGTTAGGTCAGGAGTTAGTTTAGCGCCTTTGGGCCAATGCTTATTGGCAGAGTGGGGTGCCTCTGGCACTTAATCAGGAGAGCTAAAAGAGCATGCGGGGGAAAAGGCTGGGCTGAGGGGCCAAGGGGCCAGAGAGAGGTATGTCTGTGAGCATGGCTGGGAAGAGGCTGTCCTGATTGAAGAACTGTATTCTGAGTGTCCTGAACCTGAACTGTAACCTGCTGCTTCCCTAATAAACCCCACAACTGAGTATGGTCTGTGAGTTCTGTACGGCCACTGCAATGAATTACTGAAGCTAGCAGAGAAGTAGAGAGTGCCATGGGAGGGGCGGTTGGTGATCTCACCTTATAGGAATCAGCCTTAGGCTGTTGATCTTGATTCTCCTTCCCCCACGTGAAGTTAGAGGAGGTCAGATGCCTCGCCATGCCATTTTTACACCTGGCCTCTAACCACTAAATGCCAGTAGCGCTCTTGCAGTTGTTAACAGCCAAGAATATCTCTAAACATTACCAAATATCCTGAGGGGCAAAATGGCACCTGGTAGAGAACTACTGCACTAAAAGGTTAACAGTATTTACCTCCAGAGAGAAGTGGGATAAAAGGAGGGCAGCTGAAAAAGTGTTATTTTTTTTCTACATAGCATACTTCCAGATTTTGTGGATGTACACTCCCCCTCCTCACCAAGTATTTATTACATAAGCAATTTTTCAGAATAAGGAAAAAAGAACCCCAAGACTATGTGGCTACTGGTATTATACAATGACAGAATACAAAGACTTCCAAATTATCAGGCAACATGTTTAAGCCACACTCACCTTCATGGGATTTTCATCATAAGTTGGGGTTCCTAGGTCCATCTCAGCTTCATGGTCAAGGCTGGCATCATCTCCAGGGCTTTCCCAAGTAGGAGGATCCCACTGAGTCTGCCTAGAAGAAGAACAGCCATGCTGTCATGGCCTGCAAACAGAGAACCCTGGCAAAGGTATCGCTGCTCATACAGAAACAACACAAAATCCAACATGCAATGAGACAAAACAAGTCAGTTCCATGAAATAGAGATGTTCTTCTGGTATCTTCCCAGCAGGAGCAATTCTAGCCCAGAGACATACCCTCTTTGTTTGGCACCGTATTTCTTCAGTGATGTAACAATACTGGCTGGGTGTCAATGAGGGCAGTAAAACCAAACATCTTACCTCTCACCTGGCTTTTAATGTCCTGGAAAGAGAATTTGGCAAAGCCTAAAAAGTAAATGGAATATTACCTGCCTATGCCACCTCTCTGCAGATGAAAAGATCAATAGTGATTGCACCTAGCACGTACTTGGGGTCACACTTCACCCCTTGCAATCTTTGACCATGTGCGAAAACTATTCCTTGCTTTAGGAGTCTTTCTGTTTGTAGTTCTGCCTCTTTAGTTTAATAATTGACAACATGGAATAGATGTCCATGTTAAAAAACTTGTACCTTTTTTAACAACAAAGTGAAGAAACAATCTACAGACAGGGAGTAAATTTTGGGGAACCATATGTCGAATAAGAGTTTAATATCCAGGATATATAAAGAACTCCTACAACTTAACGACAAAAAAACGACGCAATCAAAAAATGGGCAAAAGATTTAAACAGACATTTCACGAAAGAACATATACACATGGCCAACAAGGATATGAAAAGATATTCAACATCATTAGTTACTACAGGGATGCAAACCAAAAATCAGAATGAGATACCACTTTACCCTCAACAGAATGGTTATATTAAAAACCAAACCAAAAAACAAACGGAAACAACAAATGTTGGTGAGGATGTGGAGAAACTGGAACCCTTATCCACTGCTGGTAGGAATGCAAAATGGTACAGCTGTTGTAGAAAACAACTTCCTCAAAAAGTTAAACATAGAAACCTGGATGAATGAACAGGGGGAACCCAGGGTATAAACTAAAAGAGGGAGAGTGCTCCCACATTGTGGGGATTGCAACCAATGTCACAAAATAATTTATGTATAAGCTTTTGAATGAGAAACTAATTTGTGCTGTAAATTTTCACCTAAAACACAATTAAAAAAAAAAAAAAAAAACTTCAAATGTAGAACTACCCAATGACCCAGCAATTCCACTCCTAAGTATATGCCCAAGAGACTTGAAAGCAGCAACACAAACTGACACATGTACACCAATATTCATTGCAGTAGTATTCACAATAGCTAAAACATGGAAAGAAACTAAACATTCATCAACAGATGAATGGACAAACAAAATGTGGTATACATATAGAATGGAATATTTCTGAGCTATAAAGAAAAATGAAATCCTGATACCTGCTATAACATGGATGTACCTTGAAAACAGTATGCTGAGTGAAGTAAGTCAATCACAAAAGGACAAATATCATATGATTTCACTTACATGAAATATCTAGAATAGGCAAAACTACAGAGACCAAATTTTATTAGTGGTTACTAAGGGCTGAAAGATGGGCATGGGGGAGTCACTGTTTCGGAAGCACTGAGTTTCTGTTTATGGTGATGGGAAATGTGGCAACAGACACTGGTGATGGTTACACAACATGATTAATGTAATTGGTGTCACTAATTAGTACACATGAAAATGCTGAACTGGCAAATATGTTACATATATTTTTTACAATTAAAAAAGTATACTCTGCTAGAAATATTCCCAATTGATTGCAAAAAGAAGGGCTCAGCATGTTAACTAATTGCAAGTTTACACTTGTTTTGAAAACAAGGAGAGAAAGGTTAAAAAAAAAAAAAAAAGTAAGCTAGATCTATGGAAGTAAGGAAATTCAGGTGTCTGAAGTCAGCAGTCACTGGGATTGCTGACAGGAGTCACTTAAAATGTGAGAAAGCTGTGGACATAACCTGCAGGTCAATCCTGCCATTACAGTCTTCTGCTTTTCTACGATACATTCTTTAGCTCATTAAAGGCACTCAAAATTAGTTTTACAGGTGGTAGTGAAGACAGGCTCACCTCTGACTTATGGAATCAATTTTAAAAAAATGGCTCGAGATTTCTACTGTAATGAAAGAACCACAGGCAGCTGTGGGTTTTATTATGGAAAATGAACAGATTATTGTCTGCTCCTAGGTGCTTGCTAAGGAAAATCCAGAAAAAAGGAGGAAAGATACATATATAAATACGAAATATATACATATATTTTTTTTACTTTTGGAAGAGTGATAGTATATTTAAAAGCTTGCTTTGGGGCTGAAAAAACAAAGCTCTGGTTAAATTTACAAAGACAATGGTTTTTTAAATCACTGAATTCAGCATGCATTGAAAGCTTGTTTTATAAAGTTTTTTTTTTTTTTTTTTTTTTAATGGGAGTCAGGAAGGCCCTTCTAAGCAGATATCTCAAGAGGAAGATATTTGACTATATGAAAATTTTAAATTTCTTTACGTCACAAGATACTACAAACAAAAACATTTGCAATATCCTTGACAAATAGATCTAACAAAGCCAAGAGAAAATAAAATAAATAAATAAAAATTAAAAAAAAAAAAAAAAAGCCAAGAGAAAATACATGCCCCAAACAAGCAATTCATGAAAGATACAATATGGCCAATTAATGAAAAAGTTCCATCTCAATGATAAAAGAACTGAAAATGGATATACGATTTCTCACCTATTATACCCTATGAGATTAAAGGAACTGATATTTTTGTACACTTTCTGTGGCAGTCTAAATTGGTATAAACTAATTTTTTAATGGTAAGACAATAATACTTATCAATTATATGTTTATCTGTATCACCTTTGACCGACTTCTAAGACTCCATTCTAAGAAAGCAATAAGATTAGCGTCCCTAACAATGTTTAGTACAGGGTTATAGTTACCTGTTACCTGTAAAATAGTGAAGGTCCATCAATCTGGATGAGTTAAATAAAATCTGATATAGCGATACAAAAGAGCAAGGGTTGGCAAACTTTTTCTGTAAAGGACCAGATTGTAAATATTTTCCGTTCTGTGGGCCATATGATCTTTGTACTAACTGCTCAACTCTGCAAACGTAGTGTGAAAGCAGCCATAGACAACAGGTAAATGAGTAAGTGTAGCTGTGTTCTAATAAAATTTTATTTGCAAAACCAATGGCCCATGGGCACAGTTTGTCAATCCCTGCAAAAGAATATAAGTATTAAAAATAACTTAGTTCTATATTGATATCCCCCACTGCCGTCAAGTTGATTCCAACTCAAAGTGACCCTAAAGGACAGAGCAGAACTGCCCCACAGGGTTTCTAAAGTAGCGCTTGGTGGATTCAAACTGTTGACCTTTTGATTAAGCAGCCATAGCTCTTAACTACTACACCACCAGGGTTTCCTAATTGATATAGAAAGTACTATAACATTAGATAAATACAGCATATTATAAAATATGCACCCTAGCAATTTATATAAGACTATACCCATGAGTACATGCATACACAAAAAAGTACATATACCCATATACAGCTGCCTAAAATACATTTTTCAAAAAAATGTTAAGTGAATTATTTGGGGCTTGTGGTGTTCCCAGGATTTATAATTCCTTCTTAGTCCTCTTCTATTTTATTTGTTTTCTACAATAATTTTTGTCAGAAAAAACAATCATTTCTTTTTATTTTTTGCCAATTCAACTTTTAACAGATGTACAACTTACTGACAGCAATTACATTAATTAGCTGTGCCACCTTACCCTTAATCAATGCAATTTTTCCATCAGTGTAAACCAAAACTCAGTACTCCATAAGCAATAGCCTCCCCTTTCTCCCTCCCTCCTGCCCCTGGTAACTATTAATAAACTTTAGTGTCTGTATATTTGTCTGTTCTTGTTCTTTATATATAAGTGAGGTCATATGATATTCGTCCCTTTGTGATTGACCTAATTCATGTCTTCAAGCTCCATCCATATTGTAGCATGTATCAAGACTTCACTTCTCTTATTGGCTGAGTAGTATTCCATTATATGTATGTACCACATTTTGTTTATCCATACATCCACTGATGGGCATTTAGGTTGTTTCCACTCTTTGGCTATTATAAATAGTGCTACAATGAACATGAGCGTACAAGTCTCTGTTTATGAGTCTCTGCTTTCAAGTCTTTCAGGTATACACCTAGGAGCAGAATTGCTGGGTCATATGGTAGTTCTATTTTTAGTTTTTTGAGGAACCACCACACAGTTTTCCCCAAGGGCTGTACCATTTTGCACCCTCACCAACAGTTGTTTTTTTTTTAAATCTTAGCCATAGCCATCCTTAAAAAACCTGTCATTGTCGAGTCGATACCAACTCATAGTGACCCTACAGGACACAGAACAACTGCCCCATAGGCTTCTAAGGAGCCGCTGGTGGATCTGAACTGTCAGCCTTTTGGTTAGCAGCCATAGCTCTTACCTGCTGCACCACCAAGGCGCCTATTCATCCTAAGCATGTGTGAAAGAGTATCTCACTATCGTTTTGATTTGCATCTCTCTGACAGCTAATGACATTAAACATCTTTTCATGTGTTTGGAGGCCAAATGAATATCCTCTTTGGTGAAATGTCTATTCAAATCCTTAGCCCATTTTATGATTAACCACAAACAGGTTGTCTTTTTATTGTTACATTATCAAAGTTTTATATATATTTTGTTTATTAGATTCTCATCAGATGTATACATGGTTTCTGAAGATATTATCCTAGTCTGTAGCTGGGTAAAGTCTTTTGATGAACAGAAGTTTAAAATTTTTAGGAGGTCCCATTGATTTATTTTGGTCATTTGCTGTTAGTGCTTTATTATATTACATAATCCACTGTTAAAAGCTTGGCCTGATAGTGTTGCCCTGTGTTGTCTTCTAAAACTTTTATGGTTTTAGTTTTCACATTTAGGTCTTTAGTCCATTTGGAATTTATTTTTGTATATGGTGGAGGCATGTATCCTGTTTCATTTTTCTGCATGTGGAAATCCAATTTTCTCAACATCATTTATTGATGAGATTTTTCTTTCCCCATATAATGAACTTAGCACCCCAGTCAAAAATCAGTTGACCTTAGATGTGTGGGTTTATTTCTAGACTGTTAATTTTATTCCATTGGTCTATGTGTCTATTGTTATACCAGTACCAGGCTGTTTTGATTACTGCAGCTGTTTAGTATGTTTTAAAATCAGGAAATGTGAGTCCTCCTACTTTGTTCTTGTCTTTCAACATTACTTTAGCAATTCAGAGCCAATCTAGCTATTTTCAATTTGAAAAAGAAGTGCTGTCACCAAAAAAAAAAAAAAATTCTAAAAAAAATGATAAACTGATTTTTATACATAAAAGTCATCAAACTATTATGGATCAAATTCTGTGAACCACCTGTTTTCGTAAATAAAGTTTTACTGAACAGAGTCATGCCCATTTGTTATGTATTGTCTACGCCTGCTTTTGCACAACAGCAGAGTTAAGTAGCTACCACAGAGAATGTATGGTGAGCAAAACCGAAAATGTTTACTATCTGATCTTAACAGAAAAAGATTGCTAACAACCCATGGTGTCTATAATGTTAGGTAGTCACTACCACATTTTTACACTTCTTGGTTTTCTCCAAAAGAGTATTTGCAGATTAAAAATACACCCCAAAATGTCTAAAAGGGACAAAAGTCTAAGGTCTGACATACATTTAAAATGTGATTCTGGAAATCCAGGAGCCCTCAAGCACAGTGGACAGCAAATGACAACAAGTCTATAACCAAACCTTTATGGCGGCAGCTTCTTTGACCAAGTGAAAGCAGAGCTCGGTAGTACCCACACCGCCCCACTTACCTTGTGATAACATGGTAGTAATAAATCTTCCCTTCGGGATCTCGGGCTGTCTTCCAGTTGGGAGGTAAGACAATAGTTTTTGGTTTGGGAGGAGAAGGAGGTGGCAGATCCAGGAGATTATTTGTCACAACCACTTCAGGCTTAAAAAAAACCACACATGTAAGTTTTGATCAGTGATGTTTCTTTTCATCTGGCTGACTAGGCCAAACAATTAATAAGCTGTATGCAAAAATGTGTATCTCCTCTTAAAAAAAAAAAGTTAAATGAAAGATACAATCTAGGAAATGATCACAGAAGCAGTGGATGAAAAGCTTTTGTATCAGAAATTTGACAGCTGGCTTTAAGTCCACCGCCTATGATACCACATTAAAACACATTTAGGAGCTCAATATCTACAGCAATATGTTTCAACCTAAAAAAAAATGCTAAATGGCATATATCAACTTTAGGACACTGATTAGCTGCGTGGGCTTTAGATATATCTGTCTTTTTAAAAAAGACCTGAAAAGTAAGTATGACAGAATGTTAACATTTATCCATTATATTTTTTCTTCACTTTTATCTCTGAAATTTCATAATTATATTTTTAAAAATCTAATGCCAAATTTTGAAAAACATAAAAACTTTGTAACCCCTTAAGGATACAGACACTTAATTTTTCCTTTTATGTAAGCCAATTAATGCAGAATAATCTTTTGAGCTTTACCTTTGCTCAGGCAGTTAATAAAAGAGGAATCCAAGACTCCAGACTCAGATAAACTGTGCCCACTTTTAGTCAAATACAGGCCTCCAGCATCCTTGGTTTGTGCATACTCCCCTTCATCACTACTTTGTTTTGCTGCTTTTTTTTTTTTTTTTTGGCCCAGCTTAAATTCCACTTCTTTTATTCCCTAGTCTTCTATTTAGCCTGTAAAATGACCTCTCTTCTCTAACCCACTTTGTTGCTTAAGAATATTCCAAATCATTTGTTATTTGCTAAATTATTAATCCTTCCTCCACTGAAGAATGATTCCTTCCTTCCTCAAATACTTCATTCTTTACCTTTCATAATACTAAACTCTGACTACTTTTAGTGTTATTCATTGTGACCCTCATCTCTCTTATTAACATGTCAGCTTCTAAGGATAGGAATGGAATCTCATTCGTATTTGTGTTCAAAATGCACAGAAAAGCTCAGCTTATATCAACCACTCAAATATCTGCTCAAAGTATATACTGTCTTATTCCCCAACTATTTTACATACGATCTTTTTACTCCTACTGTCTAAAGCCACCATTACTTGCTGGAATTACTGCTGAATTGCCACAGAGTGTTCTAAATTGCTAATCTGATGTTACTCTCTTATTTTAGAATCTTTCAATGGCTTTCCATGTCAACTTCCCATTTCCGTTTCATCGAAAAAATAACTAACAAAAAAACCCACTAAGATTTCACCATATCCTTCTATGTATGTCACAGAATACCGAAAACTTCTCTTGGTATTATATATATTATACAACATATATAGCAAAGTATATCATTTGTTTCTATACCCCTAGTCCACAGTGTCTAGTACAGTATAGTCTATCTAGTGCTCAAACCAAAAAAGCCAAACCTGTTGCTGTTGAGTCGTTTCAACTCATGACAACCCAACAGGACAGAGCAGAACTACCCCACAGGGTTTCCAAACAGTGGCTAGTGGATTTGAACTGCCGACCTTTTGGTTAGCAACCAAACATTTACCCACTGCGGCACCAGGGCTCCATTCTAGTGCTCAGTGAACACTAACAGATGGCTAGTCCAGAAAATTATTACTTTAAAAGTTCACAGCAGAGTATAAAAGCACAGGGTCAGGGTAAATAACAAATAAAAAGGATCCTAGGAAGGAAATACCAATAAACAAAGCCATAAACTCCACAGGATTAAAAAAACCCGACAGAACGGATGAGTAGCGCATCGCCTCCTGAGGATGCCGAGGCAGTTGGGTGAAACTGATGACTACATAACAAAAACCAGAGTAAAAAAAACCCAAACCAAAAGAAACCCTTCTAGAGACAAAGCAGGCAGCCAATGAGAATTAACAACCAAAGTTTCTTACTGGCTGTAAGGGCTGCTGCTGCCCTGGTGCAACAATTGTAGTCACGGCTGCGGCTGGCTGTACCACCACTCCTTGTGGGTGAGCTGTGAAAATCTGCTGTCCCTGGATGTACTGAAGACTTGACTGCGCATAACTCTAAAACAAAGGTAAAATGAGGAAATTAATAACTGATACTTTTCTAGCTCTAATAAAGCAGTAACTGACTTCCAAGTTGGCACTATTGGAATACAAATGTGCAAAAGAATTATTTTATTTCGAACACGAAAGTTTCTTCTTTTAATTCTCTAAGTGTTCATTTACTTTGGTTATGCTTTATCACAAGTAAATAGTAAACAGAAAACTGTCTAATTGTTTAGCTTCCAATGAGACTGCAGTGACAAGGAAAGTGCTGCTCCTAGGATTTGAGAAATACCTCCATGCTGCTCTTTTCAGGAACTCTTTTTGCTACCAACTCCTAACAGCTCGAATAGGTTATTCTGACCAGAAAAGGTCAAAGTAGAAGAAGTTGATCAAAGTTTAAACTAGTTTTCTAGCTTGTTGTGGTCCTCCAAAATACGATTCCTTCCTAGAAAACAGGAGATTTGACATCATCTGAAATTCCCACCACTCACTGATTTATACGGTGCTTTTTATGATCCAGCAAAGCCTGTCACTTTAGTCCTGACCACCAATGGAGACAGGTATTGCCCATACCTGGAGTTACATTAAGAAATAAGTACTATGGCCAGGATGTACACCTACTCTGGAATTATTTCTCATCAATAAAGAAATACTACTTAAAGATATAAATAAGAAGCCCGAAAAATATCCTTCTTGTCCCAAGAGGGGGTGAATGCCAAGGAGCAGAAGAAATGCATACTTATGGATAGGCCCTGAATAAAGGCATGATCCTATGAACTGAGATCCTTCCAGGTAAAATGATTCAGAAGGATTAACTGATAAGGACTTAAAGTATAAGACGTAATAATGCTAAATGATACCAGTACAAAAAAAGTGCCCAAGTAGTCTGAATAAGCCAACATAGTTCCCTAGGAGATTTCTGGATGAGTAATTACTGAGAGGACACAGAGAAAAGAAAAAAGAGGAAGAAAAGAACACAATACTTGATTTGGTATCTGGAATAGCTTAATCTGCACAGATGATAAACTAGACTTAATGTTAATCGTTAAGGTAGAATTATCATCAGAATGCTATCACAAAGTCTGTGAAAAAATGTGTACATGAGAACTGCTTTCATGGGTATTTGGATACAAGATGGGGAATCTAGGCAACATCAAAGATTCTGTAAAAGTAAATATCATCTCCCCACGTAATCTGAACAGACAAATCTGTCTTGGAACAAGTACAGCCAGAATGGAAGCAAGGATGGCGAGACTACGTCTCACATACTTTGGACATGTTATCAAGAGGGATCAGTCCCTGGAGAAGGACATCATGCTTGGTAATGTAGAGGATCAGTGAAAAAGAGGAAGACCTTTAACAAGATGCACTGATACAGTAGCTGCAACCATGGGCTCAAGTATAACAACGATTGTGAAGATGGCACAGGACTAGGCAGTGTTTTGTTCTGTTGTACACAGGGTCACTATGAGTCAGAACCAACTTGATGGCACCTAACAATAACAACCTAATTTCTGTCCTGCAGTCTAAAATCTGATTAAACCAAAAACACTTTATTTTTTAACACTGATTATCCAGATAATATTGAACCAGAGATTAATACTAAAGGGGATATAAAAAAAAAAAAAGGGGATATAAGCAACAAAAAAGGGGGAGGGGAGCATTAGCAACAAAGATGATCAAGTCATGTTAAAATATATATATAACCTATTAACAAAACATATCTCCTGGGTTCTATGATTCTCCATGATCACCAGTTTATCTGGAATGTGAGTGTCTAAGGGCATGACACCCAGAAGGAAGCATCCTGAAAAGCAGATCCAAGAGGCAAATAACTGTGCATGTAATGGGTTAACACATACGGCTGATGATCCTGACTTTCGGTAGGAACACTTTCTGGGACCAGTAAACTAATACACTGGGATTTCCCAAACTCACAATGCTGAGCACCAGATCCTGTAATGAATCTCCAACTTTCTCTCTTTCTCTGCTCCCCCCTCCTCCCCGCCGCCAATTCATCAGCAAATCCTGTTGGCTCTGCCTTTGAAATATACATAAAAAATATGACCATTTCTCAAACCTCTACTCCTACCATTCTAGTGCAAGGCACCATATTCTCTTGCCTGGAGTACTCAACGGCCTTTTAACTGGTCTCCCTACTTTTGCCCTTGACTCCCAAAATCTCTTTTCCCAGA
Source organism: Loxodonta africana (assembly GCF_030014295.1). Taxonomy (NCBI): domain Eukaryota; kingdom Metazoa; phylum Chordata; class Mammalia; order Proboscidea; family Elephantidae; genus Loxodonta; species Loxodonta africana. The sequence continues at coordinate 25,855,158 of NC_087363.1, read as the reverse complement.
GCAACTGAAGTGATTCTTTCAAAATAATAATTAAGAAAAACTATCACCAGGGTAAAATATGTTATTTCCAGAGTGATCAGGGGGTCAAGCATCCAGATCTACAACAGAAAACCACTAATATTTTGGAGGCTAAAATTCCTTTAACCTTCAGTGACATTATGCTCATGAAATATCCATCTGACAAGACGAGATAGTTAAGTAAATCTGGTCACAGAGACACCTGAAAGGATGTGATTGGTATAGATTAAAAGTCGTGGCTTCTTTAGCTTAGACTGGCCCCAAATGTTGGCTGTGAGACAGCTTCTGAACTGAGATGGAATTACCCAGCTTGATGATTCCCTGCCTTCACTAGAATCAACTCGAAGCAAATTTTCGCGGTTTTCAAATGGCAAAGCATGTTTAAAGGATGATGATTTGCCAACATAAAAAATGTTAACAGGCACTAGAAATAATTCCCAAAGGAGATGCTGAAAATGTCTGAACGGTATCATCATTGCTGGACTAAATAAACACTGAAGACAACAGTGCTGACGTGGAGGTACACTGTTGAAAAATCACACTGTCGAGAAGGGAGAGAAAAAAGAACTAAAGGGAGAATGATCAGTTTTCAGGGTTCTATAGTACGTTCCCTATCCAAACCAACTGACAATCTTCTGCCAAAGTCAAAACCAACAGCAGCAATATCTATTTACAAAACAAAATGACTTCTGGGATCTTAACAAAAAGAATTAATTAGGTTTATATAAACCAGAAAGGGGAAACTGCTTTGCCGTTCAACTGGAATAATGCAGAAGATGTACATGCTTGTAAGACATCCAAATATCACTGTGAAATCTAACTGCTGGGGAAAAACCTGTAGGAGACTGGCTTCCCCCTCCTTCAAATGACTTGAAATTACATAAAAGCTATTTTTCAAACATAAACCTAGTCTAGAAATAGCTTTCGCATGTAACTTCTAAGAAGGTCCAATATAGTATAGAAGGAAAAACATAGTTGTTCTGCTGCCACTTCTAGACAGAAAAATCACTTTATATCTGAATGACTTCACTTTATAAAGAGAAAAATTATACTCAAACCACTGAATTTTTGAGATGTAACAGTGTATCTGTAAAAAAGTCTCAAGACGTCACTTGTTATTGTCATGATACCAGTATAAATTATGTGGCCTGAGTTAAAATTGAGCTTTTATATTTAACATGCAATTGTGGTAAAAAAATAAAACAATCACCTTCTGATAACACATTTCCTCCAAATGCTGAAGATATTCCATATGTTTGTATGTGTGTGTTTGTGTGTGTGTGGACAATCTTAGACACACACATACACACACAGGTGTATAATGTATTTACATACACATACAAATTTATACTCTATTACTGGCACAGTGCTTAAGAGCTCAGCTACTAACCAAAAGGTCAGCAGTTAGAATCCACCAGCTGCTCCTCTGAAACCCTGTGGGGCAGTTCTACTCTGTCCTATAGGGTCGCTGTGAGTTGGAGTCGACTCCATGGCAATGGGTTTGGTTTTTGGAATGTTACATACTATTTCACTGTTATGGTTATCATATTTTGAGACCCCAGAGTAGCCCATGTTGGTATGATTGATTCAGGGCTTGAACACAGACCTCAAGGCCTCATCCTGCAGGTTAGATCTTTGTGTCAGACCAAATGGATGACCTTGTCCAGTTATAGGTTATATTTCACAGCCTATTAATGTCAATACTCTCTCGGTATTATTAAGGTATCTGTCCAATGACTACAATTAAACTTTTAAGGTATATGACACTTTAAATCTATCATTATCAATATCCATTATCTCATGCAAACCTTATGCACCCTAAGGCATTCTGTTCATTTTATAGATGAGAAAACCAAGTATTCAGGAATATAAGCATCTGTCCCAAGGATACACAGTAAATGACGGGTCAAGGATCCAAATACACACTAATGATGTGCTATATGTTCCTCACTATACAAAACCCAGCATTATCTCTGATCAACTGACACCATAAAAAGGGGAAGGGAAGGACAGTCGGAACCACAATACTTCATTTATCTACTACTCCAGCACACACTAGGTGGATTAGGGAGTCAGTAAAGGACTCCTATATAGGGACAGACTGGAAAACTGGAAGCAAGTAAAATTGTGAAGTTTGAGTCTTAAGGTTAACGACTAAACCCAAGAGAAATCTTTTGCTTGCTAGAATGGAAAAAAAAAATTCTATTTTATAAGAACAACCATATGACCAGTGAGCTCCCTACTGAGGGGTCTTTAATAGACATCTTTCATTGCTGTTGCTCAGGTTCTAACACCTAGCTTTAACAACACTATTTTAGGAATAGGGATGGGGCACAAATGCATCATTTCCCTTGTATCTGTGATACCCATTCTCAGGGAAAAACTCAAAACTTACAGCTTAGTACAAGAAAGAATATGGCAAGACATAGCAGAAGTTAGGACCTGAGAAGAAATTTGCTTACGACCCTTAAAACATTCTATAGGAGGCTAAAGTAAACACACAAAAAACCCCCAAAATCATACATTAAGAAAATTCATACCCAATGACCAATAATATCCATTTTCTTACTAGCCTTGTTTAGCACTGCAACATTCAAGCCAAATCTCAAAAGAAAAATCTAAGTATAAGAATGTTCAGTGGAATACTATTTACAATTATGAAAAACTAATTCTCAATTTGAACAACTACCCCAGGGGAATGAATTAACGACCTTATAGCCACATACGCACACAAATTTGGAAAGATGGTTAAGAGTCATGTTAAGTGGGAAAATGTGGGTGTAAAAAATTTCAAGCTTTCAAGATTACGAATACATATGCACATGGTTAAAGAGATTGTTAAAAATGAATGTAGTTAATATAGTTAGGGTTTCAGGAATTAAAGCAGGTCACAGTACACGGCTATTTTAACAAAATTTTGATACAGCTTCATAACAAAAATACTAACAGAAGTAAAACTGACTGTTTAATACTAGGTACAAAGAAAACATCCTTGAAATCTCCACCATCCCACAATACTCACCTTTTAGAGGTGACAAGCAATGATGGGAGAGACATAGGAATTTGTAAGGATATTGCTTTGTACAGTCTTTTTTTTTTTTTAACTTAAAATATATTGTTTTGCCTTATTGAAAAAAAAAGATTTAAAAAAACAAAACAAAAACATACGGTGAAATACAAAATCAGTATACCTCTAGTTTTTAAACTTAACATTATTATTTCTTACCAAAGTAATATTCTCAGGCTCAGTATATCAAAGTCACTCTGGCAAACTTTGTGAAGATAAACATGTAGGGTATTAAAAAAAATAAATCCATAGGGTGACTCTAGAGAAGGAAAAGGGCAAACCTCCTCCTAACTCAATTACCATGACAAAGGGCTCTCTGTTAGCAGGAAAATAGAAGAATAAACTGTATGTAATTCACTACCTATAAGCAAGAATGAGAGGAGTAAGCCAAAAGACACTTTAATACCAAATTATTCTGCTTGTATAATATGGAAGCCAAGCTTCTAACATGGCCCCAGTGATCACCATCTCCTGGTATTCAGACTCTTGGGTAGTCTCTCATTGAACCAGGGTTGGTCTACGTGACGAGCAGAATAGTGCAGAAGTAACGGTTATGTTACTTCAAAGATTAGGTTATTAAAGACACCGCAGCTTCCATCCTGGTGTCTCTCTGTCTTGGACCACTTGCTGCAGCAGAAAGCCAGCTGGACTGTTATAAGCAGCCCTACTGAAAGGCCCAAAGGAGAGGAAATGAGGCCTGCTGACAACCACGTGAGTAAGCTTAGAAGTAAATCCTTCATTCCAGGTCCTGTCCTTAGTCCTGGCTAACCGCCTGACCGCAACTTCATGAGTGATCCGAAGCCAAAGCCAGCCAGCCAAGCTGCTTCTGACTTCCTGACCCATGAACAGTAAGATAATAATTATTTGTTGTTTTAAGCTGCTAAGTTTTGGGGTGATTTATTACACAGCAAGAAATAATACATAAAAAACTGACTAATGTATAAAAGTGATCAACGGCAGGACCACCCTCCCCACCGCCCTATCAAATTTAACGTCCCATGAGCAGACAGGAGACGGCCTAGGCTCAGTTACCTGTACGATTGGTGGAGTGCTCTGTGAGTACGGTGCGGCCACACCGTAGACGGCCGGACACGTCTGACCTGGGTAATACATGGCTGCTTGAGACTGCGCGGGGGAGTACTGCTGCTGCACGCTGCTGACAGACTGCTGGTTGGAATCCCAAACGCCGTAATTCTGTCCCTGGACTGGGCCCGGGGCCGGCACTGGCAAGACGGCAACACTGGAGTCTTGGTGTACCACACCATCGCTCTGGGCCACATACTGTGAACTGGAAACTTCCACAGGGGTTGTCACATGTGGCACCACTGGCACTGGTGGAGGGGCAGCAAGGGGTTCTGCAGAGTGTCCCACCAATGGCTGAGCATGATCGTAAGGAGCAGGAGAACATACAGGGTCCATGCTGGGTGTGGGCAGAAGCACCTTTCCAGCATTAGGGTTGCTGGGATCCACATAGGCTTGCATGGGATAACCTGGTGGGTAGCCAGCAAAGGGGTGATGAGCGGCATTGTATGCAAGAGAGTCATAGGGCAGGGGAGATGTCATTCCTAGGTTCTGCATCTGCTGCTGTTGTTTTTGAGCCTCCCGCTGAGCCACCTCTTGCTCAAACAACTTCCGACGCTCCTCTGTAGAAAGTTTATTGCGGTCTTTAATTCGTACTTTCTTTTTAGAAGTTGGTGTATCATATCTAGAAAGAAAACAATAAGAGGACCACAGAAAGTTTCTCCCTAAATTGTGGACGTAACCAAAGCATTATTGTTATGTGGCTCACCAATAAACCACCAACTACACCAAATCCAATTTGACATCAGGTAAAAATCACACTCAAAATTACTTAAGGAGTCTCGCAGATAGGACTGAACCTCAAGGGTACTGATGCTTAGATGTAAATAACTTTGCTTCTAGGCTCAGATTCTAAAGCCTCAAATTAAGATACATACAGCATGCTAAATAGATTCTTCTTTAGAGTTAGTGGCAGTTCTATAATTACAAATTCTGAAATTAAAACAAAAACCAAAATACACTAACAAAGGTTACAGAGTTTGATGTATGTCTGACTACACACATTTATAACAAATATCAACATTGGAGTGTTAAGTGAAAGGTGAGTATGCACATACAAATGTATGGAGAGTCAGGTGCACACTCTTCTCTGTACACTAACTAGTACGGTCTCTTATGGCCAGCCTAATACACTGTGATGCTTTTGACAAGTATCCCAGTAGACCCACAAGGGACAGTCAGCTCTAACATTCACAAGAGATTTCAAGACTTGAAAAATTGTTTTGTGAAGTTCTATTTAGAGAATCAAACTCCTAAGAAAGTTCCCTTGGCAAAAATAAGCAAGGAAAACTAATTTCAAGATGTTTCATTTTTAAGAGGTTGTTAACTCTAATAACAACTTCACAGATAAGGGCTTAACATTTATCCAAGCAACAAAAAAAAGTATGGTCTATAACTCATCAAGCTGAAAATTTCCTTTAAAGTATTAGTGGGGTGATAGAGGTACTCTTAGATGCCTGGCAGAAACAAATGCAAATTGTCGGTAGAAGAGAGCACCTTAAAGCCAGCCATCAATGAACTCTCGCAGACAAAAGTTCTTAAGGAACATGAATTCATTAAAAAATACATTATTTGATGTATATGAAACAAATAAGAGGAACAGACCTACAAAGACTGCTGATATTAGAATTATCCAAGAAAAAGTATAAAAGAAGTATGTTTAATATGCTCAATGAAATAAAAGAGGCTATTAAAAATATGACTAAGAAACAAGATCATGAAGTTTTATCAGGTAGACCTGGAAAAGGAACCCTGTGAAACATCTAGAATAAAACTCAATCATCATATAAATCCGAGCATTCACATACCTAACAACTCAGCCATTCTACTCATAGATGTATACTGAAGAGAAACTCCTGCACGTGTACAAAAACCACGTATAAGAGCATTCACAGTAGCACTATTCAAACAGCAAAAGCTTGAAAGCAACCTGAATGGTCACCAATAGGAAAGTGGATGAATCAACTGTGGTTATTCACAAAACAAAATGTTACACAGCAGTGAAAATGAATAAGCCAAAAAGACATAAGATGGACAAATCTTAGGGATATAATATCAAGTGAAAACAAAGTACTTCCAAATTAAATACAGAATCATTGCCTTTTTAAAAAGTTAAAAATAACTAAAAATTATATATTTTAAGGAATATATATTGATGCCAGAAAACTGCATTTAAAAAAAGGAAAGCAGGGGAATAATGAATGCAGGATTCAAGATGGTGTGACCTCAAGGTGGTAAAGGTAAAGGACTGGATAAAGAGGAGTGACACAGCAAGTGTTACGTGATTGTTAAGATCCTAGCTTTCATGTTGGGATCTCTAGTGCTCATTACATTTTAATAAACAGTGAAGACAAGGTGCACACATAGATTAATGATGTGTCGTGAAGAAAGGAATAATCCAATAACTGATTCAATTCAGTGTCCCTAAGGTCCATGGTAGAGTTAAATAGGAGATTAGATCTGAAGAGCATTAGTAACATGGAAGATGATCTTCAAATTTAAAGAGCTCAGTGAATTTCAACCAGGTAAAAGAAAAATCTCTACATAAACATACAGCAGCAGAGCACCAAATACAAAGAAAATATCTTAAAAGTAGTGTAAGAGAAAAGCTGGATTACTTAGAGGCACAACAATTAGACCACGAGCAATTTTCACAATAACAGTAATGGAAGACAAGGCTGAAAGAAGGTAGACTCAAATGCTATATATTGTATGATATCGTGTATAAAACATTCTGGAAAAAACAAAACTAGAAGGTCAAAAATAGATCAGTGGTTGCCAAAAACTGGGGGCGGGGACTGACTACAAAGGGGCACAGGGGAATTTTTTTGATGTGAAGGAAGTGTTCTATATGATGACTGTGATGGTGGCGACATAATTGTATGCATTTGATAAAGCTCATTAAAGTATACATTTAAAATGATAAATTTTACTGTATAAGCTTTATTTCATCATCCGGTATAAGTAACTTATACCGGATGATGAAGTGAAGCTGATTTAAATGAGGGTGACCACCTGGAGTAACAGGAAGGAGAGTCAGGAATCAGAGAAGGAAATGGAATGTGTGTCTAGCTGGTCCCATCAATTGCCTCCTTTGCCATGAGACCATCAGAAGAACTAGATGGTGTCCAGCTACCATTACGGAACATTTTGATCAAAGATTCTATAGAAGAAACCATATCAAAAGGGGAAAAATTACAAAAACTAGGTTTCAAATTCTCAATAGAATCTAGACTTTCTGGATCCATTGAGGCTGGATGAACCCCTGAAACTACTGCCCTGAGATAATCTTTAAACTTTAAACCTCAAACCAAAACTATCCTGTGAAGCCTTCTTTGCACCAAACAATAGTTTAGCTTAATTAGTGAAGTATATCTGCCTTCAGCACTGTGCTCTTTCAAAGAATCATCGATTTGCGATCAAACTGACACTAGTATCACAAAAGGTCAGATAAGCTTAGGGGGCAGGGAGTTTATGTTAATGGTGATGGAATAATTTGGAAAAGGACAGCGAGAATGGTTATACAACTTGGAAAATGTAATCAACGTCAGTGAATTGTACATGTAAAAATTGTAATGGTGTATCTTCTGCTATATTTTCATAAAAAATAAATCAAGTAAGATAAAAAAAGAGGGTGAGCAATGCAAACAAAAATAAGTGAAAAAGACATTTCAGACAAAACCCGAAATATTTATTATGAACAGAAAGTCACTACAGAAAACTTTAAATAATAAGGTAAGAACAAAGAAAATGGTGAACTTGGGTAAACATAAACAAACTGAATAAGCCAGTTTGTCTCTACACACACACACTCTCAACAAAATTAACAACAATGGATTGGCAAGAAGAAGAAGGGGACAAGAAGGAATTATAATATTGGACAGCGATAGCGTGCAAGATGGGAAAGTTGCACGATCAGAGATAAAGCGTCCTGAACCCCCCGAGACTATGGCCCTTAGAAACTCTTCTAACTTAAAACTGAAGCCATTCCTGGAGAGAACCTTTCAACCAAATAATAGACAGGCCTAAAAAATAAACAATAACACCCGTGAGGAAACTGCTCCTTAGAATAACCACTCACATGAGACCAAAAGGGCAATATCTTCCCAAAAGCAAAGATGAGAAGGCAGGAATGGGCAGGAAAACCAAACAAATGGAAATGAGGAATTCAGGGTAGCAATGCGGAGAGTGCTGACACACTGCAGGGATTTCAAACAACATCACAGAACAATCTGTGTATAATTATTGAATGGGAAACTAATTTGCTCTGAAACCTTCATCTAAAGCTCAATAAAATAAAGTGTCCTAAAATCCTTGTGCTGTTCAGATACTAACTTTGTTGTTGTTGTCAGGTGCCATCAAGTTGATTCCAACTCATAGTAACCCCGTGTGACAGAGCAGAACTGCCCCATAGGGTATTCTTGGCTGTAATCTTTATGAAAGCAGATTGGCAGGTCTTTCTCCCTCAGAGTGGATGGGTGGGCTTAAACAGCCAACCTTTCACTTAGCAGCCAAGTGCTTAACCCTTTGCAATACAGGCTCTTTGATGTTAACTTTAGACTTCATCAAACTGACTGAAACCATCAGCTAAAGGATTAACACAATGGATTAAAAAACTGTCAGTTACAAATTATTTATCAGACACAGAAAGGTTGAAAGTAAGGACACACCTCACTTATGACTACCTTGTTAGCGGACATTTTACGTTTACTACAATAGCAAAAAATCTATCACCCAATTATTTTGCACATCAACGGCAGTAACGAACACCAACGTGTAAGGTGCGAGCTGAGAATGATGCTGGCTGTGATGGTTAAGGTAATGTGTCAGATTGGCTGGGCCATGATTCTCAGTGATTTGGCAGTTATGTAATCATGTAATTTGGCAGTTATGTAATGATGTAGTCACCCTTCATTTTGTGATCTGGTGTGGTCATCTTCCATTTTTGCATTTTGCATAATGACTTGTCTTTGGAACTTAATCATGTTGATAAGTGAGGAGCAGGTGTACCAGTTAAATCTCTATGAACAGAAAGATAGCGTATGTCTCCTAATATCAAAGAAACTTTAAAGCAGACTATAAAACAAGTCTTGACAACAATGCCAAGAACTGATATCAGACAGACTAATGTAATTAAGTGTGAATTTCAACAAAAAAGCAATTCGAACACACTTTGAGGACCATAATGCAAAATAAAAAGTATTTTGAACTCAACTATGATGAAGCTGCATTATCAAAAGTCTAGTTTATGTGGTACAGTATGTGGAAATTTGGAGTCCCTAGGCAGCACAAATGGTTAATTGCTCAACTACTGATGGAAAGGTTGGTGGCTCAAAACCACCCAGAGGCACCTTGCAAGAAGGGTCTGGCAATCTGCTTCCAAAGGGTCGTAGTCTTAAAAACCCTAGGAAGTGCTGCTCTACTCTGCACACATGGGGTCACTATGAGTCAGAATTAACTCTGGCTTGGTTGCTTTTTTTTTTAAATGTGGAAATTTATATGTTTAATTGCTTTTATCTGAAGAGAAAAAAATTTTGAAAAGTAATGAGCTAACCAGTCCGACTAACAAGGTAAAAAATATATAATAAAAAATAGAAACCAATTACTAAGAAGTGCTACCATTCTGCGATTTGCATTAGAGGCCTTGCTAGCAAAGTAAAACAAGAACAACGGATGAAGGTAAGAAAGGTAAAACAAAGCAAATTCATACAAAATAGACTGTCGACAGAGAAAAGCATCCCCCTAAAGGCAAGTAAAAACCAATGTACAAATTGTCAGAATTCATAAAAGTTTTGCATGATTGTGAAACACAAGAGCAATATACAAAATCAAACTGCATGCCGAAACACCAGCAAGGAACTGAAAATGTGACAAAAAATTAGGGTTTCTAGAAATAAATATACCAAAATGTGTGTCTTTTTGAAGAAAACGATAAAAATTAAAGAGATGAAAAATGGACTCAATCTTCATTGAAAACATTGAAGACCTAACTGAACAGAGACAGGAATACACAATATCATCAAGGTGACAACTCTTCATAGGGTCACCGTTTTGGAGCAGAGGAGTGAAGGGGAAAAACCTGACAAGCAGATTCTAAGGAAGAAATTAAGTCTGAGAAAAGACATCTCAGAAGATCAAGAAAGGAGAGGGCTTTTCCGTACTTGCTACCAAGACTTAAAATATAAGCTATAGTCCGTCATTATGAGTCCAGAAACAGATCCTCCCATATACGAAAACCTGCCAGAGAGAGGCAGTACTACAGATGAGCGGAGAAAGGATGGGCTTTCAAGTTAACGGTACTGGAACAGCTTAGTACTCACATAGGAAAAAAAAAAGAAAACGAACCTGGATCCCTATCTTACAACATACACAAAAATTAATTCCAAATGGATTAAGAATTTAAATGTAAAAAATCAAAACTTTAAATTTCTTAGAAGAAAACATAAAATAATCATCATCTAAAGGGTAGGAACAGGTTTCTTAAGACACAAAAAGCACTAACCATAAAGAAAATGATCGATATATTCAATTACACTATTAATAACTTCTGTATATCAAAAGCCACAAAAAAAGAGTCAAAAGACAAGCCATTAACTAAGGAGAAACACTTGTAAAAATTATCACCAAAATAGAATATCTAAATTATATATAAGAGAAACTCTAAAACTCGTAAAAGACAAATGACTCAATGAATGAGCAACATATACACAAAGGACACTTTACAGTAGAGGAAACAGGAATGGCCAATAAACATACGACAAGATGTTCAATCTATTCAGTAATAAGGAGAATGCTTAAATTAAAATCATGCTGAGTTACCATTACATAGCCAAACAAAAAGCCAAACTCACTGCCGTGTGATTCACAGTCACCCAAGAGAGTAGGGCAGAACTGCCCCATAGGGTTTCCAAGGCTGCAAATCTTTACAGAAGCAGACAGCCACATCTTCCTCCCGCAGAGCAGCTGCTGAGCTTGAACTGTCAACCTTCTGGTTAGCAGCTGAACGCTTTAACCACTATGCAACCAGGGCTCCTATTACACAGCCAGACAGCCCAAAATTAAAAACTCTGACAACTGCATTATAGGAATGGTGTATCTCAATTTTTTATAAAGCAAATTTAAAAAGAGCTTCTCTGGCCCTAATACTTGGCATAAAGAGAACACAAACCATAACTAACAATGCACAAAAACTAGAAGAGAAACTAAATAACTGGGAGCTCCTAAAAATCCAACACCTATGCTCATCAAAAGACTTCACCAAAAGAGTAAAAGGACAATCTACATACAGACTGGGAAAAAAAATTTGGCTATGACAAATCCGATCAGGGTCTAATCTCTGAAATTTACAAGATACTGCAAAACCTCAGCAACAAAAAGACAAATAACTAAAAAATGAGGAAAGGATGTGAATAGGCACTTCATCAAAGAAGACATTCAGGCGGCTAATGGATACATGAGGAAATGCTCACGATCATTAGCCATTAGAGGAATATAAATCAAAACTACAATGCGATTCCATCTCACCCCAACAAGGCTAGCATTAATCCAAAAAACACAAAATAATAAATGTTGGAGAGGTTGTGGAGAGACTGGAACACTTACACACTGCTGGTAGGAATGTAAAACGACACAACCACTTTGGAAATCGATTTGGTGCTTCCTTAAAAAGCTAGGAATAGAAGTACTGTACAATCCAGCAATCTCACTCCTTGGAATATATCCTAGAGAAATAAGAGCCCTCACATGAACAGATATATGCACACTCATGTTCACTGCAGCACTGTTTACAACAGCAAAAAGATAGAAACAACCTAGGTGCCCGTCAATGGATGAATGGATAAACAAATTATGTTATATTCACACAATGGAATACTATGCAAAGATAAAGAACAACGATGAATCCACGAAACATTTCATAATACAGGCTAAGTCAGTACAACTGGACTAAACTGAAAGTTAAGAAGTTTCCTGAACACAAACACACATTTCGAAGGACAGAGTAGCAGAAGCGGTGGTCTGGGGACCATGGTTTCAGGGGATATCTAGAACAACGGGCATAACAAAGTTTATTAAGAAAATGTTCTGCATCCTACTTTGGTGAATGGTGTCTGGGATCTTAAAAGCTAGCGAGTGGCCACCTAAGATGCTTCCACTGATTCCAACCTACCTAGAGCAAAGCAGAATGAAGAATACCAAAGACATAAGGAAAACGTTAGCCCAAGAGACAGAAAGGGCCACATAAACCAGAGACTCCTTCAGCCTGAGGCCAGAAGAACTAGATGGTACCTGGCTACCACCAATGACCGCCCTGACAAGGAATACAACAGTCCCTGATGGAGGAGAAAAGTAGGGTGCAGAACTCAAATTCTAGTAAAAAGACCACACCAATTGGTTTGACTGAGACTGGAAAGACCCCAGAAAACATGGCCCATGGACTCTCTGTTAGCCCCAAACTAAAACCATTCCTGAAGCCAACTCTTCAAAGATTAGACTGGACTATAAGACATAAAATGATACCCGTGAAGACTGATTCTTAGCTCAAGTAGATACATGAGACTGAATAGGCAGCTCCTGTCTGGAGGCAAGATGAGAAGGCAGAAAGGAACGGGAACTGGCTAACTGGACACGAAAAATCCGGCGTGGAAAGGAAGAGTGTGCTGTCACATTATAGGGAGAACAACTAGGGTGACATTAACAATGCGTGTATAAATTTTTGTATGAGAAACTAACTTGAACTGCAAACTTTCACTTAAAGCACAATTAAAAAAAAAAGAGAAAAAGGACTGGAATAAATGTTTTCTAGCCTGCAGTGGCCTGTTTTTCTACCAGCATGACAAGAGACCCTCAGATCTAGTGATCAGCATTTTGATTGAAACAGCGTTAAGATTCATTAGAAAACAAAGTACTATCTTTGAAGAGTTATCTCCTACCAAGCCCCCTTCCCCTTTAAAGAACAAATTTTTGGCTCCCCAAATAGCATTAGATATTCTCAAGTAGAAACCATCCAAGTACTAAAAGTCCATTAGTCTTCATAGCTATTATTACTGTCAAAGGAGAATCTGTCTCCAAGATTTATCAGTAAAATTTTATATTCACTCATCAAGAAAAGAGAATTATTCCCAAAACCCTTCGTGTCCCAAATCAGAAGTATATGACTTGGGCACTTGTTGAATGCTCAAAAAAGAGAGTAACTCACACAGGCCACTTACCTGTCATCTGGCCTTTTTGTTCCCCGCTCATAAGCAGAAGAGGGTGGTGAGAGGGAGCCCCTTCTTTTCCTTTTCTCTTTATTTTGAATTTGCTTGTCTGGGTCTCTCTCTCTTGACCTGTTAGGAGTCTTTGGGGCAGCCGTTTGATCTCTGAAGCCAACAGCATCCTTTCCTCGTTCAATTACTACAGGAAAATGGTTTCATGAAAGTTTACTTGGTAGATTTTTATCCATTATTGTAACAGTACATCAACTGTATAATAAAATTTTTATCCAAAAAATGAATCTATGGACTCTTCCTTCATCTACCCGGTCCTGAGTTTGGATGAGACAAAGATCTTGTATGTGTTTGTGTGTACGCAAGTGTGCACACTCTAACTTCCCAGAAGTCCCTTCTATCACTGCCCTTTTCTTCTTTTCCCCACTGAAGCCTCTACTGAAGCCTTGAACATTTCTAACAAGTTCTCTGGAACACAAGCATGCAAGATGTTCCTGTTATCTTTAGCAAGGCAGTCTGTTTGCCTATTCGAAATGCGGCCTTCAACTGCCCCTGTAAGTTCCATATTAATGATATACAGAAAAGGAGCTTGGCATGTTCAGCATAAAAGCCTCAATGGGAAAAGTCTCTATACAATGGGGGGGGGGGGGGGACACAACTTTTTATGAACTATGACTTCAAAGGGAAAAAATTTAAGATATAGGCGATCACTTGGGAAGTTATCAAAGCCAGGGTGAGCTGCATTTCAAAAAGAAAACAAAATGCCAGCTTCCTGTTTAAAGATGGTATTACTAACTTTCATTCACAATGTCTCTCTACGTAGAATGGCTCTCCTCTCGCTGTCCTCACTTGCCCAATTTCATCACCTCTGCTCCCAAAAGCTATCTTAAGTACTATTTTTCACTGATCTCCCCTCCTTGTTTCTCATCTTCCAAATACATCTAATAAATGCCACCAGTGTTTCTCATCTTCTAAATAAGTCTAATAAATGCCACCAGTGAACATTTAAATATAAACTGACTGGTGTTCTATGGTATTATTTTCTGTATATTAATACTGCCACCTGATTATTCAAATCGCTGTGCTCTTGAAGAGAGAACTTCTTATAAAATATCTGACATACCACGAAGTAGATTTTCAATATTTATTGGTTTTTCCTTGTTTCAGAAAAAATGTGCTATCAGTTGTTTTTTGCCCCTAGCAGTAGGGTTAGGTTTGCATATGCCATTCTTGCAATTGTCATTTTAGTAAGCCAACAGCCCATGCATTTATAAAACAGATAATACTCTATAGCCATGTATGAGCATTTGTCAGTGAGAAGCTAAGAGAACTCATCTATACCATATACTGCACAACTAAATGAACTGTTCCTTCTCATGAGGTATTAGGACAACATCTTTCTGTGAGGTACCATTATTCAGTTTTATGTGGATCTGCCCATGGTTACTCTCCTATGTCCTCCTGTTAACACATATTCCTTACCCTGTTGTTAATGTCCTTAAATTAGGCTATTTCTTTACTACATCATGGTAAAAAAAAAAATACCAAGAGTTTGCATTCTACTTCTGTATCTTAGAATATAATGAAGCAGAGAAAGAAATCATTTCATTTGTGCGGGCTGATTTCCTGATTTCATCTACTCAGGCTGATTTCCAGAGCTAGATTACATATTTCATGAAGTATTTTACATTTCACAATTCTTCTTCTGAACCCCCAAGTTCTTCGAAAGCTGTAAACTCTGTTTGCCATCAAAGGTCAACACGGAAACCGGGCAGAGAAGCTAGCTCCGACGGTCTACTCTACAGCTATGTCGCCGGTCTCACACTAACCACTACTGCTCAGCCTGGCCATCCTTTTTTTTTTTTTTAAATCATGACCCTGCCTTCTTTCTTAAAGGCAAAAATTCTTCGAGGCCCTAAGTAGGACGTCTGGCTATGAAGAAACTAAACCTACAGAATTAAAAAATACCCAAAAGAGACAACAATGGAAGCAAAGGACACCTCATGGGTCTTTAACCAGTACAACTATTTAAGATTATAAAAAGTTCTTCAATCCAAAAGTAAAGGAAAAGGCCAATAAATAAACAAAAATCCCACTAGTTCCTTCCACTCTATATTGAGTGGGGCTGGTGGGGCTCAAGAAACCAATAACAGCCAAGATAAACGATCCCATTGATGTGATCTCTAAAGACGTAAGTCGGTACGAAGCCCAGACACCAGTGCCCCACAGCCACCCTGTTCTTTTCTCCTGTTACCTTCTGTGACAGTGATTCTTAACTTCTTCAGGGGTTACTGAATCTGAGAATCTGATGAAGTTTTTGAACTTTCCCCAGAAAAATATACACATAGGATTTTGCATATAGACATCTAGAAGTAAAACCCTGCCACGGATGTCCAGGAGTAGGATTTAAGAATGTCTGCTCTAGAGGAACAAATGAATGAAAGAAAAGCTTCTAAAGGTCACAACTTTAAGGAAAACAGGAACACAGGCAGTATTAAGGGTATCTTTGGCAAAAAGTCACCAAGAAAGAATAAAACAGTGCATGTCTCCAATCCTTTATTTACATATTGTCTGGCTCAAAAAAAAAAAAAAAGCAAAAAACTAAAGTTCTTATCAGTTTCCTCTGCATATTTCCAAAAGAATATTTGTAAAGCCATATACATGGGGTATCTCTGAATACCTACTTGTGTTCTCCTTTTCAGTTTGACTTTTCTTTGGAATTCGATATACCTCCTGCAAAGAAAGAAACCAGAGGAAGGGTTATTAGTGTAGGGTGGAAACAGTGATGGTTTTGAAGCTGACTGATTTTACATGGCAAGAAAGAAATAGAAAGGAACAGGCTATATTTAATTATTCTCCATAATTTGACTTATATATTTGGCTTTAAATACGAATAGAACCTTGCCCCTTAAAAACAAGTAAAAACATATAACCCAAGTATATCTTAAAAACAAGCTATCGATTGTATGTATGTATGTGTAATTTTTTTTTTACATCTATCACAGCTTCACTAAGTGGCTGGGCTTTATTTCTGGCAGTAATACACTTCCTCATAATCTTTCATTTCTGTATGCCTTCTGCCTATGCATTCCTGCATATAAACTGAAGTCATCTATAGTTTCTTTACTGAGAGTATTCATAAATGTAGTTCTAAAGTCTCGCTTCTCATCCTTACTTAAAGGAAGAAAAGATCAGTAATAATCCAGCTACATAAAAGCAAGAAAAACTGTAGGTGTAAAGCTAATTCCTGCTATTCACATAATCTTCTATGAAACGAAGCTCAGATTATCTACTCCCTCCTCATGTTACACGTTAGAAAAGTGAGGCCCCGAAAATGGAACTAAAATTTTTCAATTCCCAGAATAATGAAATAACAGGGTTAGTCTCAGAACCCAGGTGTTCTGACTTATAGTCCAATGGTTCTTTCATAATTGCCAGTCCCTCGAGTAGAAGTTTTGACAAAGTAAAGTGATTTTACATCAAGGGTTAACATGAATGAAGCCAACTCAGATTAACATTTTCTGCAATGGCCTCTGGGGGTGACATCACTCCATACAGACTGCCATATTGTGCAGGCTATTAATACTATTTATTTATAAGATAAAGTAATTTTAAGAAATGTCATAATTATCTTCACACGGCTGCTTTTTCAAAGGGTTGATAGTTAACCCCTCAGAGGGGCCTAAAAGATCTGCTTTCTCAGCCCAGCCAATCCTCTTTAATATCATTCCATTTTATTTCTTTAGTGTCCATGTGTTCCCCAACACACGCACGTGCACACACACGCACAATATCTCTCTCAAAATTAATTTTTAAGAACCCAGACTGGCTTATTCTTTGCTGTATCTCTAGCACTAAAAATAGTGTCTGGCATATATTCTATGCTCAAATACTTACTGAATGGACAAACAACTGTGTTCTACTTCTAATATGTAGAAATCACCCATACAGTGCTACATAAACTCAAAATTATTGCATGTACCTCATGCTTCTTTATCACTAAACCTTTATCATCAGTCTTTGCATCCCTGGTAAGAACATTTTTCACAGGTCTCACCTACAACCACAAAATATTATGTATTTAAGTCAGAGCAGTAAGTGTGCCCTTCAACATTTTTAAAGCTCCTTTCAGTGTTGAGAACAGGCTGCCCTTGGTCAATCACTCCCTTCTAGTCAAAGGCTCAAAAATCTATCTTCAGAAAATTGCCTGATGAAAGCTGAATCACTGATAAGCTCATAGGGCACCAATACAGCCAACGTAACTCTGTTAAGAGTGTGTAAATGTATACAGAGATGTTTTTAATATGCTGATACAAAGACAACATGATTATTTGTGGAAAACTGATTTGCTCATTTACATAACAAGTATTTGAGTAACAATTACGTACTAAAAGCACACATTAAGAGTCTACTATCTTTTGGATGCTGTACCAACTTTCAAGGAGTTCATAGGCTATAGTAACAATGGCTGACACATTTTACTGTGTGTCAGGTCCTTTTCGTACATTCTCAAATACTCTTACCCCACTATGAGAGATATGATTACTATACTGTACACACAAAACATGCTCAGAGAGATTAAGTAACTATATTTCAGGGTCACACCGTGAGGGTCACACCCTTAGGATTCGAGCCTAGATCTGTCTGTATCCAAAGGGCACATTCTTAACTACTATTACTATTACCTCATAGGCACTCAAGAAAAAGAGAACGTAAACATACACTATCTTATGATAGGTATGTATAAACAGTTAAGAGAAATATAAAGGAGGAATACTCAAACTGGTTTGGTCCTTAAGAGGGAAGACAGAGATAGATATCCTGAAGGAAGTGGACATTTGAATTGTCTTGAAGGATGAGTAGGAGTTGGACAGATAAAAACAGACAGACGTGGAAAGTATAAACATGGTAGACTGAACACAAGTGTTTATCCTCACTTTAACCTGAGGCCCTATAAAATGACAGTGAAGGAATAAAAAAGGTATAAACCCATTTGTAGTATCTTCTTTTTCTAAGAATGTTAATTATATGGGGTACTGGATATGTGTGTACATTTAAGTCCCCACCCCCCCATTCTGTGCATTGGTCCTTTTTTGTTCGATTATTCAGAATGAGGGGAAAAAAGTATCCACAAAATAAGATGCTATAAAAAAGAAACAGACAATAAGCACAAGTTCTTGGTAAGAGAATATACGATAGAAAAAAGGGTTAAGAATCTCCCAGAAAGTGGAACAAAAAAAATCAAGAAGGAAAATGGGAAATAAAATTAGAGGATAACTACCAGAAGTTCAACACCTGAATAGTAAGAATTCCAGAAAGCAAGGACAGAGAAAATTGAGGGGAGGAAAGCATTAAAAACAAAAACATCCAGCATAACTATATGGTCCCCAGCTATCACCACTGACTGCTCTCACAGGAATCACAACAGAAGGTCCCAGAGCTCAAGAAAAATGCAGAACAAAATCCTAACTCACAAAAAAAGACCAGACTGGCGGAGACCGCAGAAACCCCTAGAGTATGGCCCCCGGACACCCTTTTAACTTAGTACTGAAGTCACTCCTGAAGTTCACCCTTCAGCAAAAATTAGACAGGCCTATAAAACAAACAATAATAATACACACAGCTCAATCATGCATATGAGACTAAATGGGCACACTGGCCCACAGGCAAGGACGAGAAGGCAGGAAGGCACAGTATAACTAGATGAATGGAAATGGGGAACTCAGGGTCGAGAAAGGGAGGGTGTTGACACTTCACAGGGTTGGCAACCAATATCACAAAACAATCATGTATTAACTGTTTAATGAGAAACTAATTTGCTCTGTAAGCCTTCACCTAAAGTACAATTAAAATAAATAAAGTAAAATAAAAACAAAATTTCTTAGAACTGAAAGACTAAGTTACCAGATTAAGAGGGCTCAGAGTGCCCAGCACTGAATCAAATGAATAGCAAATGAATTAAAATCCTATCAGAGTTCACCAACAATAACCAGAAAATGACTGTATGTATGTATGTGTATAGGTATATATGTATACAGATAGGTACAGGTATGTACATGTGTTCACAGATAGCCATATTTATATGTTCATGTACAGATATGTATGTGCACGCATATATTTCATACAGTTACCAAACACTTTGCAAGATTGGTTTTTTGGGTTTGAAGGCTTAGGACCTTAGTTTCATGGAACAACCCAGTCAACTGACATAGTTCGTAAGGTTCGTGTTCTGCATCCTAGTGAGGTGAGTACTATCTGCGGTCTTAAAAGCTTGCAAGCAGCCATCTAAGATATAAACTGGTCTCTACTTGTCCGGAGCAAAACAGAAAGAAGGAAACCAAAGTCTCAGAGAAGACACTAGTGTATAGGATTAACAGCCTACATGAGCCGCAATCTCATCTACCTTGAGCCCAGAATAACTAGATGTGCCCAGCTAATACTACTGACCCTTCTGATCAACGCCACAATAGATGGAACCTGGTAGAATGGAAGAAAAGCGAAAGCAAATTCTTAAAAAGTTCATACTTACAATGGACCAGTTGAGACTAGAAGACTCCCTGAGACTATCACCCTAAGATACTCTTTAAACTTTTAAGTGAAATTGTCCCTGGAAGTCACCTTTTAGCAAAATAACAGATTAGCACACAAAATAAAGGATGTTACCCATGACTATGGTGCTCCACTAGTAAACCATCTGTATGAGACCAAAGGCCAACATTTACTCTAAAGCAAAGATAAGAAGATAAGGAGGCAGGGAAGCTGGAACACCAGAAACAGAATAACCAGGACACAATTGAAGAGAATGCTGATACATTGTAAAAAATGTAACTAATGTCACGGGAATACTTTGTAAAGAAATTGTCAAAGGGTAACCGAATTTCCTGTGTAAGCTTTCACAGAAAACAACAATGAAATATTATTTTAAAAAATTCTATTAGACTGTATAGCAACACTGTAAGCTAGAAAATGATGGATTGATCTTACGAACATTTTAATGAAAATTTACTTTCAAATGATAATTATATGATCCATCAAACAAGTAGAAATAGAATAAAGGTATTTTTTCAGATGTATATGGTTTGAAAATTTTATCTGCTGGAGAACAATGCTGAGGATCAAAAAACATGTTTCTGAGGTTCTAAGATTCAAATTCCTAAATTCTATGTTACACACCTCATACACTGTCCACAGTGTGCACTGTGCCATATTAAGTACTTATAAAAAAAAGACTAATTCCTGAGAGAGTGATGGAAAAGCTTTGTAAAGTTAATGCAAATGATTATCCAGCACTAAGGATACAGATACATATTAATACATCCATGTATATAAATTCAACCACTGCGTATTCAACACAGATGAAGCTTTGAAAAATTTCCCCTTTGTACAGTAACTAGTAGGTGGTGGTTATTTAAAAAAAAAAAAAAAACAACTTGCAAAAGATGTGACAATGTCTTTCAAATTAGTCATAATCTTGAATAAAGGTATCTCCCACCAATACTGCCTCTAAAAGAAAAGCTTAGTTACCCGGAAACAGTATTTTCAGAGAGATGACTATAATTAGCAATACCAATTTTTTAATTAAAAACAGGTAAATGTTTTAAATATGGGTTACTTGGGAGATGATAAAACTATTAATAGCACTGAATATCACAAGATGAGGAACCGACTTGCAAGAGAAGATTATGAGCTTGAGTCTGAAGGGCAAGTGGAGGAGAGAGCCAGGAGAGCAATAACAACTGGTATTCTGGTACTGCAAGAGGCTGCCAAGACAGAAAGTACGGGGAGAAAAGTAAGCTCATTTGAAAAGAATAAAACTAAAAGTGAGGGGGGCAGCTTTTATACTTGGGTCATATAGCATGTTATCTATTTTTTAATAAACGCTTCAACAAAGTCATCTACTACTAACAAGTCATTATTGTGGAACTAAAATGGAATGTTTTCTTCCAGCAGTCTCAAATAGAGCACACTGGAAGTTTGTTGGCAAAGCATTGTGGCACTTTAACAGCATATCTCAAACGACCTGCTAGAACTCTATTATAGAAACAGGATTAAAAGGAAATTATGAAAGAACAATTTATAAGAAATCTTCAGCAAAGGATAAAAATTTAACACTGATTTACACTGTTCTTGAGCCTCTAAGAAGCTATTCATCTTAGCAAAACTCATTTTTGAAACCACCATTTTATAAATAATACTTTAAAATCAAAATAATTTATGTTGAGGATAAAATAAATATTCTGCCTTTTAATATAGATCAGATTATCTATTCTCTAAGAACAGATTTGGGAGGCCCCGGTGGTGCAGTGATTAAGCCCTCGGCTGCTAACCTTTTGAAAGGGTGGCAGATCGAACCTACCCAGCGACTGTGTGTGGGAGAAAGACCCGGCAGTCTGCTTCCATAGATTATAGTCTTGGAAACCCTATGGGGAAGTTCTACTCTGTCCTACAGGGTTGCTATAAGCCAGAATTGACTTGATGGCACATAACAACACAACAATAATAGATTTACTTTTTAGAAGTAAGACTAGATTTTCTTTGTTATTAGGTACAGATCAAATCTTGTATGTACCAACCAAATCTTTTTTCCTAACTATTTTCCTAGATGACAGCAAGACTGAGAAAGAAAAAAATAAAAGTAAAAAACCCTGAGCAAGGTGCCACCTTCACAGCTTTTAGAATAGACAAAAAGCATCAAGAGACCATAAAAAGAAAATATGAAAGTAGGTAAAGGAAGTCCTAGGAAAAGAAGAAAATATTTTAAAGAAAAATAAATTTTCAAAAATTAAAAAATATGAAATGCCTCTGACTAAAACAGCTAAGAAGGCTAAACAGGAAGCAAAAGGAAAAATGTAAATCTAGATGCATGAAAGTGGAAACTAAAGCAAAGATAAAATTTTAAATGTTTCCAAAGAACAAGAACGACTACCTCTAAAAGAACATGAATTAGATTGGTATCACAGTTCAATAGCAAACAGTAGTGTAAAAATTTTATGCCCAACCAAACTGTTATTTGTATATATGGCCTAGGAAAGTTTGTTATACAATGATTCAACTGGTAACACTCTTGGAAATGCTATATAAGTAAGAGAAACAGACCCAGGAAAATTCTGCAAGAGAGCTGGGCAGTAAGCATGACCAAAATTTTAGTAAAATATATGTTTTGATCATCTAGTGCTGCTATAACAGAAATACTACAAATGGATGTCTTTAACGAACAGAAGTTTATTCTCTCACAGTCTCACAGTCTAGTAGGCTAAAAGTCTGAATTCAGAGTGTCAACTCCACCCAGGGGAAAGCTTTCTCTCTGCTGGTTCCGGAGGAAGGTCCTTGTCATCAATCTTCCCCTGGTCCAGGAGTCTCTTGGTGCAAGGACCCCAGGTCCAAAGGAATTCGCTTTGCTCCTGGCACTACTTTCTTGATGGTCAGAGGGATGTCTCCCTCCCCTCAACTTGCTTTTCTCTTTTGCATCTCAAAAGAGAATGACTCCAGATACAACCTTATCTTGTAGATTAAGTCCTGCCTCATTAACATAACTGCCTCTAATCTTGCCTCATTAACATCATAGAGATAGGATTTACAACACACCGGAAAATTACCTCAGATGACAAAATGATGGACAATCACACAATACTGTGAATCACCGCTTAGCCAAGTTGATACACATTTTTTGGGGACACGATTCAATCCATAACAATGTATTACTGTCTTAACAACAATAACAGAACATACTAGGACCAAAGAAACCAAAGAATAGTCTGTTCTACACAATAAAGTATTTCACACGCGACTGGTAAACAGGTGAACTATGTGACTGTAACATGGAAATTCTGTTGACTCATATATGATTTTCTCCAACAAGTTAATGTTTTGCACTGTCAAATAGTACCAGTATAAGAAGGTCTGAAGGATAGATAATGTGATAAAAATCAAGGGTAACAAAAGGTTTATGGTAGACTTCAGGTGATGCGATATGTATACTGTGGTGAAATGAGTTCCTTTATGTGGCCTTCTGCCTTGGCTCTTCAGAAGAAAGTTTGAGACATTTTTCCCCCAAGCCCTGAGGAGTTACCTTTGCTCTAGTTTCTACCCCAAAGGGTTTGTTCCTTTTGTCCGAGTTGAAATTTTCTGGGTAAGCTATAAACTAACGGCTTGATACTTTTTATCTGGCCCTGGGCTGCAGCCTGCCCTGTTATTGGTCTATTTTACGCATCTTGCATGGACTGGTCAATATATTTACGCAAATATAGTGACTACGGCCTACTATGCAAATGAAGTACCTGCAGCCTACTGAGAGGGGACTGGTCAGTCCATGGCCCTGGTGGGAAGGCCTTCCCTGGGAACTGACCAGGAGTTTGCTTGTACATGCAGCCAACCCCACAGAGGTTGGCAGACAGAAGCAGTTGAAAGAGTAAAGAAGCTGAGAAAGAGATGAGGCAAGGAACTTCCTAAAAGAGCTGTAACATGGGTCAAGGGCTGTAATACTGAAGACAGGGAGAGGCCAGGAAGGGGTCCTGCTGCAGAGCTGGCCGCAACAGGCCTGGAAGGGCCCCTGTGGCAGAGCCAGTGGTGACAACAAGGAGGCCAAAATAAAGAGGCTTGTACTGAGCGGGGCTGAGAGGAGGCATACATGGCAGACAGAAGGGTCTGCTTGCTTGCACGGCCGAGAGGAGCTAAGAGAGCTATCCTGCAATGAAGAAGTGAGGGATGTGCTCCCCACTTCGAAGGAGGCTTCCAGGCTTTGCCTACATGCTTCCTGATCCTGAATTATAACCTGCAGATCCTGATCCGGAGTTCTACCTTGTTACCTCCTTAATAAATTACTTAACTCTAAGTATGGTCTGTGAGTTCTGTGTGGCCACTGCAACGAATTATCAAACTCAGCAGAGAGAATGCAGTAGGAGGGATGTCAGAACTAGTAAAAAGATTGGATAGTGGAGCTATGTCTGACCACCACTTTATTGGAATTAGCTTTGGGCTGATCCTGGTCATTATCCCCCTGAAGTTAGACAGGTTCTGATGTTACTACTATCCTTTTACATATATTTCAACTTTGCTGTATTTGAACACTTCAATAATAAAATTTGGGGGAAAAGGTATCGCAGTTAAGTAAAAAAGTAAACGTAATATTTTGAAACCACCTTCAACAATTTTTGATACAACCTAAATTGCAAATCATGGTATATATTTTTTATAATCTAGCACCCATAATCTTTACAAAACCATTCTTACTACTAAAATTCTGAACACAAAACTATTTTTAAAATAACATATAAATTAACCTGTTAAGGAAAAACAGAGATATCGGTAAGTTTAAGAAATCAGTGGGAAGTAAATCACTGGTCCTCAGATCTCCGCTGTCTGAAGGCTCCTTAAACACAGACTGAATGCACTTCCAGAATTTTGATTCAATAGATCCGGGATGGGGCCTGGGAATCTGCATTTCCAACAAGTTCCCAGGTAATGCTAATGCTGCTGATCTAGTAACCACACTTTGAGAAGCATTAGGAAAAGCAGGAGAAATTTAGTTAAGGCCAACTAATATAGTAATCAAAACGAAGTATAACTTTTAAGTCAGGAAAAGAAAAAAACTAACTGAAAGCAGGAAGGGGAACTGAGGAAATATAAAGCCCTAATACAACAGAAATATAACAAATACAGATTTAATTCATTTAGAACACATTCCCAGACTGAATTTTAAAAAGATGCATTCTAAGCTGTTTAAAAGAGGAATGTTTTCAACAAAGAGACATAGTAGAACTGAAAATAAAGAGGACTGAGAAACACGTATCAGGCAAATGTCAACTAAATCCTTGCTCTGACAATATAATAAAGGCAACAAAATGTATGAAACGATGATTATTTAAAACTTGTAAAAGGAATAAAAAATATTTTGTCCATTATAAACATAAGTGTACCAATAAACAACCAAGAGAATTTCACGGAAAACACACACACACACACACACACACACACACACACACACACACACAGAGTCTCATTTTGGGCAGACTAGAACATATATGAAAATAGATCAAGTGTAAGGCCATAAAGAAAGTCTCAGAGTTCTTAAAATACCATACATATTGTGCCCTCAACCATAATGAAATAAAATCAGAATAAGAGGATTCCTAGAATATGGGGGAGGGGGAACCAAATCCGTTACCACTGAGTCGATTCCAACTCATAGCAACCCTACAGGACAGAGTAGAACTGCCCCATAAAGTTTCCAAAGGAGCGCCTGGTTGATTTGAACTTCCGACCTTTTGGCTAGCAGCCATAGCTCTTAACCACGACGCCACCAGGGTTTCCAGAGGTAATACAGACAAAGTGATAAAACAATGAATCAAAAACAAGTGATTAACAAAAACAAAAGCTGGTTCTTTAAAAATAATTAATAAGCTAATAATTAATGAGCAAAATTAAAAAAAAAAAAAAGAGAAGATGCACATAAGCAAAATCAGACCATAAAGGGGAAATAATACACACACACAGGATTACACAGGATCATGAATAACTACTGACATATGTGAAAATAGATGAGATGGAACAATTTCTAGAGAATATAAAATGTCAAAATTGGCACAGAAAGAAATGGAAAACTTGAATAGAAAAACAATGTAAATTAAACAAGTTGAAATGATAGTTATATAGACCATTTCTCCTAACAAACTCTAAACTCGGATGATTTTAAAGGAGCATTCTATAAAACTTGCAAAGAAAAAATAAATTCTATCCCCCAAATTGAAAAGAACTTCTATAATTTGGTAAGGTTACACAGTCAAAACCTAAATCAAGCACTCTATTTCAGGGAGAAAGTGTATTCTCTTAAAGATTTGACATAGGTCCTGCCAATATCATAGAGAATTAAATAAGAAATGTAAGACTTGGGAAGAGTTTAAAAAAAAAAAAAAAATTGAAGATTTCTCTTTAGTAAAGGACACCATTGATAAAAGGTTGAGAGAAAATTTTTGTTATTATTTTTATTTGAGGGAAAATATTTTTAACATGTAAATAGACAAGGCACTACAAGGAAAACCAAACCAAACTCGTTGCCTTTAAGGCAATTCCAACTCACAGTGACCCTACAGGACACAGGAGAACTGCCCCATAGGATTTCCAAGGCTATAATATTTACAGAAGCAGACTGCTACATCTTTCTACCGTGGAATGGCTGGTGGATTCAAACTGCTGACCTCTGGGTTAGCAGCCGAATACTACAAGGAACTTCTCCAAATTAATCACAAAGAGACAGCAACACCAAAAAAAAAAAAAAGGCAAAGGCCATGAAGTGAAAATATAAAGAAGCAGAAATTCAAACATAGTTTAAAAATGCTGAAGTTTATTAGTAATTGGATAAATGCCAATTAAAACATTATACTTACTAGAATTGCAAAAAAAAAAAAAAAAAGAGAACCAGATAAGAAAATGCAAGCCCTTGTAAGGATGCTTAGCTATAAGAATCTTCATGCGCTGTTGGTTTAAGTTCTCTTTAGAAAGACTACAGCAGCCTCAATTCTGACTTTACTTGGTACCCCACGACCTACCAGGCCTGCACTAGGTATATACCCCAAAGGCATCTCATACAGGTTCACATAGGATACATGTGGAGAATGTTCATCATCAAAATGTCTGTGGTGGCAGAGAGCTGAAAGCATTCAGAGTATCCAATGCTAGGGAAAGGATAAATAAAATATGGTAGATGCACATCAGGGAATAAAATGATAAAATGCAGTGCTTAGAGGCAATGGATTAGAAAGAACACAAAGTAACATGGGTGGAGCTTAAAAACACTGTTGAATTAAAAAAACAAAAACTAGAATGAAGTAACAAAAGTACCACTCATATATATTAAAAGTAAATGTATATAACGGTCATCCTACGTGACGCAGAAAATGTATTTGACAAAACCCAACACCCTTTCAAGATAAAAACACTCAACAAACTAGGAACACGAGTAAACTTTCTCAAGCTGGTAAGGGGCATCTATGAAAAACCCACGACTAACATCATACTTAAAGGTGAAAGACTAAAAGCTTTCTTCCTAAGATCAAAATAAGACAAAGATGTCCGCTCTCACCACTTCTATTCAACATTGTACTGGAAGTTCTAGCCATCGCAATTAGGCCAGGGGTAACAAAATTCTAAACTGGAAAGGAAGAAGTTAAACTATTTCTAGTCACAGATGACATAAGAATCCACCAACTATCAGAACTCATAAAGAATTCAGCAAAGTTGCTGGACACGAGATCAACACACAAAAATCGGTTTTTATGTACCAGCAATAAACAATCTGAAAATGAAATTATGAAAACAATCTCATTTATATAGTGTCAAAAAGAATAAAAAACTTAGAAATAAATTTAATTTAAAAAGTACAAGAATTGTACATTGAATACTACAAAACACCATTGAAAGGAATTAAAGACGACCTAAATAAATGGAAAGATATTTCATGTTCATGGATTGGAAGACTTAATATTGTTAAGATGGCAATATCCCCCAAATTGATATATAGACTGAATGTAATCCCTATCAAAACTCTGCCTTTTTTGCAGAAATGGGCAAGTTAATTCTAAAATTCATATGGATTTGCCAGGTGCCCTGAATACTCAAAACAATCTTGGAAAAAAAAAAAAAAGAGCAAAGCTGGAAGACTCACACCAATTTCAAAATTTAGTACAAAGCTACAGTAATCAAAACAGTGTGGTACTGGCATAGGATAGATATATAGATCAACAGTCTAGAACTGAGAGGCCAGATATAAGCCCATACATTTACGGCCAACTAATTTTTGACAAAGGTTCCAAGACGATTCAATGGGGAAAGAATAGTCTCTTCAACAAATGGTGCTGGAACAACTGGATATCCATATGCAAAAGAAGAAAACTGGATGGATCCTTACAATGCATACAAAAATTAACTCAAGATCTATCAATGACCCAAGTGTAAGACCAAAAACCATAAAACTACTAGAAGAAAACAAAGGGATTATATTTATAACCTGGAATTTGGCAATGGAATCTTAGATGACACGTGAAGTACGAGTAACAAGAGAAAAAAATAAATTGAACATCATCAAAATTAAAAATGTGCACCAAAGGGCAATATCAAGAAAGTAAAAAGGCAACCTACAGAATGGGACAAAATATTTGCAAATCATCTATTTGATAAGGGTCCAGAATATATAAAGGTCACTTGCAACAAAAAAGACAAACAACCCAATTAACAAAGGACTTCAATAGACATTTCTTCAAAGAAGATATTTCTTCAAAGCCCTTGTTCAAATGGCCAACAAGCACATGAAAATAAGTTTAACATCATCAGCCATTAGGAAAATGCAATCAAAACCACAATGACGTTATCACTTCACACCCACTAAAAAAAATTAAAACAAACAAACAAAAAACAGAAAGTAACAAGCGCTGACGAGGTTATAAAAACAGAAACTCTCCTACATTGCTAGTGGGAATGCAAACTAGTTGAGCCACTGTGGAAAAGTCTGGCAGTTTCTCGAAAAGTTAAAGATAGAATTACCATATGACTCTCCTAAGTATATAACCGAGAAACTTGAAAGCAGGGACTCCAACAGGTATTTGTATACCAATATTCACTGCAGCATTATTTATGATAGCCAAAAGGTGGCAACCACCCAAGTGTCTATCAAGAGATGAATGGAAAAACAATATGTAGTATATACATACAATCGAGTATTTTTCAGTCATGAAGATAAATGAAATTGACACATGGATGAACCCTGAAAACTTATGCTGAGTGAATAAGTCCAGACATACAAGGACAAATGCTGTTTGATCTCACTTACATGAAATATAAACTAGACAAATACATAGAGACCAAAGTTTATTGGTGGTTACCATAGGCAGGGGGAGAAAGGAATGAGAGTTATTATTGAAGGGGTGCTGAGTTTATTTGGGGTGATATAAAACTACTGGAAATGGATAGTATTTATGATAACACAACACGGTGAAAGTATCTGTCACTGAATTGTACATTTAAAAACGGTTAAAACAGCAAGCATTTTGTTATATATATTTATTTCACCACAATAAAATTTAAATTTAAAAGGATACAAATTAACCATACTAGAATCACTGTGGGGATCAGGGAAGTGCGCTGTCCGGACCATTAATGACACCTCATTGCTTTGGTGTGCACTTCTGACTGATATCAAGTATGAATCATTTTCTTCATACTCTTAACCTGAAAAGTATAGTTACTTCAATCTTCTGTACTTTAAATCCAACCAGGAAGACAGGGACAGACACACTCAGTATGCACGTTAGAACCTAAACTCTTTGAGTTTCAATTAACTTCATCTGTAAATATTAACCAATTTTTAAGACTTACTCAGAATTTTCTAGAGAAAGAAAACTGCTAATTCTTACCAAAAAAGATGAGCCAAGTGTTGATTTTTTTTTTTTTTTTGGGCGGGGGGGAAGGGGATAATTTTTCCAAGTAACTGAATGAAAACATGATACAACATTCTTCGAGTTTTTTCAAGTCTCAGAATCCTTTCATTACTCTTTCTAGTATATCACCAGCCTTGTCTACTTCCTCTCCAGTTTCTCCAATATAATTTTCATTGACTTTACAAAATCAATGCATTTTTACTTTGTAACAGATCTGCCTGTATTTGAACTGCATTGATCAATTTTTATAACAGTGGGACTTTGGCTGAGAAAAAGTACCCATTAGACAAGAATAGATGCTAATGTGGAGCCCTGGTAGCACAGTGGTTAAGAGCCCGGCTGCTAACCAAAAGGTCTGCAGTTCGAATCCACCAGCCACTCCTTGGAAGCCCTATAGGACAGTTCTACTCTGTCCTACAGAGTCACTGTGAGTCGGAATCCACTAAATGGCAATGGGCTTAGCAGGCTAGAGGTTAATGTTAACTGAGACAGGATGTCTGAGAATTAATTTTCTAAGTGTTGAGGTTATCAGTTAATATTTTTGCTGTAATTTTTGCTCCCTAAGCAATTTCGTAACTGAAGATAGGGAGATCTCATATACGTATACGTATGTATATATGTGCACACAGATAGTGAAAGATGGGTCTTTTCAAGGTAATTCAAAGTATTTGAAAAAAGATTTCAAAAAATTCTACCATCTTCCCAGGATTTTCTGGTATATATGTGAGGGTTTAGGATTAGAAGCAGATATATCAAAGATTTATCTGAAAAGTAAAATTTTAGAAAAAGTAGTAACAAGTTAGCCAACAAAATGACAACAGAATGTTAAGTTCATTTGGTTCCCACTGACGGAGCCCTGGTGGCGCAGTGGTTAAGAGCTCGGCTGCTGACCGAAAGGTCAGCAGTTCAAATCCAGAAGCCCTGTGGGCAGTTCTACTCTGTCCTATAGGGTCGCTATGAGTTGGAATCAACTCGAAGGCAGCGGGGTTTGGTTTGGCTCCCATTGAAACCATATGGCTTTACAGACAAATCAATTTGTAAAGTAGATGGTTAAATCAGTTTTGCTAGTTATCTAGGGTAAGGGTATAAAAGCATGTATCATTAGGTAATATCTGACCCCATTATGGGACCTGATTCATAATTCTATATACTGGTGCAGGTATCAGCCTGCAGCCTGCTTTTACAAATACCTCCTACACTAGCTAAGAACTGCTTTTGCATTTTTTTAAAAAAGTTGTTTAAAAAGAATATGTGACCAAGACCTCAAAGTCACATTTTAAATTTCAATGTTTATTACCTGGCCTTTTATAGAAACAATCTGCCAACCTCTGATCTAGGAAATAAAAGCACATATCTTTGGGTGGTATCTGACCCTGTCATAGAACCTGATTCACAATTCTATACATTAGTGCAAAGATTAAAACTCCACTTTCTTAAATAACAACAACAAAAAAGACAATATATAACCTCAACGTCTGTGCCCTTATATTACCCCGAGGTCTAACAATACAAAAAAAATTGGGCCAACACTGATATGTTCTGGTGCTCCTTCTCTCAACGTTAATTCTGTGAAGCACTTTCAGTTGTAACGGTTCTATACCGAGGACTTGGTTTCCTTTAACACAAGAAAGAATTGTTTAACTCCTATCATTGTGTCCTGCAAAAGCATAAGAGTATGTGGTTTTCTCTCTTAAGCTGTATAACAAATGGTGGTGGTGGGCGGGGGGGGGGGGAGCGACAAAGAAAGAACCTCCATTAGCTCAGAGAGGTCATAAGATTTGACTAGAAAGAAAACTTAGATGGTAACATACATGCCCGGAGGTTTCATAAAATTACACATATGAGAGAGGGAGAGAAAGGAAGGGGGAGGGGCAAATTTGTTTATTCTTTTAAACCCCTGAAGAGACACTCATGTCACTAACTTCATATAGCTGGGCTCCCAAGAAATCAAAGGTAGTAAGACCTGTTCTCAGTTTTCAGCTCCTCAAAAAAAATGGGCAAAGGATATGGACATAGTTCTCAAAATATGGAATACAAATGAAAAGATATTCAATATCTCATGTGTGAGAGAAATGCAGATTAAAACTACAATGATGTATCATCCTTTCCTATCAGTCTGACCGAGATGATGTTTGACAATACTTGTATTGGCCAAGGCGTGATAAAATAGGCACTTTCATGCATAAATATTACTGATGGAGTTAAACTGGTGTAACAACTACAAAGAGCAATTTGGCAATGCCTATCAAAACTACAAATAACAGTCATGGTTTGACAGAATACTACTACTTTTAGTAATTCACCCTATATTTCCGTATGTTTCAAACAACTTGGGTGAAAGTTACTTGTAACACTGCTATTATCACAGACTGGAATTAGCCTATTAAATGGCTGTAACAAGGTGACTGATTAAATAAATTATGATATAGCTATACAATACCCTGGGGCGTAGTGGTTAAGAGCCATGGCTGCTAACCAAAAGGTCGGCAGGTCGGCAGTTCGAATCTACCAGGTGCTCCTTGGAAACCATATGGGGCAGTTCTACTCTGTCCTATAAGGTAGCTATGAGTTGGAATCAACTCCACAGCAACGGGTTTTATATAATAAAATGGAGCTCTGGTAGTGCAGTGGTTAAGCATTTGGCTGCTAACCAAAAGGATGGTGGTTCAAATCCACCAGCCACTCCCTGGAAACCCTGTGGGGCAGTTCTACTCTGTCCTACAGAGTCACTATGAGTCAGAATCAACTCGATGGCAAACCCCAATTCCGACTCATAGCAACCCGATAGGACAGAGTAGAACTGCCCCATACGGTTTCCAAGGAACACCTAGCAGAATTGAATTGCTGGCCTTTTGGTTAGCAGCTGTAGCGCTTAACCACTATGCCACCAGGGTTTCCTTGACGGCGATGGGCATACAATAAAATGCTATGCAGCTATGAAAGATACATTCTTTATATACTGATACAGAAGTCTTCACAATACATTAAATAAAAAACAAGGCATTGAACAGTACTGCCAATTTTATAAATGAGGTAAAATATATATATACGTAATATGCATAAATTATCTCTGGAAGGCTACACAAAAAACTAGTTGTATTGGCTGGTTGCCTCCAAGGAACAGGACAGGGGCAGAGGCAGGAGGAAAATGTTTTCCTGTATGCCTTTTGAATTTGGTTATCATCTGCAGGAATGACCTATTTTAAAAATTAAAAGAAAATATAACATGACTCAAATAAACCATAGGCATGGTAACAAAAGAATCCTGTGCTTTGTGACTGCATTCCTGGTGATGGCCATAACCTGGGGGTTGTGAGATCTCAGGCAAAGACCTAAGGAAGATGGCGACTCCCAAGGCAACTTCTAAATGCCACTCTTCAGTAAATGCCACCTTAAAAAGCCCTCTGTCCAAGTCCACTGCCATTCAGTTTAAACTCCTCCCTCTCCCATTTCTCTTCTTGCCTTACCCATCCCACTCCAATTCAAAGAAGATGCCTTAGCAATGCTTGGTTTTACTCAACATATACCTAGCACTGTTTTTTTTTTTTAATACCTAAAATGTGCGGGGCTCTAGGCTAAGTACTGAAGCATGCAGGTGAACAGCTGACACTGTCTCTGCTTTCAAGGCTCCTGCACTCCAGTCCAGTAGCAGATATGCGTGCTGAAAACTAAAAACTCTTTCATGCTGATTAATGATCACTGATGAATAATGGAGGTTATGATTAAATGTTCAATTTCAAATTTTTGTTTTGTAGGTAAATTATTTCCATTATCTAAATTTCTTCTTTACACTTTTCAAATTTAATTACCTCCTCTATTAATTTCTCTAAATAAAACACAGAAATCACCACAGTCCTCTAAGTGGCTTCACTGAAGTTACATGTTACACTAGTCAACCCAAAGCTACAGTTAATAGAAGGAACCTAAATGATCTGAAAAATGCTTTCTGGACCACTGCTCATTCTATCCCCATCCCACATCTATACACACACCCCTCTTTTTTGGGAAGTTGTTCATATTCATGAACTCTTGCCCCACAGTCTTGCAACTTCAGGGGTTCTGAAGATCCCCTGAAGGTCAATCATGGATCACAGGTTAAAAATCTCTGCTGCATTAAGGGAAAAAATGCGACTTGTTCAAAACACTGAAGTGGTTTCTATAATTTTGGAATGAATTCACTTATCCAAGTTTTTAAATGAGAAACAGGTTAAGAGAATTCTGGAAAGTATTTGCCAAAGATAGGTAATTGTGTGAAGGGAGTGGAAAGAATACAAGATTTAAATCAGAAGACCGGCATCAATCTTTAGCTCTGTCACTTAAAAGCTAAGTACTCTTGGGAAAGCCACAAGCTCATGGGCTTGTGTCCATTTTACAGGTGATAAAAACTTGTAAAATTTACAAGGCTATAAAGATTCTTTGACACTCTTCAAATATCTTCCGGTCACCTATCAAATAAAAAATACACACTAGGAATTTAAGCAGCAGTATGGCACACCACGGAAAAAGATGAACCTTCTTTACTTTTTCATTCAAATATTTATAAAGTGCTCAACTACCTACCAGGCTATCCAGTGCCCTGGGGAGACAAGAGTGGCCAAGACAAGCAGTCTGACTTTACACAATGGACAACTATGAAATGGTATTTGCTATGATGAGAAAGGATATTATGAGAGCATACAGAAAGGGGAGAACATCCTGTCTTAGAGAAATAGAAATGGCTTCCCTGAAGAAAGGATGAAACTGAAATGAGCAAAGACATCCAAACAAAAGATTGTGTTTCCAGGAGTGAGCATGTGTATGAGTTTGAGTGTGTGTACATATATACATGAACATTATTAGCACAGGAATACTGGTGCACCAGAACAGCTTGAGCCGAGGCTGCAGAAAGAAATGGGAACCAGACTATGCCATGCCATGTTAAGTGAAATGGATTTAATTTTAACAGTAGAGCCGAGAACCATCTAAAAATTTTAAATAAGACAGCGCCACCTGACTACAGAATGTAGCACAGGCAGTAGGGGGCACATAGTAGCCACTCATTATAAACCAAAACCAAACCTAACCCGTTACCATCAAGTTGATTCCAATTCATATCGACCCTACAGTACAGAGTAGAACAGCCCCACAGAGTTTCCAAGGAGCGCCTCGTGGATTCGAACTGCTGACCTTTTGGTTAGCAGCTGAAGCGTTTAATCACTACGCCACCAGGATTTCCAGCCACTCATTAAGAGGCAGGGTTTTTATTATAACCATTACTACAAAGATACAATAATCAAAGTAACTGTTACTACAAAGATTAAGAAATAGCCCCTGACCTTGAGGACTCCATGGTTTAGTGAGGGAAAACAAGCATCTAAGCAAATAATGTTAGTAATCCATTAAGATTACTACCATTGTATAGAAATACAGCAAAGGACAAAGGATTACAAAGGATAAACTGTAAGTTTAAACAAAGATGATTTATTTAAAATAAAAAATAAAAAAAAGGATATCCCAACCAGGGAGAACAGCATGAAGAGAGACATGGGGAGGTGAATATGTAAAGGCACCCTGATGTGGCGCATGCATTAAGTGTGTAAGAGAAACTGCCAGACAAGGTTAGACAGAGATGGATGGACCTCCCATACCATGCACTAAAAGCTTTATTCTTTGAGTAATGGGAGTCCTTGTATTTTTAAAATTGCTGTACCATAATGAAAGATAATATGAAACGGGAAAAGAATAGAAGCAAGAATGACAAACAGGAGGCTGTTGCAAAAGTCTAAGCAAGAAAGGATGGGGGCCTGAATTAAAAATGGCAAAGAGACATGTGATCTATTTAATGTGTAAGACAAAAAGAAATCTCAGATGCCCTGAGAAATACAACCTTTTAAGGAATAGCGAGAAGAGGAATAACCAGAGTCAGAGAAAGCAGCTCAAAAGATTCGGAAGAGGGTGATGTCAGATTAACAGAAGGGCAAGTAAAGAGAAATGACAGCGAGGTCAGGTGTACTGTATGTGTACACACAAAATTCCTAGTTCTGCCTGCTGACAGGTTCTAGAAGAAACACCCCCAGGAGCAACAACTTCACCTACATTCCAGATCTTGGTTTCTAAATATCACTTCCCACCACAAGGAACCAGGGCTTCTTGGAGAAATGGCTGATTCCAGGGTTGGGAAAGGGTAAATACAAGATGAGCCCAGGCAACATGCTGTGCCAGAAAGCTCAAAAAATGACGGAGACATGTCAAAAGGACGAAGAAGTCAACTTGAAGGGGCTTCCACTGACCAAATACGGGACAATTTCAGCATCAAAATAATGAAATTAATGGACCATAATCCACTGACTAAAATAAGAATCCATGAGTCTACTACCCGTTCACCCACTGCTGTTGAGTTGATTCTGACTCATAACGACCCTATAAGACAGAGTAGAGCTGCCCTACAGGGTTTCCAAAGAGCACCTGGTGGATTTGAACTGCCAACCTTTTGGTTAGCAGCTGTAGCTCTTAATCACTACGCCACCAGGGTTTCCATGAGTCTACTAGTATAAATCAATGAATAAACAAACAAGAGAGCTGGGAAAGCTCTTGCTCATAAAAGAATGTTAACCAATAAACACAGAAGTAAAAAAAAAAAAGACGGATTGGAAAATTTTGCAACCATAGTAACAACTGATCAAACAAGTCATTGGATCCTAAAAGTAGTAGACATAATTTGATGAAAAACAAGAGTATTTACATAGTTCCAAAGTTGCTCTCCATGTGATACTTTTTAATTATAAAGGGAAAAACAGTAACTTTACAGTGGAGAAACTTGGCAGACACCACCTTAGCCAAGCGATCGAAGTTGAAAGTATCAGTAATGGGACAAGCTGACATCATGGGAAGAGCATTACTATAATATTTCTGACAAAAATGCATAACCTGAATCCAAACAAGAGGAAAAGTTCAGACAAACCCAAACTGAGGGATTTAACTGCCCTGTACTTTTAAAAAATGTGAAGTTCATGAAAGATAAAGGTTGAGAAACTGATTCAGATTAAAGGATACTAAAGAGATATAACTCAATATAAAGCTTGATTCCAGATTAGGTTTTGGACCAGAAATATTTCTTTTTCTTTTGCTATAGAGGGCATTGTGTAAACAACTGGCAAAATTTGAATAAGATATGTTCATTAGATAATAGCATTCTGTCACTAAAAATTGCTGATTTTGATAAGCATATTGCAGTTACATACGAGAATATCCTTGCAGTTAGGGAATACACACTAAAAAACTTAGGGACAAAGGGGTATATTATCTGTGAGAGCAGGATAAAGTAAATTTGGTAAAATGGTAACATCTGGAGAATCTGAGGAAGGATTTACAGAATTTTTTTTTTATACTATTCTTGCTATTTCCACGTCTGAAATAATTTCAGAAATAAAAATCAAAAACATTAAGCAGGAAAATTTATATATTCTCATTATGATAACACATACAACTAAATTATACAACCTATATCTACACTGGAAAAGTCTCTTAAATTCTGACTGACTTGATCCCGGTCCTAAGGAAAGAACTGTATTCCTCAGAGGTGTCTTCTAGACCAATAATTTTATTACTGTATGTACTCCGCCACTTCTCAGGTAGTCTTACATCACTTAAAATAACTTTTCCTCAACAGTGTCAAGGCCTTTTGTAAAAGACTAACTTCATGGGCAATAGAAACATGATCACTATGTCTTTTTTTTTTTTTATGTCTTTAGGGAAAGAGAATTAAGAGCTCGCCCAAGAGAGTTAACTGTTAAAATGACTTCATTCAAAACCAGAATGTTAAGAGCTGCCAGATTCTGTACTTTATCTTTTAGATCAGGTGTTGCTAAATTTTTTCTGTAAAGGACAAGACAGTAAATATTTTAGGCTTTTCGGGACATCAAGTGTCTGTCACAACTACTCAACTCTGCTGTTGTAGTGCAAAAGCAGCAACATAGCTGTGTTCCATTACAACTTTATTTACAAAAATTTGCAGTGGGCCAGATTTGGATAACTCACTGATTTAGACGAAAGTATTTATTCAATAGTAGTGAAATAGAACACTAATAAGTTTTAGACCATTTTTGCCTTTTACCAAGTAAGACACTTGTTTTAAAAAAAAAAAAAACCTTCAATTTAACATTATTTAAACCAAAGTTCTTTGGAAGCCATTCTGGATTTTAAAAAAAAGGGCAAGTAATATTGATCCTATGGGTAAGATTAATAATCTATTACTCCACTATGATTTTGAAATTTATCACAGAAATCCAGGGCACCTAATTTCATTTTGAAATGTTGCACAGTAGATTTCACATACAATATCAGAGAAGGACTGAAGCTCTAAGTAGTGACTCAAAACTTCTCAGTTGGGTAGCTCTTTATGCTTTATTTCAACTTTCCATAGAGAGTTTACTTCTTAACTTTCTACTAGGCAAACCCTATGTTGGATTAAAGATAATGTCTTGAGATAAAGATGTAATAAGAGAGTAAGAGTTCACTGAGAAGAGTTCAACTTATCACAAATCAGGAATGTTGTTGTCCCTAAACATCTAAAAAAACATCTAACCTAGGTCAAATGGAAACTACCCAGACCTCCTTATAAGGAGAGATGCACATCTTCTAAGTGCTCACAAGAGAGGCTCTGGAATCACTAAACTGTAACAACCTCCTGGTGTTTAACTGCAACTAAAGCTGCCAAGTTCACAGGAACCTTACCTCCTCTTCTCATGATCCAAATGAAGATTTTCCAATCAAGTCATAAGTAGTCACCATTTACAACCGGTATTTTGCCCTGTGAAGTCTGAGGTATGTTTTCAGCACGATGGGTGATGTGCAACAATTCCTTTAGAGAATAGAAATATATGCACATGTCCCTGCTGAAAACATAGCTCAGTAAATTTACATGTGAATATGAATACATGATCATGTGAAGCAATGTGCTAAGTGATACTTATTGTTGATATCTACTTTAAGAGTTAAAACATGTAAGCCTTGTGGAGCCAAGGCAGAGGTCCTGTGTATATAGGTATATAAAAAGTAGCTCACTTAATCCTTTCTCGCCAGGAGTCGGGATTTTCCCGGAAGGACATCCATTGTCGGCAATGGACGCACCAAAATAACGCCGGCGCCAGTGAGTTAACCACCTCTGTCCTCTTTTCACCTATCATATTTTTCATGCATCATCCAGCTTCCCAACCATCTTCCTGTTTCTTCACAGAATGCACGCTAGGTTCTCGTTTTTCTTCAGCACGAAGTTGAAAATGGAGTTGAGAAAAGGAGACACATGGTCAGCTGGTGATGTTAACAAGCTCCTTGCTGCCCTGAGAAGCTAGATGGAAATGGTTCAAGTTACAAGGGAGATCATCATCAGATCTGGGAGGACAAAGAGTAATTCATGAAGCTTTACCCTTCCCTCCCACCCTCTTTCATTCACTGATGATCCTATATAGTATGCTTTCACAGCAAAACCAAGGTTAATAAATCTGAGGCAACCCCTTTCAGTTCTTCACTCCACTGAGTAGAAAGGCCAAGTAGAACACATGTCTAACAATATTATGGTGGCCCCAAAAGGTCAAGGAGGTTTGAAGTGGCTAACATAACCACAATCTTAGATCAATGCATTTTTTAGTATGATCTTGGAATTAAAGACAAGCAACGAGCATAATGCTTGGCAACAGGTGCTTAATAAAGGTTGGTTAACTAAGACATTTTCTTTTCAGCCAATGTTTACTTGAACACATAGGTGGAAGTCAGACAGAAGTAGTTAACTCTTTCAATGCCGGGATAATATGGATATATAGTAATCACATCAGATCAATGTGTTTTTCTAAAACATATTCAAATCATGGGTTCCTGGTTTCAGACTTCTGATTAAATGCTATCTAAAAATTTTTTTTTAAGTACAACCATTATAAGAGTTTTGAAATCAGAGTCATGGTAAACGTTGACTAGAATGATAGATGAATTAAGAACCCCAGCACCAACATATAACGAAACATCAAAATTCACATCAAATAAAGATATTTCTCAGGAATGCAATTCCAGATGGGTCATGATTCCAGAGCAAACTAAAGTTTGAAGAAGAAAAGATGATTTTATTTAATGGCTCCTTTGACACTAAGAATCAGGCTAAACTCAAAATATGATGGTTAAGAAGGATATACTTTTAAGTACAAATAAAACTTTAAACCTCAAGAGGATCATCAAGCTACACAGTAACTGTGAAACTGCTTTGATCTTTCAGATAGGAGTGGGAATGATAAGAAGAAGAAATAATTTTAGGGATACCAAAAACTGCATGTCCAGAACGTGAGTTTAAATTACCACAGTTAGAGCTAATTGGGTTAAGGATATCTCAGAGAGTAACTTATACCATTACAATTACAGACACAAACTACCATATTAAATATATATATATTTATCTAGTTTATAAACAGTCAAGTTTTTAAGAGATTATTATATCTTAGCAATTTTTTTAAAAGTATGTCAACCAGAAACTTCTCAGGCAAAAATGAACTACTGGCTTCTGCAACTCCATTTTCCCTCTTTAAAACGATGGCTGTGAGGCCTTTTCTATGTCCACCTGTGTACTTGTCTTCATTTCTAGCTTCCTCACTAAGCCACGGCCATAGTTCAGGCTCTCCCAGCACCCTCCAAACACAAGAGGGCCTTCTTCCAAGGACTTGCTGTGCCCTGGCAAAAGCAGGCCTTAGATTAAATAAAGGTCCACTGACTATCTCAGCATCTTTATTAACTGCAATTCTGAACCCTGAAGTTTACACATTGTATCATAAGTCGATTCACTATGAATCCTTCCTTTTATATTTACAAAAAAAATCAGATTTCATAAAGCTTAATAAGGCTGAGTTATGTTGAATTAGAAGCAGCATGAAAGAGTAGCACGAGTAGAGCTCAAACAGGTAAACCAGAGCTGAAACCACACCATCCTTAAAGAAGGTCTCAACACAGCAATTAGGAATGCTGGAAGCAAGCACACTGCACAAACCACCAACTACTCATTTTGTTCAGTGTTAAGTCCAGTACCATTTGGGTCAAATCTCATTTTTTTTAATGGGATTAGCTTTGTGGTCGTAACTGGGGACAGAGGGAGTTCAAGTGTTCATCTTGCTGCAAGAAAAACTGGAGATCTGGTTGCTTCACTTCTAGTAGAAGAAAGGAACAGAAAAATAGAAGCTAGGAAGTACCTGTTCCCACAGGGTTCTCAAGACCTGTATCCCAGGTTCAGATCACTTATAATAGAAACGTACCACCTCTCCTAGGCTCATCCTGTTACTCACTCCTGTGTTAAACTCAGACTGGGTTTGGAAATATTACAAAGCAAGTTCTGCATATTTTATTACATTTTTTAACAAGAGGTTATATATGTATTAGGCATAAGGGTCCCAGACCTCTCCATTTTTTTAGATAACATCAAGGAAGTAAAATATCTTCCAAAGAAAGTCATTTAAAAGTAGGCTATGTCAGAAACAATAATGGAACTGAATACCAACTAGTTCCATGATTTTATGAGTTGTTTTTCTAGCATAGAAATTTATTTTCAGTCATTTTTTTAAATGAGAAGTTGCTAATTACTTTGATTTTCCTTAAATTAACATTGATTTTTATTCCCAGAACAAAAAAGAATCATAATTTTGTCACTATAGGATTTCTGGTTTTGTTTTTGATGTGAAGAGCACCTGAATTTCTAAAGTCATTATTGAAACATAGTTTCTAATTGAGGAAAAAGGGGTCATTCATATACTAGTTTGGCTAATCTGACTCTTGTCAAGGTTTAAAGGATGTTTGAGGTATTTATAATTAGTTGACACTAACAGAAATGGTATTTTATTTTTCAGAAAAGCAGGTCGTTAGACTTAGGTCTGTGGATTCTAAACCTGGTTAATTCAAGTTAAAATGAACAAAAAAATGTTTTTTTACCTTTAGGTCTTTCCAACTATCCAGGAGCTTGGTGGCCAAATCACTTATATCCACTGTTTTATCTGGCTGTTCCTGGCTCCTTTCGCTCTCCACATCAGAAACACCCTCCTCTTCATCTTGGGATGGTGTTTCCTCAGCAATAGGTTCTTCCAGTTTTGTGCCATTGCCCTCTTTGGGCTCTATTTCAGTGTCGGCCTCTGGTTCAGACATGGGGAGCTTACTGACCTCCACTGCAGCTTCACCATCAACTCTGGATTCAGACAGCTGTTGTATGAGTAGCTGTTGTGGCTGCAACTCTTCCTCTTCCTCTACAGGGATGTTTTCTAACTGGTCAAGGTCCTCTTTGCCATCCTTGCCTTCTAGTTCACTGGTAGCATCAGAAATTGCACTGTCCATGCTATTTTCACTTATAATTTTAAGTCTACGAAACATGAGCTTCTTGGGGGTTTCTATATCAGCTTCCATGCTCAACTTGGTAGAAGGATCAGGTGTGTTGAGTGGTGTGTGAGCACGTGATGTGTTCTCACTAGAATACCCATCTCCTTCACTCAACTGAGGGACAGCAGTCTTGGTCTGAGACCAACGTTGAATGACTGGAAGTACTTTGCTTTCTTCCAACATATTTTTAGTAGGAATGGGCAAGTGTTCCAAAGTCTTTATAATCTAATTAAACACAGTAAAAAAAAAAAAAAGATTACTTTCTATAATAAAAAAAGTGAGATCACTTCATAGAGTTGACTTTTCAAACCTCTGGATGGGGCTTGGATAATTTCTGCAGAAGTGGTACATTTTGCTCCTATCTTATGAAATTAAGACCTTAGTCTCTGTGAACAGAAGGATTTAAATATAACTATTTTCCTCTAGGAAGGAAAGAAAATTGTTTTAATAAGACTGACCAGCAAGAGCAGAATGTGGACGAGGTGTCTACTTACAACTTGGATAAAGTTAAGCAGGACTTTATAAAAATTCCATACCAATAGTTCCCAAATCTGGGGAGGTTTTAAAACACACACACACACACGCACACACAACTATGGACCTCACTTTGGGTATCTTTTTCTAAAAAGTTTCCCAACTGACTGTGATACAGGCTTGGGTACTATGCAACATCATATATTTAAATAATGTCTCTAACACGCATAAAAAAATGCAGGTATTACTTCTTTAGTCTTTGATAAACAGCTGTCTAGCAAAGATAAGACTCTCTCTTCACTCAGACACCCCCACCCCCCCAAAAAAAATCCAAGAATTTCTTCCAAAGTACTTCTCCATGTAGTCCTACAGGAACCCCAAGACATCCTCAACTTCTTACTGTGAAATCTCCTGGGAGATTACTTTTTGGTTCATTCACAACTACTTACTGGTTCACTCTCAAGTTTTTATTGTCAAAAGTGCTTTATTAAATGACTTAGGGATTATATTAGAAAATATGATGAAGAGCTACATATAAACCAAGTTAGAAAAGATTGTTAATTTCAGGGGAAGGCATAAATATCCCAACTCCACTAACAATACTGCCAAAGAACCTTTCCTTAGACCTTTTGAAACACTTATTTCATCAGCAAAATGTTCTTACTCTTGTCATCCAGAATTCATTTCTTAATCAATTTTTTAGAATCCCAGAATTGAAGTTTTACATCATTTCCCATCTTTTTTTTAAACTGTAATTTTAGCAACAAACTGAACACTTTACCTAACTATATTATTATATCTCAATCTTGCAGTTCCCAGCTTTGTAGTATCAACCTTTAAAAAATACTTTAGGAAAAACCATGAGGCAAACTCCTAAGTAGCAAGGTGCTACAGTTATAGGAATGATAAAATTATTTAATACCAGTGGAAAATATACTGTTAAATCCATAATCACTGATATTATCATATACCCTCAACCTAAGCAATCAATATAGAGGTCTTAGGATTTTAAGAAACAAGCAAGCTGAATGTGGACTAACCTCTTCCTGAAGCTTCTGGTTACTTTCCCGGCCATCACCTAGCTCTGCCATCCAGATCCACAGCAAAGACAGTCCATGACGTTCCAGAAAGGATTTCAGGCAGGACTGTGAGTGTGTGTTCTTCCGTGAGGGAAGGGAGGCAAGATGTAAGGTGTTGGGAAGGGGCAGTACCAGAGAGATTGTTACATACGGCTTGCAGATAGCACTAAAGAGTTCATTTATACTCACAAAAAAAAACCTAGAAATTCTGTTTTGATTAACTCAACTATACAAAATAATAGATCTCTGTTGATAACCAAAACGTATGCAGACGACCTGGACATTGCTAAAGCAGAAAATCATGTAAATACTAATAAATCATTTACACTGAAATTCAATTCTGAGGGACTAAGAAACAAACTACATCTATCATTTTTGCTGAAAAAGCTAAAGTCATAGATATTTGTCTTTAAATCATTTTTTTCCCTCTCTCACTTTCAGAAGCTTATTCAAAAGGATTTTTTTTCTTAGATTTTTTTTTTTAAATCATCTATTTTAATTATCCAACTTCTTGTGGCATACTTAATAAGCTGAAGTAAATGAGATTACTGTTAAAATTCCTTGCTTTGAGATCATGTGGTAAGATAGCATG
The DNA here is from genome assembly GCF_030014295.1 of Loxodonta africana. NCBI lineage: Eukaryota > Metazoa > Chordata > Mammalia > Proboscidea > Elephantidae > Loxodonta > Loxodonta africana. The sequence continues at coordinate 25,810,843 of NC_087363.1, read as the reverse complement.
CTAATAATCCAAAGGATGAAAAATACTACACCAAGTGCCATGAACTGTGCCAAAAAAAACCCCACGTTTTTTCATGAGACAGAAAGAACAAACCAGGTCTACAAATACATTAAATGATATCAAATTCTTCAGCCATTTTTAAGTATACAGCTTTCAAAGTCATACAGAACTCACACACTCATTTTTAAAATGAGATTAACTCTTTTCATCAGAATTAATTCTCCATTAATCATTCTGGCTCTAGTTTAAGTGTCCCACTCCAAACTAAGAAATAAAAAAATAAACTAATATTAAAATGTTCACCTGTATGAGCTTAAGACAGGTAAGTTTCTGCTCCAAAGTTTCAATTCTAACCATCAGGCGGGATAAGCTGAGCACCTGGTTTTTATCCGAGAGACCTTCACCATTTTCCATCAGAGCTTCCAGTTCTCCATCCACCTACCATAGCAAAGAAAATCATCTGGTTATAAATAATACTAATTTAAGAATCAAACACTCTGAAAAGATGTTCAACCTCACCAGTAAACAGGAAAACACAAATTAAGACCACAGTAAAAAACCATGTTATACTCAGTAGATTGGGGAAACAATTAAGAGGTCTGAAAATATCAAGTCAAGGCAAATATGTGGCTCAAAAGGAAGTGTTATTTACGGTTGATGAAAGTATAAATTGGTATAATCAATATGAAAAGCATTTTATTCACCCATCAACTATTGATCAAGCACTTACTATACATCAAGTACAATTTTAGGTTCTAGAGACACTGCAATGAACCAAAACAGAAAAATCTGCCCTTGTGAAAGACAAAAAACAATTAGATAAAAAAGAAAATAAAGCAGTATCTTGAAAAATCAAATATTTGTATCCTCTGTGCCCAGCAAGTCCAATCCTAAGAACAAACCCTAGAGAAACTCCTGTACTTGAGTACCGGAGATTCCTAAGAATACAACATTGTAGCACCATTCCTAATAGCTAAAAAACTACCAATACCTCAAATGTCTGTGGACAGGTTGGGTAAAATGGCACATGCACACAATGGACTATTATGCCGCACCAAACAGAATCAAGTGTAGTCAAGTGCGATACCATTCATCAACCTTACAAATGTAAAGTGTGAAAAAAGCAAATTCCAGGAGATTACATGGTGTATGAATCCATTTTTATGCACCAAAAAAACAAATTTGAGAGACATACCTGTGTCTCTCAAATTTTTTAAGAGGCAAGAGAGTAAGATACAAAATTCAAAACACTGATAACCTCCACGGGCTAGGCAGGGAAAGGGAAGCAGACAAGAGTTCACAGGTATTGACAATGTACTAGCTCTTAAGCTGAGGGTATTTATAAGGGTTTATTTTATAATTATGCTTTATAACATATATATATACTCTTTGGATGTTTCAAATATTACACTTATATAATAGGGGAGAAAATCCACCTATCAAAGGTCTGGGAACTGTTTCCAACTCTCTGTAGCAGCTCTAATAGATAAAAGATGCCCTCACAAACCTTACTACTGGGCACATTAAATTAATTCACATGAAACAGGAGTTCAGAACAGGAAAGATCAACAATTTTAAAATTTCCTCCCCTCCTCCCCTTGCCGCCCCAAGTATAGCAGTTAGAGTCTTCCTTTTGGCAGAGTTTTGAGATGGCAATACTCATTGGGATAGGAGACGGGAGTATTTTCTATTTACAATTAGGCAAATGATGATTCTGTAACTCTAAAAACTCAGAGACAGATAAAACTCAGTTATTATGTTACTTTCATTCATTCAATGAACATGTATTAAATGCATATTACTGCATACAACACACTACTGGGATACAAACAGCATTCCTACCTTAAAGAAATGAACAGTAAAAACACATTAATGAGCATAAATAACAAAATTTTACAAACAAAAGACAGATGAACAACCTTGGAACATCCTTACTATAATGATACTGGAACGCCGGTGGTGCAGTGGTTAAGAGCTCGGCTGCTAAACAGAAGCAATTAATAAGACCAGAACTGGGCTCTTTGAAAAAATTAACAAAATTGATAAACCATTGGCCAAACTGACAAAAACAACAACAGAAGAAATAAATAACCGAATAAGAAATGAGATGGGCGGTATCATAACAGACCTAACTGAAATTCAAACAATCATATCAGATTACTATGAAAAATTGTACTCTAACAAATTTGAAAACCTAGAAAAAAAAACGCATGAACTTCTAGAAATACAGTATCTACCTAAACTAACAAAAACAGAGGTAGAACAACTAAATAGACCCATTATCGAAAGAAGAGATTGAAAAGGTAATCAAAAAGCTCCTCCCCCTCCCCCCCAAAAAAGCCCTGGCTCTGATGGCTTCATTGGAGAGTTCAGAGAAGAGTTAACACCACTACTACTAAAGGTGTTTCAGAGCATAGAAAAGGATGGAATACTCCCCAACTCATTCTATGAAGCCAGCATATCCCTGATACCAAAACCAGGTAAAGACACCACAAAAAAGGAAATTACAGACTGTATCCCTCATGGACTTAGATGCAAAAATCCTCAACAAAATTCTAGCCAATAGAATTCAACAACATATCAAAAAAATTATTCACCATGACCAAGTGGGATGCAGGGATGGTTCAACATTAGAAAAACAATCAATGTAATCCATCATATAAATAAAACAAAAGACAAGAACCACATGATCTTATCAATTGATGCAGAAAAGGCATTTGAAAAAGTCCAACACCCATTCATGATAAAAACTCTCAGCAAAATAGGAATAGAAGGAAAATTCCTCAACATAATAAAGGGCATTTACACAAAGCCAACAGCCAACATCATTCTAAGTGGAGAGAGTCTGAAAGCATTCCCCTTGAGACTGGGAACCAGACAAGGATGCCTCTTATCACCACTCTTATTCATCATTGCGCTGGAGGTCTTAGCCAGAGCAATTAGGCTAGATCAAGAAATAAAGGGCATCCAGATTGGTAAGGAAGAAGTGAAAGTATCTCTATTTGCAGATGACATGATCTCATACCCAAAAAACCCTAAAGAATCCTCAAGAGAACTACTGAAACTAACAAAAGAGTTCAGCAGAGTATCAGGATACTAGATAAACATGCAAAAATCAGTTGGATTCCTCTATACCAACAAACAGAACGTGAAAGAGGAAATCACCAAATCAATACCATTTACAGTAGCCCCCAAGAAGATAACATGCTTAGGAGTAAATCTTGCCAGAGATGTAAAAGACCTATACAAAGAAAACTACAAGACACTACTGCAAAAAATCAAGAGACCTACATATGTGGAAAAATATACCTTGCTCATGGATAGGAAGACTCAACACTGTAAAAATGTCTATTTCGACCAAAAACGATCTATAGCAACAATGCAATTCTGATCTAAATTCCAACGACATTTTTTAATGAGATGGAGAAACAAATCACCAACTTCATATGGAAGGGAAAGAGGATCCGGATAAGTAAAAAAAAGAAAAACCAGTGCCGTCGATAAGTAAAGCATTACTGAAAAAGAAAAACAAAGTGGGAGGCCTCTCACTGCCTGATTTTAGAAACTATTATACAGCCACAGTACTCAAAATAGCCTGGTACTGGTACAACAGATACATAGACCAATGGAACAGAATTGAGAATCCAGACATAAATCCATCCACATATAAGCAGGTGATATTTGACAAATGCCTAAAGTCAGTTAAATGGGGAAAAGACAGTCTCTTTAACAAATAGTGCTGGCATAACTCCATATCGATTTGCAAAAAAAAAATGAAACAAGACCCATACCTCACACCATGCAAAAAACGAACTCAAAATGGATCAAAGACCTAAATATCAAATCTAAAATGATAAAGATCATAGAAGAAAAAATGGGGACAACACCAGGAGCCCTAATACATGGCATAAACAGTATACAAAACACTACTAACAATACAAACACCAGAAAAGAAACTAGAACACTGGAAACTCCTAAAAATCAAAGACCTATTCTCATCCAAAGACTTCACCAGAAGAGTAAAAAGATTACCTCCAGACTAGGAAAAAGTTTTTAGCTATGACATTTCCGATCAGCGTCTGATCTCTAAAATCTACACGATACTGCAAAAACTCAACTACAAAAATACAAATAACCCAATTAAAAAATGGGCAAAGGATATAAACAGGCACTTCACCAAAGAAGACATTCAAGCGGCTAACAGATACATGAGAAAATGCTCACAATCATTAGCCATTAGAGAAATACAAATCAAAACTGCAATGAGATATCATCTCACTCCGACAAGGCTAGCATTAGTCCAAAACACACGAAATATTAAATTTTGGAGAGGTTTTGGAGAGACTGGAACACTTATACACTGCTGGTGGGAATGTAAAATGGTACAACCACTTTGGAAATCTATTTGGTGCTTCCTTAAAAAGCTAGAAATAAAACTACCATGCGATCCAGCAATCCCTCTCCCTGGAATACATCCTAGAGAAGTAAGAGCCTTTACATAAACAGATATGTGCACACCGATGTTCGTTGCAGCACTGTTTACAATAGCAAAAAGATGGAAGCAAGCAAAGTGCCCATCGACAGACGAATGGATAAATAAATTATGGTATATTCACACAATGGAATACTACGCATCATAAAGAACAGTGATGAATCTGTGAAACATTTCATAACATGGAGGAATCTGGAAGGTATTATGCTGAGTGAAATCAGTCAGTTGCAAAAGGACAAATATTGTATGAGACCACTATTATAAGAACTCAAGAAATAGTTTAAACAGAGAAGAAAATATTCTTTGATGGTTACAAGAGGGGGGAGGGAAGGAGAGGGGTATTCACTAATTAGATAGTAGACAAGAAGTACTTTAGGTGAAGGGAAAGACAACACACAATACAGGAGAGGTCAGCACAATTGGACTAAACCAAACGCAGTTTCCTGAATAAACCAAACACTTCAAGGACAGAGGAGCAGGGGGCGCAGGTCTGGGGACCATGGTTTCAGGGGACATCTAGGTCAACTGGCATAATAAAATCTATTAAGAAAACATTCTACATCCCACTTTGGAGAGTGGCGTCTGGGGTCTTAAATGCTATCAAGTGGCCATCTAAGATGCATCAATCGGTCTCAGCCCACCTGGGGCAAGGAAGAATGAAGAACACCAAAGACACAAGGTAATTATGAGCCCAAGAGACAGGAAGGGCCACATAAACCAGAGACTACATCAGCCTGAGACCAGAAGAACTAGATGGTGCCCAGCTACAACCAATGACTGCCATGACAGGGAATACAACAGAGAATCCGTGATGGAGCAGGGGAGCAGTGGGATGCAGACCTCAAATTCTTGTAAAAAGACCAGACTTAATGGTCTGACTGAGGCTACAAGGACGCTGGTGGTCATAGTTCCCAGACATTCTGTTAGCCCATGACTGGAACCATTCCCAAAGCCAACTCTTCAGACATGCAGTGGACTGGACTATAGGATAGAAAATGATACCGATGAGGAGTGAGCTTCTTGGATCAAGTAGAGACATGAGACTATGTGGGCAGCTCCAGTCTGCAACGGAGATGAGAACACAGAGGGGGACAGAGGCTGGGTGAATGGACATGGGGAATACAGGGTAGAGAGAAGGAGTATGCCGTCTCATTAGGAAGAGAGCAACTAGGAGTACATAGCAAGGTGTATATAAATTTTTGTATGAGAGACTGACTTGGTTTGGAAACTTTCACTTAAACCACAATAAAAAAAAATTCAGTAAATAAATACATTTAATAAACAAGTGTGCAACACCCATGGAACCACCACTCAGGTTAAAAAAAAAAAAAGGACACGGTAGTATTCCTGAAGTGACCCACGTACTCCTTCTCTTCCTCTGCTTTAGCGATAACCTAGTGTAACTTTTTAGGAAGTACTTGTTTTTGTTTCTAAGCTTACCACCATATGTAAATCCTTAAATAATATAGTGTAAGTCTGTCTAATTTTTATGGAAATGAAATCATACTGGACAAAATCTTTTGCATAATGCTTCTTTTATTCAACCTTTCATGCATCATCCATGTTCTTGTACGCAGCTGCAATTCCTTCATTATATGATTACATTATAACTTATCCATTCTAATGCCAATGGATATTGAGTTGTTTTTGCTTTTTCTGAAACTTTAAGGAATGCTGAGCCATTTTTGATGCACACTGTAACCAGTTTCTCTCTCCTTATACACCCAGGAGTGCAACTGCTGGCTTATACGGTTTATGTACATCCAACTTTAATAAATAATGCCAAACTGTTTTCAAAAGCAGTTGTATTAATTCACACTCTATGGGATGTCATTGTTCTTACGCATCATCGAACTTAATTTTAATTAATCTCATGAGTGTGTAAATGGCATCTGATAGAAGAGTAAAACCTGCAAAAGCCGGAACCTGCATAAGGCAGAAACCTGTCAGAGAAGGAAAACTCAAGTATTTTCCCTAAAACGAGTAACAGAAAAGTGGTATGGCTGCACCCTGTGAAAGGTAGAAAACCTACGAGACCCGGAGAAATAAGGCAGTCTTGTCAAGTTCCAGCTCTCACAGGTCTCACTATAGTTTAAATTTGCACTCCCCATTACCAATGAGGTTGAACGGCTTTCCATATATTTATTGGCTTATTGGATTAGTGAAGTGTCTTTGGAAGTTGTCTATTTTTCTTTTGTGCTGGCTATTTTTTCCTTATTAACAGAAGATCTCAATATATTCTGGATACTAATACTTCTTTGTTACATGTTGAAAGCAGGTAACACTTCCTCTCACTTATGAGGCCTTTCGTGCTTTTTATTGTGTAAATTAGTTATTATTTACTGAGTTTTCACAAACTCAAAACAACAGGGACTAGGGAAAGTTTCAGACTATTTTCTGTTTGTAGTGTCACTAATTATAAATAACATCTAATCATGGCAGGAATTTATTATACTTTCATCAAACAAGTCTTTAAATATCTCAAAACACCTCATGTGTGACATATCCAAACGAGACAATCATCTGTCCTGAAAGAGCTTTTAGTTTTTTAAGGAGTAAGCTATACATAGATATAATTATAACAACAAGCTATTAGAAATGTTTATCAGTCAAGGACTAATACGGGGGGGATGCAGACTACAGCATACTCATTACCATATTCTTGTTGCTAGTTAAAACATACAAAACTATATTTTAAAATTATAGTCTAAGCTTCTGTCTTGTCCTTTATGTGGCAAAAGGATTCCCAAGGCTCACTCTTGAGAATTCAGTAAGAGGTGCTACTTCTAAAATTGTGCTCATTTGTAACTGACCAGAACTCAGAATCTAGGCATGCAGAGGGCATTTTGGCAGGAGATAATCCCAAGTAAATATAACTGAGTTAGACCCTCTTCATTAGAGTCAAAAGCAATGACTCCTCACATTTTTCTAGGGGCACAAATTCATTCTGGGTCATTCCTTCATCTGGGCAAAGTTTTATCCAAAACATTCTTGTTCCAGAATAACTTAAAGTTCATACCTGGAACAACCTATAACTTCAGTCCACCAAGTGACTGGATACATGTCATACATCTAATTCAGTCCCAATTACAAAGGCCTATCCTGAAATGCACACTATTACCAGAATAAAGATCAAGCAAACAAACAAAAATGGGAAAGCCTGGGCCTTGGTCTACTAGGGCTGTCCTTAAATCAATCAACATTCTTGTCAGGAAGGCAGGAAGCCACCTGATACAAGTATACTGTAGGTATAACACTGTCCAATAATCCATCATATGATCAGGACACTCCCCATCAATAAAGTAGTTTTAAAAATGGGATTACTCTGTAAGTTTCGGAACAGGAAATAGTCATTGGGAAGCTTTTATGCGATTTTAGCTTAGGTCCATGTGTTTAATGACTATTTTGTGGCTGTTTTGGCAAACTATCAATTACACGAAGTAAGAGCCAGACTCAAGTTTATTTCCATCTGTACCTTAGTGCTCTCATCTGTAAAGGCGGGGGGAATAAGATTATTGTGAAAATTAAATGAGTTAAAGTGTCAAGTGCTTAGAACAGTGCTTGGCACACAGTTACACTATATGTGTTGCCTGCTAGCATTATTATTAGCATCATCTAAAAAGAGAGCTGAAGTAATCTCTAGATATCTAAAGACCATTTTGTGGCGCAAATGCTTAAGTGCTCAACTACTACCTGAAAGATTGGCGATTTGAACCCACCCAGAGGCATTATGAACCCACGCACCCCAGGAAGATAGGCCTGGCAATCTGCTTCTGAAAGGTCACAGCCTTGAAAACCCCATGGAGCATAACTCTTCTCTGACACAGGTGGGGTCGCCCTGAGTTGAAACCAACTCAATGGCAAGTAACATCTGTTCATCTTGGGTAGTGGGAACATGGGTATTTGCTATAAACTGTCCTTTGTTTTTGCATTTTTTTAATGGCCCTTTCCAATATTTTTTGCTGTCTGTGCCTTCTTAGAGAATTCAGATTCGCCATAAATAACCTCAAATTAATTCAGGATTACTTGTAAGCATTATACTTTTACCCTTTCCCCCAATTATGTCTTCAACCTCCCCAACTAAACGGTAAGATTGTTATCATTTGTAATTCTTAACAGTACTGGTTCCTGAAAAGTCTAGGAATGAGCTAACTGCAAAAGAACCATAAGGGGAGTTGCTAACACCCCTAGCCCCTCCCCTAACACTTCCACTAAGATGCATAGGTCTGGAGAAGGGCCCAGAAATATGCATTTTTACTACACACCCTGTCAGGTGGCTCTGAGGCAGGTGATCCAAGGATCACACTTTGAAAAACACTGTTCTGGTGAAGTGATCCTCAGAAAAGGGAGGCCGAATTCTTTTAAACTACAGAAAATATATGTCCTAGTTGAGATTCCCTTTAGTAACAGGTTCCCCCCTTAACCCACTCCATAGTAACTCAGATGAGCTAGAGTAGAAAAAAGGCTATCAATTACTATTCTAATGTATTAATCAAAAAAAGCATCTGAGACTATTCCTTTCTCACTCTTAGGTTGCCTGTTGCCTCTCAAGACTCACCTTATACTTCAAAGAGAGTTTTCAGGGATTTTTAAGAACATATTCCAAGTTTAAAGTTCCAAACAAAAGCCAAACCAATACTGAAAGATTAGGAATACAGATCAAACTGAATTGAGCTAAAAGAAAGACAGAGTGGATACCCTGTTTGTACTCAGGAGTTTTTCAAGCTCTGAGAAACTATTTACCCAGGTATTTTCAAGATGACTTCAATAGTTCGCAAAACCTAATTCTAATTTCTATGAACCTGAAATAAAATTGCAACCATACTTCTTTTCCAGTAATATCTCATCTGATCCTGAGTTTCTTTGGTAATAGTTTGATTTTTTAAAACTTCCATCGGAAAAGCTACCTTCCTTCTTAAAATACATATTGTAAAAGTTGAAGGAACACTTACTGAATCCTTCTTACGGGATCGCTCCTTCTTCATCTTCCCTCCTGCTGCTCGAATGCTGACTCTGTTCTCTCCTCCCAGGTAACCCCGGCAATTAGCTGACCCGCAGAAACATTTCTGAGCCTCTTTTCTGTTCAGGGAGCATAAGAAGGAAGTCAGTTATGTGGGAGTGAGCCACAAAAAAAGGTCAACAATCTAAAAATTACATTAAACAGTATGTCATTCCTAGCTAAAGAAAAAAAATTTTTAAGAAACTCCAACAAATCTGATACCATCTAAGGGAAGTGTCTAAAAACCACTGTTAAAACGTATTTGTTTTTTCCAATTTTCCTTTATTGGCTGGGTAAAACTACCCAAGACCTTAATGAATAATTTCACCATTTTATGAAAGTACCCACTAATATATAAAAATAAGATTCACATATACACTTGGTCTAAGAACAAACTTGCTTAAATACTCACACATCTATTACTAGTATGTGAATGTTCAACCGGCACATAGAACAGATAAAACACATTATTACAAACAGATATAAAAAGTATTATTAGTCCAGGATACTTAGAAGGAAACATCTGATTATTAAAGCCTCTCATCACATAAGGATGAGATACTGTAATAATAACTACTACAATAAATAAATGTAACCATGAAGGCAATGGAGTGTGGTGGAAGGAATACAGGCCTAAGACTACAGGCCTGGAGAGAAGTCACCTCTGCCATTTATTAACTCTGTGATCAGAGCTACCTGAGGAAAACATGAAGGACTATTCTAAAAGTAAACTGACAGATTCAGTATATTATAGCAGTAATCAGAGGCACAAAAATAAATTGTTCAATAAATAAAGCAGGGAATCACAAACCACTTGATTTCCAGTTTCCCTCCCTTCAAAGACATCAGTACAGACACAAGAGAGTCCTATACACTCAACACAGAATCTGGTCAGCACTCACCCCCTGAATACATGCCAAGAGAAACAGATAGAATGGGAGTTAATCATTTGGCGTCTGTACTAGATCATAATCAGATAATCATATTCAGAGTTGGAAGAATCTCAGAGCTCACTAAGTTCTCAGGTACGAAGCAAGAAACATATGCAGGGGTATCTGAAACAGCTTCATTGCCAGGGTATCAGTGACTGATAACAGACTTTGTATAAAGGAGAATAATTAAATCCTTGTTATATGGTAGCACTAAGAGGATTAGAATATCCAGGAAACTCTGCATCTGTGATGCATTTTAGTATGAACACCAGAAGCTACCAATGCATGTATATATAATAATAAAACTTCAGAGTTTTGTATCTTATTTTGAATTTTCACCCTTTTACATTAGTTTCTCAATTAGAAATTATCTTGTGCAAGGCACTGGCCCTTGGGACCCGGAGACGATAAAAAACTACCTGGCAGAAAAAAAACTACATAAAACACCATTATCAATGTTAATTAAATGGGGTAGAGAAAGGGTAGAAGTGACACTATGCTGTGTTGTAAGAGATGGGGGCAGAACTCGCTCACTACAGACCTGACTGGCTACCTATGCTAAGAAGGAAGACACAGAAAGAGAACTAGCATTTGCCTATGAATTCATAATATTTTTATTTCACTTTTTTCAAATGCTTTAATATGGAAAATTTCAAACATTCAAGAGTAGGAAGAAGAGCATAATGAATCCATCATTCAGTTTTGATACCTATCAATTCATGATCAATCTTTTTTTCATCTTGTACACTGTCTACTGCCTACCTCCAGCCCAGAATATTTTAAAGCAAATCCCAGATATATCATTTCACCTATAAATATTTCAAGATGTATCTCTAGGACTCAATTTTTAAACATAACTATAATACCATTATCATGTTAAGAAATTAATAATTCCTAAATAATAATCCACTAAATATTAAAATTTTCACAATTATATCAAATACTTAGCCAGTAAATTAACCAATTAATTTATTCTGAACAAGTCTCAAACATCACAATATATCTCTTAATGATCTTTAGTTCACCTCCCCGTCTCTGCTTTTTTCACAATTTATTTAAAAAGCCAATTCATTTGTCTTATTGAGTTTCCCAAAGTTTGTATTTTGTTGATTGCATCCTTTTAGTGTCATTTAATTTGTTTCCATTTCCTAGCCCCGGTGGTGCAGTGGTTTAAGAGCTGGGCTGCTAACCAAATGGTCAGCAGTTCAAATCTACCAGCCACTCCTTGGAAACCTTATGGGGCAGTTCTACTCTGTCCTATAGGGTCACTATGAGTCAGAATCAACTCAATGGCAACAAGTTTGGGTTTTTTTGTTTGTTTGTTTGTCATATGTCCCAAAAATTAGTAGGTAGATCTAGAGAATTGATCTAATTCAATTTCTCTTGGCAAGACTATTTCACAGGTAGTGCTGTGTTCTTCCGTCAAGCAGCCACTGATGATCATTGCTAGATCTATTAGTTCATCAGAGGTTGCAAAATAATGATAACATTACTACTTCATTTACAGCTGGATTACCTTTATAAAGAATTTCCTCTCATCAATTATTTGGTTACCCTGAAGTAGCATTCACATGGGAAAGACATGGTTCCTTCCTTTTTTATTTTTAAATAGTTTTTTAAATCATAAATTGGTTTCCTCCAATTATAACTAATAGAAGGAGTCCTGGTGGCACAGTGGTTAAGTGCTCAGCTGCTAACCAAAAGGTTGGCAATTTGAACCCACTGGCTGCTCCACAGAAGAAAGGTGTGGCAATCTGCTTCCGTAAAGATTATAGCCTTGGAAACCCTATGGGGCAGTTCTACTCTGTTTGAATGAATACAGTTTGATGGATACCGAGGGATTTATCATACTATTTATATACATACATATACTTGACATATCTATAATAAAAGTTTTTGAAAATTAATTAGTAACATTAATTATATAAATAAGAAAGCATAAATTGAGAGGGAGATTAGGTAGTTCTTGTACAATATCCCTTAGTGGCCAGGAGTGTCATTCAGTAGGAAAAACACACAAAGGCACAACAGTACACTATAGGTAAGAGTTGATAATAAATATAACTTCTAAGTAATTTACAACGAAGTTTTTTATCTTTAGATCTGAGCCCAGCTTATTTCCCCATCAGAAGCAGTAAAACAAGCGGAAACAGCACTTACCCGTATCTTTGGAACTGATAGTCAAATGTTAACTCTGATCCTGAAGGAACCAGTTTGGTGGTAAAAAACCCAACTCTCAGTTGTCCATTCACAGTCCACTGAGATATTGTTTTTAAAAGAAAAGAAATCAGTAAGTGATGAACCCTTTTTTTTTTTTTAAAGATCATCATCATCTGCCTTAATTACGCATGTCTCTTTAGGCAGTAGAAGGTTTTCAAATAGCAAATGGGAAATGTTTTATTTAAGTAAAGTAACATATTCAGGTGTTACTCTTACTTAATGGACTACCAGACTGAATATATCTATAAAGTAATGTGTCTGTAACAAAAATTACTGCTATTTTCTCTTAGTACACATTTCCATACAGTGAAGATTCACTTGGCAACTGGCAAATGCTTCGTGTCACTGGGTATATCACAGGCAAATTTATACTAACTTATATTATGCTAACTCAGGTATTTAATCATGTTCTAGTCACCCATTCCATTACAGAGCAAAGAAAAAATGGGGCATGGAACCAGGGAAAGACTGATGTTAAAAGTTTAAATTCATGAAGCAACAGTCATATGGTTGAGTGCTGTAAAAGAAGGGGCAACATCAGAGAGAGTCATAAAACTCCAGAATTAAATGGGGGGCAGATACACTACAGGTTATGCCCTGTAGTTACAGAACATGTAAGCAAGTCAAAGACTGGAGAGCACCAGTTCAAGCCACTTGCACCTGTTGCTGACAAAAAACTCCAGACTTATGAGAGATGAAGGGACACGGTACAGCTGAAGTCTCAAAGCTAGACCTGGCGACCAGTTGCCAAGAGAACTAGAACCAGAAGGTAGTTTAAATGATTCTCAGACTGGGTTCTCCTATTCATTATACTGCTTGGCTCTTAGAAGAAAAGGATGTAGAACCACACATAAAATTTACTAGTATACAGATCAAAGGGCAAAAAATATACAAAGCCCAAAACACTATTTCAACATGAGAAGGAATCAGTAAAGTATATTTTCTGGAGAGTAGGTCTACAACTTTCTTAACTTAAAAAAAAGTAAGAACCATTGTTCTAATATATACATATTTTAAAAAATCAAACTCAAAACACAAATTCGGGAGTAATAAAATTATCATCTCAAAATGTTATATCAAATTCAATAAATGAATGCACAGCCACCACCTCTCCTCCAGTGGAGGTTTGTACGTTGCCATAATGTTCAACAGCTTTCAGCAGAGCTTCTAAGACCAACCAGGAAGAAAAGCCTCGCAATCTTCTACTGATAAACTGACCAACAAAAACTTTATGGATCACAATAGTCTAATCCCCAGCCAATCACGAATATGGTGCAGGACCCGGCAGCATTTGTTCTGTTGTACAAGGGGTCACCATGAGTCAAGGCCGACTGGACGGCAGCTAACATGTTCAGACACCACAAAAACTTGCTCAGATCATAGAGCCCATGGCACTACAGTATTATAGTGTGCACGTGTGGCTTGTGTGTGTGAAAAACACAAAGAGAAAAACAGAGAGAGAGGTTGGTGACCCGTCCAAGTCTTCAGATTCTCTGAATCAAGATAAGCAGAATCTCGGGTGAGAATGGTTGCACAACTCGAGGATGTAATCAATGTCACTGAACTGTACGTGTAGTAACTGTTGAATACCAATTGTTTTGCTTTGTATATTCTCAACAACAACGAAACAAATAAAATTTAGGAGAAAAAAATTCAATAAATGCATTTATCAAGTATCAACTATGTAGCAGGGCCACAAAGATAAGCAAGACTCAAAGCTTGGCCTTGAGGAGTGGTGTACCCACATGCACACCACCCACAAACCCTCTCATCTGTGACTGCTCAATCCCTTCTGAGTATTATTAAAACTGTTAGATTTGGTACCTGGAAAGAAGCTGTTAAAGAATCCAAGTACGACAGCATACACTGGACTTCATTTAAATTAAAATTTTAGTTTTGCATTTTGGAACCCTTGAAGTAATATCAAAAATTTATGGGCAAGGAGATGTGACAACTAAATGGGTTCCTGGATTGGATCCTGCACCAGAAAAATGATATGAGGGGGACACCTGGCAAAATTTGAATAAGGTCTTTAGATCAGTTAATATTATTTCCTGGATTTGATAATTGTATTAGGGTTATGTAAGATATTAACATTTGGGGAAGCTAGGTGAAGGGTATATGGGAACTCTGTACTAGTTACAACTTTTTTTATAAATCTAAATTTCAAAGTAACATTTTTTTAAATATAGAAAAAAATACTAAAAACTAAAGTTCATGGGCAGTTTTGATATAAGATATAAAATTAATGAACAAATACCCCAAACTGTCAATCTACCTTAACTTACTTTTTGGGTTTCACAGTTTGGTTCACAGCTATGATTCATAAAACGAGAGCAATTTCCTTTCTGAGTGGCATCTATTATCTGGGGGGAAAGGGATAGTTCAAGAGTTAAAAAATGAGACCTTAAAAAAAAAAAAAAGCACACACACACATTTTTTTCCCTCCATTTTGCAAAAGAAAAACATTCAGGTAAATTTAAGACATTTCTCCCAACCCTCTGCTTTAGAGAATTCTCTCATACTACTTTACACATCAAAGTGAAAAATGTCACTGGTTTCTCTGGAATATTTGTTAACTATAAACATTTAATCTACAGGCAAAATTATCTCTATATCAACGTCTCTCTCATTTACCTTTTAGTTATTTCTTACATTCTATTACATTGCTATCTCACTTCATGTGTGTCAGACTTCTTTTTAAAGTCTGTATTATACCACAGTGCAGAAGCTCTCCAACTTGAGCATGTACCTGAATCCCCAGGAGAACAGTTAAAACTCCTCCTGGAACCACTTCCAGATCTGGGGTAAAAAAATTTGCATTTCTAACAAGTTCCCAGGTGAAGCTGCTGTTGCTGGTCCAGGGACCACACTCTGAGAGCCCCTGTCATAGACTGCTGTTCTGCAGTTCAAATTACATTCTGCTACCAAAAGTACTTGGTACTCTTGGTACCAAGACTCAACGGCAATGGGTTACGGACCAAGAGTACATTTTTCTTAATATATAATGGAAAGACTATGAAGAGGCTGCCAATTTCATCCCAACTTGATCCACTGTGATATTACAAAGGAGTATCACATTCTTTACAAGCATAATTTCTTCTCCTTACACTCTTTTAAAATATCAACTATATTTTTGTTATCATTAAATTTTTGACGATTTTTAAAGATAACCTTGCAAATTCCTTTTTCATCCATTTAACAAGAAAAGCAATGCAGAAAGTTGAATTCTTCCAAAAGTTCTCTCACTAGAAATGTGTCTTTTTATGAAAACATCAGCTGAGCATTACACATGGCCAACCATCTGATTACCAACTGTTTCCTATCAATTTGCTCTAATCACATAACTTAAAAATGTTCAACAACAATCTCAAGGAAATACTGTATGTCCCAACATTTTCCAATATTAAAACTTACTGACTGACAAAAGATATCTGGAAAATCCTCAGAAGAACTATTACATCTCATAAATGTGTAATGTGTTATCTGCTCCCAGAAAAGACTGAGTTTAAGGAATGGTTACATTCCTTCAGCATTATTATAACTTAACCTCCAATTTCTCTTTTAGTGCAGTTAAACATGCAAATCTACATGAGCTTAACCTTGGCTAAAACCTCATTTTTACATCTCTAACAAAAAAATTTTTATTCAACACACATTTACACAATTACACGGTACTAGGCACTCACTGTCAATTCCTACTGGATTCTCCATCACTCTACCCCTAATAAACAATATCCCATCCTCACCTTTTCACATAGTCATTCTATTTTTAAACAGCTCCTCTTCTTTTTGACCCACCAACTTCTATGAACTACCAGAGGAACTTTCAGTAAAGTCATTTTTTAAAAACTGCGGTAATGTGTTTAAATTAAAAAAAAAAAAAAAAGTACAATAGGGCATGCTAAGTGAGGAATATATACCCTTGCATCTCAGACCCACAACTCTCCCTCCCTACCAGAGGTCCTTCAAGACACCAAGGACTCCTAGATCCTTTCAGGATGGCTGTATAATTAAAACTATTTTCATTATGATACTAAGACGTTATTTGCCTTTTCACGCCTATTCTCTGATAATGGTGCATAGAAGAAAACCGTGCAATTTTCCAGAGCTTATATGAAGCATGGTATCACGAACAGATTGAATACAAAGGCAGATATGAAAATCTAGCTGAATTCTATTAAGATAAACATTAAAGATTTTTTAAAATGCAATAAAACTCCACAGTTTCAATTTTTAATACAGTAAATATTGATAAATATAACAAAAGCTCTTCAAGTGCCCTAAATAATTTTAAAGAGCTGCAAAAGGTTCTGAGACTTAAAAATTTGAGAACCACTGTTTTATGCATTTATGAAGCATACATATATAAAATTCTACTCCTCATTTTTGTCACCTAATATATTAGAGATTACTATCAACAATGCTTTCAAATGCAACAATTTCCAGATCTGTTTCAAAGCAAATACATCCATACTGCTCACCTCATCATTCTTCAGGGCCATGAAATAGTAGTGGATGTTTTTATTTCGTGCGTACTCCTTCACCCGGGCTTTAAACTCTTTATGATCAAGTACCTCTCCACAATATTCCAGCACAAAGGTGTTCCTGCAAAACAAAAGAAAATAATAGCACCTCCGGCAGATTAGCTATTCGGAAAACACATACATCCAAGCAAAGACAATGAATTTAAAGAAATATTACAAAATGGTTAACTTTGATATTACATCATATACAATCAAAATGTATATAAAATAGCTAGCACCTAACCAAAGTTAATTTTCTCCTGGTGATTTGAGGAAGCTTTTATAATTTACACATAAGAGTAAGGGAACCCCGGTAGTCTAGTGGTTAAGTACTATGGCTGCTAACCAAGAGGTCGGCAGTTTGAATCCGCCAGGTGCTCCTTGGAAACTCTATGTGGGCAGTTCTACCCTGTCCTATAGGGTCGCTATGAGTCGGAATCGACTCGACGGCAGTGGGTGGGTTACATACTATTAAATGCATATCCGTGCTCTAGCTAGATATTAAAACAAACATTCAAGTTTGGTTTTAAATATAATTATGATCCACAGCTGAGAAACTGTTCTGAAGAAATCTGGAGGCATTAGAAAATTAAAGGCTTTATATTCTAGAGAAAAAGCCAACTTAAATAAATATAGCAGCCTTTTGCTGCCTTTTCTCTCAAAGGTCTTTAATGGTATTAAAGGTCAAACCTAATACCTTCTTTCTGACTGCATTCTGTGACTTCTCTAGCATTTATCATTATGATTACTTTCTCTCTTTGCCTTCTTTCGATTACCCTACACCCTTGATTTTCTTTCCTTGGTTATTTACCTATTTCTTCTTCATTGAAGATACGAAATTCTCAGTTCTCTTTCCCTTCCCTTAATTCTCTAAAACCTCAATCTTGTCAATGCCTTCAACTACACCCATTACCCACTTACGGACATGGATAGGTTCCAAAGATCAGGTCGTTATGCAAAAATCGTCCTTAGGAGGAAATGGAGTTAAAGGCAGAGCCCACCACCAAACCATGGCCCACACTCAAGCAGGTCATTAAGCCCTGGCGTAAGGTGCCCTTCTGCTCAGGAGAGGCCCGCAACTGGACTTACAGGGCCGAGCAACAAGCCTACAGCCAGCTGTCCTGGGACACCACCACGATACCCCAGAGTCCTGTACACCTTCAACCAGCTGCCCAAACTGCAGAACACAGCTGTGGCCCTCATGACCAGGATCGGTAAGCATTCTGAGGGGGATGTGGGCACCAGCAAGAGCAGCACCACCCCCAGCTGGAAGAGGTGGCCCTGACTGCAGGCAGGGTCCTTTCCTTTGTCAGCTTGGGCCTGGAAGTGCACCAGGCAACCCTGGCTGTCAACCACCAGTACAAGTACCTCCTAGACATAATCCCACCATGTTCCATCCCCCAGTTGGCCACATGGAAATAGTGGAGATCTGCCTCCCTCCTCCCTCTCCCAGCACGGCCACCTCTGCCAAGAAGGACCACACTGAGTCCCCTGCCTGGGAGACACCACTGCTGAGTGTGGTCACCAAGCAAGTGACCTGAGATGCTGCAGAGCCTGTTTATTACTGCCAGACGTACATCGTTAATGTGCAAAATAACAGGACAGTAACTTCTTACTATTGTCGTAAATGCAAAATGCTGGATAATGAGATAGCTGGTAAGCGAGGAGTAGGTATATAATCTCCACGTAGACAAACGCCTCACTGCTTTGCTCCCAAGTACTGACCTGAAATGGGCTGCCTGGATGTCTTCTATTAGCCCCTTAAAATAAACAAGGCTTAACTCGAGTGATGAGATAAGAAAATGTAAATCATACTGATATATCAATGTACTCATTAGAGGAATAGGCTAATTGAAAAAATTTAAACACTCTTTATTTGGTAAACAAGGCAGTTAAAAATGAATGAGACGAGGCCCACATAAACCAGAGACTACATCAGCCTGAAACCAGACGAACTAGATGGTGTGCAGCTAAAACCGATGACTTCCCGGACAGGGAACACAATAGAGAACCCCTGAGGGAGCAGGAGAGCAGTGGGATGTAGACCCCAAATTCTCGTAAAAACACCAGACTTAATGGTCTGACTGAGACTAGAAGGACCCTGGTGGTCATGGTCCCCAGACCTTCTGTTAGCCCAAGATAGGAACCATTCCCAAAGCCAACTCTTTAGACAGGCGTTGGACTGGACTATAAGATAGAAAATGATGCTGGGAAGAGTGAGCTTCTTGGATCAAGTAGACACATGAGACTATGTGGGCAGCTCCCGTCTGGAGGGGAGATGAGAAGGCAGAGGGGGTCAGAAGCTGGCCAAATGAACACGAAAATAGAGAGTGGACAGGAGTGTGCTGTGTCATTAGGTGGTGAGCAACTAGGAGTACATAGTAAGGTGTATATAAATTTTTGTATGAGAGACGGACTTGATTTGTAAACTTTCAGTTAAAGCACGAAAAAAAAAAAAAAAAGAATGAGACAATTGAATATCACTCAGCCATAAAGATGAATGAAGTTCTGATACAAGCCACAACATGGATAAGCCTTGAGGACTTTATGGTGGGCAAAATAAGTCAGACACAAAAGGACAAATACTGTATGACATCACTTATACGAAATAGGAAAATATATAGAAACCAAAAGTAATTAGTGGTTACCAGAGGGGGAGGAAGAAAGAAGTGGTTTTTTGCTTAATGAGAGTGCATTAAAAATACGTTAACGATAGCGGGATAATTTGGAAAAAGAGAGCAAAAATTGCACAACATGAAAAATGTAATCAACATCACTGAAGTGTACATGTAGAAACTAATGAAATATTGTATACGTTGTTACATGTGTATAATAATAATAATGAGAAAAGAGCAATTATCTTAAAAAAGCAAGCCTCTAAAACAAGATTAGAGAATTTTATATTGAACATAAACATATTTGTGCAGCAATCTATCACAAACGCATTAAGCCTCAATAATCAAAATTTGAGTATTCATGGACAATCCTGAAAAGTCAAATTACATCTTATACACAATGTTGTAGAATGACAACAGGATTTAAGGTCCTATAATTTTGAACTTTCCACCTTTAGGCTCGGTCTGAAAGAGACTGAGAAGCAAAATGCCAGCTCTTATGTCATGGGCTTCCTTATGGATTAAATGTAATCATGAGTATCAGTCACACCCTATACCCACCAAATCAACCGAACCCACTGCCATCGAGTTGGTTATCGACACATAGCAACCAATACAGGACAGAGTAAAACTGCCCCACAGAGTTTCCAAGGAGCGCCTGGTAGATTCAAACCGCCGACCTTTTGCTTAGCAGCCATAGCTCTTAACCATTACGCCACCAGGGCTTCCACATCCTATACAGTATCCTCAAATTCACAGGAAATTACTAACTAACCCACTGCCATCGAGTCGATTCCAGCTTATAGCGACCCTATAAGACAGAGTAGAACTGCCTCGTAAGTTTCCAAGGAACACCTGGTAGATTCAAACTGCTGACCTTCTGGTTAGCAGCTGAGCTCTTAACCACTGCACCACCAGGGCTTGTAGGGAATTACAAGGGACCTCAAATAAACAGTTCAGTAATGTTGGAGGACTCACCCCCTCCCCAATTAAATCCAAGTGTGCCCATACGCTTAAAAGGGGTCTGAAAGAACAGTTGTGCCTAAGTTATTAGAATCCAGCAAATGTTTTATATTCCTTAACTCCTTTGATGTATTTCTAAATTTTCAATCATAAACACATGTAATTTGTATATATTTAACTTTAAAGAAAAGGCACTCAACTTTCATATTCTTAATACTTAACATGGTATACCATATTTTTCCCAAATGTACACCCACGTAAACAGTGCACATACACATACTTCTTGTTGCTGTTAGGTGCCATTAAGTTGGTTCCGATTCATAGTGACCCCATGTACAAGAGAACAAAATACGGCCTAGTCTTGTACCATCCTCACAGCTGTCGCTATGTTTCAGCCTGCTGTTGCAGCCACTATGTCAATGCATCTCGTTGAGAGTCTTCCTCTTTTTCACTGACCTTCTGCTTTACCAAGAACAATGCTCTTATCCAGGGACTGGTTTCTCCTGATAACATGTCCAAAGTATGTGAGACCATGTCTTAACATCATCTCTTCAAAGCAGCACGCTGGCTATACTTCTTCCAAGACAAATTTGGTCATTCTTCTGGCAGTCCATGGTATATTCAACATTCTTTGCCAACACTATATTTCAAAGGCATCAGTCTTCCTTGTTCAATGTCCAGCATTCGTGTGCATATGAGGTGATTGAAAATACCATGGCTTGGGTCAGGTGCCCCTTAGTCCTCAAAGTAACACCTTTGCTTTTTAACACTTTAAAGAGGTCTTCTGCAGCAGATCTGCCCAATGCAATACATCGTTTGATTTCTTGACTGCTGCTTCTATGGGCGTTGATTATGGATCCCAGTAAAATGAAGTTCTGACAACTTCAATCTTTTCTCCATTTATCATGATGTTGCTTATTGGCCCAGTTGTGGGAATTTTTGTTTTCTTTATGTTAAGGTATAATTCACACTGAAGGCTATAATCTCTGATCTTCATCAGTATGTGCTTCAAGTTCTCTTCGATTTAGCAAACAAAGTTGTACCATCTTCATATCACCAGTTAACGAGTCTTCCTCCAATCCTGATGCCACGTTATTCTTCATATAGTTCAGCCCCCTGGATTATCCGCTCAGCATACAGATTGAGTAAGTATGCTGAAAGGATACAACCCTGACGCACACCTTTCCTAATTTTAAACCACACAGTATCCCCTTGTTCTGTTTGAAAAACTGCCTCTTGGTCTATGAACAGGTCCCACATGAGCACAATTAAGTGTTCTGGAATTCCCATTCTTTACAATGTTATCCATAATCTGTTATGAAACTCAGGTAAACATCTTTCTGGTATTCTCTGCTTTCAGCCAAGATCCATCTGATAACAACAATGATATTCCTTGTTCCACGTCCTCTTCTGAATCTGGCTTAAATTTCTGACAGTTCCCTGTCAATGTACTACTGCCACCGTTTTGAATTATCTTCAGCATAATTTTACTTGCATGTGATATTAATGATATTGTTCTATAATTTCCACATTCTGTTGGATCACCTTTCTTTGGAATGGGCACAAATATGGATCTCTTCTAGTTGTTTGACCAGTTAGCTGTCTTTCAAATTTCTAGGTATAAACTAGTGAGCACTTCCAGCACTGCATCCGTTTGTTGAAATACCTCAGTTGGTATTTTGTCAATTCCTATAGCCCTGTTTTTCGCCAATGCCTTCATTGCAGCTTGGAATTCTTCCCTCATTACCATCAGTTCTTGATCATATGTTACCTCCTAAAATGGCTGAATGTTGACCGATTCTTTTTGGAACAGTGACTGTGTATTCTTCCAATCTTTTTTTTTGATGCTGCCTTCATCATTCAATATTTTGTCCAAAGAACCCTTCGATATTGCAACTCAAGGCTTGAATTTTTCCTTCGGTTCTTTCAGCTTGAGAAATGTCAAGTGTGCGCTTCCCTTCTGGTGCTCTAACTTCAGGTCTTTGCACATTTCATTATAATACTTCACCTTGTCTACTCGAGCTGCCCTTTGAAATCTTCTGTTCAACTCTTTTATCTTTTACTTCATCATTTCTTCCTTTCACTTTTGCTACTTTACATTCAAGAACATGTTTCAGAGTTTCTTCTGACATCCACTTGGTCTTTTTTTCTTTTCTGTCTTTTTAATGACCTTTTGCTTTCTACATGTATATGTCCCTGGTGCCATCCCACAACTTGTCTGTTCTTCGGTCAATAGTGTTCAATGCATCAAATCTATTCTTGAGATGGTCTCTAAATTCAGGTGGGATATGCTCAAGGTCGTACTTTGGATCTCATGGACTTGCTTTAATTTTCTTTAGCTTCAACTTGAACTTGCATATGAGCAATTGATGGTCTGTTCTGCTGTTGGCTCCTGGTCATCTTCTGACTGATGATATTGAGCTTCTCCATTGTCTCTTTCCACAGATGTAATAGATTTGATTCCTGTATACTCCCCATCTAGCGAGGTCCACATGTATAGCTGCTTTTTATGTTGCTAACAAAAGGTATTTCCAATAAGTAAGTCGCACACACATATATCATGCGGAAATTACAAAATTATGTAAAAAATGTTCCGGCATAGTGCACCCACGCATGTTTCATGACCTTTTCAGAAGTAACTTTCACCCTCACTCACTCTCATTCAATAGTCTGAAAATGTTACTTTTGATCATATTTGTATAAATAAAGTTATAAGCCATGGTCAAGAAGTCATGGATCAAGTTTTGTAGCAACTCCAGTAATCAGAAAATAAAAAATTGAAACTGTGCGTTTCCTCTGAGATGGTTCACAGCCAGACCTGTAGCCAACCTGCACCCTGGTACGTTTTGCCACAGACGGACAGAAGGTTGAGCAAAGGACCAAGCATGGGGCTATCACAACCCAAGCACAGGCTGGTCCCAAAACAGGCGAGGGCCATTCCTTGCACGCACCCAGGTCTTGTCCCAGCAAGAGATGCAAACCCCTCTGTGCCTGTGGCTCTCATGCCTACCCATGGTGGGAGATTCAAATGGTCCATGCACACGGCGGGCCGGAATGTGCACGGCTGTGGTGTGCTGGGCTTGCGTGCCAGCTTCAGTGGCCTCTTCAGCCTGGGGTATGCAGACCCACACACCTCCTGGGCTGGGGCTGCCCACCCTGGAGAGGGCTGTTTCAGGGCAGAAGAAGCGACTTCTTCCTGCATTGGAGAAAGCAGTTTACAGAGCAAGGAAAGAACCCTGCTGGGAGACGGCCCACTTTAGAAACTCAAGGGTAGGCTGGTGAGGGTCTGCTACTGGGAACCAAATCTCCACGTCAACAGGCACCAAGACAAAGACTGAACGTTAAATCCGTTGGACAGAAGAAAACAATTGAAGTCAGCAACATGTAAAAAAAAAAATGGTATAGGGTGCTTATGAAAATAAAGTGCAAGTGGGTTGTGTGGTATGCAAAAACGTGTAATATGAGCACTATTTGTATAAAAATATGGCATATAAGAAAATTGAGAGTTTCAAGGACATACTGAATATGGTAGAAAATACAGTCAATGTTTCACTGCATGAGAGATGAAAAGTTACATGAGTTAGGTGGAGGGCAACATTTACTCATTCAACACATTTTTACTGAGTGTCTATGAAGTATGTTTGAATTCTCTATCTCAGCTACTATTTCCTACTTTAACCCCAACTCAGTATTATGTAGGTTAATAGATTCTGTCCTCTTTTATCTACATAGCTTCATAGGAATTCTGCAGTCTACAACAAACACTTAGTAAGTGCTTGGAATTAAAGGAAATATAACTGTCAGACAAGAAAGGATCTGCCTCGTCCAAAATGTCACAACTGACAAAATGCTTTTAAACACACACGCACACACAGAAGAGGCTTTTTTTTTTTTATTTCATAAAAAAGTATAAATTTATCTCTTATTTTTTATAATTTGGCTATGAAATGGTTGTTTTACACAATAAACATTAAAACTCAGTGCAATAGAAAACCTATTTTCCTAGAAAGTAACCAAGTTCAATGACACAAAAATGAAACGACAGTGGCTGAAACAAATAACTTACGAAGGTAGATCTCTGGCTGCTCTCAAGCCCCAGCCTTTCTTTTCTGTGAGTATGACTTCCACATCTGCATGCTGTTTTCTCTGAAACCGTCTATTGGAACAATAATCCCCATTTGGACACCGAGAAGAACTGAAATGCAAAATAAGTGGAAATTAATTCTTCAAAGAAGTAAAAGGACCAAAACCATCTTTGTTAAAATGTGCTATATAACTACATGTATCTATCTCTTTATGGTATAACCAGCATACGTATGGCCGACCCCCAAATGAGTCTTCCTCAATTTCTTTCAATCATGATGGAATTCCTCAGAACGGACTGTCAACACTGTTACTTCAAGGGATCATAACCACGACACAGCCTTGTCATCTGGTCATCACAAGAATGAAATCAAAGAGCTGTCTCCCACTCCGTGGGTGTCTGTGGCACATTTCTAGGCTGCATGTAAACTTGCAGCACTCTGACAACTCTGCAGAGCTTAATTGTTTTCTATCCCTGCATCTTTCCTTACATTCCATTCCAAAACTCGTTGCCATCGAGTCGATTCCAACTCCTAGTGACCCTATAGGCAGAGCAGAACTGCTTCATAGGGTTTCTAAGGAGTGGCCGGTGGATTCAAACTGCCAACCCTTTGGTTAGCAGCCGAGCTCTTAACCACTGCACCACCAGGGCTCCCATGCCACTCCAATCACCATTAATTTAGTCTTCTGGATGCAGCTATTAAGAGCTTCATTTGAAAGAAACCAAAGTAATTATTAAAATATCCTTATTCAGAATAAATGCAATATAAAGTGGCATGGACCCTAGAGTCAAAATAATAAAATCAAACATTCACTGCATTCTTAACATTCCAAAGCTGGCAGATACAAAAGCATTTAGTATTAATTCAACCTACAATAGAAATTACACAATCATTTCCAATACATTATTATGTATTACCAAACAAGCACTAAAAAACATTTTTACAGAGGCTCAAAGGACAGAAGATTCACTTTAGAATGAGGGAGTCAAGGAAAGCTTTCAGGAGGGAGCAGGATTAAAGTGGAATCTCTAATGATACACAGGATATGGATGGATAAGGAGAGTATCTGTGTGCAAAACAGGAAACAAAGCCTATTGTGGAAAGGTGAACGACACTGTTAAGGATAACTGATAAGAAAAACGGGTTGCTGGAGGATGGAAAGGCAGTGTAAAAATCTCCTCTAACCAACAACTGAACTAAACCAAAAGCAAAGAAGTTTCCTGAATAAACACTTCAAAGGCCAGTGTAGCAGGGGCAGGGGTTTGGGAATCATCGTTTCAGGGGACATCCGGGTCAACTGGCATAGTAAAATCTATTAAGAAAACATTCTGCATCCAACTTTGGAGAGTGGCATCTGGGGTCTTAAATGCTATCAACTGGCCATCTAAGATGCATCAATCGGTCTCAACCCACCCGGAGCAAAGGAGAATGAAGAACACCAAAGACACAAGGTTATTATGAGCCCAAGAGACAGAAAGGGCCACATATACCAGAGACTACATCAGCCTGAGACCAGAAGAGCTAGATGGTGCCTGGCTACAACTGATGACAGCCCTGACAGGGAATACAAGAGAGAATCCCTGAGGGAGCAGGAGAGCAGTGAGATGCAGATCCCAAATCCTTGTCAAAAGACCAGGCTTAATGGTCTGACTGAGATTAGAGGGACTCTGGAGGCCATGGTCCCCAGACCTTCCGTTAGCCCAGGATAGGAACCATTCCCAAAGCCAACTCTTCAGACAGGGATTAGACTGGACTATGGGGTAGAAAACAATGCTGGTGAGGAGTGAGTCTCATGTGTCTACTTGATCCAAGAAGCTATGTGGGCAGCTCCTGTCTGGAGAGGAGATGGGTGGGCAGAAGGGGTCAGAAGCTGGCTGAATAGACATGAAAATAGAGAGTGGAGAGGAGGAGTATGCTGTCTCATTGAGGGGGAGAGCAACTAGGAGTATACAGCAACATGTACATAAATTTTCATATGAGAGATGGACTTGACTTGTAAACTTTCACTTAGAGCAGAATAAAAAAAAAAAAATCCTGTACCTTCACAAGGGGGAAGGAGAATCAAGATCAACAGCCCAAGACTGATTCCTATGAGGCCAGATATGCCTCTTTTCTCCAACCTTTTTATCATTTCTGACATCCGAGCTGTCCCTTCTACACCACTCTCTACTTCTCTGCCACAATTTGATGCAATGGGGTTTATTAGGGAAGTAAGAAGTTACAACTCAGGATCAGAAAGGACTCAAGACACAGTTCTTCAGGACAGCCTCTTCTGGCCCTCGGGCAGGGGTCTGGCCTCTGCCCTCCTCTGGGAAGTGTTAATAAACTCTTTAGCTTTGTCAATAAATGCCCAGGGGCACCCCACTCTGCCAGTAAGTCTCAGCCCAAAGGTGCTCAGCTCTCTTGCTTCATGGGTCAAAAAGCCCACCAACGCAGCACTGGGCAATCTCCCGCCAGTCTCCTGGGTCTGCTGCTGCCACTGCTCCGCCACTGCTTCTCAGTGTCTCTGGTGTTACAGCTGTTTCCTGGGTCTAGTAGGTTCTTGGCACAGGAATCCCAGGTCCAGAGAACACACTCCACTTCCATCTCTTCTGCTTGGTGGTCGTTACATCCCCCTCTGCTCTGGGATTGGCTCTCTTTTAAGCCTAGCAGGATGGCAAAACTGACCAATGCCCTCGCTAGGGTTCCATATACCCTATTTACATGGTCCCACCCCTGCAGAGTTCCATGCACCTTATTTGCATTCTTAGCAGGCTGTCCAAACCCCCTTCTAGGTCACAAATACCACATTTGCATAGCCCCACCCAATCACTGTGTGGGAGTCACAAAAACTATGGCTAGAAGGGCCACATTAAGTAATTCACGGTACCGCAGGAGGATGACAACATACTATGACGTGTTCTGAGTATCGAGCTAAATTTTAACTTAATCCCAAGGACAACAGAGAACTACTAAAAGTTTTAAGGTGAGAATTACATGAAGAAAGAAATTCTGTACTTCAGTTTTGTTTAAGCAGGGTTGGCAGGAAAATTCAGAGGAATACAGAGACGTGGGGCAGCAGTATTAAGTCAGGAGAACAGTGCTAATTCTGTGTCTCCTCTTCTCACATGTATACCGTCATCTCTGCTTTCAGTCTGAATATAGGGAATACCAAAAATGCTTTTTCTTTTTTGTTTATTCAAAGTGTACGTATTTTATCTTTCTAACACTATAACATGAGAACAATAACTGAACTTCTAAAGAAAGCAGTTTAACATTAAAAATAAGGTATTTACACTTTAAATTATCTTAATACTCTTTCCACGTTAAAACAAGATACAATTTTTCAACATTGGTAATAAAATTTGTCAAACATTTTTTAATGTAAAGATGTTTACTGTTTATAATAAGAAAAATAAGAAAGCAAATGTCTACCAACAGAAGATTAATTCTATAATTATGTCCTAACTATGAACAGTATACATAATGCAAGCCAAGGGAAATGTTTAGGCAGGTCTATATGAGTAGCTCTGCATAGTCTCTGAAACGTTTAATTAAGCAGAAGAAAGGAGGGAAGCAAAGTCTGAAAAAAGTGTATATGGTAAAACTGTATTTCTATACATTAAAATAGAAAATATTTGTTGGTAAATGCATCAAAATTTTTCTGGAAAGATACTACAGATACAGGAATTGAGGTTTAGGAGAGAAAGACATTTCACTTTAAGCCTTTTGAAATGTTAGGGTTTATCCCATCTTATAGTGAAAGCCAAAAAATTACCAACATTTACCTTCCAGGACATAAACATTACAAAACAAGAGAAAAGTGGACTGGATAAGAATTACTATTACTAAACCAAAACCCAAAACCCAGTGCCATCAAGTCAATTTCGACTTGCTACTGAAGGAGTCTCTAAAAGATTTGATTAATACTTTTAATTCCAGATGGGTTTTTTTTTTTTTTTAAGCAACTTCTTGTTTTCCTCAACCTTGTACCTCAGTTATTTGTTCATTCATGAGGACTAATCCTGAAATGTAACTTTCATTACCAGCGACCCTATAGGACAGAGTAGAACTGCCCCATAGAGTTTCCAAAGAGCGCCTGGTGGATTCAAACTGCCGACGCTTGGGTTAGCAGCCGTAGCACTTAACCACTATGCCACCAGGGTTTCCATTACTATTGCTCAGTTAGCATTAATAACACCTACTTTATAGAACACATAAAATGCCAGGCACTATAATCTATAGTACTACAGTGAAACCTGTGAGAACTGGAACTCGATGGAGCTGCCTTGCTTTATTCCAGTTCTTGCAAGTTTTCTGCCTTTGACAGGGTGCAGCAGGGTGCAGTCTTACCACTTTTCTACTACTTTCTACTAGTGGAAAATAACTGCGTTTTCCTTCTCTGACAGGTTTCACACAGGTTCCAGCTTTTGCTGGTTTTATTGTATAATCACAATGCAAGGGAGATATGTGTCCTTATAAATGCCTGTTTTCTAATATGCACCCGGAAATTTTATTGTTTATACTATATGTACTCATTCATAAGCAAGAGAAAGGTTATGTTTTCTTCTTCATTAGTAATTCTTTTTAATATTTAGAAAGAATTTAACAAAGAGTTGAGCAAAGCAAAACATTCTAATTTACTTACCACTCAATCATAAGGAGACGATTAAGACAATCTTCGCCGCATGCTATTTCACCTTGAGCCCTTTCATCTTTAGAAAGAGGTGTACACTCACACTGCATTCGCTTAATGTCCCGATGGGATTTATTCTTCTTTCTATTGGGCAAAATTTTATAAAAACTGGTTAAATAAATTACCTGGCCACGGTATAACATATATATATCATCAAATATATGCTAAACCCAATTAGTTTCATAATGATTCTTATAAGTTGACCATTCAAAAGGAAGAAAATATCTAATCACTAGCATTTGTGAGACTGAAAACACTAGGAGTTGTATTGCAAAAAGATGAGAGAGGCACCCTTAGACCTGGTGGGTGGAGGATGGCGAACTCAAGTCTATCAGTTTGGAACTCAGCTCTTCTTTCCTAGCCCACGTCAATTAAGCCTCGGATTCTGAGCAATTTCAGATGTTAATAGTCATATTGGGCTCAGCAGAAAAGAAGAAAATTCCTAAATTTCAAATAGTGACATAGCTGGTAATGAAAGTTACATTTCAGAATCAGTCCTCATGAATGAACAAATAATAACTGAGGTACGAGGTTGAGGAAAACAAGAAGTTGCTAAAAAAAAAAACAAAAACCCATCTGGAATTAAAAGTATTAACTCAATCAAATCTTTTAGAGACTCCTTCAGAAGCATCACATTTGTATACATCTTGTATAAAAGAAAACTGAATGATTCAAGAAAAAAAACAAAGGGTAATTACAGAACAATCAGGAAAGGTTTCAGAGGGCTAAACTTTCCCAAGGCAGACAAAGTGACTTTGGGAGAGAAGGAAAACTGTTCAAATTGGCCTGGGTTCATCAACACCTAGGCGATAATTTGCAAAGTAAGAATGAAAATGTGATTAGTCGTTGGCTTTTTTTATTGAACTGTATGTTTTGACCTGTGTTCCCCTCTACCCCACCCCCAAAAAGTCACAGATGGTAGACTAGGATCTCCTTCTTAAGAAGATCAGGGAATTATGACTCACTCTGCAACCATCAGACTAGTGAAGAGCATAGCTGCTCGAAGTGGCTGTCTTAATCGCACTCTTACCTGCTTTAATCAACATATGTTTTATTCTAGTCCTAGTTTTATAAAGTATCTAAAGTGCTTGGTGATGGTTTCAACTAAATTGTGAGACTGAAAACACTAGGAGTTGTATTGAATGACTCAAGTAGATACACATTAATTAATGACTATACTGATACGCTAAAGAAAGATGACTAGAGGTAAAAAAAAAAAATACCTATTTACAAGTACATAAAAAAAATTTTTTTTTTTTTTAAAGAACTATAGGAAACCCTGGTGGTGTAGTGGTTAAATGCTACAGCTGTTAACCAAGAGGCTGGCAGTTCAAATCCGCCAGGCGCTCCTTGGAAACTCTACGGGGCAGTTCTACTCTGTCCTATAGGGCCGCTATGAGTCAGAATCGGCTCAACAGCAGTGGGTTTTGGGTAAAGCTCTATAATTTTGAAAATTTATTTTATATGGCTCCAGAAGGCTAGGTTAGGGCTAAAGAGCACAGATCATTGCAGGTAGGCCTATTTTCATTAGACATAAGAAAATAACTTTTACTCTATTCATACTATTTACAATAATTTGTCTTCTTGGCTCCTCAATGCTTTGCACATAACAAAGGCTCAAAGCTGTTGAATATATATAAATGCTGCCTACACCAGAGAGGCCCTCCAATGCCCCCACCAACCAAATTTGCATGTATAGTCTTATACATATCTTAATCTCACTGCTGAATAAAACCTAGAGGGTGCACCTCATTAGTTTTATTTATATTCTTTTATTAAGACCCCTTAAATTCCATCAGTCTACTCACACAATTTCTAAAGGGTATTAAAGTATTCAATATTTTGAATTTAAACCTAATTCAGAACTAGATGTAAATGACTCTAACTATAAGAGGCTCTCTACCATCATTAAATAAAAAATAAGATTATTTTTAGAAGGATAAACTTTTTGTGGAACCTAATGATTTAAAACAAAGTTTTTTACCTTATCCACAGCAGATTTCTTTAATAAAATTTTCAATGCTTAAAGGGATGATTGCTAGGTGATTCACAACTGGGGCGAAATTTTCAAAAAGGTGGAGATAGGTGGATAGGAGAACATAGGTTAAAAAAAAGAGGGGCATATTCAACATGTATTTTTATTATGAAAAAAAGAAGATGGAGGAGGGGTGAAAGTTAAAGCAGATTGAGAAGCTCTATTCTAAAGGAATGTTTCATGACTCCTAACCTCATTACATCTTGTTTTCTGTTAAGGATTTATGATAAACCATTTTACCATTTTATTTCTAAAATATTTGTTATGCCATTGCCAAATTTAATCTATTAGCAATAGACTAAAAAAACTGAGATAAGAAAATGATGTTCTAGTCTAGCTTCTGCTTTGTAAAGTGCCTACAGGTACTTCATTCTGCACAGTTTTGAAAAGTATGAGGAAAAGCCAATAAAACCACCTTTTTCTTCTCTAGGAGCAGACTATTTTATTGGGGTTTTGTTTTATTTTCTGTCACACTTTCACATGCAAAAGGAATTAGAGAAAAATTATACTTGCTTAAACTACACTTTCAGTATCAAAGAGGTAGTAAGACGCAAAAAAATAAAAAATAAACATCCCCTTCCTGGGGAAAAAAAATTGGAGAAGGGAATCCATGCTATCAAATCTAAATAAGTAAATATATTTTTTAGGTTTTTAACTTATATTTTATCACACAACTGTATTTCATATGGTTAGGCTCATACAGTCTGAACTGTGTAAGAGTTTTTTTTTTTTAAACAAAACATTAAAATTCGTCAAATAAATATTAATTAATCTTACCTTTCTGTTAAATAAACATTTTCTTCAATAAGATCGAAGTAACAAGGCATCTTCCCCTGCTTGGCACACTCCTTCCATCGCTGAGGGTCCCTGAAGTCATCCATGACACAGGAAGGTCCCACTAGTGCAGAGCCTGAAGGCACTGCTGTCTCTCCCAGCTCTACCTCCATTCTAACTTTCTTTCTATCCTGAAGCTCACCATCGCTTTCAGAATCACTCTCCAATTCCGGCCTCCTTTTTTTAAGAGGCCCTCTATCTTTCATGTCATTTTTCTCTAAGTTTTTTGTAAGATCTTTCTTTTCATTCACAGCTAAAGAGTCCTTAATGGAATTGCTGCTTATCTCAGGTGCTTGCACTGACCCCCTGTCCTTCTGCTGAATGGACTGCAGGAATTTATTTGACTGGCTTGAAAAGTGGGATCCACCACGCTGATCCCAATTCTCTTCCTCTTCCCTGTCATCTGTTAGGGAATCTGGTACCTGCCCTTGAATTCGGTCATACACAACTCCAGTTCCAGGAGGTCTGCCTGCTGATCTTGGATCCCAGTAGCCATTGCCTTGCCAGTAACTATGCGTCCCACCGTACTGTTCTGCACTTTGCTGGTACTTGTGTCCACCACAAGCTCCATAGCTGCTGTCAGGTTGCTGATACGTGGTAGTAGGCTTTTCTGGTTGAGAGAAGTCCCACCCTAAGTTTCTGAGCTCTTCTGATGAGTGGAAGCCATCAACTAGAGAGATCTCACAAGAGGAAGAAAAACTCAACTCTGTTTTCCCCAGTCTACTATCTGGCCTGTGAGGGTAAGTAGTCTGTTGCCGAGACTTATTTGGGACATCTTCAAAATCATCAGAAGAATAAACTGGCAGTTCTTCTTGTTGCCTAGAAGCTATTTTGACTTTTACTATTTCCTCCGAATTTGGATGGCCTAGAGGGTCAGATTTCACGTCTGTATGACTTGTGCTATCAACCCCGTCACTCTGAGGATGAGCCATTTCAGACAGGTGGTTATCCACTTGTTTTCTGCTGGACTGTGCAAAAGAAATGTCTGAGTTCTTCTCTGCTCCTTTATGAAGAAAAAACTTCTCAGTCTGAGGACAGGTTTTATTTGCTATAACTTCAAATTTTTCCTCATACAAATGTCTCCTTGACTCCAACCTCTCATCTTCCCAGTGGTCGGAATAGTGTCTGTAACTCTGACTGCTCCGAGAAGAACAAGGGCTTGTTTCTTCCATAGGCAAAGTAGAATTCTTTGGCACAACCACAATGGACTGGAGACGGTTTCTTGGAATACTGCTATCATCAGAATCTGTATCTTCTGAATCACTTTCATCACTTGAACTTTC
Organism: Loxodonta africana; assembly: GCF_030014295.1. Lineage (NCBI taxonomy): Eukaryota > Metazoa > Chordata > Mammalia > Proboscidea > Elephantidae > Loxodonta > Loxodonta africana. The sequence goes on along the minus strand of NC_087363.1, from coordinate 25,777,184 downwards.
AGAAGAACCAGAATAATCTCCATGGATAGTAGAAACAATTTCTGAGGCATGGCCACTACTGTCACATTTTAAGGTATAAGTTACACCATCACTGTCTTCCATGGTTAAATTCAAATCACAAGAAGAAAATACAACTTCTGAATCATCAGAAGTATGCGCATGTCCTCGTCCTCCTTCATCTAAAGAGATTTCTGGTCTTCCTCTTCTATCAGGTAATAAGGAATTTCCTTCTTCTTGAGTCTCTTGCAAGCATTTCCCAGATAACCCATTATTATGCCTGTTTTCCCAGGAAGAAAATCCCCTTCTTGAATCAGGAAGGCGGCTACCCACTTCTACTATTGTTTCTTCCCCTGCATGTTTTAAAAACTCTGTGCTTGTTTTACTCATCAGCACAGCATCCAAAGCTGGAGATGTGTTCTCTCCACACCGCAAGAGAGTTAAACTGTCCATTTTTATTCCTGGTGGAAAGCTCTGAAGAGGTGAAGCAATACTTGAACTCCCTACAGGTTGGCATAAATCATCAAAATGATTAACAGAAGCTGAACTAGTGCTACCAACACTCTGCTTATATTCTTCACATGCAAACTTTGAGTTCTGATCTGTCAGATTTCTATTATCACATATAACTGTTTTTGATTCCAAATGAACATTCATAAAGCTATTGGAAGAAATCTTTGTAACTGAAGGGTCAGTATTCTCAGCTTCGGAATGACACAAAGAAAGGTTGCTGTCATTTGAAGTATAGTATATATCTGAATCTTTGGTTTTGCAGCGAGAAACTCTCATATCAACTGGTTCTTTAACTACTGTTTTGGAATAATCTATCACCTTAACTGGCAATGTCATGAGTTTATCCTGGTGTGGTGACACTGGAGGTTCTGTTTCTCTAAACGGGCTCTCTGACTTACTATGCTGCATGCAAGTAGCATCCAAGTCTTTTTCTTTACATCTACTAATATTCTGAAATCCATTTGACGAACGCATGCATGCTTTGATCAAAGGGGATACCTCTGATCCAGTCACGCTATCATCAGAAGACATTAAAACAGTCTCAGTTTTAGAAGTGCAAAATGTTGCCAAATCAGATTCTGCTCCAGGAGATCCATTTATATTTAGTTCTACAGGACAGTAAGTTCTTAATTGATCATGCTTCCCTTTAGACAAAGAGTCTAATTCCTTAATACTATCATGGCCTATAAATTCAGACTTAAAAATAAGCGATTCATCTAGCTTTTTAAAAGTTGGTGAATCATTTAATTGATTTGATGGTGATGGAGACCTGGTCTTTTCTCTTTCAGGAATTTTATTAATCATTCTTAATTCACTACCTTTTGAACAAGGAGTCTGTAAACTAAAAGAATGAGACTGTTTGATTCCTTCATGTAATTCTGTACAACAGAAAGAATTTTTAAATTTATCAGACTTGGGTATAGGTTTTGAAGGGGCAGCTTTATAACGAGAAGCACTGTTATCATGCTTAGAATATGATGACCCCCGTCGGAATCCCAGATCATTAGACGGAGAACACCTTTTCACTACTTCATTTTCTGAAGTCCTTCTGGATTCTCTTTCTAGTTTTGAAGAATACCTTCCTCTTTTCTCTGTTTCTATGTAAGAGGACTCGGTTTTACAGTCCCGATCAGATTTAGAATAGGATGATGATGTCCTTAGGTCTCTGTAAGAGGAGGAATGAGATGAGGTGCGCCTTGAGTACGTCTTCTTATACTCATCTTCTGAGTCAGAACTCTCTCGTGCCCTGTTCTCTGTATATGGTCGAGAATAGCGTGTCCTCTCTCGATAAGGGGAGTTCCTATGGTAGCGACGATCAGAGTCGTAATAATGGGATCGTTCTGATCGAGAATAGGATAAACTACTTCTAGAGCCTCTATCAGATCTAGAACGAGATCTGCTCCGCCTTCGCTCTCTCTCTGATCTACATCGGGAAGATATATACCGAGTATCTCTTTCAAGTTTTGAGTAGCTAAAATATTTATCATCTCTCTCTGTTTTAGATCGTGAAGATTTCCCTAAATCCTCACCTTTCAGAGATGCTAAGCTCTTTTTTGAATCTCTTTCCTTTTCAGTGCTTGCTGAAAATTTTAAATCATGTGATCTCTGACTTGAGGAAGTCCGTACAGAATCTTCATCAGATTCTGAACCAAAAAAGGTGCCTTCAGATTGTAAAGATTTCTTCTTAGAACCTGTTTTTCTAGAGCCCAGACTACTTTTAGAACTATCTGGAATTTCTTCTTCCTTCCCAATATGGGAATCTCCTTTTTGTGAGGGAATATCTGCTTGCTCATTCGAAGTGTGAGTTATGCGTTCTTCCGAGCTATTAGATACAGCGTCCTGCTTAGTGTCCACTTCTAAAGACTCTGACACAACTGTAACCAGTGGTTCTTTCAGGGCTCTAACTGCTACATCTACTGGTGAGGGCATTGGTGCTGTCATCAGAACTGGTATTGGTGTACGTGGCAAGGCCACTGGCTCTGTTACTGGTGCTGGTGTTGAGGGTGCTTTGGCTTGGGGAGGTGGAGGTGGTGGAGGTGGAGATGGGGGTGGTGAGTCTACAGTTGTTGATTCTGCTATAACTGCTGGTAATGGTACTGTGGGAGGAGGTGGGGATGTTACTGCTGTGGTAGTAGCCAGCAGCGGCCTAGATGTTACATGAAGTAGATGTTTTTTAAAATGAATTTTTCCCAATTCCACCCTTGATTTTGGTGGGGAAGATTCTTCTGTAGTAGATAAAGTATCTCCAATGTCCACTTTAATTTTAGGGGTCGAATCTGCTTGGAGAGGTATAGCTGGGGAGTTTGGAGTATCATTTTGCTTTTCATTTCCAAGTGCAGTCAGAAATCTGTTCTGCAAAGTCTTCTTTGTAAGGCTGAAGCTGAATGACACCTTCTGTCGTCCCTGTTCCTCCAAATTAACTTTTGTCTTGGTGCCTTTGGGCAAAAATCGACTAGAAGCAACACCTTTGAACATTGGTCCTTTGATGAAACCTGTTTTCTGCACATTTTCAATTTTTGCCTATAAATGAACAAAACAAGCAGTTAATACTACAGCAAACAGTTACTTTCAAATGGCTGGCATCGCAGTTTAATAGGTTTATCCGTCAGGGAAATGAAAAGCCCCTTTTAACAACAAATGCATAAATTCTACTAAGCTGCATAAGAAATTTTTTTTAATTCTTTATTATGGAAAGTTTTTGAACATACTCAAAATTATAGAAAATAGCCTAAAAAAACCCTAAGCAGCCACCCTCCACTTCAACAGTACTAGTATTTTTCCATTCTTATTTTCTCGCATATAAAAAATGTTATGCAGTTTTATAACTGCTTTCCAGACAGAATTTTTAATAAGAACAAAAACACTGATGTGCGTTTTATGATACAAACAGAAGAATATGTGCAGACAGCAACAGGTAATATCACAGTACTAAAAATAGTTTATTCTTGTGTTCTGTCTGGAGAAAAAAACACACCTGAAGTCATCAAAACCAGCGTTTTCCTGGCGTCACACGGAATCACTTGGGTGCTTGGTAAAAACACAGATCTGTGATCCACACTCCAGGGAATTATCAATTCAATAGGTCTAAGTGTGAGGCAACAACGATTTTGATTTTGTAAACAAGTACCCAAAGGCAATACTGACGGACTTCCTAGGTTTGGGAAACTGCTGGTACAGGGCAGCTTCTTACCTCACCCATTTTACAGATGAAGTAACCAAATGAGAACCAGGCCTTCTGCCTTCGTGGAAAATATTCTTCCCTAGCACACTACTATTCTCTTTGCTTGGACCCCGAAGACTCAGGCACTGCTTATCTATGGTCTAATATTACTACACAAGCAACACTTACGAAGTAGATTTCTAAGGAAAAAACTACTCCCTCCATTATTTGTGAAACCACCAAAGGCTTAAGAAGTTAAAGGCACAGCCCAGGGTAGAGAGAACATCAGAAAAATCTACAGCAACAAATTCAAGTATAAATTTAAAATGGTACACTTGCCATCTACAAGATTTTCTAATTGATGTTCTTTAATCAACTTTGGCTATTTAAGAGAAGTTTTCCCCTCCAACATGATGAAATCTAAAATCAGTTATCAAAATTACACAGTAACCACGCAAGAAGGAAAGTAAATGCTTTCACATATATTATCTCAGAACAGTAGTTTTCCAATACTCTAAGAAACAGAGTCCACTTGTCAGATTACCTCTTACATGGAAGCTCAGCATGTAAAAACAAGTAAAAGCTGTCCCTTGGGCTGCCAGCTTCCTCTACCTTCCTTAAAGCTCTTGAGGCTTAAACTCTAAAAACCAGTTTCTCGAGATCACACAACCTCCCTCACTGGAACAAATTATTGTAGACCCAAAAACAAAAATAAGCAAAAAATATTACTTCACATTCAAAATAATAGTTATATTTTTGAACATTTTCACAGCTTTTACACAATCTCAAAAATGTATTCAGAGGTCAATTCCATAATCACTGAATAGCTAGTTAAATTATACTTACCTCATTTTCTTCTTCTCTATTGCCATTCAGCCAAGAAAGCATGCAAAAAGATAAAAAGAAATCATAAATACTTAGTACTGATTCAAATGAATGTTGTCTTTATTATTAAATCTTAGAATATCCACTACCTACAAGTATATCCTGCATGGACTGCCCACTCCTTCATAGCCTCAGTTACATCTGAGGCTACTAATGGAAGATACTGCCATGTCCTGTGCTTGGTGCTGGAGATCAAAGGTAAGCAAGGCAGAGTGCCTGCCCTTGAGGAGCTTACAGTTTCCAGTATGTTAAAAAATGCAGTTTTGTTACGAAAGTAATTCAAACATAATGGAGTTAATATGTGGATAAAAATATGCAGTGTACAGTACCCAAGAGGAAGGTAAGTAACTCAGCCTAGTGAGAGCTTAGGTACAGCAAGGAAATCTTCCTAGAGTAAACCAGAATATGTTTGTGGGAGATCACAGGCAAAGGCATAGAGACTGAAATACAGAACAATAAGTGCAAGGAAACTATAAACAGTTCAATAAGTCAGGTTTCTCATGAGGAGAAATGTGTTTTATCTTATGGATCAGTGGTTCTCAATCTTTTTTGGTATCCATTCAACAGTCTCTTTATTGAATGCAAGGTATATACTATGGTCTACAACAGGATGTGGCTCTCTGAGCTTATGGCTTTTGTTTTGGTTTTTTAAACAAAGGTAAACACACAGTGTCCTGAAGAATCAAAGCCAAAAGCCTGGTGTACACTAGTGCACTGTGGCACACTGAGAAACCATCTGCCTGGAGAAAGAGAAGCCACAAAAGGGCCTTAGGCTAGATTTGTATTTTAACCAGGTCGTTCTGTAGGCTACGAGGCCAAGAATGGAGTACAACAATTTTAAATGCCCCTTAAAACAAATGTACAAAAATCCCTTCCCCAAATGTAGACCTGACTCTAATTCAGTTCATTCACCAATGCCTGTGGTCAGCATCCAGTACCAAGCAGTAAAGGAAAAAGCGGGCAACACACGGGTGAGATCTGAAGTAGCACCAAGGTTAAACACTCTCTTCTACTCCAAAACTACTAGAAATCTCACAGATGTAATCGTAGAGTTACTGTATTTCACTAATTCTATGATGTACATTTTCACCACATAGAGCACCTCTGAAATCAGGATACACCATACTATCAATGCCATCATAATTTAATTGGCAGTTTTTTCCTTTCTTACTGGCTCATAAAATAATGGTAACCTTATAGCCTATGGCACATTAGATTTGATTTACATTAGCACTATGCAAAAATTTTGAAGAACAGAAAAGGTGCCAGAAGATATCCAAGCATTCAGGGTAAGTATCATTCACATTTGTAATTTGGGGGGATGGGAAATAAAGGCCCATTTCAGAAATCAGAGATGGCAAGATATTTCCCAGAACTTAATAATATGCAAGATTAAGCTGAAAGTGAAGGAAATCAGAGCAAGTCCACGAGAGCCAAAATATGACCTTGAGTATATCCCACCTGAGCTTAGAGACCATCTCAAGAATAGATTTGATGCACTGAACACTAGTGACCGAAGACCAGACGAGTTGTGGAATGATATCAAGAACATCATACATGAAGAATGCAAGAGGTCACTGAGAAGACAGGAAAGAAAAGACCAAGATTGATGTCAGAGGAGGCTCTGAAACTTGCTCACGAATGTTGAGCAGCTAAAGCAAAATGAAGAAATGATGAAGTAAAAAAACTGAACAAAAGATTTCGAAAGGTGGCTCAAGAAGACAAAGTATTATAATCACATGTGCAAAGAGCTGGAGATAGAAAATCAAAAGGGAAGAACACGCTCGGCGTTTCTCAAGCTGAAAGAACTGAAGAAAAAATTCAAACCTCAAGTTGCAATAGTTAAGGATTCTATGGGGAAAATAATTAAACGACACAGGAAGCATCAAAAGAAGATGGAAGGAATACACAGAGTCATTATACCAAAAAGAATTAGTCGATGTTCAACCATTTCAAGAGGTGGCATACGATCAGGAACCGACGGTACCGAAGGAAGAAGTCCAAGCTGCTCCGAAGGCATTAGGCAAAAGACAAGGCTCCAGGAATTGACGGAATATCAATTGAGATGTTTCAACAAACAGATGCAGTGCCTGGAGTGCTCACTCGTCTATGCCAAGAAATATGGAAGACAGCTTCCTGGCCAACTGACTGGAAGAGATCCATATTTATGCCTATTCCCAAGAAAGGTGATCCAACCGAATGCGGAAATTATAGAACAATATCATTAGTATCACATGCAAGCAAAATTTTGAAGATCATTCAAAAACGGCTGGAGCAGTCCATCAACAGGGAACTGCCAGAAATGCAGGGTGCTTTCAGAAGAGAAATGTCGAACCTGGGATATCATTGCTGATGTCAGATGGATCCTGGCTAAAAGCAGAGAATACCAGAAGGATGTTAACCGGTGTTTTATTGACAATGCTAAGGCAGTCGACTGTGTGGATCATAACAAATTACAGATAACACTGCAAAGTATGGGAATTCTGGAACACTTAATTGTGTTCATGAGGAACCTTTACATAGATCAAGAGGCAGTTGTTCAGACAGAACAAGGGGATACTGATTGGTTTAAGGTTTAAGGAAAGGTGTGCGTCAGGGTTGTATCCTTTCACCAAACCTGTTCAATCTGTATGCTGAGCAAATAATCTGAGAAGATGGGCTACATGAAGAACAGGGCATCAGGGTTGGAGGAAGACTCATTAACAACCTGCGTTATGCAGATGACACAACCTTGCTTGCTCAAAGTGAAAAGGACTTGAAGCACTTACTAATGAAGATCAAAGACCACAGCCTTCAGTATGGATTGCACCTCAACATAAACAAAAATCCTCACAACTGGACCAATGAGTAACATCATGATAAACAGAGAAAAGACTGAAGTTGTCAAGGATTTCATTTTACTTGGATCCACAATCAACAGCCATGGAAGCAGCAGTCAAGAAATCATACAACGCACTGCATTGGGTGAATCTGCTCTGCAAAGGACCTCTTCAAAGTGTTGAAAAGCAAAGATGTCACCTTGAAGACTAAGGTGCGCCTGACCCAAGCCATGGTATTTTCAATCTCATCATATGCATGCGAAAGCTGGACAATGAATACGGAAGACGGAGGAAGAACTGAAGCCTTTGAATTGTGGTGCTGGTGAAAAATATTGAATACACCATGGACTGCCAAAAGAATAAACAAATCTGTCTTAGAAGAAATACAACCAGAATGCTCCTTAGAAGCAAGGATGGAGAGAATGCATCTTACATACTTTTGACATGTCGTCAGCAGGAATCAGTCCCTGGAGGAGGACATCATGCTCAGCAAAGTTCAGTGTCAGCAGAAAAGAAGACCCTCAACGAGGTGGACTGACACAGTGGCTGCAACGAGCTCAAGCATAACAACGATTGTAAGGATGGTGCAAGACCAGGCAGTGTTTCATTCTGTTGTGCACAGGGTCGCTATGAGTCAGAACCAACTTGACGGCACCTAACAACAACAATAAAATAAGACGTTTATAATTAAAAGAATATAAGCACATAACAGAAAGTCTGGAGGAGAATATCAAATTTTTCACATCATAAAAGCACTGATGGCAATACATGAATGAGACTGCACATTCTCCCAAAAATTCTGTGTGCATATATGAGCACTTCCCTCATCTCACCCTACATCATACACCGAGCTGGTGAGCAAACAAGGTGTTCAGATCACGGAAAAAGTATGAAATCGTTGAACAGATTGAGGAGGGGGTGACCACGAGACAGAGATATATAGGTGAGTGAAGATGTAGTTAAACTTCAAAATAAAGCGAGCATATCCTTTATGCCCTCAATTTTTCTCTGACCATCAGTTGAAAGTTGGGAGAGGGAGGCAGAACAAAAGACTTGAAGAAAAGTGTGCAGAACAGAAAAGGAAGCAGGTAACTACGTGGACTGTAATCCTCAATGCTGCCACCTAAAGCTGGACAGTACTAACTTATAATGGAGCTCATCAGCATAGTTATTCTACTTCTGTTGACAGCATTAAGCTATCCAGAAGCAATAACAGAGAAAACAGTTGGTGAGTTAATCCAGCAAGACGTGAGGGACAAGAGGAATAGAAAGACTGAGAGAGCTGAAGACACTGCGAAAGTTAGGATGACTGAGAAAGAAGAGAGGTTAGAAATGTGGGTAAGGCAGAAGAACTGAAAATTATGGTCAGTGTAATATTTCAGAGTTGGGGTACACTTCCAGAAGATGACAAGACCTAGGTGTGGCCATGGAATAGACTGTTGTAGCAAAAACAGACCAAGGCCTTCTTGAAGAGGTTAATGAAATTGTGAGGCTACAATTACTAGCAGGAATCAGCCACACATGTTTTTAGCAAAAGAACATCTGTTTAATAATATCAGGGTAGATTCTCTGATCAAAGAAAAAGGTTTCTGAAGGAAGGCTGATGGAACGAGGGAATAGCGAGAGTATTAAGTCCCTTGTACCTCCTACCACGGGAAATAAGGAGGTGTGGGAAAACACTTAACACAAGATGTGTTGTTTTTTCTTTGATAACCTACTAGAGAAATATCAGAGCAATACAGCAGTTAAAAAAAAAAAAAAGGATAATAGGCAGATTTGCAGCTTGCTGAGGAACTGCATTTAAAGATTATAGATTAATCCACACCAACAGGGCAACACATGTGGAAAAGGACTTGGTTAAGAGTTTGTCATAGCAGGCTCAAAGAACCAAAGTATGGCATGATTATTAAAATCAACCAACCAAGCAATCTCTCAGGGTAGGGCACCAGAAGTAAGGCTTTTAAAGGGAGGCCGGGTATGAGAGAGATTTGGCCATATCAAGAATATTCACAAATATCAACAAGTTGGAATCTATTCTGGATATCATGTCACACAGGAACTGGTTAAAGTTAAATGGAAGTGTTTTTATTTACCTTGGAAAAAAGAAGATTCAAGGACCACTGCGGTTGATTTCAAAGTATCAGAAAGCTATCCTTAGAAATGAAAAGCTATCCTTAGAAATTCTGTGCTATTCCAAAGTCAGAATTGTGACCAGTAGGTAGAAGTTACAGAATGACAGCTTTTTGGTTCATTTTAAGTTAAAACATTTTTTAGTTTTTTTTTTTTAGTTTAAAAAAGTTATACCTAGAAGAAATTTTTGTAATACAAAGAGATATACAACTAAAATAGGCTCCTCTTCCCAGGAGCAATTATTAAGTTTGCACACTCTTCCAAAAATTTTGTATGCGTATTATGAGCATATACATGTCTTTTTAAGGAGAAAGCACACAGACACAACACAGTGGAAAAATATCTTTCTGCGTTTTATTTTTCTCTATGCAAAGTCTTGGAAATCACTCCATATCAGTATATACAGATGTAGTTCCAATTATAGTTCTATGTATAATAGCTTTCCATGTTTTAAACTCATTGGTATTTTCATTTTCTGCGAAGTGTTTTTCAGTTCCTTTGCCAGTATTGTCTATTGGGTTGATCTTTCCTACTGATTTATAAAAACTAGATGTGAGGCACCTACAACTAGAATGTGTCACCAGACATATTTAAGAAGAACCTGAGTAGGAACTCACCTGAGACAGATAGAATTTCTGTCCTAGATGAAAAGCCGTGAGGCCCCTGAAGGTCCCACTTCAGTTCTTCAATTAACTGAATTTCCTAAGCCACAACTCAAACAGAATTTGACTCTGTCTTCGTCTTAGTAAGGATTTTAACAAGACTTCAAGGATTCATTCCTACCTCATCTTTAAGGATTTCTCACCACAACTCAAATACCCCTGAGACACAATACATACTTAAAGACAGTGTTTTCCACGCTTGAGTAATGCAAGAGCCTCTATTAAGGGGGAAAAAATTTCAGACACTCAAGAGTAGATCCCAATTTAAGAACACTGACTTAATAAACTAGTTTATTTAAAACCAGAGTATCTGGGAATTATGTGAGAATTTTTTTTTTTTAAGTTTTTCACATTTGATTATCTTAAATTTAAAAAATAATTTTAAATTTTGAAATAATTTCAGACTTACATAATTCCCAACCCTTAAGAATATGTGGCCCCTTGGAGACCCTAACGCCTCAGTTTGAGAAACGCTACCCCTAGTCTTTCTAAATTAATACTGTAGTAGGCATTGATAGTTTGAACAGATCAAGGGGATACTGTGTGGTTTAAAGTCAGGAAAGGTGTGCGTCATGTTGGAGTGCCCAAGAACTTGGTCCTGCTTAGCCTTCTCTCCTCTATCTACCCCATTTCCCTCTAAGTGATCTCATCAAGATTCATGACTTCAAGTATCATTTATATACTGGTGATTTCCATAATTCCAAACCTAATCTCTGAGTTTATTTATGCAACTGCTCAATGGACATCTCTATCTTGATGTCTCATATTTAGCTCAAATATAACATGGTCAGAATAGAACTAGTGATGATCACCCACTCACACATACACCAAATTCAGCCTCCTCCCAAGTCTTTCGCATGGCAGTTTAAATAGTACTATCATGTACCCAACTGTTCAGACCAAAAACTCACTCATTCTTCTTCTCTCTCCACTCACGTTCCATGTCTAACCCATCAACAAAAATTCCACTTCTAAAACATATCCCAAATGTGATCACTTCTCCTCTGCTATTAGTCCAAGCAACTAATCTCTCTCAGCTCCTAACATGTCGTCTCATTACCACCACTTCTGCTCCCTGGAATCATTTTTTTAGGTAATAACCAGATGATCTTTCAAAAGCGTAACCAGACTCCACACACACCCACTTACCTTAGCCGTAGGCTTCCCACTGCAGTGGGAATAGAAATCTAACTCCTTACCACGGCCTACAAGCCTTTTTGTGATCTGACCCCAATCTGTCTGTCTTTCTCTGGCCTTACCACTTTCCGTCCTTCTCATTCTCTAGGTTCCAGCCATACTAGCCTTCTTTGTGTCCCTCAAATGTTCCAAGCTCATTTCTGGCTGAGGGCCTTTTCACCTGCTGTTATTCCTTTTTCTTAGAAAACTATTACCCCTAGATCTTTGCCAGACCGCTCCTTCTCAACAGTCATGTTGCTGTTTTTGTTAGGTGCTGGTAAGTCAATTCCAATTCACAGTGGTCCCCGTGACAAGGCAGAACTGCCCAATAGGGTTTTCTAGGCTGTAATCTTTACAGGAGCAGATAGCCAGGTCTTTTCTCTGCAGAGCTGCTGGGTGGGTTCCAACTGCTAAACTTCCAGTTAGCGGCCGAGGGTTTAACCGTTGCACCACCAGGGCTCCTTCTCAACAATCATATGACACCTCAAATACGGCCTCCTCTGAGATTCCCCATCATTCTATCTTACAGTACCTTATTTTATTCTTAACATTTATCAACGTGAGGACTGTCTCCCAATAGAAAAAAAGCTTCTTTAGGTTACAGATTTGGTCCATTTTGTTCACAGCTACATTTAAGTACCAAAAACACTACTCAGAACATGGGATGTACTCAGTAAATACTTCGGTGACATCATTCCCATTTTCCTACCTAGCTAAGCTTGATTTATACTACTCCCCAAAAAGAATCTCAATAGTATGAGGGGACTATTATAGATGAACAGAGATTTGAGATCTGGTAATCAAATGCTCATTTGGATTCTAACTATAAAAAAAAAAAAAGAACAGCAACTGGGTACTAAAAAGCATTAAGAATATACTGTTAATCACATTAGGTGTCATAACGGTATTGCAATTACATTCTTAAAGTCTTCAGCACTTGGAGGTATAACTGCAGTATTTAAGAATGAAATGACTGAATGTCTAAAAAGTTTTAAAATAATCCAACAACAACAAGAAAAGGGGGAAAGATAAAACTAAATCGCCAAACAGTTAATAATTATTGAGGCTGGATGACTACATGGGATGGAAGGGGGAAGACAGTATTTATTATACTATTGTCTCAACTTCTGTGAATGCTTGAAATCTTTAAAAATAATAATTTTAAGAAGGCTGTTCAACTGCAGTATGAAAGAGGGTAACAAATTCACAACAAGTATAAAGCATGAGGACAGACTGTGTGTGCACAGGCAGCAAGCAGGGCGGTGGTCAGGAAATATGCCCAGCAACTGTATGTATCCCTGATGCCATTCAAATACCCAGGCCTCCCCAAAACCAGGGCCCATTCCCCTGGCTGTGGCTGAGCATTAATCCCTTGACCCAGGCAGAAGTAATCACCAGGAGTCACTCATCCGATTTAGACTTTATTTTCATGGTTATAAGAATTTCATGCTCCAAGAATAAAACACACACAAAAATTTTAATTACAAATATGTCAACACAGTAAATATTATGCTATGATGGAAAGTATTTTCTACAAATTAACATTTGCCAAATACCATCAACACGCAGCTCTATTTAGGGTCATTTAATTTCAAAAGACTCAAAGTGAGAAACTTAAAAAAAAAAAAAAAAAAGAAAGCAGAAATATAAAACTATTTTATGTTCAGGAAGAAGAAAAATATTCAAATTCTGAGTATTTAAATCCATTTTTCACCCATTTACCAATCTTTCAGAACAAGGTACTACAGTGCTAATTTTTCATTTACTAAAAATATTCTTTTGAGTTTTTATGGTAAACAGAAAATCAAAATTTTATACATTGTTTTGCAGATTAGAAACCCAATTCCAATTTCTACTTTCAGACACCAAATTTCAGATAAGAAGATTTTACCTAAAAGGAACCCAAAGCTGCAAGTATTGATATATGGCCTACCGATCTTTTTAGTTTCTGTAATTATATTCATATAAAGTTAGCTGACCTATAAAACAGATTTTTATCAGAACTGCCATCCCATGGTTTGCTTGTTTGTTTTATATTTAAAATGTTACATTATATTATACTAGGATATAGGAAAATATAGTTGGCCCACAGGCCCAGCAGTCAAGTTCTTAGCCACTTAATCACAGAGAGAAGTACCATCAATAGCTTACTGACCCATTGTGGTAGAGTCGATTCCAACACATAACGACCCTACAGGACAGAGTAGAACTGCCCCATCAGATTTCCAAGGAGCAGGTGGTGGGTTCAAACTGCCAACCTTTTGGTTAGCAGCTGAGCTCTTAACCACTGTGCCACCAGGGTTCCCAATAGCTCACTAGAGGAAGCCAAATCTGATACTCTATGAAAAAGAACTTTTAAAAGCTGACAAGGCATTTGTATACCTCAGAGAAACAAAGAGTAAAGTGAAAAAGGACTATGACTTGGAATTAACAAGGGTCAAACTAGGTAGCTGGTTTTCATGCCTGCATCTACACTGGTGAGAACACTGAAAATGAAAGCTGGCAATATGTAAACACCATAACTTGTTAGTTGTCATCGAGTCAATTCAGACTCATTGCAACCATGTGCAGAGCAGAACTGCGCCATAGGGTTTCCAAGGCCGTAAATCTTATGAAAACAGATTGCCACATCTTTCTCCCTCACAGCACCTGGTGTGTTCAAACCACCGACCTTCGACCTTTTGGTTTGCAGCTGACCACTTTAACCACTGCACCACCAGGGCTCCTTGGCACATAGCTAGTGCTCTATACATCTTAATTATATATCTGCTTCACTATTAGAAAATAAGCTCCACAATAGCAAAGGCCTTGCTCACCTTGCACATCCCCAGTGTCTTGGCATCAACTGGGCATACAGCAAATAATTTTGAATGAATTACGAACAGATAAGTGGAGGTAGGTGAAAGACACTGAGGACAGTGACAAAGATATGGAGTAGCCACAGAGGGAATAAGAAAAGGCAGTTAAGACTCAAGTATGGTCTACAGGCCAGTGACAATCTGATAACAGTTTGTTACTTATCCACAGTACAGAAATTGAGACTAAGAGTTCAGGAACTTTTATCTGAAGAGGTCCCTGAGTGGCACCAACTGTTTGCTCTCAGCTATTAATGTAAAGGTTGGCAGTCTGAACTCACCCAGCGCCACTGCAAAAGAAAGGCCTGGTGATCTATGGCCAAGAAAACCCCATGAAGCTGTTACTACTCTGTAACACCTGGGTCGCCTTGAGTCACAATTGATTTGACAGCAATGAGCTTGGTTGTGGTTTTTTTAATAGCGATTTGATCTTGACCAGTGATCAGAGTTCATATTTTTTTAATCTTTTTATTTTGAAAAAATTATAGATTCACAAGAAGTTGCAAAAATAGCACAGAGTCCACGTACCCTTCACTCAGCTACGCCCCAATGGTGAAATCTTTTATCGCTGTGGTACAATATCAAAACTAGGAACCTGACGTCACCGTCAACTACGGATCTCATTCACCATTTTTCGTATTTATTTGCATGTGTCGAGTTCTATACAATTTTACCTTATGTATTGATTCATGTAACTGCCACCACAATCAATATACATAACTGTTCATCAGCGGGCTTATGTTTTAGATGTGTGAATTTTTCACTTCATGTTTTCTCATACAGGTAGTCTCTGACTTAAGACGTATTCCAGTTATGACAAACCGCACTTCCAGGCTCCCTTTTTTTTTTTTTTTGGTATAACTTATCATTAGAAATAACGTACTATATACAATGTTGTAGCGTGTAATTTGCTGACGTCACCATACCTGTAAAGTTATGTAATGCTTCCAAACCCCAAAGACAACTAACATCAGATTTATAAGGATACTGAAAATAAAAGCCAGTAATAATAAAAACTTAAAAAAAAAAAAAAAGTATCTGACTTACATCAGAACCAGCTTATAATGGAGTCGCTGGAACAGAACCCATCCTAAGTTGGGGGTTACCTGTAATTAATTTTTACCATATGTTACGAAAGCATCAGTCTGCAACAGATTTAAAATTAAGAAAAAAAAAGTATAGTTCTTCACTACAGACAGTTTGAGAAGCACTAAATTAGAACATACACAAATTAGTTTTTATACTATTTGGAACCCTTGACCTCTTAAGTAATTGATCGTGAATTTTATTTTTCTCTTATGAGGTAGTAAACCAAAAACCAAACCCGTTGCTGTACAGTCAGTCCCAACTCATGAGTAGAAGTGCTCCACAGGGTCTTCTTGGCTGTCATCTTCACAGAAGCAGATCGTCAGGCCTTTCTTTTTTGGTGCCACTGGGTGAGTTCGAACTGCCAATCTTTAGATTAGCAGGTTCGAACCCACCTAGCAGCCCAAACTGCATGCACTACCAATTGAAGTAAACATAAATAGTTGCCAATTTTTGTGTTTCAGTTTTACTGCTGCCTAATAAAATGCTGTTCTTCACTCCTCAGTCTTCTACCCATGGTACCCAACAGGCCACGGTAGCCTCCAGAAGCTTATTTTACCTCACAAAGTTCAGAGATGAATAAGTGGTATCAAATAACTTAATGGGGTCAATATTCATCCAAAAATCTTTCATAAAAAGGATTATGTTTTTAACCGTCCAAATTCCTGAAAAAATGATAAAATTATTTCTTATCTGGAGCTTTAAGAAATTTTTCTATGTTTGGACCAAGTGTCGTTTATTAAACTACTTTCTTTCAGCTCCTAATGCACCCTTTTCTACACACTTGTATGTGAAGATCTGATTAGGACCTTGCAAACTATATTTCTCCTCTGGCACCAGTAGCAGGTGTTAGAGGAAGGATAAAAGAGAAAGAACGAACTTGCTCTTCCCCATTGGTCACAGTTCCTATGTGTAGTGATCCACCAACATACTTCACTCTGGCAAGAACAATCAGTTCTGGTTTCTACCTTTTCCCCACAATCCTAGACTCAGTTTCACTGCAACCCTCAGAAAGACCAGCACCAGTTGGCCCAACACCCCCACCTCAAATGTCCTAGCTCTAAGGAGCCCTACTTCAAACTTCTAAATGCTAGTAACCACATCTTCTTCCTTTTTTCTCCCCAGGGTGGGTAACTACTTCCTACATTTCTATCTCTCTTACCTCAGTGTCCCCTTTTTGTTTTCTCAGTTCTCCAAAACCCATTTAACCAATTTCTATTTTCCTAACTGGACCCTGACTGATAATAGACTAAAACAAGCTACCTGAAAGCTTAAGGCACTTTCTGTAAAAGTTTATAACAAAACACAAAAATAGAACAGATTTGAACATACTCATTATGCCACTCCAAAAAAGCATGAAACTGGGATGATTTTGCTTTCCTGAAAACTCAACACATTTAAAAACTGCACATAAGCAGTCTTGGAAATCATACTCTCAATATATCATTTTTCATCAGTGTTCTGGAGCAGGTGTTGACAAACTTTTTCTACAAAGAACTGGATAATAAGTGTTTTAGGCTTTCAGGCCATGCAATCTCTCTCACAACTTTCAACTCTGCCTTGGTTATGCAAAAGGACATGAATGAGCATGGCTATGTCCCAATAATACTTTATTCAGACACAGAAATCTGAATTTCACATAACTTTCCTGTGTCACAAAATATTATTTCAATTTTTTTCAACCATTTAAAAATGTAAAAATCATTCTTAGCTCATGGGCTGTACAAAAACAGCCAAAAGGCTGGATGGGGCCCTGTGGTCATAGTTTGCCAACTCCTGTTCTAGATTGTGCTTCTTACAAAGTATTTATTCACTGATGGGCTCAGAAAAAAAAAGTTACTTTAGTAACTAGACTTAATATAACACAACTAACCTGAAACCTCATTAAAGCAGAACAATGTTACCAGCCTCAAATATTCTTTTATTGAAGACAAAAGATAAGAAAATTAACAAGAATTTACTTGAAATTTCAAAACATAATCTGGGTTCAATGCAAATGCATCCCAAACTCAACACCTTCTATCTCTACGCTACCATAAAATGAACGCAGATTTTGAAATTAACCTTAAATCACTGTTAATTTCTGGATCAGAGAATCATTAAGTTAAGGTCTTAAATCAATGACATTGAACTTGGAACAATTTAGGTTAAACTAATAATGGCCTATTTCCCCATTAATTCTTCAAGGAGGAAAAACATCTACAGACATTCGATCAAGTTACATACAAATTTCTTATTTCAAAGGGGTTGTATCCTTTTACCTTGCTTATTCTATATGTATGGTGAATAAATAATTGGAGAAACTGGACTATATGAAAAACAACTCAGCATCAGGATTAGAGAAAGACATATTAACAACCTGCAATATGCAAACAACACAACCTTGCTTGATGAAAATGAAAACCCTCAAACTGGACTGATAAACATCATCATGATAAATGGAGACAAAAATTGAAGTTGTCAATGACTTTACTTCTATCAACAACAAAGAGCACATGGTGGATTCAAACTGCTGACCTTTTGGTTAGCAATGCGTACCACTTAACCACTATGCCACCAGGGTTTCCGTAACAACAGAAGCAGCAGTCAACAAATGAAAGGTATGGCATGGATCCCTGGTGGCATGTAGTGGTTAAGAGCTTAATCAGCTGCTAACTGAAAGGTTGGTGGTTCAAATCCACCAGCCACTTTGCATCAGAAAGATGTGGCAGTCTGCTTCTGTAAAGATTACGGCCTTGGAAACCGTATGGGGCAATTCTACTCTGTCCTATAGGGTTGCTATGAGTCAGAATTGACTTGATGGCAATGGGTATGGTGTTTTTGTTTTGCTGTTGTTGCTATTTTTTGCACTGGGCAAATCTGCTGTAAACAACCTCTTTAAATCTTTAAAACGCAAAGATATCACTTTAATGTCTAAGGTGCATCTGACCCAAGCCATGGTCTTTTCTATCACCAACATATGCATGCAAAAGCTGGACAATGAAAAAGGAAGAATTCATGCATTCGAAGTGTGGTGCTGGCAAAGAATATTGAATATACCATGGACTGCTAGGCGAAACAACAAATCAGTCTTAGAAGAAATATAACCAGGATGCTCCTCAGAAGAGAGAATGGCAAGACTTCAGCTGGCTTACTTTGGACAAGGCATCAATCAGAAAAGACCAATTGCTAGTAAATGACATCCTGTTTGGTAAAGTAGAGGGTCAGTGAAAACAAGGGAAACCCTCAGTGAGATGGACATAACAACCACAACAGTGGACTCAAACATACCAACAATCACAAAGATGGTACAGGATTGGTAAATGTTTTGTTCTGTTACACATAAAGTCACCATGATCAGAGCTGACTCAATGGCAATTAAAAGTAACAAATGATTGTATAGTCTCTCTTGTTAATTCACAACTTTGACTTCTCTGGTACTAGCTATGGGGAAGAATGCCTCTTGGGCATCTTCTACTTCCACAAATATATTCATTATTCTTACTTGTGAACTCTGTCCATCTATGCAAGAACAGCGAATTAAAGTACTAAGAACACTCTTGAACTAGGACTGTCCTATCGCTTGGACACTGCATGTAGTGGTAACAAGCCAAAAGCAGGACACCAAACAAAAACCAAACCCATTGCCATCAAGTCAATTCCGACTCATAGTGACTCTATAGGGCAGAGTAGAACTGCCCCATAGAGTTTCCAAGGAGTGCCTGGTGGATTCGAACTGCCCACCTTTTGGTTAGCAGCCATAGTTCTTATCCACTACGCCACAAGAGTTTCCAAAAGTAGCATAAGCAGCATTATATGTGACATGAGAATGGCATAAAATAAACATCACCCCTCCCAACGAAAGACAAGCTGTCTACATACATACTTCTCCTGGTTTCCCTTAATATATGGGATGGCAATGAATTAAAGCTTGAGTTTCACATGGGGTTAAAAGTTACTGGAAACTCAGTTCAAATGAAGTTAATAAGGCTACTGAAGGTACCTGGCCAGAAAGAAGGGCAGATCCAGGGGGTCCACATATCCACTGACCTTTGCTGAGATGAAGTTCAGCCTCTAATCCTCCAGCATATACACTTGCAAAGACAGGAAAGAATCAACTAGGGAAGCCCCTACACCCTCCAAATTAAACTATTAAAAGCACCTTAAGATTAATCCTAAAGACCCCTAAGAAAACAAGTAACTCAAAATACAAAAATTGAATTAAGAATGTCAGCCACTTTAAATATTATTCCTTAATATCATTAAAAAGTTAGTCTTTGACAAATTGGTAAATAAAAAGTTCCAGTACTGCCATTGAAACAGCTAGTCAGCATAACCTGAACCTCTCTGGATCTCCTTTTCCTCCCTTATCTTGTAAAATGAGAGGCATGAGCTCCCCTGCCATTTAAAATCACAGCCATGGTAAGTCAAAATGAGTGAGTTAAGTGAAAAAAAAGTTGGGAACCACAGGAATTAGGGAAGGTAATAAGGCCCCCCTACAGTCCACAGGTGGTACAAATGGTGAATGCCATACAACCAAAAGGTTGGAAGTTGGAATTCACCCACAGGTGCCTCAAAAAAAAGGCTGGGTGATCTACTTCAGAAAAATCAGCCAACTGAAAACCCTACGGAGATCATTTTAACCTGACACACATGGGGTCACCATGAGTTCGAGTGGACTCGATGGCAACTTTTTATTTTTTTAAACAGTAGGCAGCCTTTTAGGAAACCCTGGTGGCGCAGCGGTTAAGTGCTACGGCTGCTAACCAAAGGGTCCGCAGTTCGAATCCACCAGGCACTCCTTGGAAACTCTATGGCGCAGTTCTACTCCGTCCTATAGGGTCACAATGAGTCGGAACAGGCTCGATGGCACTGGGTTTGGTTTTTTGGTTTGGAGGCAGCCTTTTAAGCTGCTCAGCAATTTGTACTGGCAGCAACTGCAGATGAATGTAGCTTAAATGGGCATAGGAACAATCTTCCTTCTGCACACTGTCCCTTAATGTGGTCCTAGAGCATCCTCTACTGTCTGCCTAGTCCCTCTTTTGCCTGGCTAACTTCCAGGAAAATACACAAATACAAAACAACTGAAAAGGCTGGGGGGCGGGGGGGCTAGTCTGCCACAAAACACAACAGGCCATCCTACCTAAGACAGAAATCCTGTTTTCTCTCAGACTCACCACCATGAGCTCCCTGATTTCCATCAGTGTGTTTCCACCAGGACCTCCAGAAGAAACAAGTGCTCTGAGCACCAAATCACTGCCATCAGCCAGCCCAACACATACCACTCAATGCCCTGACCGCCCTCTGTCCTAATCTAATAGTTATTTAAGAATGTCTTATGACATCAGCAATTATTGATACTTACCAGTAAGAGAGTATTCACTGTATCAGGAAATTAGAACACTGATGTTGTTGTTATTAGGTGCCATCAAGTCAGTTCCGACTCATAGCGACCCTACGTACAACAGAACGGGAACACTACTGCCTGGTCCTGTGCCATCTTCACAAATGTTGCTATGCTTTAGCCCCTTGTTGCAGCCACTGTGTCAATCCATCTCACTGAGGATACTCCTCTTTTTCACTTACCCTCTATTTTACCAAGGGTGATGTCCTTCTCTAAGGTCTGATCATCCTTGCTTCTAAAGAGCATTCTGGTTGTACTTCTTCCAAGACAGGTTTGTTCGTTCTTTTGGCAGTCCACGGTATATTCAACATTCTTTGCCAACACCACAATTCAAAGGCATCAGTTCTTCTTTGGTCTTTATTCATCATTCAGCTTTTGCATGCATATGAAGCGACTGAAAAAACCATGGCTTGGGTCAGGCACATCTTAAGTCTTCAACATGACATCTTTGCTTTTTAACACTTTAAAGAGGTCTTTTGCAGCAGATCTGCCCAATGCAATGTGTCCTTTGATTTCCTGACTCCTGCTCCCATTGGTGTTGATTGTGGATCCAAGTAAAATGAAATCCTCCAGTTGTAAGGATTTTTGCTGATAATGATAGTTATAAAGAATCAGGTCAATTCAATCATTTGCTAACATGTCCTACTATGTCCCCTAGCTGCTAGTTACTGGGATTCTTCCATTTAAAAGGATAAGTCCTTATAACACTCATCATGATTCTTGGTTTTTCCAGTTCATTGAGATCACAAAATCCCTTAGGTTCTAGCAACAGAACCAAACAAGTCTAAATCATGTGAAAGAGTGGATGAATGCCAAGACAGCCATAGTTCAGTGAAATTTTACATGCTTTGTATTAATAACCACCCCAAGCATCTTAAAAGTTGAAGATTTATAAAAATACACATGCATACAAGCATATCTTTAAAAATGTTTATGTGAAGACAGCAACGTTGATGAAAATAAAAATGCTTAAGCAGTGGGTACATTTCATAAAAGCATGCAGCTAAAATAAATTTTGCAGCAAGCATATAAAAAAAAAACAGCTGAAAAAATATCTTTTCCCAGCTAAACTCCATCTCTTACTCCCAATTTCATATCCTCTCTAATAAGAAAGAAAAACACTCAAAGGAAGATGACTATCCAGTATTTCATCGTAGTCTCAGCATCAGGTACTCAGTGCACCTGGTAATTATAATTGGAGAAATACTCTTTTTTATATTTAACCACCACTGTTCAGTGTGTCCCATAAAAACTTTGGCCTTGTTTAGCAGTAATATTACTTTCTCACAGAAACTGCTGTTAATCTGCCAAAAAGACTACGCTATACTTTTCATAAATGTGACAACTGGTTTCCTGAATAATTATACAACAAGTTGTTTTTTTTTTAAAGGACACGGTAAACTTAAGCTTAACCTATTTCGGTTAAGTTCCCAATAAACAGATTTCTCAACAGCCTGCCGGCAGAATCAGACTCCTATCAACACCCACCATCATCCCAAGGATATCTGCACTTGTGAGATGTTAGTATCTGACAGAAAAAGCATCCTAAAATAAAAAATATCTGTAGAAATGCATACGAACCTGAAACCTCTACCTCAATGACTGATTTCTTTGCTCAATTGGAAAGACACTGAAGTAACCATTAGCTTGACCAAAGCAAAAAACATTCTACCAAATTAAACATAAAGCACACTATACATGAATTCCTAAGATGCTGTTGTTAGGTTTCATAGAGTCCATTTTCGACTCACAGCAACACAATGTGACAGAAAACTGACGCATGGGGTTTCCTAGGCTATAATCTTTATGGGAACAGATTGCCAGGTCTTTCTACTATGAAGCCACTGGGTGAGTTCAGACTGCCAGCCTTTTGGTTAGCAGCTGAGCACTTAACCATTGTGCCACCAAGGCTCCTACTCCCAAGTTAAGGGACTCCAATACAACATTTATTGACATATGATGCAAAGATTACACAAGGTAATTGTCTCTCATTTGAATTCATGAAAGTATACTTCAAAATATAAATCTCATTATGAAAAACAACAAACCTTGTAAGTTTTCAGTCTTAGCCTTGCTGGTCAGCTTCAAACAATTTTCAAGAAACCACCACTTTAATGATTTCATTAAAATAACCAAGTAGCCAATTTAAGCAGGGCAGAAATAAAAGCTATCTATTAACATCAGCACTATATAGGACAAATAGAAATAAACTCTAAACAAAATGGGATCCAAAACAAACTCTAATCAAAATCCCCAAAACACCACCATGAATAACCAGATATACTTACTCTGTAGAGAAACACATTTGGAAGGAAACACTTTCCACAGAGCCAAAATGTCCTAAGGCCTTTTTAAACTGCTTAACTGTGACAGCCAGATAACTTAAAAAATAAGGCAACTTAACATGGTATACCCACACTATGGAATACTGCCCAACTGTTAAAAAGGATGACTATATCTTATATGCAAATAAACATGCAGATGACAAGACAAAAATCAGAATGATATGTGTAGTTGTACTCTATTATTGTAAAAACTAAAGCAAAACAAAAGGAAAAGGTCTGGAAAAGTACACACCAAACTGTTAACAGTGGTTACCTCTCATTGTGGGATTTGTCAAGGTGAAGGAGGAAGAGACATTAAGGGAGGATTTTAAATTTTTCCTTTGAACGCCTGTATTATCTGACCCTTCTGCAGTGAACATTTATTATTTTGGTAATTTTAAAAAGAAACAATTTTAAACACACTTATTACTATACCTTTTTGTTGTTCTTAAACTATCACATTTATGGTTAGTACATAGAGACAACAATAAAGTACCTCCAAAACTTGAATTTAAAGTTATCCTTAGAGATTAAGGAACAAAAGAAAACCAAGACATATGGTAATTAAATGCAATGTATGATCCTAGATTGGAAAAAAAGGACAGTATTCGGACAACCGGCAAAACCTAAAACTGTGTATCAGGTAACAAACAGTATTGTTATAAAAGTTAAATTGCCTGAATTTGATTACAGTACCATGGTTATCTATGAGAATGTCCTTGTCCTTGGGTAACACTATGAAATATTTAAGGGTGAAAGGTCGTATCTGCAACTTACTCTCAAATGGTTCAGCAAATATCAATAAAAATAAGTATATACTTACATGCAGAGCCCTGGTGGCACAGTGGTTAAGAGCTTGGTTGCTAACCAAAAGGTCAGCAGTTTGAATCCACCAGCTGCTCCTTGGAAACCCTATGGGGCAGTTCTACTCAGTCCTATAGGGTCACTATGAGTTGGAATCGACACCACACAACAACAAATGACTATACTAGCTTCTATGCAAAAACTGAAGGCGCTCATGGAACAAAATGTAACATTAAGGTTAAGAAAATATATTACAAACATCCTTTAAAGAATAAATCATGATGCTTCTTTTTTTGAAATTTTTAAAGGGAACAGATTAAATCAGTGGGTCACTACGGTAAAAGTGGCAGAAAATATCTGGGAGCACCAAGTCCCACTAAGGAAACTAGGAAAGCATGGTGACAGACAGATGAGATTAGATAGACAATCTTATGGAAAACGTGGCTTCGCAATTTGAGACATTTCTTAGGAAAACATGACTGTATCATAAGTTGCTTGATACCTTTTAAAAGACATAATGTGCCACAATGGGATACCACAGAACAACAAGGAACAACGATGAATCTACGAAACATCTCACAACAGGGATGAAGGGCATTATGCTGAGTGCAGATACCACTGTTGACTATTCTGACCACGGCCACAATAGTTGGTCCCAGATAGGATAGGAGAAAAATATGGTACAGAACTGAAATTCTTATTAAAAGAAAAGGCCAGACAAACTGGAACAGTAGAGAGAGAACAGAGGATCCCCGGAGACCATTACCCTGAGACACTCTTTAAACGTAGAACTGAGCCTATCCCGAGATCACCTTTTAGCAAAGTAGCACAGTGGCACGCAAAATAAAGGATGTTGCCCTTAAGATCAGTGCTCTACTCAAAAACCATCAGTATGAGACCAAAAGGTCAACAATTTCTCAAAAACAAAGATGAGAAAATAAGGGGGCAGGGAAACTATTCAGAACCCTATCTGTTAAACCCATTGGGAGAGGAAACAAACAGAACACAATTAAAGAAAATGTTGACACACTGTGATAAATGTAACTAATGTCACTGAATAATTTGTATGGAAATTTTCACATGGGGACCTAACTTGTTGTGTAAACTTTCACCAAAAACTCAACAAAATATTATTTTTTAAAAAATGGGCAAAAGATTTGAAGACATTTCACCAAAGAGGATATTCAAATGGTCAACAAGCACCTGTCATTAGACATTAAGGAGATGCAAATCAAAACCACAATGGTATACTGCCTCACCCCCATGAATGGTAATGATGAAAAAAACAGAAAACAGGTGTTGGTGAAGTTGTGGAGAAACCCTCACTCATTGCTAGTGGGAATGTAAAACGGTACAGCTGCTGTGGATAAAATTTTGCCAGTTCCTGAAAAAGTTGAACACAGAACTACCATGTGACCCAGCAATCCCAATGCTAGGTATATACCAAGAAGTGAAAACAGGAACACAAACAGAAACCTGTACATCAACGTTGATTGCAGGACTTTTCACAATAGCCAAAAGGTGGAAAACAACTGAAATGCCCATCAACAGACAAATGGGTAAACAAATGTGGTATGTACACACAATGGGATGCTAGTCAGCCATAAAGAGAAACGAAGTCCCGATGCATGACACTACGTGGGTGAATCTTGAAAACATGCTGAGTGAAATAAGTCAGTCACAACAGGACAAATAGTGTATGATCTTACTTACATGCAATAAGCATATACATAGAAACTAAAGATTATTAGTGGTCACCAGGTGGTGGGAGGAAGGGGGTAGTGGGAGGTTTTGCTTAGGGGATAGTGAGTTTATGTTAATGGTGGTGGAATGATTTGGAAAAGGATATCAGGAATGGTTGCACAACTTGAAGGATGTAATCAATGTTCTACACGAAGAAACTGAATTGACAAATGTTCTATTGTGTATATTTTCACAATTAAAACAAACATACACACATACAGGCACACAAAACTTACTAAATCTAAAACTAAACTCCTAATCTACCCTCCAGCTTGTTCTTCCCACAGTCATTCCCATCTTTGTTGATGGCAACTCCATCTTTTCACCTGCTCAGATCAAAAACCTTGGAATCATGCTTGACTCTTCTCTCACATTCCACATGAAATCATATTGCTTTGATCTTCAAAATATATCCAGAACCCAATTATTTCTCACCACCTCCTTTGTTGCCACATTGGTACAAGTCACTAGCACCTCTCTCTTGGACTACTAGCCTCCTCAGACATCTCCGTTTCCACTGTTGTTCTCCTCTGCAATTGGATGATCCTTCTGAAGCTGAAAGCAGATCACTTCTGTCACTCCCCTACTCAAAACTCCTGGCACAGTCCTTACAATAGCTCTACAAAATCTGTCCCCCCAGCCCCAATCATTACTTCTCTGACCCAATGTTCTATTACTCCTTACAACATTTGCCTCAGGGCCTTGTTACTAGCTGTCGCCTCTGCTTGGAAATTTTCCCCCCAGATAACTCCCTCCCCTATAAGACTTTGTGTAAACATCACCTTCTTAAAGAGGCCCATTCTGTCCACTCACCTTATTAAACTGAAAACCCTCCCCCAGTTATTTGGTATCCCCCTTACCCTGTTCTGTTTTCCATAGCACTTACCTTTCAACATTCTATACAAATTATTGTTTATCACCCCTCAGTAGGCTGTAAGCTCCACAAGGGCCAAACTGTTTTTGTTTGTATACCCAATCATCCCTAATGTGCCTATGTTTGGCACACAATAAACATGCATATGTTCAAAAAACAGGACCTCTATCGCTATAATGTACTTGCCTGTCTCCCTTATTAGGAGAGTTCCTTAAGATTCTGACTGGATCTAACTGGCAGTGTCCTCAACACCTGGCCCTGGGTCTGACTGATGCCCAAAATCAAACTCGCTGCCGTCCTGTAGATTCCAACTCATAGTAACCCTATAAGACAGTGTAGAACTGCGCCATAGGGTTTCCAAGGCTGTAAATCTTTACAGAAGCAGACTGCCACATCTTCATACCGCGGAGCAGGTGGTAGGTTGAAATCGCTGACTTTTCGGTTCACAACTGAGCGCTTTAACCACTGCACCATCAGGGCTCCTTGTCTGATAGTGGGCACCTAATGCACAGAGACTCAGCTGATTACAGTCATTTTCACCTGAAACACAATGCCCTGCCTATGCCACAGAAAAAAAGAATCAGGTCTACAGCTGTGTCTGATTAAAGAGTGAGTATAAGACAAATACAAAACCTGGACCCCTGTTACTTTAACCAAAATGAATTTGTTACGTGCCTCAATTTCTTCATATGCCTAAGAACCATTTCAAACCACCTAAAGTCTAAAAAGGGCACTTGGTCACGCCTTCCCTCTGCCATATCACCCTATCAAGCCTACCTAATCTTTTCATGCTTGACTTTAATTCTACCTCTTAAGTTTTTCCCTGATGATTCCAGCTAGAAGCACTTACCAAGTCCCACCCTCTGTGCCAAGTACATTTCATGTATTATCTCATTTAACCTTTCCCAAAGTCCTACGAAGGCACCTACCATTATGATTATGTACCTCAAAAGATGAGAAGACCCAAGCTCAGAGAGATGAAGTCATTTGCTCAAGTGTTCAAACCCAGGTCTGACTCTGAAACCCAAGTTCTTAACACTAAACTATACTACTGCCTCTTTCTCTCCAAAGTAGTATAAACTCTACTACTAACTTAGCTTACATACGGCCTCACAGGGTTAGCTGTTCATTTTTCCAGGCTTCAGTTTCCTCATCTGTAAAACAGCTGATATTGTTCAGGATATCTACAAAAACTCCCTTCAGTTTTTACAGTATTATGGCTGAAAATGTTTTATAATTCTTTACATATCCCTTGTAAGTTAATAATACAGGAATATATATATATATATATATATATATATATAGGAACTTCCTTAGTCTCTGTTAGAAATCCGAAGCAGAGGAGAAAAGCAGTAAAAATGAAAAATCCAAGACCTTGTGTAAAGCAATAAGACATTCTTGATTCCTCCCCCTACTTGTGTCCACCAAATATGCACTTTTGAGTTCATTTTCCCATATACTATGAAAAATTAAGTTTGCCCCCCAAGATGTGTAAGGATGTGATACTTTAAGCTTCTGGACTTCATGAACAAACGGGCAAAAGGACTTGCATATCAGGCACTCAGCCCATCCAAGGGCTAGCGTTACTTTGTACAGGTAAGTACTCAGTGTTTATTGAATCATGATACAGAATTTCTTTTGTTGTTGAGGTTTTCCAGTCTCAAACCTAAAACCTGTAACTTTGAGTTTGTAACTGATTGTGCAGTAAATCAAAATAATCTAACTGAGGTAATGTTAACTATCTTAGGCAAGAACCCATGAAAGGATAAGCCCATGTTGAATCAACTACTGCAAGTAATACCTGGGTTTTGTTTTAGACAGAATGATTATTTTTGTGTGTGCAAAGATGACCATCAACACTCCAACAGAATCCTTTGGTGTTGCAATCAAACTTAAGAACTATCAAGTAAGATCCAGACATTTCTAGACCAAGGTGAAAAGATGTGGCAAGAAGTAAGGGGTGGGTTCAAAAATTTAGTCATATCTAAAATGTGTCAAAAGAGCAAAGCTCTTGGAATCCCAATGACACTTTCATTTGAAACCTCTGGCAACCGTTAAGTTTGATATGAATCCTATATGCCTAGGTCTAGACTTCAACACCAGCAAATAGAGTTTAAGAAAGGCTTTTAAAACAATGGTCTTGGGAGGGCGTAGGGAAAGAAGTAACTCCAGGCTCCGGAGTGGACGCTTCTGAGGTATCCAATACAGCAGCAGATACAGCACTCAACAGAAATGTAGAAATGACTGGACTAGAAAAATACTACTGGGAAAAACTATTCTTTCCGTTTTCTAGAACACTGTCTCCTTAGGGAATCCTCAAAACGATTCTTGGTTTCTAACTAAGTCTTCACAAGGGTAGAAAGTCATCCATTTAGGGTAAAAGGTTCCTGTTACCAAGGCAGCAGAGTGTCTGAAAGTGCATGCAAATCCCCTAATCTGGAGGAGAATGTATGCTCCACCGGAGGCTTTCGTTTTCGAGTGGAAAAACAAACCCGGTGTCACCTCAACATCGGGGCCACACGAACCTCGCCACCATTACAAAACCGAAGTGCCAAAGGTGCAGAACCTGAAGCTGGGAGCGCTAAGAGGCTGGGATCGAGTTCCCCGGAGAAAAATCAACCCCGAGAGCAGAGCGCGGGCCCCTCCGAGGCCCAGAGCCTGGCGACGCGTGCGAGGCCCTTCCGGTACCAGCTGCCGCCGCTGGGCGCCCGAGCGACGGGCCGGGTTTCCACCCGAGCCCGGGGATTCGCGGCCTACCCTCGCCGGCGCCCTCTCGCCGGACCCGGCGCCGGCAGCTCCTCCGACACAGCCCCTTCGCCCGCAGAGGAGCCCGGGCGAACCGCGGAGGTAGCCGAGCCTCGGGACGCCCGGGTCGGTGCGAACGCAGCGGCGGCAACGGAGGCCGTGGCCGCCCCTCCCCCACCGGCCCGACCCAACCGCCGCTGCGACGCGAGCAGCGGCGCCAACGCTGGGCCCAACCGCCGGGCGGCGGCGACCCGGAGCTAGGCAGCCCGAGGCGACGGCGCGGGCCTGCTCCCCCGCCGGCCGCGCGAGGCCGCCCCGGGCCTGTTACTCCTCGCGCCGCCCCGCGCCTTCGCCCGTCAGGACACGGCGCCCTCGGCTCTGGCTAAGGCGCCCGGAGGCACCGGGAGACCACGGAGCTGATACTTACTCAGGGGTTGGGTGCTCGGGGTCGTAGAAATCCCCCATCTTCGGAGGCGGCTGCGGCGGCAGCTGCTTCATCGGGAGCGGCTGGAGGCGGCGACGCGAGCCCCCTCCCCGCGGCAGGGCGGCGCGGGGGAGGGGAGGGGAGGAGGCCGCTGGTCCGACCGCGGCGGCGGCGGCGGCGGCAGGGGCTGCCCGCGTCGCTAACTCGCTCGCTCCCTCGCTCCCTCCCTCGCTCCCTCCCTCCGGCGCCCGCCCGCCTCTCTCTCCCTTACACAAGGAGCGACGCGCACCCCGCCCGCCCCACGGCCGCCCAGGCCCGGCCCCTTAAAGAGACACGCACTGCCCACGGGCCCGCCGCCAGCCTGCGCGCCCGCAGTTGTTGGCCGAGCCCGGGCAGGGGCGGGCGGGCGGGCGAGGGGGCGGGGCGGGGCGCGGCCCGACCCGGCCCGACCCGGCCCAGCCTGCGGTTTCCCAGAATATAAGCCCGGGTCCGCGCCCGGCTCGGGGCTCGAGAGGCAGTTCGTCAGGGCCCTGAAGGGGCGGTGCCAAAACCCTGCCCTCGGGCCCGCCGAGACGTCCGAGGGCGGAGGCATGACCCGGCCTGCCCGCTCTGGGGTTGTTTGCAGGCGACGCCGGGGCAACGGTCCGAGCCCGCCGGGACGCTAGCCTTCCTGACCTATAGTCCCGGAGGACCTGCCCGCCCAGAGCCGCGGAGTTCGCGGCGGCGCCGAGTGCCCTCCACCCGGGCCTCTGGGCTTTGAGGTAAAGCGGCCGCCACTCCTCCCATGCCTCTCCCCCTACTCGCCCCTCTCCTCTTTATTTCTCCTTCTCGCACTGTCCCCGTTGCCTCTTCATCTCGCCTCCTCAGCAAGTATGAAAAAGGTGCTGGGGCCCTGGAATCCCTGTGAGGCCGAGATCCCGGGACGCCCCCTTGCTTCTCCCACCTCCCCCAGGGCTTTCTGCCCCCACCTCCCACCTCGGTATGGAGCCCCCACCCAACGCGGCCTTCCACCTCCGGGCTGTATCTCCCCACCCCCAAAAATCCGGGAGGCTGCAGCTCCCGCCCTCTGCATAGAGGCAGTGTCCTGGAGAAAGGTTATTAATTAATCATGTTCGTGCAAAAATGAAAAGGTGAGATTAAGTAGGATAACTTTAAAAGGCCGATGATTTTTGGTTATTTTTGATAGAAGTAGGCATGCGTAAACCCGTTAGCTAAACTTTCAGGATATTGAAGAGTTTATGGCAGGTGATCATTTTGAAATTGGGGGTTCGTAAGGACAGTGTTATAGATTGGAATGCATCCCCCCAAAATATGTGTTGAAATCCTAGCTCCTATGCTTATAAATATGACCTTGTTTGGAAATAGGGATTTTCTTTTTTCATGTTAACGAAGTCATACCAGGGCTGGGTAGGTACTAAACCTAATCACTTCTAATCTATTAAAAGCAGGAGACACAGAGATACAAGGAGGCTGGAGGCAGATTCCATGTGAGAAAAACCAAAGATTTCTAGCAGGCACTAGAAACTAGGAGATAGGCTGTCAGAAAGAATCAACATGGCAGAGACCCTGATGTAGACTTTAAGCCTCCAGAAATGTGAGAAACTAAATTCTTTTTTAAAGCCACCGATTTGTGTTATTTTTTGTTATGGCAGCACTAGGTAGCTGAGACAGACTTTGTTACCAGAGAGTGGGGGTGCTGCTCTAACAAATACCTAAAATGTGGAAGTGGTTTTGGAATTGGGTAGTGAGTAGAGACTAGTGAAATTCAGATGAACTTGACAGGCCTAGATTGCCTTGAAGAGACTGTTGGTAGAATTATGGACATTAAAGATTATTTTTATGAGGACCCAGAAAGAATTGAGAGGTGTGGGGAAAGCTATCGCCATGAACAGGTGTTGCTAGAAATGTGGATGTTAAATGTGTGAGGTTTTAAAAGGTCATGATGAACATGCTATTGGACACTGAAGGAAATGTGTTGTTATAAACTGGCAAAGAACTTACCCGAATTGCACTGGAATGTTTTGTGGAAGGTAGAACTTGTAAGTAGTGAGCTTGGATATTGAGCTTAGGTGATTTCTAAACAGGATCTTAGAAGGGTGGTATGGTCTCGCCTTGCTACGTATAGTAAAATGTGGTAGGAAAGAGATAGATTTAGAAATGAACTGTGCAAAAAGAAACCAGAACTTAAAAGATTTGGAAAATTTTGTTGTAGAAACTAAGAGAGCGTATCCTGGAACTGACACCAAGAATGTGGCTACACAATATTTTGCTAAAGAGATTAGGCCTCCAACTGATGGATCTAACCTACCACCCCAGCAGAAACCCTGTCAGCTTAGACTGAAGGGGAGAGAGACAGGACAAAATGAAGTAATGCTGTCTGCCTCTGGAATTCTACAGGCAGGAAATAGGCCAGTGGAGCTAATTAGTTGCAAACATTTGTTGTTCTCCAAGAAAAGAAAGGGACCATCCTGGGAACAGTTCAGAGACCAGCAGAACTGTCGGAAGGAGCATGGGGAATGGGGAGAGAGAGGAGGCAGGGCCTCCACTTCCTCAGTTTCAAAGAGTGAGCCACCACCTCCTAGGTTTCAAAGGGTGGGGCTGCCACCTAGGTTTCAGAGTGGGGTTTGCTGCCACCTTGGTCCCTGAGAGTGGAATTTCCATTCTGATAGGCCAAGAGAATGGGGCTGCAGCCCAGAATTGAGGGACGGAGCTGCTGTGCCAGTGAGCCAAGAAAACGGGATTGCACAGGGCTGAGGGGTAGGGTTAACAATCAGCAGAACAAGACCACACAAAGCCAAGAGGGTGGGTCACTGTCCCCGTAGGCCTGGAAGGCGGAACTGATGCCCAGGGCTGAGGGGCCTCTGCCCAGGATCTAGACAGTGTAGCCAATGCCCAGAGTCCAGAGGGCAGGGCCATTGCCCAGATGTACCTGGATAGCAGGATTATTTTCAAGCCTTGAGA
The DNA here is from genome assembly GCF_030014295.1 of Loxodonta africana. NCBI lineage: Eukaryota > Metazoa > Chordata > Mammalia > Proboscidea > Elephantidae > Loxodonta > Loxodonta africana. Next base: position 25,744,643 of record NC_087363.1, on the reverse strand, counting down.
GCTAATGAGATTTATCCTGCTGTGTTTTGAACTTGCTTGTTACCCATGACCCCTTCTTTCCCTCCAATTTTTCCTTTTTGAAATGGAAATGTATACCTTGTGCCTGTTCTACCATTGTATTTTGGAATCAAACAACTTGTATTTGAGGTCTCACAGGTCCTCAGATGGAGAGGAATTTTGCTCAGGAAGGAACATATCAGAGTCTTACCTGTCTTAGTTACCTAGTGCTGCGATAACATAGCTACAACATATGGGTGGTTTAACAAACAGAAGTTAATTTTCTCAGTTTAGGAGACTAGAAGTCCACATTCAGAACACCAGCTCTATGGGAAGGCTTTCTGTCTGTCAGCTATGGAGAAAGATCCTTGTCACTTTTCAGCTTCTGTTCCTTGGTTCTTTGGCAATCTTCATGTGGCATGGCTTCTATCTTCCCTCATATCTACTTGCTTCTCTGTGCCAGATCTGCTCATTTTATATCTCAAAGGTGATTGGCTTAAGACAAACGCTATACTGATATGGTCGCATTATCATAGTAAAGAAAATTCTGTTCCTAAATGAAATCAGATCTACAAGCACAGGGCTTAGGATTCACAACACACATTGTTGGGGACACAGTTCAATCATAATATACCCATACTTGATTTAGATGATTAAGAAAATGAAGTCTTGGACTTAGAGTTGATACTGGAATGGGTTCAGACATTTGGGAACAATGTGATAGGATGAATGCGTTTTGCACATGGGAAGGACATGAGTTTAGGCAGGAGGGACCAAAGGGTAGAATATTATGGATGGAATTGTGTTTCCCCACCCCCACCCCCACCCCAAAATATGTGTTGTGAATCCTAACCCCTGCTGATGTAGAAGTTAAAGTGCTCAGGTTGGCAGTTCACACCCACTACTTCATGTGAGAAAGATGGGGCAGTCTGCTTCCGTAAAGATTTACACCCTCGCATTTGACAAAGTCCAACATCCATTCATGATAAAAACTCTCAGCAAAATAGGAATAGAAGGAAAATACCTCAATGTAATAAACGGCATTTATACAAAGCCAACAGCCAACATTATCCTAAATGGAGAGAGTCTCAAAGCATTTCCCTTGAGCACAGGAACCACACAAGGATGCCCTTTATCACCACTCTTATTCAACATTGTGCTGGAGGTTCTAGCCAGAGCAATTAGGCTAGATCAAGAAATAAAGGGCATCCAGATTGGTAAGAAGAAGTAAAAATATCTTTATTTGCAGATGACATGATCTCATACGCAAAAAAAAAACCCTAAAGAATCCAAGAAAACCACTGAAACTAATAGAAGAGTTCAGCAGAGTATCACAATACAAGATAAACAAAAAAATCAGTTGGATTCCTCTACACCAACAAAGAGAACATTGAAGAGGAAATCACCAAATCAATACCATTTAAAATAGCTCCCAAGGAGATAAAATACTTAGGAATAAATCTAACCAGAGACGTAAAAGACTTCCGCAAAGAAAACTACAAGACACTTCTGCAAGAAACCAAAAGAGACCTATAAGTCGAAAAATATACTTTACTCGTGGATAGGAAGACTCAACATTGTAAAAATGTCTGTTCTACCAAAAGCCATCTATAGATACAATGCAATTCTGATCCAAATTCCAATGACATTTTTTAATGAGATGGAGAAACATCACTAACTTCATATGGAAGGGTAAGAGGCCTCAGATAAATAAAACATTACTGAAAAAGAAGGACAAAGTGGGAGGCCTCACACTGCCTGACTTTAGAACCTATTATACAACCACAGTAGTCAAAACAGCCTGGTGCTGCTACAATAACAGATACATAGATCAATGGAACGGAATTGAGAAATCCATACATATATTCATCCACATAAGAGCAGCTGATATTTGACAAAGGCCCAAAGTCGGTTAAATGGGGAAAAGACAGTCGCTTTAACAAGTGGTGTTGGCATAACTGGATATCAATCTGCAAAAAAATGAAACAAGACCCATACCTCACACTGTGCACAAAAACTAACTCAAAATGGATCAAAGACCTAAAAATAAAATCTAAAATGATAAAGATCATGGAAGAAAAAATAGGGACAACACTAAGAGCCCTAATACATGGCATAAACAGCATACAAAACATTACTAACAATGCACAAACACCAGAACTGGGAGCTCCTAAAAATCAAATGCCTGTGCTCATCCAAAGACTTCACCAAAAGAATAAAAACATTATCTACAGACTGGGAAAAAGTTTTTAGCTATGACTTCTCTGATCAGCATCTGATCTCTAAAATGTACATGATACTGTAAAAACTCAACAACAAAAAGACAAATAACCCAATAAAAAATGGGCAAAGAAAAAAAATGGGCAGAGGATATGAACAGGCACTTCAGTAAAGAAGACATTCAGGTAGTTAATGGATACATGAGAACATATTCATGATCATTAGCCTTTAGAGAAATGTAAATCAAAACTACAGTGAGATTCCATCTCACTCTAACAAGGTTGGCATTAATCCAAAAACCACAAAATAATAAATGTTGGAGAGGTTGTGGGCAGACAGGAACACTCATACAATGCTGGTGGAAGAAGCAGCCAGCCACAGAGCCTACTCATACCTTCGGAACCAGAGAAGAACAGCGCTTTTGCCAAAAGCTAAGTACCTGTGTATATTTTACCGTGCCCCACCCCCGCCCCCAAGCCGGCTTCAGTGGCTGAATTCTCTGGGCCTGAGATAGGCTCTGTTGAGTGCCTAGAGTCATCTTTGTGGCCTTGGAGAAGGAAAAAATTTGCAATTGTGGGAAAAGATAATTTGCCAGCTCCACTAACTGGGGGAGCTCAGGACAGAAGTGGATCCTATCTAGGCATAAACAGTCCATGAACTTTGAGTACCTTTCCCCTTTGCATGGACCTGTGTGGGCCTATTTCAGGAGAATAGACCCTTGTTTAAACCCTTGTTGGCAGACTCCAGCCGTTTCAGCTGTGAGGCAGAGAGTTGGGTGTTTGATGTTTGACATTGCTTTGCCTATTAAGCAGGGTCCTCACCTACCCACATCAGGGGCCTAAGGACTGGTAGCTCCACTCAGGTCACCCAGCCACCCACGACAGATCCAAGGATGCCTGGTACCTCCCAGTCCTTACAACCAAAAACGCTGGGTGCCCGCGGTCCGTCTGCAGAACCCACCCACCTGTACTCTATAGGGATCAGGGACATGGTTTCCTCAGAGACACGTGGGGTATGATTCTCAGCCCCCTGCTTTGTTCAGAGTGTGACCCCCCCTGCTGCAACCAGATACCAGTACCTACACCAATCGCCCCTGCTCCTCTAAGACTGTAGGACAGAGCCTGTACCACACACTTGATGATCAGCTACCTAGACACCTGAGCTGAATTCATACGAGAAAAGTGAATTGACTCCTAGAATGATATACCTGATAATACCTCTAGCCATCTGGGGACAGGATGTCAGAGCTCCAAAGGCGAAAATAATCAAGCTAGCTCACTCAAGCAACCCATTTCAGTATATCAAAACAAAACAAAGCAAGAAGCTACGACATAGTAAGCAAACATAAAATAAACTAATACAATTACTTATAGATGGCTTGGAGACAATAGTCAATATCAAATCACATAAAGAAACAGACCATGATTGTTTCAACAAGCTCTCAAAACAAAGAATCAAGGGATCTTCTAGAAGAAAGTGCATTCCTGGGATTACCAGATGCAGAATACAAAAGATTAACATACAGAACCCTTCAAGACATCAGGACGGAGATCAGACAATACACGGAACAAGCCAAGGAGCACACCGATAAAACAGTTGAAGAAATAAAAAGGTTATTCAAGAACATAATGAACACTTGAGACTGTGTTGGCATCTCCTGTCTGGAGGGGGGATGGGAGGATAGAGAGAGTTGAAAGCTGGCAAAATTATCACGAAAGGAGAGACTGGAAGGGCTGACTCATTAGGGGGAGAGCAAGTGGGAGTACGGAGTAAGATGTATATAAACTTGTATGTGACAGACTGACTTGATTTGTAAACGTTCACTTGAAGCTCAATAAAAGTTAATAAAAAAAAGAACATAATGAAAAATTTAATAAGCTGCAAGAATCCATAAAGAGACAGCAATCAGAAACTCAGAAGATTAACAATAAAATTACAGAAGTAGACAACTCAGTAGAAAGTCAGAGGAGCAGAATTGAGCAAGTGGAAGGCAGAATTTCTGAACTTGAAGATGAATCACTTGGCACTAATATATTTAAAGAAAAATTAGATAAAAGAATTTAAAAAATGAAGAAATCTTAAGAATCATGTGGGAGACTACCAGGAGAAATCCCTACAAGTGATCGGAGTACCAGAACAGAGTGGGATAACAGAAAATGCAGAGAGAATTCTTGAAGATTTGTTTGCAGACAACTTCTATCATATTGTGAAAGGTGAGAAGATATCTGTCCCAGATGCTCATTGAACTCCATATAAGGTAGGTGTTAAAAAAAAGTCACAAAGACATAATCAAACTTGCCAAAACGAAAGATAAAGAGAGAATTTTAAGAGCAGCCGGAGATAAACGAAGTCACCTACAGAGGAGAGTCAATAAGAATAAACTCGGACTACTCCGCAGAAACCATGCAGGCAAGAAGGCAATGGGGTGACTTATTTAAAAAATTGAAGGAAGTTTAAACTGAGAAGAAAACATTCTTTTGTGGTTAGGAGAGGGGGGAGGGAGGGAGGGAGGGTGCGGGAGGAGTATTCTATAATTAGTAGATAAGAACTACTTTAGGTGAAGGGAAGGATAACACACAATACAGGAGAGGTCAGCACAACTGGACTAAACCAAAAGCAAAGAAGTTTCCTGGATAAACTGAATGCTTCAAAGGCCGGTGTATCAGGGGCAGGGGTTTGGGGACTATGGTTTCAGGGGACATCTAAGTCAATTGGCATAATAAAATCTATTAAGAAAACATTCTGCATCCCACTTTGAAGAGTGGCGTCTGGGGTCTTAAACACTAGCAAGCAGTCATCTAAGTTGCATCAATTGGTCCCAACCCACCTGGATCAAAGGAGAATGAAGAACACCAAGGAGACAAGGTAATTATGAGCCCAAGAGACAGAAGGGGCCACATGAACCAGAGACTGCATCATCCTGAGACCAGAAGAACTAGATGGTGCCCGGCTACAACTCATGACTGCCCTGACAGGGAGCACAACAGAGAACCCCTGAGGGAGCAGGAGAACAGTGGGATGCAGACCCCAAATTCTCATAAAAAGACCAGACTTAATGGTTTGACTGAGACTAGAAAGACCCCGGTTGCCATGGCCCACAGACCTTCTGTTGGCCCAGGACAGGAACCACCCATGAAGCCAACTCCTCAGACATGGATCGGACCGGACAGTGGGTTGGAGAGGGATGCTGGTGAGGAGTGAGCTTCTTGGATCCGGTGGACACTTGAGACTATGTTGCCGTCTCCTGCCTAGAGGGGAGATGAGAGGGTAGAGGGGGTTAGAAGCTGACAAAATGGACACAAAAAGAGAGAGTGGAGGGAGAGAGCGGGCTGTCTCATTAGGGGGAGAGTAATTGGGAGTATGTCCAAAAACACCAAACCCAGTGCCGTCGAGTCGATTCCTACTCATAGCGCCCGTGTAGGACAGAGTAGAACTGCCCCATACAGTTTCCAAGGAGCACCTGGCGGATTCAAACTGCCGACTCTTTGGTTAGCAGCCATAGCACTTAACCACTACGCCACCAGGGTTTCCTGGGAGTATGTAGCAAGGTGTATATAAGTTTTTGTGTGAGAGACTGATTTGATTTGTAAACTTTCACTTAAAGCACAATAAAAATTATTTTTAAAAAAATTGAAGGGAAAAAATTGCCAACCAAGTGTCTCTTAAATATGAAGGTGAAATTAAGACATTTCCAGATAAACAGAAGTTTAGGGAATTCGTAAAAACCAAACCAAAATTGCAAGAAATACTAAAGGGAGTTCTTTGGTTAGAAAATCAATAATATCAGGTATCAACCCAAGACTGGAACACTGGGCTGAGCAATCAGAGGTCAACCCAGACAGGGGAATCAAAAAACAAAGCATAATTTAGAAAAACGCTCAAAACAGGGTAACAGCGATGTTCTTATGTAAAAAAAAAGACAACATTAAGACAATAAAGAGAGACTAAGAAATGTAGATATAGATCTTCCATACAGAGAGGAAGATAAGGCGATACAAAGAAATAAAAGTTAGGCTTAAATTTAGAAAAATAGGGATAAATAATAAGGTAACCACAAAGGAGACAAACTATCCTACACATCAAAATAAGATACAAGAAAAAAATAGAGACTCAACAGAAACAAAATCAACAACAACGAATATGAGGAAAGGACAATATGTAATCTACTCAGCATATAAAAATTAAGTTGGAAAAAAAACTATTAACACAAAAAAAGACATCAAAATGATATCACTAAATTCACACCTATCCATGATCGTGATGAACGTAAATGGACTAAATGCACCAATAAAGAGACAGAGAGTGGTAGAATGGATTAAAAAACACTCTCCGTCTACATGCTGCCTACAAGAGACACACCTTAGACTTAGAGGCACAGACAAACTAAGACTCAAAGGATGGAAAAAAATATATCAAGCAAACAAAAATCAAAAAATAGCAGGAGTGACAATATTAATTTCTGACAAAATAGACTTTAAAGTTAAATCCATCATAAAGGAAAAGGAAGGACACTATATAATGATTAAAGGGACAATATACCAAGAAGATATAACCATATGAAATATTTATGCACCCAATGACAGGGCGGCAGGATACATAAAACAAACTCTATCAGCACTGAAAAGTGAGATAGACAGCTCCACAATAATAGTAGGAGACTTCAACACATAACTTCGGGTGAAGGACACGACATCCAGAAAGAAGCTCAATAAAGACACAGAAGATCTAAATGCCACAATCAACCAACTTGACCTCATAGACATATACAGAACACTCCACCCAACAGGAGCCAGGTATTCTTTCTTTTCTAGTGCACATGGAGCATTCTCTAGAATAGACCACATATTAGGTCATAAAGTAAGCCTTAGCAGAATCCAAAACATTGAAATATTACAAAGCATCTTCTCTGACCATAAGACCATAAAAGTGGAAATCAGTAACAGAAAAAGCAGGGAAAAGAAATCAAACACTTGGAAATTGGACAATACCCTGCTCAAAAAACACTGGGTTGTAGAAGACGTTAAGGATGGAATAAAGAAATTCATAGAATCCAGTGAGAATGAAAACACTTCCTATCAGAACCTTTGGGAAACAGCGAAAGCAGTGCTCAGAGGTCAATTTATATCAATAAATGCACACATCCAAAAAGAAGAAGGGGCCAAAATCAAAGAATTATCCCTATAACTTGAACAAATAGAAAGAGAGCAACAAAAGAAACCCACAGGCACCAGAAGAAAACAAAAATTAGAGCAGAACTAAATGAAATAGAAAACAGAAAAACAATTGAAAGAATTAACAAGACCAAAAGCTGGTTCTTTGAAAAAAATCAACAAAATTGATAAACCATTGTCCAAACTGACAAAAGAAAAACAGGGGAGGAAGCAAATAACCCGAATAAGAAATGAGATGGGTGATATTACAACAGACCCAACTGAAATTAAAAGAATCATATCAGATTACTATGAAAAATTGTACTCTAACAAATTTGCAAACCTAGAAGAAATGGATGAATTCCTAGAAACACACTACCTGGGTAAACTAACACAAACAGAGGTAGAACAACTAAATAGACCCATAACAAAAGAAAAGATTGAAAAGGTAATCAAAAAACTCCCAACAAAAAAAGCCCTGGCCCGGATGGCTTCACCTGCAGAGTTTTACCAAACTTTCAGAGAAGAGTTAACCCCACTACTACTAAAGGTATTTCAGAGCATAGAAAAGGACGGAATACTCCCAAACTCATTCTATGTAGCTAGCATACCCCTGATAACAAAACCAGGTAAAGACACCACAAAAAAAAGAAAATTACAGACCTATATTCCTTTTTTTTGTATCCCTCATGAACTTAGATGCAAAAATCCTCAACAAAATTCTAACCAATAGAATTCAACAACATATCAAAAAAATAATTCACCATGACCAAGTGGGATTCATACCAGGTATGCAGGGATGGTTCAACATTAGAAAAACAATGTAATCCATCACATAAATAAAACAAAAGACAAAAATCACATGATTTTATCAATTGATGCAGAAAAGCATTTGACAAAGTCCAACACCCATTCATGATAAAAGCTCTCAGCAAAATAGGAATAGAAGGAAAATTCCTCAACATAATAAAGGACATTTATACAAAGGCAATAGCCAACATCATCCTAAATGATTGTGCTGGAGGTCCTAGCCAGAGCAATTAGGCTAGGTAAAGAAATAAGAGCATCCAGATTGGCAAGGAAGAAGTAAAATTATCTCTGTTTGCAGATGATATGATCTTTTACAAAGAGGTAACAACTTGGGAAGGCCCATCAAGCCCCAGGCCTTCAGTCCAAGAAATCTTTATACTTCCTTGCCTTGCTTGAAGAATGAGGGAAGGGGAAGGAGAGGACAGGCAGAGGGTGGCAGCAACAAGGACCTACGCTCAGCAGGGCAGTGTAGGAACGTGTTTCTCTGTACTTCGGCACCCACAAACACCCTCACCTTCGCAGAGTCAGGCGCTTTCCTGGTGGCCATAGCCTGTGGATAATAGTGGTCTGCTGATGTATGGAAGGTGGAACTTAGCATCAGAGAGGCAGTCTGGGACTATGCATAAATAATATTTACAAGGATGGGTTGTACCAAGGTCAAATGTTTGAAAGTTGAGGCCTGCCGGTACAAGGCATTATGATCACAAAAGTTTATGAAACACTTAATTTCCTTGATCATGTAAATACTGTCTTGAGTCTGTTCCCTGCTGTTAACAGTCCCAGTTCTTTTGAAAAGAGGAATAGTCTCTGTTACATATTCCAAAAATGTGTTTTTTTTTTTTTTTTAATTTGGTCTCCAGGAGACAAAAATTGGTTACTATGGTTGTATATAAACCATAAAATCATGAATGCAAACAGATCCATCCTACGATTAGAATAGAAATAGGATTTGATGTCAAGTGCCATATATAGTTTTATGATGGTGATTTTACTGCTAGTGTTAACATTATCTTTTTACTGTGTCATTAGGTGCTGTCCAGTCAGTTCCAACTCATAGTGACCCTGTGTACAACAGAACGAAACACTGCTCGATCCTGTGCCATCCTGATGATCATTGTTATGCTTGAGCCCATTTTTCTAGCCACTGTGTCAGCCCATCTCATTGAAGGTCTTCCTTTTTTTTTTGATGACCCTCCACTTTACCAAGCATGATGTCCTTCTCCAGGAGCTGGTCCCTTCTGATAACATGTCCAAAGTATGTGAGACATACTCTCACCATCCTTGCATCTAAGGAGCATTCTGGTTTACTTCTTCTAAGACAGATTTTCTCGGTCTTTTGGCAGTCCATGGCATATTCCATATTCTTTGCCAGCACCACAACTCAGAGTCATTAGTTCCACTTCTGTCTTCCTTATTCATTGTCCAGCTTTCACATGTATATGAGGTGATTGAAAATAACATGGCTTGAGTCAAATGCACCTTAGTTCTCAAAGTGACATCTACGATTTTCAACACTTTAAAGAGGTCTTTTGCACCAGATTTGCCCAATGCAATGTGTCATTTGATTTTTTGACTCCTGCTTCCATGGGTGTTGATTGTGGATCCAAGTAAAATGAAATCCTTGACAACTTCAGTCTTTTTTCCATTTGAGATGATGTTGCTTATTGGCCCAGTGATGAAGATTTTTGTTCTCTCTATATTGAGGTGTAATCCATATTGCAGGTTGCAGTCTTTGATCCTCATCAGTAAGTGCTTCAAGTCCTCTTCACTTTCAGCAAGCAGGGTTATGTCATTTGCATATCGTAGGTTATTAATGAGTCTTCCTCCAATCCTGATGCCACTTTCTGCTTTATATAGTCCAGCTTTTGGATTATTTACTCAACATACAGATGGAATAAGTATGGTGAAAGGATACAACCCTGTCACACACCTTTTCTGACTTTAAACCATGCAGTATCCCCTTCTTCTGTTCTAACGAATACCTCTTGATCCATTTACAGGTTCCTCATGAGCACAGTTAAGTGTTCTGGAGTTCCCATTCTTCCCAATGTTATCCATAATTTGTTATGATCCACCCAGTCGAATGCCTTTCTATAGTCAGTAAAAAGGCAGGTAAACGTCTTTCTGGTATTCTCTACTTTCAGCCAGAATCCATCTGAGATCAGCAATGATATCCCTCCTTCCACGTCCTCATCTGAATCTGACTTGAATTTCTGGCAGTTCCCTGTCAATGTACTGCTGCAACTGCTTTTGAATGATCTTCAGCAAAATTTTACTTGTGTATGATATTAATGGTATTGTCCAATAATTTTCGCATTTGGCTCCATCTCCTTCCTTTGGAATAGGCATAAATATGAATCTCTTCCAGCCCGTTGGCCAGTGTCATGGACTGAATTGTGTCCCCAAAAATATGTGTATCAATTTGGGTATGCCATGATTCCCAATATTATGTAATTGTCCACCATTTTGTCATCGGACGTGATTTCCCTATGTGTTGTAAATCCTATCACTGTTACGTTAATGAGATGGATTATCAGCAGTTATGTTGGTGAGATCTACAACACTAGATTTGTATTAAGCCAATCTCTTTTGAGATATAAAAGAAGCGAGCAGAGAGACATGGGGACCTCATACCACCAAGAAAGCAGTATCAGGAGCAGAGCATGCCCTTTGGACCTGGAGTTCCTGTGCAGAGAGGCTCCTAGTGCAGGGGAATATTGATGACAAGGACCTTCCTCCAGAGCTGACAGAAAAAGCCTTCCCCAAAATCAGATAAAAGAATTCAAAAAAATGAAGAAACTCTAAGAATTCTGTGGGACTCTATCAAGAGGAATAACCTGTGAGTGATTGGAGTGCCAGAACAGGAGGGATAACAGAAAATACAGAAAGAATTGTTGAAGATATTTTGGCAAAAACTTCCCTGCTATCATGGGAGATGAGAAGATACTTATCCAAGATGCTCATCAAATGCCACACAAGGTAGATCCCCCCAAAAAGTCACCAAGACATATTATAATCAAACTTGCCAAAACCAAAGATAAAGAGAGAATTTTAAGAGCAGCTAGAAATAAACAAAAAGTCATCTACAAAGAACCGTCGATAAAACTAAGCTCGGACTACTCAGCAGAAACCATGCAGGCGAGAAGGCAATGGGATGACATATATAAAGCCTTGGAAAAAATTGCTAGGCAAGAATTATATATCCAGCAAAACTGTCTCTCAAATTTGATAGTGAAATTAGGGCATTTCCAGATAAACAGAAGTTTAGGGAATTAGCAAAAACCAAACCAAAATTATAATAAATACTAAAAGGAGTTGTCTGGTTAGAAAATCAATAACACTAAATAACAACCCAAGGCTAGAACACAGGACAGAGCAACCAGATATCAACCCAGATGAGGAAGTCACAAAAATAAATCAAGCTACAACACTGAAAATAGAGGAACAGAGATGTCAGTATGTAAAAGATGACAGCATTAAAACAAAAAAGAGAGACTAAAAAATGTGGTCATAGATCTTTCATATGGAGAGGAAGTCAAGGTGATATAAAGAAATAAAAGATTGGTTTAAACTTGGAAAAATCGGAGTAAATATTAAGGTGACCACAAAGGAAACTACAAATCCTACACATCAAAATAAAAAACAAGAAAACATAAAGACTGAGCAAATATGAAACCAACAACAATGAAAAAGATGAAAAGAAAATACATAAAGAGAAACAACTCAGCACAGAAAATTAAGTGAAACAAACTCAATAACACACAAAAAAAGACATCAAAATGACACCACTAAACTCATAAAAAAAAAAAAAACTATCAATAATTACGCTGAATATAACTGGACTGAATGCACCAATAAAGAAAGTGGCAGAATGGATTTAAAAAAAAAAAAGATTTCATCTATTTGCTGGCTACAAGAGACACACTTTAGATTTAAAGACACAAACTAAAACTCAAAGTATGGAAAAAAATATATCCAGCAATCAATCAAAAAAGAGCAGGAGTGGAAAGATTAATTTCTGACAAAATAGACTTTAAGGTAAAATCTACCACAAAGAATAAGGAAGGATACTATATAATGATTAAAGGGTAAATACAACAGGAGGACATAACCATAATAAATACTTACGCACCCAAAACAGGGCTCCAAAATACATAAAATCTTAACAGCATTGAAAAGAAAGATACACAGCTCCACAATAATAGTAGGAGACTTCAACACACCACTTTCGGTGAAGGACAGAACATCCAGAAAGAAGCTCGTTAAAGTCACAGAAATACTGACTGACACAATCAACCAACTTGACCTTGTAGATATATACAGAAGACTCCACCCAAAAGCAGCCAAGTATACTTTCTTTTCCAATGCACATGGAGCATTCTCCAGAATAGACCACGTATTAGGCCATAAAGCAAGCCTTAACAGAATCCAAAGCATCGAAGCATCTTTTCTGACCATAAAGCCATAGTAGTAAAACTCAGTAACAGAAGAAGGGAAAAAAAAAAATCAAACACATGGAAACTGAACAACACCTTCCCCCAAAACTACCGGATTATAGAAGAAATTAAGGATGGAATAATGAAATTCACAGAATCAGATGATAATGAAAACACATCCTACCAGAACCTTTGGGACACAGCAAAAGCAGTGCTTACAGGTCAATTTATAGCAATAAATGCACACATCCAAAAAGAAGAAAGGACCAAAATCAAAACATTAACCTTACAACTTGAGCAAATAGAAGCAGCAAAAGAATCCTTTGGGCACTGGAAGAAAGCAAATAATAGAAATTGGAGCAGAATTAAATGAAATACAGAATAGAAAAACAATTGAAAGAGTTAAGACCAAAAGCTGGTTCTTTGAAAAATCACCAAAATCAATATACCATTGGCCAGACTGACAAAAAAACAGGAGAGGAAGCAAATAACCCAAGCAAGAAATGAGATGGGCGATATCACAACAGACCCAACTAAATTTAAAAGCATCATAACAGGATGCTATGAAAAATTGTACTCTAACAAATTTGAAAACCTAGAGAAAAAGGACAAATTTTTAGAAGCACACTACCTACCTGAACTAACATAAACAGAGGTAGAACAACTAAATAAATCTATAACAAAAGCAGAGATTGAAAAGGTAATTAAGAAATTCCCAACAAAAAAAAGCCCTGGCCCCTGTGGCTTCTCATTCAGAGAAGAGTTGACGCCACTACTACTAAAGGTATTTCAGAGCATAAAAAAGGAAGGAATACTCCCAAACTCATTCTATGAAGCCAGCATAACCATGATGCCAAAATCAGGTAAAGACACCACAAAAAAAGAAAATTATAGACCAACATCCCTCATGAATATAGACACAAAAATCTTCAGCAAAATTCTAGCCAATAGAATTCAACAACATATCAAAAAAATAATTCACCATGACCAAGTGGAATTCATACCAGGGATGCAGGAATGGTTCAACATTAGGAAAACAATCAATGTAATCCACATAAATAAAACCAAAGACAAAAACCACATGATCTTATCATTGATGCAGAAAAGGCATTTGACAAAGTCCAACACCCATTCATGATAAAAACTCTCAGCAAAATAGGAATAGAAGGGAAATTCCTCAACAGAATAAAGGGCGTTTATACAAAGCCAACAGCTAGCATCATCCTAAATGGAGAGAGTCTGAAAGCATTCCCCTTGAGAACGGGAACCAGACAAGAATGCTCTGTATTACCACTCTTATTCACCATTGTTCTGAAGGTCCTAACCAGAGCAATTAGGCTAGAAAAAGAAATAAAGGAAATCCAGACTGGTAAAGGAGAAGTAAAAATATCTCTATTTGCAGATAATATGATCTTATATACAGAAAATCCTAAAGAATCCACAAGAAAACTACTGGAACTAATAGAAGAGTTCAACAGAGTATCAGGATACAAGGTAAACATACGAAAATCAGTTGAATTCCTCTGCACCAACAAAGAGAACATCGAAGAAGAAATCACCAAATCAATACCATTTACAATAGCCCCCAAGAAGACAAAATACAATAACCCCCAAGAAGACAAAATACAATAACCCCCGAGAAAACAAAATACAATAACCCCCAAGAAGACAAAATACTTAGGAATAAATCTAACCAGAGACGTAAAAGACCTATACAAAGAAAACTACAAGACACTACTGCAAGAAACCAAAAGAGACTTACATAAGTGGAAAAACATACCTTGTTCATGGATAGGAAGACTCAACATTGTAAAAATGTCTGTTCTTCCCAAAACGATCTGTAGATAACAATGCAATCCCAATCCAAATTCCAGTGGCATTTTTTAATGAGATGGAGAAACAAATCACCAATTTCATATGGAAAGGGAAGATAAGTAAAGCATTACTGAAGAAAACAAAGTGGGAGGCATGGTACTGGTAGAACAACACATACACAGACCAGTGGAACGGAATTGAGAACCCAGGTGTAAATTCATCCACCTATGATGAGCAGCTGATATTTGACAAAAGCCTGAAGTCTATTAATTGGGGAAAAGACAGTCTGTTTATCTGGCATAACTGGATATCCATCTGCAGAAAAATGAAACATGACCCATACCTCCCGCCATGCACAAAAACTAAAAATGGATCAAAGACCTAAATAGAAAATCTAACGATCATGGAAGAAAAAATAGAAACAACTCTAGGAGCCCTAATACATGGTGTAAGCAAAATACAAAACATTACTAACAATGCACAAACACCAGAAAAGAAACTAGGTAACTAGGAGTGCCTAAAAATCAAACACTTATGCTCATGGAAAGACTTCACCAAAAGAGTAAAAACAACCTATGGGTTGGGAAGAAAATTTTGGCTATGACAAACTCAATCAGGGTCTAATCTTTAAAATTTACAAGATACTGCAAAACCTCAATAACAAAAAGACAAATAACCCAATTAAAAAATGGAGAAAGGATATGAACAGGCAGTTCACCAAGGAAGACATTCAGGTAGCTAATGATACATGAGGAAATGCTCATTTGTGATCATTAGCCATTAGAGAAATGTAAATCAAAACTACAGTGAGATACCATCTCACCCCAGCAAGGCTAGCATTAATCCAAAAAACATAATAAATGTTGGAGAAGTTGTGGAGAAACTGGAACACTTATACACTGCTGGTGGGAATGTTAAATGGTACAACCGCTTTGGAAATTGACTTGGCTCTTCCTTAAAAAGCTAGAAATAGAGCTACCATGCGATCCAGCAATCCCACTCCTTGGAATATATCCTAGAGAAATAAGAGCCCTCACACGAATAGGTATATGCACATCCATGTTCACTGCAGCACTGTTCACAGTAGCAAAAAGATGGAAACAACCTAGGTGCTTATGAATGGATGAATGGATAAAGGAATTATGATGTATTCACACGATGGAACACTACGCAACAATAAAGAACAATGAGGAATCTGTGAAACATATAACATGGATGAATCTGGAAGGCATTATGCTGAGTGTAATTAGTCAGTTGCAAAAGGACAAATATTGTATGAGACCACTATTACAAGAACTCAAGAGAAGGTTTAAACACAGAAGAAAATATTCTTTGATGGTTAAGAGGGTGGGGAGGGAGGAAGAGGGGTAGCTACTGACTAGAGAGTAGACAAGAATTATCTTAGGTGAAGGGAAGGACAATATAATACAGGGAAAGTCAGCACAACTGGACTAAACCAAAAGCTAAGAAGCTTCCTGAATACAACCAAACACTTAAAGGGACAGAGTAGCAGGGGCAGGGGTCTGGGGACCATGGTTTCAGGGTACACCTAGGTCAATTGGCATAATAAAGTTTATCAAGAAAATGTTCTGCATCCCACTTTGGTGAGTGGCACCTGGGGTCTTAAAAGCTTGCAAGCAGCCATCTAAAATGGATCAATTGGTCCCAACCCACCTGGAGCAGAGGAGAATGAAGGACACAAAAGACACAAGGAAAATATGAGCCAAAGAGATAGCCACACAAACCAGAGACTCCATCAGCTTGAGACCAGAAGAACTAGATTGGCCTGGCTACCACCAATGACCACCCTGTCAGGGAATACAACCGAGAGTCCCTGAAGGAGCAGGAGAAAAGAAGGGTACAGAATTCAAATTCTAGTAAAAAGACCTCACTTAATGGTCTGACAGAGACTGGAAGGACCCCAGAAGATAGGGCCACTGGACTCTATTAGCCCCAAACCAAAAGTATTCCCGAAGCCAACCTTTCAGACAAAGATTAGACTGGACAGTAAGACCTAAGGAAACCCGGGAGGCATAGTGATTAAGAGCTACAGCTGCTAACCAAAAGGTCTGCAGTTTGAATCCACCAGGCACTCCTTGGAAACCGAGTGGGCCAGTTCTGCTCTGTCCTGTAGGGTCACTATGAGTCAGAATCGACAGTAATGGCCTTAGTTTTTGGTTTTATAAGACATAAAATGACACCTGTGACGAGTGTGTTTCTTAGCTCAAGTGGATACGTGAGACTGAATGGGCAGCTCCTCCTGTCTAGAGGTGAGATGAGGGGGCAGAAGCTTGTTGAATGGACATGGGGAATACAGGGTGAAAAGGAGGAATGCTGTCACATTATAGGGAGAGCAACTGGGGTCACATAACAATGTGTATAAATTTTTGTATGAGAAACTAGAACAATAAACTTTCACTTAAAGCACAATTAAAAAAAAAAAAAAGCCTTCTCCTGGAGCTGACGCTCTGAATTTGGACTTCTAGCCTACTAGACTGTGAGAGAATAAAATTCTGTTTGGTAAAGCCATTCACTTGTGGTATTTCTGTTACAGCAGCACCAGTTAGCTGTCTTCTAAATTTCTTGGCATAGACAAGTGAGCACTTCCAGCACTGCATCCGTGTTGAAACATCTCAGTTGGTAGTCTCTCAATTCTTGGTCCCTTGTTTTTGCCAGTGCTGAAGTACATCTTGGACTTCTTCCTTCAGTACCATCGGTTCTTGATCATATGCTGCTTCCTAAAATGATTGAATGTCGACCAGTTCTTTTTGGTACAGTGACTCTATATTCTTTGCATCTTCTTTTGATGCTTCCTGCGTCATTCGGTACTGTGTCCATAGAATATTCAATTTTGCATCTTGAGGCTTTAAGTTTTTCTTCAGTTCTTTCAGCTTGAGAAATGATGAGCAAGTTCTTCCTTTTTCGTTTTCTAACTCCAGGTGTTTGCACATTTCGTAATTCTTTGTCTTCTTGAGCTGCCCTTTGAAATCTTCTGTTCAGCTCTTTTACTTCATCATTTCTTCTGTTCACTCTAGTGACTTGACATTCAACAGCAAGTTTCAGAGTCTCTTCTGACATCCATTTTGGTCTTTTCTTTCTTTCCTGTCTTTGTAATGACCTCTTGTTTCTTCATGTACGATATCCTTGGTGTCATTCCACAACTCATCTGGTCTTCAGTCATTTGTGTTCGATGCATCATATCTGTTCATGAGATGTTATCTAAATTCAGGTGGGATATACTCAAGGTCATACTTTGGCTCTCATGGACTTGTTCTAATTTTTTTAGAACTTGCATATGGGCAATTGTTCATCTGTTGCGCATTCAGCCCCTGGCCTTGTTCTGACTGATGATATTGAGCTTTCCCCCCACAAGTCTGTCATTACTGTGGGGGCTTGTGTGTTGCTGCGATGCTGGAAAGCTGTGCCACTGGTATTCAAATACCAGCAGGGTCACCCACGGTGGACAGATTTCAGCTGAGCTTCTGGACTAAGACAAACTAGGAAGAAAGACCTGACAATCTACTTCTGAAAAAAAATCAGTGAAAATCTTATGGATAGCAGCAGAACACAGTGCCAGAAGATGAGCCCCTCAGGTTGGAAGGCACTCAAAAGATCACTGGGGAAGAGCTGCCTCCTCAAAGTAGAGTTGACCTTAATGATGTAGATGGAGTCAAGCTTTCAGGACCTTTGTTTGCTGATGCAAGAAACAGCTGCCAACATCCATTAATAATCAGAACATGGAATGTATGAACTATGAATCTAGGAAAATTGGAAATTGTGGAAAATATGATAGAATGGATAAACATTAATATCCTAGGCATTAGGGAGCTGAAATGGACTGGTATTGGCCGTTTTGAACTAGGCAATCATATGGCCTACTATGCTGGGAAGGACAAATTGAAAAGTAATGGTGTTGCATTCATCATCAAAAAGAACATTTCAAGATCTATTCTGAAGTACAAGGATGTCAGTGATAGGATACTATCCATGCGCCTGCAAGGAAGACCATTTAATATAACTGTTATTCAAATTATTTTGTTGTAATTGATACTAATTTCTTTCCATTAATTAAAAATATAGTGGAAAGATAGTTTTTCAAAATACAGTGTATTACTCTACAAATGAAGGCTTGGAGGCAAATGATTTAAACTGGTGTGTGTACTCTGTAACATAGAACTATGTATACTACCAACTTCTTTGGGGAGCACAAAACAAGATTAAGATCTGAGGAAGTTCCTAACATATGTAAAGTAATAGCCATGCAATAAAAAATTAGCTACCTCGTAAGTTTTTATAGATACGTAAGGCTCAGCATAACAGGATTATTTTAGATTTAACCAGTATACAGAAGAAAGGCAGGATCATTTAGAACAGTGGTTCTTTTAACTGTTCCACACAAATCTGTCATACTGTTTGGCCCTGGAATTCCTTGGGAAAAAAAAAGTGTAATTACAATTGACTTTTAGTCATGTTCATTCTGCACATTTCAACACAAGGTAAGAGATTAGAAATTAGGAATTTAGAAAACAATACATGACCTACATTGGCCACCACCTCCTATAACTTCTTTGACGTACGTTACCAAGTTGGCACCTCCCTACATAGTATTACTAAACTCTGTAGTTGTCTTTGCTGTACAACCGAGCTCGCTGTTCCATGTTGCTTTGTCAACAGACTTTCATTACATAATATATATCTTCTCAACTCTTACAAGTTCGTTATAGGCAGAAGCATTATTGTCCTTCATATTTTGTAGTATCTTACCCAGTATGCGCCCTGTATTTAATGATTAATTATTTTTGCAAAATTTTTTTAAGCTTTACTCACTTTTTTATCAAATTTTTTTCTATCAGAAACTCTTTAAAGTGTTCACATTGGATTTTTCTGTTGAGACTAGATTTTTGGAATCTGCTAGCAAACTGCTGACATCCCAGGAAACACTCTCTTCTGTAAAATTTCTTTCATAAGCTCCTACAAGCCAGCCATTTTATTGGGCTTGAAAGTGTTGACTAAAAGGAACCATACACTTTAACCCTCAAGTATTCAGGAATGTTGTTATTAATTTTTTTTCAACATGTGTTAACTTTGTCTTCCCCACAAGATTATCAAATACTCAGGGGAGTGATTGCAGTGTGTGTGTGTGTGTGTGTTTTGTTCTGTTTTATTTTTGGATCTTGACACCTTTCCAGATAACTTTCCTCATCAAGAATTTATCGTTATTTAACAACAAAATGACAACCCAATCATAAAACGGGCAAAGAACTTGAATAGCCATTTCACCGAAGAGGACATTCAGATGGCCACCAAACACCTGAAAAGATTTTCAGCATCACTAGCCATCAGAGAGACGTAAATCAAAACCACAGCGAGATACCGTATCACTGCCACTAGGGTGGCTAAGATTTAAAAAAAAAAAAAAAAAAGGAAATGTTCACGAGGATATGAGGAAATTGGAACCCTTATCCATTGCTGGTGGAAATGCAGAATGGTACAGCTGTTGTAGAAAACAGTGTGGTGGTGCTTTAAAAACCTAAAAATAGAACTACCATATGACCCAGCAATTCCACTTCTAGTTATGTGCTCAGAAGACCTGAAAGCAGAGATCCAAACAGATTTGTACACCAATGTTCACTGCAGCACTATTCACAATAGCTGAAAGGTAAAAACAACCTAAATGCCCAATAACAGATAAATGGATAAACGAAATGTGGTACAGACATACAATGGAATACTACTTGGTAAGAGAACTGAAGTCTTGATACATGCTACAATATGGGTGGAGCTTGAAGACATCATGGTGAGTGAAATAAGCATGAAGGGACAAATACGGTATGGCCTTGCTTAATATAAAAAGAACAAGAACAGACAAATATATAGACATCAAAGTTTATTAGTGATTACTAGGGGCAGGAGAGAGGGGGAAAGAAGGGGAGTTATTGCTGTGGAGTACTTAATTTCCGTTTCCAGTGATGGAGAAATCTTGTTGATTTAGAGTAGGGGTGCACAGTCAATTAATGTAATTGCTGTCAATAAGTTGTACACCTGTAAAAAGTTGGACTGGCAGAGGTGTGATAAATTTATGACAAAAAAATGCTGAAGCTGCTTATGTACAACCAAACACCTTGTGGGATTTTGTTCCTTAGTTTGGAGGAAGCAAAGGGTTATGGTTTCACAGGACATCCCAATTAATTGTCCTAATAATGTGTTCAGTGCTTCAGTTCTACCTCCTAGTTTGTTGCATAGAGCCTGGGATTTACAGCACCCATTTAAAGCACAATAATTTGTCTCTGTTCACCTGAAGCAACAGAGGAAGAAAGAGAGTCAGGAATAGAAGGAGAAAATGGAATGTGTGGCTAATTACCTCCAGGAACAACTGCTTCCTTTGCTATGAGACCAGAAGAACTGTATGATGCCCAGCTACCACTACTGAACATTTCGATCAATTATGCTTCACAAAAATTCTAATCAAAAGGGGGAAAATCCAGAACAGAATTACAAATTCTCATGGAATCTAAATTTTTTGGAGCCACGGAGGTTGGATGAACCCTTGAAACTATTACCCTAAAATAATCTTTAAATCTTAAACCAAAAATATCCCATGAAGCCCACTTTAAACCAAACAGTAGTTTAGCTTAACTAGTAAAGAATGTCTGCCTTGAGCATTATGCTCTTTTAAGATCTAAGTATATGGGGTCAAATTGACAACAGCAACTCCAAAGATTAGATAGGAACTTTAGGATGCAGAGAGTTTATGTTAACGAGGGAGGAACAACTCTGAAAAGGAGAATGAGAATGGTTGTACACGGGCAGATTAACCAGTAAGCAAGGTACACACGGGCTTATAGTAAGCAAGTTATGCATGGGCTTAATTGTGTTTACTTACTCATCTGTAGTGCATCATTTTACATGGGTTTCACCTTCACCACATCTCTGATGTGCTGAAAACAGATGAAATTGTGCAGTACAGTTTAGCAAGTAAGTACAAGTAAGCCTGTGAGTACCTTGCTTATTGGGTAATCCGTCCATGGTTGTACAACTCAAAAACGTAATCAATGTCACTGAATTGTACATGTAGAAGTTGTTGACTTGGTGTATGTTCTGTACATATTCTCAACAACAAAAATAAAACTATATTTTTTAAAAAGAATTTATTATTATGTCTTCCCTCTCACACTTGTCTCTCCCAGAAAAGAATTAAAGTGCTCAAGAATGTTCCAGTTTTGTAGATGAATAAATCAATGATTCCGGAGGTGAAGGTGTTTATCTAAGGTCACATGGCTAAGGAGTATTAGACCCAGGATTTGAACCAGATTATCTGATTCCAAAACCAACACTCTTTATCCACTGTACTAGAAACATGGGTTCTAGTTCTCACCCTGAAATGAAGGTTCTTTGTGAGGTGACTTTCATGAGAAAAATAAAGAGGAGTGGATGTAGCAACCTTTGCTTAAAGCCCACTACTTACCAGGTATTTTCACAGCCATCATCTCATTTGACTTTACAAGATCCCAGTGAGGTAAGGTCTTTTTTTTTAATAATTTTTTTAAATTGTACTTTAAATAAAGGTTTACAAAGCAAATTAGTTTATCATTAAATAATTAATATCCATATTGTTTTGTGACATTGGTTTCCTACTCCACAACATGTCAAGACTCTCCCCTTCTCTACTTTGGGCTCCCTATACCAGCTTCCCTGCTGCCTCCTACCTTCTTGCTCCTGGTGTGCCCATTTAGTCTCATTTTGTGTTATGGGCCTGTCTAATCTTTGGCTGAAGAGTGAACCTTGATGAGGTAGGTTTGATTGTCCCCATGTTAAAAGTGAGGTAACTGAGACACGCAGAATCTTATCCAATATCTGGAACTTAACTCGTCAAAACAGAAGTCTTATAGTTTTCCCCACCTGTAAACCACAGTCAGCCTTCTTGCTCATGCCAAAAACGTAAGAATGATTCTTCTGTTTGTAGACTTTAAAAAACATAACCAAAATTAGGAACTCAGTAGATAGATTTACAAGCAGACTCAACACATCTGAAGAGAAATATGATGAACAGGAAGATAAAATATGAAAATAAAATACCCATACATGGAGAGACAGAAGGATGGAAACCACAGAATAGATGAGAAGGCCTAATGTACATACAGTAAAACCAAAAACCAAACCCACTGCCTTCGAGTCAATTCCGACTCATAGCGACTCTATAGGACAGAGTAGAACTGCCCCGTAGAGTTTCCGAGGAGCGCCTGGTGGATTCAAACTGCCGACCTCTTGGTTAACAGCTGTAGCACTTAACCACTATGCCACCAGGGTTTCCGTACATAGAATATATCAACAATAACCCTGTAACCACCAAACCTGTTACGTTGATTCTGACTCGTAGCTATCCTGGAGGACAGGGTAGAAGTGCCCCATAGGATTTCCAGGGAGCAGCTGGTGGATTTGAACTGCTGACCTTTTGGTTAGCAGCTGAGCTCTTAACCACTGTGCCACCAGGACTCCATGTCAACAGTATATTCCAGTGTATCAATAAATATAGATTAAATGCTCCAATTAAAAAACTGAGATGGTCACTTTTTTTTTTTTAAGATCAACTATACACTACTTACAAGGACAAACCTAAAATAAAATACAGTGATTTTCAACTAGAGGTGATTTTGTCCCAAAGGGGACATTTGGCAGAGTCTGGGGACATTTTTAATTGTCATAACTAGTTAAAAAAAAAAAAATTTTTTTTTTTTTTTTTTTTTTTTAACTAGAGTGGTATTACTGGCAACGGTGGGTAGAGGCCAGGGATGCTGCTAAACATTCTAGAATGCATAGAAGAGCCCTTCACAGCAAAGAATTATCCAGTTCAATATGTAAATAGTGTTGAGGTTGAGAACTTCTCAACACGCTTCTTTCAGTAACAGAACAAGCAGACAAGACTTAGGAATATATAAAAGTTGAACAATATAATGAACAAATCTGATCTAATTAACATATATACAATACTGTATCCAACAGCTGCAGAATATATATTAGGGACATATGGACCATTTAAGAAGCCTTGGTGACACAGTGGTTAAGCACTAGGCTGCTAACCAAAAGGTTGGCGATTCTAACTCGCCAGCAGCTCTGAGGGAGAAAAAACCTGGCAATCTGCTCCCGTGAAAAGTACAGCCAGGGAAACCCTATGGGACTATTCTACACTGTCATATGGTCACTATGAGTTGGAAATGGCTCAACAGCATACCACAACAACAATGGACCATTTACAGAAATTGATTCAGGTACTTTGACTATAGTGCATTTTTAGCTTAAAATCAATAACAATCACTAGAAAATGCTCATAAGTTTGGTAATTAAGCAACATAATTCTAATTAACCTAGGTATTAAAGAAGAAATTACAATGATGTTATGGATTAAATTGTATTCCCCAAAATATGAGTTGGAATCCTAACCTCTCTACCTGAGGAGGAGCCCAGGTGGCACAGTGCTTAAGAGTTCCACTGCCAACCAAAAGGTCAGCATTTCAAATCTACCATCTACTCTTTGGAAACCCTACAGGGGAATTCCACTCTGTCCTATAGGATAGCTATAAGTCAGAAGCCACTGGACAGCAACAGGGTTTTTATACCTGAGGATGTAATCCCATTTGGCAATAGGGTTTTCTTTGTTATGTTAATGGCGCCATATTAGTCTAGGGTGTGTCTTAAACCTAATCATTAATGAGTTATTAAAGAACAGATTAGACACAGAAATAAGTAGATACAGGGGAAGACAGACACTATCTGAAGATAACAGAGGCAGATGACTCTCCCCCCCCGCCCAGGTGCCATCGGGTTGATTCTGACTCATAGCGATGCTATAGGACAGATCTTCAAGCCTAAAAATACCAAGAATTGCCAGCTACTAGAAGCTACGTGTCTGTCAGTTTGTCCTACTGTGGAGTCTTGCGTGTTCCTGTGACACTGGAAGCTATGCCGTCTATATTCAGATACCAGCAGGGTCACCCATGGCAGACAGACTTCAGCTGAGCTTCCAGGCTAAGACTAAGGAAAAGGACCCAGCAGTCTACTGAAAAGAATTGGCCAGTGAAAACCTTATGAATAGGACTGGAACGTTGTCTGATATAGTGCGGAAGATGACCTCCCCCTCACCCCCCCGTTGGAAGGCACTCAAAAGACAACTGGGGAAGAGCTGCCTCCTCAAAGTAGAGTTGCCCTTAATGATCTGGGTGGAGTCAAGCTTTCAGAACCTTCATTTGCTGATGTGGCATGACTGAAAATGAGAAAATCAGCTGCAAACATCCATTAATAATCAGAACGTGAAATGTATGAAAAATCTAGGAAAATAGGAAATGGTCAAAAATGAAATGGAATGCATGAAGATCAACATCCTAGGCATTAGTGAGCTGAAATGGACTGGTATTGGCCATTTTGAATCGGATAATCATATGGTCTACTATGCTGGGAATGACAACTTGAAGAGGAATGGTGTTGCATTCATTGTCAAAAAGAACATTTCAAGACCTATCCTGAAGTACAATACTGTCAGTGATAGGATAATATCCATACGCTTACAAGGAAGACCAGTTAATATGACTATTATTCAAATTTACACACCAACCACTAAGGCCAAAGATGAAGAAACAAGATTTTTACCAGCTTCTACAGTCTGAAATTGATCGAAATTGATTGAACATGCAATACATTGAACAAGGATACATTGATAATTACTGGAATGCAAAAGTTGGAAACAAAGAAGGATCGGTAGTTGGAAAATATGGCCTTGGTGTTAGAAATGCAGGAGATCGCATGACAGAATTTTGCAAAACCAAAGACTTCTTCATTGCAAATACATTTTTTCATCAACATAAACAGCGACTACATACCTGGACCTCACCAGATGGAATACACAGGAATCAAATTGACTATGTTTGTGGAAAGAAATGATGGAAAAGTTCAATATCATCAGTCAGAACAAGGCCAGGGGCCAAGTGTGGAACAGACCATCAATTGCTCATATGCAAGTTCAAGTTGAAACTGAAGAAAATTAGAACAAATCCACAAGAGCCAAGGTACAACCTTGAATTTAGAGACCATCCCAAGAATAGATTTGATGCATTAGACACTAATGACCGAAGACCAGACAAATTGTGGAAGGACATCATACTTGAAGAAAGCAAGAGGTCATTCAAAAGATGAGAGAAAGAAAAGACCAAAACGGATGTCAGAAGAGACTCTGAAACTTGCTCTTGAATGTCGAGCAGCTAAAGCAAAAGGAAGAAATGGTGAAGTAAAAGAGCTGAACAGAAGATTTCAAAGAGTAGCTCAAGAAGACAAAGTATTATAATGACGTGCAAAGAGCTGGAGTTAGAAAATCAAAAGCGAAGAACACACTCAGCATTTTTCAATCTGAAAGAACTGGAGAAAAAAATCAAGCCTAGAGTTGCAACAGTGAAGGATTCTATGGGGAAAATATTAAACAACACAGGAATCATTAAAAGAAGATGGAAGGAATACACAGAGTGATTATACCAAAAAGAACTGGTTGATGTTCAACCATTTCAAGAGGTAGCATATGACCAGGAATCAATGGTACTGAAGGAAGAAGTCCAAGCTGTACTGAAGGCATTGGCAAAAAACAAGGCTTCAGGAATTTACGAAATATTAATTGAGATATTTCAACAAATGGATATGGCGCTGGAAGTGCTCACTTGCCTATGCCAAGAAATTTGGAAGACAGCTACCTGGCCAACTGACTGGAAGAGATCCATATTTATGCTTATTCCCAAGAAAGGTGATCCAACAGAATGCGAAAAATATCGAACAATATCATTAATATCACATGCAAGCAAAATGTTGCTGAAGATCATTCAAAAGCAGCTGCAGGAATATATCGACAGGTAACTGCCAAAAATTCAAGCCAGATTTAGAAGAGGACGTGGAACCAGGGATATCATTGCTGATGTCAGATGGATCCTGGCTGAAATCGGAGAATACCAGAAGCACGTTTACCTGTGTTTTATTGACTATGTGAGGGCATTCAACTGCGTGGATCATAACAACTTATGGATAACATTGCGAAGAATGGAAATTCCACAGCGCTTAATTGTGCTCATAAGGAACTTGTACATAGATCAAGAGGCAGTTGCCCAGACAGAAAAGGGGGATACTGATTGGTTTAAAGTCAGGAAAGGTGTGTGTCAGGGTTGTATCCTTTCACCATACCTATTCAATCTGTATGCTGAGCAAATAATTCAAGAAGCTGGACTATATGAAGAAGAACAGGGCATTAGGATTGGAGGAAGACTCATTAACAACCTGTGTTACACAGATAACCTTGCTTGCTACAAGTGAAGCAGCTTGAAGTACTTACTGATGAAGATCAAAGACTACAGCCTTCAGTATAGATTATACCTCAACATAAAGAAAACAAAAATCCTCACCACTTGACCAATAAGCAACATCATGATAATTGGAGAAAAGATTGAAATTGTCAAGGATTTCATTTTACTTAGATCCACAATCAACACCCATGGAAGCAGCAGTCAAGAAATCAAAAGACACATTGCATTGGGCAAGTCTGCTGCAAAAGACCTCTTTAAAAGTGTTGAAAAGCAAAGATGTCACCTTAAAGATTAAGGTATGCCTGACCCCAGCCATGGTATTTTCAGTCACCTCATATACATGTAAAAGCTGGACAATGCATAATGAAGGCCAAAGAAGAAATGACGCCTTTGAATTGTGTTGGCAAAGAATACCATGGACTGCCAAAAGAACAAACAAATCTGTCTTAGAAGAAGTCCAACCAGAATGCTCCTTAGGAGCAAGGATGGTGAGACTGGGTCTTACATACTTTGGACATGTTGTCAGGAGGAGTCAGTCCCTGGAGAAGGGCATCATGCTTGGTAAAGTACACAGTTAGCAAAAGAGAGGAAGACACTCAATGAAATGGATTGACATAGAGGCTACAACAGTGGGCTCAAGCATAACAACAATTGTGAGCATGGCACAGGACTGGGCAGTATTTCGCTCTGTGGTACATAGGTTGCTGTGAGTCAGAACCGACTCAACGGCACCTAACAAGAACAGAAGCCCTGGTGGTGTAGTAGTTAAGAGTGCAGCTGCTACCAAAAAAGGTTGGCAGTTCGGATCTACCAGCCACTCCTCGGAAACCCTATGGGGGCAGTTCTACTCTGTCGTAGAGGGTCGCTATGAGTCCAGGGCAACAGGTTTGGTTTTTTTTTTTTAGAAGATGAAATAGACAAGGAAGGAGCTCTCCCTAGAGCCACACTCTGAATTTGGATTCTAGCCTCCTGAACTGTAAGAAAATAGATTTCTATTGTTTAAAGCCACCCACTTGTGATATTTCTGTTACAGCAGCACTAGATAACTAAAACAAATGAGAATTAGAAAAAATTTAAATTGAATGATGATGATGTTACAGCATATCAAATCTTGTGGGATGCAAACCATGCCTAGAAGTAAATTAATAATAGCCTTAAAAGGCATATGTTAGGAGAAGAGTAAGACTGAAACTCAGTGAGCTAAGTATCCATCTCCCTCACCAGCACAAAAAAAATAAAAAGCAACTTAATCCCAAAGAAAGCAGAAAAAAACTTTATCCATCTCCCTCACCAGCACAAAAAAAAGAAAAAGCAACTTAATCCCAAAGAAAGCAGAAGGAAGGAAATAATAAAGAGGAGAGATTAATGACATAGAAAACATACACTACAAAGCACCAGCAAAACCAAAACAAGGTCTTTGAAAAGACTAATAAAGTTGATAAATCTCTCAAGAGACTGACTAAGAAAAAAGGCACAAATAGCCAATAAAAAAGTAAAAAGGGGGACATTGCAACTGCTCCTACAGTCATTAAGGTCAATTTGGCAAATTATGGCCTGCAGGGCAAATCCAGGTCACTTCCTGTTTTTGTAAATGAAGTTTTATTGGAATACACCTGTTATGCATGGAATTGTATCCCCCTAAAATATGTGTTACACACCCTAACCCCATATACCTGTGATGTAATTCCATTTGGGAATAGGAGCTTCTTTGTTATGCTAATAAGACCGTATCAGCATAGGGTGAGTTTTAAGCCAATTACCTCTGAGATATAAAAAAAAGTAAATTTAAGTACAGAGAAGAAAGCACCAAAGGAAGGGAAGACACACTACATGGAGATCACCGAGGAACTAAGCACAGAAGCTGAAAAGAGATAAGGACCTTCCCTCATAGCTGACAGAGAAAGCCTTCCCCTACAGGCAGTGCCCTGAATTAAGACTTCTAGCTTCCTAACTGTGAGAAAATAAATTTCTGTTCGTTAAGGCTACGCACTGTTGGTATTTCTATTATAGGAGCACCAAGAAACTAAAACAACACCCATGCCCATTTGTTTACATATTGTCTGTAACTGCTTTTGCATCACAGTGGCACAGTTGAGTAGATATAACAGAAACCGTATGACCAAGAAAGCCTAAAATATTTATCACCTGTCCCTTTACAGAAACATGCCAATCCTCAATTAAGATCATGAGAGCATATTGCCAATTTTATGTCAATATGTGTGAAATTTTGTTGAAATGAGTAAATTCCTAGAAAGTTTCAATTCCCAAAACTGACAAAAGCAGACGTAGAGAATCGGAATATTTTATAAATATTAAAGAAATAATATAAAACTTTTTGACAGAGGAGACTCCAGGGCCATATGGCTTCACTAATGAATTCTTTAAAACATTTAAGGAAGAAATATGGGCAATCTTACACAAATGATTCTGTGTTATCTTTGATACCAAAACCCGACAAAGAGATTATAAGAAAATAAAATTATAAGCCAGTCTCATTTATGAACATAGATGCAGAAATCCTGAAGTATTAGCAAACTGAGTCCAGCAATTTATAAAAGGGATACCATATCACAGCCAGCTTGTGTTGGTTCCAGGAATACAAGGTTGGTTTTACATCAGAAAATACATGTAATTCTCATTACATATATTAATAGAAACATGGAGGAAAGTCATGATCCCTACTGTAGTTGCAGATAAAGCTTTGGATAAAATTTAGCATCCTTTCATAATAACCCTTAGCAATAAAAAGAATAGAACTTCCTAAATCTAACAAGGGTATCTACAAAAAAAAGTACAACAAACATAACTTAATGGCTAAATTTTAATACTTTCCTGCTGAGATCCGGAAGGAAACAAGAATGTATTCTATCATCTATTCAATACGGTACTGGAGGTCCTACAAGTGCAATAAGGCAAAATAAAAGATGTAAGGATTGAGAAAGAAGGAAAAAATGTCATTATGCACAGATAGTTCAATATCTGTAAAAGGTTGGGCTCAGTATCGCAAATCTTTTCCTGTAATTCGCTTGTAAAAATGGTGTGGTAGAGGTGTCTGACCTCCTCTAACTTCACAAGGAGGAGGGAGAAATCAAAATCAACAGCCCAAGGCTGATTCCTATGAGACAGAGATCAGACGTACCACTTTTCGCCAGCCCTTTTTACCAATTCTGATACCATCTGTCCCTCCCACTCTGCACTCTACTTCTCTGCTGAGTTCGATACTTCATTGCAGTGGCCACACAGAACTCACAGGCAATACAATTATGGGGTTTATTAGGAAAGTAAAGTTATAATTTAGGTTCAGGAATGCTCAGAATACAGTTCGTTGATCAAGACAGCCTCTTTTCAGCCATGCCTGCAGGCAGGTCTCTCCCTGGCCCTTGGCCCCTTGGCTTCTGCCCTGCTCAGGCAAGTGTTATAAAGCTCATTAGCTCCGCCCAGAGGAACCTCGCTCCACCAGTAAGCCTCAGCCCAAAGGCACTCAGCTCTAGCTCCATGGATCAGCAAAACTAACTCTACCAAGTGCCTGACGGCACTGTAGTCCACCAACAAGCCTCCTACCGAAGGCCTCAGCTTTCTAGCTCTGTGGGCTGGGAAGCCCACCATGCTGTCTCCTGCCGGTCACCTGCCAGTTTCTTACCCGTCTTCTGGTTCTGCTGCCACCATTTCTCTGCCGCTGCTTCTCGCCATCTCTGGTGTTACAGCTCTCCCTCTCTGTCTTCCGTATTAACAGCTCCTATTGTCTTTCTCTCATTGTCTCCCTTTAAGCCTCGCAGGATGACAAAACTGGCCAATCCCCTTGTTAGGGTTCCATATATCTCATTTGCAGAGTCCCACACAGTCATTTGGTGGGAGTTACAAAGATTATGGCTAGAAGGGCCATATTAAGTAATTTAGTGCACCGCATCACCGTATTTGTCAATTGAAGTAGTGTGGTAGGCAGAATAATAATTACCTTCCAAAGATACCCACTCTCTGATCCCCATAACCTGTAAATATGGTACTTTACATGGCAAAAGGAACTTTGAGATGAAGAGATTATCCTGGATCATCTGGGTGAGCTGATCTAATCATGTTATTGTTGTTAGGTGCTATCGAGTCAGTTGCAACTCATAGTGACCCTATGCACAACGGAAAGAAAAGCTGCCTGGTCCTGTGCCATCTTCCCAATTGTTGCTATGCCACTGTGTCAGTCCATCTCATTGAGGGTCCTCTTTTTTTTGCTAACCCTCTACTTTATCAAGCATAATGTCCTTCTCCAGGGACTGAGCCCTCCTGATAACATGTCCAAAGTATATGAGTCATAGTCTCTCCATCCTTGTGTCTAAGTACTTCTTCCAAGACAAAGTTGTTCATTCTTTTGGCAGTCCATGGTACAGTCAATATTCTTCTCCAAAACCACAGTTCAAAGGCATCAATTCTTCTTTGGGCTTCCTTATTCATTGTCCAGCTTTTGCATGCATATGAAGCGATTGAAAACACCATGGCTTGGATCAGGTGCACCTTAGTCCTCAGGATGACATCTTTGCTTTTCCACACTTTGCAGCCGATTTGCCCAATGCAATGAGCCTTTTGATTTCTTGACTTCTGCGTCCATGGGTATTGATTGTGGATCTAAGTAAAATAAAATCCTTGACAACCTCAATCTTTTCTCTGTTTATCATAATCTTGCTTATTGATCTAGTTGTCCTTAAAAGTGGGAGCAGAAGGTGGAAGGATTGGTCAGAGAAATGCAAAGTGAGGGCTTGACCTCCTGTTGCTAGCTTTGAAAATGGAGGGCGGGGGCCACAAGTGAAGGAATGCAGCAACCTCTAGAAGCTAGGAATGATGCTAAGTTTACAGCCAGAAAGAAAACAAGGACCATGGTCCAATAACTGCAGTGAAGTAAATTCTACCAACAACCCAAATGGGCAGGAAATGGATTTTCCCCCAGAACTTCCAGAAAGGAATGCAGCCTACCAACACCTTGGGTTTCTTTGTTAGTTTTTTTCTTAGTTGTGGTAAAATTATATATAAGAAAACATTTGCCATTTCAACATTTTTTTACGGGTACCATTCAGTAACATTAATTATACCTTCACCCTATTATGCAACCATTACCACTGTTTCCAACTATTTTCATCACCCTTGACAGAAACTCAGTGTCTCTTAAGCAGTAAGTCTCCCGACACTTTGTTTTTAGTTTAGTTAGATCAGTGACAGATTCCTGGTATATAGAAATGTAAGATAATAAATTTGTATTGGTTCAATCTTGAGAAATGACATATCCGATTAGGGTCTAATCTCTAAAATATATAGAAAACTTCAACAACACAACAACAAAAAGGCAAACAATCCAACTGAAAAATGGGCAAAGGACATGAGCAGATACTTCACCAAAGAAGACATTCAAGTGGCCAACAAACACATCAAAGATGCTGAAGATCATCAGCCATTAAGAGAGATGCAAATCAAAGCTACAATGAGATACCATTTCACCTTGGCTAAAATTGGCACTGTTTAAAAAAAAAAATAGATAACAAATATTGTGAGAATGTGAGGAGATTGAAACACTTATTCAGTGCTGGTGGTATTGTAAAATGATACAACTGAAATGGAAAACGGTATGGTGCTTCCTAAAAAAACCAGTAATACAATTACCTATGATCCAGCAGTCCCACTCCTAGGTATATACCATAGAGACCTAATAGAAGTGACAAGAATAGACATATGCACACCTGTGTTCATTGCACCATTATTCACAATAACAACAACAAAAATGGAAATAACCTAAGTGCTTTTCAAGGGGTAAATGGATAAGCAAAATGTGGCATATACATACAATGGAATACTACTTAACTATGAAGAACAATTATGAGTCCACGAAACATTTTATAACATGGGTGGATCTGGAGGACATAAAGCTGAGTGAAGTAAGTTAATCAGATAAGGACAAATATTTCATGATCCCACTTTTACAAGAAGACTATATATACAGATATATATGTATTTATATACAGAGACCAGTGTTCATTGGTGGTTTCTAGGGATGGGGAAGGGGGTGGGAATCACTCTCTAGAGCATAGATCCTTGTTACTTTTGGTGATCGGAAAAGTAACACAGAATGTGGGTGTAATGAAGACAGTTTGACCATAGTAAACAAAGCCACTAAGAAA
Organism: Loxodonta africana; assembly: GCF_030014295.1. NCBI lineage: Eukaryota > Metazoa > Chordata > Mammalia > Proboscidea > Elephantidae > Loxodonta > Loxodonta africana. The sequence continues at coordinate 25,711,731 of NC_087363.1, read as the reverse complement.
TGCACGGGAGAAAAGGATGTTTATGCTAAAGAATATAACATACATAATTTGGCAACAACACCAACAATAACCAAAAAAACAGGTGTATAGTCACATATCCAAGCATACAGGCCTATATGTGTACAGGTAGGTACAGGTGAGTCCATATGTGTTCATTGATAAAAGTATCCATATGTACATGTACGTACAGATATGTTTGTGCACACATATATATTCATAGAGGACACAGTTACAGATACTTCTCAGACATAACCAAAATCTTGCTAGATTGGTTTTCTGGGTTTGAAGGTTTAGACCTTAGTCTCATGGAACAATCAATTGGCATACTATAGTTCACGGAGTTCATGTTCTGCATCCTAGTGAGGCGAGCAGTGCCTGGGGTCTTTTCTTTTTTTAATAATATTTTACTTTTTTTTTTTTTTGGTGAGAGTTTACACAGCAAATTAGGTTCCCATTTAACAATTTCTACACAAATTATTCAGTGACATGGATTACATTTTTTACAATGTGTCAACATTCTTATTAAATCCATTCCTGTGTCACATGGGTGCTTTTTTTTTCCTTCTAAATTTTATTTTGTTATAGTGTTGAGAACATAAATAGCAAAACATACACCAATTCAGCAGTTGCTACATGTACAATTTGTTGACATTGGCTATATTCTTAGAGTTGTGCAACCATTCTCCCCCACCTTTTCTGAGTGGTTTCTCCCGCATTAACATAAGCTCAGTGCCCCCTAAGGTTCCTATCTAATCTTTCGAGTTGCTGTTGTCAATTTGATACCATATAGATAGTTCTTAAAAGAGCATAATGCTCAAGGCAAGTCATTTTTACTGGTTAAGCTAAACTATTATTTGACTTAAAGAAGGCCTAAGGGAATATTTTTGGCTTAAGGTTTAAAGATTGTCTCAGGGGTTTAGCCACCCTCCATGGCTCCAGGAAGTCTAGATTGCATAAGAATTTGAGATCCTGTTCTGCATTTCCCCCCTTTTGATCAAGATGTTCAATAATGGTAGCCGGGCACCATACAGTTCCAGTCTCGTGGCAAGGAGGCAGTTGTTCATGGAGACAATTAGTCACACGTTCTGTATCCTCCTATTCCCGACTCTTCTCCTTCTGTTGCTCCAGGTAAGTAGACAGCAATTGTGCCTTGGATGGCCACTTGCAAGCTTTTAAGATCCCAGGCACTACGCAACAAACTAGAATGTAGAACAGAAGCACTAAATATGTTATTAGGCCAATTAACTGGGATGTCCCATGGAACTATTATGAACCTAAACCTCCAAACCAAGGAACCAAATCCCATGAGGTCTTTGGTTGTGCATAAGCAGCCTCAGCAGCTTTTTTGTTGTTGTTGTTATTGTCTGTCGTAAATATAACACAGAACTTTTGCCAATTCAACTTTTTACTGGTCTACAACTTATTGACAGCAATTATAGTAATCGGCTGTGCAGCTCTACCCTTGTTCAATGCGATTTTTCCATCAACGTTAACCCCCCTTTTTCCCCTCCTTAGTAATTACTAATAAGCTTTGTTCTCTATACATCTGCCTTTTCTTGTCTTTTTATGTATGTGAAGTCATACAATATTTGTCTTTTTGTGATTGGCTTATTTCATTCAGGATAATGTCTTCAAGCTCCATCCATACTGTAGCATGTATCAAGACTTCATTTCTCCTACTGGCTGATTAGTTTTCCATTGTACGTATGTACCACATTTCGTTTATCCATTCATCCGTTGATGGGCATTTGGGCTGTTTCCATCCCTCAGCTGTTGTAAATAATGCTGCAATGAACATTAGCGTACATGTCTCTTTTTGAGTCTCTGCTTTCAAGCCTTTTGAGTGTATTCCTAAGAATGGAATTGCTGGGTTATATATATAGGGTCACTATGAGTCGGAATCGACTCGACAGCACTGGGTTTTGGTTTTATGATGATAGTTCTGGAGCCCTGGTGGCACAGTGGTTAAAAGCTCAGCTGCTAAGCAAAAGGTCGGTAAATTGAATCCACCAAGCCAATCTTTGGAAACCCTATGGGGCAGTTCTACCGTGTCCTATAGGGTCTCTATGAGTTGGAATTGATGAGAACGAGTTTGGCTTTTTTTTTTTTTAGTGTAGCTCTACTTTTAGTATTTTGAAGAGCCGCCACACTATTTTCCACAATGGCTGTACTATTTTTTCATTCCCACCAACAATGGGTAGGGATTCCGATTTCCCCACATCCTTGCCAACACTTGTTACTTTCTGGGTTTTGTTGTTTTTTAAATCTTAGCCACCCTAGTGGGAATGAAATGGTATCTCATTGTGGTTTAGATTTGCATCTCTCTGATGGCTAATGACATTGAGCGTCTTTTCATGTGTTTGGTGGCCATTTGAATGTCCTCTTTGGTAAAATGTCTGTTCAAGTCCTTTGAACATTTTATGATTTGGTTATTTGTCTTTTTGTTGTTAAGTTGTCGAAGTTTTGTATATATTTTGGTTATTAGATTCCTGTCAGATATATGGTTTCTGAAGATACTCTAGTGTCTGGTGTCTTAAAAGCTTGCGAGCAGCCATTAAGATAAAACTATTGAGTCCTACTCATCAGGAACAAAAGAAAAAGAAGGAAACCTAAGTCTCAGAGAAGAAACTAGTCTACATGGCTAATAGCCTACATGAGCCATGGCCTTATCTACCCTGAAACCAGAAGAACTAAATGGTGCCCAGCTACCATGACCATCTGTTCTGATGAGGGCCACAGTAGATGGGCCCTGATAGAATGGGAGAAAAACAAAGAACAGAACTCAAATTCTTCAAAAGTATAGACTTACTGGACCAGTTGAGACTAGAGGTTTCCCTGAGACTATCGCCCTGAAATACTCTAAACCCTGAACCAAAACTATCCCCTGAGGTCACCTTTTAGCAAAATAACAGATTGGCACACAAAATAAATGATGTTACCTGTGAGTACGGTGCTCCATTAAAAAACCATCCATATGAGACCAAAAGGTCAACAATTACTCTGAAGAAAGGATGGGAAGATAAGGGGGGAGCAGGGAAACTAGAGTACTAGAAATGGAACAAGAACATGATTAGAGAAGATGTTGACACATTGTAAAGAATGTAACCAATGTCATTAACCAAGTTGTGTAGAAATTGTCAAATAGGAACCTCATTTTCTGTGTAAACTTTCACTGAAAAAAGAAAATATTATTTAAAAAATTTGTATTGGTTCAAGCTTCTAAGTTTGTGATAATTTGTTAGAAGCAGCAATAAAAAAAAACTAGTACAGGTGGGACAGCGAAATCCTTTTAAACCAAACCCAGCGCCGTCAAGTCAATTCTGACTCGTTGCAACCCTATAGGACAGAGCAGAACTGCCCCATAGAGTTTCCAAGGAGCACCTGGTGGATTTGAACTCCTGGCCTTTTGGTTAGCATCTGTAGCACTTAACCACTACACCGCCAGAGTTTTAGATGCAAGAAAAATATTTGTTAAAATTCAACAGCCATGCTTAATTTAAAAAGCTGAATCTGGCCTAGGGCTCCATTTATTACCTGGCCCCAAAATGCCCCTGCTTAAAAAGGGGTGACATTATAACTCGTTGTGTCTTCAGGCATTAATGTCAACTCAGACCATACAACAGTCCTCAAGTACCCCCCCAGTATATATATACATATATATACATATATATACATATACATACATATATGTATATGTATATGTATGTATATGTATATATATGTACGTGTGTATATATAAAACCAAACCCATTGGCACTGAGTCGATTCCAACTCATAGCGACCCTATAGGACAGAGTAAAACTGCCCCATGGGGTTTCCAAGGAGTGGCTGGTGGATTTGAACTGCCAACCTTTTGGTTAGCAGCCAAACGCTTAACTACTGCACCAAATGGCTATCAGTCCCTTTGGGGAAAAGACTGAAAGAATCATTATAGTGTAAACTTTCCAAGGTGTTGCAGGGTTCCTCCTTCTGTTCAAAAACCAGGCAAGGAATTGTCTGCCTCCATCCTCCTGTTATTCACCTTTGGTTTATTTTGATTGCACAGCTTGAGCTACTCATCTATTTTGTTGGCTACTCATCTGTTTTGCTCCTAGAAATTCTGTTTCCTGTTAACTGCCTTAACCATTTGTGTGTCAAGTTTCCTTGGCTGCCACTGTGCCCTTGCAGTCATTATGATAATTGTTCCCACTTGGCTTATACAGGTTAAGTGCTGCCACCTGGCATCTATTTTAGGGGCGTATGTGGTGGGGGTGGGCATGGATCCTATCATTCTCATTGCTATTAGAGAGCCCAGTTCTGTAATGGCATCTCCTAGTTTCAGCCCTGGCCTACAGAGGAAAGCCATCACTCAGCTTAGTGAAGTTAATGCTCCTCTCACCAATACGTTCCTTATGGTTTTAGTAAATGGTGTATCTTCCAAACCCACCAAAGGACTTGTTAGAAATGGATTGATAGGCTATGGATTTCTCTTAGGAAAAGGAACTTTTCCTGAATTTGCTGATAATTTAGCCCTGTTTGAAATGAATTTTCAAATTACAGCTTTTGAATCGAACCCATCAAAGTAGAGAATATATATTGCTAATATTTTTTGTATTCCCTGCACTGCCAAATACCGTGGGTCTTACGGCTCCAAATTTCAGCTAGTACAAGATTATTAGGGTCAAATAACAAGGATAAAGTTATCTGGGGCACAAAAAGTGGTGTGTTTTTTTAACTAGACATTCTGTATCATTTACAAACTCTATTTTTTAACTTTATAACACACACAGCTTCTGAAATTTTAGTTTATAACATTTGTTGTTGTTGGTTGCTGTCAAGTTGATTTTGACTTATGGCAACCCCGTGTGTGTCAGAAGGTCTTCAAGGTTGTGACTTTGAGGAAGCAGATCACCCGGCCTGTCTTCTGATTATACTGTTTAACTCTATATAAAGCGTATACTATTTAGCATATGACTGAAGGTTGGGCACAGCCAAGTACCCCACATGGTAGAGGCAATTTTGTGTCATTTTATCCTTCTGATACTATTTCGTTTCTGCTTCTCCAGACAGCACACACAACTGTGCATATTTCAGAAGGAAGACTCATATGTACACTCCAAGGAAGCCAATAACTTTCTTTGCTTTTTTAAAAATCAAGAGTTTATTTCTAGAGAGTTAGTACTCAGATCTTACCATAAAAGGCTAATTTTTGTTGAGTTATATAAATGTTACCTTTTTCTGCTCTATTTCATCTACCCCAAGAACATTTCATCCCCTTAATGAGAAATCTAAGTAGGTTGAAGTTGATTCCAAATTTGGAGTGGTGAATTAGTAGATGTGTGTTTTCCTGCTGTGAATATCTTTATTTTTTGGTATCCCAGTAATGGCACCTGCCAATACAACTTTTTTAAAAAGAGTGTTGTGTTCCCTCAATAGCAATTTACTGAATGCTTTCTATATGCCAAACACTGGGAAGAAGGGGAGAACACTGAGGTAAATGAAACAAGTCTTGCTTTGGGAAGCTAAGTGGGAAGCCACTTCTAAACAGAGAAGGGGGAATGCTGCGTTGAAAGTACTGTAAAGATGGAAACAGAGTGCTAACTGGAGAGGACATGATTCTGCCCGGGGAAATCGAGAAGGAGGTGAAATATAAGGTGAGCCCTGAATGATGAACAATTACTTGTCTGACAAAAAGGAGGCAGGTGAGGGCATTTCCAGGCAGTGAACATTGGCCCCATTGGTAAGCTTGTTAGTAACTTTGAGGATCAAACTAGAAACCAAGAGGGGTGTTTCCCCCTGTCTTGTTATTGTATGCCATCGACTTGACTCCAACTTGTAGTGATCCTATGGGAAAGAGCTGAAATGCCACATAGGGTTTCCTAGGCTAAAAGCTTTATGGAAGCAGCTCATCAGTTCTCTCCCACAAAGCACTTAACCACTACACCATCAGGACTTTTTCTCCTCCTGTCCTACAAAGTATCAAAGAAGTACTTGGGTAGTGTATGTACACGTCCTAGGTTATGAGCATCTGAATATCTTCACATGACCTTTCAAAAGTGGAACGATAGCTAGCCAAGGAAGGGGCTAAGATGGAAGACTGCCTAAAATCATTCTTAAACACATGCACATGTGCGAATGTCTGACTCACTTGCCATATTTGTCTTCCTGAAGTTTGTTCTGCGATGGTAATATCACAGCAGCCCCCTAGAAAGGGCCCCCTTCTCTCCTAGAATAGGTTTCCGCAGCTTGTTTTATTTGGTCCTTTTCAAATCCATGGAGAATGAGGAATCCAACGACAATTTGGAGTTTTTCTTCTTGGAGGAAGGGCTGCTTTTTCCTCAAGGGACACTTACTAACCGTTGGTCAATTTGGGTCATCTGAGTTGAACCCTGTCAAACTATAATTTTCAAAAAATTGAAAACATGACATACAAATACACAGTGAACATCTGTCAAAGGTTTATTAACTTTTCCATAAAGGATCCAGTAAGATTGTAAAGTTGGTTCAAAAAACATTTTGACGTACTGGGTATTCACGGGCATTTAAAAAGGGATGTTAGAAAACAGTAGCTGCTGAGGCCACTTATGAACAACCAAACACCTCATGGGATTTGGCTCCTGGGTTTGGAGGTTTAGGGTCATGGTTTTATGGGACATCCCAGTTAATTGGCGTAATAACACGTTTAGTGCTTCTGTTCTACCTTCTAGTTTGTTGCGTAGCGCCTGGGGTCTTAAAAGCTTGCAAGCAGCCGTCCAAGGCACAACCGTTGGTTTCTATTCACCTGGAGCAACAGAGGAAGAAGAAGAGTCAGGGATAGAGGGAGGATATGGAATGTGCATGTAGCTAATTGCCTGCATGAACAACTGCCTCCTTTTCTGTGAGACCAGAAGAATTGGATGGTGCCTGGCTACCATTACTGAACATTTTCATCAAAGATTCCATAGAAGAATCCTGACCAAAAGGGGGAAATTCAGAACAGAATTTAAAATTCTCATGGGCTCCAAACTTTCTGGAGTCATGGAGGATAGATGAATCCCTGAAACTATTGTCCTGAAATAATCTTTAAACCTTAAACCAAAAATGTCCCCTGAAGTATTCTTTAAACCAAATGATAGGTTGGCTTAACTAGTAAATAGGCCTGCCTTGAACATTACGCTCTTTTAAGAACTATCTATATGGATCAAATTGAAAATAGAAGCTCAGAAGATTAGATACGAACCCTAGGAAGCGGTGAGTTTATGCTAATGGAGGAACAACTCAGAAAAGGAGGGTGAGAACGGATGCACAACTCTAAGAATATAGTCAATGTCACTAAATCGTACATGTAGAAATTGCTGAATTGATGTATGTTTTGCTGTGTATATTCCCAACAACAACAACAAAATTCTATTTAGAAAAAAAAAAGAAATGGTAGAATAAAAGTGCTAGATTAGACATAAAACTGGTTCATGTCCTACATGGCAATAAAACCTTAACCTTTGAAGTTATCTTTTCTACGGCGCAATATTTAGCATATAACTTCAGAGTCTATCCCCTTAATTGATAGTAAACAACAAAGTCAAACATTTTCCTAGCCTAGATAATTAAATGTTTGGATGAGACCCTAATTCTCCAGTATGACATTGAAAGTACATGCTACCTAAACTTTTGCCTTGTTTCCAAGGCTGAAAAATTTTCTTAACAACCGCTCCATGTTTCTTCAGCCAGGCATTTGAGCACTGCCTCCCCACCATCCTGACCAGCATGCTTTTGTAAATCCTGCTGCCCTATACCCCTTTCCCTCATACATTCCCGCACTCTTCTATCTCAGAACCCTCTCTACTAAACCAAGAACTCTATGGCTCAGGTTGTTGCCATTTATCCTTCAAAGGCAAATGCATTTGGCACCTACCCCTCGGAATCAGTGCTGTAATGGATTGAATCACCCTTGACCACTCTTCCAAATTATTTAATACCAATCTTTCTTGGCTTGTGTTAAAAAAAAAAAAAAAAAAGATTTCTTGCGATTTCACTATTACATTCACTTGGAACGTCTCTGAGACAGCCTGATGAGAAAGTAAGTTTTCAACTGTTAAGGTGTTAAGCCCTATTTAACTGGATTTGAGTGCCTGGGCACACCTATACAAAAGCTTTCCCATGAAACATGTGTTTCTGTTGCAGGAGCCTAATTAAAAATTGACCCAAGGGGACATTTTGTACAATTGGTGGGAAATTCGTGCTCTCAGGCTGAGGCTTAAAATGACTAAATTCAACTTTGACTGAATTTTTGATGCAAAAAAATCATAAAACCTTTAGAAACTGAACTACAAAAAGAAAGGAAGATGGATCCTTAACTCTGGCAGTTGGTCTGTGTTACTGTTGTTATGACACTTAACAGTTGTGCTAAGGTAAATTAAACTTGCTGGCTTTCAGTAGTTAAGATACTCTAAGATGAACACAACCTCATAGATCTTGGCATCTTCTGTCATATAAGTAAGAGGCAATATAGGCTGGTTTCCTGATGATGTCAGAGAATAGGTTGTGGAAACGAATATTTGTATAACTCTGTTGGGCACTTTTCTAGGCCCTGGGAGATGGATATGGTGTTTTCTCCAATTTACAGAGTCATAAAGCTTATGTAAAACTGCTTGAATCCAGGGCTTTTGTATTCCACAGCTGTGCTCTTTCAATTATTCCATGCTGTTGGATAATATTAAGCAATTAAATCGGATATAATCAGCTTCTCCCTTCTCTCCATCAAACACATTAGCCAATGGCTTTTTGATGGGCCATAGGAACCAAAATCACCATGATTGTTCTCCACTGAAGTGCTTAAGACATCACAACTCCAGGTAGGCTTCCCAAACTTCCTTGATGATAATCAGCTCTTGGATCTGTTTCAAGTACATGTTCCCAAGCCCTATCCAGACTGACTGAATCAGAATCTCTTGGGGATGGAACCCGAGAGCTGCATTTTTAACAAGCCCCTTGGGTGACAGAGGTTGGAATCCACCAGCACGCCTCAGCAGAAAGACATGGCAGCCTGCTTCTGTAAAGATTACAGCCTTGGAAACCCTGTGGGGCAGTTCTACTCTGTCTCATAGGGTCACTATGAATCAGAATCAACTTGATGGCAATGGGTTTGGGCTTTAGGAGAGAGAGGAAATTTGATAAACCCTGATCTTGGAAGGACAAATAAGGGTGGGTTTTCTTGGGATTTCACAGGCATTTGAGCCCTGCCTCCTCACCATCTGTCCAACATGTCTTTGTAAATCCAGCTGCCCTCTGGGTATGCTCCACTTTGCAGTGATTATCAAAATTTCATTTAATTAATGATCTGCTGGGCCTTATACTGTCAGGTCAATGAGGATTAAGACCTTGCCCTCATTTGCCACTGTATAGCTATGGCTGCAAACGAAAAGCTAGGCAGTTCAAATCCACCAGCCACTCCTTGGAAACCCTATGGGCCAATTTCTACTCTGTCCTACAGAGTTGCTATGAGTGGAATCCACTGAGGGCAACAGGTTAGACCAAGGGTTTAGCAGTGGCTGTCACTCAAGGGGAAACCCTGGTGGTGTAGTATGGCTGCTAACCAAAAGATCAGCAGTTCAAAATCACCAGGCCCTCCTTGGAAACTCTATGGGGCAGTTCTTACTCTGTCCGATAAGGTCACTATGAGTTGAAATTGACTTGATGGCAGTGGGTTGTTGTGTTTTTTTTTGTCTCTCAGGGAGCACTGAATAATATTATATTATGATATGAATGAATACAATTTAGTAATATAAAGTATAAAGGAAACAAACCCCCCAATTGGTTTGATTGTTTTATAGATCCTGGACATTTGTTGACCTCAAAGGAGTTTGAATCAGGTCTGAGGTTAGACTTGTGTATTAGAGGCATTCAGCCTCTGAGTGAGCTTAGTCACTTACCCAGCTCTCACAATTGTTGCTATGCTTGAGCCCATTGTTGGCAGCCACTGTGTCAATCCATCTGGTTGAAGGTCTTCCTCTTCTTTGCTGACCCTCTACTTTACGAAGCGTGATGTCCTTCTCTAGGGACTGATCCCTCCTGATAACCTGTCCAAATTGTGAGACATAGTCTTGCCATCCTTGCTTCTAAGGAGCATTACAGTTGTACTTCTTCCAAGACAGATTTGTTCATTCTTTTGGCAGTCCATATTCGATATTCTTTGCCAACATGACAATTCAAAGGCTTCAATTCTTCTTCGGTCTTCCTTATTCATTGTCCAGCTCTCGTATGCATATGAGGTGATTGAAAATACTATGGCTTGGGTCAGGTGCACCTTAGTCCTCAAGGTGACATCTTTGCTTTTCAACACTTTAAAGAGGTCTTTTGTAGCTGATTTGCCCAATGTAATGCATCTTTTGATTTCTTGACTGCTGCTTTCCATGGGTGTTGATTGTGGATCCAAGTAAAATGAAATCCTTGACAACCTCAATCTTTTTTCCATTTATCATGATGTTGCTTATTGGTCTAGTTGTGAGGATTTTTGTTTTCTTTATGTTGAGGTGTAATCCATATTGAACACTGTGGTCTTTGATCTTCCTCAGTAAGTGCTTCATGTCCTCTTCACTTTCAGCCAGCAAGGTCATGACATCTGCATAACGCAGGTTGTTAATGAGTCTTCCTCCAATACCCTGATGCCCCATTCTTCTTCATATAGTCCAGCTTCTTGGATTATTTGCTTAGCATACAGATTGAATAGGTATGGTGAAAAGACACAATCCTGACACACATCTTTCCTGACTTTAAACCATGTAGTATCCCCTTGTTCTTTTCAAACAACTGTCTTTTGATCCATGTACAGATTCCTCATGAGCACGATTAAGTGTTCTGGAATTCACATTCTCTACAATGTTATTCATAATTTGTTATGGTCCATGCAGTTGAATGCCTTAGCATAGTCAATACAAGGAAAACATGCTTCTGGTATTCTCTGATTTCAGCCAGGATCCATCTGACATCAGCAATGATATCCCTGGTACCAAGTCCTCTTCCAAATCCGGCTTGAATTTCTGGCAGTCTCCTATCAATATATTGCTGTAGCCACTTTTGAATGGTCTTCAGCAAAATTTTACTTGCATGTGATATCAATGATATTGTTTGATAATTTCTGCATTCTGTTGGATCACCTTTGTTGAAAATAGGCATAAATATGGATCTCTTCCAGTCAGTTGGCCAGGTAGCTGTCTTCCAAATTTCTTGGCATAGACAAGTGGGCACTTCCAGAGCTGCATCTGTTTGTTGAAACATATCAGTTGATAGTCCATCAATTCCTGAAGCCTTGTTTTTCACCAGTGCCTTCAGTACAGTCAGTTCCTGGTCATATGTTACCTCTTGAAATGGCTGAATGTTTACCAATTCTTTTTGGTATAATGACTCTGTGTGTTCCTTCCATCTTCTTTTGGTGCTTCCTCCGTCATTTAATATTTTCCCCCATAGAATCCTTCACTATTGCAACTCGATACTTGAATTTTTTCTTCAGTTCTTTCAGCTTGAGAAATACTGAGCGTGTTCTTCCCTTTTGATTTCCTATCTCCAGCTCTTTGCACATGCCTTCATAATACTTTGTCTTGTTGAGCCGCCCTTTGAAATCTTCTGTTCAGCTTTTTTACTTCATCATTTTTTCCTTTTGCTTACGCTACTCGATGTTCAAGAGCAAGTTTCAGAGTCTCTTCTGACATCCATTTTAGGTCTTTTCTTTCTGCCTTGTCTTTTTAATGACCTCTTGCTTTTTTCATATATGATATCCTTGATGTCATTCCACAACTTGTCTGGTCTGCGGTAATTAGCGTTCAACACATCAAATCTTTTCTTGAGATGGTCTCTAAATTCAGGTGGGATATACTCAAGGTTGTACTTTGGCTCTCGTGAACTTGTTCTAATTTTCTTCAGTTTCAACTTGAACTTGCATGTAAGTAAATTGATGGTCCGAACCGCAGTTGGCCCCTGGCCTTCTTCTGACTGATGATATCGAGCTTTTCCATTGTCTCCTTCCACAGATGTAGTCGATTTGATTGTTGTGTATTCCATTTGGTGAGGTCCATGTGTATAGTCACCATTTATGTTGGTAAAAAAAGGTATTTACAATGAAGAAGTTGTTGGTCTTGCAAAATTTATCACGCTGTCTCCGGCGTCATTTCTATCACCAAGCCCATGTTTTCCAATTACCTGTTCTTCTTCATTTCCAACTTTCGCATTTTGATCAACAGTACATCCTGATTGCATGTTCGATCAATTTCAGACTGAAGAAGTTGGTAAAAATCTTCCATTTTTTCATCTTTGGCCTTAGTGTTTGGTGCATAAATTGGAATAATAGTCATATTAACTGGTCTTCCTTGTAGGCCTATCTGTGACAGCATCGTACTTCAGGATAGATCTTAAAATGTTCTTTTTGATGATGAATATAACACATTCCTCTTCAAGCTGTCATTCCCAGTATAGTAGACCATATAACTGTCTGATTCAAAATGACCAATACCAGTCCAGAGGGTTTAACACTAGAAGGATTTAACAGCAGATTTAAACAGGTGGAAGAAAAAAATCAGTGAACTTGAAGATAGGTTAATTTTAATCAATGTCACTAAATTTTACATGTAGAAACTGTTGAATTGGTGTATGTTTTGATGTGTATACTCTAAGCAACAAAATAAAAAGTGAAATAAATTATTTAAGAAACCCATTGCCATTGCCGTCCAGTCGATTCCAACTCATAGCGACCCTATGGGACAAGATAGGTTAATTAAAACTATCCAGAGGCAGGGCCAAGATGCCAGAATAGCCAGATGCTTCCAGCGATCCCTCTTACAACAAAGACCCGAAAAAAACAAGTGAAATGATTATTTTTATGACAAGCTACAAGCCCTGAACATCAAAGGCAAAGTCAGAGATGGACTGAGCAGCAGGGGGAGGGGAAGATGGTTCAGAAGCAGAGAGGAGTTGCTGGGATCCCTCAGGCACCTTTCCTGGGAGCATCTGCCGCGGGCTAGTAGTAGTGTTCGGCCGCAGATTCCTCAGGGAGAACCAGCCAGCCGCATAGCCTACACACACCTCTGAAACCACAGAAGAATGGCACTCTGAGCAAAACCTAAGTACTTGCGTATATTTTGCTGCACCCCCCCCACCCCCAAACCAGCTTCAGAGGCTATTGATTTCCCTGGGCTTGAGATAAGTCCTACTGAGCACCTGGAGCCATTCTTTAGGCCTTGGAGAAGGAATAAAGTCACAACTGGGGGAAAAGATAATTTACCAACTCCACTAGCCTGGGGAGCTCTGGACAGAAGTGTCACCTGTCCAGGCATAAATGGTCCGTGGACTTTGAATGCCTTTCCCCCTGCATGGACCTGTGTGGGCCTATTTCATGAGAATAGGCCTTTGTTGGAAGACTGCAACTGTTTTAGCTATGCGGTGGAAAAGTGGGTGTTTGATGATTGACACCACTTTGCCTATTAAACAGCGTCCTCACCTACCCACATCAGAGGCCTAAGGACTGGTGGTTCCACTCGGGTCACCCAGCCACCCATGACAAGGGTCCAAGGATAACTGGTACCTCCCAGTCCTTACAACCAAAAGCATTGGGTGCCCACAGTCCATCTGCAGAACCCACCCACCTGTACTCTCTAGGGAAGAGGGATGCACTTTCCTCAGAGTCACTTGGGGGGCAAGTCTCAGCCCCCTGCCTTGTTCAACCAGATACTGCAACCAGATACTGATACCTACACAATTCACCCCTGCCCCTCCAAGATTGTAGGACAGAGTCTGTACCACACACTTGATGACCAGCTACCTGAACACCTGAGCTGAATCCATACAAGAAAAGTGAATGGATGTCTAGACTGATACACCTGATAACAGCTCTAACCATCTGGTGACAAGATGTCAGAGCTTCAAAGGTGAAAATAATCTAGCTTCTCAAGCGACCCATTTGAACATATCAAAACAAAACAAAGCAAGAAGCTATGATATGGTAAACAAACATGAAATAAACTAATACTATAACTTATAGATGGCTCGGAGACAATAGTCAATATCAAAGCACATAAAGAAACAGACCGTGATTGTTTCAACAAGCTCTCAAAACAAAGAATCAAGGGATTTTCTAGAAGAAAGTGCATTCCTGGGATTACCAGATGCAGAATACAAAAGGTTAATATACAGAACCCTTCAAGACATTAGGAAGGAGATCAGACAATACGCAGAACAAGCCAAGGAGCACACCAATAAAACAGTTGAAGAAATTAAAAAGGTTATTCAAGAACATAATGAAAAATTTAAATAAGCTATAAGAATCCATAAAGAGACAGCAATCAGAAATTCAGAAGATTAACAATAAAATTACAGAATGAGACAACTCAATAGAAAGTCAGAGGAGCAGAATTGAGCAAGTGGAAGGCAGAACTGGTGAGCTTGAAGGTAAAGCACTTGGCACCAATATATTTGAAGAAAAATCAGATAAAAGAATTTAAAAAAATGAAGAAACCTTAAGCATCATGTGGGACTCTATCACGACAAATAACCTATGAGTGATTGGAGTACCAGAACAGGGAGTGATAACAGAAAATACAGAGACAATTGTTGAAGATTTGTTGGCAGAAAACTTCCCTGATATTGTAAAAGATGAGAAGATATCTGTCCAAGATGCTCATTGAACTCTACATAAGGTAGATTTTAAAAGAAAGTCACCAAGACATATTATAATCAAACTTGCCAAAACAAAAAATAGAGAATTTTAAGAACAGCTAGGGATAAATGAAAAGTTACCTACAAAGGAGAGTCAATAAGAATAAGCTAGGACTACTTGGTGGAAACCATTCAGGCAAGAAGGCAATGGGATGACTGATACAAAGCACTGAAGGAAAAAAATTGCCTGCCAAGAATCATATATCCAGCAAAACTGCCTCTCAAATATGAAGGTGAAATTAGGACATTTCCAGATAAACAGAAGTTTAGGGAACTCGTAAAAACCAAAAAAAAACTGGAAGAAATACTAAAGGGAGTTCTTTGGTTAGAAAATCAACAATATCAGGTATTAACCCAAGACTAGAACACTGGACAGAGAAATCAGAGGTCAACACAGACAGGGAAATCACAAAAATAAATCAAGATTAAAAAATGCTGAAAACAGGTAAATAGCGATTATTATGTAAAAGAAGACATCATTAAAACAAGAAAGAGGGACTAAGAAATGTAGTCATAGATTCTTTCAAACGGAGAAAAAGACAAGGCAATATAAGAAATAAAAGTTGGGTTTAAACTTAGAAAAATAGGGGTAAATATTAAGGTAACCACAAAGGAGAAAAACTATTCTACTCATCAAAATGAAACACAAGAAAATAATAGAGACTCAGCAGAAAAAAAAAAATTAACAACAACAAATAAGAGGAAAAGACAATATATAAATATGAACTACTCAGCACAAAAAATTAAGTGGGAAAAAGAAACTGTCAGCAACACACAAAAAAAGACATCAAAATGACTGCACTAAACTCATACCTATTCATAATTACGCTGAATGTAAATGGACTAAATGCACCAAAAAAGAGACATAGAGTGGCAGAATGGATAAAAAAATGCAATCTGATTATATGCTGCCTACAAGAGACACACCTTAGACTTAGACACACAAACAAACTAAAACTCAAAGGATAGAAAAAAAATATATCAAGAAAACAAAATAAAAAAAGAGCAGGAGTGGCAATATTAATTTCTGATAAGATAGACTTTAAAGTTAAACCCACCACAAAGGATAAGGAAGGACAATATATAATGATTAAAGGGACAATATACCAGGAGGATATAACCATATTAAGTATTTATGCACCCAGTGACAGGGCTGCAAGAAACAAAAAACAAGCTCTAATAGTATTGAAAAATGAGATAGACAGCTGCACAATTATAGTAGCAGACTTCGACACACAACTTCGTTTGAAGGATACAACATCTAGAAAGGTCAATAAAGACACAGAGGATCTAAATGCCACAATCAACCAACTTGAACTTATAGACATATACAGAACACTCCACCCAACAGCAACCAAGTATACTTTCTTTTCTAGTGCACATGGAACATTCTCTAGAGTAGACCACATATTAGGTCATAAAGCAAGCCTTAGTGGAATCCAAAACATCAAAATATTACAAAGCATCTTCTCTGACCATAAGGCCATAGCAGTAGAAATCAATAACAGAAGAAGCAGGGAAAAGAAATCAAACACTTGGAAACTGAACAATACCCTGCTCAAAAAAGACTGGGTTGTAGAAGACATTAAGGATGGAATAAAGAAATTCATAGAATCCAATGAGAATGAAAACACTTCCTATCAGAACCTTTGGGACACAGTGAAAACGGTGCTCAGAGATGAATTTATATCAATAAATGCACACATCCAAAAAGAAGAAAGGGCCAAAATCAAAGAATTATCCCTACAACTTGAACAAATAGAAAGAGAGCAACAAAAGAAACCCTCAGGCACCAGAAGAAAACAATAAAAATTAGAGCAGAATTAAATGAAACAGAAAACAGAAAAACAATTGAAAGAATTAACAAGACCAAAAGCTGGTTCTTTGAAAAAATTAACCAAATTGATAAACCACTAGCCAAACTGACAAAAGAAAAACAGGAGAGGAAGCAAATAACCTGAATAAGAAATGAAATGGGCGATATTAACCAGACCCAACTGAAATTAAAAAAATCATACGAGATTACTATGAAAAATTGTACTTTAACAAATTTGAAAGCCAAGAAAAAATGGATGAATTCCTAGAAACACACTACCTAGGTAAACTAACACAAACAGAGGCAGAACAACTAAATAGACCCATAACAAAAGAAGAGATTGAGAAGGTAAGCAAAAAACTCCCAACGAAAAAAAAAAGCCCTGGCCCGGACAGCTTCACTGCAGAGGTCTACCAAACTTTCAAAGAAAAGTTAACACCACTACTACTAAAGGTATTTCAGAGCATAGGAAAGGATGGAATACTCCCAAACTCATTCTATGTAGCCAGCATATCCCTGATACCAAAACGAGGTAAAGACACCACAAAAAAAGAAAATTACAGACCTATATCCCTCATGAACTTAGATGCAAAAATCCTCAACAAAATTCTAACCAATAGAATTCAACAACATATCAAAAAAAAAAAAAAAAAATTCACCATGACCGAGTGGGATTCATACCAGGGATGCAAGGATGGTTGAACATTAGAAAAAACAATTAATGTAATCCATCATATAAATGGAAACCCTGGTGGCATACTGGTTAAGTGCTACAGCTGCTAACCAAAGGATTGGGCAGTTCGAATCCGCCAGGCACTCCTTGGAACGTCTATGGGGCAGTTCTACTCTGTCCTGTAGGGTCGCTATGAGTCGGAATCGACTCGATGGCACTGGGTTTGGTTTTTTTGGTTTGGATCATATAAATAAAACAAGAGACAAGAATCACATGATTTTGTCAATTGATGCAGAAAAGGCACTGGACAAAGTTCAACACCCATTCATGATAAAAACTCTGAGCAAAATAGGAATAGAAGGAACATTCCTCAACATAATAAACAGCATTTATACAAAGCCAACAGCCAACATCATCCAAAATGGAGAGAGCCTGAAAGCATTCCCCTTGAGATCGGGAACCAGACAAAGATGCCCTTTATCACCACTCTTATTCAACATTGTGCTGGAAGTCCTAGCCAGAGCAATTACGCTAGATAAACAAATAAAGGGCGGAGGCGGGGCCAAGCTGGCGGACTAGGTGGACACTACCGCGGATCCCTCTTGCAACAAAGACTCGGAAAAACAAGTGAATCAATCACATACATAACAATCTACGAACCCTGAACAACAAACACAGATTTAGAGATGGAGAACAAACAAATATGGAGAGGCAGCGATTGTTTTCAGAGCCTGGAGCCAGCGTACCAGTCAGGTAACCTTCGGCGCCTGATTTGGGGCAAAGCCCAGGGGGGCAGACGGCACAAACAAGGGGCCTAGCCCTAGCCTCCAAACTCATTCCGGGAGGGGGCTCAGCCGGTTCACGCAGGCGGCGTGGCGGCACGGCGGCACAGCCGGTGGGAGAAGTCCCCGGGAGGCAGTGACTGGTCTTGGAGCAGGGAGAGCAGCGTCCCAGCCGGGGAGCTGTCCCGCCGGGATTTAGGAGGGGAGCCGGCACGGGGAGCTGCTCCACCCCCCTGAACTAACCCCGGGAGGGGGCCCAACCGGTTCGCACGGGCGGTATGGCGGCGCAGCCGGTGGGAGAAGTCCCCGGGAGGCAGTGACTGGTCTTGGAGCGGGGAGAGTGGCGTCCCAGCCTGGACGCACAGTCGTGGCATAGGCGCGGGGAGCTGCTCCGCTCGCCTGAGCTGATCCTGGGGGGGAGCCCAGCCGGTTCGCGGGGGCAGCATGGCGATGCGGTAGGCGGGACGGGGAGTCCCTGGGAGGCAGTGACTGATTTTCGAGTCGGGAGTGCACCGCCCCAGACTGGCAGGTGAGGATCTGACCCTGACTCCAGTGGGCCAGACCCCCCGGGGGCAATCTCCACACAGACAGCACACATAGGTGACGCGTCCTGTGGAAATCTCAGATATAATAGTCGTTCCAAGCAAGACAAGCAACTCTGGCTATATTCTGAGGTGCTACTCTCCTATCTCTCTGATCCGTCCCCCACCCTCCCCAGGCGGCTTCATTAACATCCGAATAGCCTGAGCCAGAGGGAGAACTCTGATAGGGATCTGACTGCATTTTTTTTTTAGCGGATTTTCTGGAAAAACTAGTTTCCCAGTGATGGCTCGGAGACAGCAGTCCATATCAAACCACATAAACAAGCAGACCATGACAGCTTCTCCAACCCCCCAAACAAAAGAATCAAAATCTTTCCCAAATGAAGATACAATCCTGGAATTATCAGATACAGAATATAAAAAACTAATTTACAGAATGCTTAAAGACATCACAAACGAAATAAGGCAAACTGCAGAAAAAGCCAAGGAACACACCGATAAAACTGTTGAAGAACTCAAAAAGATTATTCAAGAACATAGTGGAAAAATTAATAAGTTGCAAGAATCCATAGAGAGACAGCATGTAGAAATCCAAAAGATTAACAATAAAATTACAGAATTAGACAACGAAATAGGAAGTCAGAGGAGCAGACTCGAGCAATTAGAATGCAGACTGGGACACCTGGAGGACCAGGGAATCAACACCAACATAGCTGAAAAAAAATCAGATAAAAGAATTAAAAAAAATGAAGAAACCCTAAGAATCATGTGGGACTCTATCAAGAAGGATAACTTGCAGGTGACTGGAGTCCCAGAACGGGGCGGGGGGACAGAAAACACAGAGAAAATAATTGAAGAACTCCTGACACAAAACTTCCCTGACATCATGAAAGACGAAAGAATATCTATCCAAGATGCTCATCGAACCCCATTTAAGATTGATCCAAAAAGAAAAACGCCAAGACATATTATCATCAAACTCGCCAAAACCAAAGATAAACAGAAAATTTTAAAAGCAGCCAGGGAGAAAAGAAAGGTTTCCTTCAAGGGAGAATCAATAAGAATAAGTTCAGACTACTCAGCAGAAACCATGCAGGCAAGAACGGAATGGGACGACATATACAGAACACTGAAGGAGAAAAGCTGCCAGCCAAGGATCATATATCGAGCAAAATATGAAGGCGAAATTAAGATATTTACAGATAAACACAAGTTTAGAGAATTTGCAAAAACCAAACGAAAGCTACAAGAAATACTAAAGGATATTGTTTGGTCAGAAAACCAATAATATCAGATACCAGCACAATACAAGGTCACAAAACAGAATGTCCTGATATCAACTCAAATAGGGAAATCACAAAAACAAACAAATTAAGATTAATTAAAAAAAATAATAAAATAAAATAACAATACACGTAACAGGGAATCATGGAAGTCAATAGGTAAAAGATCACAATAATCAAAAAGAGGGTCTAAATACAGGAGGCATTGAACTGCCAGATGGAGAGTTATAAAAGGCGATATAGAATGATACAAGTTAGGTTTTTACTTAGAAAAATAGGGGTAAATAATAAGGTAACCACAAAAAGGTATAACAACTCCGTAACTCAAGAAAAACGTAACGACCCAACTAACATAAAGTCAAACACTATGAAAATGAGGATCTCACAATTTACTAAGAAAAACGTCTCAGCACAAAAAAGTATGTGGAAAAATGAAATTGTCAACAACACACATAAAAAGGCATCAAAATGACAACACTAAAAACTTATTTATCTATAATTACGCTGAATGTAAATGGACTAAATGCACCAATAAAGAGACAAAGAGTCACGGACTGGATAAAGAAACACGATCCATCTATATGCTGCCTACAAGAGACACACATTAGACTTAGAGACACAAACAAACTAAAACTCAAAGGATGGAAAAGAATATATCAAGCAAACAATAAGCAAAAAAGAAGAGGAGTAGCAATATTAATTTCTGACAAAATAGACTTTAGACTTAAATCCACCACAAAGGATAAAGAAGGACACTATATAATGATAAAAGGGACAATTGATCAGGAAGACATAACCATATTAAATATTTATGCACCCAATGACAGGGCTGCAAGATACATAAATCAAATTTTAACAGAACTGAAAAGTGAGATAGACACCTCCACAATTATAGTAGGAGACTTCAACACACCACTATCGGAGAAGGACAGGACATCCAGTAAGAAGCTCAATAGAGACACGGAAGACCTACTTAACAACAATCAACCAACTTGACCTCATTGACTTATACAGAACTCTCCACCCAACTGCTGCAAAGTATACTTTTTTTTCTAGCGCACATGGAACATTCTCTAGAATAGACCACATATTAGGTCATAAAACAAACCTTTGCAGAGTCCAAAACACCGAAATATTAAAAAGCATCTTCTCAGACCACAAGGCAATAAAACTAGAAATCAATAACAGAAAAACTAGGGAAAAGAAATCAAATACTTGGAAACTGAACAATACCCTCCTGAAAAAAGACTGGGTTATAGAAGACATCAAGGAGGGAATAAGGAAATTCATAGAATGCAATGAGAATGAAAATACTTCCTATCAAAACCTCTGGGACACAGCAAAAGCAGTGCTCAGAGGCCACTTTATATCAATAAATGCACACATACAAAAAGAAGAAAGAGCCAAAAGCAGAGAACTGTCCCTACAACTTGAACAAATAGAAAGTGAGCAACAAAAGAACCCATCAGGCACCAGAAGAAAACAAATAATAAAAATTAGAGCTGAACTAAATGAATTAGAGAACAGAAAAACGATTGAAAGAATTAACAAAGCCAAAAGCTGGTTCTTTGAAAAAATTAACAAAATTGATAAACCATTGGCTAGACTGACTAAAGAAATACACGAAAGGAAACAACCCGAATAAGAAACGAGAAGGACCACATCACAACAGAACCAAATGAAATTAAAAGAATCATTTCAGATTACTACGAAAAATTGTACTCTAACAAATTTGAAAACGTAGAAGAAATGGATGAATTCTTGGAAAAACACTACCTACCTAAACTAACACATTCAGAAGTAGAACAACTAAATAGACCCATAACAAAAAAAGAGATTGAAACGGTAATCAAAAAACTTCCAACAAAAAAAAAACCCTGGCCCGGACAGCTTCACTGCAGAGTTCTACCAAACTTTCAGAGAAGAGTTAACACCATTACTACTGAAGGTATTTCAAAGCATAGAAAAGGACGGAATACTACCCAACTCATTCTATGAAGCCACCATCTCCCTGATACCAAAACCAGGTAAAGACATTACAAAAAAAGAAAATTACAGACCTATATCCCTCATGAACATAGATGCAAAAATCCTCAACAAAATTCTAGCCAATAGAATCCAACAACACATCAAAAAAATAATTCACCATGATCAAGTGGGATTTATACCAGGTATGCAAGGCTGGTTTAATATCAGAAAAACCATTAATGTAATCCATCACATAAATAAAACAAAAGACAAAAACCACATGATCTTATCAATTGATGCAGAAAAGGCATTTGACAAAGTCCAACACCCCTTTATGATAAAAACTCTCACCAAAATAGGAATAGAAGGAAAATTCCTCAACATAATAAAGGGCATCTATGCAAAGCCAACAGCCAACGTCACTCTAAATGGAGAGAACCTGAAAGCATTTCCCTTGAGAACGGGAACCAGACAAGGATGCCCTTTATCACTGCTCTTATTCAACATCGTACTTGAAGTCCTAGCCAGGCCAATTAGGCTAGACAAAGAAATAAAGGGTATCCGGATTGGCAAGGAGGAAGTAAAGTTATCACTGTTCGCAGATGACATGATCTTATACACAGAAAACCCTAAGGAATCCTCCAGAAAACTACTGAAACTAATAGAAGAGTTTGGCAGAGTCTCAGGTTATAAGATAAACATACAAAAATCATTTGGATTCCTCTACATCAACAAAAAGAACACCGAAGAAGAAATAACCAAATCAATACCATTCACAGTAGCCCCCAAGAAGACAAGATACTTAGGAATGCAAATCTTACCAAGGATGTAAAAGACCTATACAAAGAAAACTACAAAGCTCTACTACAAGAAATTAAAAAGGACCTACTTAAGTGGAAAAACATACCTTGCTCATGGATAGGAAGACTTAACATGGTAAAAATGTCTATTCTACCAAAAGCCATCTATACATACAGTGCACTTCCGATCCAAATTCCAATGTCATTTTTTAAGGGGATAGAGAAACAAATCACCAATTTCATATGGAAGGGAAAGAAGCCCCGGATAAGCAAAGCATTACTGAAAAAGAAGAAGAAAGTGGGAGGCCTCACTCTACCTGATTTCAGAAGTTATTATACAGCCACAGTAGTCAAAACAGCCTGGTACTGGTACAACAACAGGCACATAGACCAATGGAACAGAATTGAGAACCCAGATATAAATCCATCCACGTATGAGCAGCTGATATTTGACAAAGGACCAGTGTCAGTAAATTGGGGAAAAGATAGTCTTTTTAACAAATGGTGCTGGCATAACTGGATATCCATTTGCAAAAGAATGAAACAGGACCCATACCTCACACCATGCACAAAAACTAACTCCAAGTGGATCAAAGACCTAAACATAAAGACTAAAACGATAAAGATCATGGAAGAAAAAATTGGGACAACCCTAGGAGCCCTAATACAAGGCATAAACAGAATACAAAAGATTACCAAAAATGATGAAGAGAAACCCGATAACTGGGAGCTCCTAAAAATCAAACATCTATGCTCATCTAAAGACTTCACCAAAAGAGTAAAAAGACCACCTACAGACTGGGAAAGAATTTTCAGCTATGACATCTCAGACCAGCGCCTGATCTCTAAAATCTGCATGATTCTGTCAAAACTCAACCACAAAAAGACAAACAACCCAATCATGAAGTGGGCAAAGAACATGAACACACATTTCACTAAAGAAGATATTCAGGCAGCCAACAGATACATGAGAAAATGCTCTCGATCATTAGCCATTAGAGAAATGCAAATTAAAACCACGATGAGATTCCATCTTACTCCAACAAGGCTGGCATTAATCCAAAAAACAAAATAATAAATGTTGGAGAGGCTGCGGAGAGATTGGAACTCTTATACACTGCTGGTGGGAATGTAAAATGGTACAACCACTTTGGAAATCTATCTGGCGTTATCTTAAACAGTTAGAAATAGAACTACCATACAACCCAGAAATCCCACTCCTGGGAATATACCCTAGAGATACAAGAGCCTTCACACAAACAGATACATGCACACCCATGTTTATTGCAGCTCTGTTTACAATAGCAAAAAGCTGGAAGCAACCAAGGTGTCCGTCAACGGATGAATGGGTAAATAAATTGTGGTATATTCACACAGTGGAATACTACGCATCGATAAAGAACAGTGACGAATCTCTGAAACATTTCATAACATGGAGGAACCTGGAAGGCATTATGCTGAGTGAAATCAGTCAGAGGCAAAAGGACAAATATTGTATAAGACCACTGTTATAAGATCTTGAGAAATAGTAAAAACTGAGAAGAACACATACTTTTCTGGTTACGAAGGGGGGAGGGAGGGAGGGAGAGGGTTTTTTATCGATTAATCAGTAGATAAGAACTGCTTTGGGTGAAGGGAAAGACAACACTCAATACATGGAAGGTCAGCTCAATTGGACTGGACCAAAAGCAAAGAAGTTTCCGGAATAAAATGAATGCTTCAAAGGTCAGCGGAGCAGGGGCGGGGGTCTGGGGAAAATGGTTTGAGGGGACTTCTATGTCAATTGGCAAAATAATTCTATTATGAAAACATTCTGCATCCCACTTTGAAATGTGGCGTCTGGGGTCTTAAAGGCTAAGAAGTGGCCATCTAAGACGCATCAGTTGGTCTCAACCCACCTGGAGCAAAGGAAAATGAAGAACACCAAGGTCACACGACAACTAAAAGCCCAAGAGACAGAAAGGGCCACATGAACCAGAGACCTACATCACCCTGAGACCAGAAGAACTAGTTGGTGCCCGGCCACAACCGATGACTGCCCTGACAGGGAGCACAACAGAGAACTCCTGAGGGAACAGGAGATCAGTGGGATGCAGACCCCAAATTCTCATAAAAAGACCATACTTAATGGTCTGACTGAGACTAGAGGAATCCCGGCAGCCATGCTCCCCAGACCTTCTGTCGGCACAGGACAGGAACCATCCCCGAAGACAACTCATCAGACATGAAAGGGACTGGTCAGCGGGTGGGAGAGAGATGCTGATGAAGAGTGAGCTAATTATATCAGGTGGACACTTGAGAGTGTGTTGGCAGCTCTTGTCTGGAGGGGGGATGGGAGGATAGAGAGAGAGGGAAGCTGGCAAAATTGTCACGAAAGGAGGGACTGAAGGGGCTGACTCAATAGGGGAAGAGCAGGTGGGAGTACGGAGTAAGATGTATGTAAACTTATATGTGACAGACTGGATTTGTAAACGTTCACTTGAAGCTTAATAAAAGTTAATAAATAAAGAAATAAAGGGCATCCAGATTGGCAAGGAAGAAGTAAAAGTATCTCTATTTGCAGATGATAGGATCTTATACACAGAAATCCCCAAGGAATTCCCAAGAAAACTACTGAAACTAGTAGAAGAGTTCAGCAGACTATCAGGATATGAGATAAACATACAAAAATCAGTTGGATTCCTCTACACCAATAAAAAGAACAACGAAAAGGAAATCACAAAATCAATACAATTTATAGTAGCCCCCAGGAAGATAAAATACTTCGGAATAAATCTTACCAGAGGTGTAAAAGACCTCTACAAAGAAATCTACAAGACACTACTGCAAGAAACCAAAAGAGACCTACATAAGTAGAAAAACATACCTTGCTCATGGATAGGAAGACTTAACACTGTAAAAATGTCTGTTCTACAAAAAGCCATCTATAGATACAAGGCAATTCCGATCCTAATTCCAACATTTTTCAGTGAGATGGAGAAACATCACCAACTTCATATGGAAGGGAAAGAGGCCCTGGATAAGTAAAGCATTACTGAAAAAGAAGAAGAAAGTGGGAGGCCTCACTCGACCTGATTTCAGAACCTATTATACTGCCACAGTAGTCATAACAGCCTGGTACTGGTACAACAACAGATTCATAGACCAATGGAACAGAATTGAGAATCCAGGCATAAATCCATCCACAGATGAGCTTCTGGTGTTTAACAAAGGCCCAAAGTCAGTTAAATGGGGAAAAGACAGTCTTTTTAACAAACAGTGCTGGCATAACTAGATATCCATCTGCAAAAAAAACGAAACAGGACCCATACTTCACACCATGCACAAAAATGAACTCAAAATGGATCAAAGACCTAAATATAAAATCTAAAATTATAAAGATTCATAGGAGAAAAAATAGGGACAATGCTAGGAGCCCTAATACATGGCATAAACAGTATACAAAACATTACTAACAACGCAGAAAAGAAACTAGGTAAGTGGGAGCTCCTAAAAATCAAACACCTATGCTCATCCAAAGACTTCACCAAAAGAGTAAAAAGATTACCTACAGACTGGGAAAACGTTTTTAGCTATGACATTTCTGATCAGCATCTGATCTCTAAAACCTACATGATACTGCAAAAACTCAACTACAAAAAGACAAATAACCCAATAAAAAAATGGGCAAAGGGTATAAACAGGCACGTCACCAAAGAAGACATTCAGGCAGCTAACAGTTACATGAGGAAATGCTCACGATCATTAGCCATTACAGACATGCAAATCAAAACTACAATGAGATTCCATCTCACTCCAACGAGGCTGGCATTAATCCAAAAAAACACAAAATAATAAATGTTGGAGAGGTTGTGGAGAGACAGGAACACTTATACACTGCTGGTGGGAATGTAAAATGGTACAACCATTTTGGAAATCCATTTGGCACTTCCTCAAAAAGCTAGAAATAGAACTACCATCTGATCCAGCAATCCCACTCCTTGGAATATATCCTAGAGCAATAAGTGCCTTTATATGAACAGATATATGCACACTCATGTTCATTGCAGCACTGTTTACAATAGCAAAAAACGGGAGCAACCAAGGTGCTCATCAACAGATGAATGGATAAATAAATTATGGTATATTCATACAATGGATGCATCATTAAAGAACAATGATGAATCTGTGAAACATTTCATAACATGGAGGAATCTGGAAGGCATCATGCTGCGTGAAATTAGTCAGTTGCAAAAGGACAAATATTGTATGAGACCACTATTATAAGGACTCAAAAAATAGTTTAAACAAAGAAGAAAATATTCTTTGATGGTTATGACAGTAGGGAGGCAGGGGTTTTCACTAATTAGTAGATCAGAACTATTTTAGGTGAAGGGAAAGACAACATACAATACAGGCCTGGTCAGCACAACTGGCCTAAACCAAAAGCAAAGAAGTTTCCTGAATAAACTGAACACTTCAAAGGCCAGCGTAGCAGGGGTAGGGGTTTGGGGACCATGGTTTCAGAGGACATCTAATTCAACTGGCATAATAAAATCTATTAAGAAAACATTCTGCATCCCACTTTGGAGAGTGGCGTCTGGGGTCTTAAATGCTAGCGAGCAGCCATCTAAGATGCATCAATTGGTCTCATCCCACCTGAAGCAAAGGAGAATGAAGAACACCAAAGACATAAGGTGATTATGAGCCCAAGAGACAGGAAGGGGCACATAAACCAGAGACTACATCAGCCTGAGACCAGAAGAACTAGATGGTGCCCAGCTACAACCGATGACTGCCCTGACAGGAAACACAACAGAGAACCCCTGAGGGAGCAGGAGAGCCGTGGGATGCAGACCCCAAATTCTTATAAAAAGACCAGACTTAATGGTCTGACTGAGACTAGAAGGACCCCAGGGGTCATGGTCCCCAGACCTTCTGTTAGCCCAGGACAGGAACCATTCCCGAAGCCAACTCTTCAGACAGAGATTTGACTGGACAATCGGATAGAAAATGATACTGGTGAAGAATGAGCTTCTTGAATCAAGTAGACACATGAGACTATGTTGGCATCTTCTTTCTGGAAGGGAGATGGGAGGTCGGGGAGGGGGTCAGAAGCTGGCCGAATGGACACGATATGAGGGAGTGGAGGGAAGGAGTGTGCTGTCTCGTTAGGGGGAAAACAATTAGGAGTATACAGCAAGGTGTGTATAAGTTTTTGTATGAGAGACTGACTTGATTTGTAAACTTTCACTTAAAGCACAATAAAAATTAAAAAAAAAAAAAACTATCCAATTTCAGACCAGAGAAAAGAAAAAGAATGAAGAAAAATGAAAAATCTAAAAGATCTGTGGACACCATCAAATGTACCAATACATACACAATAGGAGTCCCAGATGGAGAGGAGAGCGAGAAGTGGGCAAAAAGAATATCTAAAGAAGTGATAACTAAAAAGTTCCAAAATTTGGTGAAAGTCATGAATCTAAACATCCAAGAATGTCATTGAACACTGCAGTGCAGTGAATCACGTTTGTGTGGCCTTTCTTGCTATGGTCTTGTAAGTCCCACTCGGGTGATTGGGCAGGACTCTGCAGATAGGGTAATTGTAGCCCACCAAGAGTATTGGTCAGTTCAGCCATGCTGCTGGGCTTGAAATGAGCCATCCCAGAGGTGGGAAGGAAAGGATGCCACCACCACCAAGGAAGAATAGCCAGGAATGGAGTTCATTCTTTGGACCCAGGATCCCTGTGCTGAGAAGCTCCTGCAACCAGGAGACTGCGAAAGAGAGCTGTAACACTGAAGACAGCAAGAGGTATTGGCAGAGAAATGGTGGCAGGAGAGACCAGCTGTAGACAGTGTTGTGTGCTTCCTGGCCCACTGAGCGAGAAAGCTGAGTGCCTTTGGGCAGGAGGCTTGCTGGAGGAGTATGGTGTCTCTGGGCACTTAGTGGAGCTAGGTTTGCCAACCCACAGAGCTAGAGCTGAGCACCTTCAGGCCATGGCTTACTGGCAGAGTAGGGTGCTTCTGGGCACTTATCGGCAGAGCTAAAAGAGCTTTGTAACAGTGGCCCACACAAGGCAGAGGCCAAGAAGCCAAGAGCCAGGGAGAGATCTGCCTACAGGTACAGCTGAGAAGGGGCTTCCCTGACCAAAGAACTGTATCCTGAGCATTTCTGAACCTGAAATGTAACCTGTTACTTCCCTAATAAACCCCATAATTGTGAGTATTATCTGTGACTACTATGTGGGCATTGCAATGAATTATTGAACCCAGCAGAGAAATAGAGAGTGCCATGGGAGGGACGGTTGGTGTCAGGATTAGTAAAGATGGCAGAGAGAGGAGGCATGTCTGACCTCTGTCTCATGGGAATCAGCCTTGGGCTGTTGATCTTGATTCTTCTTCCCCCTTTGAAGTTGGAGGAGGTCAGATGCTGCCCCTGTGCCATTTTTACAATCACCAGGCAGAATAAACTCAAAGAGCTTCACACTGAAGCATGTAATAAACTGTCAAAGGTTAAAGACAAAGAGAAAAATTTGAAAACGGCAAGAGAGAAGTGACTCATTGTATACAAGGGATTCTCAATAAGATTAACAATTTCTCATTAGAAACCATGGAGTCCAGAAGGTAGTGGGCTGACATATTTAATGTGCTGAAAGACAAAGAAGTTTCAACCAAGAATTCTATGTCTAGCAAAACTATCTTTCAGGAATGAAGGAGAAATTAAGACATTCTCAGATAAACAAAAGCTAAGGGAATTTATCACTAGTAGATCTGCCCCATAAGAAATACTAAAAGGAGTCTTTCAGACTAAAATGAAAGGACACTGGGCAGTAACCTGAAGCCATCCAAAGAAATAAAGAACAATGATAAAGGTAACTGTGTAGGTAAATATAAAATGTATATAAACCAAACCAAATCCATTGCCACTGAGTTTATTTGAACTCATAGTGACCCTATAGGACAGAGTAGAACTGCCCCATAGAGTTTCCAGAGCGCAGCTGGTGAATTTGAACTGCCGGTCTTATGGTTGGCAGCCAAGCTCTCAACCACTGTGCCACCAGGGCCCCAAAAATGTGTATATGTGAGATAAAATGTACAATTGCATTTTGGGTTTGTAACTTCTCTTTTTTTCTATATGATTTAAAAGACAAATGCATAAAATAATAATTATAAATCTATGGCAAAGGCATACAGTGTATATAAAGTTCTAATTTGTGACAATAACAACATAAAGGGAGAGGAATGGAGCTGGATAGGAGCAGAGTTTTGTATACTATTGAAGCTATGTTTGTATTAATTTAGATTGTTATAAATTTAAGATGTTAATTGTAATCCTCATGACAACCACTAAGAAAACAACTAAAAACATATGCAGAAAGTGAGAAAAGAATCAAAACAGTACACTACAGAGAAATCAATTAAACACAGAAGAATGCAGCAATGGAAGACTTAAGGAACAAAAAACCTATGACATTTTATTAGAGTTCTCCAGAAAACAGAACTAACAGAATAGAGAGATATCAGCATACATACACATAGACACATACAGACAGAGAAAGAAAAGCATATTTTAAAGAATTGCTCAGTGTTCTGGGGGATGACAAGTATCTACAGGCCAGGTATGGGCTGGAAACTCCAGTAGCCTTGAGTCCAAAATCCATAAGCCAGGCAGCCTACAAACTCTGGCAGGATATCTATGTTAGAGTCTTGAGGCAAAATCCTTCTTCCTTTGGGGAATCTCAGTTTTTGCTCTTAAGACCTTCAACTGATTGGATAAGGCCCACCCACATTAAGGAGTGTAATCCAGTTTATCTAAAGTCAACTGATTGTAAAGGTTAATTATATCTAAATATGATAGCAACATCTAGACTAGTGTTTGACCAAACAACTGGGCATCATGGCCTAACCAAGTTGACACATAAAATTAACCTTCATAATGGTTCTTTGAAAAAGATCAACAAAATTGACAAGCTTTTAGCTAGAATGGTAAAGAAAAAAAGAAGACACAAATAACTAAAATCAGAAAAGAAAGTTGAGACATTACTACTGACTTTACAGAAAAAAAAAAAAAAGGATTAGAAGAGAGTACTATGAACAGTTGTATGCCAACAAATTACATAACCTAGATGGAATGGACAAATTCCTGGAAACACACAAATTTCCTAAACTGACTCAAGAAGAAACAGAAAATCTTAACAGACCTATAACAAATGAATGGATTGAATCAGTAATCAAAAACCTCCTTACAAAGAAAAGTCCAGGACCAAATGAATTCACTGTAAATTCTACCAAACATTTAAAGAAGAATTACTATTGGGATGACTTAGTCAACTGGCATAACATAGTTCATAAAGAAACTGTTCTACATCCTAGTTTGGTGAGTATCGTCTGGGATATTAAAAGCTTGCAAGCAGCCATCTAAGATACAACTATTGGTCTGTACTCCTCTGGAACAAAAGAGAAGGAAAGAAACCAAGGACTCAAAGAAGAAACTAGTCTATAGGACTAATACCCTACACAAACCACAGCCTTATCTATCCTGCAACCAGAAGAATTAGATGGTGCCTGGCTACCACTAACGACCATTCTGACCAGGGATACAATAAGTGGTCTTGGATAGAATGGGAGAAAAATGTAGAACCTCAAATTCCTAAAAAGGCCAGAATTACTGGACTGGTAGACACTAAAGGATCCCCCAAGACTTTTGCCCTTAGATACCCTTTAAACTTGGAACTGAAGCTGCTCCTTGAGGTCATCTTTCAGCCAAATAATAGATTGGCTCATAAAATAAGCAATATCACCTAAGTACTGTGCCCCTTTAAATAACTATATGAGACCAGTCAATATCTACCCTAAAGTAAAGGTGTGAAGATAAGGGGGGCGGGCAGGGAAGCTAGATTAATGGAAATATAACAACCAGAATGGAAATAATGAGAGTGATGGCACATTGTGAAAAATATAACAAATATCACTGAACAATATGTATAGAAATAAATGGGAACGTAATTTGCTATGTAAGCTTTCACCAAAAATACAAAAAAAGAATAAATTTTTTAAAAGTCCACAGCTTTTTTTTAATTCTAAAAAATATTACATAGAGGAATTTCTACAGCATGGGGGCTGTAGAAACCCATAGGGTATAGCTGTGTCATTGTATGTAGCTTTCCAATCCATATAAATACCAAAGATTGTCAGCAGTTTGAATAAATAATATGCCATACAAATAAAATTATTTTCAAATGCTTGAGAATTTATCTCATTAATAAAATACAAATAATTTTAAACATAAAGAATTAACATTAGTCCTTCTCAAGCTCTTCCAAAATATAGAGAGGAGAGAACACTTCTCAACTCATTTTACAAGGCAAATATTACCTTATAACAAACCCAGACAACGGCATCACAAGAAAACTATAGACCAATATCTCTTAAGAATATAGTTGCAAATATCCTCAACAAAATAATATCAAACCAAGTACAGTAGCATATTAAAAGGATTATACACATGACCAAATGAAATTTATCCCATAAATGCAAGGGTGGTTCAACATAAGAAAATCAATCAATGTAATATACCACATTAATAGAATGTAGGGGGAAAAACGCACGCATTATCTTCTCAATTGATCTTTCATGATAAAAAAAAAAAATCTCAGAAAACTAGAAGTAGATGGGAATTTCCTCAACATAATAAAAGATATTTCTGAAACATCCACATTTAACACCATACTCAATGGTGAAACTCTGAAAGCTCCCCCACTAAGATGGGGACAAGGATGTCTGTTTTTACCACTGCTATTCAACATTGTATTAGAAGTTCCAGCCAGATAAATTAGGCAAGAAAATAATAATAATAAAAGCATACGAATTGGGAAGAAAAAAAAAATAAAACTATCTGTGTTTACAGATGACATTATTTTATATATAGAAACTCCTGTTAAGAACCCACCAAAAACTGTTAGAGTTAATTCAGCAAAGTTAAGGGATACAAGATCAACACACAAAAATCGGTTGTATTTTTATACACAGCAATGAAGAATCCAAAATGGGAATTAAGAAAACAATTTCATTTACAATAATATCAAATAGAATAAAATACTTAGAAATAAACTTAACCAAGGATGTGTTTAAGACTTGGAGACTGAAAACTAAAACACAATACCGAAAAAAATTAAAGAGACCTAGACAAATGGAAAGACATCCTGTGTTCATGGATTGAAAGATTTATTATTAAGATGGCAAAACTTCCCGAAGCAAGCTACAGACTCAATGCAATCCCTATAAAAATCTGAATGGCCTTTTTTTTGCAGAAATGGACAAGCTGATTCTAAAATTCACATGAAATTTGTGAACCCCAAATAGCCAAAAAAGTGTTGAAAAAGAACAAAGTTGTAGGACTCACACTTCCTGATTTCAAAGCTCACTGCAAAGCTACAGTGATCAAAACAGTGTGGTACAGGCTTAAGGATATAAGATCAGTAGAATAGAACTGAGACTCCAGAAGTAAACCCATATATCTGTGGTATATTTATTTCCAACAAGAGTACCAATACCATTCAATGGGAGAAAGAATAATCTCTTTAAGAAATGGTGCTGGGACAACTTGTATGTCCACATAAAAAAAATGAAATTGGAGCCTTACTCTGTACCATATATACAAAAATTAACTCAAAATAGACCAAATCCCTAGGTAAGAGCTAAAAGTACAAAATTCTTGGAAGAAAATAGAGATAATTCTTCATGACCTTGGATTTGGCAATAGTTTCTTTGATATGACACTAAAAGCAAAAGAAAAAAATAAATTGGACTTCATCTAAATTAAAAAGTTTTGCATATCAAAAGAGTGAAAAGACAGCCCACAGGTGGAAGAATATATTTGCAGCTCATGTATCTGATAAGGGACTTATACCTAGAATATATAAAGAACATAACTCCATAGAAAATATATAAATAACCCAATTTAAAAAATGGACAAACGATTTGAATAGACATTTTTCAAAGAGAAATAAAAATGGCCAATAAGCCATAGTCATTTCCCCGATCCTCAAATGTATATATAGCATGAACATACTTGGTAGTTTGCAGATTTTCTGGCACAACAAATTATTTCTTGTCCCAGCCGAGGAGTCCTGGTTCTTTTAGTGGAGAATGGTATTTAGAAGCTGTTGTGGTTTGAATTGTGTCCCCCAAAAATATGTGTATCAATTTGGCTAGGCCATGATTCCCAGTATTGTGTGATTGTCTACCATTTTGTCATCTGATGTGATTTTCCTATGTTTTGTAAATCCTAATCTCTCTGGAAACCCTGGTGGCTAGTAGTTAAGTGCTACAGCTGCTAACCAAAGGGTTGGCAGTTCGAATCTGCCAGTCGCTCCTTGGAAACCCTATGGGGCAGTTCTACTCTGTCCTATTGGGTCGCTATGGATCGGAACAGACTGGAGGGCAGTGGGTTTTGGGTTTGTGGTTAATGAGATAAGATTAGATTATGTTAAAGAAGATTAAAGTGGGATATAACACCCTTGCTCAGGCCCCATCCCTGATCCAATGTAAGGGGAGTTTCCCTGGGGTGTGGCCTGCTCCACCTTTTATTTTACAAGAGATAAAAGGAGAGGGAAGCAAGCAGAGAGTGGAGACCTCATACCACCAAGAAAGCAGTTCCAGGAGCAGAGCATGTCCTTTGGACCTGGGATTCCTGTGTGGAGAAGCTCCTAGTCCAGGGGAAGATTGATGACAAGGACCCTCCTCCAGAGCGGACAGAGAAAGCCTTTCCCTGGAGCTAATGCCCTGAATATGGACTTCCAGCCTACTAGACTATGAGAGAATAAACTTCTGTTTGTTAAAGCCACCCACTCATGGTATTTCTGTTACAGCAGCACTGGATGACTAAGACAGAAACCAAGACCTTGGTACTAAAAAAGGTGTTCTTATTGCAACTGGGAGTGTAACTGCACCGAGGTCCTCACCATTGAGGCAGGGAGGTTCAGATACAGAAAGTGCTCTTTTAAAAGGACAAAAGTTTTCTACTTTCAGGGGATGAGTAGTATTCTTGCCTAGTCTCCTAGTGCTATGATCCCTACTCCCTCCTATTTCCTGTAGAAACTTGTTCCCCTTCTCGTGTTCTCATCCTTTTCTTCTCTTGAATCCTTTACTCAAGTCTTCCCTGGATTAAAAAAAAAAAAAAAAAAACTTCCAGTGATAGCCAGTCTTCAAGGTGGCTCCAAATGATTCTCACCTCCTAGCATTCATGCCCTTGTGTAGTTCCCTCCCACACTGAATAAGGCTGACCTGTATAACCAATAAGATATTGTGATGGTGTGTGACATCTCAAAAGACACCACTGCAAGTCTGTTGCACCAGAGTCAAAGCTCTGATTAGAAAGGACAGGAATCTAAATCTTGAGATAGGGATGTCTTGGTCTATCTACCCAAAAAGCTTGAATCCCCAGATTCCCTTGAGCCCCTTTAATATTCTTATTAAAGGCTAGTACTCTCCCACCACCTAATTCATAGACAATGCACATTACAAGGAAGCATGTGGTCTCCCTCAAGATGTGTCCCCATTTCTACTCATGGCCACCAGAACAAGAACTAGGGTCAAGTCAAAACATAACCCTGCCCAAGAAGAAAAGTAACCATACCCAAAAGGAGCTGCAGGAACCAGTCAACATGTAGCAGCAGGAGCTGGTGTGTGAGGACTGAATCCTGTGGATGCTGGCTTAAGGGGATTGAACATTGTTGTTTTTTGTTGTTAGGTGCTGTCAGGTTGGTTCCGACTCATAGCGACCCAATGTACGACAGAATGAAACACTGACTGGTCCTGTCCCATCCTCACAATCACTGCTATGTTTGAGCCAGTTGTTGAGCAGCCACTGTGTCAATCCATCTCGTTGAGAGTGTTCCTCTTTTTCGCTGATCCTCTACCTTACCAAGCATGATGTCCTTCTCCAGGGACCGGCCCCTCCTGATAACAACTCCAAAGTATGTGAGACAAAGTCTCCCCATCCTCGCTTCCAAGGAGCACTCTGGCTATACTTCTTCAAAGACAGACTTGTTCATTCTTCTGACAGTCCATGGTATAGTCAATATTTTTTGCAACACCATAATTCAATATAATTCATAATGTGTCGATCCTTCTTTGATCTTCCTTAATCATTGCCCAGATTTTGCATTCATATGAGGCGACTGAAAATATCATGGCTTGGGTCAAGTACACCTTAGTCCTCAAAGTCACATTTTTGCTTTTTAACACTTTAAAGAGGTTTTTTGCAGCAGACTTGCCCAATCCTAAATGTCATTTGATTTCTTGACTGCTGCTTCCATGGGTGTTGATTGTGGATCCAAGTAAAATTCTTGACAACTTCAATCTTTTCTCCATTTATCATGATGTTGCTTATTGGTCAAGGTGTCAGATTTTTGTTTTCTTTTTGTTGAGGCATAATTCATTCTGAAGGCTGTAGTCTTTGATTTTCATCAGTAAGTGACTCAAGTTCTCTGATTTCAGCAAGCAAGATTGTGTCATCTGCATATTGCAGAGTGTTAATAAGTCTTCCTCCAATCCTGATACTGCATTCTTCTTCATATAGTTTATCTTCTCAGAGTATTTGTTCAGCCTAAAGATAGAATAAGTATGGTGAAAGGATATAACCCTCAGGCACCCCTTTCCTGCTTTTAAACCATGCAGTACCCCCTTGTTCTGTTTGAACAACTAACTCTTGGTCTATGTACAGGTTCCTTATTAGCACAATTAAGTGTTCTGGAATTCCCATTCTTCGCAATGTTATCCATAATTTGTTATGATCCACAGAGTTGAATGAATGCCTTAGCATAGTCAATAAAATGCAGGTAAACATCTTTCTGGTATTCTTCGCTTCCAGCTAAGATCCATCTGACATCAGCACTGCTACCCTTCATGCCACGTCCTCTTCTGAATCTCCTTGAATTTCTGGCAGTTCCCTGTCAATGTACTGCTACAACCGTTTTTTAATTATCTTCAGGAAAAATTTACTTGTGTATGATATTAATGATACTGTTTGATAATTTCTGCATTCACCTTTCTGTAGAATGGGCACAAATATGAATCTCCTCCAGTTAGTTGACTAGGTAGCCGTCCTCTGAATTTTTTGGCATAGATGAATGAGCACCTTCAGCGCTATATCCATTTGTTGAAGTATCCAATTGGTATTCTGTCAATTCCTAGGGTCTTGTTTTTTGCCAATGCTTTCAGGGCAGCTTGGACTTCCTCCTTCAATACAGCCGGTTCTTTATCACATGCTACCTCCTGAAATGGTTGAACATTGACCAATTCTTTTTGTTCAGTGACTCTGTGTATTCCTTCCATCCTCTTTTGATGCTTCCTGCATTGTTCAATATTTTGCCCGTAGAAACTTTCAAAATTGCAATTTTAGGCTTGAATTTTTTCTTTGTTCTTTCAGCTTGATTTGAAATACCAGTGGCAAAGCTTCCAGCATCACAGCAACATGCAATCCCCCACAGTACGACAAACTGACAGACGTGGTGGGGAGTGAACATAAGATTGGATAAAGGAGAACACTCTCCCAGGATAGGAAACTTAACACCTGGCAAGGGCCCTAGGAGATGGTACTAACTAGCTGCTAATACGGCTCGTGAGAGCTTGGAGAAAGTAATGGTTTACACTAGTGGAGTAGTAATGCAGAACTGCTATGGCAGATGGTAAATAAAAGGATCAAAAGGGCTCAGAGAACCAGGCTTGTTAGAGTGTAAAACCTACGAGCAGAATCTGTTCCATAGGAGAGCCCAGAGGACATTCTATTTGTCAAAGCAGTCAACACTGCACTGGTGAGAGAAGAACCAGCATCAAGGAAAAGTTAGTAGTGGCTGGTCTCTGTAGGCCAGAGGTAATGGCAAACCAAAAAGCAAACCAAACCCATTGCCATCTAGTCAATTCCAACTCATAGCGACCCTGTAGGACAGAGTAGAACTACCTACTCCATAGGGTTTCCAAGGAACAGCTGGTGGATTTGAACCGCTGACCTTTTGGTTAGCAGCCATAGCTTTTAACCACTGTATCACCAGGGCTCCAAGCTAATGGTAGGAGATGCTTTTGAACAACCAAATTTCCTGACAGGATGCCAGAGTAATAGTGGCCAGGTGGCATCACTTACCCCTCAGAAGCAAATTGGGCACAATTATCTTTTTTTTTTTAATAATTTTTTTGTGTGTGTGAAAATATACAGCAGCAAAAGATACTGCAATTCAACAATTTCTACATGTACAATTTGGTGATATTCAATATATTCTTCAAGTTGTGTAACTATTTATATCCTTTTCCAAATTATTCCATCACCACTAAGATAAACTCTTTGCCCCATAAGCTTCTCATCTAACCTTTTTAGTTGATATTGTCAATTTGATCCCATATAGATAATTCTTTAAAAGAGCACAATGCTCAAGGCAGACTTTTTTTTTAAATTGTGCTTTAGATGAAGGTTTACGGAACAAACTAGGTACTCATTAAACAATTAGTACATATATTGTTTTGTGGCATTGGTTACCAACCCCACAACATGTCATCACTCTCCCTTCTCAACCTTGGGTTCCCTATTACCAGCTGTCCTGTCCCCCCCTGCCTTCTTGTCCTTGCCCCTGGGCTGGTGTGCCCCTTTAGTCTTGTTTGTATTATGGGCCTGTCTAATCTTTGGCTGAAAGGTGAACCTCGGGAGTGACTTCATTACTGAGCTAAAAGGGTGTCCAAGGGCTATACTCTCAGGATTTCTCCAGTCTCTGTAAGGCCAGTAAGTCTGGACCTTTTTTGTGAGTTAGAATTATGTTCTACATGTTTCTCCAACTCTGTCTAGGACCTTCTATTGTGACCCCTGTCAGAGCAGTCATTGGTAGTAGCTGGTCTCCATCTAGTTGTGCTGGACTCAGTCTGGTGGAAGCAGTGGTAGTTGTGCTCCATTACTCCTTTGGACTAATCTTTCCCTTGTGTCTTTGGTTTTCTTCATTCTCCCTTGCTCCCGACAGGGTGAGACCAGTGGAGTATCTTAGATGGATGCTCACAAGTTTTAAGACCCCAGACGCTACTCACCAAAGCTGAATATAGAACATTTTCTTTATAAACTATGTTATGCCAGTTGAGCTAGATGTTCCCTGAGACCATGGTCCCCATAGCCCTCAGCCCAGTAATTCAGTCCCTCAGGGAGTTTGGATGTGTCTGTGGAGCTTTCATGACCTTGTCAAGGCAGACATTCTTTACTAATTAAACTAAACTATTGCTGGTTTAGCTTAATTAATGGGAACAATTATCTTAATGAAAGGAAACAGACCAAGCTATGAAACTGGTCAATAGAATACAGCCTCCCAAGGATCCAGATAGATGAGTAGCCCACAAAAGAGCTACACAATACATTAAAAAAAAAAAAAGAAATCAGTGATGGATGACTAAGAGGCCAAGAACAGTAGTCCCGATAAAAAAGTCACAATCCTTTATCCAGTTTCCGTATTTGAGCAGCTTTCAGACTCAAACCCAATGACGGAAGGAGAGTCTGGGCCCCCAAGAGGACCTGCAACCCCATGGCAAGTGCATTTAGTAATGATTCCCCCAATTCTTCTCCAAAGGGACCTATGACCATTTACTTGGGTAACAATGCACTGGGGAAAGGGAGGGATAGTTTGAAGACTACTGGATACAGAAACTAGTTGACATTGTTATCTGTGATCTGAAGTCTCATCATGGCTGCCCAATAGAATTAGAGTGCATGGGGACCAGGTAATAAATAGATCCTGGCTTAGACCTGGATCACAGTCATTTCTCCAGTTCCCAAATGTATCAATAGCATGAACATAGTAGGTAGTTTTCAGAACCTTCGCATTGAATGATTAGGCTTTGGGGTAAGAGTAATCATAATGGGGAAGACCAAGCAAGAACCTCTGAAACTGCTCATCTCTCAGCCAAGATAATAAATCAAAAACAAAATCACACCCTGGGGAAAATAGTGAGATTACTGCCACCCTTAAAAACTTAAAAGATGCAGAAATATTAGCCCCTGTCATAGCCTCTTTAACCAGTTTGGCTTCTATAAAATCCAGACAGATCCTGGAAGATGACAGTGGACTATTACAAAGTCAACCAAGTTGTTATTTTTGTTGTTAGTTGCCATTGAGTCAGCTCCAACTCATGAAGACTTTATGTATAATAGAACAAAACATCCTCATATTTTGTGCCATCCACATGATCATTTGTATGTTTGAGTCCATTATTGAGGCTATTGTGTCAATCCATCTCATTAGGGGTTTCCCTCATTTTTGCTGACTCTTTACCAAACATGATGTCCTTTTCTAGTAATTGGTCTTTCCTGATGACATGTCCAGAGTAAGTGAATTGAAGTCTTGCCATGCTTGCTTCTAAGGAGTATTCTAGTTGTATTTCTTCTAAGACTGGTTTGTTCATTCTTTCAGTAGTATATTCAATGTTCTTTGCCAACATCACAGTTTGAAAGCATAAATTTTTTTTTTTTCCTTTCCTTTCACATTATCCAACTTTCACCTGCATGTGAGGCAACTGAAAAGACCATGGCTTGAGTCAGGTACACCTTAGTCCTCAAAGTGACTTCTTTACTTTTTAAAACTTTAAAGAGGTCTTTTGCAGCAGATTTGCCCAATGCAATACATCATTTGATTTTTTGACTGCTGCTTTCACGAACATTGATTATGATACAAGTAGAATAGTCATTGACAATTTCAATTTTTTCTCCATTTGCCATGATGGTGTTTATCAGTCCAGTTGTGAGGATTTTAATTTTCTTCACGTTCAGGTGTAATCCACACTGAAGGCTGTAGTCTCTGACCTTCATCAGTAAGTGCTTCCAGTCATCTTCACTTTCAACAAGGAACACTGCGTCATGTGCGTATCACAGGTTGTTAATATGTCTTATTCTAATCCTGTTGCCACATTCTTCACATAGTCTGGCTTCTTGGATTATTTGTTCAGCATAGAGATTGAATAAGTAAGGTGAAAGGATACAACGCCGTGCACACCTTTTCCAATTTTGAACCACACAGCATCCTTTTTTTCTGTTCAAAAGACTGCCTCTTGCTCCAAGTACAAGTTCCGCATGAGCACAATTAAATATTCTGAAATTCCTGTTCTTTGCAATGTTATCCATAAGTTGTTATGATCCACACAGCTGAATGCCTTCATATTATCCCAGAAACCACAGATAAACATCTTTCTAGTATTCTCTGCTTTTGGCCAAGATCCGTACGACAACAGCAATGATATCCCTTATTCCACATCCTCTTCTCAACTGCTAGCTTGAAAACTAGCAGTTCCCGGTCAATGTACAGCTGCAGTCATTTTTTAATTATCTTTAGTATAATTTTGCTAGCATGTGATAAAAATGATATTGTTCAAAATTTCTTCATTCCATTTGATCACCTTTCTTTGGGATGGGAATGAATATGGATCTCTTCCAGTTGGTTCACTAGGTAGCTGTCTTCCAAATTTCTTGACATAGACAAGTGAGTGCTTCCAGCTTTGCCTCCATTTGTTGAAACATCTCAATTGATATTTCATCAATTCCTGGAGCCTTGTTTTTCACCAATGCCTTCAGTGAAGCTTGAACTTCTTCCTTCAGCACCAGCAGTTCTTGATTATATACTACATCCTGAAATGGTTGAATGTATTCAACTGTTCAGTATGGATCTCAAGTTTCAGATTTCTTCTTTAGTTCTTTCAGCTTCAGAAATGCTAAAGTTGTTCTTTCCTTTTGGTTTGCTAATTCCAGGTCTTTGCACATTTCATCATAATACTTTACCTTGTCTTCTCAAGCCACCCTTTGAAATCTTCTGTTCAGCTCTTTTACTTCATCATCTCTTTCCATTCACTTTAGCTACTCTGCACTTAAGAGCAAGTGTCAGAGTCTCTTCTAACATCCTTTTTGGTCTTTTTCTTCTTTCCTGCCTTTTTAGCAATCTTTCACTTTCTTCAGGTATGATGTCCCTGATGTCTTCTCACAGTTCTTCTGGTTTTCAGTTATCAGTGTTCAGTGTATAAAATATATTCTTGAGTTGCATACTCATTGTAAAATCCAGACAACTCAGAAGTATACACTGCTAATAGGTGTAAATCCTTCCAGCCCCTTTTTTTCTGCACGTTTACACACATGTGTGTGCATATCCACACATAGTTTATAAAAGGTAAAATGGTATCATGCTGTGTGTATTATTTCACACCTTGCTCTTTTAAAAAATGCAATAGATCTATGTTTATAAATTTACTTCATTCTACTTAATAGTTGCAAAGTATTCCAAAATAAAACTGTACCGTATATTGTGAACTTTTCCCTATGGACAGATATTTAAATTGTCCTTAGTTTTTCTCTCTTATAAATCACCTGACAGTAAACATTCTTGTATGTGTGACTTTTCACAGTCGTATGAGTAATTCTATAGGCTAAATCCCTAGAAATGAAATTTTTGGCTTAAGGGTATTAGGGATACACTGAAGTGCAGTTTCCCCCTCAATATTCTGCCAAAATCTGTTATTTGGGGTTGGCTTCAGCCAAATAGCAAAACGGTTACCTTGTAATCACTTCTGCCTTGCCTGACCGTGTCGTCAATGATCATTTGGTAGATGAGGACATGAGCAAGTCCATCAAGTCAACCAGTTCCTGCTTCAGTTTGTAACTGTGGTAGGCAGATGTGATGGTCAGTTTGTCTGGGCCATGAGTCTCAGTGGTTTGGAAGTTATGACGTAGTTTGGCAGCTATGTAATGATGTAATCACCTCCATAATGAGATCTGATATAATGTAATCACCTCTATGATGAGATCTGCTATAAGCAACCAATCAGTTGAATGGGAGTTTCCTTCGGGGTATGGCCTGTACCCAATATATGTAGACTTTCTGGCAAAGCTTGCTGGCTGTAGCTTGCTCTATATCTTCATTTGACCTCCAGATCTTGGACTTGAGCTAGCAGCTTATCTGCCAGTCTTCGGATTTGTCAGCCTTTGCAGCCTGTAAACCAGTGGCCTACCATCTTACCTGTCGATCTTGGGATTTGTTGGCCTCCACAGGCCATGAGCCAGAGGCTTGCTCTCTGACCCGCCAATCATGGGTTCACCAGCCCCTGCAGCAATGTGAATCAGGAGAAGCCTCCAGCCCGACCCACAGACTTGGGACTTTCTAACCTCTACAACTACATGAGTCATTTCCTTGATATAAATCTCTCTCTCTCTCTCTCTCTCTCTATCTATCTATATACACTTCACTGGTTTTGCTTCTCTAGAGAAAGCAGCCTAAAATAGTAGAATAATGACACTGCCCCCCACCCCCCAAAGATGTCCACATCCTAATCCCTGGAACCTAGGAATATGTTAGGTTACATGGTGTCTTAGTTATCTAGTACTGCTATAACAGAAATACCATAAGTAGATGGCTTTAACAAGAGAAATTTATTCTCTCATAGTCCAGTAAGTTACAAGTCCAAATTCAGGTCGTTGGCTCCAGGGAAAGGCTTTCTCTCTCTGTTGGCTCTGGAGGAAGGTCCTTGTCCTCAATCTTCCCCTGGTTGAGGAGCTTCTCAGGCACAGGGACCCCATATCCGAAGGACACACTCTGCTCCTGGTGCTGCTTTCTTGGTGGTATGAGGCCCCCAACTCTCTCCTTGTTTCCCTTTCCTTTTATCTCTTGAGATAAAAGGTGGTACAGGCCACACCCCAGGGAAACTCCCTTTACCTTGGCTCAGGGAGGTGACCTGAGTAAGGGTGGTGTTACAATCCCACCCTAATCCTCTCAACATAAAATTACAGTCACAAAATGGAGGACAACCACACAGTACTGGGAATCATGGCCTAACCAAGTTGATACACACATTTTTGGGGAGACATAATTCAATCCATGACACATGGCAAAGAGAAATTAAGGTTGCAGATGGAATTAAGGTGGCTAATCAGCTGACTTTAAAATAGAGAGATTATCCCGGATTATTAGGATGTCCCCCAATGTAATCATAAGGGTCCTGAAAGTAGAAGAGGGCCAAAGAGGAGATTCAGAGTGAGATATGACTACAGAAGAATGGTCAGAGAGATGCAACATTGCTGGATTTGAAGATGGAGGAAAGAGGCCATAAACCAAGGAATGTGGGTGGGCTCTAGAAACTGGAAAAGGCAAGAAAATGAGTTCTCTCCTAGAGCCTTCAGAAAGGAATGTATCCTTGTCAGTAGCTAGATTTTAGCTCTGAGACCCGTGTTGGACTTCTAATCTACTGAAGTATAATAAATAAGTGCTATCTTACGCCACTTTATTTTTGGTAATTTGTTACAGCAGCAGTAGAAAATACAGTGATCAAGAGATTTTTGGGTCTTATATAGCCAACAGAATGAATCTGGTTGAATATGTATTTATGGGATGGAAACTCAGTTAAAAAAAAAAAAAGCTTTATGAGTGTCTTTGACAATGGAGACTGCACATGGCAAAGAACATGAATGGTTTTGCATTTTTTTTTAAGGGAAAATAACATGGATTGAATTGTGTCCCCCCGAAATGTGTGTCAACTTGACTAGGAAATAATTCCCAGTGTTGTGTGATTGTCCAACATTTTTTCATCTGATGTGATTGTCATATATGTTGCAAATTCTGCGTCCCTGATATTGGTGAGGTGAGATTAGAGGCAGTTGTATTGATGGGGCAGGACTCAATTTACCAGATTAGGTTGTGTTCTGGGCCAGTTACTTTTGAAATGTGGAAGAGAGAAGTGAGTGAAGAGACAGGGGGACCAAATACCACCAAGAGATAAGAGCCAGGAGAATGGTACGTCCTTTGGACGGACCCTGGGTCTCTGCGCTGAGAAACTCCTCGACCGGGGAAGATTGATGATGGGACCTTCTCCAGAGCCTATGGAGAGGGAAAGCCTTTCCCTGGAACTGACACCTTGGATTCAGACTTCCGGCCTCCTGGACTATCAGAGAATAGATTTCCCTTTGTCGAAGCCATCCACTTGTGGTATTTTTGTTGTAGCTGTGCTAGATGACTGAGACAGAAACAGAGCAAAATTTTATATTAAAGAAAGAGTTGTAAATATGAGATTTCATTTTGGAGTTGTTTTTAAAAAAGTTGTGGCTTGTGCATTCATGGGTAATTTGGAATCACAAACATA
Organism: Loxodonta africana; assembly: GCF_030014295.1. Classification (NCBI taxonomy): domain Eukaryota; kingdom Metazoa; phylum Chordata; class Mammalia; order Proboscidea; family Elephantidae; genus Loxodonta; species Loxodonta africana. The sequence goes on along the minus strand of NC_087363.1, from coordinate 25,667,093 downwards.
CAATGTTTTGTTAACACCCTTCAGATGTTTCTCAACAGATAGTCCTTTTATCACAGCAGGGTGCGACAGAATTACTGACCAAACACAGAAAGAGTTTCTTAGTTATCTAGTGCTGCTATAACAGAAATACTACCAGTAGATGGCTTCAACAAACAGAAGTTTATTCTCTCACAGTTTAGGAGGCTAGGAGTCCAAATTCAGGGTGCCAACTCCAGTGGAAGGCTTTCTGTCTGTGTTGGCTCTGGGGGAAGGTCCTTGTCATCAATCTTCCCCAGAGTCTAGAAGCTTCTCAATGCATAGACCTCAGGTCCAAAGGACACACGCTGCTCCTGGCGCTTCTTTCTTGGTGGTATGTGGTCCCCATGTCTCTGTTCACTTCTGTCTCCTCTTATCTTTTGTAAGATAAAAAGTGATGCAGGCCACACCCCAGGGGAACTCCCCTTATATCAGATCAGGGCTGTGACCTGAGTAAGGGTGTTACATTCCACCCTAACCCTCTTTAACATGACCTAACCTTGCCTCATTAACCACAGGCAGAGATTAGGATTTACAACACAGTAAAATTACATCAGATCACAAAATGAAGGACAACCACACAATACTGGGTATCACGGCCTAGCTAAGTTGACACATATTTTGGGGGAACACAATTCAATCCATGACAGAGAGTAAACTGCTTTCATCGTTTTTCTTCAGGCAAAGACATTACATGACCTGCCAAAGATTTGGGGACTGCCTTGTCATATACAAGTTGTTCAAACGACATGAAATTGCAGCCATTACATGTGTCGATGGCAATTGGTATGTGTTAAACAACAACAGCATGAAGATTTACCACTATATTTTTCAATAATAATACCAGCATAGCAGGACTTACTAACAACAAACGGTCACTTACAAGAAAAATAGTTTGTTTGCAGGAACCTGATAAAGAGAACTGAAACCAACATAATTTCCGGTCCCTGGGTTAAGAAATACTGGGAGCAGGCATACTTTCCTGTTCTTTTATTAAATAATACTGAGAACAAACAAAAATAACTTAGCCATTTGCTTCAAAAAATAAGACTCCAAAGAAGATAAAACTACAAACTAACAAAAAGAGCATACTTATCAGACTGGCAGCTTACTCAGGAAGACTTGCGTGAAAACTGTTGCCTTGCTGTGCTCACCCATCAAAAATTATTATATTATAAACTCCCTAAGGTCAATCAGTTTCCTGCTTCGCAAGAACCTCCTTAAAATCATTCAGTTTAGGCCCTAAAACCCTATAAATATCCTCCACTGACTTTCCTCTTCTGAGAAACTATTATGACATTGTCAAGTTGGTGTTCTCCCTTATTGCAGTAAGTTTAATAAACTTAGCTTTAATTGATGAGCAGATTTTCAGATGGTCTTTTGGAGCATCACAGTTCAACAGAAGTAACCTTGAGAGTATTAGCATATCTTCTATGATACCTGATGTAAAGATTTATCTTCCCACTCTGGGGAAGATGCTAAAGTTGGTGTGTAGCCAATAGAAGCTGAGTATCACATGGATATTCAAAGACAATTTTGTCATCTTAAACACAGTTACGTTGCTCCAGAGCCACAGTTCTAGGTCCAAGGTCAAAGGGCATATATTTCTCATAAGATGGTATAATAGAAAACCATTAGAAATAAAACAATGTAAGTAAAGTAGCAGTGCTACATCTGATATTTGGTGTCTTTTTCAAGTAAAGCAAAGCTGTTCAGTTTGTTAGTGTGCTTCAATGAATTTGCATCATCACCTATCCTCAAGTCCAGGAACTGAAGAGGAGATAAATCTTCAGCTAGTCAGCTACTATTAGAGAGGAAGGAACCTTTAATAACTTGACAACAACATCACTGTCAGCCAGAGGTATAGCGGCGGGTGGAAGCAGAGAGGGGCACTTGCCCCTGGGGGCAAATCCAAGGGGGCACCAGGCAAGGCATGGAATGACATTCTGAGGCACCACAAATATGAAAGGTACCTGACTGAGGCTGCCGGATAAGGGGTGGGGTGGGGGGGGTAAGGATTTCTGCTGACAGCATCGCCGCTATCAAAGTCTATTCATCTCAAAATTGGCAGGGGGGTGCAACTTAGAAATTGCCTCTGGGTGGACCCCCTACATCTCTGCTGTCAGCGGAAACCTTTATTGCAGAACCAACAGAAAGAAATGCACTCATTCTTGCTGAAAGTCAGTGTCATTTTAGTGTCTCAAAGCTGTACACAAGCAATTGTGCAGCTGACAGTGCTTGAAAATTACTGTGCCTGTGTTAAAATGTTAAACTTTTCAAACTTGGCTACTACCTTTTTGTTCTAATAATAATAACAATAATAATAAATTTTGTGTTTGAACAAAGTGTGTTTATGGTACAATTATAGTATACAAAATTTTTTAAAATTTAAAGATATTGGCATATTTTTATCCAAAAAATATGTACCAATGTGTACATTTTTAAGACTCTGGGGATATACTGCCTAACTAGTACTTTCTCCAACAGTGAAAAAGAATGTCCATTTATCTGTTGTTTAAAGATAATTTTTCAAAGGAGTTATAATCATGACTGTCATACAAATATAAAATGAACACGCATAAAAGATTTTATTTAACTCACTGTCTTACTTATCTGGTGCTGCTATAACAGAAATACCATAAGTAGATGGCTTTAACAAACAGAATTTTATTCTCTCTCAGTTTAGGAGGCGAGAAGTCCAAATTCAGGGTGCTAGCTTCTGGTGAAGGCTTTCTTTCTCTGTCAGCATTGGGGGAAGATCCTTGTCATCAATCTTCCCCTAGTCTAGGACCTTCTCAGCACCGGGACCCTGGATCCAAAGGATGTGTGTGCTCCTGGCTCTTCTTGCTTGGTGGTTATGAGGTCCTCTCCTCTCTGCTCACTTCTCTCTTTTATATCTCAAAAGAGATTGACTCAAAATACAACCTAATCCTGTAGATTAGTCCTGCCTTGTTAACATATTGCCTCTAATCCTGCCTTGTTAATATCATAGAGGTTAGGAATTACAACACATAGGATAATCACAGCAGATCACAAAATGTTGGCCCAGCAAAGTTGACACACTAATTTTTGTGGGATGCAATTCAATCCACAACATTCAGTAATGAGGGTACCAGGAAGATATTACAAACAATTCAAAGGAGAATTTAAAGTACACACTTCTATGGATCAGGAATGTAAATAGATGCAAAACTGGTTTTAGGAGGTAGTTAGGTGAGGGAACAGAATTTGCATGCCCATGACAAGTATCATTTGCATTTCTATCAATTATATACAATTTACAGGGTTGTAAAACAGCTCAAACACAATCAAAGACCAGAGCTCCCTTATAATCAGATAACCCAGAAGGATTTGCTAGGTACCACCTTGTCCATTAAAGATACCCAGTAATCTACTGGTCCATTTTAAAGTCTTTCACAATTTTTCCCTACACTGTACTGTACCCACCCTATACAGGGTACTTTCCTTCTTTAAATATTTCTGAGGTATACTTTTATTAGAAAACAAAAAGCCAAAGGCATTTGATAAAGTCCAACACCCATTCCTAACAAAAACCCTCAATAAAATAGGAATAGAAAGGAAATTCCTCCACATAATAAAGTGCATCTATAGAAAACCAACAGCCAACATCATTCTCAATGGAGAGAGGCTGAAAACATTCCGCCTGAGAATGAGAACAAGACAAGGATGCTGTCATGGATTGAATTGTGTCCCCCCCAAAATATGTGTCAACTTGGTTACGCCATGATTCCTAGTATTGTGTGGTTGTCCTCCATTTCATGATTGTAATTTTAGGTTGAGAGGATTAAGGTGGGATTGTAACACCACCCTTACTCAGGTCACCTCCCTGAGCCAAGGTAAAGGCAGTTTCCCTGGGATGTGGCCTGCACCAGGTTTTATCTCTCAAGAGATAAAAGGAAAGGGAAGCAAGCAGAGAGTTGGGGAACTCATACCACCAGGAAAGCAGCACCAGGAGCAGAGCCCATCCTTTGGACACAGGGTCCCTGTACCTGAGAAGCTCCTTGACCAGGGGAAGATTGAAGACAAGGAACTTCCTCCAGAGTGGACAAAGGGAGAAAGCCTTCCTCTGGAGCCAACGCCCTGAATTTGGACTTATATCCTACCAGACTGTGAGAAAATAAATTTCTCTTTGTTAAAGCCATTATCTTGTGGTATTTCTGTTATGGCAGCACGAGATGACTAAGGCAGATGCCCTTTATCATCACTCCTATTTAACATTGTGCTAGAAGTCCTAGCCAGAGCAATATGGCAAGAAAAAGAAATAAAGGGCATCGAAATTGGAAAGTATCATGGATTGAATTGTGTCCCCCCAAAATATCTGTCAACTTAGATGGGCCATTAGTCCCAGTATTGTGTGATTGTCCACCATTTTATGTGCTTTCCCTATGTGTTGTAAACCCTATCACTATGATGTAATAAGATAGATAAGCATGATTATATTGATGAGGTCTACAAGATTAGATAGCGTCTTAAGCCAATCTCTTTTGAGATATAAAAGAGAGAAGTGAGCAGAGAGACATGGAGACCTCATACCACCAAGAAAGCATTGCTGGGAACAGAGCGTATCCTTTGGACCTGGTGTTCCTGCACTAAGATGCTCCCAGAGCAAGGGAAGACTGATGATGAGGACCTTCCTCCAGAGCCAACAGAGAGAGAAAGCCTTCCCTTGGAGCTGGTACCCTGAATTCAGACTTCTAGCTTACTGGACTGTGAGAAAATAAACTTGTCTTTGTTAAACCCATCCACTTGTGGTATTTCTGTTATAGCAGCACTAGATAACTAAGATAGAAAGGGAGAAGTAAAAATCATCCCTATTTGCAGATGCTTTGACCCATTACATACAGAATCCCAAAGATTCCACGAGAAAACTACTGGAACTAATAGAAAGATTCAGCAGAGTAGCAGGATACAAGACCAACGTATAAAAATCAGTTTGACGCTAGCAAAGCGGCCATCTAAGATGCTTCAATTGGTCTCAACCTACCTAGAGCAAAGGAAAATGAAGAACACCAAAAAAACAAGGTAATTATGAGCCCAAGAGACAGGGCCACAAAAACCAGAGACTACATCAGCCTGAGACCAGAAGAACTAGACGGTGCCTGGCTACAATCGATGACTGCCCTGATAGGGAACACAACAGAGAACCCCTCAGGGAACAGAGAGCAGTGGGATGCAGACCCCAAATTCTCTTAAAAAGGCCAGACTTAATGGTCTGACTGAGACTAGAAGCACCCCTGTGGTCATGCTACTCAGACCTTCTCTTAGCCCAAGACAGGAACCATTCCCAAAGCCAACTCTTCAGACAGGGATTGGACTGGACTATGGGATAGAAAATGATACTGGTGAAGGCTGAGCTTCTTGGGTCAAGTAGACACATGAGACTATGTTGGCATGTCCTGTCTGGAGGGGAGACGAGAGGGCAAAGCGGGTCAGAAGCTGGCAAATTGGACACGAAAAGAGAGAATGGAGGGAAGGAGTGTGCTATCTCATTAGGGGGACAGCAATTAGGAGTATATAGCAAGGTTTTTGGTTTTTTTTTTGTATGAGAGACTGACTTGATTTGTAAACTTTCACTTAAAGCACAATAAAAAAAAAATCAGTTTGATTCCTATACACCAACAAAGGACACTTTGAAAAGAAAATCAGGAAAACAATACCATTTATAATAGCCCCTAAAAAGATAAAATACTTAGGAATAAATCTAACCAGGGGTGTAAAAGACCTATACAAAGCAAAGTATAAAACACTATTGCAAGAAATCAAGAGACCTACATAAATAGAAGAACATACCATGCTCATGGATATGAAGACTCAACATTATGAAAATGTCAATTCAACCCAAAGTGATCTATGATATAATGCAATCCCAATCCAAATACCAACACCGTTCTTTAGCGAGATGGAAAGACTAATCACTAACTTTATATGGAAAGGAAAGAAGCCCTGTATAAGCAAAGAATTTTTGAAGAAAAAGAACAAAGTAGGAGGCCTTACACCTGATCTCAGTACCTACTATACTGTCATAATAATCAAAACAGCCTGGTACTGGTACAACAGACACATAGACCAATGGAACAGAATCAAGAAACCAGATGTAAATCCATCCACCTATAGTCAGCTGATCTTTGACAAAGGACCAAAGTCTGTTAAATGGGGAAAAAGACAGTCTTTTTAACAAATGGTGCTGGCAAAACTGGATGTCCACCTGTAAAAAAATAAAACAGGACCCATACCTCACACAAAAACTAATTCAAAATGGATCAAAGACCTAAATACAAAACCTAAAACGATAAAGATCATGGAAGAAAAAATAGGGACAACACTAGGTGCCATAATACATGGCATAAATACAGTACAAACTATAACTACCACTGCAAAAACACCAGAAGATAAACTAGATACTGGGATCTCCTAAAAATTAAAAAATTATGCTCATGGAAAGACTTCACCAAAACAGTAAAAAGAGAACCTACAGACTGGGAAAAAAATTTGGCTGCAACATATCCGACAAGTGTCTAATCTCTGAAATCTGTAGAATACTTCAACACTTCGACAACAAAAAGACAAATAGCCAATTAAAAAATGGGAAAAGATATGAACAGACACTTCACCAAAAAAGACATTCAGGCAGCTAACAGACACATGAGGAAATGCTTGTGATCATTAGCCATTTGAGACGTTACTGGCACTTATCAAAAAAACAGAAATAACACATGTTGGAGAGGCTGAGGGGAGATTGGAACTCTTATGCACTACTGGTGGGAATGTAAAATGGTACAACCACCATGGAAAACGAAATGGCATCGCTTTAAAAAGCTAAAAATAGAAATACCATTCAATCTAGCAATCCCACTCCTAGGAATATATCCTAGGAAAATAAGAGCCATCACACGAATAGACATATGCACATCCATGTTCATTGCAGCATTATTCACAATAGCAAAAAGATGAAAACAACCCAAGTGCCCATCATTAGATGAATGGATAAGCAAATTATGGTACATACACACAATGGGCTACTACACAATGATAAAGAACAATGATAAATCTGCAAAACATCTCACAACATGGATGAATCTGGAGGGCATCATGCTGAGTGAAACAAGTTAATCACAAAAGAACAAATATTGTACGAGCCCACGATTATAAAAACCCAAGAAAAGGTTTCCACGGAAAAAAACAATCTTTGTTAGTTACGAGGGAGGGGAAATCACTAACTAGATAGTAGACAAGTGTTAACCTTGGTGAAAGGAAAGACAACACACAATATAGGGGAAGTCAGCACAACTTGACCAAAGGGAAGTCATAGAAGCTTCCTAGACACATCCAAACACCTTGAGGGACCAAGTTAGTAGGGCTGAGGGCTGGAGACCATTGTCTCAGGGGATATCTAGGTCAATGAGCATAATATATTTCATAAAGAAAATGTTTACATCCTACTCTGGTGAGTAGCATCTGAGGTCTTTAAAAGCTTTTGAGCAGCTGCGTAAGATACATCAATTTGTCCCATCTTGTCTGGAGTGAGGGAGAGTGAAGAAAACCAAAGACACAAGGAAAGTATTAGTCCAAAGAACTAATGAACCACAGTCTCCACCAGCCTGAGCTCAGAAGAACTAGATGGTGCCTGGCTACCACCACCTATGGTTCTGATAGGGATCACAATAATGGGCCCCCAGACAGAGTGGGAGAAAAATGTACAACAAAATTCAAATTCACACACAAAAAAGACCAAACTTACTGGTCTGAGAGAGACTGGAGGAACTCCCAAGACTATGGACCCCGGACACCATGCTAATTCAGAACTGAAGCCACTCTTGAAGTCCACCTTTTAGCAAAAGATTAAACAAGTCTATAAAACAAGCAATAACACATGTGAGAAATGTGCTTCTTATGCAATGCTGGTGGGAATGTAAACTAGTGCAACCACTATGGAAACTGATACACAGTTCAGTCAAGTATATGAGACAAAATGGGCAACACCTGCTCAAAAGCAAAGAAGAGGAGGCAGGAAGAGACGAGGAAACTAGAGGAATGGACACAGGGAATCTGGGGTATAAAAGGAAAAGGGGGAGAGTGCTGACATATTGTGGGAATTGCAACCAATGTGTCACAAAACAATTTATGTATAAATTTTTTAATGAGAAACTAATTTGCACTGTAATGTTCACCTAAAGCACACACACTCACACACACACACACAAGCCTAAGCAACTGGAAAAATAGTGGCCAACAAAAAGCTCCACCCAGGATTACAAGAGAGGGTCCCTGACAAAGCAGTAGAAAAATGCAGAACAAAGGATCAAATTCACACACACACCAAAAAGAACCAGAGTTACTGGGCTGACAGAGAATGGAGGAACCCCCAAGACTATGGCCCTAAAACACCCTTCTGATCTGGAACTAAAGGTGTTCCTGGAGACCACCTTCCAGCCAAACAATAGACAAGCCCATAAAATAAACAATAATACTCAAGAGGAACATGCTCCTTAGAACAATCAATTATAAAAGATCGAAAGGGCAATATTTGCTCAAAAGCAAAGACAAGAAGGCAGGAAGGGGTAGGAAATCAGGACGAAAGGAAGTGGGGAACCAAGGGTGGAAATGGGGAGAGTGCTGACACATTGTGGGGAATGAAGCTAAGGCCATGAAATACGTTATGCGCAAACTATCCAATGGGAATCCAATTTGCTCTGTAAACTTTCACCTAATGCACAATTAAAAAAAAAAAAAAGCTAGGAGCCCTAATACATGGCATAAACAGTATACAAAACATTACTAACAACACAGGAGAGAAACGAGATAAGTGGGAGCTCCTAAAAATCAAACACCTATGCTCATCCAAAGACTTCACCAAAAGAGTAAAAAGATTACCTAAAAAAAATACAGACTGGGAAAACGTTTTTAGCTATGACATTTCTGATCAGCATCTGATCTCTAAAATCTACATGATACTGCAAAAACTCAACTACAAAAATACAAATAACCCAATTAAAAAATGGGCAAAGGATATAAACAGGCACTTCACCAAAGAAGACATTCAGGTAGTTAACAGATACATGAGGAAATGCTCACAATCGTTAGCCATTAGAGAAATGCAAATCAAAACTACAATGAGATTCCATCTCACTCTAACAAGGCTGGCATTAATCCAAAAAAACACAAAATAATAAATGTTGGAGAGGTTGTGGAGAGACAGGAACACTTATACACTACTGGTGGGAATGTAAAATGGTACAACCACTTTGGAAATCCATTTGGCACTTCCTCAAAAAGCTAGAAATAGAACTACCGTATGATCTAGCAATCGCACTCCTTGGAATATATCCTGGAGAAATAAACACCTTTACATGAACAGATATATGCACACTCATGTTCATTGCAGCACTGCTTACAATAGCAAAAAGATGGAAGCAACCAAGGGGCCCATCGACGGATGAATGGATTAATAAATTATGGTATATTCATACAAGGGAATACTATGCATCGTTAAAGAACAATGATGAATCTGTGAAACATTTCATAACATGGAGGAATCTGGAAGGCATCATGCTGAGTGAAATTAGTCAGTTGCAAAAGGACAAATATTGTATGAGATCCCTATTATAAGAACTCGAAAAATAGTTTAAACAAAGAAGAAAATATTCTTTAATGGTTACGACAGTAGGGAGGCAGGGGTTTTCACTAAATAGATAGCAGATCAGAACTATTTTAGGTGAAGGGAAAGACAACACACAATACAGGCCAGGTCAGCACAACTGGCCTAAACCAAAAGCAAAGAAGTTTCCTGAATAAACTGAACACTTCAAAGGCCAGCGTAGCAGGGGTGGGGGTTTGGGGACCATGGTTTCAGAGGACATCTAAGTCAATTGGCATAATAAAATCTATTAAGAAAACATTCTGCATCCCACTTTGGAGAGTGGCGTCTGGGGTCTTAAATGCTAGCGAGCAGCCATCTAAGATGCATCAATTGGTCTCAACCCACCTGTAGCAAAGGAGGATGAAGAACACCAAAGACACAAGGTAATTATAAGCCCAAGAGACAGGAAGGGGCACATAAACCAGAGACTACATCAGCCTGAGACCAGAAGAACTAGATGGTGCCCAGCTACAACCAATGACTGCCCTGACAGGGAGCACAACAGAGAACCCCTGAGGGAGCAGGAGAGCAGTGGGATGCAGACCTCAAATTCTCGTAAAAACACCAGACTTAATGGTCTGACTGAGACTAGAAGGACCTCAGGGGTCATGGTCCCTAGACCTTCTGTTAGTCCAAGACAGGAACCATTCCCAAAGCCAACTCTTCAGACAGGGATTGGACTGGACTATGGGATAGAAAATGATACTGGTGTAGAATGAGCTTCTTGGATCAAATAGACACATGAGACTATGTGGGCAGCTCCTGTCTGGAGGGGAGACGAGAGGGCAGAGGGGGTCAGAAGCTGGCCGAATGGACATGAAAAGAGAGAATGAAGGGAAGGAGTGTGCTATCTCATTAGGGCGACAGCAATTAGGAGTATATAGCAAGGTTTTTGTTTGTTTGTTTGTTTTTTGTATGAGAGACTGACTTGATTTGTAAATTTTCACTTAAAGCACAATAAATATTAAAAAAAAAAAGCTCACCCCCTACCCACTTTCTGAATATCAGGCCCAACATCTAGACAACAGCTGGATTTTACCCAGCAAGCTTTTTTTTAACCAGCCAGATGTTTTGCCTCTGGAAATATTTGAAAAATATTTTAATCAGAATCATATTAACAATAATAAATTTCACTGAGAAACTATTCTCTGGAGCAGGCTTCATTAAAAAAAGCTTCATTAAGCCCGTTTAATCCCTTCATAAATTTTTCTACACTTTACTATTAAAGTCACTAATTTTTTCATTTAAAATGTATTTCATTGAATTTGTTTTTATTAGTATATTTATTTAAAAGTCTGAACTTTTGTTTTGGGAAATGAAATGTAACTGATTATAGCTATTGTCAACGTGAATTTTATTTTGTGGCCTTGTGGTACAATGAATTACTTCATATGGCCTTTCTAGCCATGGTCTTTGTGACTCACACACAATGATTGAGTGGGACTATGCAAATAAGATATATGGAACCTGTGATGGTTGGGGTTATGTGTCAGCTTAGCTAGGCCATGATTCCCAATATTTTGTGTGTTGTAGATCCTGACCTCTACATGTTGATGAGGCAGGATTGGTGTACGGTGTGTCTTAGGTCAAAGCCTTGCCGGGCAGTGTGATTCAAGTCCTACCCTTACTAAAGTTATGCCCTTCCCTGGGATGTGTCCTGCATCTAAGACTGCAGGGATCCTCCAGTTGGCGATCAGTTGACCTCTCCAGAGGCCTGCTGTTTAACCTATTGATTCTGGGATTCACCAGCCTCCACAGCCCCTTGGGCCAGCAGTGTATCATGTGGCCTGATTTGCCAGCTTCCACAGCCTTGTGAGCCAGCAGCCTGTGGTCTGAACTGCCGGTTTGGGTTCATCAGCTCCTGCAGCTATGTGGGTTGGGAGAAACCTACGCCTGATCCATGAATTTGGGACTTGCCAGCCTTCACAACCACGTGAGCCATTTTCTTTGTACATTCATGAGTTCTTTGAGAAGTGTTGCAACAAATTAGGGAACCCAAAGACGGGAGGGAGAGTATTGAGGAGAGAGGGAGTAGTTGATGTTAGAGGTGATGAAGTAGATGATGTTAGATTTGATGTTAGGACAGCAGTTTGGAAAAATTAGATATTTCAGACGTCTTTAACCTCCGCCTCAAACAAACCAGCTTTGTGCTGATCTTAAAGAAATTATTTGTTTAGGCCTCTATCTCTAGCAAATCCAGTTTTGTAAGGTCAGTGATTCTGATCTGCAGCCTTATGGTGCACGGGACAGTCCCCCAGACAAAGAATGATCTGACCTAAAATGCCAGCAGTGCCAAGGTTGAGAACCCCTGATCCGTCCTCATCAAACCACCCGCTCATCTATCCACACATCCATTTACCCATCCATCTGAATGTTTATTGAGAACTTATCACAATGGCTCTTAATCTTGACTGCAAACTAGAATCACTGTGGAGCATGTAAAACATATAAACACTCCGGAATCATCCTTGAGTATTCAGATTTTTATAGTCAGAAACCATGGAAGTTTGTGAATTGAAAGTTAATCAGGAGAGAAGCTTCTGTCTCTGTTTCTACGGGAGAATATGGTATTAAATAGTTGCTAATTAAGATTAATCAGCAACTTACCACTGCATTAATCAGGTAAATAAGTATATGCCAAGGGTATAAAGTAAATAAATATAGGTCTTCCATCAAGAGGGTGTCAACTCAGTCTGTACGTTACACTCACTTGGAGAGCTTTTAAAAAATAGTGATGCCCAGGTCCCAGAGGCTCTGATTTAATTGGTCTAGGATGTGGCCCAGGCATGAGCATTTTATAAAAGCACCTCAAGTAGTTATAGTATGCAGTCACAGTTAAGTATGTCTGTGTCAGAGCTCAAGAATGCATCTCCTTTACTGACTTTTTTTTCATATACATAACACAAACTTTTCTTTTTCAGTTTATTCAAAATTCCGTTGTCTTAGTTGTATTCTCTAGAGGAGCAAAACCAGTGAGTAGTATATATAAATATAGAGAGAGAGATTTACTGCAAGGAAATGGCTCATGCAATTGTGAGGGCTGGCAAGTCCCAAATCTGTAGGTCCGGTGGCAGGCTGGAGACCTCTGCTGGCTCATGGGATTGCGGGGGCTGGTGAATCCAAACTCTGCTGCTCAGGCAGCAGACTGGAGACTTCTACAGGCTCCTGTCCCAAGATCTGGAGGTCAGGCAACAAGAAGAGTGCAGGGTCAAGAGAGAGAGTGAGCTCTGCCAGAACATCAATTTATATTCTGGAGGAAGACCACACTCCCAGGGAAATTCCCATTTCAACTGATGGTTGATCATATCGAAACACATCATGCAAAGTGGTTACATTACATAACATCATAGTAGCTAGTCCAGAATCTGGCCAAACTGCAGAGAGTCATAGCCTACCAAAGGTGACAAATGGCATTAACCATCACACCAATCTTAAAAATAAGGTTTGGTGTAAGAATCTGTATCCTTTTAGCTCATGGGTTATTTATTGTTCATGTGTGTGTGTTTGGGAGGGGGAGATGAGTGTGTGTGAGCACATATTTTTTGCCCTAAAATCACAGGTGCCCAGGATCAAAGGATTGTTGACAATCCAGGGAAGGGATCTTAACCTTTCTTCTGCTTTTGGAGTTTTTTCAGGAGAATGACCTTAGCAGGAGACCATGAGCTTTATTACGGGAGCTAAATATACATCTTTACAAATATTAGAGTAATATTCAAACAGATGGCAACAAAATTTAGATTAAAATATTTAAAGAAAAGCAAACACCGAAGCACCATTAGATGCCCCACTCCCTAATGTCCAGCCATCCATTAGTGGTTTAATAGATCATGATTGAGTACACACGAGTTTCAAGTTCCAAATCTTTCTTGGGTTTGGACTGCTGCTGCTGGCACCAACACCACCATGTTCTTCTACAGCCAGCAACTCTTCCACTGCTTTACTGTGTGTCTAAACTCCCAAATTCTTTCTTTCCTGAGGCTCTAACTACAGTAGCAAAGACCTAAGATGACTTTCTGCCATTCTGAGGGAGCAGAAATAATAACAGATTTTTATGGAGGGCTTTTTTTTTTTTAGATATTGCAAGGTCTCCACAGACATTATCTTATGTGATCCTGTAGTGGGGAGGGCAGGAACCGGTCTTCCCTCCATTTTACAGATGCAAAGATTGACCCTAGGAGAAGTGAGGGCCACCTAAGGCCACCAGCTTTGGGTGATGGCACCTGGACTTGTATGGGGTTCCCAGGTCCTGCGTTCCTTCTTCATGTACCGGACCACATCTGTGACCACTTCTCCCTGCTCTCAGCCTTCCAAGTCCCTCCTTCAGCTCCTCCCACCTTCTGCAGCAAAAGGCCAGGGCACAGCCTTGCAGAAAAAGTTTTTTCCACCCCTGACCATCTCTGCACTTGCCATCATTCCTAAATTTAATAACAATACTTGTCTACCCCACACACTCAACTCCAGCCTCCTAGTGCTTTTTTTTACAGCTTTGATTGTCCAGATTGTCCTTCAAGGGGCTCGTAACAGGAAAATCCCAGGTGGGCTGAAATTTTTACAGACCATTTAGTCATTGAATCATGTAATCATGGTCTGGCCTTGAGCTGAACTCCTTCTCCACATGCAGGAGTCCCCCTTTTTCCTCCCAGTCTTTGCTGAAACATATCTGCAAATGGGGTGCCTCTTCCTTTATTGCTGGACAGCTGAGCAGGTAAAATGTCTCTCATCTGCTCATAGATAGGTTGCTTTTCTTAATAAAATATTTGTCTAAATTAAATGTTATTTTTGTTAATAAAAGCAATTCACATCTACTATAGAAAATAAATAAAAATATAAGAAGAAGAAAAAAATCACCTCTAACTTCACCCAGAAACAACTGCTTTTGACATTAAAAAAGAAAACCAAACTCTTTGCCGTCGAGTTGATTCCAACTCATAGTGACCCAATAGGACAGAGTAGAACTGCCCTATAGAGTTTCCAAGGAGCGCCTGGTGGATGTGAACTGCCGACCTTTAGGTTAGTCGTAGCACTTAACCACTACGCCACCAGGGTTTCCAACTTTTGACATTACGGTCTTTTTATATGTGTGTATATATATATTTGTTGTTGTTGTTAGGTGCTGTTGAGTCGGTTCTGACTCATAGTGACCCTATGCACAACAGAACAAAACACTGCCCGGTCCTGAGCCATCCTTCCAATCGTTGTTATGCTTGAGCTCATTGTTGCAGCCACCGTGTCAATCCACCTCGTTGAGGGTTTTCCTCTTTGCCGGTGACCCTGTACTCTGCCAAGCATGATGTCCTTCTCTAGGGTCTGATCCCTCCTGACAACATGTCCAAAGTATGTAAGATGCAGTCTCGCCATCCTTGCTTCTAAGGAGCATTCTGATTGCACTTCTTCTAAGACAGATTTGCTCGTTCTTTTGGCAGTCCATGGTATATTCAATATTCTTCGCCAGCACCACAATTCAAAGACGTCAATTCTTCTTCGGTCTTCCTTATTCATTGTCCAGCTTTCACATGCATATGATGTGATTGAAAATACCATGGCTTGGGTCAGGCGCACCTTAGTCTTCAAGGTGACATCTTTGCTCTTCAACACTTTAAAGAGGTCCTTTGCAGAGCCGATTTACCCAACACAATGTGTCTTTTGATTTCTTGACTGCTGCTTCCATGACTGTTGATTGTGGATCCAAGTAAAATGAAATCCCTGACAACTTCAATCTTTTCACCGTTTATCATGATGTTGCTCATTGGTCCAATTGTGAGGATTTTTGTTTTCTTTATGTTGAGGTACAATCCATACTGAAGGCTGTGGTCTTTGATCTTCATTAGTAAGTGCTTCAAGTCCTCTTCACTTTCAGCAAGCACGGTTGTGGCATCTGCATAACTCAGGTTGTTAATGAGTCTTCCTCCAATCCTGGTGCCCCATTCTTCTTCATATAGTCCAGCTTCTCAGATTATTTGCTCAGCATACAGATTGAATAGGTATGGTGAAAGAATACAACCCTGACGCACAACTTTTTTGACTTTAAACCAATCAGTATCCCCTTGTTCTGTCTGAACAACTGCCTCTTGATCTATGTAAAAGTTCCTCATGAGCACAATTAAGTGTTCTGGAATTCCCATTCTTCGCAATGTTATCTATAATTTGTTATGATCCACACAGTCGAATGCCTCTGCATAGTCAATAAAACACAGGAAAACATCCTTCTGGTATTCTCTGCTTTCAGCCAGGATCCATCTGACATCAGGAATGATATCCCTGGTTCCACATCCTCTTCTGAAACCAGTCTGAATTTCTGGCAGTTCCCTGTCAATATACTGGTGCAGCTGTTTTTGAATGATCTTCAGCAAAATTTTGCTTGTGTGTGATATTAATGATATTCTATAATTTCCACATTCGGTTGGATCACCTTTCTTGGAAATAGGCATAAATGTGGATCTCTTCCAGTCAGTTGGCCAGGAAGCTGTCTTCCATATTTCTTGGCATAGACAGGTGAGCACCTCCAGCGTTGCATCTGTTTGTGAAACATCTCAACTGATATTCCATCAATTCCTGGAGCCTTGTTTTTCACCAAAGCCTTCAGAGCAGCTTGAACTTCTTCCTTCGGTACCATCAGTTCCTGATCATATGCCACCTCTTGAAATGGTTGAACATCGACTAATTCTTTTTGGTATAATGACTCTGTGTATTCCTTCCATCTTCTTTTGATGCTTCCTGCATTGTTTAATATTTTCCCCATAGAATCCTTCACTATTGCAACTCGAGGCTTGAATTTTTTCTTCAGTTCTTTCAGCTTGAGAAACGCTGAGCATGTTCTTCCCTTTTGGTTTTCCATCTCCAGCTCTTTATACTTGTCATTACTTTGTCTTCTCGAGCCACCCTTTGAAATCTTCTGTTCAGTTCTTTTACTTCATCAATTCTTCCTTTTGCTTTAGCTGCTCGACATTCGAAAGCAAGTTTCAGAGTCTCCTTTGACATCCATCTTGGTCTTTTCTTTCTTTCCTGTCTTTTCAATGACCTCTTGCTTTCTTCATGTATGATGTCCTTGATGTCATTCCAAAACTCATCTGGTCTTCAGTCACTAGTGTTCAATGCATCAAATCAATTCTTCAGATGGTCTCTAAATTCAGGTGGGATGTACTCAAGGTCATATTTTGGCTCTCATGGACTTGTTCTGATTTTCATCAGTTTCAGCTTGAACTTGCATATGAGCAATTGATGGTCTGTTCCACAGTCGGCCCCTGGCCTTGTTCTGACTGATGATATTGAGCATTTTCATCGTCTCTTTCCACAGATGTAGTCAACTTGATTTCTATGTGTTCCATCTGGCGAGGTCCATGTGTATAGTCACCGTTTATGTTGGTGAAAGAAGGTATTTGCAATGAAGAAGTCGTTGGTCTTGCAAAATTCTATCATTCGATCTCCAGCATTGTTTCTATCACCAAGGCCATATTTTCCAACTACTGATCCTTGTTCTTTGTTTCCAACTTTTGCATTCTAATCGCCAGTAATTATCAATGCATCTTGATTGCATGTTCGATCAATTTGAGACTGCAGCAGCTGATGAAAATCTTCTATTTCTTCATCTTTGGCCCTAATGGTTGGTGTGTAAATTTGAATAATAGTCGTATTAACTGGTATTCCTTGTAGGCATACACCTACAAAAAAGGCCATAAATTTTTTTTTCACACGCATATATGTATTTTTTAGTGATATCTTATATATATCCACAACTATTGCTTTTATAGAATTATACAATTTAGATTTAGAAGGAAGGTAAAAGGCCTTCAAGTCCTTTCTCCCTAGTCTGAGGATTTCTGTGACATGGGACCTTGACTGGAGCTGTCTAGATACTGCTTGCATTCTTCATGGTCTGGGAGCCCAGTTTGCACCAACACCATTCATTCCAGGGCTGGAAAACTTTCATCACATTTTTCCCTCCTGAAATGATGGAACAATCGACCCACTTTGGACTTCACTTCTCACATTGAATGCCCTTAGTTTCTGTGACCGTTCCTTGCGTATTTTCACAGCCTCTTGTGATGTTAGTCACCCTACTCTGGAAAGTTTGTCTTCTTAAAATGCTCCATCCAGACCCTGATATAAAGTTCCAAGTGTGGCCTGGCAGAAGTGGTACACAAAGGGAATATTCCTCCCCTGACCAAGGACACTTGACTTCCATTAACACTGCCCAGGATGGCACTGGGCATATTTTTAGCAGTTAGCTCGCTCTGTTGAGTCAGGTTTTGGGTTTGGTCTAAAAAAGCCATCATAGTCAGCATTGATTGGGAAGAAAGAGATGGTAAGCTCAAATCCAAAATCCGTTTTGAGGAGTGGATAGGGAGCCCAGCATTGGTTGTATGTGTGTCTGCTGTGTATGAGATCACCACCTATCCAACATAATGCTGGGCACATTTGTATCCTTATTGTTATGATTATCACTGTCATGGCTGTTTCAGTTAGTTGAAACCCTGCTGAGCACTTGACATACATTAATTCCTTGATTTCACAGAGGCCCAGGATTGTTATAACTGTTTTATGTATGAGACTTACAGGAAGGCAGGGAAATTGATCAACTTGCCCAAGGTCCATACTTGTAAGATATGGAGTTTCAATCTAAACTCTGGTGTCTCTGGCTCAAAGCCCATACTCTTCCCCTGTTCCATGTTGCCTCAGAAAAGTGCAACTCATCATCAATGGTAAAGTCTAGAGGGAGACTCCCTGCGCCCAACTGGTGGTAGGGCAGATGAATTGGAACCTCTGTGAGATATCAAAGGAAATAGCAATAGGGGTGTCTGAGCCCTTCAGAGTAAAGATAGTGGAGCAGGGGGAAGACTTTTCAGGGCTCTTTGGCCAAGCTTGAATCTCAGAACCTTAGAAAGAGCCTGATTCAACCTTATCCTTTTGAAATATATATTACAAATTCTTATAAATTATATAACATTATTAAAAAGCAACTTTAAATATTTTATGATGTTATAATTTCACTGAAAATCCCATTAACTTATATTCGCAACAACAAAGTAAAATAAATTATTAAAAACAAAACAGAAGACAAGTCCAGGGAGTCCTATACCAGAAAACACAGGAGTTCCAGAGAGAGAGGAAAGAACAAGCAGAAAGGAGGAACTCACCAGTGAAATAACTCAAGAAAAGTCCCAGGAAGTGAAGAGTTCCTAGATTAAAGGGCTCACCCGCTGTCCCACAAAATGGATGAAATAGATCCACATCAAGGTAGATCACATGAGATTTCCCAACACTGATTTAAAAAAAAAAAGATTCTAAAAGTTTCCCAAGAATAAAAACTGGTCACATACAAAAAATAATTTCACTCCTCCCAAAAGATGTCATCTTGGGAGAAATCCAGAAGGGAGGCAGAATCCTGGAAGAACTTGAGTCACACAAGGTAAACAGTTACCTAAAAAGGAAAAAAGAAATTACTGGATCCTACTGTTTCAAAATGCATTGTACTAAAATTGTGGGTTTTTCTTCCCCCTCACTATATAAAGGAGAAATAAAGAAGCTGCTATTTCTTTGCCAAAAAAGAAAAAGAAAACCCCACCAACTAAGACAGCAACTATCATCCCCGCCTCCACCACACCCCCACTCCTTTGATGCATTCATGTATGTGTGAATTTGTGTGTTTACACTGGGAAGTCCTGGGAGGTAGTGGAGAGCATGCCTCAGAATTGTCCCACCCAAGGAAGAGGAGGTTAGGTATTCACCCACTGACTCTTGTTCATTGGTTGAGGGGTGCTCCTAGGCATGGTAACTCCTTGGCACTTAGGCCTGCTGTGCAAGCAGATAATCACATAGGCTGAGAAAACATTTATGCAGTAAGTTGCAGGTGCTTTCAGTAGGAACCCATTGGCAGTAATAGCAAGTGCAAGGGGCTATGGCCAAGGCATGACAGTGTCTGCTACCAAAGGTGACATTTGAGCAAAGACTTGAAGGGAGGGGGTGAGCCACGTGGACATTTAGGGGAAGAATGTATCAGGGAGAAGGAACAGCCAATATAAAGGCCCTGAGGCAGGAGCTGCCTGTCATGTTCATGAAACAACAAGGGGGCCCATAGGGCTGGAGCAGAATGAGCAAGTAGGAGAGTAGAGGAAATGAGAGTAGAGAAGCAACAGGAGGCAAGATCATGTAGGGCCTCTGGGCTGTTTTAAGGACTTGGATTTTACTCAGAGAAATGGGAGCCATTAAAAGTTTGAGGTGTATTATGATCTTATATTTCAAAAGAATCAACCTAGCTGCAGTGCTGGAAATAGACTATAAGAGAGTAAGGGAGAAGCAGAGACAGTTAGGAAGTAATTGCAATAACCAGGCAAGAAATGATGGTAGCTTGGACCAGGGTAGGGGCAGTAGAAGTAGTGAGAAGTGGTCACATTTTGGATATAGCAGGAAGGTAGAGCCCAGTGGATTTCCTGACAGATTGTACATGGGGTGAGAGAAAGAGAAGAATCAAGGATAACACTAAGGATTTTCTGGCCTGAGCAATTTTGCTGAAATGGGAGAGGCTGCGAGTGGAGCATGTTTTGGGGGACAATTTAGATTTAGATTTGAACATACTGATTTGTAGACATCTATCAAAGGATCCCTGGTGGTGCAGTGGTTAAAGCGATTGACTGCTAACTGAAAGATTGGCAGTTTGAAACCATCAGTGTCTCTGTGGGAATAAGATGTGGCAGTCTGCTTCCATACAGATTTACAACCTTGGAAACCCTGTGAGGTCGCTACGAGTCAGAATCAACTTGACGGCAGTGAGTTTGGTATTAGATATTCAAGTGGAGATGTCAAGTGGAGATAGCAGTTGGCTATACACATTTGGAATTCAAGAGAATAGTCTAGGCTGAATATATAAAACTGGGAGTCAACATATGGATGATGTTTAAAGCTATGAGACTGGGTGAGATCACTAAGAGAGTGATCTCACTATTCTCTGCTTCTGGGTCTGTGATTGGATGTATATTGGATCTTCTCATTCTGTCCATCCTGCTTTCAATTTTCCACCTCTTTATTCTAAGACAGGGAACAAAGGCCCTGAGATCGGAGGGTGCCTGTTTGAGAAATAGCAAAGAGACTGGTGTGGTTAGAGGAGAAGCAAATAAAAGAGAAATAGGCTATACTATCAGGGAGGTAATAGGGGGTTGAGTGTAGAACCTAGAGACTTAGTAAGACAAGGAACAGAGGGGCCCCCAAATCTGTAAACAAAGTAACAAGAAATGGGCCAGGGCGTAGAAAACAAAGCCATTCCCCAGAACAATGGGGCAAGGTATCTAAAAATAGCCTGCAAACTTCTTTAATGTTGCCTTTCAGAAGCAGCTGGAGAAAACCAGGCCCAGGGACACGTGCAGAACATCAACCTGTGAGCGCTGTGTGACCTTCCACCAGAGGCAGTGAGGGGCTACAGCCCCAGCCAGGGAATTGAACCCAGGGAGCAAGAGACTGCACAGGTGTGACACCCCGTAATAAGTCCTGCTACAAATCCCAGAGGCCTCCAGGACAGGAGCCATCTTGGAAAGCTGCTGTGCAAGTACCTTAGTTAACATATCCCCACCTGTGTCTATGAATAAACATGAATCTTCTCCCGCCCAAGAACTTTTAAAAACTCAGTACTGTCTTTTGTTCTGTGAGATGAGGGTACATTGCTCTAGGCCCTGCTCATCACCACTTGCAAGCCTCTTCAATAAAGCTTTGCTTGTGTGGAAAACTATGTGCCTTACCTGCTCATTCTTGACCAGTGAGAGACAAGAGCCTTATTCCGGTAACAATTCCTCTATGCTACATTCTAGGCAATTTCCACAGATCTAATTTCCAGATCCTTAATTCTCTCTTACGCTCTGTCATTTTCGTTTTTTAAACTACATTTTTTCATTCCCAGATTTTTTAAAAATCTGCAGAAAAATCCTTTCTCATATTGTTTATTCCTACTTTGCCTTTATTTAAAACATACATTGTGTAAATCTTTTTCAAATAACTTACTGTCTTAAGTTCTTAGGAATCTAATCCTGCTTTCATTGTGTCTGTTGACTCTCCACCATGCTAGTGTTTCCTTTTGTGTTAGTTAGTATTAACTAGGACATTGTCTGAGGGAATATTGTGTGGCTGGATAAAGGACATGTACAGATTTTTTATTTTACTATGTGTTTTAGTGTTACCACCAGCCTGGGGCTAATTTTTATGCCAATTCCTCAGCCTGATGGTTCCTAGAACCACAGAGTATAAATGTGAACCTCAAACTTGTGAATGGTTACAATTCTCTTGGAACCTTTTCCCTTATCCTGGGGAAAGATACCTTTATGACAGTGGGGGAAGCTTCCATTACCTGTCAGCTTGTTGTACTGTGGTGGCTTGCATGTTTCCATGATGCTGGAAGCTATGCCAGTATTTCAGGGATCAGTACGGTTACAGATGGTGGATGGATTACAGTGAAGTTTCCAGACTGAGACAGGTTAGGAAGAAAGGCCTGGCAATCTACTTCTGAAAATTAGCCAATGAAAACATTATCACACAGAACATTGTCCAACTCACTTGTTTTAGACACGTCATCAGGAAGGATCAATCACTAAAGGAAGACATCATGTTTGGTGAAGTAGAGAGCTAACGAGAATGAGGGAGGCCCTTGGTAAGATGGATTGGCACAATGGCCACAACAATGGGCTTGAACATGCCAGCAATTATCACTATGACACACAATTGGGCCATGCTTCCTTCTGTTGTTCATAGGTTGCCATAAGCTGGAGTTGACTCAGTGGCATCTATCTATCTACCTACCTACCTACCTACCTATCTTTCTAGCTCACTTCTTCACCAAGGATGAAGCCTTCAGGGTACCAGCTTTAGGGAGAGTGTCCCATTTCCAACTTTTTATCTAGCATTAGCCAAAGTCTTATTTCTCCTACTTGTGTGGACATTAACACTCAAATCAACAATCTACCGACACACATTCTTCCCATCCTTAGCAGTCTCAGCCAGTTCATGTGCTGAGGACGCTGGTTTTCACTTTTCCCTTTATATCCAGCTCCTGGAAGTTCCCTTCCTTTCCTGCAAATTTAGCTTTGCATTTAAAGGGATGTCATACTTTAGCCAGCATCTCTAAGTGATTATAGCAGGAGTGTTTTCAGGTTATCTTGTCTGTCACATTGATGGAGCTGGAAGTCCCTTCAGGTGATTCTGATGGTCAGTTTAGCGCAGCAGGGACTATTTTTGGAACAACAGGCCAATTGAGTGGACATGATGCTCCCTACATCTCTGTCATATTGGAAGCATCTGCTCCTGTGAGGAGCTTGTATAGAGGTTGACCTACCAAGTACCATCCTTGTTTATTCTTGTGGCTCTGCCCATCCTGACGATCACTTGTTTCAGTTTGTGCTAAAACTGACCAAGGAGGCCTGTGTGATGGTGAATGAGCCAAAGACAAATGTGACAGCATCCAGGACTAACTGCCATTACAGAGGTTCAGCTTTTCCTGGCTGACAGACCCCAGGATTGGCTGTCTAGGATTTCCCGTAGGTAAGACATCCATCATGGCCATGCCATTCCAGCCAATGATGCGGAACTGAGGGAAAGGGGAACTAATGCGGCCACAAACAGCTGCTTCCTATGACCCTAATAAGAAGATGTACTCCCTGTGTGCTATGTCCTATTTCCTAAGGACCCCCAAAGACCTGAGGGCTAGCCAAGAAGAGAAGGAATCAGAACCCCTCTGTCTAAGGCCCTCATTGCTGGGAGGGTGGGAGGAGCCTGGGCAGATTTGCCTGTTTGGCCACAATCCACGAGCATCAAGACTGACTGACCAACAAAGTCGAGTGCACACCATTAATGCTGGTCAGTGAGAGTCACTGTGTGTCATCTGGGAAAATGAAGCTGGGGGCTTTCAAAGTTGCTTGGGGAAGCCTTGGTGTAGTGTACTAAGAGTCTCTAAAAGCTGTTTAAGAACCATCACATATCAGCCAGTGAAAGAGAGGGTGCTGGGGAAGGGGGAGGAAGTAGACCTCAAGCAAAACCATTCTGTTTTCTCTAACAAAACCCACATCCATCTGCTCATTGATGAGCTGAAAAACAGAATCACAGGGTCTTCAGGTGGATGGATGCCATCAGTTCAACTTTCCACTGGGTGCAGAAAGCATTCTGCAAACTGCTTGCTAGACAGCCTCCAGCAGTGGGGCTCTCTCTGCTAACTCGATGGTGGGAATGCTCTCATTTTAAGCCTCTTCCTATCCTGAGACAAAAGTCTGCCATTTAGCCATTTATACTTTTTAGGAAAACATCTGGTCCAGCTCATCTACGTCCAGATTCGAGGACCACACAAATCAAATTCCCTTGCTTCCCTTCCACCTGGCGGCCCCACGTGGGCCTCTGCCCCATTCCTCTTCCTCTCCAGGTAAGAACTGTTTTCTTCATCTTTCCTTGCATAAAGTTGTCCCAGAGCCATATGTCATCCGTCAGATATGATCTGGATTCTTCTCTCATCACTCCCAATGGCGGGGTCGTTAGGACCCCTATCTGTTGGCTCCCATCACAGCAACATCAAGGACTTGTTGAGGTGGTATCAGATGAAGGGAGTGCTCACAGAGTGCAAGGCCAAGACCTTGGCACACCTGTACAGAAGTGGGTATGAGAGGAAAGATTCTGAAGAAGCTCTGAAACTCTTCACTCAGTGGAAACTGAGTTTCCCAACCCAGAAACATGTGGGTCAGCCTGGAAGCCCCGACAGGGCCTGAGTTTGTTCTCTGAGCAGAGCAGTGAACTCTTTACCTTTGGTACAACCACTAAGGGGATAAGACTGCAGCCTGAGAACTTGACTAGAGAGCAAGGTCCTCTCTTCCCTGCTCGACCCTAATAGTGTAATCCCTGATCTTGTCCGGGGTAAACTGGCTACTTTCACTTGTGCTTGTCTGCAGCCTATACACACACAGAGAGACAGACAGACACTGCCCTGACACACATGTTAGGTAGGGAAGGCTGCAGTGTCCTGGTAACATACAGAGGCACGTCCCCCAGAAGCTGCTCACTCATTCTCTGTTACAATGGACCCAGTTCTGCCTCATGCCTTCTGAGAATAGTGGCTGGACCCAATCTTCTCCTGCTGGCAGAAGAAGGAGGGCCTCCTCCTACCTCCACTGGCTCAGGGGCACAGAGAGGATGCCCCAAGAGGACTCATGGTCTAAGGAAGCTGTAAGAACCAGGGCGCCTCAGGCCAAACTCACCTAAGACGTTCAGCAAGGAGAGGAAAGAGGCTGGCCAGTGGGACAAAGGCGTGCTAGAGGAGCCTGACTTAGCCACTTTTTTATTTTCCTACTATTCCAAACATATACAGATGTCCTCCCAGACAGGAATGAAAACAAAGCCATTGGATGAGCACTAGAAGTCCAAACTAGAAAGCTGTTTTATCCTGTCTCTGCATACAAGACAGAGAATTGAGACCAGCAGTGTTTTGTGACGGTGAGCAGGGTGTCCTTTGGAGGGTGGTCCTGGCAGGCAGGCTGTTGTGTGTTCTGTCAGCTAGGTTTCAGCCTTGGACAGGGTGGCTGGCGCTCTGGGTAGATGGTTCAGCAGCTCCACTAGAGCAGGTTGGAATTGGGGGTCTTGACCCTATTTTCTATGTGCCGACTGGAGGCTCATTGTGGTTTTCAAGTAATTATGCTGGACACAGAAAAGAGGAGAAAACAGGAGTTGATTAGGAGGTGTGGACTTAGTGAGGACTCAGAACCCATGCCACTCACATCCACCCCATCATTCTTCCTGCAAACATCACAGTTTTTGGAAAAGGATTCCCTCTGACGAGCCCCAATTCTGTGAGAAATTGCATTCCATTTAATCCCTTTCATTATTTCATCTAAAAGAAAGTGTATAAAACTGTTTTAAAATGGTTGTGGCAGGCATATTTAAAAGGAGGTATGCATGTTTCAAGGGCCTACCTGAAAGTTTCTGACAAGAATTAGATTCAAAAAGAAAAGAAGAGGGTTCTATCTCCAGTGGGTGGGGACACAGGTACTCTGAAGGGCTCTCCCTCTGCAAGTCAAATAAATGTTCATGAATCTGCCCTTTTAATGCATTGCTAGGCTCTTGGAAAAAGTAAGCTGAAACAGAAACAATGAGCAGTAAGCAGACAAATGCCCAAACCAGCCTGTAATGTGCAGAAGAATCCTAGATTCCCCATAAGGTGGGGGAACCAAAACTGAAGCTCCCATATTAAGCTGGAATCCTTGAAGGGGGTTAAAATGGTACTGGGCTGGTAGTGTCCCATGGCTAGCTGCAAAAGTAACTGAAAAGCCTTTCTGAAGGAAAATAATTTCAACTTATGCACTCAGGATTCCTATAGATTAAGTCCAATTGAATATGAGCTCACAATAAATATACAAGTACAAAAGCCACCATAAGAGAAATTCAGCAAAACAGGAAACAGATTTTGAGCCCAGAAAAAGACACGAAAACATACATGAAAAGTTTAAATAAATACAAGATGGACTCAAAAGAGCATGTAATAAGACTTTATCAAAAATGATGAAGCATATTTGAAAGAAAACCAAATAGAATTTCTAGGCATAGCTGATTAGATACATCTGAAGAGTGCATTAATAAACTGGAAAAGAAATCTGAAAAAATTACCCAGACTATAGCATAGAGAGATGAAGAGCTGGAAGAAATGAAAGAGATTTTAAGAGCTAAAGAGGACAGAATGAGAAAGTCTAACACATATTTAATCAGGGTCCCAGGAGAGAAAATACAAAGAAAAAGAAAGGGAGTATTCAAAAAGATAATGACTCTAATACCCCTTCATGATAAAGATACTCAACAAACTAAGAATAAACGGGAAACTCCTCAACATGAAAAAGGACATCTACAAAAAACCCACAGCTAACATTACACTTCATGGTGAAAAACTGAATGCCTCTCCCCTAAAATCAGGAACAAAACAAAGCTGTCCACTCTTACCACTTCTATTCAACATCATACTGGAGGTTCTAGCCAGAGAGACTAGGAGGAAAAAAGAAAGAAAAAAGAAAAGGCATCTAGATTGAAAAGACAAAAAAAAGTACAACTATTGCTATTTGCATATAACATGATCTTACCCCAGTACCCAGTGCTGTCAAGTCAATTCCGACTCATAGCAACCCTATAGGACGGAGTAGAACTGCCCCATAGAGTTTCCATGGAGCACCTGGTGGATTCGAACTGCCGACCCTTTGGTTAACAGCCATAGCACTTAACCACCACTCCACCAGCGTTTCCAACATGATCTTGTATATAGAAAAAACCCTAAGGAATCCACTAAAAAACTATTAGAATTAACACACGAGGTCAGCAAGGTTGCAGGATATAAGATCAATATACAAAAATCAATTTTCTTTCTATACTCTTGCATGAACACTCAAAAAATTAAGAAAATAATCCTGGTTACAATACCATTAAAAAGAATAAAACACATAGGAATAAATTTAACAAAAACTGTGTAAAATTTATACTCTGAAAACTCCAAAACATTGTTGAAAGAAATTAAAGAAGACCTAAATAAATGGAGTAAATAATCCGAGAAGCTGGACTATTCAAAGAAGAACGCAACATTAGGCTTGGAGGAAGAAATTAACAACCTGTGACATGCAGATGACAAAACCTTGCTTGCTGAAAGTGGAGAGGACTTGAACCACTTACTGATGAAGTATGGATTACACCTCAACATAAAGAAAACAAAAATCCTCAAAGCTGGACCAATAAGCAACATCATGATAAATGGAGACAATATTGAAGTTTTCAAGGATTTCATTTTACTTGGATGCACAATCAACGCCCATGATGCAAAACAACATATTGCATCAAACAAATCTGCTGCAAAAGACCTCTTTAAAATGTTAAAGAGCAAAGATGTCACTTTGAGGACTAAGGTGCACCTGACCCAAGCCACGGTATTTTCAATTGCCTCATATGCATGTGAAAGCTGCACAGTGCATAAGAAAGGGCAAAGAAGAATTGGTGCATTTAAATTGTGGTGTTGGCAAAAAATACTGAATACACCACGAACTGCCAGAAGAAGGAACAAATTTGTCTTGGAAGAAGTACAACCAGGATGCTCCTTAGAAGTGAGGATTGCGAGACTTTGTCTCACTTACTTTGGACATGTTATTAGGAGGGACCAGTCCCTGGAGAAAGACATCATGCTTGGTAAAGTAGAGAGTCAGTGAAAAGGCAGAAGACCCTCAGTGAGATGGACTGACACAGTGGCTGCAAGAATGGGCTCAAACATAGCAATGATTGTGAGTATGGTGCAGAACTGGCAGCGTTTCATCCTGTTGTACGCAGGGTTGCTATGAGTTGGAATCAATTCGACAGCACCTAACAACAACAACAACAAATAAATGGAAAGATATCCTGTGTTGATGGATTGGAGGACTTAATATTGTTAAGATGGCAATACTCCCTAAACAGATCTATAGATTCAACACAATTCCAATCAAAATCCCAGCTGGCTTCTTTGCATAAATTGATAAGCTGATCCTAAAATTTATATGAAAATGCAATGGATGCAGAATAGCTAAAACCATCTTGAAACAGAACAAAATTGGAAGACTCACACTGCCTGATTTCAAAACTTTCTACAAAGTTACAATAATCAAGGTGGTGTGGTACTGGCAAAAGGATAAACATATAGGCAATGGAATAGAATTGAGAATCCAGAAATTAGCCCTCACACTTACGGTCAATTGATTTTCAACAAGGGTGCTATGAAAATTCCATGGGGAAAAAACAAGTCTTTTCAACAAATTGTGCTAGGACAACTGGATACCCACATACAAAAGAATGAAGTTGGACTACTAGTGCACACTATATACAAAAATTAACTCAAAATGAATAAGAGACCTTAATTTAAGAGATAAAACTATAAAACTCACAGGAAAAACATAGAGGAAAACCTTTATGACTGCGAATATGACAAGGTTTCTTAGATCTAACACCAAAAGCATAGGCAAGAAAAGACAAAATAGATAAATTAGACTTCATTAGTATTTAACATTTTTGTGTATCAAGGGACGCTATCAAGAGAGGTATGAGTTGGTCCACAGAATGTGAGAAAATATATGCAAATCATGTATCTGATAAGAGTCTATTATCCAGAATATAAACAACAGCTACAATTGAACACCAAAAAGAGAAGCAGCTCAATTAAAAAATGGTCAAAGGACTTGAATAGGCATTTCTCCAAAGAAGATATACAATTGCCAATAAGCACATGAAAAGATGCTAAATATCATTAGTCATTAGGGAAATGCAAATTAAAACCACAATGAAATACCACTTTATATCTACCAGGATGGTTATAATAAAAAAAAAAAAAAAAAAGGAAATTATAAGTGTTCGCAAGGATGTGGATAAATTGGAACCCTTCTGCGTTACTGGTGAGAATGTAAAATGGTGTAGCTGCTGCAGGAAACAGTTCCTCAAAAAGTTAAACATTAAAAAAAAAAAGTTTAACATAGAATTACCATATGACCCAACTATTCCACTCCTAGGTATATACTCAAAGAGAAATAAAAATATATGTTCACACAAAAACTTGGACTCAAATGTTAATACAGGATTATTCATAATATCAAAAGGTGGAAACAAACCAAGTGTCTATCAACAGATAAATAGATAAACAAAATGTAGTATATTCATACGATGGAATGCTGTTTTGGACATAAAAAAGAATAAAGTTCTGCTAATATGCTACAGTATGGATGAACTTTGAAAACATTATGCCAAATGAAAGAAGTAGACACAAAAGGCCATATGTGGTATGACTGCATTTATATGAAATATCCAGAATAGGCAACTCTATAGAGACAGGTGCTATTGACCAGATCCTAAAAGGGACGAGGCAAGGGCCTTCAGAAAAGTGACCTCACTCATCCTCTCAGGGATGGTGATGGGAAAGGAAGTTCAGAGAATAGGCAGGAAAGTTAGCATGGCCAGGAGTCATCAACCATGGTCCACAGGTCCGTGAGATGTCAGAAGTCCTGGTGGGCCTCACAGCTGGGGGTAAGTCCAGGTGGAAGCAAAGGGGAGGCAGCCCCACATTGCCCCGTGGAGATATCCAAGGCCTGGATGGGAACAGGAGCCAGGATGCAAGATGACCAAAGAATGATGCCCAACCTTGCAGAGGCGTGAAAGACATTATGAAGGGCGGTTCTGGAGCAAGGATGAAGCGTGTTGCTTGCTATTCCCTTGCTGTTCCCAAATAACTGTTTTTTCTGGATGATGCGACTGTGATGTCCAGGGCATCCTGAGGCATCCCATGCCCACTTCAGCCCCCCCGCCCCCTCGAGTTATGCTTGCCTGTCATTCTCCTTAGTGCACGTTCACTCCTCTTAGAATTCCACCTCACGTTAACGTTTTCTGCAAACCATCCTGCCCTGGGGACAACTGTTCCTGAAGCCTAAGAATATGCCTTTGAGGAAGTCCCTCCTTGAGAGTGACTGAGACACACAATGTAGTCCAGTGAAGCTCTTGTCCCACAGGCAGGGCACTGTGCCCTGGTTTCTCTCTGCCTTCAGAAGGCAGGTGGGCATTGGAGGTCTGGGGAAGTCAGGGAGATAATGGGCGATGACGGGCTCAGGGCTGATAGGGAGTTAGGCAGTTGGTCATGGTGTCTGGGCTGCTGGTCCCCCACAGACCTGCTTCCTTGTCCATTGCTTCCTTGGAGCAGACTTTCCAGTTGTCCCTGAGTGCCAGGGCCCCTTCTGGGTCCAGCCCAGTCCCAGGACTACAGAGTTGGCAGAGGGTACCCATAGATCATGGGTGGTGAGTCTGGCTCTCCTTGGACTGGGACCATTCCTCCTTCCCCTGTCTAAAGTAGCAAGTGTGACCCTGAGTGTGCTGGTAATGAGGTCTCTGCTCTCCAGGAGACATGGACCTCCTGAGTTACCTTCTGTTCTGTCTTGACTTTAGCATTGTAGAAGGAGATGGAGTCAGGGCCCTCAGGCAGCACTGTCTGCTGCAGCTGGTTGAATCTATCCTGGTCATCTTCTCCCTGGGGAGGCCCAAACCAACCACAGTCCCTTCAGCCTTGGTGTGCAAACCCCCACCCAGGGCAGCTCACAATGAATACCTCCCGGCCCCATGTTTGCTTGTCCCCACAGATACCCTATCACTGCCACCTGGGCAGGATGAGCCACCCCAAAAGGGTAGCAGCAGAAAGAATGGTGCTTGCTGTGCTGCCCCTACCTCTCGATACCTGGGAGAGGTCTGTACCTGCCCACCTGCCAGGGTTAGCCCTGGGAGAGGCTGAGAGCACCCCGAGTACTACGTTCATGGTGAGCACAGAGGGCAGGGGGCACTGCCCACTGCCGTGTGCTAATCCATTGCCCCTGCCCCTACCCTCGTGCTGCTCACCAGAGACACGATCCTGTTGACAGGAACCATGCCTGGCCGGATGCTGCCACATGGCTTCAGTGCCACCTGCATATCCTCAGGGATGACGAAGGACTCGTTGTACCAGATGTCAAATTCTGCACGAAGGTGGGGAGAGCACTGTGAGAGGCAGGGAAGACCCTGAGGAAGCAGGCAAATGCTATGTGTGCCTGTCTGTGTGTTGCCCTTGTTCACTTGCTGCCCGAGTCTCACCCTGTCCCCATTTCTGTCTCCAGTCCTCACAGTGCTGGAAACCATACGTCTGAAGCCCCTGGCCAGCCCCTGCTCCTGCCAGAGAGAGGCTCCGAAGCCACTTCCTGAATCTGGGCTGTGGCCCTGCCCCAGGCCTCCCTAGGCCTCAGGTAGTCAGCCAACCTTCCCAACTGGAGCACCTGTGAGCAGGCGGTGGCGACACTGATCCACCAGGCGCTGGCAGTACTGGATCTCAGCCCTGAGGTCGCGCAGGTCCTGGTACTCGCCGCGGTACTGCTTCTTGAGGTCTTTGAGCTTCAGGATCAGGAGGAATTCCTCCTCATCAATGATCATCAGCCCCTTGTTCTCATACTCACCTGCGGGAGGACGCAGGAGGTAGGGAGTGAGGAGATGCTCCCCTGGGGTCGGGGGAGGAAGGGATTCAGGAAAGGGGACAGGGTTGGTAAAGCACGAAGACAGGAGCCCGCAGGAAGGTGGGCACAGCATGAGGGGAGGCTGGGCCGCCAGGACGCACCCCATGAGACATGTCCTGGCCTCAGATCAGAGGTCTCACCCTGGCATTTTAGGGCAAATAGGAGGGGTGGGTAGAGGAAAGGGTAGAGATGACCTGTGTTCTACACTTACTTTGACTTTGCACCCCATGAGTCAAAAATATGCAGCAAGCACCCCTATTCCATGAATATTTACTTTGTTTTTATAAATTATATCCATGAGTTGACATCACTGGCTAACACCACAAGGCACCGGGGGCAAGGTTCATCAGTAATGACAGTGGATGTAAATCTACATCACAAATTATCTTCTTGATGATTCCAACATTTACCAGCTGCCTTCTTGTTAGATGATCAGACATCTCTACCACCCTGTGGAACTGTCAGAGCGCTCTCGGGGTGAGGGGAGTTGTGCTATTATCCATTTCCCCTACCCATAGTCTCTTGGCACAGACCTTTCTAAGGCTTGTCAGTTGTTTGGCAAGTGGTGCTGGGTTGAGAAAGATAACAAAGGCTGCAGAGCCACTCAACCAGCTATTCACTGGTCACAGCACCTCAAAAGCTCAGCAAAGGCGTTATATCTATCTCCCCAGGCAGGAACTCCCAGCACCCAGGACCGCCGTTGAGTGAGTCCTGGGTGTGACCTGAGGGGTGTGCGCACAAGGCAGCCCCCAGGAGCAGAGGAAAACATTAGCACTCCCATTGATGTTTATGGGGAAAAGTAAGGCATGTTAAGTGTCACTGATACCATGAAGGGGTTAGGACCCCCATCTAGAATGGGGGGTACAGAGTTGCCCTCACCAGGGCCCTCACCTTCAACGTGAGCAACCTGCTGTGGTCTGTGTGCTCTGGGACATCCCTGTGTGGCTACCGTGATAAGCGTAAATCCTTTACCAAGTAGTCTTTACTCTGTTTTGTGTTGCGGAGTGACTAGGAACATCTTTTGTACTACCCAGAGGTCCTCTGATTGTCTCCAAAAGAAAAACTTAAGAGAGTTGAACTTCAAGATGACGTTGCATATTTTTCTTTTACAAAAGACTAATGGTCCAAATTTCCCAATCTTTCTGGGCCTACAAGTAGCTGTCAGTCATATAGTATCTGGCAGTTATTTCACAAAATGAATTTTTTAATCTGTTCCCTCCAGATAAAGGTGGGATTTAAACAACCAGTGCCTTTTGGAGGAAAGACCAAAAATGTTTTTTGGTACAAATTGATAAAATTTTTTTTTTAATTAAAAAAATACTATTTATTTCCTCTTCATCTCATCTTTTGAAGCTGTCTATTTTGGGTTATATTTGGGAGTGAGTGAGATGTCAGCAAAACAGTGCACGTATGTCATTTAAAAAAGTAAATACATAATGAGGGTTGCATGTTCAGGAGGCTGTAGGCAGAGGAGTCAAAGAAGTGCCTAGTGGTCCTGTAAGACCTTCACTGTGTCCCCTCCCTAGAGGTTCCCGGTGGAGGCTTGTCTGGAGCCTCCGTCACAAGCCTTCTGCCGTTTCCCAGACCCCTTGCCATCTGGAATAGTGTGTCATGGATGTTCCGTAGGGTGTGCGCAGAGTGGCCCCAAGAATTTGAAAATAAGGTTGCCCTTGGAAAAGGAAATGAGTAAAAGTGTTCCTCTGTGAGTGAGCTGAAAACATCTGATCTGAAGGAATAAACCAAGAGTTTCCGGAGGTGCCCCCGGCGATCAGTGAGTATGCTCAGGAAAGCTGGCCTGGAATGGGGTTGTCACTCAGCTAGAGAAGCCCTGTAATCTATGCTGTGTCTGTCTGGAAAAAGATGGTAGGACTAAGTTGGGGATGTGGACAAGAGTGCAGCCTCTGGTTCTGTCTCAGAGTCGGACAGTCACTCATTAAATGCAGATTTGGGTCTGGCTCCAGATCTCTGAGTCGGAACCACTGGCTGGAGCCTAGGAATCTGCGCTTGACCAGCCCTCCCAGATGAGTCCTCTACATGCTCAAGCTTGAGGGTCCTTGGCCCAGAGTGTAGGCATGGGCATGCCCGCCACTGGGAGGAGGACAATCGGTTGAGCTCCCCATGGAGGGGGTCCCTGCTTTCCAAGCCTGGGTCTCCCCACACCGCCTGCCCTAAGACAGGAGACCTTGCCAGGTCCATGCAGGTGTCAGGGGTTTAGTAGTTTTAGTCCCTTGGCACTCTCGTATCTACATTCTCACTTCCCTTCTCAGACTCTCAATGTCCTGATCAGCACCCTACCCCAATCTGACCACCACGGGCAGTGAGGAGATCATACCAGGACTCAGGCAGAGGTGAGTTCCCTGGGACCATGTGGGGGTCATCAGCCATCCATCTCCCTGGGGAAACCTCTGCAGGATCAAGGACCTGTTTCTCCATGGACAGCAGCACCTATCAGGCCCAGCACCTAGGTCTGAGATAATGTAGTAATGGGGGACCTAAAGGCAGAGAGGGTGGCTGATGGACATGGACTCTGTGGCTCCCCAGGGCTGGGCCAGAGCCTAGTGGGGTGATGACCCATGGGTGAAGGCTGTACCCCATCACCTGTCTTGGTCCTCCAGTACCCAAGGCTGGCCCATTTGGAGCAGGATGACTCAGACATCCCACAAATCCCTTGCCATCCTCCCATCACACTCACCTTGCTTCTCCCGTAGTGACTTCTGAAAATTTAGTGCCTCCGTGGTCACATCAATCTCCCGCTTGATGGCATTGATGCGTTGCGTGGTCTCACTGGCCCTTCTCCTCCGTTCATTCAGGATGGATTTGTTTTCTTTAAAGATGCGGTTGATTTCACTACCTCGCTCGTTCTTAAACTCCTCGAAGGCCACAGGCTTAGAGGGTGGGGTGCTGGGCCTGGAGACAGAGCGGGAGATCGAGGAAGAGAGAAAAATGGGACAGCTACCTTGGAGCCACGGGGCACTTCACCTTCCTTCTTTGGGCCTCCTGTGGACAGGAGGCCAGGAGTCCTGGGCACCCCCTACCCGAGATAGAAGCTAAATTGTTTGGGAGTCATTTCTTCATCTCTGTTTTACTCAGCACACAAAGGGACACATGCGCAGCAGGAAAAGTATAAGGAACAGAAAGCAAAATAAGACAAAAACCACTCACTATCTATTGACAATCACACTTTAGTTTAACTTCTTCCAGGAATTCTTCAATATATTTTTAAATGGTTGAGGCCATGCACTATACATAACTTTGCATCTTCTTTCACAGAAATATTCTTTTGTACTATTAAAAACTCTTTGAAAACTCTAAATAATAAGACGTAGGGTGAAGTACTGGGGCAGTGAGGCAAGTAGACCGATGTCTGCAATTTACGTTGAAATGTTAAATAAGATGGGTCCAAAAAATAAGATGGGTGGATGGAAAGACAGACAGACAGACATATGATGAAAATCCCACTGCTGTTGAGTTGATTCTGACTCATAGAGACCCTATAGGACAGAGTAGAACTGCCCCATAGGGTTTCCGAGGAGAGGCTGGTGGATTCGAACTGCCGACCTTTTGGCAGCCAAATGCTTAACCACTGCACCACCAGGGCTCCAGACATATGATGAAGCAGGTATAAACCCAGCTGCCATTAACTCCAACTCATGACAACCCCATGTGTGTCAGAGTAGAACCATGCTCCATAGGGTTTTCAATGGCTGATTTTTTAGAGGTAGATCGCCAGGCCTTTCTTCTGAGGGGTCTCTGGGTGGATTCAAACCACCAATTTTCGGTTTGTTTGCACAAGCCAGGGACTCCCAAAACAAGTGTAGTAACATGTTAGTTGTAGAATCAAGGAGACTTTTGGTATATGTGTGTTCACTATACAATCCTCTCAGCTTCTCTGATACTCGGAAATGTTCACAGGCTGGGAAAGCCAATGATGTACATCCCCGCACACTCCAAGGGCAGAGAGAATAATTCACCTCACTCTGTCCCTAATGTAGGATATTAGGAAAAAAAAATTTTTTTTTTGCTTTTGTAATTAATAAGGCAACAAACAGCTTTTAGCATAAATCTTTGTCCACATCTCTAATTATTTCCTTAGGATAGAATCCTAAATACTGAATTACGGACTTATCAGGGAGCGGAACTGGGTGGCTAGAAAAAGCGGGGTCAGGGAGAGGTTTGCACCCTTTCACACCTTGAGAATTTTGTACCTTTTGGATGTATTACTTATTTTAAAATATATGAATTCAATTATTCAAATCTTTGCTGTTTGGAATGTCTAAAAATGATTCCACGTTTAATCATATATATTTGATCACTCCTGAGGGGGGACCCTTTTTTATGTGTGAAAACCATCATGTCTCTTCTTTTGGGATTGTGCTCCCAGTCTTTGCCCCTCCCCCACCTCCTTACTGCCATAGGGTCGATTCCGACTTATAGCAGCCCTACAGGGCAGAGTAGGACTGCCCCATAGGGTTTCCAAGGCTGTAATCTTTATGGAAGCAGACTGCCACGTCTTTCTCCCAGGGAGCAGCTGATGGGCCCTGTTTTATTTCTTATCTCTCTGTAGCCACTCTTTCCATGTTGAGAATCATACTCTGATTTTGGCTAATCTGGTGCAGGAGCTAATATTAGACTGTCACCTGGGTGGACGTAAATCCTCCTTTGGGGAGTCCGAGGGGAGGGGCTCGATGCTGGAGGTCTCCCGGTCTCGTAGAAGTATGTCTTTGACCTCCCCATCCTTGGCAGATGGGATCAGCTGGGTCTTGGAGATGGAAATTGTCTCCATGTCCTTGACACTCCCAGGGCTGCTGGCACCTTCCTTTCTTGATGACGTGCTGGAGGAGAAGGCAAGGAAGCCCCCAGGCTCAGCCATGGGCAGTGAGGTATCTCAGATGCCGTACAAGAGTGACCTTCCTCAGCCCTCACTACACCAGGAGCCCCACACCTCTGTTTTTTTTTTTTTATAATTTACTTTATTTTTGTTGTTGTTGAGACTATATACAGCAGAACATACACCAACTCAACAACTCCTACATGTACAATTCCGTGACATTGATAACATTCTTTTAATTGTACAACCATTCTCACCTTACTTTTCTAAGTTGTTCCTCCCCAGTTAACATAAATTCACTGTCCCCTAAGCTTCCTATCTAATCTTTCCAGTTGGTGTTGTCAGTCTGATCCCATATAGAAAGATTTTAAGAAGATTTCAAGGGATATTTGTGGTGGTTTAAGGTTTAAAGATTATCTCAGGGCAATAGTTTCAGGGGCTTCAGCTTCTGCCTTGATCATGTTGTTGTTAGGTGCCATCAAGTCCGTTCTGACTCATAGTGACCCGACAGGACAGAGTAGAACTGCCCCATAGGGTTTCTAAAGAGCGGCTGGTGGATTCGAACTGCCGACCTTTTGGTTAGCAGCCAAGCTCTTAACCACTACGCCACCAGGGCTCCACTGTGATCATACCTAGGTTAAAAGGCAGAGTACGACCCTATGCCATGGAGCTTTTCAGCAGTAGGGAGCATTTTTCTCCCTTTTAGCAGAATGAAGAGCCTTCTACTCGGCAACCTCAGCAGGAGACATTTGGGAAGAATGGGCACAACCTCCGGGGCTTCAAAGCCCGTGACCTGTGGGATGGGCCACAGCTTTCAGGAGACCCTGTGTCTGCTGAGGTATTAGTCACACAGGCATCCCTGGGAATGACGGCAGAGCCCCTTCCCAGGGTGGGTCTGGGCGTGGGTAAATGGTAAAGGAGGACCGGTCTGCCCTGCTGCTCTGACCAGCCCACGCCCTGCTGTCCCCACCTAACTCAGTGCCACACCAGCCCCCAGGAAAGCAGCCACCACCCTCTCAGTGTGTCATCCCTTCAGGAGAGGCACATCTGCACAGGGCTGAGCTGACAGGAGGATGCTCGCAGCTCTCTCCTCTGTTTCCTCCTCTTTTCTTCTTGCAACGGGTGTGCTTTAGGGGACCAAGCCTCAACCCATCTGTCTTTACACCGATTACCTGGCAGCAGAACAGAGAGGGGTGGGGTGTGACTGCCCTTCCAGAAGAGGCAGGGGGTGGCCAGGGGCATCCAACAACCCCTGCTACCCAACTCCTGCCCTGCATGTGACAGTTTCCTACAACATGCTTCAGCCCATGTCCTTTTACAAGTGATAATAATGGTAACAACATATTTCTGTCGAGAACTTTCTGTGTGCAGGGACTGCATTCACTCACTCAACCTCACAACAATAGCAATGACTTTGATGCTATTACTGTTATTATTGCCATTTTAGAGATGAGGAAACGAAGACACAGAGAGGCTCTCATGCCTCACCCAAGGTGAACCTTTGGACATAAGAAGTGCAGAACAGAGAGGTGGGCTCATGAAGGGACCCTGGACACTTCTCACCTTGACGCAAACAAACATTGCATGAAAGATGAATTGGGGTTTTTAGGTGGCTCACGAGAGGACCATGATGGAGGGGTGGTTGAAGGGGGATCACATGATGTATCAGAGGACATAATTCTGGAGTGCTGCCCTGACTTTTCATTGCGACTGTACCACTCATCAGCAGCATGACCTGAGGAGGTAACTTCTCTCTGAGCCTCGCTTTCCTCATCAGTACGATGGGGCCATAACTCCTGTCTCTGGGTTGCTATGAGGATGAGGCTGCCACCTGTGCTAAGGCTGGTTCAGAACCAGCCCTGGTCTGGGCCCTACAGATGTTGTTTGGAATTGGCAGCAGTGACATCCACCATGACCGCCCAGTGGCTGAGACATGCGGGCAGTTCATGTCCTCCCTTTCAATTGCCCAGGAGGACCAGGTGCTGAGCAAACACAGTAAGAAGGTCACTTACCTGAGCGGCTCTTTGTATGCCTTCTTGGACTTGGATTTCTTCCCGGGTTTGGCAGAGAAAGGGGCAACTCCCAGGCCGAAGCTCTGTCCATCAGGCTCACCCACTAGGTGGCCATCAGCATCCATGAGCCCCGCCTGGATGGAGAAGATAGCCCACGAGCATGGGTTAGGGTAAGTGTTTGGGCCCCTTGGGGGTCTGCCCACACCCCACCCCAGTGTATGTGGACCAAAGGCTCAGGGTGAGCGTGTTTGTTCAATATACCGCCATGTGGCTGCTGCCACTGGCTTCAGGGTATCTCTGACAGTGTCCCTGACCACCCTGCCAAATGTCCACTTTCCACTTCAGTTCCCCTCACTGGTTTAGCATCCCATTCCGCACCCCGAGGATCTGAAGGCCTGTTTCTGACCCAGCTTCAGCGCCTCACTCCGTGCCCCAAGGATCTGAAGGCCTGTTTCTGACCCAGCTTCAGGAGCTGGTCTCCTTCCTCATCAGTTCCATCTCTCAGTTACTGAGATCATTGTGAATTTACACGTGGTTTACTCTTGCAAGGTTAACGTTCATCCTGGCGTCACCTTCATCTGTTACAACCGTGGCTCTGCTCTAACGCAGGACACTTGCTACCTCTGGAAGGGTCTGGGGACGGAAAAATCTGAGGACAGTGCTATTGCAGGAGGAAATCCGTGCTTACCTTCTGGACAGCAGAAATGGCTGCAAAGTCATTCTTGTCTATGAGTGTGTACTTTCTGCGCAAAGTGGACTCCACTTCCTGTTCCTGTTGGCTTGGGAGAGACAGTGACAGAACACCTCGCATCTGGGGTCACGCTGAACCCGCTGTGGCAAAAACCAAGTACCAGGGCTAGAAATCATTTGGGTGATGCCCCTCGTGATAGAGCCATCAGACCAGATGAAACAGACAAAATGAGCTCACCTCCACCCCCACCTCCAGTACACACACACCCACCATCTAGCTCACAAACCTTAGGGCCACCCTTAGGTGCAACTGCTCCAAGATGACATTTAACAAGAACTATAAGGGTTGCTATGAGTCAGAACTGACTCGACTGCAGTGGGTTTGCTTTTTGGTTTATAAGCCTCCCTTGGGGCCATGTTCCCTCCCCTGGGTTCTGTCTCTAAGAGGCCCCTCGGAATTATGTGACCAACTTCTGTGACACTGCCCAGCGAGAACCACTCAGGCTACAGACATGTCTGCATTCACATAACCACAAATGCCTCCCAGGTAGCGGGGTGGGTATATTCATGATACCCTGCTCTGGCCATGCTCAAGGCTGGCACTCCATAAAGACTTCCTATCCAACTAATGAACTCAGTAAACATCCCTCAGGGACCAACCCCTCTCTGAGTGGTCCTCCACTGGAGGGTTGTCCTCCCTGTTTCCTCCAGGGGAAGAGAAGGGCGGGAGGATCCAATAGCTCAGCAGCAGAGGCTGGAAGGACCACCAGGGGCCTAGGCACATCCCAAGGACTCTCGTCTGGCTCCTTACATATGAGAGAGAGCAGGAGGGGGTGCACTTGGAGGCAGGTGCCTGGACAGCCATGGGAAATGAAAATGGCAGCCAGATGCAGGAATAGGGTAGGAAGGGGGTGGTCCCTCACCTCAGCACCACCCGGAACTGGTTGAACACCTCCTGGATCTGTCTGAGGTTGATTATCTGGGGGGAAGAGACCAAGGCAAGAGGTTAAACAGCGGGGCAGCATGGGCCCGAGGCTGTGTCTGTGTTAGGAGAGAAACCAGTATCCCTTGGCTGAGCACTGGACCATCTGTCTCCAGAATGGGATGTATGCAAACAAGTGGCTGCCAAGGCCTCCTCTGGAGCAGAGAAACACCTGATTAGAGTTTTGAGACTAAGTATTCACTGAGGCTATAAAAATCACCTTTTCTAAGTGGAGCTCTCTATAAAATGAAAACGACTCAATAGTTCTTGAAAATACTTCCTAAGAAAAAAAATTTACTAAACTTTGTTCTCAGTTCTTGCCTGCTTCCAAAAGGTTCCACCTGCCACCTTCAGACTGAGCCCATGTGCAAACCTTTCTATGTGGGCACAAACACACACACACATCTGTGGCTGGAGAAGGGCCCTCAGCCTCCCTCCAGGCCCTAAAATCCCCATCACCACTCTTGATCAAGGGTCAGTCTGTGGTTGCCCCTGCTGGAAGGCCAGAAAAGCTTGCCCTTCAGCTGTCCTTGGGCCTGCCTCTTATAGTTGCCCACAGTAACAGGCCAGGGGATCTGCCTGTGTGGCTCTCTGATGAGGGGTTTGATGGCTGCACTGTGAAAACAGGATCCATCTCTCCCCCCAAGGACCCCTCTCCCTGTGCGGTTGCTGTCTCCCCCTCCCTGACCCACTCCAACATGGGTCCTGAGGCATCTGCCTTCCACAACCAGCGTGACTACTGTCGTTTATAGCCTCACGCTGAGGCACTGCAGCTCAATTAATCCCAGATCAATTTCCTTCCCCACTGTACAGGTGAGGTGAGTGAGGTACACAAGGTTGAGTGACTTGCTGAGTTCACTCAAAGGGCAAATGAGCTGGGATGTGGTTCCAGCCGCGTGGTTCCAGGGCCCATGCTTGTGGCCTCCAAGATGGGCCACCTCTTGTACATGTTTTCAAGGGCACTGGCCACTCTGTGCAGCACCTACATTTTTGTGTAACCATAAACATGGAAGCTGAGGCCACGCTGGGCTGAAGGGCCTGATACCAGAAGTCCAGCACTGTCCTCCCGCCCACCGCACCCACTGAATGAGTGGTTCCAAGGGTGTGCCCAGGACAGGGAGGTCCATGCCAGCTAAGCCTAGCAGTCCTGCAAAGGAAATCCTTACATCAATCTCGTCCAGTGTCCCCTCCAGGTACCTCCGAACCTGGGAGTTGATCTCGGCAATCTGGATTTCATCCATGGGGTCATAGGTCACAAGGGTACGGTTGGCCTTGGAGAAGGATGCAGAACATGTCAATAAGCTGTGAAAATTCAATCCATTCTGAGAGCTGAGGTGGGGGGGCTGGACACAGGCCTTGGCCCCCCAAGACAGCTCCACTACCTTCACCATTGGGTCCTGGTGGAGAGGGCCTGACACACAGGCCAGGTGCTCAGGTCAAGGAGGTAGTGGGGTGGGGTAAGGAAGGAAAGGCCACCAGAACTGGGGCCTGCTGCTCTGGACAAGGGGGCTATGCTGGCTGAGTCTCAGCAGACTCTGCAGGATGAGGGTCATGGGAGGGGCATTGCCCCTGGTCGGCAGCCCTCTCAGGACCACGAGCATCAGTCCAGGCAGGCCATCTGAGAACTCCTGCCTTCGAGGCCCCCTACTGCTGCCTCCCCCATCCCCAGCCTGCCCCACCCCCTTGACCTTGGCCATCATGCCCTCTGCCCCCAGCTCCTACCTACCAGGCCCTCTGCCTGCCTAATGCCTGCTTCAGCTCATGCCCACCTAACACCTCTACCCTCACCCCTGTGCTCTCCCAGTATCCCTGCCCACCTGACAGCTCTGCCCCCGGTCTGCCCCTTGCTCACCCAGCCTCCCTAGCCTCAGTCTCCACAGTACTCTTGCCCACCCAGTCTCCCTTCCCACTCAGTCCCTCTGCCCCTGGCCTCTGTTCCCCTTGTCTCCCTGGCTACTCAGACCCCCTAGCCACCTGGCCTCCCTGCCCACCCAGTTCCCTCCACTCATCCAGCATCCTGCCTTGACCTCCTTGCTCCTTTCCCATCTAGTCCTCCTGCCCAACTGGTACTCCTGACCCCAGTTCCCTTAAATTCATCCTGCCTCCAACA
Source organism: Loxodonta africana (assembly GCF_030014295.1). NCBI lineage: Eukaryota > Metazoa > Chordata > Mammalia > Proboscidea > Elephantidae > Loxodonta > Loxodonta africana. Next base: position 25,624,779 of record NC_087363.1, on the reverse strand, counting down.
TCACCCCTTCTCTCCAGCCCTTGCCTCTAGCCTCTTACCAGACTGTCGTGAATGGCCAGCTCCTGCTTGAGCAGCGCCAGCTCCTTCTCTAGGTTCTTGACCATCCGCTGCCAGGGAAATATAGCGTGGAGTTGGGGACAGGAAGACCATCAGAGAAGCCATCCTGCCTCCTCTACATCAATTGTACAATTCCCCACCCTGTGCCCAGATATCCTGGCCCATTCTGGTAATCTCAACATCTGGATGCTTCCCCACCCCTGTGACCCTTCCCCCACTGGAGTGTGTCTAGGGTCTGAGAGGGCCTCAGCAGTCCCCCAGCCTCTGCCTCTTACAGCAGAGAAGACTGAGAGCCAGAGTGAGCCCAAGCATCCACAGGGCCACCCGAACCCCAGTTCCCAGGGGCTCCAGGCTGTTTTCAGTCTACCAGGCCAATGGCTGTCTCAGTGCAGCCCACCACCTCCAGGATACTTTCCCCCAGGACATACCCTTGACCCTCATCCTTTCCAACCATCACATGAAGACAGCATAATTTCTCAAACCACTCCCCACTGGTAGTCACATATGTAATCTCCAAATTTTGCTGCTACAAACAATGCTGCAATGAACATCTTTGTAATACAGTGACCTACGAGGCTCTATGTGATTCTGTTCCCATTACCTCTTTCCTACTGTTCCCCCCCATTCTACGCCAGCCATATCTGCCTGCATCTCTTCCTCAAACCCACCCACTGACTCCCCCCTCGGTGCTGTCTGTGCCCTCTGCCTGCCTGTGATGCTTTTCTCCCAGGTTATTTCCATGGCTCCGTCTCTCATCTTCTTCAAGTCTTTGTTTGAAATCTACCTTCTAAACCAGGTGTGTTCCTCCCAGATGGAGCAGGAGAAAAGTGTGGAGCAGAACTCAAATCCACATAAAAAGATCAAACTTAATGGTCTGACAGAGACTGGAGGAACCCCTGAAACTATGGCCCCCGGACACTCTTGTTAACCCAGAACTGAAACCATTCCTGAAGCTCACTCTTCAGACAAAGACTAGACAGGATTATAAAACAAGTTATGGATAACACTGCACAGAATGGAATTTTGGAATATTTAACTGTGCTCCTGAGGAATCTGTACATAGATCAAGAGGCAGTCGTTTGAACAGAACAAAGGGATAGTGCATGGTTTTAAAGTCAGGAAAGGTGTGTGTCAGGGTTGCAATCTGTATACAAGCAAATAATCTAAGAAGCTAGACTACATGAAGAATGGGGTATCAGGATTGGAGGAAGGCTCATTAATAACTTGCATTATGCAAATGACACAACCTTGCTTGCTGAAAGTGAAGAAAACTTGAAGCATTTACTGATGAAGATCAAAGACCACAGCCTTCAGTATGGATTACACCTCAAGATAAAGAAAACAAAAACCCTCACAACTAGACCAATAAGCAACATCATGATAAACGCAGAAAAGATTCAAGTCGTCAAGGATTTCATTTTACTTAGATCCACAATCAACACCCATGGAAGCAGCAGTCAAGAAATCAAAAGACACATTGCACTGGGCATATCTGCTGAAAAGTGCTCAAAAGCAAAGATATCACCTTGAGGACGAAGGTGAGCCTGACCCAAGCCATGGTGTTTCAATCACCTCATATGCAAACAAAAGCTGGACGATGAATAAGGAAGATTGAAGAAGAACTGACGCCTTTGAATTGTGGTGTTGGCAAAGAATACTGAATATACCATGGACTGCCAAAAGAACGAACAAATCTGTCTTGGAAGCAGTAAAACCAGAATGCTCCTTAAAAGCAAGGATGGTGAGACTACATCTCACATACTTTGGATATGTTATCAGGAGAGATCAATCCCTGGAGAAGGATATCATGCTTGGTAAAGTAGAGAGTCAGCAAAAAAGGGGAAGGCCTTCTACGAGATGGATTGACACAGTGGCTGCAACAATGGGCTCAAGCATAGCAACAATTGTGAGGATGGCACAGGACCGGGCAGTGTTTCGTTCTGTTGCGCATGGGGTCGCTATGAGTTGGAACCAACTTCACGGCAGCTAAAAACAACGTAAAAGAAAAAATAATGCACATGAGGAGTGTGCTTCTTAGTTCAATCAGATACCGGAGACCAAATGGGTGGCTCCTGTTAGAAGGCAGGATGAGAAGGCAGGAAGGGACAGGAACTGGTCGAATGGACACAGGAAAACTGGGGTGGAAAGAGGGAGTGTGCTGCCCCATTGTGGGGATTGCAACTAATACTACAGAACAATATGTGTATAAATTTTTGCATGAGAAATTAACTTGAGCTGTAAACTTTCACCTAAAGCACAATAAAAATTTTTTTTTAAAAAAAGAAACCACCATGGCTAAGGTTCTTAATAAATTCACTGATATTATTTTTAAAATAAATCAATAAATTAGGCGTGCCCCAACTACCCTTTTTTAAATTACAGCCCCTGCCCCATAACTGTACTACTCTTTTTAAAAAATTTGCTTTATATTTTTCCATTGCACATATCACCTTCTAACATATTCTAGGCTAGTGCTGTCTAAAAGAACTTCCTGTGATGATAAAAAATGTTCTATATCAATGCTGGCCAAAACAGCAGCCACTAGTCACATGTATAAACCTTATCAATAGCAGTGATCACTGAATTTAGAGACTATTTCAAGAACGGATCTGATACACTGAACACTAAGGACCAAAGACCAGATGAGATATGGAATAACATCAAGGACATCACACACAAAGAAAGCAAAGGGTCATTAAAAAGACAGCAGTTCCCTGTCAATGTATTGCTGCAGCCACTTTTGAATGATCTTCAGCAAAATTTTACTTGCATATGATATTAATGATATTGTTAGATAATTTCTGCATTCTGTTGGATCACTTTTTGGAATAGGTATAAATATGGATCTCTTCCAGTCAGTTGGCCAGGTAGCTGCCTTCCAAATTTCTTGGCATAGATGAGTGAGTACGTCCAGCACTGTATCCGTTTGTTGAAACATCTCAATTGGTATTCCATCAGTTTCTGGAGCCTTGTTTTTCACCAATGCCTTCAGTGTAGCTGGGACCTCTTCTTTCAGTACCATAGGTTCCTAATTTTATGCTACCTCCTGAAATGGTTGAACGTTGACCAATTCTTTTTGGTATAGTGAGTCTGTGTATTTCTTCCATCTTCTTTTGATGCTTCCTGGGTCATCTAATATTTTCCAATAGAATCCTTCAGTATTGCAGCTCGAGTCTTGACTTTTTTTCTTCAGTTCTTTTAGCTTGAGAAATGCCAAGCATGTTCTTCCCTTTTGGTTTTCTAACCCTAAGTCTTTTCACATGTCATTATAATACTTTGTCTTCTCAAGCCACCCTTTGAAATCTTCTGTTCCACTCTTAACTTCATCATTTCTTCTATTTGCTTTAGCTACTCGATGTTCAAGGGCAAATTTCAGAGTTGCTTCTGACATCCATTTTGGTCTTTTCTTTCTATCCTGTTTTTTTAATGATCTCTTGCTTTCATCATGTATGATGTCCTTGATGTCATCCCACAGCTGGTCTGGTCTTCAGTCATTGGTGTTCAATGTGTCAAATCTATTCTTGAGATGGTCTCTAAGTTCAGGTGGGATATACTCGAGGTTGTACTTTGGCTCTCAAGGACTTGTTCTAATTTTCTTCAGTTTCAACTTGGAATTGTATATGAGCAACTGATGGTCTGTCCCACAGTTGGCCCCTGCCCTCGTTCTGACTGATGATATTGAGCTTTTCCATCATCTCCTCCCATAGATGTAGCTGATTTGATTCCTGCATACTCCATTTGGCGAAGTCCAAGTATACAGTCACCATTTATGGTGTCAAAAAAAGGTATATGCAATGAAGAAGTCATTGGTGTTGCAAAGTACCATATAATCTCTGGCACCGTTTCTATCACCAAGGCCATATTTTCCAACTACTGACATTCTTCTTTGTTTCCAACTTTCACTTCCAATCACTAGTAATTAACAATGCATCCTGATTGTATGCTCGATTAATTTCAGAATGTAGAAGCTGGTAAAAATCTTTAATTCTTCATCTTTGGCCTTAGTGGTTGATGCGTAAATTTGAATAATATTTGTATTAACTGTTCTTCCTTGTAGGAGTATGGATGTCATTCTATCATTGACAGCGTTGTACTTCAGGATATATCTTGAAATGTTCTTTTTGATGATGAATGCAACACCACTCCTCTTCAAGTTGTCGTTCCTGGCATAGTAGACCATATGATTGTCCAATTCAAAATGGCCAATACCAGTCCATTTCAGCTCACTAGTGCCTAGGATATCAATGTTTATCTGTTCCATTTCATTTTTGGCAATTTCCAATTTTCCTAGATTCATACTTTGTGCATTCCATGTTCCGATTATTAATGGATGTTTGCAGCTGTTTCTTCTCATTTTGAGTCATGCCACATCAGCAAATGAAGGTCCTAAAAGCTTGGCTCCAACCACGTCATTAAGGTCGACTTTAGTTTGAGGAGGCAGCTCTTTCCCAGTCATCTTTTGGGTACCTTCCAATCCGAGGGGCTCATCTTCTGGTACTGTATCAGACAATGTTCCACTGCTATTCATAAGGTTTTCACTGGCTAATTCTTTTCAGAAGTAGACCACCAGGTCCTTCTTCCTTCTAGAAAAAGGCTTCCTTAAGTTGTCATAAAATGGCCACTGGAGGGAGCCTGTGACAGCTGGATCCCAGCACTGGTGACCCCAGCCACAACCAGCCCACAGCCACAATGGTCCTCTCTTAGGCCAAAAGCCTGCTGCACACTAGCCCTTATCCGGCCAGGTCACCTGGACACTGAGGCCCACCTGCCACTGTGCTCTTGCACAGAAACACTGGGTGCCTGGTGGCAGACACTGGCATCCTGATAGGTCTGTGGCAATTCAAGGTACAGAACATGAGACCTAAGGCATGTGATCAGATTTCAAATCTTGGTTTTGCCTCTCTGGGCAGCTCCAAGTTCTTCACGGGGACTTTCTTTGGAGTCAAAGGAGAGGCTTGGTGGCCAGTCCCTTTTCATCCCCAACCCTCACCAGCTGAGGGCCCCCAGCTCTAGACAGTGCATCATTCCCCAGCCAGGGAAAGTCTGGCTGAACTGTCAGGGCGTCCAGCTGGATGGCTGTCCAGTGTGGCATTAAAGCATGCTTAGACACGTGGGCCAATAAGAGGTGATCTGCCTCCATGGGTCATGGGCACCATTCCTTTTTCTGGCACCAGCCTCCTCATCACAACTTGGGACCATGAGAACCACTTCCAGTGCCTGGCAGGCTTAGTGGCCTCCAACCTGCCCTTTTCTACTGATGGAGAACAGCTGCCTGGAAACACAATATTGGATCAGCAGACCCCCAAGGAACAGGGTCTGGCAGCACCACCTGGCTGACTGATTCCTTAATAAAAATCAGGGGCAGGCTGGGATGGAAAAATGCCTTGGAAACAGCACAGACTCATGTAAGTTCCCTGATGTTTGGGCGTTTTCATTATACATGTCCGGAGAATAATTCAGCAAGCTCTGCTTAAGCCCCACACCAGGCTGAATGGTGATCCCACTACAGCCTGCAGGTGCATTTTCTCTTGGCAGAGCGGGATACATAAGATTCTCTCTGCCCTCTGTTTATGCCCATGGCTCACAGCCTCTTTCGCTGCATCACAGAACCACTGACAGAGCAGAAGGGTCACTGAAGGTCATCAGTCCCAGTTCCTTGTTCACAGAGGAAGAGCCTGAAGCTCAGAGTCTGAGCAACTTGCCACAGAGAGCTCAGGCCGAGGGGGCAGAGGTGGGCAGAGAACCAAGGTCTCCTAGCTTATTGCCAGTCCCACTAGCCAAGAAAATTCTGCAGAAACTTTGCTAACCCCTCGAAAACAGATACCAATACTGATGATGATGCTGGAAATAAACAGGGAATGCTGGGTACAGTCTAGGAAAGACACCAATCAAAATAATTTTCCAGATCTTTCTCAAAAGCTCATGTTTATAAAGAAAAATGTTTATCCTGAAGATTATAAAAACATTCACACTGAGTGAAAGGGAGGGACTTGACTGTCCAGGACCAACATACACATTTCAGACCAGAAATTCCATTAAATAGCACAAATGTTCTCAATATCAGGCACAACACACATCCAGCCAGGCTCACAGATGTAATGTGGTAAGCCTGAGCTAAGAGGACACCAATCAACACCAAATAAGAAAAGCTTCAATCCGATCCTGATCAAAAGGGGGGAAATGCAGAACTGAGTTTCAAATTCTCATGGACTCCAGATTTTCTGGAGCCACGGAGGCTGAATGAACCCCTGAAATTATTGCCCTGAGATACTCTTTAAACCTTAAACCAAAAGTCCCCTGATGTCTTCTTTAAACCAAACAGTAGTTTAGCTTATCTAGTAAAAAAGGTCTACTTTGAGCATTATGCTTTTTAAGATCTGTATATGTGGAATCACACTGACAACAGCAACTTGAAAGATTAGATTTGAACCTTAGGGGACAGTGAGTTTATATTAATGAGGGATGAACAACTCAGAAAAGGAGTCTAAGAATTGTTGTACAACTCAAAGAGTGTGATCAATGTCACTGCATTGTACATGTAGAAATTGTTGAACTGATGTTTTGCTGTGTATATTGTCAACAATAACAAAATTTTTAAAAAAAGAAAGAAAAGCTTCAAGCTTACAGAAAAGAATACCATGAAAAAAAAATTTTACCATGAAACTTGGGCTTTATCAGCATGTTTGTTTTGTTACCATTTTTTAAGTTAAGAAGTAAAACATTTCAGATAAATATCAAGACTCCTGTATACCCTCTTCAGTTCTATCCTCTTTTCATCCCAGAGAGAACCACTGCCCTCAGTTCAGTCTTTTTACTCCTGCACCTTTTTTCCTTTACTGCACACCCATATATCCATTAAGTATGTGTAGCATAGCTTTGCATGCTTCTACAGCTGGTGTAAATGATAGATGCTATTATTCGGTATACTTTATTTAAGTCATTTTGTCACTTGAGATTTATCCATGTTGGTAGCTCTAGCTCTGGTTCCTTCACTTTCAACTGCAGACATCCCATAACTCATTTATCTACTCTCTTGTGAAAAAAAAATATATATATACATACATACATTTAGTTTTTAAGTAGGGAAGAGAGGCAGGTGAGGCTCTACTTTAGGCTTGTGATGTAGTTAGACGACAAGTGTGGTCAGGCCACCTGATTTTGAATCTGATTATACTTTTATCTAGCTTCTTGTGGGAATATGCCCAAGTCTGTGACCCAAGGTTTCTCATCTTTAAAACGGGCAGAGTAATACCCACTTCTTCAGACCTGGCTGCTGCATGGAGGGTTTGCATATGTTATCTTTTCCTTAATTTTTTTCGTGACCTAAGAGGGGGTTGTAGTTACTAAAGCACAGTCCCTACAAGCTATGGTCATCATGGTGGCCTTCACTGCCCTCATTTACCAGGCACTCTGATGGTCTAAAGGGGCCCAGCAGGAAAGTCAGTGGATTGCCTGCTTTGGTTCCCTCCTGGGGAAACTGCCTTTTTGTCTGTACTTGCAAATGAAGAAGGCAGCTTCTTGGGTTTTTTTTTTTTTTTTTAACTACTTCAGAAAGAAATTCGTGGTAATGTATATAACATAGAAAAATTCCATTTTAACCATTTTTAAGCGTACAATTCCATGGCATTAGTTAAATTTCACAATGTTATGCAATCATCACTGCTATCCATTTCCAAAATTTTTCACCAACCCAAGCAGAAACTCTGTACCCATGAAGCAATGACTCCCCATTCCTCCTCTCTTCCACCAGGCCCTGGTACGTCTAGCCTCCTTTCTGTCTCTATGAATTTGCCTATTCCATATATTTTATATTAAGTGGAATCATACAATATTTCTCCTTTTGCATCTGGCTTATTTCATTTAGGGTGTTTTCAAGGCTTATCCATGTTGTAGCATATATCAGAATCTCATTCCTTTTTATGGCTGAATAATATTCCATCTTATGTATATACCACATTTTGTCTATCCATTCGTCTGTTGATGAACACTTGGGTTGTTTCTACCTTTTGGCTATTGTGAATAATGCTGCTATGGACATTGGCATACAAGTATCTGTTTTCAGTTGTTTTGGGTACATACCTATGAGTGGAATTGCTGGGTCATATGGTAATTCTATGTTTAACCTTTTGAGGAATTGCCAAACTGTTTTCCATGGCGCTGCAACATTTTATATTCCCAGTTGCAATGGATAAGTGTTCCAATTTCTCCACATCCTCACCAATGCTTGTTATTTTCCAGTTTTTTGTTTTGTTTTGTTTTTAATAGCATTCTAGTAGGTGTGAAGTGGTATCTCATTATGATTTTGATTTGCATTTCCCTAATGACTAATTTGTGCAGTTCTACTCTGTACTATAGGGTCACTATGAGTCAGAATCGACTAGACAGCACTGAGATTGGGTTAATGACTAATGATGTTGAGTATCTTTTCATGTACTTATTGGTCAATTGTATATCTTCTTTGAAGAAGTGTCTATGCAAGTGCTTTGCCAAATTTTAAACTGCGTTGTCTTTAGGTTGTTGAAGTTGCAGTTCTTTTTATATTCTGGATATTAAACCCTTATGAGACATACGATTTGCAAGCATTTTCTCCCATTCTGTGGGTTGTCTTTTCACTCTCTTGACAGTATCCTTCGATGCACAAAAGTTTTTAATTTTAACAAAGTCCAATGTATCTATTTTTTATTGCCTATACTTTGCCATCATATTTAAGAAACCAAAGCCAAATCCAAGGTCATGCAAAAATTGGCCCTATATTTCTGTCAAATTTTGCTTCATATATTTTGAGGTTCTATTGTTAGGTGTATATATGCTTATAATTATTATATCTTCTTGATGAATTGAAATTTTTATCAATATATAAGAACCTTCTTTGTCGCTCGTCATGTTTTTGGATTAATTTTTTTTTTTTGTCTGATAATTTAATAATATAGCAACCCCAGCTCTCTTTTGTTTACTATTTGCATGGAATATCTTTTCCCATCCTTTTACTTTCAACCTCTTTACATTTAAAGTGAGTCTCTGTAACCAGTATATGCTTTTTAATCCATTCTGCAATTCTCTGCCCTTTAATTGAAGAGCTTAATCCATTACATTCAAAGTAATCACTAATAATAAAGAGCTTACTTTTGCCATTTAGTTTTTTATTTTCTGTAAGTCTCATATGTCTTTTGCTCCTGAATTCCTCCACTACTGCTTTTAAAATATTTAGTTGATTTTTTGGAGTGTATGTTTTTATTCTTTTCTTCTTTCCCTTTCTGTATATTTTAGTTATTTTTCTTAGGGTTACCTTGGGGATCACAACTGACGTCTTAAGCTTATAACAACCTAGTCTGGATAATATCAACTTAGTTTCAATAATATACAAACATTTTGCTCCTATACATTTCCATCCCCTCTTTATGTTATTGTCACAGATTACAGGTTTATACATTGTGCACCTACTGACATACATTTATAATATTGTATTCTGTGTTTGCCTTTTAAACCATTTGGGAAAAAAAGAGGAATTACAAACCAAAAGTACAATCATACTGGCTTTAATATTTATCTATGTAGTTTACCTTTACCAGTGTTCTTTGTTTATTCGTATGGCTTTGAGTTACTGTCTAGTGTCCTTTCATTTCAGCTTGAAGGGACTAGCATTTCCGGTAGGGGAGGTCTACTAGTAACAAACTCCCTCAGCTTTTGTTTATCTGGAAATGTCTTAATTTCACCTTCATTCGTAAAGAATAGTTTTGCCAGATATATAATTTTTGGTGGACAGTTTTTTCCTTTCAACACTTTAAATATGTCATCCCACTGCCTTCTGGCCTCCATGGCTTCTGATGAAAAATCATGTTAATCTTATTGAGGAACGCTTGCCCATAAACAGTCACTTCTCTCTTGCTGTTTTCAACAGTCTTTGTCTCTTGAGAGTTTGGCTCTAATATGTCCCAATATGGATCTTTTTTAGTTTATCCTGCTTGGAATTCATTGAGCTTCTTCCATGTGTAGATTCATGTCTTTCATGAAATTTGGGAAGTTTTGATCACTATTTCTTCAAATATTTTTTCTGTCTCATTCTCTCTCCACCTTCTGGGACTCCTGAAATGTACATGTTGGTCCACTTTATGGTGTTCCACAGGTCCCTATGGCTCTGTTCACCTTCATTCTTTTTTCTTTCTACTCTTCGGACTGTGTAATTTCAGTTGTCCTGACTTCAAGCTCATTGATTGTTTCTTCTGCGTGTTCAAATATGCTGTGAACCCTGTAGTGATTTTCTCATTTCAATTATTGTATTTTTGAGCTCTAGAATTTATTTGATTCCTTTTTAGAATTTCTGTCTTTATTGATATTCTCTTGTTTTTCATACATTGTTTCCTGATTTACTTTAATTCTTTGTCCATAAACTCCTTTAGCTCTTTGAATATATTTAAGATAGTTGTTTTAAAGTCTTTGTCTAATAAGTCCAATGTCTGAGCTTTCTCAGGAGAGGTTTCTGTCAATTTATTTTCTTCCTTTGAATAGGCCATGATTTCCTGTTTCCATGTATGCCTTGTGAATTTTTTTTGTTGAAAACTGAACTTTTGAATATTATGTGGTAACTCTTGAAACCAGATTATCCCCCTTCCTCAGGATTTGCGGTTCTTGATTGCTGAAGGCTTAATTTTTGTTCAGCTAGTTTTTTGACTGAGATTTCCTTGAACACCCAGAACTTAAAAGCAACAGCAACATCAACAACAAAAACTTCTCCTAGTCTTTGTACTAGGAAGCCCCTTAACATTTAGCCAGGCTGTTTACAATTCTGACACAGCCTTCCCTTCCTGCTTACACTGAGCCTAGAGATCAGCCAATGGTGAAAGCTTGGGGTCTTTTCAGGTCTTTTCTGAGCATGCATCCTGTCCTGGGCATGCATGTGACTTTCTAAATTCCCCAGTATACATAACTGTTTTTGAATGCCCTAATTTCCCAAAGAAACTTTCTCTGTGGATTTTCTTCTCAGCTCGATGCAGTCTATTGTATGTCTCAACTGTAATCTTTTGCCCAGATGACTGCAGGTTTTTCTATTTTACAATGTTTTTTGAGCAACACCTGCCACTTTTCTGTTAGACTAAACAGACATGAGCACCTTGCATCGGTCCTTCAGGTAGCCCTCTAGACAGGTTAAAACAGACAAATACAATACTTTGCAAATAAACTTGGCTCTGCTTCCTCTGGAACCAGGGACCAGGGACCCACATTGGGAACATGGGCTGCCATTCAAGACTGCTGCTGAGCCAGGAAGGGGTGGGGCAAGGCCAACTAAAAATGCCACAAAACTTTTCTACTGTTTTTAAGTTGCCTTTTTCTTGATTCAGCATTTGCTTGGTTGCTGTAAACCTTTTCCAGAGTTCAGACAAAACTGGTTCTGATTTGAACCCACCACCCACTCCATAGGAGAAAGATATGGCAGTCTGCTTCTGTAAAGATTTATAGCCTTGGAAACTCCATGGGACAGGTCTACTCTGTCCTCCAGGGTCACTATAAGTCTGAATTGACGCAATGACAGTGAGTTTGGTTTGGTCTGGTGTGGTTTGGTTTGGCGGCAGGTGGAACAGAATTGGCCAGAAGCTTATAATTGCTGAAGTGGATGATAAGCACAAAGGGCTCATTGAACTGCTCTTTCTACCTTTATATATGTTTGAAGTTTTCTACAGTAAAAAGTTGAAAACAAAATGCAAAAACCTCAATCCCTTCTCCCTTGCTGTACCTCTCTTCTAGGGAAAGAGAACAGAATTTGCACCTCCACACCTTTGCCAACAATACTGTCCCCTCTTTCCCTCTCTCCTCCAAATGCCCTTCTCCCTTCACCGACCCAACACCCTCTCGGCCTGCACCACCTTCCTCTGCTCCTCTCTGGAAGCTATCATTGCTGTGGGGTGGGGGAGCTTTCCCTCCATGGTGACCTGCCTTCTTCCTGGCAGCTGTGACTCCTCCAGACGGCTCTCAAAGTACTAGGGGCTCAACCTCTGCCCCTTCAAAACTGGACCAGTGGATCTGTACGGCATCTGAGAGAGTGTTGCACCTCCCCTCTCTGATCACCCAGGGAGGGGAGAAGTGCCCGGTGCCCAACATGTTCCTGGTAAGGGGGAGGGGCACAGGACTTTCTGTGTGATGTGTTGGGTACAGGCAGCTCTGGCATGCGGAGAGAGTTCTGAAGATTCCTTCATGTTTGTGGGATCAGCTCTGTGTGAGGCCAGCTCTGTGTGATACCCATCTCTCCAGGCACGTGGGGGAAGAGGCCACTAAAATACAGGGAGACCCACAGCAAAGATACTTAATGACACAACCAGGGAAGTCTGAGAGATGGTTCACACTGATTTAGCTCTGTGACAGAGCTCTAATGAAATCTCACGCAGAATCCCAGGGTACTCAGAGTCTCTTGAGCCCCACACATGAACTGAGTCGTAGCCTGACCTACCCCTCCCACCTCTGTGGTGGCCCATAAGGGGTCTCCAGAGACTCTGAAGACTGGTCTACTCCAGAGTGGAAAGAGACCAAAGTCTGCACAGGTATCTGGTCGAGGCAGGGAGAGAAGCCAGGCTCATGTGACCCAGCAGCAAACCTACATGCCTTCCCCACAGTGGGGTGTCTGTACCTCACTCCGCAGGGCCTCCCAGTTGGTGTGCATTATAAGGGGGCTGTCCCAGCTTCCAGGGGGAGCACTCCTGCCATACACCCAATGCCCTGGGATTTGGACAGCCACGAAGGGGAGCTGCTTTATTACCTCAGCATCATACTTTTCATTGACGGCAGGCTCAGTGGTGACCAGTTTCATCCTGCTGGCGAACCGCAGCGAAGACAGCTGAAAATAGACCAGACAGACATTAGTCAGCTCTCCCCCATCCTACACTTTTGAGACTCCTCTAGTAGTCCCTCTGGGCTCCATAGGTTCAGCCCTGGACAGTGACCCCGAGATGTGTGGACACAAACTTCTGGGAGCAGCAGGTACCAGGATATCTGCTTGTGCTGTGACCATGGGGGTGGGGGTGGGGAGATAAGGAGAGAAGGGAGGGTTTCCACCAGCTTAGAGAACATCTTTCTTCTTAAGAAGGTAGCCAGGAAGCCCCAACTTTCTTACGGTCCCTCTTGGGGTTCAACTATGCTTTGTCATAAGATGAAACCATGAGGTGCCTGAACCCTTCCTTCAGGGATGCTGCCTGCACATCAGCTGCAGCTCCCCTCCGTGGCTAGGTGTGTGGCAGGAGCACTCCCCCTGGGCTGGGACAGTCCCTAGTAGACGCAGCTGGGAGGTCCTGCAGGAGTGTCTTGCCCCACAGCATTCCTGGAAATGACCTGTTTCACGTCCGTCGATTCTCTAGATGACTGAAGCTTACCCTAAACATCCACACATGAAAAGCAACATTTCTAAAGGGAGCTGTCTTACATATGATGGGTGACACTTCAGAACCAAGCACAAGAAGGGAGCCCCAGATGGAAGGTGCCCAGCTGTGTGGACTCCCCTGTGCTGCTGCCTCAAGCCTGCATCTGGCCCTTACTCCTGCCTCTGACTCGCATGAGCTTCTTCCTGAGTCACAACTCTGGCCACAGCCCTCCCCTGTTCAACCCCTGTGATAGCTCCAGCCACCTACAGAAGAGCCAAGGCCTCAGCCTGGCCACCAGGGCCTGACCAGCCCCTGCACTGTCCTCTCGTCTTCCTCTCCTGCCTAAACTCTCCACTGCAGTAGGCTGGGATGTTCCTGATTGGGCCATGCCTTCAGTGCCACCATCTTCTCTTCCAGGAACAACTCCATGCAACCCTACCACCAATCCTGTAACCCCAGCTCAGTACCTGCCCACCTCCACCCTCCTATTGGAATAATCCCCCCAGCCTCCTCTGAACGGCTCCTCCCTCTGGGCCTCTCCCACTACTTTGGGCCATGGTTTATCTACTTTGCTTGGCGGGGTACACTGGGGCCCAAGGCCATGTATGACTCTTCTACCCAGCTGCTTCTCACTACCATGCACATGGCAGGTGTTTAACACCTATCTGCTCACACCAGCATTATAACCCAGCCTGGAAGCCTGTGGTGGTTTCAAGATGTTTAACACATGTGATTATGAAGTATAAGGAATCAGCCCTCCTGCTTGGTCCTCACCCAAAGGAGCAGCATCCCAGGAAGCATAGCCCTTGCCCGTGACAAAGCTACTCTCAGCCTCTCCCATGCTTGCCTAATCCCCTGCTTTGCCCTCTTCCTTCACACAGCTTCTGCCCCTAAGCACTTGGCGTTTGGATGTTGGCTCTGGGGCTCTCTCAGCAATTTTGGCCCTGACTCACCCTCTGGACACCTCCACTGTTTTTTTTTTTTTTTAATTGAGCTTTAGATGAAGGTTTACAGAACAAACTAGTTTCTCATAAAACAGTTAGTACACACATTGTTGTATGACATTGGTTAACAACCCCACGACATGTCAACACTCTCCCTTTTCAACCCTGGATTCCCTATGACCAGCTTTCCTGTTCCCTCCTATCTTCCAGTCCCTGCCCCAGGGCTGGTGCGCCCCTTTAGTCTTTTTTTTTAATTTTTATTGTGCTTTAAGTGAAAGTTTACAAATCAAGTCAGTCTTTCATACAAAAACTTATATACATCTTGATGTATACTCCTAGTTGCTCTCCCCCTAATGAGACAGCACACTCCTTCTCTCTACCCTGTATTTCTGTGTCCATTCAGCCAGCTTCTGTCCCCCTTGGCCTTCACATCTCCCTCCAGACAGGAGTTGCCCACATAGTCTCATGTGGATACCTCCACTCTTGACAATGTTTATGGCTAATGTGCCAGGTTAACCAGCCAGGAGCCAACCTTACCCAGCCCTGGCACTCATGAGGAGGGATTCCAACCTCATCACATTGGCTGGCTTTTACATACCGTCTCTTCTAACTGGGAGGCTTCTCCGTAGATGTTTGTCACAAGGACCATATTGCAGTTTCCCCCTGCAGAAAGGAGTACACAGAAGTGCCGTAAGCCATGTGGGTTTTCTGCCAAGAGACTCCCTTGAGGCAGATGGGGGTCAGAGAGGACACACCAAGCATGTATGAGGCTGGGAGACAAAAGGTAGAAAGAGTGAAGGGAGACAGAAGACTTAATGTACCTGTAAGAGGAGTCAGGGGAGAACAGCAGAGGAGAGACGGTGTGTGGCAGGGAGGCACAGGGTTGGCAGAGAGGAGTGTGAGCCAGGGCTTTGCTCGTGGTGGCACTCAGTTAACGACCTGACACTAATAACTGTTATCAGGCCCAACACTGAGGGCTGGGGACAAACGGATGACAAGACACAGGCCCTGCTTCTCTGTCAGGGAGGCTGCAGGGGAAAGGATGGCATCACAGGAGAGGCCCTCCACCTGGGTCTTCAAGGCTATGAAGAATTCTGCCAGCTGGTTTGGGGACGAGGGGAAAAGGGAAGGTATTCCTGGTAAAGGCAAGAGCTCAGGCAAAGGACTTGAGGAGTGAGCAGCATGGCATGTTCTGGGCATAAGAGGTCATGGTGCTTGATTCTAGTGCATCAGGAGTATCTAAGGTCACTGTGAAAGGAATGTACATCATCTGTGTAACAGGGCGGGGGCGATTCCATTACCACCAATGGCAGAGGTGCCAGGTTTGTCCCTCCTTGGGGCTCATGCCCTCCTTCCTGGGCATCAACCACACCCTCACCTAATGAGTCCTTCAGAGCATGGGTGAGCTTGCACTGCCGGAAGGGGATGTGGTCCCTCCTCTGGTCCCCGAGGGCGATGATGGCCTGCTCCAGGAATGACAGTGACTTGTTGATGTAGGTGGCTTCCTTCAGGACTCGGCCCTCGGACTACAAACCAAAAACCAAAGGCGCTATTAAGAATGGTTGTCTTTCTTGTTCAGAATGATGCTGGAGGTCTGTGGCCAGGCTGGAGCCTCCTTTACTGAACCAGGGCCTTCCCTCAATGTCATGGGATTGTATCCCATCTTGGGCTAATAATGGTAAAACTAATATTCATAGGAATACTCATGTGAACGCTAATGTGAATATGAATATTTATATGGATATTCACATTAATGCTCAAAGATTCATACTAATATAAATGCACATGGGAATACTTATGCAGATACTTGTGCTAATATTCTAACAAATAATCCTGTGACTATTCATACAAATACACTCATGAAAGTACATACAAATGCTCATCTGAATATTCTTAGGAATACTTGTGCTAATACTCACACGCAAATATTCATGCGAATACTCATATTCATATGCAGAGAAACACTTATAGTGGCACACAGTATTTACTACTAACCACTTACTGAGTACCATGCACCTTGTTAAAGTTTAGAGGGCATCATCTCATTGAATCTTTACAAAAATACTGCGAGGTAGGAACTGCCCCTGTGTAGCAGCTATTCCACCTCTGCTAATTTTGTCCTTCCAGCAACTCAGGGTCAAGCACACATGTTCTACTGCTCTGTTCACGAATATCCAATGAGAGACGGCCAACATGCACAGGCACTAGGCCAGAAACAGGGCCCACGGCTTATTGAGAAGGAACCTCTTGCTTTCCCCACTTACCCCAGATTTCCCCAGCCTCTCCGAGCCTGCTAGATCCACCAAGTTAATTTTGGAAGTGACGTATTTTTCATCTGATAAGGTCCGCGAATGGGCCTATGAAACACTCAAAGTGAGGTTAGAATCTCAACAGGGAGACGCTTGTGAATGCGTAGGCCCCAGAGGAATTGACTGCCCCTCCCGGGGCCATCCAAGAACTTCCACCTACCTCTAGGTAGATGGTGAAAATGCAGTGTGACCTGGAAGAGTTTTTGTTCATTGTGTGGGAGGCTATAATCCTGTTGGTCTCTCCCTGAAAAGGAAGGAAAACATAGACAATATTTTGAAAAATTAAAATAGCAAGTTATTTGGATCACCAACAGCTACACAAATGACCTCATATCAATGCCATCAGCTGGGCCATCCTGGCAAACCTCTTTTATAAGCTAGAAGAAAAGGAATGTAAAATAAGTAAAATAATAATAATAAAAGTAAACAGAAGGAGCAAAGAGAAAGCACATATTATATGGCAGATTTAAACCCAAATATATTAGGGTCACTATGAGTTGGAATTGACTTGATGGCAACAGATTTAGTTTTATATCAATAATTACATTAAATGTAAATGGAACAAAATCTTAAAAGATAGACTATCAGGATAGACTTTTAAAAATTCTCCTATAAGCTCTTTACACAAAAAGCCAAAATAGGAAATTTACAGACATTCAACTAACTTAAAATTAAAACCTTTGTTCATCAAATGCCATGTATAAAAAATGTATAGAGGAGAAAAAAAAGACAAGCCACGAGATATAGAGGATATTTGCAACACATACAATTAAGAAAGAACTGGTTTTCAGAATATATTAAAAAAAATTCCTATAAATAAGAAAGAAAAAGACAATTGCAAAGAAAATAAACAAAAGATATGAACAGGTACTTCATAAGAGAGAAAATTCAAATGGCCAGTAAATACAAGGAAAGGTGCTGAATCTCACCTGTGGTCAGGGAAATGCAAATCAAGATCACAGTGGGATACCACTACACATTGCTGAGATTGGTCAATTTAAAGACATTATGGGAATTCTAATAACTAGCTGTTGGGAATGTACCATATTGGAAAATAGTTGGCATCATCTAGGGAAGCTTACAACACATATACCTATGACCCAGCAATTTCAGTCCTCAGCTTTACCTAGGGAAAGCTGTTTATGCGTACCAAGATATACATATAAGGAAGTTCCTAGCAGCATTGTCTGTAATATCTCCAAATTGGGAAAACTCAAATATCCATCAGATGTGGAATGGATAACTAAATTGCAGAATATTTATATGATGGAATAAAATAATGAAAATGAAAAAAATTATAGCAACAACATGGATGAATTTTAATAAGTAGGTAAAAAGCAACAAGACATAATTGAATTCCTCCTATATGATTCCTTTTATATAAAGTTCAAAAAAATTAAAATATGCTGTTCAAGAAGTATTTATAGGTGGTAAGGCTATAAACGAAGCCAAGAAAATGATTACCACAGAAGTCAGAGAGTGGCTGCTTGTAGGGGGTATAAATAAATACTTATTCAAGATAAAAACTCTTCACTAACAACTTGGAACAAAGAAAATCTCCTTAACTTCCCTTCAGCCACTGAAAACCTACAGCAACATCATTCTTCATGGTAAAATGTTAGGATCAACAGTAAGACAAGAACGCCCAGTCGTTACTTGGGAGGCTCTTTCTTCCCTGTAGATGCAAGAGATCCAGGCATAAATTACCCTGAGGACTTCAATGTGACTTTTTTTTTTTTTTAAGTTTTATTAAGGTATGGTTTAAATACCATAAAATTTACTGTTTTAAGATTCAATGATTTTTTGGTAAATTTACAGAATTGTGCAACCACCACTACAATCCTGTTTTAGAACTGTTGCATCACCAAATAAAGTTCCCTTGGGGTCCATTTGCAGTCACTTCCCACTCCACTCCCTCCCCTAGGTAACTACTGATATGCTTTCTGTCTCTATAGATTTGGTCATTGTGGATATTTCATTTGAATGAAACAATATGTGATATTTTGTGACTGCCTTATGTCACTTGTTGTTATGTGCCATCGAGTCGATTCTGACTCATCGAGATGCTATAGAACAGAGTAGAACCTCCCCGTAGAGTTTCCAAGGAGCAGCTGGTGGATTTGAGTGGCCAACCTTTTGGTTAGCAGCCCAGCTCTTAACCACTGCACCACCATGTTTTTGAGGTTCATCCATGTTGTAGCACTGACAAATAGTTTTCCACTGTATTTTTGTCATCCATTCCCAGTTTATGGACACAAGTTATTCCCTATTTTTTAATAATGATGCTGTGAACATACACAAGTCTTTAAGTGGACATATGCTTTGATTTCTCATGGGTGGATACCTAGGAGTAGACTTGCCAGGCCCTATGATAAATTTTGTTTAGCTTTTTAAGAAACTGCCAAAGTGGCTGCACCATTTTACATTCTTACCAGTAATGTATAAGAGTTCCAGCCTATATGACTTCTAAAAGAATAACATACACTGGGGATTTTTTCTTTTTTTCAACTAGAACCTCTGGTGGTGCAGAGATTGTTAAGCAGTCATCTGTTAACCAAAAGGTTGGCAGTTTGAACCCACCAGCTGCTCTGTGGGAGAAAAATGTGGCAGTCTGCTTCTGTAAAGATTACAGCCTTGGAAACCCCATAGGGCAGTTCTACTCTCTCCTAAGGGGTCACTAGGAGTCAGAATTGACTCCACGGCAATAGGTTTGGTTTGGGGGATTTTTTACTTTCTACTGGTTTGTAAAGCGCTCTTGATATTTTAAGGACATTAATCTTTATTTTTTTTTATACTACAAATGCTCATGATTTAATGTTAAATGAAAAAAAAAGACATAAGGACAATTTCAACTATGTAAAGAAAAAAGTGTGTAAAAAAAAAGACTGAAAGGGAATGAGCCAAAACAGATATTATTGCTGCCATATGTAGAAGAGATTATGAGTGAATTTTTTTGTTCCTATTTTTTTCAGTACTACCTGAGCTTTTTAAATGAGCATATATTAATTTTCATTCTGATTATCTAAGTAAATAAAACATTAAGGGGGAGAGAGGGAGAGGAAAAGGAGGACGAAAAAGAGGAGACAAAGGGAGCTAGAGATAGGAGAAGAGAAAAGAGAAGCGTGAGAGAGAGAAAGAAACCCTTAGAATTGATGATCTCACCTCAAAAAGGAGGCTGAACGCATCCTCCTCCTGACTTGTGAGGTGGACCGACAAGCCCTTAATGAAGACCCCTTGTGGGTTTTCCACGATGGTCATGGGCGTGTCTGTGGGTCCAACATAGGGCAAGGTGGACAGGAGATCAAACAGGGTCTCATTATAGATTTCCAGGTAGGAAACTCGCACAGTAATGGCATGTGTGGGGCGTTCTTCGATCATCCTAAAAACCTAGATGGGAGATTGGACAGCAGTCACCAAGAGCAGAACTCTAACAACTGGCTAGTGTTATGGGAGTTCTTACCTCAGGAGGGAGCCTCAAGAGGTATAAAATAATCCTTGTTCTAAAAGAATGTACAATCTAGTTGGTATGGTGGCCATCGTCAGCAACTATTATTATTATTGGTCCATCAAGAGATATCATTTTATAGGGTTTTTTTTTTTTTTCTTATCCTTTTGTAGTTTTTTTGAGCCCTGACTTACAGACTGGCTAATATTTGTACAGTCCCAAGAAGTAGAGCCATGAGTGGCGAGGATTCTGGAATACAGATCTCTGGTTTGTCTGGGGTCTCAGCACTTATAAGTCTCTTTCATATCCATTACGTAATTCTATCCTCCTATGAGGGAGCAGTGTTGGGGCAATACCCATTTGTGAAAGGCTCCACGCCATAAAACTATTTGTCTGTGGTCACTCAGCTAGTATGGGTAGAAGCCAAGCCAGAATTCAACCTTCTTGACTTCTAGTAGCCTCCTCAGTACTTATCAGCAGGTGACTTTGGAGTGGTCCTATCTCCCCTCTGGACCTTAATTTTCTTATCTATCAAATGGGGAGTTGGGCTGTTTGATACCTGAGATCCTGCCTTGCTCTAACAGTCTAGACCGGTGCTGCTAAATACGGGACATGCGAACCACAGGTGGCTACTGAGCACCTGAAATGTGGCTAGTGTGAATGAGAAATGAAGTTTTATTTAATTTTAATTAATTTAAATTTAAAAACTGATACTCGATTCCGTTATTGGTAAACTTTTAAGTATGTTTAGAACAGCTTGGTTATGGGAATCTACTTTTTCAAATGTAAATTCTGTGAAATCTAAATACAGATCAAGTATCTCTGATAGATATTTAATGTCTAAGTTGAGATGGAGGTGTTTTATGTTTAAGATGCCCACTAGATTTCAAAGACTTTATATGAGCACAAGAATATAAAATATCTCATTAATAATGACTATACTGATTACATGTTAAAGTGGTATTTTAGGTATACTGGGATAATAAAGGAGCCCCTGGAGCCCTGGTGGCACAGTGGTTAAGGGCTTGGCTGCTAACCAAAAGGTCAGCAATTGGAATCCACCAGGCGCTCCTTGGAAACCCTATGGAGCTGTTCTACTCTGTCCTAGAGGGTCGCTATGGGTCAGAATTGACTTGAGGCAATGGGTTTGTTTGTTTGTTTTGGGATAATAAAACATATTATTAAAATTAATTTCACCTGTTCAATTTTATATTCTTAAATGTGGCTACCGGAAAACTCAAAATTATATCTGTGGTTTATACTTTTTACAGGCCAAGGCTGTAAAACCTTAGATGGCATTGAGGGAAGGCCCTTCCCCTCCTGCCTCCAGAGGGTCCTCATAGAACCCAGGCTAGGGAACCCCAAAGGAAGGCCCTTCTGCCCTGTTTTCGGTCACACTTCTGACTCCCAGGGCTGACCCAGTCCTGAGAGCTCAGGTCGTGCCTGCTTCTTCCCTGGACTGCTCTTTCAGGGGCTGCGGAAGAAGCCAGAGCAGGCCAGTAAGGAAACTTTGCCAGGATCCACACTCCCGTCCCCCTCCCCTCCATTAACACCAGGAAGCAACGTGATTAAGACCTCCAAATCCTTAATTACAGGATCACAGACCTCCAGAGCAGCAGGAGGCCACTTAGCACACCTAATGCTTTCTTTCACAAATGAGGAAACAGACTTAGCATGGGTGTGGGTCAGAGGCTGAAGCCCTGAATTCCCAATTTCCTGAGACCTCTGGCCCTGCCCATTCTGCCAGCTGTGCATACCCTGTCTCCAGCTCCAGTACGGGCTCCAACTCCTGTGAGGGGTGGACCCCACTGTCCCTAGTAGCTGGCCTGGGGTTGGCAGCATCTGTGGCAGAGAGGACCTGTGTAGCATCCCACCCGCGGGCCCACTTTCTACCTGCTGCAGGGCACGAGGGAGGATCCCCCGGTGCTTGTAATTCTCAGTTGCCCCCGTCATGGTGTATGTCTTGCCGGCTCCTGTCTGCCCGTAACACATGATGGTGCCTGCAAACATTTTAAAACACACTTCGGTGACATCCAGGAAAATAGCTCCAAGGACAGCATTCCCATCCCCTAGGATGCTGTCCCTTGCAGGTCCAGTGTACACCCAGAGCCACCTAGAAGGTCCTGGCATGAAGGTGGCCAGCAGGTACAGACGAGAGCATCAGGAACTCCTGCCATGGTGGGAGGTGAGTGGGCAGGGGAACAGGGAGATAAATGAAGAGTCAAAACATGGGTATTGTCTGTGGTCCATGCTTTAATCTACTGTTTCCTTCACCAGTGGATGACCTGGCCCTAGAGCTTCTGAGAAGGGCAGGGAACGTTACGGAAAGGGTAGCCAGAATTTTTCCTAGAAAGATGAGGAGGGAGGCCAGAGAATTGAACTCCAGCCCTTCTTTAACAAGGCTGTGAACTGCCAGGGTCTCAGAACTAGGCCTCCCTGCGGGACTGGCCAGGCAGCAGGGGCTTTCAAAATTCCCAGGAAGATATGGAACAATAAAGGCATTTTGTACCAATGGTGAAAATTATCTGCAGACCGCAAGATCCCACAGCACTTGTAGGTTGGTTGCTGGTTGGTCCCATGTAACTTCTAGAGATAGGACCACCACAATCAGGGCCTGATCTGGTTCCATTTCACTGCCCACCCTGGGGAGCCTTTTACTTGTACCTCTCATATCACCACCGGGTCTGGAACATGAACCATGCAGTCACTCTAGACTCTGGTTCCCACCTGCTCTTCCTCCTGGGTTGGGCAGCCTTAGCCAGGCCCCAAACTGAAGGCTGCTTCTTGATATTTACGCAGCAAACCTGTCCAGGCAGTGCTGGGCAAGAGAAACCAGTGCTTGCCTTTGCCACATGGATGACCTAGTTCCTGGGACTGGGAGATTTTATATGACGTATCCTAACATCAGCACCTGAGAGGGGCCAGAAACAGTGTCTATTTACAAACGAGCAGGAAGGAGTCACTTCAGCTGAAATTGGCCCCTAGCTGGGACTCAGAGCCTATTCATGGTTCCTCAGTGCCCTGTGCCCGAGACTCTCAACCTCCCTGGGCCTTAATTCCTCTGTCTCCACCTCCTCAGGACCACGTCCCCTCAGGGAGTCATGACAACCAATGAAAACATCCTTGGGTCAATGGGACCATAACTATGTATCACCTGTGGGATAAATCACAATGTTTGGACATCCATGCTTAATAGACTTTTAAACAGAAGACCTAAAACGTGGCTCGCTAATAGCAAAATACAGACATTCTAGACAGCAGGCACCAGATGGGCAAAGTTTAGAACGTGTGACGTACTCTTTTAAGGACAACTTCTAAAAAAACAAATCGTAGATGGAAAAAATTTATAAAAATTTCCCAACACTGTTCTTAATTTGTTAAGAAAGTTAAACTCTACTCAAGTTTTTAGTGATAAATGTAAATAATCTTCAACTAGACTATCAATAGTAGATTGAGCATGCTGGTAGAATGAAAAGAAATAACACCTAGCAGGTAGTGGAGGGAAAAGTGTTCAGACCCCATCAAACTCATCATAAAGGCACATCTTCAAAACTAACATTTGAAGGATTTAAAACATGTAATAGTTGACCGCCCCCAGGACTTACAGTGAGTTGGGCCCACTTAATCTTCCTATGAAGGTAGGATCCCAAGACACTGGATTACACCATGCCCATTACATGGCCAAGCAAACAGTCAGTTTTCCACCATAAGAACATGGAGACAGACAAGTAAGTAAACAGATGTTAGTAAATAAGGTTATATTTTATTTATTCACCACAGAATACTTGCGCCTTTTCCTCTGGGAGGAGCTCTGCAGGTTCTTATGTAAGGCAACAGTTAATGAACTAAATTACCATTATAGCCATCCAGGGCCTGAGAAACCACATCCTTTGCGACTGTCTCATAAACCAAGTCCTGGGAAGCATCATGGAGAACTCCATCCAGCTTGAATGACCAGTCTGTCTGCTGGTTATTGACAACTCCTCTACGAGTATCTTTTTTTAAGTGAATGTCAATGCTCTAGGACGAAAGAGAGAGAAGTGATTTGTTAGGAAATGTATTTTTAAAAACCACCGATAGCTGAGGTCTGATTTATAGGAGATAAAAGAAGTGAACTTTAGGAAGAAGAGGGACTTCCACATGTGGGCTGATATTCCAGATGAAATCTTTGGGGTGGGAGAAGGGGGCTACTGCAGAAAGGCCACACAATCCCTGATGGTGGAAGGATTAGGAGACTGGAGCACTTCCTAGTTTCGATACATCTCACCCTAGTTTACAAGGTATGTCTGTCTTCGTTTCCCTTACCTACAATACGGAGTCAAGCAAATTCATCATATTCTCACTAAATAAGATTTAAGTATATTCAATCAGGTACATTGAATTAGGCTGGAAAGAAGAGTGGGTTGGAGTCCCATCTTTCTGGTTGCTGGCAGTGAGGCCTCCCCCAGCTCTGTGCTGCAGTAAGCACCTATTTCTACAAACATACTAGGGGTCAATGTGAGGAATGATGAAATAATAGCCAGAGAAAAGACTCTGGACTTCTCAGCACAGTTACTCACTGGTATTAGTGCAAATTGAGTGTGCCCAACCTATTTGTAATCAGCAGGTTTTCAGGCACCTGCCCCTCAGCAAGCCATTGTAGGATAGCTGGCTTAGGAATTCACTGGGTAGGGTAGATTTCAATCTTCTCGACGGGGACTTCTATTGTAAACAGACTCTTGTTAAAATCTTACACTGACTGGCTGCCCTAATCCAGGAGTCAAGACCTGGCCACATGCAGAAAAATCAAGACCCAGTGAAGGGGCTCTGCTCTGCTCATTTAAATGCTGTGTGTTCCTAGAAAACATATCCAGGACGGCACATTTCACAGGGCTTCACTGAACTTTTCTGAATGTCTGGACCTTCAAGCCTTTAACAGCCTATCATTGAATTCTTCCTTTAAAGACCAACTCAATGCTGCCCATAGTAGGCCCACAAATGTTTGCTTAATGAAAACACCTAACTTCCTCATAGTGTCTCACGTTGACCTAAGCCTGTCAGAGGCTTCAGAAGGGTTCTCAGGTCAGTGCAAGGGCACAGGGATGCAGAAATCTTTCTAGTCCTCTTGAATGTCTTAACAGTGATCAACTCAAGACATTTTCACTGTGCCCCTCTCGGAGATTATATAAATGACAGATGTGTTCACCAGAAAGTTTTATGAGCATGTACGAGCATCAGTTTTTGTGTCAGTTTTGTTTAAAGGTAAACTTATTACCCAAAAAAATACAATTCAAAATGGGAGCTTTATAACTGGGTTTTTCTGAGAAGCTTCCTCATCAATAAAATTGTGTATGTTGGCAGGAGGTGGAGGGGGAGGTGGTTTGGACTTGATAAACTTGAGAGTCCATCTGAACTTGTAGAGGTTCTGTGTTGGTCCTTAAAAGGTTGTCTGGAAACAAGGTCACACTGTAGCGAGGTGGGACAGAGAGAAGCCCCGGCAGGTGAAGGCAAATGCGTTGCACTTACTTTGTTGTCATCCCCGTATTTGATCATTTCATGAGCAAAGTCATCAGTTGGTTTGACACGGACAAATGCATGAACTTTTTTTCTCGTACCCATTCTAGCTAAAGAGAACAGTGAAATTTTCAGTAGTCATCATCAAACAACAATCAGAAGGGGAGGTGTGGCTCATTAAGATCAGAAAGGAGTGATATGCAGTCCTTTTGTTCCTTTCCTATAGGGATAGGGATAGGGATAGGGATAGGGATAGGGATAGGGATAGGGATAGGGATAGGGATAGGGATAGGGATAGGGATAGGGATAGGGATAGGGACAGGGACAGGGACAGGGACAGGGACAGGGACAGGGACAGGATAGCTTTCTTTATACCCCTGGGCATTTTAATGCTCTACCCACAGAACTCTGCTCAGTAAGCTTGTATATTTCCTACTTCACAGGTTGTTTCACCATTTTCCACTAACGACCCTAAAGAGACCAAATACAAAGCAGAAAGAGTGCTCTCCTTAGTGACCTATTCTTAGATGGGGTTTCCAGAAATGTTCTGTGTGTATCTGAGACCACCTGTGTTTTGCCTCATTTATATTCTCCTCTAAAGCATTAATTTTATTTTTTTTATTAACTACCTTCCCTGGGATACAGCACCCCCACCTCTACCTCCCTTAGCCTAAATAGATCAGAAATACATCCTCTAGGGTCTACTTGATCTAGTCTACAATCAAATCATCATCATAGACTCGTAGGGTCACTATGGGTCAGAATCGACTCGACAGCAATGGTTTTGTGTGTGTGTGTGTGTGTTTAGTATCAAAAAGTCTTTCTTCTCTGCCACTCCACTGAAAGAAACGTCATACAGTCCACTACCTCCTCTTCCTCCCCCCAAAACTAGCTATGT
Source organism: Loxodonta africana (assembly GCF_030014295.1). NCBI lineage: Eukaryota > Metazoa > Chordata > Mammalia > Proboscidea > Elephantidae > Loxodonta > Loxodonta africana. The sequence goes on along the minus strand of NC_087363.1, from coordinate 25,598,290 downwards.
TCTTATCATTTGTTTTCAGGTAGCCACACATATACAGTCGATCCTCATTTATTCATGGATTCCATATTTTGAATTCACCTACTCACTAAAATTTACTTGTAACCTCATATCAATACTTATGACTCTTTTGTGGTCATTTGCAGGCACGCACCGAGTAGCAAGAGAATTGAGCTGCTTGATACGCACATTCCCAGTTGAAGCTGACCAAGGTGATACTCTGCCATCTTATTTCAATTCTCATATATTTGCTGAACTTACAAAGAGAGTTAGAGGAATTGTAAATAAGTGTACTTTTTGCAGTCGATTTAGTGCCAGGTTTTTTTTTTTACTTTTTCTTGGTGATTCCCTGCTTAAAATGGCCCCAAAGCACAGTGCTGCCTAGCGTTCCTAAGTGTAAGAAGGCTGTGTGTGATTCTAGTGTTCCTAAGGGCAAGAAGGCTACGATGAGCCTTACAGAGAAAAAAATGTTTCAGAGAAGGCTATGTATTGATCGGCTGATGAAAATGTTGGGACCAGAGGCTCACAGGAACCTAAATCCGTACTTCCCCTAGGAACAATGGTTCCGTATTCACTAATTCAGTGTTTGTGGCATTACAGGACATAACTACCACAAATAACAAGAATCGACTGCATTTGCCTTCCCTCATTTATACTATTACAAATAATTACCATGTATAATAAAATGCGTTAAGTACTTTTGATGTGATTTCATGGTATAAGATGAAAGCTCATGGATAGAAAAGACAGGGAAGCAAAATGTGACAGGGAGCTAAATGACTTTCCTAATATTGAGAGAGCTGTCGCGTAACGGAAAAGACTTTCTAAGGTAGAAACCGTAAACACCTACAAAAGGGATTGTTGCATTGAATAGAAGATTAATTGATCTCTAAGATCCTTTCTAATTAAAATACTTTATAAAGATAAAAAAAAACTGAATCGCATCACAACCCACCAAATGATAACTAAGAAATCTCCTATTTTATTGGATATTAGCCCCAATGGTCAAATCACACTAGTCCCCTCTCTTAGGAGTGCCTGTGTAAAAATACTTAACACTAATCAGACAGCAAATTTTGGTTCTAGCACTGACATAGGGGGGAGAAGCAAAAAGAATTATTAAATAGAGGTGATAATAGTACTGATTTTAATTGCTTTAAGGGGAATTTAAAACTTAATCAGCTTTTCAGGTGTCTCATTATTTACACTAAGGACAAAGGATGAAATATTGAGGAAAAATGCCAAGAATTCTAAAGCAAACTAAGTATCTGCAATCATCACTAATTGTGTTAAATCTACCGAAACCAAACCCAACCCAGTGCCGTCGAGTCAATTCTGCCTTATAGTGACCCTACAGGACAGAGTAGAACTGCCCCATAGAGTTTCCAATGAGCGCCTGGCGGATTCAAACTGCCAACCCTTTGGTTAGCAGCCATAGCACTTAACCACTACGCCACCAGGGTTTCCTGTGTTAAATCTAGTTAAGTAATATTAGAAAACAAGATAAACGTCTATTAAATATACTAACTTGATTATTCAAAACTATTGGGCAAATTAACATAATAGGATTTTAAATTGTTTGAAGAATTCTACTATTACAAATAAATACGATTTTCTTTCTAAGATCCATCTAATGTTTTAGATTTTGTTTTTGTTCTTTTCATAATTTTAACAACATCCTTAAGTAGTTTACGGTCATCCTGAGACTGGGCTCTCCAGTTTCAATAATTCCACTTTTAAAGAATCATGAGAATAAAGAAAAAACTATTAAAAACCCACTTAGCATTAAAAAAGTGCTCCATAATATACAAAACAGAATTTGAATGGAGACAAAGACCGAGGGGTCAGAATGCATGCTGTGTCATAAACTTCTCTTTTGATCTCCATCAGAGTTGGAACAGTTCAATAAGAAATGAGGCCTCTGTCCCTAACATAATGTGTACTTTCATGGGGCAGGGTAGAGGTGTTGACGTTAAACAGAACTCTTCAAAACACTTTAGAAAAAAACAACCAGCTAAGGAATTTGCTGAATTTATGAAGAGAGTCGGAAACCCTGGTGGTGTAGTGGTTAAGAGCTACAGCTGCTAAGCAAAAGGTCAGCAGTTTGAATCTACCAGGTGCTCCTTGGAAACTCTACGGGGCAGTTCTACTCTGTCCTGTAGGGTCACTAAGAGTTGGAATCACTTGACGGCAGTGGGTTATGAAGAAAGTTAGGGGAACAGGAAGCATAGGGAGCTGACTCAATTTCATCTTCAAATCAGATGATAGCAACATCAACACAGTTAATAAGGGAAAAATAGCTTGCTTATTAAGTATCATCAAGTGGCATTACGTATCCCTACATAAGCAAGTTAAGCAGACACAAGCCTTGTCCTTTCAGTTCAGTTTCGATAATGTGGACAAAATAAAACTATAATTTCATTTTCAAATTCCTGTTATAAGCCCTTCAAACATCAAATCAAATAAGCAAACAAAACCCTTCCGTATTTACCTATTGCAGAGTGTGTGCATACTTCCGACATTCCTCAAGTCAATTATGTCCTGGAAGTCTTTTCCTAGCCACTATAGGGTCACTGAAACTTTATAATTTTTAGAAAATGAATCTGCAAGATATTGGGGTAAGCAAGGATAACGGCCTGCCCAGTTTACGTTTTAACATTTTTGTCTGCAAAATTGAGATCTAGGAATGAAAAGCCACAAACAGCTCTAACATGCATTCTCAACTGGGGAAACAAAGAGAAAAGCTCATATCCAAGTTCACTCTGCTCTCGACTATTGGGAATCTGAGAGTGAGGGGAGGTGTATTCTGGCTCGATGAAACACTTACCCTCAAGCTCTAAAGTTCAGGGAATCACTTCCCACATCAACCCCTTTCTCCCCAGGCAAGTTCAGATGCTGCCCAGGGTGCCCTCTGAAAGGGATCCTGAAGAAGCAGGGATCTCTGGAGGCAGGTGTCCTCTCTCCCAGGATCCTGCGCCCACCAACAGCACAAAGGTAGCACAGAGCAGTATGAAGCATCACCCTTCCCCTAGAGCTTGCCCCTCCTCTGCCCTGCATTTTGCCACATGCACGTGCACATGCAGTCGCCTCCATCTGCACTTCCCCAAGCCCTTCCTATGCCCACACCCACGGTTCTGGGCATGCAGCAAGCCTGCGAGTCTGCCACTTAGCAGCCGCTCAATACCCAGACATTTGGGGACCCCATGCTATCTTGAACTTACTGAAATACCGCTTGTTACTGTTCTTACGCCGCTTCATTTGAATGAGTTTCAGCTCCCAAATTAAATTACAAGCTGCTTGAGGGCAAGGACTGTACCCTTTATCTGTTCTGAATCCCCCTACAGCATCCAGAACAGTGCTCAGGACAGAGCAGGTACTCAAGAAATGGCGGTTGGTTGTGATGGTCATGGCTGGAAGTCAAAGGGTGGTTGAATCTTCATTTGTGGGTCCATCTTCAGTCAGTACTGAAAGAGTGATTTATTCTCACATCCAGGCCATTCCAAGGAATACATGATGTTAACTCCCCTCCCAGACCACCTCCAACCCCTGGGCCCACAGCCTTTCCAGGAGGACACTTGGTTACCTTCCACTGGCAGGAAGCCTTCTTTAGCACCTCGGCACACCCTCCCTTTTAGTAGTGTCCTTCTCCCTTAGGATCTTGAGGGGAATGTCCCTCTCTGGTGGGCACAGCCCTTGAGTATGGCTGGTGTAGCAAGATGAGCCTCTGAATTGCCATCAGGAGTCCTCTGTTCTGCAAGGCTCTCCGATTTCTCATTTGTTTAGGGGTAGAATGAACAGATCTGCCACCCAGCACAAATAAGGATCACCAAGAGGAGAGGGAGTGACTGGAGGGTCAAGCGGTAGGCACCAGGCGGGTCCCTAGCTTTCAGCGCTCCGCCAGCATCTCCTGCCCAGACCATGGTCCCTCATTGGATACCCTCATAGCCACAACCGCGGCGGCAACAGCAGCAGCAGCAACTGAACCCACAACCAAGGCCCAACAGCACCCAGCCTTGCGCTAAACACAGACACGGCCCAGGTAGAACCAGTGTTTCTCCTCTCTCATCCAACGTACCGGACCCCTGTCTAGAGGCCGAGCAGCAGTGGAGCTTGAACCCATTCCCATCCTTCTCTGGAACGGCTTCCTCATCTGTAAAGCGAAGGACTCGGACTGGCGATCCTGAAGCTCCCTCCAGTTTGGAAGCTGACGACTGCAGAAGTCCAGATGACCTCTGGCTCCCCCACCTCACGCCCCCTGAGCCTCAGGCGCGACGTGGGACTCTCGTGAGGCCAAGGGAACGTTAGCTCCGAACACGCAAGCCACCGCCAGGCTGAAGAAGTCCCGGCGATGCCGAGCTCTCTACCCCTCGCTTCAAAACCGAGCGAACCAAGCCCGATGACTCCGGACAGGAGCGACGTTCGGACCCCACCGCTGCCCGCCACGCAGCCGCACAACCCTGTCAGGCCTCCCTCCTTCCCAGCCCCCGAAGACGCGCGGCCCCTGCTCACCGCTCGCGAGGCCGGAGCGCGCCAGAGGCAGCTGCAGCTGCCGAAGTCCGGCATGCGATTCGGCCGGCCCACGCGTGGCTGACAGACTGTGTACACAGTCGCCAGGACAACGAGCCGCTTCCGGGGATTCCGGAAGTGTCTAGTGGTGGCGGAAATGAAGTCTGCGGTCCTAGGCCGAGGATACGGGTGAGGGTAGGGCGGAAGAAGACGGGAGATGGCACCGACTGATCCGGCGAGACTGCGGCAGCTGAAAGCGAGAAGCCAGGGTCGGGGCAGAGAGGGAACGAAGGCAGCGTAGGAACCATGAAGCGGGGCGCCAGAGCTTCCGGCGCAGAGGAGCTTGCGGTTACGGCGGCCGCGCAGGCCCGTCCGGTTCCGGCCCCACGCTCCGCGCTGCCACAGGCGCCCCTCCTCGCCCCGCCCTGCCTAGTATAGAGCCGGGCGGCCAGGCCTGCGCAGTCCAGGCGGCCGGGGAAGATGGTGGAGGACGGCGCGGAGGAGCTGGAGGATCTGGTGCACTTCTCGGTGTCCGAGTTGCCTAGTCGCGGCTACGGCGTCATGGAGGAGATCCGGCGGCAGGGCAAGCTGTGCGACGTGACGCTCAAGGTACCGCGGGTTGGGCGGCTGGGAGCTGAGGGGAGTGGAGCCGCATGGGGAGGAGAGAGGGGCGGTGAGGGAGAGAGGTTGAGTAGGGTGAGGTTTGGGGTGTGAAGGTTGGAGAGGGACCAAGTTCAGGGAGAGAGAGATGCCGAGCGGGGGCAAGACGGGAATTAGGTCCGGTGAGAGGCAGTGAGGGACAGCTCCTCAGCCCTTGGAAGGAACGCGAGGAGGAGCGCGACTTAGGCCCTTGGAGTGGGAGACCTTGGGGTGTCCGCTTCCCTATTCTGTAACGCAGAGAAAATGAACTTGCAGCCCCTCAATGGAAGAAGGGGCGGTGGCCGGGTGTGCCTTCCGATGGGCACTACTGAAGCATTTTATTTTCATAAAGATGTTTTTGCGTCCTTTGAAGTTGGTTGTGCTGTTGTAGAGGCGCAGGTTTGTCATTAGCAGTCATTGCCTGGACTTGAATTTTAGATTACTATCTTGTCTTTTAAGAGCTTTTTAAAACCCGATCTGGAAATCTTTTGGGGTGGGCAGCTGCTCTGCCCCACCCTGGAAGCCTTCCACCTCCCCGCCACCACGGAGGTCCCGGAGGCTGGGCTGATGGGCTGTGTGGAGAGGGGGGTGCAGACATCAGTAGGGGAGGGATCTCGTAACTGCCTGTTCCCCACCAGCATTCTGGTCTCAAGAGCCAGTCTCCCTCCTGTGCTTCCCGTCCGTTCCTGCTGGAGAGACATGCTGTGTTGCTTCTTGGCCAAGCTGCTGAGCCATGTGGAGCCCTCCAGGTGGGGAAGTGATACTGCACGCCCTGCGCTGTGATTTGGCTGGCAGGCTCTCAGCATCTGTGGAGGACCCCCTTTTTTGTTTTTTTCTTAAACAAAAGTCTTTGTACAGAGTTAAGGAAACTTTCCTTCCACGTATTTGAGTCAGATCTCTGGAGGCGATAGAATAGAATGGCTAAGAGTATGGATTTGGAGACAGAAGGATTTGGATTAAAATCGTAGTTGTAACCTTGGGCAAATTACTTAATCTCTCTAAGCCTCAGTTTTCCAAATGTAAAAATAGAGTGATTCCTATCCTAATACTCAGTATTAGTATGAGAATAAAACGAGAATATTTGTAGTATTCTTTGCATAATAACTGACATTTGTAAGTTTTTCACTGACCTAAACCCCGCCTGAAGGAGGTTATTTTCCAGGAGAGGAGTGAAGTGGTCTGAGAGGGGAAGGGATCTTTTCAGGCCAGAGAGGGGGACCAAGGGGATCGAGGAAAATGAACTGTACTAAAGGAGGCAGTGATTACGTGATGGAAGATATTGAGGCCACTAGAGATGTGTAAGCAGAAGAATGACGTGGTTGTGGCAAGAATACTCAGGATGAGTAGAGACTGGTGCAAAGCAGTAATAGGAGAAAATTTTTTAATTTAGATTTGGGCTGCAGGGGTGAGCCAGAGAAAGTATGTGAGACTCAGAAAAGCAACAAGGGCATGCCAGAGCAGAATAGTCACAGATACTTCTACATAAATTAAAACTGTGTGTTTTAACTCTGCGTTTAATGAAATTACAAAATATAGGATACCTTTGGCAGAAAAATGCTTGTATGGTTTTTTCATTAAAATGTTTTATTGTTCATTTACAGGGACAAATATCAACAGTAGTTCTGACCAAGAGTGTCAGTCTAAATTGCTATCTTAATTTCAAGGGTATGAAACGTAAAGACCAGCGTAAAGGCATTGGCTAGAGTTGGACAGGATCATAGAGAACGTCTAAGTCATTGGTTTATTTAAGCCGTTCTGCAGAGCCCGAAGAGTAGCTAAGTAGCAATGTGATGATGATGGGGGCCAGAGCTAATCTGTGGAGTCTGTTTTGGTCTGTCTCTTTCATGATAGAGGCGTTCCTCAAATTTCTGGTGATTCCAGAGTGTCTTCCAAATAGACAGGCACTAAAAAGCTGGTTGGAAGCTTTTTGGTGAGGAATGGGCTTATTGACTAATGGGCCTCATGCAGAGCAGTTATCCTCAAGCTTTAGTGAACACTAGAATCACCTGACAGCTCTATTAAAACACTGTAGACTTTCTAGAGCCAGTGAGGCTGGGTGAACCCCTGAAACTATTGGCTTTGAGATAATCTCTAAACCTTAAACCAAAAATATCCCCTGAAATCTTTAAATGAACAATAGGTTAGCTTAATTAGTAAAGAATGCCTGCCTTGAGCACTGTGCTTTTTTTATTATTTTTTTTACTTTTTTATTTTGTACTTTAGATGAAGGTTTACAGAACAAACTAGTTTCTTATTAAACAGTATGCATATTGTTTTGTGACATTAGTTAACAGCCCTATGACATGTGAACACTTTCTCAGTCTTGGGTTCCCTATTACCAGCTTTCCTGTCCCCTCCTGCCTTCTCATCCTTGCCCCTAGGCTGCTGTGCCCCTTTAGTCTCGTTTTATTTTTAGGCCTGTCCTATCTTTGGCTGAAGGGTGAACCTCAGGAGTGACTTCATTACTAAGCTGAAAGGGTGTCCGTGGGTTAGGGTTAGACTCTCAGGGTTTCTCCAGTCTCTGTCAGTCCAGCAAGTCTGGTCTTTCTTTTTGAGTTAGAATTTTGTTCTGCGTTTTTCTCCAGCTCTGTCCAGGACTCTCCATTGTGATCCCTGTCAGAACAGTCAGTGGTGGTAGCATGGCACCACATAGTTATACTGACTCAGTCGGGTACATTGTGTTCTTTTGAAGAGCTTTCAGTATGGGTTTAAATTGACAACCAAACTAAACCTGTTGCCACTGAGTTGATTCACAGTGATCCTATAGGGCAGAGAAGAACTGCCCCACAGGGTTTCCAAGGATATAATGTTTGCAGAAGTAGACTGCAACATCTTTCTCCCGAAGGGCACCTGGTAGGCTCAAAGTGCCAATGTTTTGGTTAGCAGCCAAGCACTTAACCACTGTGCCACCAGGATTCCTACAAATTGACAACAGCAACTTGGGAAGGTTGGATTGGAAGTTTAGGGGGCAGTGAGTTTACGTTAATGGGGGAAGAACAGTTGAGAAAAGGAGGGTGAGAATGGCAGCACAGCTTGCAGAATGTAATCAGTATCACTGAATTGTACATGTAGAAATTGTTCATTTGGTATATATTCTGCTGTGTATATTTTCAACAACAAAAATAAATAATTTTTTTTTAATTTGGAACCTTAAAAAAAAAAAAAAACTAACAAAAACAGTGTTGGTTGTTGGGCGCCACCCCCAAATTTCTGATTCAGTAGGTTTGGCACGTGCCTGACAGTTCGCATTTCTGACAAGTTCCATGGTGATCCTACTTCTGGTCTGAGGACCGCATTCTGAGAGTCACAGCTGTAGGATGATGAACCTGTCTTTCTCATTGGGTTACAGTCTGAGTCTACAGTTCTTCCTCCAGGTTTCTGCCTAGGTGGTGGTGTAAGCCTGGCTGTTACCATTCTGGGAACCTTATTTTGAGAGGGGACTTGGGGCTTTTGCTTAGTATGCAGACTTTATCTTAATCCCTCGGAATGGTGCTACTTCCTTATCTTCGGTGGTGCCATGGTTACCCAAGTCTGGGGTCTCTAGTTCATCCTGTGCAGAGAGTAAGCCTCCAGTCTTCTGCTGGGGCAGTGAAGGAGCAGAGCAGTTCCTTGTCTGGGGGAGGGACCAGTACTGCTTGTTTTCAGCCCCTGCTGTTGCTCTCACCTTCAGAGGAAACTGCTGCCTCCGGTGGTTGGGTTTTGGAGGGAGTTCTGCAGTGAGAATTGGCTTCTTGTCTGCATCACTCATATTCTCCATCTAAGTCCCTTACTACTCATTCATTTGCTTCTCATCTTCTAAAATTTTATTGACATTTTTAACCTGTCTCTCTCTGCTTTTTTTTTTTTGTTTTTTCCTTGTGAGCCTATACCTTAGCTATTCTTTGATTGTCAGTCTGAGAAGCAGTTATAACAAATTCTGGAGCTGCCTGGGTTTGAATCCTGGCTCTGCCACTTACTAGTTATGAAAACTTGGGCAAGTTCCTTCACCGCTCATAGGTTCAGTTTCTTGATCCGTAAAATGGGGACCATGTTAGTCCCTATCTGATAAGAGTGTTGAGGATTCCATTAGTTAGTACACTTAAAACAGTCGTGTAGTAAATGCTCAATAAGCAGTAGGTATTTGTAAGTCAGAACTTAATGACATTGCCAGAGAGAGTGGACATACGCATAAATGTGTATGTCCAACTTCCCATTTTGAATTTGTTATAGCATTTGATGAATTTTGAGAGATATAAAATGTTAACTGCCTTAAAAGAGTTTGCAAACCTTTGCTCTACTTCAGTAACCTGCATTTTACAGATGACACAAGTCCAGAAGGACAAGGGAGTGAATTAGGTATAGCTAGGACTAGATTCCTAGTCTCAGTACTCTGGGTCAGATGTTCTTTCCTTTTCTCTTGTTGCCTTTCTACTGCAGACGGTGACTGAACTGATTTCAGCTGCTACGATGTGAATTAATCTACTTGAGGTCAATGTACTCATCCTTAACAGCATGTTATCTTTTCTGTCTTCTGAGTTTTAGGGAGATAGTGCAAGTGGGTATCAGCCGGCATGCCATGGTCTGAAAATCTACTGTCAACTCTTGCACTTAGGCTTAATTTTCTTTTTGGAAATACTTAATTTCCTTTTTGGAAAAGCTCCTTGGAAGCCTGTTGGATAGTTGAGTAGAGGCGAAACAGAAAAAGATAATCCATTTGTTTTTATTACATTCTGTATCTATGGTGACTTGAACCTCTGAAAATCCGAAAACCGTGAACCTTCTCCCCAGAAAAATATATACAATTGCATACATACAAAATTTTGCTTTCGGCTTTGAGGGTAGTTCCTCTGAAGCCCATCTTTGGATGTAAATCCAACTGAATATTGTTCTCCTGTCATAAAAAGCCAATGGTCGTTCTCCTTGGCAAACCACCTTATCTTAAAGGTTAGAAAGACGGTAGTGCAAGACTTCTCAGCAACCTGTGGCATAAGGAAGAGAGGTGTGCCTCCATGGAAGCTCTCCTGCCCTCTTCCCAGTGGTTGGTTTCATCTCCTTTCCTCTGGGCTACCAGAACCCAAGGCTTAGGCAGTTCTCTTCCTGTCGGATTCAACAGGGTTTTACCAGTTGGGCAGACACCCCAGATTGAATGAGTGTTCCCCATGACTTCTCACTCTTGAGGTCTGGAGCCACCAGACTCATATATTTCTCTTCCACCCTCAACTTATATACCCCCTTTTATCTTTCCATATTTGTGAGAGCAAAATGGGATCACCAAATCTGCATACTACTTTCTCATTCATAAATTTCTAAAGGAGAGGGGAGCCCCTTACACACCACACATACTTTGTATTGCTTGCTTGTTGTTATTGTTAGTTGCTGTCAAGTCGATTCCAACTCATGCCAACCCCATGTATGCAGATGGAACTGCTCCATAGGGTTTTCAAGGCTGTGACCCTTCAGAAGCAGATCACCAGGCCTGTCTTCTGAGGCGCCTTTTGGTTAGTGGTCAGGCACTTAGCAATTTTCACCACCCAAGGACTCCATCTTTGTATTTTAGCCACTGATAAATTGTTCCTGAAAGATCTGCTTACTGTAATCTTCTCAGCATTTTCCCAAGGCCCCTGCAGAGATTTTGAACCCAGATCTGAGAGTTTTACCTTCAGAAGCCAATGTCTTTTCCACGGGTGAAAGGTACAGTGTTATAATAGTTGCTTTTGACCCATTAAATCCAGCTACACAATATTCAGGAGTCCTGGGTGGTGCAAATGGTTAAGCACTTGACTACTAGCTGAAAGGTTGGTGGTCCAAAACCCACCCAGAGGCACCTAGGTAGTAAGGCCTGGTGATCTGCTTCCAAAAGGTCACAGCCTTGTAAACCATATAAACACCAAACCCGTTGCCATCGAGTCGATTCCAACTTACAGTGACCCTATAGGACTCAGAGTAGAGCTGCCCCCATGGGGTTTCCAAGGCTGAAATCTTTATGAAAGCAGACTGCCACGTCTTTCTCCCATGGAGTGGCTGGTGGGTTCAAACTGCCAACCTTTTGGTTAGCAGCCAAGCACTTACCCACTGCTCCACCAGGGCTCCTTCCTGATGAAGCAGTTTTATTCTGTACACTTGGGATGGCAACTAACGACAATTTTCACTGAAACTGATTTCAGGAGCTATACAGTCTTGCCTAATTTGTTGTCATCAGTGACTTTGTGAGGAAAGAGTAGGTGGAGAAGTAAATCAGGAAATGAAGTAAGGACTTGTTGATGCACGCCATTTTTATGCTATGGGTCATGTAATGAGTTATACTGTATATAATTGTATATATATACATAGTATATATAATCATAGGGGTAGAATATGCATATTAAAAGGAGTCATAGAGGTCCTCTACCAAAGCCATTCTTTTTACAAATGAAAAAAACCCCTGAGGCTTAGAAATATTAAGGATTTGCCCAAGGCACAAAGCTATATTATCTGAGATCAACACAGCTCTTTACTGGTGGAGGCTTTAGTCCTGGGTCATATTATTTACCTGCCTGCTGATGGTATGAAGCAGAGTAGGGAACAAACACTGACTCAATGGCAGCGGATTCTTTTTTTTTTTTTTTTAATTTGAGCACGAGGGCAGTGATGTGTGTGTCCGTGTGCAACATTGCTGTCCTCTTCCAGGAGAGAAGAAAGGTGCAGGCTTTTCCTCCTGGTCTTTTAGACATATGAATTTGTGACCCTTTGATTTTGAAATTACACTGTACTGGAAAACTTGTACTTCTGAACATTGTTCATTCCCAGGGTTTTCTCCTGACTTTTTTCAGGTCATTGTGTTCATTTTCAGCATTGTGCCTTTTTATTGAGCAGTTAGAGCTGAGAGGAGGAAGAACATGCTCCTTGCAGAGCAGAGCACATGTGATACGAACTCATATTCATCAGAAAGTCAGATTTGATCTCTTTCTTGTTCAGATAATAGTGTGGGTAATGCTGCTAAATTTGGACAGATAGCTGAATGAGAGAGCTTGATTATGCCTGATGTGTTCATGGGGAAAGGGAGTTGGAGGTATACCCTGGAAAGTTGGTCATCACCCAAGCAGCATTCATGGTGGCTCTCCCTGAGGCTTCTGGAGCTTGGCGGGCAGGGTGGATCCATTTCAGAAGTTTGTGTTGGGGTGCTTCTTACTGCATGCGCTTCCTTTATTGTTTTGTACCTGAGACTCCATTCCTTGCCACTTGGCCCCACCTGGTTGAGCTTGTAGGCTGAGTTTATAGACTGGTTGATGGAAACTGAGACCACATTGCTTTTTGAGAGGAGTGTTCCCAACCCCTCCTAAATTACAAGCGTGGCATCTACTTGCCTACTTTCGATTCGGTGAGTGTTGGTACTCTTGCTGCCTCTCTGGCATGGAATCTGCCAGCTTCCCTGTAGTAAGCTTCGGAAGGCCTTTTCCACCCAAACAGCTGATCACATTGCCACTTGATTCCAGTTGGAGAGAAAAGAGGGTGAAACAAGATTGTGTGCCAGGTGTTGGCAAACATTTTCTGTAGAGGGTCGGATAGTAAATATTTTAGGATTTGTGGGTCTTACAGTTTCAATTGCAGCTACTGGACTCTGCTGTTACAGTGTAAAAGCAGCCATAGACAGTACTTACACGAATGGGTGTGGCTGTGTTCTAAAACAGGTGTGGCCAGACCTGCTGGTAGGTTTGCTGACCCCTGTTGTACACTGATACGGCCTTTGTAACGTTGAAGCCTTTGGAGCAGTTTACAAGTGCTTTATTGCCCCCAGCATGTTCTTCTGTAGTTTCCACACAGTATGTAGGAACTGGAAGCACCTCTTGCTAAAGAGTACAGATTAATCAGAATTGAGGGGCTCCCTTTTTCCAGCTCAGTGCTGGCTCTCATGGAACTATGCTGGTTGGTGATTAAATAACCGACAGGGAGAGGTTACTGTTGAGTTTTGCATCTCACCTTTAAAGGCTTGTAGCTCTGCTGTATCTGGAAGCAGAGTGTTTCCAAAGCATTAATAGACACCGTGCTCCCTTTCTGTCCCAGTTGAAGCTGGGGATGCTTAGCTGCTTGCTGAATGGCAGGCCAGAGGAGACCGTGATGGCTCCTGTGTCCCAGTGGACCTGACCGTCTGTGTTCGGGTGTCGAAGGTAAGGGTCAGAGTTTGGGCTTTTGGCAGGCAAAATAGAGGATCGGTAGTTCACCCAGTTAAGTGGTACATCTGGGTACAGAGTGCTGAATATCTGATCAGAACACAAAAATGCTTTTTAAAAAATAAGCTCAGTCGTTGCTGGTGGGAACGCATGATGGCACAAGACGTTGGAGGACAGTTTGGCAGTTTCTTGCAGAGTGAAACGCTGCCTTGCCATATGATCCTGCAGTCATGCTCCTCAGTATTTACCCAAACAGGCTGGAAAGTTATGTCCACAGAAAAACCTGCACGCAGTGTTCGTAGCTGCTCTGTTCGTAACTGCCAAAAATTGGAAGCAGCCGAGATGTCCTTAAATAGGTAAATGGGTAAGAAAACTTGCATGTCCATACAATGGAATATCATTCAGCGATAAAAAGAAATGAACCATCAAGCCATGAAAAGACATGGATGTTGCTGTGGGAAAGAAGCCAGTCTGAAAAGGGTAAATAGTGTTATGATTCCAACTGTATAACCTGGAAAAGGCAAAAGCATAGCCCGTTGCAGTGAGTCGACTCCGACTGATGGCAGCCTCGTGGGACAGAGCAGAGCTGCCCCCTGGGGTTCCAAGGCTGTAATCTTTGTGGACACAGACTGCCTCCCACAGAGTGGCGGGTGGCTTCGAACCGCTTACCTTTTGTTTAACAGAGGAGTGCTTAACCGCTGCACCACGAGGGCTCCTTAGGTAAAACCATAGAAACAGTAGAAAGATCAGCGGTTGCCAGAGATTCAGGGAGTGGGAGAGGGATGAGCAGGTTGAGCACAGGAGATTTTTAGGGTAGCGAAACTATTCTGTGTGCTCATGTAATGGTGGATACACAATCTTATGCATTTGTCAGAATCCATAGAACTGTACAGTGTAGAGTGAACTCCAATGTAAACTATATAAACAAACAAACGAGTTGATTCTGACTCGTGGCAATCCCATGCGTGTCCGGGCAGAACTGTGCTCCACGGGGTTTCAGTGGCTGATTTTTCAGAAGTAGATCCCAGGCCTCTCTACTGAGGCACCTCTGGGTGGACTCTGACAGCCAGCCTTTGGGTTAGCAGCTGGGAGCTTTAACCCGTACCTGGTGCACCAGCCACTGGGGACTCTTGTGAACTATGGACTTTAAAATACTGTATCAGTATTGGTTTGTTAATTGTAACAAATGTACCACACCAATGCCAGATGTTAATAACAGGGGAAACTGTCTGGGAGGTGGAAAGGGGTGGGGCGGGGGGAAGTAAATGGGAACTCTACTTTTTGTTTGATTTTTCTGTAAACTTAAAACTGGTCTTAAAAAAAAGAGACTGTTAATTGGGGGGAGGGGGAGCTTAAAAGATGCTGAAGAAGGCTTGTTACCAGGTGGGCATGCGTATTGTGCTCCGTGACTCTGGAGACACTAAAAACAGAATTTGTCCCTGTGTCTGAACCCACTGATCGGAAACATTTGATACTGAGGAGTAGCCTTTCCTACTCCAGTTTTTGTAGTGTGCTGCCTCAGCTGTTAACAGCCAGATTTTATTAGCTCAGCCCTGTGGCTACACTTCAAATGGTCACTTAAAAGGAGCAGACTTCTAAGAGATGCGTATTTAAGTGATACACACGTGTTGTGAGCTTATTTTTCTTGTGCTGATTTGTAAAATCTAAATGTAATGTAACCTTGATAGAGCTGTCCCAAGGACCAGCAGAACACGCTATGCCAACCTGTCTTCCAAGCAAAGTTCTGCTGGTGTATTCTTTTTTTTTAATTGTAGTAGAGATAGAAATGTATATATATATATATATATATATATATATATAAAAACATAACATTTGTCAATTCCTATTGGCATATTCTACAATTGTCTTTCAAATCTGTATTTCTACTGCTTATCTTGCTCCCAAATGCAAGACCTGCGTTTCCATTTGTCCTGTTGGTCTTCACACTTGTATCTAAAATCAACCTTCCTTCCCTTCTAAACCATCTCTTCTTTTGTTCCCCTTGAGTAAGAACGGCACACCATCCATCTAGTCATGCGGGATTGAAACTCTGGAACTGGCATTGGCTTATCCTCCCGCTTACCTGTACTTTGTGGCCTTTGTCCCAGTAGCAGTTGCATGCTTGTTTACAGAATTGTAACTCCATGTCAGCAGGAGCCATCACTGAATTGTTTACTGGGGTGTCTACATAATAGGTGCTCAGTAAACCACTGCCCCGGTTTGGATCTTCATCACCTTTTCCCAAGCTCAGGATTCCTTTAACTTCACTAGCATGTTGAGAATTCTCACAGACCCCTCAGGGAGTGATCCTTTGCCGCTCACAGATTGGTTTTCTTAAGGCTCATCTCTGATCGTGTCATTCTCCTCTGAGTGGCTTCCCATTTCATTTTCCTTCAGCAGTCTACTCAGCAGATAAGTCAGTGCCTTCCATGTGCCAAGCGGTTTGCCACGTGCTGGAGAGACAGCACTGAGCAGAGTAGGCAAAGCCCCCGCAAGTGTGAGCTTACATTCTAGTGGGTGGTGGGGCAGCAGACAATAAACGAGTAAATAGACATAAAATGTCAACTGGGGAAAAGTGCTATGAAAAAGAAAGCAGAAACAGGGGACCAAGAGTACTGCTTTTGTTAGGGGGACCAGAGCTGGCTGTGCTGAGCAGTGACCTGAATGACTTGGGGAGTGATCTGTGAGGATACCTGAGGGAAGAGTATTCCAGGCAGCAGGCAAAATAATCCTGTGCAGAGCCCTGGGGCAGGAGCACACTTGCTATTTTTGAAGAACAGTAAGAAGTTGGCATGGTAAGAGTAGAGTGACCAGGGAGGAAAGTGGAAGGACATGAGGTCAGAGAGGTAGCCCTCCAGGCCCAGCACAGTTCCTAGCATGGTGCAGGAAATGGCTCAGTAACTATTCATTAGATGAATGGAGCCAAGCCGTAATTATTCATTTATTTATTTATGAATGAAGAATCAGGTAGGGTGTTAGGGGTGTACCTATAGTATGGAAAGATCGGATGCACTCTACATAGTTCACGGAGAGAGCACAGGATTTCACTTGCACTTTATTCTTTTTCTCCCAGTCAGGAGAGATGATGCTAACAGCCAGAGCAACAAAGACCAACTCTGTCTTGCCCTTGAAGGAAATTCTGTTCTGCACATAGTGAAAGTCAGAGGCTAGAACTTGTCAGGGGAGCAGGAAGTAGAGCGGAGCTGTTCAGCTCTCCGTGGTATTTAAAGGTTCCCCTACCCCTTGTTGAGCAGAGCTTGTCTCTCTCTTTTTTTTTTTTTTACTTGCATATCGATGGGGTATCACTTTAAGTCAGCAAGATACCTGGGAGAAGGTGTTTTTCCAGGCAGACAGTATTTCCCCTGGTGAAGGCAGATAGTGGGAATGCAGGAGTGACAGGTGGTGACTGGTTTTCTGTAGGATTAAGGAAAGGACTGCTGATTTAACTGAACCTCTGATTATTCTAAGCTGGCTCACAGAAATCCGTCAGTTACCATCTGTAAGATGCAAAGAGGGTGAAGCTTAAGGATATTCTGTTGCTGTTGACAACTGTTCATGGGGTGACATTTCTAGGACTGCTGGCTTTGTCCTTGATGTTCGAGGTCCTACAGACCTGGCCGCCTCTGCCTTTCTTCCCTAGTTGCCCATGGCCACTTCCTGCGTTGGCTGAATGTCTCTTCATGACCTGTGTTCTCTGATTCTTAGTCTTTGCTCTACTGTTCTTTTGGCTTGGAATATCCTCACATGTGCACCAGGTGGAGTCCTATCTATACTTCAAGGCTCCTTCGTATTCTTCTCAAGAGGAGAGAGAAGTGAGACAAGACCGAGGTTCTTTTTGCCTCTCCTCTGGTCATACACTCCCTCCTCTGGCCTCCTAAAGCACCTTGCGTTTGTGTCTGTTTAACATTGTCTTGTGGTCACAAGTTTGTAAGCCATCTCCCTGCCAACCTGTGCTGCTGCTTGCTTTTGCCCTGTCATAGTGGAGGTGGTCGTATGGTGTCCCACCTCTCTGAAGAGTCTTGCCATATCCCTCCAGGTGCAGTTAGTCTCTTCCTCTTCCATTGTGCCTTAACCCTTTGTTACTCCAAATGTTGTCATTGGACCAGTCAGCATCAACGTCACTTGGGACCGTGTTAGAAATGCAGAATCTCAGGCCCACTGCAGCGTTACTGAACCAGAATCTGCGTTTTAACAGATGCCCAGGTAATTCCTTCATCGTATGTACATGAAAGCTTGAAAACTGCTGCCTTAATGCTTTGTTCCTCCTCCCCTTATTATACTGAAGAGTATAAATGTGTTCGAGTGTTTCTCTCCCTTCTAGATGTTGAGCCCCTGAAGCATGTGGACCATCTATTACTTTGCACAGTTCTCACTATGTTGCAGGTGCTCAAAAGTACCTGCTGAGTTACCCTAAGGGGCTCCTGACGTTATGTTTGAGATGCTCCCTCAGCCAACTCATTACTGAAGTACATTTGACTGCACAGTGCTTTGCTAGGTTCATGAGGCTCACTGCTGTGAGTGGAAGTTGGCCCCTGTCTTCTGGACATTTGTAGATTAGTGGGGAGGTGGGATATATACCCACCAATTAATCATAAGACAAGGGCAAGTGTGATAAATTCAGTAATTGCAGAGGTATGGTCAAGGCCCTAAGGGAACACTGAAGAGGCAGTAGCTATTTCCAATTTAGAGGGCTTGGTATAGTTTTACATAGAGGATTTTATTTGATTGGTACCTTCAAGGATTATTAGGATGACAGATGTGGTGGGGAGGCATTCCAGGCTAGGGAAAAGCCTGTTCAGAGAGGCCCAGGCATGAAAGTGCACACATGGCATGTTTCTCAAACAAACAATACATGGAGGAGCCAGGTGAAAAGTGAGATTGGGGAAGTGGGTTGGGTGTGGACTGTGGACTCCTGGAATTCTCATGGTAAGGAGTCTGGATTGGTAAGAAACAGCTGCAAATCATGTGCTATTGGTACCGTGAGATGTGTAGTATACAGTACTGTCAAGATCCATCTTCTCGTGGCCTCCCGTCTCCCTCCCTCTCTTCCCACTCTACCTTGCTGGATATGAGTGGAGGGAGGTTGAAAGAGGTGGGGACAGACCTGAGTGTTTCAGCCTGCTCTGTATATGGGACTGTAGCCCTAGGTCTTTTTTTTTTTTTTTTTTTTTAGTGCCAGCCGGTCAGGCACTTCCTCCCTCATTCCCTTCCTGTAGTCACTTCCCAGTGGGGCCCTCTAAACAGGGAAATCCAAACTTTGTCAGTAGAGGGTTTCGGACAGTGTGCTTTAAAATGCCATCACAACCCCAGACTGGACCCAGTATGTTTTATTATATTTGCTGTCAGTTTTCCAACCCCATGGGTTTGTAAGGACTGATTTTTTTCTGCTTATGGTGGGATGGACATGTGGCCCTCTGCCCATGTTCTGGCTGGTGGGAAGGCCATTAATATTCAAGGTGACAGAACACAACCTCCCCCCCCACCCTCATTTTTCTGCATGCCACCTTGTTAGCTGCAGTGTGTCTGGTTTATTTCTTCTAGGGCTGGGAATGTACTGTTGGCCTGGAAGTCAAGCCCTCCACAAGTTGGCCCTAAGCCTTACCATCTTTTTCTTGAACGTTTTACTTCAGCCAACTGAATTTTCAGATAAGGTTAGAGAGTAACACTCATGCTTTCCTCGCCTTTGAGCTTTAGTCAGAGATCAGGGCCTTCCTCCCACCAGATTGACCAGTCCTGAGCCAGGAGGTCAATAGTTAAAAAGAATAGGTGAAGCTTATCAGATATTTTGTTACTTGTTTATATCTCAGGTGAAGACTGATGACTACCTTTTAGATGAAATGAGCTATAGGACTCATTAAATACACTTGAAAATGAGGCACTGTGTTAAGTGCTAGGACACAAGCCTGTGCTTTCCCTGGGAGCAGTATTCAACTAGATATAGAAACGTTCTTTAGGGGTAGTATAATGTGTGCCGTCGTGGAGGATTGTACCAGGTGCCCCAGGAAGGGGGAGAACTGACTACCTGGATGTCAGGGAGGCCTCTCAGAAGAGGGAGCATTTAGCCTGGATCTTAAGAGGATGAAGAGTAGTTCAGAAAAAATAAGGGGTAAGAATCCAAGCAGAGAGAACAGGGCATTTAGGGGGATTTGCAGCAGTTTAGTACTTAGGCATGGTGGGCGATAAAACTGGATGGGGTAGATTGGAGCCAGTCTAGGGTTTGTAGGAAGTAGGGAACCCAACAAAATGGGATGTGACATGGCCAGACTCAATCATATATTGAGTTGATTCATTCAGAAACTTCATTCATTCAACAAATGTTGTTTTGTGCCATCAGGTCGGTTCCTAGGCTGTAAGTCTTTACAGATCACTAGGTGCTTTTTCCCACGGATTGGCCAGTGGGTTTGAACTGCTGAGCGTTCGGTTAGCAGCTGAGGGCTTAACCATTGCACCACCAGGGCTCCTTCACTCAACAAATAAGCACATTGCCATAGAGTCAAATTTCAACTCACAGAGACCCTATAGGACAGAGTAGAACTAACCCATAGGGTTTCCAAGGCTGTGATCTTTGCAGAAATAGATGGCCACACCTTTCTCCCACGGAGTGGCTGGTGAGTTCAAACTGCCGGACTTTCAGTTAGCAGCCAGGTGCTTTAACCACTGCGCCACCTTGGCTCCTTTCATTCAGCAATTACTGAGTGTTAATTGCCCAGCTGCTCTAGGAAACATGAAACATTCAAAGATTGCTCCCATGGTGAAGCTTATGTTCTGCTAAGGATAGGTAAGTTGGAACAAGTTACCACTGTTTGCCGTTATCCAGGTTACCAATGATCTCCACATCATTAGCTGCTTAGTGTGCATCTTACTTGAGTTACCAGCAGATTTGCCATAATTGAACACTCCATTCCCCTTGATATACTTGGTTACTTAGCTTCCAGTTTTCTTCCTATTCCACAGATCACCCTTCTGAGTCTTCTTTGTTTCTCGTCTTCTCCAACCTCTTAGCAGGTCCCAGAGCTCAGGCTTTGGACTCCTTCTCTATCTATACTCACTCCCATGGCAATCTTGTCCCATCTCATAGGTTTAAGTATCATCATGTATACTGATGCGTCTCTAGCCTAAACCACTTTCCCAAACTCCAGACTCAACTGCCTACTTGACATCGTCACTTAAATTGGCGAAATCCAAAGCTGAACTCCTGATCTTACCCTCACACTCTTAACTCTTTTTTTTTTTTTTTGTGCTTTAAGTGCAAATTTACAAATCAGGTCAGCCTCTCATACAAAACCTTATATATACCTTGCTGTATACTCCTAGTTGCTCTCCCCCTAATGAGACAGCACACTCCTTCTCTCCACCCTGTATTTCAGTGTCCATTCAGCCAGCTTCTGTACCCGTTGGCCTTCACATCTCCCCTCCAGACAGAAGGTGCACACATAGTCTCATGTGTCTACTTGATCCAAGAAGCCCACTCCTCACCAGTATCATTTTCTGTCTCATAGTCCGGTCCAATCCCTGTCTGAAGAGTTGGCTTCGGGAATGGTTCCTATCTTGGGCTAACAGAAGGTTTGGGGACCATGGCATCCAGGGTCCCTCCAGTCTCAGTGAGACCATTAAGTCTGGTCTTTTTATGAGAATTTGAGGTCTGCATCCCACTGCTCTCCTGCTCCTTCAGGGATTCTCTGTTATGCTCCCTGTCATGGCAGTCGTCGGTTGTAGCTGAGTACCATCTAGTTCTTCTGGTCTCAGGCTGATGTAGTCTCTGATTTATGTGGCCCTTTCTGTCTCTTGGGCTCATAATTACCTTGTGTCTTTGGTGTTCTTCATTCTCCTTTGCTCCAGGTGGGTTGAGACTAATTGTTGCGTCTTAGATGGCCGCTGGCTATCTCTTAAGACCCCAGACGCCACTGTCCAAAATGAGATGCAGAACACCCTTAACTCTTAAGCACCGTAAGTATTTGTTGAATGAATGAGTAGTAGAAGGTGATCAGCACTATAAAAAGAAAAAGCAGAGTAAGAGAAATGGAGAATTAGGTAAGGAAGGGGTTGGATAGCAGTTTTTTAAATAGCATCTTTTATTATGAAAATTTTCAAATATACATAAAAGTAGAAAGAATAATACCTCACGGGATTTGATTCCTTGGTTTGGAGGTTTAAGATCATGAATTCATGGGACATCCCAGTTAATTGGCCTAATAATGTGTTTAGTGCCTCTGTTCTACTTCCTAGTTTGTTGCATAGCGCCTGGGGTCTTAAAACCTTGCAGTGGCTGTCCAAAGCTCAACAATTGGTCTCTTCACCTGAGCAGCAGAGGAAGAAGGAGAGTCTGGCATAGGAGGAGGAAATGGAATGTGTAACTAATTACCTCTATAAACAACTGCATTCTTTGCCATGAGACCAGAAGAACTGGGTAGTGCCCGGCTAGTGAACATTTCGATCAAAGATTGTATAGAAGAATACTGATAAAAAGGAGGAAAATGCAGAACAGAATTTGAAATTGTCATAGACTCCAGACTTTCTGAAGCCATGGAGGCTGGATGAACTCCTGAAACTATTGCCCTGAGATAATCTTTAATCCTTAAAACAAATATACTGTGAAGTCTTCTTAAAACATAGCATTAGTTTAGCTTAAGTAGTAAAAAATGTCATCTTTGGGCATTATTCTCTTTTAAAAACTGTCTATATGGGGTCCAGTTGACAACAGCAACTTGAAAGACTAGGTAGCAGTAAGTTTATGTTAATGGGGAAGGAGCAACTTGGAAAAGGAGGGTGAGAATGTTTGCACAACTCAAAGAATGTAATCAGCGCCACTGAATTGTACATGTAGAAACTGTTAAATTGGTGTATGTTTTGCTGTGCATATTCTCAACAACTAGAAAAATAAATAGAATTAAAAAGAGAATAGTACAGTATACCCATTATCCAAATTCAACCATTATCAAGATTTTTGCCACATTTGCTTAATCTGTACCTTTTTTGCTGCCTTTTCTTCCCTTTGCCAAGTATTTGTAACAAATTCCTAACATTTCAAACCTTTATGGTTCAGCATGCATCTCTAAAAAATATGGGCGTTTTATTATATAACTTCGTGTGGTTCTCACAACTAACAAAATGAACATTAATTATTTGTTATCCTCTGATACCACTGTCTATAATTCAGGTTTCCTAATTGGCTCAAAAATAAGCCAGGCAGGCCTTTGCTGCTCACACCATTGATGCCAGTGAAGACTGGACAGGGAACCCTACCCTCTGTGCCACAACTAGTGGTTGCAGGCAGGGCTGGCTTCACCCAGTAGCACTGGCAGAGATTGAGTGGGAAGTCTGTCAGCACTAGGCGGCCCACAGAACAGGGCCAGGGAAACGCTCTTGGATCTTGCATCCCCACCCCTCACATAGCAGCACTGGGCAGCCCAGGGAACGTACTCTTGTCCATGGGTGACATAAGTAGGGATTGTACAGGAGCCTCAGTAGTGTCAGGTGAACGATGCAGACCAGAATAGCACTGTAGTGTCTCTGAAAACTAAATTGTTATTGGAACCAATAAAATAAAAGTAAGCGAGGACCTACACGCTAAAGCTAAACAGAGTGACGGCCTGCAATAGTAAAAGATTTAAATAGTAGTAAGGTTAACATAATATCCAAAATGTCCTTGTCATACCAAGAACCAGAAAAATCACAATCTAAACGAGAAGAAGACAATCAACTGATACCGATACCAAGATGAATCAGGTGTTGGAATTGCCTGACATGTTTTTTAAAGCAGCCATGCTGCAACAAAAAATTACAAATTGTCTTCAAACAAATGAATATATTAAAAATCTCAGCAAAGAAATGGAACTTATAGATAATAACCAAATGGAAATTATAGAACTGAGAAATATAATAATTGAAACTAAGAAAACCCTAAGTGGAGTGGAGAGGACAGAAGATAGGATCAGTGAACTTGTAGAAACACTACACAACAGAATGAAACACTGCCCGGCCCTGCACCATCCTCACAATTGTTGCTGTGCTTGAGCCCATTGTTGGAGCCACTGTGTCAGCCCATCTTGTTGAAGGTCTTCCTCTTTTTCACTGACCCTCTGCTCTACCAAGCATGATGTCCTTCTCCAGGAATTGATCCCTCCAGATAACATGTCCAAAGTATGTGACACGTAGTCTCGCCATCCTTGCTTTTAAGGAGCATTCTGGTTGTACTTCTTCCAAGACAGGTTTGTTCGTTCTTTTGACAGTCCATGGTATATTCAGTATTCTTCGCCAAGGCTACAATTCAAAGGCATCAATTCTTCTTTGGTCTTTTTTATTCATTGTCCAGTTTTTGGATGCATATGAGGCAATTGAAAATACCATAGCTTGGGTCAGGCTCACATTAGTTCTCAAGGTGGCATCTTTGCTTTTCAACACTTTAAAGTGGTCTTTAGCAGCTGATTTGCCCAATGCAATGTGTCTTTTGATTTCTTGACTGCTGCTTCCGTGGGTATTGATTGTGGATCCAAGTAAAATGAAATCCTTGACAACCTCAGTTTTTTCTCTGTTTATCATGATGCTGCTTATTGGCCTAGTTGTGAGGGTTTTTGTTTTCTTTATGTTAAGGTGTAATCCATACTGAAGGCTGTGGCCTTTAATCTTCATCAGTAAGTGCTTCAAGTCCTCTTCACATTCAGCAAGCAAGGTTGTGTCATCTGCATAACACAGGTTGTTAATGAGTCTTCCTCCAATCCTGATGCCCTGTTCTTCATGTAGTCCAGATTCTTGGATTTTTTGCTCAGCATCCAGAATGAATATGTATGGTTAAAGGATACAACCCTGCTGCACACTTTTCCTGACTTTAAACCACGCAGTATCCCCTTATTCTGTTTAAATGACTGCCTCTCGATCCATGTACAGATTCCTCAAGAGCACAATTAAGTGTTCTAGAACTCCCATTCTCTGCAATGTTGTCTATAATTTGTTATGATTCACACAGTAAAATGCCTTAGCATAGTCAATAAAACACAGGTAAACATCTTTCTAGTATGCTCTGCTTTCAGCCAAGATCCATCTGACATCGTCAGCAATGCTATTCCTGGTTCCATGTCCTCTTCTAAATCCACCTTGAATTTCTGGCAGTTCCCTGTCGATATACTGCTGTAGCCACTTTTGAATGATCTTCAGCAAAATTTTACTTCCATGTGATATTAATGAAAATTTTCGCATTCGGTGGGATCACCTTTCTTGGGAATAGGCATACATATGGATCTCTTCCAGTTGGTTGAGCAGATAGCTGTCTTCCAAATTTCTTGGCATAGACGAGTGAACACTTTCAGCACTGCCTCCACTTGTTGAAACATCTGAATTGGTATTGCGTCAATACCCAGAGCCTTGTTTTTTGCCAATGCCTTCAGTGCAGCTTGGACTTCTTCCTTGAGTATCATAGGTTTCTGATCATATGCTACCTCCTGAAATGGTTGAATGTGGACCAATTCTTTTTGGTATGCTGACTGTGCATTCCTTCCATCTTCTTTTGATGCTTCCTGTGTCGTTTACTTTGTCAGTGATAGGATAATATCCACACGCCTACATGGAAGGCCCGTTAATATGACTATTATTCAAATTTATGTGCCAACCACTAAGGCCAAATATGAAGCAATTGAAGATTTTTACCAATTTCTGCAGTCTGAAATTGATGGAACGTGCATTCAGGACGCACTGATAATTACTGGTGATTGGAATGCAAAAGGTGGAAACAAAGAAGGATCGGTAGTTGGAAAATATGGCCTTGGTGATAGAAGCAATGCCAGAGATCACATGATTGAGTTTTGCAAGACCAACAACTTCTTCACGGCAAATACCTTTTTTCACCAACATAAATTGGTGGCTAAACACCTGGGCCTTGCCACGTGGAATACACAGGAATCATATTGACTACATCTGTGGAAAGAGACAATGGAAAAGCTTAATATCCTCAGTCAGAACAAGGGCAGGGGCTGACTGCAGATCAGACATCACTTACTCATATGCAAGTTCAAGTTGAAACTGAAGAAAATTAGAACAAGTCCACAAGAGCCAAAGTACAAGCTCGAGTATATTCCACCTGAATTTAGAGAACATCTCAAGAATAAATTTGGCATGTTGAACACTGATGACTGAAGAGCAGATGAGTTGTGGAATGACATCAAGGACATCATACATGAAGAAAGCAAGAAGTCATTTAAAAGATAGGAGAGAAAGAAAAGACCTAAATGGGTGTCAGAAGAGACTCTGAAACTTGCTCTTGTACGTTGAGTAGCTAAAGCAAAAGGAAAAAATGATGAAGTAATGGATTGCACGTCAACATAAAGAAAACAAAAACCCTCACAACTGGACCAATGAGCAACATCATGATAAATGGAGAAAAGACTGAAGTTGTCAAGGTTTTCATTTTACTTGGATCCGCAATCAACAGCCATGGAAGCAGCAGTCAAGAAATCAAGACACATTGCATTGGGTAAATCTGCTACAAAGGACCTTTTTTAAGTGTTGAAGAACAGAGATGTCACCTTGAAGACTAAGGTGCACCTGACCCAAGCCATGATACTTGCAATGGCATCCTATCCATGTGAAAGCTGGACAATGTATAAGGAAGACTGAAGAAGAATTGACACCTTTGAATTGTGGTTTTGGTGAAGAATATTGAATATACTATGGACTGCCAAAAGAACGAACAAATCTGTCTTAGAAGAAGCACAACCAGAATGCTCCTTAGAAGCAAGGATGGTGAGACTGCGTCTTACATACTTTGGACATGTTGTCTGGAAGGATCGGTCCCTGGAGAAGGATGTCATGCTTGGCAAAGTACAAGGTCAGTGGAAAAGAGGAAGACCCTCAATGAGGTGGATTGACACAGTGGCTGCAGCAATGAGCTCAAGTGTAACAATGATTGTAAGGATGGCTCAGGACCGGGCAGTGTTCCACTCTGTTGTGCGTAGGGTTCCTATGAGTCAGAACCGACTTGACGGCACCTAACAACAACAAAAGAGCCGAACAGAAGGGTGGTTCAGGTAGACAAAGTAATGTATTATGGTGACATATGCAAAGAGATAGGAAACCGAAAGGGAAGAGCACGCTCAGCATTTCTCAAGCTGAAAGAACTGAAGAAAAAATTCATGCCTTGAGTTGCAATACTGAAGGATTCTATGGGGAAAATATTAAATGACACAGGAAGCATCAAAAGAAGATGGAAGGAATACACAGAGTCACTATACCAAAAAGAATTGGTCAGCATTCAACCATTTCAGGAGGTAGTGTATGATAAGGTAGCATTACCTATTTAAAAAAAAAAGTTGCTGTCGAGTCAATTCCAACTCATAGCGACCCTATAGGACAGAGTAGAACTGCTCCATAGAGTTTCCGAGGAGCACCTGGTGGATTCAAACTGCAGACCTTTTCATTAGCAGCCATGGCACTTAACCACTACGCCACCAGGGTTTCCAGCATTACCTATAGGGACAACCAATTCGAATGACAACAGATTTTTCATCAGAAACCATGGGGGCCAGATGGAAATTACACATTTTTGAAGTGCTGAAAGTAAAGAACTGTTGACTGAATTCTATATTCAGTGAAACTATTCTTCATGAATGAAGGGGGAAATAAAGACGTTCCTAAATGAATAAAACGAGGAGAATTTGTTGCTGACAGACCTACTCTTAAAGAATGGCTAATGGAAGGAAGATTTGGAACCACCTCCACAAACAATACAGAGCTATTTCATCACCACAAACATCTCCCTCATGCTACGCCCTCTTATAGCCACACTTGCCTTCTCCTGCCCACCCCGCCAACATCTGGCAAAACAAATTTGTTCTCCATCTCATATCAAGAATGTTAAATAAATGGAATTATAGATTATGTGACCTTTTCACTCTGCATAATGCCCTTGAATCCATCCAAGTTCTATCAGTAGTTTGTTCCTTTCTATTTCTAATTAGCATGCCATGGTATGGAGGTACCACAGTTTAAGCATTCATCCATGGAAGTATGTTTGGATTGTTTCCAGTTTGGGGCTATTATGAATAAAGCTGCTATGAACATTCATGAACAGGATTTTGTATAAACAAGTTTTCGTTTGTCCGGGACAAATGCCCAAGAGAACAATTACAGTGTTATATGGAAAGTGCCTTTTTAGTTTTAGAAGAAATTGCCAAACTATTTTCCAGAATGGTTGTTTCATTTTCTATTCCTATCATCTGTGTTTGAGTAACCCAGTTCTTCTCCATCCCCATCAGCATTTGGTGCTTTTTCATTTTAGCCATTTTCTGTTAGGCGTGTAGTGATAGCTCCTTGTGATTTTAGTTTACATTTCTCTAATGGTTAATGATGTTGAACATCTTTTAATGTGTTTATTTGCAGTCTGTATTTTCTTTTTGAAGACATTGTCTCTTCATGTCTTTTGCCAATTTTCTGATTGGATTGCTTTGTTCTTAGCATTGAATTTTTAGTGTTTTATGTGGTATACATTTGAGTCTCTTGTCAGATATGTGGTTTGCAAATATTTTCTACCAGTCTGTAGCTTAGCTTTTCATTCTCCTAACAGGATCTTTCACAGAACAAGATTTTTTTTGTTTTAAGTCCAATTTATTTTTTTTCTTTTATGGATTATACTTTTGGACTGATGTCTAAGAACTTTTCCTTGAGCCCTAGGTCTGAAGAGTTTCTCCTTTGTTTTCTTCTAGAAGTTTATAGTTTTACATTTAAATCTGTGATTCACTTTGAGTTAATTTTTGTATAAGATTTGAGGTTTAGCTCGAAGTTCTCTATTTTTTTTTTTTTTGGCCCGTGGATATCCATTTCCTTCAGTACCATTTGTTGAAAAGACTATCTTTCCTCCAGCAAAATTCTTTTCTTCCTTTGACAAAAATCATTTAGCCATACTTATATGGGGCTGCTTCTGGATTCTCTTTTCTATTCCATTGATGTATCCTTCCATCAGTACCACACCGTCTTGCTTACTGTAGCTATATAATAAGTCTCAAAATGGGTAGATTCCTCCAGCTTTATTCTTGTTCAAAATTATTTTAGTTATTCTAATTCTTTTGCCTTTCCATATAACTTGTAGAATGATATTGTATGTATCTAGTAAAAAAAAAATTTGCTGGGATTTTGATAGGCATTGCGTTAAACCTGTGCATCAATTTAGAGAGAATTGACATCTTTACTATAATGAGTCTTCTAATCCACGAACACAGTATGTCTCTCCATTTATTTAGATCTTCTTTGACTTATTTCACCAACATTTTGTGATTTTAGTATGTAAGTCTTATACATGTTTTGTTAGATTTACGCCTAAGTTTTTAAATTTTTTGAGTGATTGTAAATGTAATTACATTTTAAATGATGGTTTTCACATGTTCATTGTTAATATGTGCAACTAAAAGTGATTTTTGTATGTTGATCTTGTTTCCTGCCATCTTGCTGAACTCAGTTCTAGGTGATTTTTTTGTAGATTGTCTCAAATTTTCTAAAAAAAATTATCATGCCATTAACCAATAAGGACAGTTTTATTTCTTTTATTTCATTTTTTTGCCTTATTGTACTGGCTAAAACTTCTAGGCCCATGTTAAATAGGAGCAGTGAGAGTACCGGGTTTCCGATCTTAGGGGAAAGCATTCAGTGTTTACTGAAAGTATTTTGTAGATGTTCTTTATCAAGTTGGGAAAGTTCCCCTTCATTGCTTGTTTTCTGAGTTTTTTATCATGAATGGATGTTGAATTTTGTTAAATTTTTTTTCTGCCTCAATTGGTAGGATTATGTGATTTTTCTTCTTCAACCTGTTAATGTAGTAGATTACATTGATTGGTTTTTTTTTAATATTAAACTTGCCTTGCATCCTTGGAATATGTCTCATTTGGTCATGGTATATAATTCTATTTATATATTGCTGAATCTGTATGCTAATATTTTAAAACAATTTTTGCATATATGATCTTAAGGGAAAATGGTCGTAGTATTCTTTTTTTGTACTATCATTGTCTAGTTTTGGTATCAGGGTAATACTGGTGTCATAAAATGAATTTGGAATTTTTCTCTCCTGTTTTCTGGAATCGACTCGATGGCAGTGAGTTTTATTTTCTGGAAGAGATCGGATAGCATTGTCGTTAATTTTTTAATAATCTTTTGGTAGAACTCTCCAGTGAAAGCATCTGGGCCTACAGATTTCCTTTTTTGGAGTTTTTAAATTACAAATTCAATTTCCTTATTAGTTACAGGGGTATTTAAATTATCTATTTCATGTTTGATGAGTTGTGGTAGTTTGTGATTTTCAAGGTCCATTTCATCTAAGTTGTCAAATCTATGTGTGTAGAGTTGTTTGTAGTAGTATTTTCCTTTTAATATTTACAGGGCCTGTAGTGATACCTGTTGTTGCATTCCTCTATTGGTGATTTGTGTTACCTGTCTTCTTTCTCTGTCAGTCTTGCTAGAGGTGTGTCAATTTTGTTGATTTTTTTCCAAAGAACTAGCTTTTGTTTCATTAATTTTCTCTCACTGATTTTTTTAATTCTGTTTTTTATTGTAAAAATATATGTAAGAGAACATTTGCTTTTTCAACATCTACCAGGTGTATAATTTAGTGATATTAATCACGTTAAATCATGTTGCACAACCGCCACCCATAATCACTGCCAAATTTCCCATCGCCGTAAACAAACATTCACTAACAAAAACTCTTTCCCTCCTACCTCCTGTCCCTGGTAACCACTAATGAACTTTGGCGTGTATACATTTGCCTATTCATGTTATTTTCATATAAATGACATCATACACTATTTGTCCTTTTGTGACTGACTTATTTCACTGAGCATAGGATTTTTGAGATTCATCCATATTGTAGCATGCATCAGGACTTCATTTCTCTTTATGGCTAAATAGTATTCCATTGTGTATATATACCACATTTTGTTGATCCATTCATTCATTGATGGACACTCAGGTTGTTTTCGCCTTTTGGCTTTTGTGGGCAGTGCTGCAGTTAACATTGGTGTAAATGTGTCTGTTCACATTGCTGCTTTCAGGTCTCTTGGGTATATACCTAGGAGTGGAATTGCTGGGTCATATGGTACTTCCGTGTTTAACTTTTGAAGAATCACAAACTGTTTTCCACAGTGGCTATACCGTTTTGCATTCCTACTAGCAATGGATGTTGTTGTGAATTGCTGCTGAGTCAGTTCCACCTCATGGCAACCGCATGTGTGCAGAGTAGAACTGCTTCAAGATGTTTCAGAAACAGATTGCCAGGCCTGTCTCCCAAGGTGCCTCTAGGTGGACTCAGACTGCTAACTTTTCAGCTAGTAGTTGAGCAGTTAACTGTTTGCAGCACCCAGGAATAAGCAATGGATAAGGGTTCCAAGTTTTCCGCATTCTTGCCAGCATTTGGTATTTTCTGTGTGTATGTGTTTTTGTTTTTGTTTTGTAATCTTAGCCATCCTAGTTGGAGTGAAGTGATATCCCGTTACGGTTTCAATTTGCATCTCTCGAATGACTAATGATATTGAGCATTTCTCTTGTGCTTGTGGGTCTTTTGAGTATTGTCTTTGGTGAAATGTCTGTTCATGTCCTTTGCCTATTTTTTGATTGGATTGGATTTCATTGATTTCTGCTTTTTATTTTTTATTAAAAATATTGAGTTTTTGGTGAAAGGTTACACAGCAAATTAGGTTTCCATTTAACAATTTTTATACATATTGTTCAGTGACATAGGTTACATTTTCCACATTGTTCCAACATTCTCCATATTTCTGTTCTGGTGGTTCCACTTCCATTAATCCAGCTTCCCCGTCCCCCTCCTGCTCAACTGCCTCATCTGTGCTTTAGGGTAAATGTTGACTGTTTAGTCTCATATAGATTTTTTTTGTTGTTTTTTAAGGAGCATAGTTTTACTCACATGATATTGTTTATTTTATGAGCCAATCTGTATTTAGCTGAAAGGTGGCCTCTGAGAGTACTTTAAGTTCAAAGTCTAAAGGATATCTCAGGGTAGTAGTCTCAGGAGTTCCTCTAGTCTCTACTGGTCCAATAAGTCTGGCCTTTTTTTTTTTTTTTTTTTAAGAATTAGAATTTTCTTCTACAATTTTCTCCCATTCTATCCGGGACCATCTATTGTGCCCATGGTCAGAACAGTAGGTAGTGGTAGCTGGGTACCTTCTAGTTCTTCTAGTCTTTGGATAGGTGAGGCCATGGTTCATATAGGCAGTTAGTCCTGTAGACTAGTTTCTTCTTTGGGCCTTTGGCTTCCTTCTTTCTTTTTAGCTGCAGAGATAAGTAGAGACCAACAGTTGTATCTTAGATGGCTGCTTGGCAAGCTTTTAAGACCCCAGACACTACTTACCATACAATGATGTAGAACATAAACCTTGTAGACTATGTCGTGTCAGTTGACCAAGTTGTCCCACAAGACTATGGTCCTAAGCCTTCAAACCCAGTAAACCAGTCCTGCAAGGTGTTTGGTTATGTGTGGGAGGTAACCATGACCGTGCCCCGTATGTGCTTTATTGTATGTATGAATGTATGTGTAGCACACACAAACATAATATATATCTATGCCTGCAGATACACCTGCATATGCACACATATATACACACATATACCTTCCTGTGCACATATATGCGTAAAAATCTACCTGTGTAATCACTCACGTATTTTTTATTTGTTACTGCTAATGTTGCCAAATTGTATATGTCATAGCATTTACCAGTAAGGTCCCTTAATCTTGTATATTTCTTACTGTCATCATTTACCTTGGTTAAGTTGTGCACACTTTACCCACATTCAGTATTGCCTTTCCCATCACCAAGAGTAACAAGTGTCTACTGTCTAGAGTGATTCCCCCTCCCTCCCCCTCCTGTCCCTGGGAACCACCAAAGAATGTTGATTTCTGTATGTATACCTATTGTTGTCTTTTTATAAAAGTGGCATCATACAATATTAGTACTTTTGTGTTTGACCTATTTCGCTCAACATAATGTCCTCCAGATTCATCCATGTTATGTCTCAAGGACTCATCATTATTCTTTATAGTTGTGTAGTATTCCATTGTATGTATATGCCATATTTTATTTATTCATTCATCCGTTGATGGGCACTTAGGTTATTTCCATTGTTTTACTGTTGTGAATAATGCTGCATTGAGCATAGGTGTGTATATGTCTATTCATGACACTGCTATTAGATCTCTAGGGTATGTATCTAGGAGTGGGATTGCTGGCTCATAAGGTATTTCTATTTCTGCCTTTTTAAGGAAATACCGTACTGTTTTCCATAGTGGTTTTACCATTTTACAACCCCACCAGCAGTGGATAAAGGTTCCAGTCCCCCCACATCCTCACCAGCCTTTATTGTTTTGTTTTTTTTTTTGACCAGTGCCATTTTTGCGGGGGTGAAACGGTATCTCATTGTAGTTTTAATTTGCATCTCTTTTTTTTTTAATAGCTAATGATCATGAGTGTCTTTTCATGTGTGTGTTGGCTGCTTGAATATCCTCTTTGGAAGTGTCTGTTCATGTCCTTTGCCTTTTTTTGTTGTTGTTGTTATCAAGGTTCCCTGGCTTTATTTTGAGTCTTACAAAGAACGGAATTGTTTATCCGTGAGTACAGACAGGTTATATCATGAATCATATAATAATAAACCATAATAGAATGTACAGGGGAAGAAGTGCAAATATGCTCTTCTAGTTTGTATGTAAAGACACTGTCTCTGCAGGTGGTGAATCTTTAGCAATGATGTTACTCTTGGTAATCTCAGGTCTCTGGGGGATGGTGCAGAATTATTGATTCCTAATTAATGTGTGTTTAAATAATGTGTATTTAAGATTGAAGTTGTCAAGGGTTTCATATTACTTGAATCAACACCCATGGAAACAGCAGTCAAGAAATCAAAAGACGCATTGCATTGGGCAAATCGTCTTGTTAAAGTGTTGAAAAGTGAAGATGTCACCTTGAGGACTAAGGTGCACCTGACTCAAGCCATGGTATTTTGAATCATATCGTATGCATGCGAAAGCTGGACAGTGAATAAAGAAGACTGAAGAAAAATTGATGCCTTTGAATTATGGTGTTGGCGAAGAATGTTGAATATACCATGGACTGCCAAAACAATGAGCAAATCTGTCTTGGAAGAAGTACAACCAGGATGCTCCTTAGAAGCAAGAATGGCAAGACTATGTCTCACATACTTTGGACATGTTATCAGGAGGAATCAGTCCCTGGGGAAGGACATCATACTTGGTAAAGCAGAGGGTCAGCAAGAAAGAGGGAGACCCTCAATGAGATGGATTGGCACAGTGGATGCAACAATGGGCTCGAGCATAACAATGATAGTGAGCATGGCACAGGACCAGGCAGTGTTTCATCGTGTAGTACATAAGGTCACTATGAGTCGAAACCAGCTTGATGGCACCTAACAACAACTTAATGTGTGTAATAATGATAGGGGTGAAACTGCTACCATTTCTGTCTTAAATTTTCATATATATAAATTAATTTCTGGATCTTTATTGCGTTCTGTTGATCAGTTTATTTATTCATGCACTTAAGTATGTCTATTTCTTCTTGTGTCAGTTTTAATAAATTATATTTTTCAAATTATTTACCTATTTTATCTAAATTTTTTAAATGTATTGCCATTATATTGTTCTCAATATCTTTATAACATCTGTGGTACCTGTTATTAGTAATTTCTGTTTCCTTTCTTTCTTGATTAACTTTGCTAAGAGTTATGAATTTTATTAGTCTTTTCAAAAAACCTATTTTTGACTTGGTTCATTTTCTTTATTGTATGTTTGCTTTCTATTTCATTGATTTTTCTTTGTCTTTCCTCATTTCCCTCCTGCTATCTTTGCTTTTGTTTTTTTTAATACTTTGTGTTTTTGGTATATTGTATTTTCATTTTCTTCCAATTCAGTGAATTCATTTCATACCTGCATAGTTGTATCAACCTCTTTCCTGGTCCTTTTACCTCCTCTACTGGATTCCAGTTGAAATTTTAAGAAGAATGAGGCTGGATTTCACATTAGCAAACCAGTAATTAACAGTAGTAAAAAGAACTAGAGCCTCAGTAGATTGGGATAGCATTTGCTGGAAGCATAGCATCTACCTGGAGAGGATCTGGTATGTCTAGGGCTGAGGAGAAAAAGTTTCTGTATTTTAGGAACATGGGGAATGTGAGGGAAGGGTAGCAGAACAGAAAAACCGAACCAAACCCATTTCCATTGAATCAACTCTGACTCATAGAACTGCCCCATAGAGTTTCCAAGGGGCACCTGGTAGATTTGAACTGCTGATCATTTGATTAGCAGCCATAGCACATAACCACTATGCCACCAGGGTTTCCAGCAGGAGAGAAGAGAAAGTGTTATAAGGAACATTGTGTGCCAAAATAGTTATTTTTAAAGTCAGTGGTTTTTGTTTTTCAATTTTAAAAATAATAAATGCTCATGATTAAAAAACCCAAATAATACAGAGGAGTATAAGGCCCTACCCACTGCATTATCCAGAATATCCAATTAACAGTTTATTGAATATCTTTCTAAAACATCATTGTTTATATTCTCACTCTTCCTCCCTCCTTGTGTTCCTTGCTCTGTTATTCTCTTTCTCTGGCATATAGTAATAGCTTAAGCATTTACTGGATAAACTTAAGTATTTATTGGATGAATGAATTCATTTATATAAACGAAATCAAACTATACTTAATATTCTGCAGCTTGCTTTTTAACACATCTTGGACACCTCCCTATTAGCGCATGAAGTTTTGTCTTACTCTTTTCCATCTTTTCATTATATGGATATGTTGTTCTTGTTGTTAGTTGCCGAGTTGGCTCTGACTGGGGGCAAGCTTATGTCTAACAGTACGGAACATTGCCCTGTCCTGCATCATCCTCACGGTTGTTGGCATGTTTGAGTCCATTGTTGCAGCTATTGTGTCACTCCATCTCATAGAGGGTTTCCCTCATTTTTGCTGAGCCTCCTCTTTGCCAGTCGTGATGTCCCTTTCTAGCTATTGGTCCATGGTGTGTTCAGTATTCTTTTCCAACACTACAATTCAAATGTATCAGTTCTTCTTCAGTCTTCCTTGTCCATAGTCCACATGCATATGAGGCAATTAAAAAGATCATGGCTTGGATCAGGCACACCTTAGCCATCAAAGTGACATCTCTGCTTTTTAACATTTTAGAGAGGTATTTTATGGCAGATTTTTCCAATGCAATATGTTCTTTAATTTCTTGACTGCCAATTCCATGAGCATTGATTCTTGATCCAAGTAGAATGAAATCCTTGACAACTTCACTTCCTTTGCCATTTATCACGATGTTGCTTATTGGACCTATTGTGAGGATTTTCACTTTATGTTCAGGCATGTTCCATATTGAAGGCTATAGTCTTTGCCCTTCATCAGTAAGTGCTTCAAATCTTCTTCATTTTTGGCAAGCAAGGTAGTGTCATTTGCATATTGCAGGCTGTTAATGAGTGCTCCACCAGTCCCAATGCCACATTCTTCTCCATATAGTTCAGCTCAGATTATTTGTTCAACATACCGTATGGCTGTCTCATAGAATATCTCACCATTTCCCTACTGATGGGCATATAGATTGTTATACGGCTTGTTTATTTGTTTGATTACTGATAAGAGGACAGTGAACTCCTAATACATATCTTTTTGTAGCTCCATGTATGATCAGTCCTAAAAAAAAAAAAGCCCTATGATCAATCCTAGAGAGGGGGATTATTGGATCAGATTTTAATGGCTATTGACAAATTGCCCTCTAAAAAGTCCCCAGAGATTTTAAAGTAGAGAAGTGATGTGGCTAAGTGGGGCATCTAGGTACTAACAGACTGGAATGGAAGGGCAGCACTTCTGAAAGTAAGAGACCTTCAGTATTCAAGCAAGAGATGGCAAGAGCCTAAATTAAAACAGGCGGAGAGAAGTTAGACTTAAGAAACCTAGGCATCCCCTACTGCAGTTAGCAATGGGATCCAAAAATAAATAAAAACCAGTCCCTGGCCTTCACAGCATCACTGTTGTGGGGGAAGAGGGAAGTGGAGTTGTGGAGGAGGGGTGACAGCATCTACTGTCCACACACAGAGAAGGACACTGAGCAGCCCTTGTTCTTACCTATATGACCTCAGGCAGATCATTACCTCACAGTTATGATGGAGATTCAGGTGGTGCTGGTTATTAATATTCAATGTAATGTTAACTCTTCCAAGAAAATAAATTGCTAGGAATTCAACGAAGAGCCATCCATGCAGCAGGTATCTGTTGAACATTTCTGAGCACCCCCCAGTGTTCCTAGTCAATAAAACACTGTTTTCTTGTTTGTGATATGCCTTTGATACCTAGAGTGAAGGCAGTCAGCACGGTATTTATTCAACTTTTACAAATGGGGCCCTTTAAGAGCTGGTTCAGTAAGGCACAACAAGGGCTGAAACCACTTTTAGTTACAGCCTACATGCCAAGGGCTCTGAATGCCCAGGGCTTTCTTAGGATCACATGGCTCAGGACTTTTAGGCTCTTAATAACAGAACTAGCCTCAACAAGACCAGTTGTTTATTGGCTCACGTAATCAAACTGGGGGAAGAACAGAGTTGTTGCTGGGTGTGGGAGATTGAAATGCCGCCAAGACTTTCTATCATCAGCACCCTTTTCCCACCGCAGACTGGCTTTTTACACACGAAAAGTAGTGGAACCATCCTAAAGGGATTGTCCCTTTTCCATCTTTCAATTCCATCTTTACCACTAGAAAAATTCCAAGGAAGAATCTGATTGGTTGGGCTTGGGTCATGTGTTGTATAGTTTGGTTGGAATGAAGATAGACATTCCCAGAAAAAGGCAAAGAGTGCTGGACAGAGCTGATAGGAGATGGAGTCCATAGCTAATCATATGTTTTAGGAAGATTTTTAGTGGCACGTATTTAAACCAAAGTGTTTTCTGTTAACCTTCAAATAACCTAAAAGAGCTCATTAATAAATCATAATATTATTATAGATAATTGATAGTTAATATATTATATTAATATCAGTATCGATAATAGTTTACTAATATATAATAATATTATTGTTATGATAATCCTTAAGTGTTACAGTTATTTGAAAATTTACTAAACCTACTTGTAAACGTAAGAAAAACTGGAAGGAAATGAGTACAAAATCACAGCCTCCTGCTCAGTCTTCAATATCCTTTTCTGGAATTTACCTGAGAGAACCTGCAGTCCATTTTGACTTATCCTTTAGTGAAACTGCCTTCTTTTCTAGGGGGCAACTTATTTTCACAAGGAATTGTTGATTTTCTGGTCTGCTGTTGCTGAATTTTCTCAGAGACTGTCAGAGGACAGAGTAGGTATTTTAATTTCAACCAGTATCCCCTGAGCTATTTAGTGGGTGTACAAGACCCTTGTTACCCTTGAGGAGTTTGAAATCCACGAGGGTAGGGGAAAAAAACAAGTATAGCATTTTAGACTGTGGCTAAAACCTGTTATTGTCTAGTCATTTCCGACTCATAGTGACCATCATCTCCTAAACATGGAATAGCCTTACTTGTTTAACATCTGAATAAGATCTGGGTTGTGAGTGGAGGACCGGAACTGGGCTGGCTTTGTACTTGATTGTTGCTGAATAAGGTGGAGGATTGGTTGATACCTGAAGTAGGAAGGCAGATGCTTCAAGGTGTCTCAGATGTGCAGTCTACCTCCTTCATTTCTGGTGGGTAAGGCAGCACTATTTGCTGGGGCTAATTAGCATTTAAGCCCCATGGGGATGGGGATGGAAAGAGAGAGAATATCATTGCGTAGCCATGACTAAAAAACTAAAGTTCAACGAAAAGGCACATTGGTGTTAGCAGGCTCAGCTCATTTGCTTCTGAAAAGGAACAAACATTTCATGAGTTTATCTCAGTGTTGAACTCCCAAAGTATGGACAGTCCATACTAGTTCAGCAGATGAGTCCATGAATACCAGCAGAAAATCAGCTGTGATTTGGGCTGGCAGATCTTAGCTAAGTGATAAGCATCTTCTTTCTAGAGAATGTGTCCACTTCCCTTTCCCTCTTAAATATTTGTTCCCTGTGACTCTAGAACAGAGGTCAGCAGACTTTTTCTGTAAAGGGCCAGATAGTAAACATTTTTGGCTTTGCGGGCCATCAGTCACTGTCACAGCTACTCAACTTTGCCATTGCACGGGCGTGGCTGTGTTCCAGTGAAACTTTATATATGACACTGAAATTCAAATTTCATGTAATTTTCACATGTCATGAAATACTAGTCATCTTTTGATTTTTGTTGTTGTTTAACCATTTAAAAATGTAAAAACTGTTCTTAGCTTGTGGGCTATACAAAAACAGGAGGCCGGCCGGATTTTGCTCACAGGCAGTAGTTTGCCGACCCTTTCTCTAAAGGTTTTAAAAACTTCTATGAAGTTCTAAATTTGAGAACATTCATTTTATTTATTTAACACATACAGCGTGTAATATGTGCCATGCACTGTTTTAAATGTCTTATAAATGTTAAAAATAAATAAATATATTTTTTTAAATGTTAGTTAATTCTCACAATGACCCCGTGAAGGAGGTACTGCTTTCCCCATAATGCAGGTGAGTAAATTGAGGCACAGAGGGATTTAATAACTAGCTCAGTGTCACTTAGTAAACAGCAAACTCCAGATTTGAACCCAAGCAGTTTGGCTCCAGAGAACTTGTTTTTATCCACCATGCTATGCTGTTTCTCTTAAAGAATTTATAATTATTGACTTTCTAACCTAAAAGAATGTTAGAGATTTGACCCATTTCTGCTACTACTCCATTTTATACTTATTCTTAAAGCACCAGCTTCAGATGCTTAGAATTCAAATTTGTACCTCAGTAAAATTACAGATTACTGCTTATCATGCACTTTCAGCATTCCTTGTGACTGCCTAAAAACTTAACCTTAACCCCACTGATCCCAAAGGTATTCTCCCTGTACAGGCTGGGCACTTAACTCTTTGCTTATTGCTTTATTTATGTTCCTACCTTGAAGGTAGGAGCAGTAGTATCAAAATGTTTTTTTATCAAAGAGAAATCTATTCTGGGTGTGTGTTTTGCTTTCTTTGGGAACAACTGTCTCACATTACTCCCGACTCAGATTTGCCCTGCTGCTTTTTCTGCTTGAATAAGCAGCTGGTTGGATGTTGAACCCCACCTACCTGTGATAGGACTAGAATAGAATTTTCAGTGTCATGCTATACTACCCTGTTGATGCAAAGACACCACCAGAGCAAGGCCAGGAATGGAAAGTTTCCCAGTCTTTCCAAGAAAGAAAATGGAAAGCTCTATGTGTCTGTGTATGTGTGAGCGAAAGCAAGTCAGAATTGAGGTAAATGATGGAGGTTCTCAGAATTTCTGATTACTTTTGCTTAGTCATAGTCTTGAACTGTACTAACCTGGAGGGACCTTAGTGCACCTCTGGTGCAGAGGTTCCCAGGCCTCAGGGGTTCCGTAGAGTTATTGCAAGGGCCCTCAAAACCACATGTGCATCAGTCCGTAGACTGGATAAGTACTTTTTTATGTATGTTTACAGTTAATTTTCAAATTTATGTAGATGCCATCATGATAAAAACAAAAGCTGTCCTGAATTTATGGTAAAAAAACAAAAAACCAGCGGCCATTGAGTCGATTCCAACTTATGGTGACTCCGTCTATGCCAGAGTAGAACTGTGCTCCATAAGACTTTCAGTGGCTGATTTTTTGGAAGTAGATTGGCAGACCTTTCTTCCAAGTTGCCTCTGGGTGAATTCAAAGCTCCAACCTCTCGGTTAGGTGAGTGCATTCATCGTTTGTACCACTCAAGGACTCCAAATTCATGGTAGGCTACTGTTAACACAACTACTACCTGTTGGGAAACCTGATTCAGTTAAACTCCCTTTATTTACAGATGAAGGAACTGAGGCACAGGTGAAGGGAAGATATTTACCTAGGTCATGGAGAAAGGTAACAGCTAGCCTAGAAGCTAGTACAGTTAGGTACTATTTTGCAAATACCATGTGGCTTGTGCTTTTTTGTCTCCTCTGGGATGAACACAGGGTGAAGACACTTGCAAGTATTTTGACCTTTAAAGGTGTGCTGTACCTTGTAATATTGTCTAATTGACTTCAATGACCCTTACTAATACTTATGGTGCTTTTCTTGAGCATCTCAAAATTTTGAAAAACTATTTTTTGCCATGCCCCATAAGTAATAATCCCATATTCCAATCTGGAAATCTGAGACATAATAATAAAATTGGGCAGCTTGCTTCTATCTGTGGCAGAGCTGGCCCTAAAACTCAGAGTTCTAATCTCCGAACCAGGACGCTATTCATCAGACGGAATTTGTGAGGATTTTAGTCATTTATATTTTAGTCTTTCGTGACTGGTGCTTTCAGCTGAGTGCAAGAAAAACTTTTGTTAAATCTGCTAAGTGCCTGGCATTGTGCTAAGTATTTTCACAGGTATTACATGTCTCTTAATTAATGAGGCCAGAGTTACAGTTCTGAGGCCCCTCTCAGAAAAAGCTAGTTTCAGTCTCCTCCAAAGCCCAACTGTCCAGTCATTTATTCATCCATTTTCCACTGTGGAGCACCTCTGTTTATCTGGTTTGCAAATGTGCCCTCAAGTCACATCCCAATAGTGGACAAATCTGGATATATCAGCACAAATCCATCCCTCCAAACAAGACCCAGGATTGGCAGCAGCATCAGCGTAGACTACACAGGACAACACTTTTTCCCCACTGACACTAGGAATTTGGAGTGATCCTGGAGATTCAGTCAAATGACATTTATATTAGCCATTCTCATACACCTTTATATTTGATCTTCTCAGAAGCACTTAAGAGGTCAGATGGAGAAAATAATTACCTCATTTTATAAGTTGGGAAACCAAGCTTGGAGGAGGCCTGCCTGAGATTACACAGTTGATGAGCTCCTTCTCACTCCAAGCTTGTGGCTTTTACGGTGTCTGTGCCATACTGCAAGGAGCCCTGGTAATGCAGTGGTTAAAGCACCCAGCTGCTAACCGAAAGGTCGACAGTTCAGACTCAGCAGCAGCTCCATGGGAGAAAGATGTGGCATTCTGCTTCCATAAAGATTACAGCTTCGAAAACCCTATGGGGCAGTTCTACTCTGTCCTATACGGTCTCTATGAGTCAGAATTTACTAGACAGAAACGGGTTTGGTTTTGGTTTTGGTATGCCACACTGCCCATCTGGTGGGCTATCTTAGTTATCAAGTGCTACCATAACAGAAATATCACAAGTGAATGGCCCTAACAAACAGAAATTTATTTTCTCACAGTTTAGGAGACTGGAAATCCAAATTCAGGGTGCTGGCTCTAGGGGAAGGCTTTCTCTCTGTCAGCTCTAGAGGAAGGTCCTTGTCTCTTTTAGCTTCTGCTCCTGGGCGATCTTCATATAGCTTGGCACCTCTCTTCCCCCATCTCTGCTCTGCTCTGCTCTGCTCTGCTCTGCTCTGCTCTGCTCTGCTCGCTTGTTTAATCTCTCTCCCTCTCTCTCTTTTTTAAATATTTTAGTGTTTTAGTTGAAAGTTTACAGAGCAAATTAGTTTCTCATTTAACAAATTGTACACAAAGTGTTCCATGACATTGGGTACAATCCCTACACTGTCAGCACTCCCCATTTCCGCTCTGAGTTCCCCATTTCCTTTCATCTGGTTTTCCTACCCCTTCCTGCCTTCTCATCTTTGCTTTTGGGCATTTATAGCACTTTTGGTTTTGTGTAATTGTTTGTTCTATGAAGCACTTTCTTTCCAGGTATTGTTTATTTCATAGGCCTATCTGTTGTGTGGCTGGAAGATGGTTTCTGGGAATGGCTGCAGTTTCAAGTCAGAGGCGTGTTTTAGGGCCGTAGTCTCAAGGGTTCCTCCAGGCTCTATCAGGCCAGAAGGTCTAGTCTTTTTTTATGAATTTGATTTTTTGTTCTACATTTTTCTCCTGCTGTATCCAGGACCCTCCTCTGTTGTGATTCCATTCAGAGTGGTCTATATGTTTAATCTTTTATATCTCAAGAGAGATTGACTCAAGATACACCTACATTAATCCTGCCTCATTAACATGACAAAGACAACCCATTCCCAAATGGGATTGTAATCACAGGCATAGAGGTTAGGATTTACAGCACCTGTTTTGGGGGGACACAGTCTATAACATGGACCACCACTGCTCCTACACGCTTTGTTACCTGCAGTATCTTCCTGCTTCTCATTTCCTTTCTACC
This sequence comes from Loxodonta africana, assembly GCF_030014295.1. Classification (NCBI taxonomy): domain Eukaryota; kingdom Metazoa; phylum Chordata; class Mammalia; order Proboscidea; family Elephantidae; genus Loxodonta; species Loxodonta africana. Next base: position 25,555,776 of record NC_087363.1, on the reverse strand, counting down.
TTTCTCTACTTCCTCTGTCTCCTTTGCAAACGCATCCACGGAAACCCTGGTGGCATGGTGGTTAAGTGCTACAGCTGTTAACCAAGAGGTCAGCAGTTCAAATCCACTAGGTGCTCCTTGGAAACTCTACGGGGCAGTTCTACTCTGTCGCTATGAGTCAGAATTGTCTCAATGGCAATGTATTTGGTTTTTCCTCTACTAGGTGACCTCTAGATACTGGAGTTCCTCAAGGCTCAGTCTTACACTTGCTTCTGTCCTCACCCTGAACTTTCTCAGATCACTTATCTGTCCTCTGTTTCTACACTGATGACTGCACAGAATGGCTCTGAATCGTGGAAATCCTTACACTGTTCCTGGTTTCCTAACAATCCCTGAAGTAAAAGCAGAATTCTTGATTGTCTTACCTACTTCTCCAAACTCACATCATATCACTTTTAATATCTGTATTTGAATCATGGAGCCCACCTTGATTTTTAATGTTTATCAAACGAATATGTTAGCGATTTTAAAAACCAAGTACAGTGGAGTTACATTGTTCAGATATACGTTTAAGTTACCCATTGACTTTTAGATTCTAATTCCTGCTCCCCTTTGCATAACTCTGTCACCTCTTAAGTTTCCAAACAAAGCTGATGATAGATATTAAAGTTAATAAAAGCAATATGGAGAGAACCCATATGAGCAAGGATACTTCAGTCTCAGTTTTCAGGTCGTAGTCTACAGAGCCCCTGCTCATAAAGAGGTTCTGTATCCACTCTTTGTAGACCCAAAACATGAGTGCTGAGTCTTTACTGCCGTTTTAGTGCCAGTGGCTGGACTTGCCAGTTTGAATTGCCTTCCTTTCTTAGAAGTAAATTCGAAGGTGTTGTGCGTACCTAGGAAGTCCCGTGATTGCACCTAACTTGCTTTGTAGATGCCGTTCACGCATGTCATCCCCCAGTGGTTAGGTAACTGGTGCTGCTACACACGCTGGTTCTGTGCTAGTGTGGGCGGGGGCACTAAGTGTGTGCCATGAACATGGAGAGACCTAATACCTAGATGCAGCCTTGGCAACTTTCCCAAGTATTCATGAGTTTAGCACTTTCAGCTCAAGGTGTTTCATGCACACCATAGATTCATTTATTTTCCTCCCTCCTGTCTTGGATCTTTGCTAATACTTTAAATTGACTATCTGATTCCATTACTTTGTAATACCTTTTTAATTATGGAAAACCCCCAAAGTACATCGCCATTTAATGTTCCCAACATCTGTAGTAGAGCAACACCTGGATTATATGAGGAACTAAAAGAATCTGAATCTGATAAGGCTTTCTTGGCATTTGGAAGATAGTATATATTTATATATACGTGTGTGTGTGTGATCCTGAAGGACTGTTACGGATAATAAAGCTGAAGTTCAGTGAAAAAGAAGACATAGTGACAGAACCTGAGCCAGACTCCTGGAGTAAATGTGGCATGAGGAAACGAACGCCACGCAGTGCGGTGCAGTGGCAGTTCACTAGTGTGGAAGCTGGAGGAAGGAGAGAGAAATGATCATTTAGCTCCTTCTGAGGAATGGAAAAGTTCTTAAGTGAAAATGTTTATGTAGCTTAGAGCTATAAATGGCAACGCTTATTAAAGGGAAAATCCTTTGGCAGGTAGTTGGAAAACACTTTGTGGAACTCCTCAGGCAAAGGGTGTGATGATGAGGGTTTGCTAGAAGTTGGAGAGCCTGCCTGTGTCCCTGCGGGAGCCGTGGACCTGAGCCCTGCCGGCCATGCAGAGCATTTTTCCCTGGAGGAGCTCTGGGCCGCCTGTTGTCTATCACAGCCCACATGGTGCCCAGGGACCCCTCAACTTGATACCCACTCTGTCTTTGATGCCTGAGCATGCCCCCTCTTCAGGCCTGGTCTCGTTTCTCTTCATCTCTTTCTGCCACTAGGTATTTATTCTTTTTGAGGAATGTACTGTTAGGAGCTCCAGGGGTCTTGGAGAGCTTTTTGCCTATTCCATCTACCTGTTAATAAAACTGGGATTGGGATATTGTGTTAAAGAAATCAGGTATTTGAGTTGGGAGGGGTGCAGTAGAGACTGCCATATAAGTAAAAACTACCATGTGTAGCATTCAGGCTTATATTTTTTAACCATTTTAATACCTCATTAAAATGTATTGTTTACATTCTTCTGCTATACTTGAGTATATTGAATTTTAAATAATCCGTAGTCGCCATGATGAGCCTCGGCTCTCCTGCACTGGATACCTCTGGTGCCTCTACAGTGGGCAGAGGGATAAGCTGTGGAAGGGGCAGGTTGGGTTTTAGTATTTGCAATCCTCAGTGTCTCTTTATATTTTACTTTGCCCACAGATTGGGGACCACAAATTCAGTGCTCACCGGATCGTCTTAGCAGCTTCGATCCCATACTTCCACGCTATGTTTACAAATGACATGATGGAGTGCAAGCAGGATGAGATTGTAATGCAAGGAATGGACCCAAGGTATTTAATCCTTCCATTAGCTTTCACAGGCTGCTTTTCCATCTTAGCCTCAGCCTCGTGCTCGGTGCTATTTGAGGGCTCACAGCAGGATACAGTGCCTAGCACAGAGCCACACACATAATGAGTGATATGTAGACAAGTCAGAACCTTCACCAGTGGCCTGAGACAGGGTTAAAATGAAGGGAGTTTTGATGCTGTTTTTACTCTACTACTGGAGTAACACTTGTAATGGGAACTAGGGTCTGAGATGCTTTTTAAACTGGGTGCTAGGTACAAAAAGCCCAAACCCGTTGCTGTTGAATCAATTCCGACTCATAGGGACCCTATGGGACAGAGCAGAACTGCCCATAGGGTTTCCAAGGAGCAACTGGTGGATTCCAACTGCTGCCCTTTTGGCTAGCAACTGAGCTCTTAACAACTACGCCACGAGGGCTCCAGTGCTGGGTACAAGGTGGTGTATTATTCTCTGGACTTTCCTGTGCTAGTCATTTTAGCTGGCAAAATTGTTCACACGTGTCTTCGTTTACTATCCTCTCAACAGCCGAGAATAGTACTATGCATTAGAACTTTCTGCAGTGGTTGAAATGTTCTATTTTGCACTGTCCAAAGTGGTAGCTAGTAGCTACATGTGGCTATTGAGCACTTGAAATATGAATAGTGGGGCTGAGGAACAGAATTTTGTATTTTATTTCATTTTAAAAAGACCAGACTTAATAGTCTGACTGAGACTGGAAGAACCTCTGAAGCCGTGGCCCCCGGATGCTCTGTTAAGCCAGAACTAAAACCGTTCCTGAAGCCCACTCTTCAGACAAAGATTAGACTGGACTATAAAACATAAAATAATACTCATAAAGAGTGTGCTTCTTAGTTCAAGCAGATACACAAGACCAAATGGGCGGCTCCTGTCCAGAGGCAGAACGTGAAGGCAGAAAGGGACAGGAGCTGGCTGGATGGACACCGGAAACCTGCGATGGGAAGGGGTAGTATGCTGTCACATTATAGGGATTGCAACTAGTGACGCGTAACAATGTGTGTATAAACTTTTATATGAGAAATTAACTTGAGCTATAAACTTTTACCTAAAGCTACAATTTAAAACAAGTTTTTTGTGTTTTTTTTTAATTTAATTTGAAATAGCCACATGTGGCTAGTGGCTACTTTATTGGACCACACTGGTCTAGAAGATGGTAGCTATCATGTTTATTCGATGGATCAGAAAATCAAAGCCCAAGAAGGTCAAGCTCAAGGTTATCCCTTAGTCAGTAACCTGTCATTTGTTGCCTGACCTCTTAATCTGACAGTGGTATAACTGAGGGGAAAGGAGCTAGGAGATTGTACAGGACACTCTGGGTGCTTGAAGGTGATCCACCCCAATATGTGGAGAGAGGGAATGGAATTATATATCCACCATAAGACAGAAGTCTCAGGTAGTTATAAAGACACAGAAATTAGTCTCCAAAGGCAGTTGTGAACTCTTCTTCTCTGAGCCTCTTTATCGGAAGGAGCTGTGCTATCTTATCTAGTGCTGCTGCAACAAAAACACCACAAGGTGGCTTTGAAAACAGAAATTTATTTTCTTACAGTTTGGGAGGCTAGAAGTCTCAATTCAGGGTGCCGGCTATACGGGAAGACTTTCTCTCTCTCTGGGCTCTAGAGGACGGTCCTTGTGTCTTAGAGCTTCTGCTCCTGAACGACTTTCATGTATCTTGGCGCCTCTCTTCCCTTTCTCTGCTTCTCTCACTTGCTCGTTTAATCTCTTTTAGATCTCAAAAGAGATTGACTTAAGACACACCCTACACTAATCCTGTCTCATTAACATAACACAGACAACCCATTCCCAAATGGGATCATAACCACAGGCATAGAGAGAGGTTAGGATTTACAACACATATTTTGGGGGGACACAATTAAATCCATAACACGTGCTAATGACCATGCACACTCCAGATGCTTCGTGTAACAGAGATTGAGCACTTCTAATATGTACCGTTCTAGGCATTGCAGTATAACAACGAGCAGGCAGAAAGCAGAGCTTCTGTAAAGGACTACTATGGCAACTACCATAGTATAGACAGTCCTGCAACAATAGAATCAGCAAATAATAATCTGTGAATTGATACATAGATATGCCAGGAGGTGAGGGCAGGGGTAAGGGAACACACCCACCAGCAGATACAGGTTCCAAGGTGGAAATTTCTAAGTGTGTGACTGTAGGTGCTTCTCATATATTAATATAGACAATAGAGCACACAAGTAGCACAGTCAGGGAAACCTCTTAGACATTACTAAACACCTCACGGGATGAAGTTCCCAGGCTCAAATGCAAAGGACCATAGACTCAATTGGCACAACATAGTTCTTTTTTTTTTTCCTTCAATTTTTTTATTTTAATTTTTATTTTGCTTTAAGTGAAAGTTTACAAATCAAGTCAGTCTCTCATACAAAAATTTATATACACCTTGCTATATACTCTTAGTTGCTCTCCCCCTAATGAGACAGCACAGTCCTTCCCTCCATTCTCTATTTTTGTGTCTATTCGGCCAGCTTCTGACCACCCCCCTCACCCTCTCATCTCCTTTCCAGACAGGAGTTGCCCACATAGTCTCATGTGTCTACTTGATCCAAGATTCTCACTCCTCACCAGTATCACTTTCTGTCCTGCAGTCCAGTCCAAACCCTGTCTGAAGGGTTGGATTTGGGAATGGTTCCTGTCTTGGGCTAAAAGAAGGCCTGGGGACCACGACATTTGGGGTCCTTCTAGTCTCAATCAGACCATTAAGTCTGGTCTCTTTATGAGAATTCGATGTCTGCATCCCACTGCCCTCCTGCTCCCTCAGGGGTTCTCTGTTGCATTCCCTGTCAGGGTAATCATCGGTGGTAGCCAGGCACAATCTAGTTCTTCTGGCCTCAGGTTGATGTAGTCTCTGGTTTATGTGGCCCTTTTCTGTCTCTTGGGCTCATAACTGCCTCGTGTCTTTGGTGTTCTTCATTCTCGTTTCCTCCAGGTGGGTTGAGACCAATTGATGCATCTTGGATGGCCGCTTGCTATGCTAATTTTTTAAAAATGTTGCTTGGTTACCAGATCATCTGTAGTGAACAATTTCACATTTTTTCACCACCATGTCAGAGATTCTGCTTCTAGATATGGCTGGCATCTGTCTGTCTCCCAACCCTACTGATACGAGTAGTTCACTCCTCATCAGCATCTCTCTCCAACCCATTGTCCAGTCCAATCCATGTCTGATGAGTTGTCTTCGGGAATGGTTCCTGTCCTGGGCCAACAGAAGGTTTGGGGACCATGACTGCCAGGATTCTTCTAGTCTCCGTCAGACCATTAAGTCTGGTCTTTTTATGAGAATTTGGGGTCTGCATCCCACTGTTCTCCTGCCCACTCAGGGGTTCTCTGGGCACAACATAGTTCTTAAACACAATGTTTTACATCCTACTTAGGTAAGTAGCACCTGGGGTCTTAAAAGCTTGTGAGTGGCCATCTAAGATACAGCCAATGGTCTCTCCTGGTCTGGAGCAAAGGAGGGGAAAAATACTAAAGACTCGAGGGAGCGTTTAGTCCAAAGGACTAGTGGACCACATGAACCACAGTATACATGACTCTGAGACCAGAAGAATTAGATGGTACCCAGCTATCACTACCAACTGCTCTGAGTGGGATTAAAATAGAGAGTCTAAGACAGAGCGGGAGAAAATTGTAGAACAATCGAATTCCTAAAAAAAGTCCAGACTTAGTGGTCTGACAAAGACTAAAGGAACCCCCAAGACTGTGGCCCTCGGACAGCCTTCTAACTCAAGACTGGAAGCCACTCACCAAGTTCACCTTTTAGCCTTAGATTAGGCAGGCCTATAAGACGAACAATAACACATGTGAGGAACGTGTTTCTTAGATCAGTCAAGTGTACAAGATCAAATGGGCAACACCTGCCCAGGAACGAAGACGAGAAGGTGGGAGGGGACAGGAAAACTGGATTGGACATGGTAAACCTGGGGTGGAAAGAGAAAGGGGAAGAGTGCCAGAACAATGCAGGATTACATCCAATGCCATGAAGCAATTTGTGTATAAATTTTTGAATGAGAAACTCATTTCTTTTTAAACTTTGACCTAAATCACAAATAAATAAAACCATTTTGACAGAGGAAATAAAAGCAGTGCTTCTCCTTGTGCCGTCATTCCAGTGGTGGAGATCCAACAATAAACGCGTGCATATATGGCCGGGAGTGAAAGTGATGCAAGAAAAGTAAAGCAAGGGCTAGTGAATGATGGTGGGGGTCTGTGCTTTTTCAGGGCGATCAGGGAAGGCCTCTCTGGTGAGGTGACATTTGAGCCGAGACCTTATTTGAAGTGAGGAAGTGAGCCATCTGGGGGAAGAGCCCTCCAAACAGAGGGAACAGCCAGTGCAAAGACCCTGAGGTGACAGTGTGTTTAGCATGTTGGCATAGAGTGAAGGAGCGAAAGAGAGGAAGGTGATGAGGCTGGAGAGATGGAGACAGTCCCAACCACATGCGCCTCATTGAAGGCATTTACGTGTTATGCAGAGTGTAAACTGGAAAAAAAAAGAAATAAACTTATTATTTATATATATATATATATATATATATATATATATTTTAAGACTGAAAAAATGCTGGAACTCTCATTCTGGGAATTTATCCCAAAGAAATAATAATCCAAAAAAATTATTTATAATGGCACTAAGATGGTAATAGCTACTGTGTCTACCAATAAAGGAAGTAAGTTATACCATGTTTACATGTTGAAATATGATATAGCAGCCACTAAAAATGATAAACCTGAAGACATTGTAGAAATATGGAAAAAGACTAGATAATATTGTATGATTATATCAGTACAGGTTATGTGTGCAGGCGAGCGGGCTGCAAAGGAACATAGAAAAATGACCACCATTGACTCATTAAGTAGTTAGATTGTGGGAGGTGGCTTTTTTTTTTTTTTTAGAATTTCCTATAGTAAAATTATTTCTGCAATAAGGACAACTTAAGAAGTAGAACGAACCATTCTCAAAGCCAACTCTTGAGACAAAGATTAGACTGGACTGTAAGACATAAAATGATACTGGTGAAGAGTGTGCTTCTTGGCTCAAGTAGATACATGAGACTAAATGGGCAGCTCCTGTCTAGAGGCGATATGAGAAGGCAGAAGGGGACAGGAGCTGGTTGAATGGACACAGGAAGTACAGGGTGGAAATACAGGTTGAATGGATACAGGAAATACAGGGTGTTACATTGTAGGAAGAGCAGCTAGGGTTACATAATAATGTGTGTATAAGTTTTTGTATGAGAAGCTGACTTGAATTGTAAACTTTGACTTAAAGCACAATAAAAAAAAAAATGAGTCTTTGGCCGTGATGAAGTGGTTGTTCCATTGAGGTTGAATCTCAAATGGCAGGGGCTAAATGGTTTTTCAGGTGAGGCCCATCTATTCCCCAGGCAATACTGTCAGCTCAGCCAGGGCCTGGATATCTTGTGGGCAAAGACCCATCTCTGAAGAACATCTCACACTTTCCCTCTTTCCTCTAGTGCCCTGGAGGCTCTGATCAACTTTGCCTACAACGGCCACCTTGCCATTGACCAGCAAAACGTCCAGTCATTGCTCATGGGGGCGAGCTTCCTGCAGCTGCAGAGCATCAAAGACGCCTGCTGCACATTCCTCCGAGAACGGTGAGGTGATGTGGGGCGCCTGGCCCATGGCAGGGAGCATGACCATTTCATTCCTGGAATCCCATGGCAAAATTTGCTAAGTTCTTGAGCATATAGGTTTTATGAAAAGAGTGAGCTGAGAAGGTTACTCTTCAGAGATGACATTTCTTGAAATCATTATCAAGCAGTGCCCACCTCTTTGGCCTGAACCTTTGTAGACCATGATTTACATATAGTCCTATGTACTTTCTCCCTTGGCCTGACAATGTACATCTTCTTCCGGTCCTCTCTCTCCAGTCTGACCAGCCACAATGCAGCTGACTCTTCTCACCAAACCAGTTTATCCAGTGCTTCTAACTTTTCCACAGCTATCTCCATCTTTGTTTTGAACCTTTGCCCCCCTTGAAGTTCTTGACCTTCCTTTTTACCTCAGCTCTTTAAGAGCCAACCCAAATTTCACCTCCTGGAATTTTCTATTCCCCTCAGTCCCCTAGGAGCAGTCCTTGTAAAGCTGGTAAGCTCTTTAAGGGTAGGGACCAAATAAAACCTGTTGCCATTGAGTCGATTCCGACTCATAGCAACCCTGTAGGACAAAGTAGAACTGCACCATAGGGTTTCCAAGGCTGTAATCTTCACAGAAGCAGACTGCCACATCTTTCTCCCATGGAATGGCTGGTGGGTTCGAACTGCTGACTTTTTGGTTAGCAGCCAGTTGTTTAACTATTAGGCCACCAGGGCTACTCATAGTACCAAATACTCCCACATATTTTGAGTGTGATAAGTTTTTCTATGACCTTTTGGTGACTGTGAGCAATTAAGAAGGCTGTTCTTCCTCCTCAAGAAGCAGAGCCCTTAGTCATAAGGTAGCAGCCTTGTAACCACCAGAGTCTTGGGGTGAGAGTTAGTGTTGGGCCACACACAGGCAAAGAGGAACAAGAACAGCACTCCTACTGCCACAGTGCTCGCCCAGGCCCAGCCTCACCTCAGCTTACTCTGATCACCTGCTCCCTGGCCCTGACAACCAGCATTCCCACCACCTCAGATCTGCCATCCTGAACCTCATCCTCTCTAGAGCTGTCTCTCCACCCCCCTCAGTCCCTCTCACCACGCAGTGCTGTGAGCCGTGCCTACTGTCCACACCTGCCCACGTGGTGCCCCTGGGCATCGCTGAGCACAGCTGTGTGTGTAGCCAGTCAAAATGACTAAGGTACTGATGGCTAGAATGCAGGGACCACTCGTCTGCTGGGTGCTGGCTGAGTAGTTTTTGGTGAGGTAGGTAGCAGTATTCCCAGTTTTGCAGATAGAGACTACATGATGAGAGTGAGGCCCCAGAGCCAAGCTGTGTTCCTGACCCAGGATACATTCCTCCTGAGGAATGTATGTGGGCATGTGTGTGACACCCACGCCTTTCCTACTCATTTGTGAGCTTCTTAAGGACACAGACTGGACTTAGCTCATCTCTATGTCCCCACAGAACCTAGAAAAGAGCCTTCCAATTAACATAACCAAAACTAAACCAAACCAGTTGCCTTCGAGTCCATTCTGATGACCTCATGTGTGTCAGAGTAGAACTGTGCTCTATAGGGTTTTCAGTGGCTGATTTTTTGGCAGTAGGTCATCAGGCCTTTCTTCAGAGGCTCCTCTGGACATACTCCACTGCAGACTTTTTGGTTAACAGCCAAGTACATTAACTGTTTGTGCCACCCAGGGGTTCTGATGAAGTAGGCACTCTGGAAATGATGAAATTGGCCCTCCTTACACCTTCACCAAGAGGACAACAGTTCCACCTAGGGCTGTTGAGGTTATCTGGTCATCACCAGAGACAGGCTGTGTTATAAAGTACTGTTACCTTAAAAGATGCTTAGAAAAGTGATTTTTAGACCAGTGCAGTTTTTATATGCACAATACCATTTTAGGAACAAGTACATAAAGCCTGATGTTTCAGAGTATATTCTTGATATTTTTTTATTCAGCCCTGTAGGAGCCCTTCTGAGGCGTGAACCTCTACTTCACTGCTGGCTTTATTCTCCGCCAGGGGCCCCAGAGGCTTGGTCTGCTGTGTGTTTTCTCTCCAGTAATTACCATCACTGCCTCTGTCCCGTGGGGTGGTTCACCCCGAGCCTGGCTGCAGAATGTGATAGATTCTCCCATCCACCCCCCGCCCTCCTGTGTGTCCTTGAAGATGAGCACATGGACCCCTCCATTTCAAGATTTGATTTGATAGCTAAAGGTTTGGCTATGGATGACTTGAGGAAAACCATTCTCAGGAACTAAAGCAGCTGTGGCAAAGACAGGGCATGGCAGAGTACAGTGTTCTTAGAGCAATTGTTTCTGAGGCCACTCTGCCCATTAGATCTTCAGCTTGCTATTTTTATCTTAACCCGAGGCTGGTGTTGGTTTTTCCTTGTGGCCCTTTTCCCAGCGTTTGGATGTGTGGGCCTCCTTGTTTTAGGTAGGCACTGGTGCTGTGTGTTTTCCAAAACTCTTCTGTCAGATCTAGGTTGGAACATCAGACAGGTCAATGAACCAAGGCAATAATTTATTTAATTCAAGTCACCACTTCCTGCCTCTGCTTAGTTGGATGACCTTGAATAAAGCGTTACATCTTATGTAACCTCCTTGCTTACAAAGCGTGTTGCTCAGAGCTCATGTTTTCTTGGGCTTTGGAAATTCATGTAGGTTTCCAAAATCATGAACGGAGCAAGTTCAGACTAGAATGAAACATTAGTTTTATAGAATTTAGACGAGTCATAAAGCCAGGCTCCTTAAATACTCTGCCCTTTCAGTCCATGACTGGTCTGCTGCTTCTAAATTTACACCTTAAATCCTTCGGCTCTCGGGGACAATGGTGAATATTGCTTAGAAAGTATAAGTCTGTGCCTATAACCTTAAATCAACATGAAGAAAAAGAGAGAAGCCATTCTAAAGAAGAAAAATAAACATGGGCTGTTTCAAATCTGATAAATAGCATCTCCTGCCACAGATTATCAGTCACAAAATCAAAATAAAAAGCTCATCCCCCCAGGGTCTGCTGCTGTCACCAAAATTTCAGAACCACACTGGGCTCATGTGGAATTCTCTCAGATGCAACAAGAGTAAGAAAAATAATGACAATAATAAAAATGAAAACAGCAACTAGCATGATACTAGGCACCAGGCTGAGTACTTTCACCTGCATTCTTACTTAATCATGCCCCCCACCCTAGGAGGTGAGTTGTCGTTGTCTTTTTACAGATGAGGAAACTGCTGACACTTGGGAAACCTAAGGAATCCACCCAAGGTTGCCCAGTGAGTGGCAGGGCCAGGATTTACCCCGGGTTTCCTTGGCCCCAGTGAGTGTATGTCTGTGTTGGTTCCATGGGAACATGGATAAAAGGCTTGGGTTCAATCTCAGCATCCTCACTTGCTTGTAGAGGAACTGTGAGTAAATTTCTTCGTTTCTCTGAGCCTCATTTTTCCACCTATAAAATAACAACAATTACTACTTTGCAGGGTTGTTAAAATGACTTAGGAGAATGTAATATAAAAGGCTAGCAAAGTACTTGACTCATTTACGACTTCAGTGCCTTCCTGGTGACCAGTGGTGGAGTAGTGCCTCAGACTCTCAGCCAAGCACTGGGTGAAGGAAAGCCAGCAGGTTCTCTAACACATCTTCTCCTGGTCTTCCCTCCTCCGACAGCACTTCAGAGCATTTCCCAGAGAGCTTACTCCTCCTAGACTCATAGACCACTAGACCCAAGAGACAGTGACCTTTGAGGATAACTTGTTTTAGTTTTACACTGGTAGAAGTTGAGGCCCAGAGTCGGGTACCTGATGTCACCAGGGGAATTTCTCACAAAGCCGAGAACAAACTTTGTTTTCATTATGTGGCTTTACCCAGAACCAAGCTGAGAGTGATCGAAGGCAATATTTTTTTTCTCTCTAAATGTTTTTCTTCTCGTCTCATGCCAAAAGCCTTCACCCCAAGAACTGTCTGGGTGTGCGCCAGTTTGCCGAGACAATGATGTGCGCTGTGCTGTACGACGCGGCCAACAGCTTTGTCCACCAGCACTTTGTGGAGGTGTCCATGTCGGAAGAGTTCCTGGCCCTGCCCTTGGAGGATGTCCTCGAGCTGGTGTCTCGGGATGAGCTGAATGTCAAATCAGAGGAGCAGGTAAGTAGAGCGTAGTAGTGGCTAGGACATGACAAACGAAATGCTGCTCCTTTTTGTCATCTCTGTTTTATTAACGCTTTTTGCGAGTTTAAGATCTTGATGTGTATGCCCCTGTGTATTATGGGGCTTGCTTTGTTGTATCGTGTGCATGAAAACATTTTATAATTTCAGTGTCTAAATAAGGTTCCATTGATTTTTATCAACGCTAATTTCCTTATTCTTGGATGCTTGGGTTATTTTTAGTACTACTATTAGAAATAATTCTGCTGTGAACAGGAAATAGCAAGTATCTTAACTTTTTCAAAAAGCCTTGTTCTAAAGAAGAGCAGAGCATTGGGGCAGTTGTTTCAGGGGAATGTGAAGTCCAGAGGGTTTTGTTTTGTTTTTTTAAGGTGGGAGAATTACAGCATATTTGACTGCTAATGGGAATTTTCCGGAAGAGAGGGAAGAATTGGTAATGCAGGAGAAAAGCGGAAATAGTTGCCAGAATGAGTGAGAAGAGACAGGGTCTAGGGCCCAACGAGGTGTGTCTTTGATAGGAACCCAGACTGTTCATCCACCGCAGCAGGAGGGAGAGCTAGGTGCACACACCCAGATGAAGAGGGAGCGGGGGAGATGGTGTTAGGTGCTTACTCACGCTCTCTTCTGATTTGTTTCTTTTTTTTCAGCTGAGAGTGAGTGAGGGAGAAGTGTTAGAAATTTGAGGAGAGATGAAAAAGTGTGAAGTTATCTTTTAGGAGAGGGGGAGAATAAAGGACAATGCTAGGGAAATAGAGGGCTTGATAGGAAGCAGAGCCTACCTGAGATGAGGAGTCACGAATTTAAAGTAAACTGGTCAACTCTGTTGTGTGTTTCCTGTCAGCCACATTCAACTCTACTGGTACAGGCGCAGGGTAGGGAGTGACTTGAATTTAAAGAGCTAGACTTCACCGGGGTAGAGATTCTTTCCAGGCAAGTGTGATTGAGCGAGAGGGGAGCATTTTGTTGAGTTGTAGAAAGGAATAAGAAACCAGTGATGGGTTTTCATTAGGATGTGATAATGAAAACCAGGAAGCAATTTCAAGAGACTGGACCAAACGGAGTAGCTGGGGAAGTGGAGAAAAAGCAGTGGTTTCAGGGGACAAGTAGGAGGAAAGATGGATGGGCCCAACAGTGTGGAGTGGAGGTTTGAGTTTGGGGATTGCAGAGTGTGGCCTTTGGTTGAATGGAGTTGCTGCCGTCAGCTGGAACTTCACCTCTGTCTTGGCAGGTCTTTGAAGCTGCATTGGCCTGGATCAGATACGACCGGGAGCAGAGGGGGGCCTGCCTGCCTGAGCTGCTGTCCAATATCCGCCTGCCTCTCTGCCGACCCCAGTTCCTTTCGGACCGAGTGCAGCAGGATGACCTGGTGCGTTGCTGCCACAAATGCAGGTGAGCAAGGGTGGACCTGTATAGGGCACTGCCGAGAGCTGGGCAGAGAAGAGAACTTGACAGTTCGGCTACTTCTGCTCCAGCAAATGGGAGGAAGGACTTTGAGTGGTCAGTGTAATGCATGGTGCAAGGACTGGTCTGCCCTCTATCTAGAACCTGGGAGAGGAAGTGATCAGAGTCAAGTCTTGTACCTTACGCAGAGAAATGCCATGTGGAAGCATCAAGGTAGAAGTTGTTTGAGGATCTTCTAGCGTCTTCATCCATTGATCTTTTTATTAAGCTCCAAGCCAATACATTTTGCCTCCCCTGACCCTGTCCACACCAGGAGTTGACTTGGTGGTGCATATATGACTTCCTGGGGCTCGTTGCCCTCTTCAGTAACTACTCATCAGTAGCCTGGTTTCAGCTGGGCGTAGGGCTCTGCATCCACAGTGATGGGCAGGAGGGAGGACATGTTTACCAGCATGTGAACTTTTAACCAGAGTGAATCAGTTAGAACATGGCAGAACGGAGCTACCAAGACAGTTCAGAAGATGGTGGCTCTATAGAAAGACTGTTAAAAAAGTAAATCAGCAGAGGGAAATGTTCCTCTTCCTTCGTGTTACTTTTCGTATTCATAGCAATGAAATATTTCCTCTTCTTTGCTGGCACGATTTTACATATATTTGGATATCATCTTCATTTTCCCAACTCTAGCAGTATTCAGATGGCGCAGGACCAGGCAGTGTTTCATTCTATCATACATGGGGTCGCTATGAGTCAGAACCGACTCGAAGGCACCTAACAACAACAAAGGAGTATAAAGGTCTGTGTCAGGAAAGCGGGGGGTAGAGGTGTGGCTGGAGGTAGCTGGGGCCCTGTGATGAGCAGTCTTGGGGGCACTGTATAAGAGTTTGGACTTTATTCTGTAGCCAGTGAATTGCTATCAAAGGTTCTTCAGCAGAGAGCAACATGGTGAATCTGCATTTAGAAAGACAGCTTGGACGGTAGTGTGGAGGGTGGAGTGGAGGGAGGTGGCTGGAGGCAGGGGACTCTGTGAGGAACTATTGACTGCTGCTGCCACTGTCCTGGAGAGAAATGGTTAATGGTAAGGTCACAAGGTATGAGCTATGGTGCAGTCATAGGGAGGAGAAGGAAGGGCTGGACCTGAGTGGAGACAGGATGCAGGCTGCTTGTTGAACTTCCCCAAAGCCAGCCATTTTAGCCACTGCCCTGTTTTTCTCATGGCTGGTATGTGCCTGTTAGAGGATAGTCATTTTGATTCCACCAGCCAAGGTGGACTCTGCTCATGGCTGCCCTAGAACTCACCCGGGCTCTTTGAAACTAAACCTTCCAGGAGGCTTCTCCTTCCATGATTCCCCTGCAGTTGGGGAGGGGAGAGCCAGCCTTGGACAGTGCAAATGTGGACCACATGGGGAGAATACCTCCTGTCCTTGCATCTTGCACCTCATTCCAGGGACCTGGTGGATGAAGCAAAGGACTATCACCTCATGCCAGAGCGCCGGCCACACCTGCCGGCTTTCAGAACTCGACCTCGCTGCTGCACATCCATCGCTGGTCTTATCTACGCTGTGGGTGGCCTCAACTCAGCAGGTATCTTGCAACTCCCCTTTGCAGAGCCCTGGCTTGGATTTGGTGGACGAAGAGACACCATACAACCTGCCCTAGCCTTTCTGATTCCCCTCCTTGGTGTTGCCACCACTCTTGCCCCTTTTGATTTTATGTGATTTTTCTATAGTTAGAGGGTGTCAGATATTAATACCATGGATTCAGAATATCATTGCTAAAGGCTGTCAGCTTTTAGAGATCCCTTACTTTACAGAGGAAACCCTGGTGGCATAGTGGTTAAGTGCTATGGCTGCTAACCAAAGGTTCAGCAGTTCAAATCTGCCAGGTGCTTCTTGGAAACTCTATAGGGGAGTTCTGCTCTGTCCTATAGGGTCACTGTGAGTCAGAATCAACTCAACGGCACTGGGCTTGGTTTTGGTTTACTTCATAGATGGGGAAATTGAGGCCCAGAGAACTTTCTCTATGTTCACACAAATTGTTTTGGCAGAGTAAGAATTAGAACTCAGGTGTCCTGGTGACCGAGCCAGCATGCTTTCCCTAACATCACACTAGCTCACGGCATTCACTCAGCTCTGGGTAGGATACAGTTGGACACCCAGTTCCGTTACAGTTGGTCATATGACTCTTGAGTTAGTCTGTGAGAATGTCATCACTAGAAGAAAGATTCTCTGAATACACAGAGCCTTCCACTGTCAACAGTACTTTTTACTCACCTCCTCTCCTGTGACACACATGTGCTTTCTAATCTGCGTGTAATTGGCAGCCCTTGTATCATACAGTCAGGTTTTCAGGAAAGCTCCTGGGGTCACCTCCCCTCCTGCCTGCCTCAGGGCAGTAGAGGCTTAGTAGAGAGGGCAGTGTGGACATCTTAATCTGCAATACATTGACATAAGGGGTTGGTATTTCTGATGTCAATCCAGGTGTGTATAGTGGTGAGGGAGCTGGTGAACAGTTCTGACCAGTTTTGTTTTTAATCAAAGGTATGTGGGGCAATGGAATATTGAACCAGGAATAAAGCAAGGTGGTTCTAATCTCCGCTACTTGTTAACCTTATGACCTGGAAAAGGTCAGTCCCCAACTAAAGTTGAGGCAGTTGCTGATACATATCCCAGTGCAGAATAAAACAAGGAGGCAATTAGCTCATTTGATCTTCACAAATACCTGATAAGAAAGGAAGGGCTGCAGTGATCATTTTTCCTTGCTGTGACAACTGCTATTTATTAAGCACTCAGGGTGTTTCAGGCTTCTAGGTGGCAGGTGGTTTGTGCTTATCTACTGACCTAAAACCTGGTGGTTCAAACCTACCCTGTGGCACTGTAGGTCTGGTGATCTGCTTCCATGAAGATTACAACCAAGAAAACCCGATGGAACTCAGTGCTATTCTGTAACACATGGAGTCACCATGAGTCAGAGTAGATTTAACTGCAACAGGTTTGGTTTAGTATATTTCAGAACCATGCTAGATGCTTTACTTACGTCATTTAATCCTCCAAGCTGCTCTGCAATAGAGATTATCTCCATTTCACATTCGAGAACAGAGGATCAGGGACACCCCCTAGTAAATGAGAGTCGGCATTATCTGTGCCCTTCCCTCCAGGCATGCCTCTTCATGGGGAGAAAGTGTGATGACTGGCATTCATCCTGGGCTCTAAGAGAGAATATTTGAGTGTAATGAGAACTGCCCTCTCTAGAAAGTGATATCTCCTGTCTGATTCTGATTTTCCTTAAAGAATTGGGTTTGAAGTTATCATGACTAAAATTTCTTAATGGGTCCTTTTGGTTTGACTGATTCTGTCAGAAGAGCTGATAGAATCAAATCAAATGTTCCACATAATCAATGGCCAATAACTGTGATCCAAACGTGTAGCCTCCTGTGTTTTAATTTGAGTAGCAAATTTTTATGCAGGTGACTCCCTGAATGTGGTGGAAGTGTTCGACCCCATCGCCAACAGCTGGGAGAAGTGCCATCCCATGACAACAGCCCGCAGCCGCGTGGGCGTGGCCGTGGTGAATGGGCTTCTCTACGCCATCGGGGGATACGATGGCCAGCTGCGGCTGAGCACCGTGGAGGTCTACAACCCAGAGATGGACAGCTGGACCAGAGTGGGGAGCATGAACAGCAAGAGAAGGTATTCCGGAAACCATTTGTGCAGCCCAAACATACACACTGAGCCTCTAGGGAACATCGTGCTAGACGAGGAGGGCACGCAATAAAGTCAAACCCAAGCTTTGGCCTGGGAATCTCCTGCAGCCAGGCCAGCCCCTCCCGGCACCTCCTGGGAGCAAGCCCCCATCTGCCTAAAAGTAAAATACTTGCCTTGTCATCTGAGGAACTTGGGGAGATGAGATGTGTCAGTTGTATCATTATGTAAGTGCCAGATGAGGGATTGAAAATATTTATTGTGGAAGATCCGAGGAAGGAAACAGGGCTAGAATGTCTGGAAGATTTTAGAGAAGAGGTGGGATTAAAGTTGAAACGTAAAGAGTAAGGAGGATTTAAATTTATCAAAGATGAAAGGAAATCCAAGTTTTTTTTTTTATATATATATATGCTTTCCTCCCCAGGCCCCTGCTACACATGTGACTTCACTACCTGGGGATTATATGAACCAAAGCAATGTTCTTTACTTCAAGGTCACCACACATTCCCCCAGGTCTGGAGCACATAGGTATTTGCAAGGCAGACTAAGTTTATGCATCACTTAATACATGTCAGCTACTTGTTTGCTCTACCACTTGCCCACTCACGTTTCCTGTATAAGAAGTGAGATTAGAAGACATCCAAATAGTGCCTCCATTTAGCCTTCTGAGTGCTAAAGTGACAGCAGCATCTTTCCTTACATTAGATGTGTGGTTGAATAATTACATGCTTGGGCGGTGTGAGCTTTGGAGGGCTCAAGGGATTTAACTGACAAGTTCTGCGGTTCTTCTGCCCTCAGCAAGCCTGCATCAGATCAGTGGCTTCAAGTGGCACTCTCTTCAGAGGACTGACATAGGAGCGAAGCAATCCAAGGCCCCCTACCAACCTAACCCGAAGCTCTGCGTTTAGCTCTTTTGTGTATTAAGTTTCCTTGACGTGTGCCCAACGTGAGAGGAAAAAAAAGTTACATGAATTTTAAAAGGAGGGGGGTTGAAAACCACCAAACCAGATGGCCTCTAAGGGCCTTTCTGCTTTGTAGTTCTGTGACCTCAGCACTCACCTGTTTGTCTGACCATGTTTCGGGTCCTGTATTTGTAAGATAAAGTGACTGCTCATGGTGGTGAGAAAGAAAAGTTAGTGTGAAAGTCCTTTGCCACATAAAAGTGTCATGACCATGATACACATTTTCCATATTCAGCAATGTTAGTATGTGGTCGTGGGTGGGAAGAATCTGCTGTTGTACCAGTAAGACCAGATTCTCAAAATGGGTTCTGTCCTGGAAGGAAAAAAATTGCATATATATATGTAGAACCTGCTTCTCCCAAACCAAGTGCTCGGATTCTCGTGGTTCTTTCCTCCCACACCCCACTCCCCGCCCCCTGGTGCTTCCTCCTTCCTGTTCCTTGGATACTTTGCAGCTTTCTGTGATACTGAATTTTGGTGGCATTGCTCCATATCCCTAACCCTGAGTGGCTTGCTTCCTTTGACTGCCATCAGTTGTCCTTCCTTGTGTGTTTGTTCTGGACCATTTGCTCGCTTTGATGTCCCTGGGTTTGGAGTGTTGTCTGGGAGGAGCGTCCTCTGGGAATTCCTTTCCCTCACTTTGGTTAATGCCCTGTTATTAGTAGCCTGGGCCCAGCTCCATTTCATCCCCTTTAAATATAGGCTACCTTAGAATGTTCCCTTCTCTCCTAACACCCCACACAGCTGTCCATCCTGACAGTCCGTGACAAACTCCTTCCTGCTGTCTCTCCTTCCCCTCTCCTCCAGGCTCCCAGACCACCTCCAGGAAGCTCTTGCACACTGGACTCCTCCAGCCCACACTGATCACTGCCCCCTTATGTCTTCACACTTGTCTTTACCACTTATTTGATTGTGTCATACAGCTTTGTGGCACCTCTTAATTTTCTCTCATAATGTTGTTGAACTTCTGTATTATTAATTTTTATGTTTGTCTTGCGTCTTCATCTAGAAGGATAGTGAATTTGTGATCTTCCCACAGTCCTTGACTAAGACAAGCCCCCTCACCCCGACCTCTTCAGGCTGGTTTGGGGGGTCCATTACCACATCTTTCAAATGGACATTGTGCGGATCAGATGAGATCATGTGTGGACACACTTTGAAGACTGCACATTCATTTGAAAGGTGGCAGTTAGCCTTATATGTTTTATTTTTTCTGTTTGTTCCACACCCAAATTCATTTTTAATCTTCTCTGGCATCAGCTTTGGAAACAGTGGATCAGGCAGCTTGAGATTTGTTTTTAGCTTTTCCTGAGGTTCTGTGTAGAACAGAAGATTGCCTAATTACCCTGGGGCCAGGCCCTGGGTCTTTGATATTAGGAGAGCCCAGCGTGGTGAACAGCATGGGAGCCGGGCTTCTCTCTGAGCAGCCTTGTCTGGTGGTGGTCATACTTCCTAACTTGCAGGGTGCTGTACAGGTTACAAATGGCACGTGTAGATCACCTGAGACATGTAGTAAATGCACAACACACAGGAGCTATGGCATCATTCGCCAGGACAGATTAGGGACCATGCTGGGCCTCGTGTGCAATGAAAAGACATCTGTCAAACTTTTTGGTGAACTGAATGATTAAATCGGGAGGTAATGCAACAAACATGCATCGAGGGCCTAGTATGTACAAAACACCACTTAAAGTGCCGCCAGGGTTCACAGATAAAGAGCTTTCCCTGCCTTCCAGGAGGCCCCTACCTATAGAGAAGTGGCAGACAGATCCTGAGACCCCGTGGTGCCAGAGTGTAAGCACTTTGTGGGCAAGGACATTGGCTTGCTCACCACTCCAAACCTGTGCCTCCGACAGTGTACCTTGCAAGTGTCTAATGAAAATTCATAGCTGGGTGGATGAACAACCGTGATAAGTGCTCGAATAAAGAAAGAAGCCTCTCTGGGAGTGTGGGGTCTGGAGAGAGTAATTCTTGCTGACACAGATCAAGAATTGAGAGGAAGGGGTGAAGGGAGGGACCCCAGGATAGGGACTTGGGGGACTAGAAGAATCACACAGAAGCTTCAATCATCTGTTTTCTACCTTTACTTGGTCACATACTTGGGATTTAGGTCTGTTCTAGAAAGAGGCAGTCTATAAAAAAAAAAAAAAAAAAAAAAAGTCTATAGGTAGGTTTATTTCTTGGTGAGCCAGGTAGTCCGAGGCCTGTCTGGGATCACAGCTCTGTCTGTTGCAGTGCCATGGGGACGGTCGTGCTGGATGGGCAGATCTACGTCTGTGGGGGCTATGATGGCAACTCCTCGCTCAACTCTGTGGAGACCTACTCACCTGAGACAGACAAGTAAGGACTGTAACCCCTCTGGGGCACCTGGAACTTCCTAAACAGAGAGTATGGAAATTTAGAACTGGAGTTTTTTATTTACGCTTCTCAAAGGTAGAGAATATCTTACCTTTTCCCCTATAGTATCTTGCATGCAGTAGGTATTTAATAACTGTTGGTTAAATAAATGAATGATGGAAGAAATTATAAAAACAAATAGACTAGATAGATGCTTGGAAACATTTTTTCAATGGCCTGTTAGCTAAATCAGCCCATTTTAATGTAAATGCACATGAGAGGGGCTAAGAAATAGATGAGCAGCATTTTCCAAAGTGGGTAGGATGTGATTTGGGGGAAAAAAGTCAATATGGTCAGATAAGCTTGGGAAATGAAGACTATACCACCAGACTCCTTATTCTTCCATAATACATGTTAACATTTTAAAGGCTCTGGAAAATTCTGCAGTAAAGAAGCCTGTTTAACCTAGTGTTTTATATAGTATCTATTATTGTCTTGTGGAATTAGTATTTTCTGGAAAACACTGGTAAGATTAGCTCCAGTTTTTCATTTCAGTACTTTGAATCTTCTGATATTATGTAATAAAATATAAGCAAGTTAGTTGAATGGATTTATGACAGTGCTTTTAAGCCAATACCAATTCACTTAGCCGGCTCACTCTCGGATAGCAAGCTGGGTGTCCAAGGTCCATACATAGCGCCCAGTCTGGTAGGGCCACAGGTCCATCATGATCATCCTACCCTGGAGGCCTGTGTCCAGAGCTTCTGGGCACAGAGTGGGGGGTACCTTCATCCTCCCTGGGGTTGAGAGGAGAAGCATGGTGGTTGACCATCTGAGGTGAGACCCGTATGGATAGACAGTGGGAGTCGTGCCTTGTAGGCAGGAAGACAGCAAGCAGAGCAGTTCAGAGATAAGAAAGTGCTCGGCGTGATCAAGGACAGCAGTCATCATCTAGTGGGCAGGAACACAGGGTGTGGAAGAGAGATGGGACAGGCGTAGGTGGTGCGTGGCCAGGATAAAGCTGGACAGTAGGTGTGGGCCAGGCAGTAAAGAACCACTTCAAGGAACTTGGGCTTTGCCTTAAGGGAACATCGAAGTGCCGTGGGAGGGATGCGCTGCAGGATTGTGTCTGAGAGTGATGCCTCTGGCTGTGTGGGATTGGGATGGGAGTGGTACGAAAGCTAGACCACCTTTAAGGAGGCAGTTACAGTGGTCTTAGTAACAGACTAGAGTAGGATAGTGGCAGTGGGGCTGGAAACAAGCGACGACTAGGAGTCAAACCAGCTGGGACTTGGTGACCACAAGAATGTTCAGGCTAAGGGGGAAGAAGCCAAAGAAAACACTGAGTTTTATCATTACAGCAACAAGATAGCTGGTGGTCCCATTAACAAGACCAGGGAGTGCAAGGAAAGAACAGATCTGTGGGAGCCGGAGGCCTTGATTGGGACATGCTGATTTTGAGTGCCCGCGGAAGTGAGCTAAGAAGATTGGCTGTGGGCCCGAAGCTTGAGCTAGAGACTGTGGCCAGAGAGAGCAGTCAGCAGAGATGATGGGGGAGGCTTCAAGAGTGAAATAGATCATCCCGGGGTATAAGGGGACACAACACAGTTCACCCGCACCCTGTTCCACACTCTCATGCCTCCTCTCCTGTTTTGGCTCTCTCCTAAAGGTGGACAGTGGTGACCCCGATGAGCTCAAATCGCAGTGCTGCTGGGGTTACAGTCTTTGAGGGCAGGATATATGTGTCGGGAGGCCACGACGGCTTGCAGATCTTCAACAGTGTGAGTCTGGGCTCCTCCTGGGCTAAGGGCACCTCCTCCTTCCATCTTAAGCGTTATTTTGAAAGAGAGTTGTCTGAAAAAAAAGCCAGCCTTCCCACTGCTGGACAAAGTGTCATCTAGTGAGGTTTCAGGTCATCTACCGCGTGCTCTAAAATTCTGAAGTTCCGGAGAAAGGGTGCCAGTGTACACAGTACCTAAAAGAGGGGTAGGGCATAGCCGTGCTACCATCCCTACCCTGTTCAGTGTGAATCGCGGGCTGATAAGTGAGACCTTGTGAAACCCCTGCCCATAGCAATGTCAAATGTGGATCGTGAATATGCAAATACTTTTGTTCTGGATAATTTACTTGAAATTGCATTTTTTCTTAAAATGACTCAACAGCCATTGAGTGGTGGCTCCGTCGAGTCAGCCAGTGCTGTAGCGGAAAGCCCCTGGACAGACTTCAGAAGACCCAGCTCTCGTGCAGGCTCTGTCACTACATGGCAGTGCATTCTCGGGCAAATCCTCTTCAGATGTAAACAGAAGGGGTCAGATCAGGGGCTCTCTTACCTATCCCTGTAAACCCTAGAGCAGGTGTGCAGCTGGCAGAGCTCCTCATCCAGGCCGCCCACGTAGCCTGACACCGTGTGGGCCATTGTGCCCTGCAAGGCCACCCCGAGCGCTGTGCGCTGGCTCTGACTGTCCTGTCCCTGTGCCCCTCTCCCCACTGTAGGTGGAGCACTACAATCACCACACAGCCACCTGGCACCCGGCATCAAGCATGCTGAACAAGCGCTGCCGGCACGGCGCTGCCTCCTTGGGAAGCAAGATGTTTGTCTGCGGGGGCTACGATGGCTCTGGCTTCCTCAGCATCGCCGAGGTGTACAGTTCAGTGACAGACCAATGGTGCCTAATAGTCCCCATGCACACACGTCGGAGTCGGGTCTCCCTCGTGGCCAGCTGTGGGCGCCTGTATGCTGTGGGGGGTTATGACGGACAGTCAAATCTCAGCTCAGTGGAGATGTATGACCCAGAGATGGACTGCTGGACATTTATGGCCCCCATGGCGTGTCATGAGGGAGGGGTTGGCGTGGGCTGCATCCCACTCCTCACCATTTAAGGCAGAGGGTAGGATGTGGAGGGGTAGGGATCTGGTACAGACATAGGCGCTTCTTTCCATGAGCAATCCCTTTCGGGAGAGGCAGTGGACCAGAAGGTGGGGTGAACTGCGAGCTTGCTGGAGGTATGGTTTTTCCAGGTGCTTACACCCTCCCTTGCTGTGCTGCCCTTGTGACCTTCAGCCTAGGTCATCAAGATGCACAGCATGGGATGAAGCCCGTCTGGGGCCTGGCAGATTGTGACATGGAGCTACTCTGCTGGTCTACACCTACACAGGCCCCATCTAAGCCCAGCTGCCACCCGCCACATCAGTATGGGCCACCCACCTGCTGACCTTCCTCCTCGCCTGCTAGTTGGCCAGCCATGTTGTGGCTGGTTTGCCGTGGGATGACTGCAGGGGCCAAGCCTTTTGGAAACAGTGAGGTGTGGCTGGGAGAGGAAGCCCATGCAGTGACACAGCCACCACCTTGTGCTGGGTGCACACAGCGTGCTCCTTCCGTTGTAGGGCATAAAGGGTTTGTCCTCACCCCATGGTGAGCAGAACAAGTTTCCCTGTGTCTAATTTTGGGATTCGAGGGAGTTTGTTTTTTTTTTTTCATCTTATTCAGGAGAAACAGAAGAAGAAAAAAAGATACTTGAAAGAAACTGAAGGAAAGTGAAACAAAAAAAAAAACGCTTGAAAGAAACTGGAAAGAAAAACACTTTTTTTATGTGAACTTTTTTGCGGGAAGAAAAAAGTATAAAAGACACTAAAGGCAAATACATGTTTAAACGGAAAACCGCCAAACATGAAAAGGGCGGCCTCCACTCCCACCTTCGGATCCCAGGGTCCTGAGGCCTGACACAACACGAGGGGTTCCCTCAGAGCCCCAGCGTGTCTGAGGTCAGTGCATTCTCGACTGGTCCTGTAGCAGGGTGCTCATGGGGCTTGTCTTCACACCCGTTGTCAGAGGACTTTTTTAACCACAGATTCAGCCGGTCTGCTGAATTACTGCCGCTCTTCTCCGCGGGCCCTGAAGCTTCAGAGGCTCCCGTGATTACCTCCCACTGCCACTGCGGCGGCGCTCATTTCCGATTCCTCACTTTCATTTCTCCCTTTTTTTGACCAGCAGGAAACAGTAGGTCTGGCCAGATTCTCACTTTCCCATCGATCATTTTTGGATCATTTTCCCCATCGTGATGCTTCCGGGGCACATTGACCACTTGTACCTCTAGAACCTAACCAGGGGCTTGCTCCTTCCACCAGCCACGAGCTGGCTTGGTTCAGTAACCTCGTCTGCCCTGCCAGTCCACTGCTCCTCCATCCACTCGCCAATTCCAGGGGTTGGCCCTCTCCAACCCTTGGCAGACCAACCAGCAAGGTGGACCTTTAGAATCAAGCAAAGCTGGCTTTACAACATAAAGGACTAAAGGCCGAAAGAATCTCTTGCTGCTGCAAAAACAGTGTTTTCTATTTCTTCCTCTAACCTTGGCAGATGACCTCTTGAAGGGACTCCATGCTCTTTGCTCCTCTTCCTCCTCCGTTGGTGGGACCTTGATGTAGCACAGTGGGGCCCCAACAGGAGGACGCTTCCCGTTACCAGTGCGCTGGGCACTGGGGCTGTTTCCCTCCCTCCAGCTTCTATAATCGAGCCAGGACAAGCTGGAGAAAGAACATTGTAAAGTCTGTGGTGTACTTCAGGCCTTTTTCCTTAAACTGCTGCTGCCAAAATCTGGTTTTATAAAATTCTCCCAGTAGAGACTAAAGAAGGAAATGATTCCTTTAACTCAAAGGCTTTTAGGGTCCCCACTCTCCATCTGGTTGGCCTCCTCTTCTCTGCTGCCTGCCTGGGGTGCCCCAGAAGCCTGTTCAGAAAGACGCTCTCCAGAGCCTGGGGAGGGTCTCCCACCCCAGGGCCTTCAGGTTTACCGGTGTGTGCAATCGCCATGCATTCAGAGGAAAGGACCTTTGTTGACTGAAACTTAGGAGCTGGGCCTCTGCTACAAGCACTTGAAAATGATGTTTTGTTTTGTTTTTTTATTTTAAAAGACTCAACAATCTGATGCAGTCTAACCTGGGCTCAGGTGGAGCTCTGGCATTTCTCACCCTCTCCTCCGGCCGTCCACACACGTGCTTCCCTTCTGCTGGGTTTGCCTACAGAGGTAGACTGGGACGGAGGTCAGCTCTGTGCTTCCTGTTAGAGAGGGGTATATTAGTCTTCATCTTATCATAACCTCCTTCCTTTTGTGAATTTGAAGCAGCACTGACGAGCCTCAATTGCGAAGGTGTTAAGAATCAATCAGTGGGGTACTGAGTGGACCTCATTGGGTCCGTTTGACACCTGCCCCAAATTTTGCAACTGGGGATAGATCGACCATTTTCCTAGTGGCTGGAGCTCTGTTCTTGGAGTAGCCTTCCTGAGACCGCTCCCAACCTCCCACCTCCTAGTGTAGTAGTCACACTGCTGTACCTGAGGTCAAGGTTTTCAAGTAAGATAAATCATCTGGACTCTGAGCACAGTGAGCAAACATTTCTCTCATCAATTCCTCAGTCTAATGGTGAATGACCATTTGCAAATGGCTGGTCTGGCTCTTTGGTGTTGGAACCTTTCTAGCAGCATCATTGAAAGAAGAAGCATTAACCTAGGATGTTGTAAAAAGAGGAGGACAGGTGTTTCACTCAGCAAGCCCTGGGATCTGGCCCAGCTCTTAGCAGAGGACTGATGTCCACTGTACTTGGGCATTTCCCCTTCTTGGATAACACATGGAGCCTTCTGGGTTTCGCCTAAGATCAAAGCCAGGATGGGAGCTAAAAACCAGCTTTGTGACTTGACCACAGAGGTGTGACTAGGTAGGAATTCTGTCTTCCTCCCCAATTTATTGTTTCCCAGAAAAATCTTATCTCCCTTTATTTATAGAATGCATGTCTTTTGTGTTAAGAAACCAAAGAGAAATAAAGAGAACACTCCTGATATCTTGCCCTTTCTTGATTTTAATTTTATTGTGATAAAATACGTGTAACAAAACATTTGCCATTTTGACCTTTTTACATGTACAATTCAGTAACATTGATTATGTTCACCATGATATGCAACATCACCACTATGTGCTTCCAAATTTTTTCACCACCCTTAGCAGAAACTCAGTACGCTGTAAGCAAGAACTCCTTCTTTTCCCTTCCCACCTGCCCCTGGTAACCCCTAATAAACTTTGGTCTCTATGTATTTGCCTGTTCTGGATATTTCATATGAGTGGGATTTTACAATATTTCTCCTTTTGTGTCTGACTTATTTCACTCGCTATGATGTTTTCAAGGCTCATCCATGTCATGGCATGTATCAACTTCATTTCTCTTTATGTCTGAATAATATTTCATTGTATGTATATTACCACATTTTGTTTATCCAGTTATCTGTTGATGGACACTTGAGTTATTTCCATACCTTTTTAAATTTATTTTTTAAATAGTAGACGTAAACTTGTCCCCAGGTGATGCAAACGGTTTGTGCTCAACTGCTAACCTAAAGGCTGGCAGTTCAAACCCACCCAGTGATACTGCAGAAAAAAAGGCCGGACAATCTTCTTCTATTAAGATTACAACCAAGAAAATCCTGTGGATAAAGCATAGAGGAGTAGCTTGGGGGGCAGTGAGACTAAGTTAATGGGAGTAAAACAACTATAACAGAAATAATGAGAATGGTAACACGAGGTGAAGAATGTAACCAGTGTCACTGAACATTATGTGTAGAAATTGTTGGATGGTGTCTTAGTTATCTAGTGCTACTATAACAGAAATACCACAAGTGGATGGCTTTAACAAACAGAAATTTATTTTCTCACAGTCTAGTAGGCTAGAAGTCCAAATGCAGGGCATCAACTCCAGGGGAAGGCTTTCTTTCTCTGTGGGCTCTGGAGGAAGGTCCTTGTCATCAGTCCTCCTCTGGACTAGGAGCTTCTCCGAGCAGGAACCCTGAGTCTAAAGGATGCGCTCAGCTCCCAGTGCTTCTTTCTTGGTGGTATGAGGTCCCCATGTCCCTCTGCTCACTTCTCCTTTTTATATCTCAAAAGAGATTGGCTTAAGACACTATCTAATCTTGTAGATTTTATCAATATAACTGCCACTAATCATAGTGATAGGATTTACAACACATAGGGAAATCACATCAGGTGACAAAATGGTACCCAATTATGCAATATTGGAATCATGACCTAGCCAAGTTGACAGATGCTTTTGGGGGACACAGTTCAATCCATGACAGATGGGAGTGTGTTTTACTGTGTATATTTTCACCAAAAATACAATAAAATATTTTTTAAAAAAACCCTATGGAGCAGTTCTACTCTGTAACACATGGGGTCACCATGAGTCGGAATTTACTCAATGACAACAACAACAACAGAAGTAAATCCTATTTTTATTGTGATTCAGTGGAAAACATATTGGACAAAGTACAAATATTCCTGTGAAAATAAGGGGAAAGCAAGATGTATGCAAAAGCAGTCTTGGGAGAGATGTGTGTACTTCGTAAGAATGGGCTCTAGTGAGAAATCCAGAGAGCTTCATTCACATGTTACTACTGCAGATTTGGTCCTGTCCAAATTATTTCTCTCATGGGGTTTCCCCTTTTCTTCTCTCAACGGCTGTGAAACTCAGTGTTCCCCTCTGGATGTGCTGGCCTATGGATTTCCTGAAACTGTCACCTCCAGCTCCTTTTTTAAGCTCTAGGCCAGAGGTACTTTAACTTTGGTGTGCATAAATGTCACTGGAAAAGTTTTAAACCACAGATTGATTCCTAGGTCCCCCCAGAGATCAATTCCATGAGGCAGGGGGAAGCCCAGACAACCTGTGTGGACAGGTTTCCCTGGTGGGCCATATGCGCAGCAAAGTGTGAGAGCTGGGCTCCTGTCTCAGTTTCCACCTTCCAAACTACAGCCACACTCCAGGCCTGCCTTCCTGAAATTACACCCTACTTACTGTGGTTGTGGATGTTGGGAAGCTCTTCAGTCACACTTTTCCAAAGTCAGCTTGTGTTCAGGCTCTCCGTTGGGTAATTGTTACGCTCTTGGAGGACAACTTTTTAAGTTTTTGAAAGGTATGTCATTCCCACACGCACACACCACTAGCACGTATTTCACACACACACATACACACACTCTTATCCATTCTCATCTGATCCTCTCAGTAATCCCCAGAGAGTAAATAGTGTAGCTCATGATGACATAAGAAACTGTCTTAGAAGGGTTGAGTAACTAACCCGGTTCATCAAGGAACTGGTGATACTGTCAAGAGTTGAGACCAGACCTCCACACTCACAGTCTAGGGCTCCCAAGGGGAACAGTGTCTTCAATCTTTGAAGCAGTTGACTGACCCAGCCTCCAGGCCCAATGTGTGGGAGGTGTGATGCCCAGTGCTGTGATGGGCCTTGGAGAAGCATGCTGGGCAGTGAGGGAAAGATAAGAACCCACGTTTAGATAATAGAAGCAGGCACCTTTGTGCTGAAAGAGGAAGTCAGATGGCCTATGCACCAGTGATACCGGATAAATGTCAAATGCCTGTAAAACAGTAACAGCCCTCTCCAAGTAAGCTAAACCCTGGCTATCAGAATCAGAGCCCCATGGAGTGAGCTTTAGCTAGACTCATTTGGTTGACTTTCTGTTCCTTTTTCCTGTTTTCTCTCTTTTATTTCTCTCCCTCTCTCTTTTGTTTATGTTTTTGAGACTCAGCTCCCCTCAAGATTAGCGGCAGAATCCACTCCTTTTCACCCCGAAGGCCAGCACTACTGGTTTTTACTGCTGCTCACACTAACATAACATTAAAAAAAAAAAAAAAATTACACAACCAAAAAATGACAAGGGAATGGCACAGTTTTCATAGAGAGCATTCCTGGCTTGCTGGTCCCAATTTAATCTCTGCTGGTACATAGACACTTTTCTCTTTCATGGAGCTCAGTTCCCTACTGAGTTCTCTCTTTCTAGGTTGTTGGTTCAGAATAAAACCCAAACTCCATAAAAAAATAAGCGTAGCCTAAAAAGCCCCCATGATCTGGTACCTCTTTCCACCCACCCTCCCGGAACCACGCCTTTAGGGTCCCAGTTTAGGTGTCCTCCCTGCAGGAAAGCTCTCTGGGCTTGCCCCACCATGATAATGGCCTGATTTCCTGTCTGTCTGACTCACTAGAGCTTAAGCACCATCAGTTATATTCAGATTCAAAGTT
The DNA here is from genome assembly GCF_030014295.1 of Loxodonta africana. NCBI lineage: Eukaryota > Metazoa > Chordata > Mammalia > Proboscidea > Elephantidae > Loxodonta > Loxodonta africana. The sequence continues at coordinate 25,525,985 of NC_087363.1, read as the reverse complement.
CATCTCATCACGCTTCTCTAGTCTTCCTCCATTTGCATCAAGGTTGTTTTTTACAGTTTTATTGAGGTATAATTTACTGTAAAATTCATCCCTTGTAAATGTACAATGCAATGGTTTTTAGTAAATGCACAGTTGTACAACTATTACCACCTGAGTTTAGACTATTTCCATCACCCCAAAAACTTCCTTCATGCCCATTTGCAGTTAATCCCTGTTCCCACTTCCATGCTCAGCCAATCATTATTTTGCTTTTTGTCTCCATAGATCTGCCTCTTCTGGGTATTTCATATAAATGGAATCATAGAATATGTGGTTTTTTGTGTCTGGCTCTTTCATTTAGAATAATGTGTTTTGAGGTTCATCCATATTGTAGAATATGTCAATAGTTCCTTTTATTGTTCCTGAATAGTATCCCACTGTATGGCTATACCACACATTTGTTTATTCATTCACCAGTTGATGGATATTTAAATTATTTCCAGTTCAGGGCTATTATGAATAACACTGCTATAAGCATTCATGTACAAGCCTTTGTCTGGACATATATTTTTATTCCTCTTGGGTAGATTCCTAGGAATGGAATTGCTGTGTCTTATGGTAAGCTTATGTTTAACTTTTTAAGAAACTGCCACACTTGTCCGAAGTGGCTGTGCCATTTTACATATCCACTAGCAATGTATAAAGATTCAGGTTTTTCCACATCCTTGCCAACACTTGGAATTGTCTCTCTTTTTGATCAAAGCCATTCTAGTGGGTGTAAAGTGGCATCTCATTGTGGTTTTAATTTGCATTTCCCTAGTAACTAATGATTTTTGAGATCCCCGTTTTATAGATGAGCAAACCAAAGCTGAGAAAGGGGAGGAGGCCTGTTCAAGATAAGACCTGCTCAGTAATAAACAGGGAAAAGAATCAACAGGTAAATGGATAACAAATGGTGATGCGTTCACACTGAGCAGTAAAAGGAATGAACTGTTCATACACATGATTGAATCTCAATAATGCTTGGGAAAGAAGCCAGACCAAAAAAAAAAATACATGCTGTGTGCTTTCATTGATATAAAACTCTAGAAAATGCGAACTAACCGATAGTGACAACAGATGTGTGGTAGTCTGACGATAGTGGGATGGGGGGGGTGGGTACTTGGGTGAGTGAGGCCAAGATTACAAAGGGGCTTGAAGAAGTGTTTGGGGATGGTGTATATGTTCACTATCTTGATTGTGGTGATGGTTTCACAGGTGTATACTATGTCAAATATCAAACTGTACACTTCGAATATGTGCAAGTTATTGTACATCAATAGCTGAGTGTTTTTTGTACTCTGAATAAAGCCGTAAAGAAGAAATTAAAAAGGCAGCTCAACACTGGTGCTCACTCCAGCTCCTGAGTCTCCTTTCCCAAGTGGAGGCCCTTTGTGATTCTTCTGGGGTTCCAGATCCTGGGGTAGGTCAAGCTGAAATGATAACAGGGCCTGTGGGCTGCATCACATGGGGCTAACCCCAACCCAGCTCCTGTGCTAGCCAGGGCATGGCTGAATGATGTCTGGTCCTCCCACAGGGGTAAACTTCTGCCCTTATCATTTGACACATTTTCCTCCATACTAACTGGTTACATGGGCTTCAAGATTATCACTGGAAAATTTTAATTCCTTTATGCATATGTTCTCTTGCACATGCACCCCTATTTCACATAAATGCGGAAGTGTGCCTCACACTCGCCCTCTGCAAAAATGCAGCGTGCTTTTTTCTTTTCCTTTTCTGTTTAACTCCACCCTCATTCTCCTACCACCTGTATCAGCCCCCCACCACATGCCTAATAGCCCATGTTAACACCCACATGTGTATTTTTCCCTGTTCTCTATACTCACAAAACAAACCATTTGCATATATCTGTACAATATGTTTGGAACTTGATGGTGCAGTGGTTAAGAGCTTGGTTGCTAACCAAAATGTCTGCAGTTCAAATCCACCAGCCACTTCTTGGAAACCCTATGGGGCAGTTCTGCTTGTCCTATAGGGTCACTATGAATCAGAGTCGACTTGATGACAGTAGGTTTGTTTATATATATTTATGTATATATGGAGCCCTGGCGTAGTGGGTAAGAGCTCAGCTGCTAACCAAAAGGTAGTCAGTTCAAATCCACCAGCTGCTCCTTGGAAACCCTGTAGGACAGTTCTACTTTGTCTTACGGGGTCGCTATGAGTCAGAATCGACTCAACAGCACCTAACAACAACAACAAATACATATACACACACACATACACATTATACATTTTTGGGAGTTTTTATCAGTTTTACAGAAAATGGGTTATATTATACATCTTTTTCTAAGCTTTCTTTTTTCCACACCTGTGGAAGCTCTAATCCATTTTTAAAGGCCAAGTCCTGTTCCAGGTTATATGTGTTCTATCATTTATCCATCATTCCTCAGCCAGTTTCCCCTTTGTTTCCAGATTTTATTGTATGTTTTGCAGTGAGTCTTTAATTCAGCTGGAATTTTTAGTGAGTGGTATTTTTTTCCTCCAGGTGGCCCCAACCAGTTATGCCTGTCCCATTTCTTAAAAATCTGCCCTTTCTCCACCAAACAAGACATTCAGGTGGCTAACAGATATATGAGGAAATGCTCACGATCATTAGCCATTAGAGAAATGCAAATCAAAACTACAATGAGATACCATCTCACCCCAACAATGTTAACATTAATACAAAAAACACAAAATAATAAATGTCAAAGAGATTGTGGAGAGACTGGAACACTTAAACACTGCTGGTGGGAATGTAAAATGGTACAGCCACTTTGGAAATAGATTTGGCGCTTCCTTAAAAAGTTAGAAGTACCATACAATCCAGCAATCCCACTCCTTGGAACATACCCTAGAGAAATAAGAGGCATCATATGAATAGATATATGCACACCCATGTTCATTGCAGCACTGTTCACACTAGCGAAAAGATGGAAACAACCTAGGTGCCCTTCAGCGGATGAATGGATAAACTAATTATGGTATATTCACACAATGGAATACTATGCAACGATAAAGAATGACAATGAATCCCAAAACATAACATGGATGAATCTGGAAGGCATTACGCTGACTGAACTTAGTCACAGAGGGACAAATATTGTATGAGACCACTATTATAAGAACTCAAGAAAAGGTTTAAACACAGAAGAAAACATTCTTTGATGGTTATGATGGTGGGCAGGAAGGGAGAGGGGTATTCACTAACTAGGTAGCAGACAAGAATTACCTCAGGTGAAGGGAAGGACAACGCACAATACAGAGGAAGTCAGCACAGCTAGACTAAATGAAAAGCGAAGAAGTTTCCTGAATACAACCAAACACTTCGAGAGACAGAGTAGCAGGGGCCAGGATCTGGAGATCATGGTTTCAGGGGGTGTCTAGGTGAATAGGCATAACAAAGTTTATTAGGAAAATGTTCTACATCCCACTTTGGTGAGTGGTGTCTGGGGTTTTAAAAGCCAGCAAGCAGCCATCTAAGATGTATCAATTGGTCCCAACCTACCTAGAGGAAAGAAAAATGAGGAACATCAAAGACACAAGGAAAATATAAGCCCGAAACACAGAAAGGACCACATAAACCAGAGACTTCCATCAGCCTGAGACCAGAAGAACTAGCTGGTGCCCGGCTACTACCAATGACCGCCCTGACAGGGAACACAACAGAGAGTCCCTGACAGCAGGAGGAAAGTGGGGTTCAGAACTCAAATTCTAGTAAAAAGACCAGACTGAATGGCCTGACTGAAACTGGAGGGACCCTGGAAGATATGGCTCCCCAGATTCTCTATTAGCCCAAAACTAAATCCATTCCCAAAGCCAACTCTTCAAAGATTAGACCAGACTATAAGACATAAAATGATACTCATGAAGAGTGTGCATCTTAGCTCAAGTGGATAAAAAAACATAAGACTAAATGGGCAGCTCCTCTCCGGAGGCGAGATGAGAAGGCAGAAAGGGACAGGAGCTGGTTGAATGAACACGGGAAACCCAGGGTAGAAAGGAAGAGTGTGCTGTTATGGTGAGAGCAGCTAGGGTCACATAACAATATTGCATAAATTTTTGTATGAGTCACAATAAAATTTTTTTTTAATTTTGTAGGAGAAACTAACTTGAACTGTAAACTTTCACTTAAAGCACAATTAAAAAAAAGAAAAAAATCTGTCCTTGCCCAGTGAATTGAACTGCTATTTTTGTCATGTATTTTCTGCTCATATATTCAGTGACCCTTGTCCCTGCTCTTGGAGGCTAGTCACTTCTTCCTGACTCCCTGCTCCTCTTTTTCAGTTTCCTTGGCAATTCCAGACCCTTCTTCTTCCATGCGAATTTTAAGATTATTTTATTCCCTTTGAAAACAACTCCTGTTAGAATTCTGTTGTTGCAGTGTGCTGTCAAGTCGATTCTGACTCATAGTGACCCTATACGACAGAGTAGAACTATCCTATAGGGTGTCCAAGGCTGTAATCATTATGGGAGCAGATCACTAGGTCTTTTCTCCTGAGGAGCCGCTGATGGGTTCAAACCGCCGAGCATTGAGTTAACAGCCAAACCCTCTAACCACTACACTATCAGGGCTCCTTGTTAAGGGTCCTGATGGAATCTAATACATTAAATGTACGTGTTTGAGAGAGCTGACTTGTTCATGGTGTTAGATCTTTCCATTTCTTCAGCATTTATTTTTAATCAACAAATACTGTATTTTAGGTACTAGAGTTAAAGCAATGAACAAAACTGATAAAATTCCCTACCTCGTGGAGCTTAAATTAGAATGAGGCTTTTTCAGATCTTATTTTGTGTCTTTTAATAAAATTGAGCTCTAATTTGGTTGAACCTAATCTTCAGGAATCCGGGAAGCCTAAACTGGAAGCTTTTGGGCAGGAAAGGCCTTACCTTCAGGTTTGCTGGGCACTAGGGGTGCTGGCAACACGGCCCACTTTAACTGATGGGGAGGTAGAGGTAACTGGATTCCAGATCCCAGGGAAAGCAGGACAATAGACACTATCACCAACATTACTTCGATTATTATTCGCCAATAGGCTATGGAGAATTGGTTAATAATTTCTTAGACTCTCTTGTCGGGTTTTAGTATTAAATCTGTTGGAAAGCTTTCCATCTTTTCCTTTGATTTTGAATAGTTGAAATAACTTTGGAATTGTATGTCCTTGAATTGTATGTCCCTACACTAATTGTATGGCCCTACGCTAAAGGCTAGATAATCCTCAGCTGTAGACCTACCTGGTCCTGAGCCTCTCTCTAATCGCCTTTCCAGACTCTTCTGAGACAATAGGCCATTTCACGTTTTCCCTTCCCAGTCTTGGGTCAGTGTTGGTCATTGATTTCCTTCAGATTCTCACATTCTCTGTGGTAGAGTTGCAAGTACTTATAAACTCTGAAATCCTGTCAGTCTCTCTGTACCTGTGACTATTTCCTGGTTCATGTTTCTAACTTTTTTTTTGCCCTTTCTCTGTTTTTTTAACCAGGTTTACAAAAGCTTTGTGTATTCTAGCTCAAGCATTTTCTTTGATGTAACACTGTGCTCAAGTTTATTTTAAAGGCCACAAAATATTCTGTCCAGTGGATATTGCACAAATTACTTAATCGTTCCCCTCTTGGGCCACTCAGGTAATTAATTCCCTATTTCCTGATAATATAAATAAAACTGCCTGAAGGACTTAACCCCCATCCTAGATAGTCTAGCAGTACATTAAATTCTTAAAATGTCCAAACACTTTGATCTACCTCCACTCTAGGAATTTATTTTCATCCCAGTATTGTTTACAACAATTAAAAAAAAAAAAAAGTGCAAATGACTTTAGGGTCCAACAGCGGGGATGATTTAAATGAATGGAAATTTGGCAATGTTTATCCATGCTGGTTGCACAACATGATTAATGTAATTGATACCATTAAATTGTACACCTGGAAAATGACGAATTGGCAAAAGTTGTGTTGCATATTTTTTACAATAATAAATGAATAAGCGAATGGCCGCCTAGCCACCAAGTGGAGCATTAGGCAAATAGGATAAGTCGTGTGGTAGATCAATAGTGACTGAAGTATGTAACTGAATATAGTAAATGAGCAAGCTGGTTGTAAAATGGAGTGTATACCATGAAGTCATTTTGAAATAGGCATTATTTTTTAGAGCAGTTTTAGGTTTACAGAAAATTTGTGCAGAAAGTACCAGTTAACCAGTTACTGTGAAGCCGATTCTGACTCCTGGTGACCCCATGTGTGTCACAATAAAACAGTATTCCTTAGGATTTTCAGTGGCTGATTTTTTGGAAGCAGATCGCCAGGCATTTTTTCCTAGGCATCTCTGGGTAGACTGGAGCCACCAACCTTTTGGGTAGCAGCTAAGCATGGTAACCCATTTGCACGGCCCAGGGCCTCCGCCATAGAAAGCACAGAGTTCCCATAAGCCCCCTCCTCCTGCCCTGCACAGTGTCTCCTGTTGTTGTTAGCTGCCATCTAGTCAATTCCAACTTATAGTGACCCCATGTGACCTCATGCATGCAGAGTAGAACTGCTCCATGGGGTTTTCAAGGTTGGGACCTTCCAGAAGCAGATCGCCAGGCCTGTCTTCCAAGGCGCCTCTGGGTGGGTTTGAACCTTCAACCTTTCAGTTAGTAGCCAAGCATTTAACTGTTTGTGCCACCCAGGGACTTCTCTCCTGTGATTAGCATCTTGCATTTTTGTGGTACATGTTAGGATTGATGAACCAATACTGATACATTCTTATTAACTAAAGCCCATAGTTTACATTAGAGTTAACCCTTTGTGTTGTACGGTCCGTATGGGTTTTGACTAATCGAACTCATTTTTGTTTTAAAATAAAACTCACACTTCCGTGTGTGACTGTATGTATGAGTAGAGTTTGATTCCTGAGGCTCTTAGATATTGCCCCAGAGATCTGTTCACCCACCCCCACCCCCGCCCCACCCCAGGTGTATCGTCCCTTCTTGTTTGCTCCTTTGGGCCTAAAGGCTTTCAGAGCCCCCTAAGACCAAAAGTCTGAGTAGCATTTGAAGCCTCTGAGCTGTCAGGGCTCTGATGGTGTTGGGGGCTGTGTGGATGGAGCAGTATGGGCCCCAGCAGGGTCTTGTGGCTGGACCATGCAGCTGGCCCCTCCTTCAAAGGGTACAGACTGGTTGGCCAGCTTCCCTAGACCTTCTGTGATGTGGCATTGACCTCCCTGGATGGGCCCTGGACCTTCCTGGGAGGAGTTGCTCAGCCCAGTCCCCTGATGTCTAGAGCCCCAGGGGCTGGGCCTGGTCCCTCCAGAAGACCTTAGTATCATTTCTCAGGAGTGAGAAATAGGCAAGGGAGTGATGTGGGGGTGTGCTTGAGGTACCAGTGAATTCTGTGGGGCTGCAAAGTTGGAAGTAGCCTTCTCCAGATGAGTATCATTTCCACTCCATGTGGAGTGGTCCTGAAGGTCTCAGGCTGGCCTGCTCAACCCAAACCTGCCCATTTCCTAACCACGTCCAGGGTCACTCCCTGCAGCATCCCCCTTCCCCTCCTGTCATCTTCCAGTGTGTGCTACCTAGAACTTAGCTGGCAAGGGTTTGGGGTTTGGACTATAAGTAAGTGGCCTAACTTCCTTGAGACTTGGTTTCCTCACTGAAAGTTGCAGGTGGTACATACAGCTTGCAAAGCAGTTCTGAGACTAAATGAGAGATTTATGGGAAGTGGCATTCAGTAAATAATGGCTCTTATTTTTATTAACGGAGAGGTGTCCTTGACCTCCCTGGGACTATGGCTCTATGCCATAGCCCCAGGAATGAGGGAGTTTTCACTCAAGTGTTTCTGTAGTGTAAACTCTTGAAGAAAGAGCATGGCAGTGAGTAGAAAAGGGTGTTCACTCATTCAACAAATATTTACTAAGCAACTCTGGTATGGGGAATGCATCAGTGACTAAGACAAAAGGGTTCGTTGGTGGACCAGATGTAAGTTGTGAAAGAGTGAGGAACAAGGAGGAGGCCCAAGTTTATGGGTGGGTGAAGTTGCCATCAGCTGGACTGGGGTGGGTTGCAGGAAGGGCAGGCTTGGAGGGAAAATCCTGAGTGTGTGACGCCTGCTGGGCAGCCACAGGAAGGTGTCCAGGAGACAGTCTGATACGCAAGTCTGGGTGTCAGGGAGAACTTCTGGCCAGAGCTTTGTGATAATGGTGGGGCATCAAGGTGGCATAAAGGAATGAAAGGCTGTTGAGGAGGCTGGGGGAGATTTACTCTGCCTTCCTAAGCCTTCAGGCCAGCTCTCTGATGTCCTTTTCCCCGGTTTTTCTCCCCAGGCCATGTCCTCACCTCCCGGAGTTTGGGTTTCCGTGATGAGCAGCAGTCTCCCCTCCCCCAGGGCCTCCCCCATTGGGCTCTTCACCCAAGTCCCCTGGATGTCAGCCCAGTTTCTCTCTAGCACTTCATAAGTCATTCACTTGCTCACTGAGTCATTTATTTCAGAAATGTTTTATTGAGCCTCCCTCCTGTGGTTCTCACCCGAGAGTGGCCTCACTGCCTTGGAGGAACTTGGATATATGAAGGGACATTTGGTTGTCACAGGGACTGGGTAGGGAGCAGGAGTGCTTATGGTCCTGCACAAAAGGTACCACCCCCCTAGGATGCCAGGAGCACCCTGTTGAGAATTGCACAGCTACCTGCAGTTGGTTAAGGGGGCCCAGCTGTGAGCAGACACAGTGCTGCCTGAGAGGGACCCAGGAGGTAATGCCAGGTTGGTTCAAGGATCACGAGTGCCCAGATGAAGGAAGGATGCCTCTGCCCAGAGAGGACAGGGGAGGCTTCCTGGAGGAGGTGCCTTTTGGGCTGTGCCTTGGAGGATGAGTAAGATTCCCGAACAGGATGGGACAGGAATTCCAGGCAGCGGGAAGCGGATGTGCAAAGGCAGAAGAGTGTGGACTAACTCAGGGCCTTAAGGGCTCCCTAAAAGGTGGCATTACTGGACTGGGCAGGAAAGAAGGGGCTGAGGACCCTCTGGGGCAGCAGAGGGAGGTGTATAGGTGGGGAACAGGAGGTCATAGTAGGGGTGCAGGGTCTCCCCTCCATTCTCCGGCCCTAGATATTCCTCAGGATGTTGGAGATGATGTTGTACTTGGCTCTCTAAAATATGTCCCTGGCCACAGGTGGCAGCTTGGGGCTCTCGGTCTTCGGAGGGGTCTCCTCGGAGTAGTTGACAGAGCTCCTCTCTGGGAGGACCTGCAGAAGTGACACCTGATAGTCATCCCATCACGTCATTGATCGTCCCCTTTCCCGAGCTCCCAGTGGCCCTTCCTGAGGCAGATGTGGAGACTGAAGCATGCTAAGCAGGGCGGTGAGGTGCAGGGTGCTGGAGGTGGACCTGGGCCGGCCCCTCCCCTCCAAACCCAGAGGGCCTTGGCAATCAGTCCCATCCTGGCTGTTCTGCTTACTTGCAAGGAGGCTCCACCTCTGATTTCAGTTTTCCAAAACTAGGATGGGGGGTTGGTCTCTGGGGGCCAGAGCCCAGAGCAGCCAGTGTCCTGAGAGAGCCCCCAGACACCTCCCATCACCCATGGGTCTCTCATCTCCCCACCTTCTGCAAATGACTAGCAGTCATCAAACCACCCCGCGAACCTTGGCTGTTATTCCTCCCAGCCAGCTTCACTGAGATGAGCTTAATCTGCCCCATTTTCCAGAGAGGAGGCTGAGGCCCAACGTGCTGAAGTCAGCGGCCCAGCAGCAGCACCTCAGTCCTGGTGTTAACCAAGAGAGCCACCCGTGAAGCAGACGCACGGGGTTAATGGGGGGGCTTCAGGCAGCGGCAGGGAGGTGTGCCAGGAGGGAGAGGCGGAGAGAGGGGCAAGGGGCTGGAGGGCTCTGCTGGTCTGGGCTCTGCGGGCCCAAGCAGCCCACCTCTTGCGCTCGCGGGCAGTCGCTGGTGCAGTCGATCGTCAGGGTGCGGCGAAGCCCCCGCCTGAAGAAGCTGCCAGTGCAGTTTCGCTCCATCTGTGGGGTAGCAGGGTCAAGGGTTGGAAGCGTTCAGGCCACTTACCCGAGAACGTTGGGAGTTGCCTGGGTCCTCCGGAGGCCAACAGGTGCTTGCACCCAGGTCCCCGGCGATCCTGGGTACCTGATCCTGGGGGGCCGTGTAGACCCATAGAAACGCGCCTCCCCCCACTTCCCCATGGAATTTTCCCTAATCCTCCCTGAAACCAAAGATGGAGGTCTGAGGGTTACCCCAGAGCCAGGCGGGAAAGACATTCTCTGGAAAGGACCCCAAAGGACTAGGTACGTACCCATTAAGATAAAGAATGTCCACATAAGCCATCACAGGGCAAAGACATCCATATATTAGCGTGCCCAGAGGAAGCCTTATTTGTTTAAAATATGTATGTGTGCCCCAAAAAAGATTAAGAAGATACACCAACTGCCAATGTTGTCGCTCCCTGGGAAGTGGGGTTGCAGGAGATTCCTATTTTATTTTGCTTTCCACACTTTGTAAACTTGCTGTAATACTCAAGTGTTACTTTTCTAATTTTGTTTTTAAAAAGTGGTTTCCTCTAGATGAAGTATGCCCTCACTTTGCTTTTTTTCTTTTTATATTTTTGTAAGTTTTGGAGCATGTATTGCTTGCATAATAATGATTTACAATAATTTATAATAAGAAAAAGCAAAAATCTGATTTTTAAAAAGGCTTCCACATTCAGAGCTCACATGGCCAGATGAGGTGAGTGGAGGCAGCTACCAGCCCCCTTGAGGCTCCAGAAAGCCCTCCTCAGGCTTCACAGAGCAGGGACACTCACCCCGCCCGCCCTGAAAGGACATTCTCGAAGTGGTCTCCGGTCATTTGAAAGGCACACAGTCTCTTTAATCCTGAAGTTGAGAGGGATTGTTGAGGTGGAGTTCTAAAGAAGCAACAGAAAAAAACAAAAACAAACCATGACCATCTCTCTTTACAGATGAAGAAATATGCACAGAGAAATTAAGGTTACACAATTGGAAGAGGCTTAGCCTAGGTCTTCGCGACCCAGCGTTTTCCACTGAAGTAAGGGGGCTTATTAGGTGGCCTCAGCAGAGATTTAATGTGTGGGGGGGGGGCGGGGGGGCCTTTTGGAAAGGAGCCCTAGTGGCACAGTGGTTAAAGCAATTGACTGCTAACCTGAAGTTGGGAGGTTTGAAACTAGCGGTGTCTTGGTAAGGTTGCTGTGTTCGGAATTGATTTTACTGTAGTGAGTTTGTTTTTTTGGTTGGGGCTTTAGGAGCTTAGCCATGGGATGCCACTTAACAGCTGTTCAGCCTTGAGGGGTCACTTCCTGTCTTTGCCCCTCAGTTTCCTCATCTGTGAAATAGGAACAAGAATCCCTGCCCCACATGCTCAGCTGCCAGGAAACCAGCCCAGTTCCTGTCTGTCTTTTCAGCAGCTCTGCATATTCCCTCAAGCAGGGGGCCTGTACAGGCTGAGCTCCCACGTCCCATGTTTTATCCTTGAGCAAAGCTCTTAGTTTAGCTGCCAGACCCCAGATTAGAATCTTGTTTCACCTTATAGGGTCGCTATGAGCTGGAATCTACTCCATGACAATGGGTTTGGTTTTTTTTGTTTGGGAGGAACTTCATAATACTAACAGCAATGTTAGCTAAACTTAACCAAGCACTTGGTATCTGTGACAGACATCCTGCCCTACCTGCCATTGTTATAGCCACCTAGAAGAAAGGTGTTAGCTGCTTCTCTGTTTCACAGAAGGAAACCAAGATTCAGGGTCACATATTGCCCAGGATCACACTGGAGTTAAACCGCCTACCATCCTCCCTGGCCTGGGCCCTGTGGACACTCACCAATCTGGGCGGTGGGGTGGCTTCTAGCAGGCGGAAGAGGGGCCTTCCTCTTTGTCCCTGATTAAAGGCCTGCAGGGCCTGATTGATAATGTCCCCATAGTTCAGTTGGCGGCGGGCTGCACAGGCCGTGATGGTCAAACCCACCACCAGCGCTAAGGCCCTCCAAGCTCCTGCCATTGTCTCTTCTTTGACCCACTGCCACTCAGGGCCCTATTTAGGTACTACATGGTCTGCCTTGCCCAAGGGCTGCTGACGACACATGGGGTTGGTGTCTTCCTGAAAGGGGGCCTCTCCTTTCCTTTGCTAGAGACCCCAGTGTTGGCCAATGTTCTGAAACGCCATTGGCCAAGAAGCAAGTAAGTTTGAGCAATAGGCCAGGCCTAAGAATGAGTTTGCTCTGCACCTCGGTGCCCCCCCTGGGCCACAAGGAGGACACTTCCAGTTCTGACAGTCTAGGTATCTATGCTGTTTCTACCTGTCTATTCTGCTTTGGGAAACCCCGGTGGCAAAGTGGTTAAGAGCTATGGCTGCCAACCTAAAGGTCAGCAGTTCAAATCCACCAGTCACTCCATGGAAATCTTTTGGGGCAATTCTCCTCTGTCCTATAGGATCACTGAGTCAGAATTGACTTGATGGCAACAGATTTTTTTTTTTATTAACTTTTATTGAGCTTCAAGTGAACGTTTACAAATCAAGTCAGTCTGTCACATACAAGTTTATATACATCTTACTCCTTACTCCCACTTGCTCTCCCCTTAATGAGTCAGCCCTTCCAGTCTCTCCTTTCGTGACAATTTTGCCAGCTTCCAACTCTCTCTATCCTCCCATCCCCCCTCCAGACAGGAGATGCCAACACAGTCTCAAGTGTCCACCTGATATAATTAGCTCACTCTTCTTCAGCATCTCTCTCCTACCCACTGTCCAGTCCCTTTAATGTCTGATGAGTTGTCTTCGGGAATGGTTCCTGTCCTGGGCCAACAGAAGGTTTGGGGACCATGACCGCCGGGATTCCTCTAGTCACAGTCTTATCATTAAGTATGGTATTTTTATGAGAATTTGGGGTCTGCATCCCACTGATCTCCTGCTCCCTCAGGGGTTCTCTATTGTGCTCCCTGTCAGGGCAGTCATCGGTTGTGGCCGGGCACCAACTAGTTCTTCTGGTCTCAGGATAATGTAGGTCTCTGGTTCATGTGGCCCTTTCTGTCTCTTGGGCTCTTAGTTGTCGTGTGACCTTGGTGTTCTCCATTCTCCTTTGCTCCAGGTGGGTTGAGACCAATTGATGCATCTTAGAGGGCCGCTTGTTAGCATTTAAGACCCCAGACGCCACATTTCATAGTGGGGTGCAGAATGTTTTCATAACAGAATTATTTTGCCAATTGACTTAGAAGTCCCCTTAGAGCATGGTTCCCAAACCCCCGCCCTTGCTCCACTGACCTTTGAAGCATTCATTTTATCCCGGAAACTTCTTTGATTTGGGTCCAGTCCAATTGGGCTGACCTTCCATGTATTGAGTGTTGTCCTTCCCTTCACCTAAAGCAGTTCTTATCTACTAATTAATCAGTAAAAACCCTCTCCCTCCCTCCCTCCCTCCCCCCCTCGTAACCACAAAAGTATGTGTTCTTCTCAGTTTATACTATTTCTCAAGATCTTATAATAGTGGTCTTATACAATATTTGTCCTTTTGCCTCTGACTGATTTCGCTCAGCATAATGCCTTCCAGGTTCCTCCACGTTATGAAATGTTTCAGAGATTCGTCGCTGTTCTTTATCGATGCGTAGTATTCCATTGTGTGAATATACCACAATTTATTTACCCATTCATCCGTTGATGGACACCTTGGTTGCTTCCAGCTTTTTGCTCTTGTAAACAGAGCTGCAATAAACATGGGAGTGCATATATCTGTTCGTGTGAAGGCTCTTGTTTCTCTAGGATATATTCCGAGGAGTGGGATTTCTGGCTTGTATGGTAGTTCTATTTCTAACTGTTTAAGATAACGCCAGACAGATTTCCAAAGTGGTTGTACCATTTTACATTCCCACCAGCAGTGTATAAGAGTTCCAATCTCTCCGCAGCCTCTCCAACATTTAATATTTTGTGTTGTTTGGATTAATGCCAGCCTTGTTGGAGTGAGATGGAATCCCATCATAGTTTTACTTTGCATTTCTCTAATGGCTAATGATCGAGAACATTTTCTCATGTGTCTGTTAGCTGCCTGAATATCTTCTTTAGTGAAGTGTATGTTCATTTCCTTTGCCCACTTCTTGATTGGGTTGTTTGTCTTTTTGTGGTTGAGTTTTGACAGAATCATGTAGATTTTAGAGACCAGGCGCTGGTCGGAGATGTCATAGCTGAAGATTCTTTCCCAGTCTGTAGGTGGTCTTTTTACTCTTTTGGTGAAGTCTTTAGATGAGAATAGGTGTTTGATTTTTAGGAGCTCCCAGTTATCTGGTTTCTCTTTGTCATTTTTGGTAATGTTTTGTATTCTGTTTATGCCTTGTATTAGGGCTCCTAGGGTTGTCCCTATTTTTTCTTCCATGATCTTTATCGTTTTAGTCTTTATGTTTAGGTCTTTGATCCACTTGGAGTTAGTTTTTGTGCACGGTGTGAGGTATGGGTCCTGTTTCATTTTTCGCAAATGGATATCCAATTATGCCAGCACCATTTGTTAAAAAGACTATCTTTTCCCCAATTAACTGACACTGGGCCTTTGTCAAATATCAGGTGCTCATATGTGGTTGGATTTATATCTGGGTTCTCAATTCTGTTCCACTGGTCTATGTGCCTGTTGTTGTACCAATACCAGGCTGTTTTGACTACTGTGGCTGTATAATAGGTTCTGAACTCAGGTAGCATGAGGCCTCCCACTTTCTTCTTCTTTTTCAGTAATGCTTTGCTTATCCGAGGCTTCTTTCCCTTCCATATGAAGTTGGTGATTTGTTTCCCTATCACCTTAAAAAATGACATTGGAATTTGGATCGGAAGTGCACTGTATGTATAGATGGCTTTTGGTAGAATAGACATTTTTACCATGTTAAGTCTTCCTATCCATGAGCAAGGTATGTTTTTCCACTTAAGTAGGTCCTTTTTAATTTCTTGTAGTAGAGCTTTGTAGTTTTCTTTGTATAGGTCTTTTACATCCTTGGTAAGATTTATTCCTAAGTATTTTATCTTCTTGGGGGCTACTGTGAATGGTATTGATTTGGTTATTTCCTCTTCGATGTTCTCTTTGTTGATGTAGAGGAATCCAAGTGATTTTTGTATGTTTATCTTATATCCTGAGACTCTGCCAAACTCTTCTATTAGTTTCAGTAGTTTTCTGGAGGATTCCTTAGGGTTTTCTGTGTATAAGATCATGTCATCTGCAAATAGAGATAATTTTACTTCTTCCTTGCCAATCTGGATGCCCTTTATTTCTTTGTCTAGCCTAACTGCCCTGGCTAGGACTTCTAGCACGATGTTGAATAAGAGCGGTGATAAAGGGCATCCTTGTCTGGTTCCCGTTCTCAAGGGAAATGCTTTCAGGTTCTCTCCATTTAGAATGATGTTGGCTGTTGGCTTTGCATAGATGCCCTTTATTATGTTGAGAAATTTTCCTTCAATTCCTATTTTGGTGAGAGTTTTTATCATAAAAGGGTGTTGGACTTTGTCGAATGCCTTTTCTGCATCAATTGATAAGATCATGTGGTTTTTGTCTTTTGTTTTATTTATGTGGTGGATTACATTAATGGTTTTTCTGATATTAAACCAGCCTTGCATACCTGGTATAAATCCCACTTGATCGTGGTGAATTATTTTTTTGATATGTTGTTGAATTCTATTGGCTAGAATTTTGTTGAGGATTTTTGCATCTATGTTCATGAGGGATATAGGTCTGTAATTTTCTTTTTTTGTATTGTCTTTACCTGGTTTTGGTATCAGGGAGATGGTGGCTTCATAGAATGAGTTGGGAAGTATTCCGTCATTTTCTATGCTTTGAAATACCTTTAGTAGTAGTGGTGTTAACTCTTCTCTGAAAGTTTGGTAGAACTCTGCAGTGAAGCCATTCGGGCCAGGGCTTTTTTTTGGGGGGGGGGGGGAGTTTTTTGATTACTGTTTCAATCTCTTTTTTTGTTATGGGTCTATTTAGTTGTTCTACTTCTGAATGTGTTAGTTTAGGTAGGTAGTGTTTTTCCAGGAATCCATCCATTTCTTCTAGGTTTGCAAATTTGTTAGAGTACAAATTTTCGTAATAATCTGATATGATTCTTTTAATTTCAGTTGGTTCTGTTGTGACGTGGTCCTTCTCGTTTCTTATTCGGGTTATTTGTTTCCTTTCGTGTATTTCTTTAGTCAGTCTAGCCAATGGTTTATCAATTTTGTTAATTTTTTCAAAGAACCAGCTTTTGGCTTTGTTAATTCTTTCAATTGTTTTTCTGTTCTCTAATTCATTTAGTTCAGCTCTAATTTTTATTATTTGTTTCCTTCTGGTGCCTGATGGATTCTTTTGTTGCTCACTTTCTATTTGTTCAAGTTGTAGGGACAGTTCTCTGATTTTGGCTCTTTCTTCTTTTTGTGTGTGTGCACTTATCGATATAAATTGGCCTCTGAGCACTGCTTTTGCTGTGTCCCAGAGGTTTTGATAGGAAGTATTTTCATTCTTGTTGCATTCTATGAATTTCCTTATTCCCTCCTTGATGTCTTCTATAACCCAGTCTTTTTTCAGGAGGGTATTGTTCAGTTTCCAAGTATTTGATTTCTTTTCCCTAGTTTTTCTGTTATTGATTTCTAGTTTTATTGCCTTGTGGTCTGAGAAGATGCTTTGTAATATTTCGATGTTTTGGATTCTGGAAAGGTTTGTTTTATGACCTAATATGTGGTCTATTCTAGAGAATGTTCCATGTGCGCTAGAAAAAAAAGTATACCTTGCAGCAGTTGGGTGGAGAGTTCTGTATAAGTCAATGAGGTCAAGTTGGTTGATTGTTGTAATTAGGTCTTCCGTGTCTCTATTGAGCTTCTTACTGGATGTCCTGTCCTTCTCCGAAAGTGGTGTGTTGAAGTTTCCTACTGTAATTGTGGAGGTGTCTATCTCACTTTTCAGTTCTGTTAAAATTTGATTTATGTATCTTGCAGCCCTGTCATTGGGTGCATAAATATTTAATATGGTTATGTCTTCCTGATCAATTGTCCCTTTTATCATTATGTAGTGTCCTTCTTTATCCTTTGTGGTGGATTTAAGTCTAAAGTCTATTTTGTCAGAAATTAATATTGCTACTCCTCTTCTTTTTTGCCTGTTGTTTGCTTGATATATTTTTTTCCATCCTTTGAGTTTTAGTTTGTTTGTGTCTCTAAGTCTAAGGTGTGGCTCTTGTAGGCAGCATGTAGACGGATCGTGTTTCTTTATCCAGTCCGAGACTCTCTGTCTCTTTATTGGTGTATTTAGTCCATTTACATTCAGCGTAATTATAGATAAACAAGTGTTTAGTGTTGTCATTTTGATGCCTTTTTATGTGTGTTGTTGACAATTTCATTTTTCCACATACTTTTTTGTGCTGAGACTTTTTTCTTAGTAAATTGTGAGATCCTCATTTTCGTAGTGTTTGACTTTGTTTGTTGAGTTGTTACGTTTTTCTTGGCTTTTATCTTGAGTTATGGAGTTGTTATACCTCTTTGTGGTTACCTTAATATTTACCCCTATTTTTCTAAGTAAAAACCTAACTTGTAATGTTCTATATCGCCTTGTATCACTCTCCATATGGCAGTTCTATGCCACCTGTTTTCAGTCCCTCTTTTTGATTATTGTGATCTTTTACATTTTGACTTCAGTGATTCCCTGTTATGAGCATTTTTTTTTAATTAATCTTAATTTGTTTTTGTGATTTCCCTATTTGAGTTGATATCAGGATGTTCTGTTTTGTGACCTCGTGTTGTGCTGGTATCTGATATTATTGGTTTTCTGACCAAACAATATCCTTTAGTATTTCTTGTAGCTTTCGTTTGGTTTTTGCAAATTCTCTAAACTTGTGTTTATCTGTAAATATCTTAATTTCGCCTTCATATTTCAGAGAGAGTTTTGCTGGATATATGATCCTTGGCTGGCAGTTTTTCTCCTTCAGTGCTCTGTATATGTCGTCCCATTCCCTTCTTGCCTGCATGGTTTCTGCTGAGTGGTCTGAACTTATTCTTATTGATTCTCCCTTGAAGGTGACCTTTCTTTTCTCCCTGGCTGTTTTTAAAATTGTCTCTTTATCTTTGGTTTTGGCAAGTTTGATGATAATATGTCTTGGCGTTTTTCTTTTTGGATCAATCTTAAATGGGGTTCGATGAGCATCTTGGATAGATATCCTTTTGTCTTTCATGATGTCAGGGAAGTTTTCTGTCCGGAGATCTTCAACTATTTTCTCTGTGTTTTCTGTCCTCCCTCCCTGTTCTGGGACTCCAATCACACGCAAGTTATCCTTCTTGATAGAGTCCCACATGATTCTTAGGGTTTCTTCTTTTTTTTTTTTAATTCTTTTATCTGATTTTTTTTCAGCTGTGTTGGTGTTGATTCCCTGGTCCTCCAGATGTCCCAGTCTGCATTCTAATTGCTCGAGTCTGCTCCTCTGGCTTCCTAGTGTGTTGTCTAATTCTGTAATTTTATTGTTAATCTTTTGGATTTCTACATGCTGTCTCTCTATGGATTCTTGCAACTTATTAATTTTTCCACTATGTTCTTGAATAATCTTTTTGAGTTCTTCAACTGTTTTATCAGCGTGTTCCTTGGCTTTTTCTGCAGTTTGCCTTATTTCGTTTCTGATGTCTTGAAGCATTCTGTACATTAGTTTTTTATATTCAGTATCTGATAATTCCAGGATTGTATCTTCATTTGGGAAATATTTTGATTCTTTTGTTTGGGGGGTTGTAGAAGCTGTCATGGTCTGCTTCTTTATGTGGTTTGATATCGACTGCTGTCTCCGAGCCATCACTGGGAAACTTGTTTTTCCAGAAATTCCGCTGACTGGGGCGCTAGCTCCAGGCTCCGAAAACAGTCACTGCTTCCCCGTATTTGTTCGTTTTCCGTCTCTAAATCTGTGTTTGTTGTTCAGGGTTCGTAGATTGTTATGTATGTGATCGATTCACTTGTTTTTCCGAGTCTTTGTTGCAAGAGGGATCCGGGGTAGCGTCTACCTAGTCCGCCATCTTGGGCCCCCCTCGATGGTAACAGATTTTTGTTGTTTTGTTGTTCTGCTTTGATCCCAGAAACAACTGACCCAGATCTACCAGCTTTGCATAGGACAGGTCCTCAGCCAAGTTCACAAAGAGATGGTCCGATCTAAGGGCCACGTCAAGGTGACATCCACAATATTACATACGTTTTTAAAAACTGGTTGTCAACTTTTTAAAACCTGGGTGCCAACTTACTTTGAAATATCATAAAATCTGACAATCCAGGGCTCACAGTCCCTCACTGCCTGTGATGGTGGCAGCCTCTTGGTAGGGTGGGGGGAGGACTCACTATCCACTGCTCCCTGGTCACCCACTACAGGCAGGGGGAGTGAGGGGGGAGGCTGCGCCCTGCAGGATCACGATGAGGATTCCTGGTTATTGGGACAGGCAACCTAGACAGCAGCTTAGGGAGGAACAGCAAGGCCCACGCCTGCCCTGGGAGGGCTCCCATTTTCTTGGCCCCCTTGCCTTTGAAAATCTGCAGAATAAAACTTCCTCCAGCCTTGGCTGAGGAGCTCCCATTCTCCTGAAGGAGACTCAGGCTGTGGAGGAGGACAGCCATGGCAGGGTATCCCCACTGAGGCCCACCAGTGGGGAAACTGAGGCATGGAGCAGCTCGTGATACTGGCTCGCTTCCTCCAAAAGCTAAGGTTAGAGCCAAGAAAGTCGGGGCCAGAAGTAAGGAAGAGGTAGAGCACAGAGCAGTCCTGGGAGCTGAGGTTGGGGCAGGGGATGGTGAGGTTCTGGAGGGCAGCTGGGGTGTGCAGAGAGCAGGAAGTGACCCCCACCTGTGGGAGGCAAGAGATCCCCTTCAAGTGAGTGGTTCCCCTTCATAACTATTTACTCTGCACGGGGGCAGCACCTCAGGTATCTGGGACCTACAACTCCGGAAGGTCCTGCAGCATCCACACTTCCTTGAGAAGATGGATGGGGCAAAAAGTTTTCACAATGACCAGAGGTGAGCCTTGAAATAACCCTGGTGAGCCTTTGGGCAAGCCCCTGCCCTTCTCTGGCCTCAGCTTCCCCATTGCTGTATTGGGATATGAGGAGGTGGACACAGATTCTGTGAAACCCTTAGTCTTGCCCAAGTGGTCTCTGCAAGTCAGCGCGATGGAGAAAGTGGCTGTGGCCGTGTTGGCCTCATGGGGACACGCGCCTAGTATCCCAAAATCAGCAGTGTAGATAGATACAAGTTGCCCCATGACTCACAGACATGGAGGCCTAAGCTAGGAACGTCCAGCATCTGAGGGCCCCATAAGCTGTCCCAGCCCTGGCCCAGCAGCTTCACCCTCCAGGGGGTGCTGCCCAGCCTCTGGACGCTCACTGCCAAGGCCAGGAGGACTCAAGTTCCATTTCTTTTGGTTGTGCCACTGCTCACCTAACTGCCTGCCACCGGGCAACCCAGGAGGGTGGGTTTGAGCAATCCCAAAGGCCCCGTCTACCTTGGAGGCCCTTCCTATCAGTGGTCTGAATTTGGGGGTTTGTTCTAGGCAGAAGCCATTCACAGACACTGGAAGTGGAGGGACCCTTGCCCAAGAATTATATCTGATCCCAAGGAAAGAAACATAATTTCAAATCTTCTGTGGGGCTTTTGTGCAAGGAACGGCTGTCCCTGCTCTGTATTGTGGCAACACTGCGGTCTCGGCGCCATCTGCTGACGGAATGAGCCCTGCGAGCTAGGGAGGGGTCTGGCTTTGTGGCTAGGCCTCAGGGGCCCCTGACCTTCTTGCATAGTTGCAAACCCAGCATGTTTGTACCTTTTCTAGGGAGAAAGTACCCAACACTCAAAGTTCAGAGTCTGGGGCTCTCTGGAGCAGTCTCTTCTGCTGCCCAACTGGGGCAGGGAGGTGTGGTGGGCTGCAACAGAATCACCTCCCCAGGTTTCAGGAACCCAGATGGTGGCTGGAAGAGAAGGAACATGATGAGGACTGTTCTGTTCCGGTCTCTACTTTGCCAGATCTGAGACCAGGAGAGCCCTTCCTCCCCTTCTCTCCTCCTTTTCTCCCTTTCCTCCACCATACCAGACCTCTCCTCTGATCTTCCCCCAGAGCCCTCGTGGTGTTTGAGGCCGCCCCTTCCTCCTCTGTGGTTCAGTTTCCCTACCTGTAATGCAAAGATTCTGGATTCTCATCCTTGGAAGTGGCAGTGGGGGAGGCTCCCTGTTTCCTGTTTGGGTGGCAATGACCATTCTTCCTGAGTACACCTCTACTGCTCCGGACAGGAGTCTCTTCAAGGTGTGCAGACGCCCAGGAGTGGAATTGCCAGGTCACAGGGCACAAGTAGCATCAACTTGAGTACATAATGCCCAGTAAAGTGGTGACCCCAGTTTATGGCCCCATCTGCAGCGGTTGAGAACTCCTTCGCTCCACATCCTCACCAACACTTACTGGGTGATACATACTCATCAATGTGATGAATATAAAGTGACATTTCTTTGTGGTTTGGGTTTGTATGTCGCTGGTTGCTGATGCAGTTGGACATCTTTCCCTATGTTTTTGCTTGTCCCTGTTCCCTTGTCTGTGAAGTTCCCATCCAGGCCGTGTGCCCATTTTTCTTTTGGGTTGCTTGTCTCCTTTATTGATTCATAAGAGCTTTACACATTCTGGATCTTAATCCTTTGTCTTACAAATATTTTCTCCCAAATGTGTCTTGTCTTTTCACTTTCTTTATGGTGTCCTGTTTTTAACTTTTTATTTTGATATAATTTCAGACTTACACAGAAAAGTTATAATAGTACAAAGAATTCTTTCATACCCTTCACCCAAATTCCCAAAATGTTAACATCTTAATACATTTGCTTTCTCTCTCTCAATCTCAATCTATAGCTACATCTATGTGTATCTGTATCTATATCATGCAGACATGATGCCTTCTTACTCCTAAATACTTCAGCATGTATTTCCTAAAAACAAGGACATTCTCTTATTTGTAACATAACCACTGCACAACTATTAAAATCCAGGAACTAACACTGACGTACTGATACGCTACTATTATCTAATCTGCAGACCTTACTCAGATTTCACCAATTGTCCCAGTAACGTCTTTTAGAGCAAAAGAAAATCCTGCATGTGTTGTTGTATTCAGTTGCCAAGTTTCTTTTTTGTTGTTGTTGTTAGGTGCCGTCGAGTCGGTTCCGACTCAGCGGCCATATATACAACAGAAGGAGACACTGCCCAGGCCTATGCCATCCTCACATCTCTTTAGTCTTCTTTAATCTCCTTAGTACTTGTGTTTCATGACCTTGACATTGTTGAAGATTATAAACCACTTATTTGCTTTGTCTAATGGCTTCTCATGGTTAGATTAAGGTCATGTATTCCAGATGCTGTGTCTTTGTCGGTACGTCATATCAGGAGGTACCTGATGCAGATTTATGCCATTGCCAGTGATATTAAAATTCGTCACTTGGTTAAGATGAGGTCTGCCAAACTTCTCCATATAAAGTTACTTTTTCCCTTTGCAATTAGTAAGTATCTTGTGGGGAGATATTTTGGGACTATGAAACACCCTCTTACTTCTTAAGTCCACTAGTTTTAGTGTCCATTAACGGCTTTGCCTGAATTATTATGGTAGTTGCTGTCTTAGTTATTTAGTGCTTCTATGACAGAAATACCACAAGTGGATGGCTTTAACAAAGAGAAATTTATTTCCTCACAGTAAAGTAGGCTAGAAGTCCAAATTCCGGGTGCCAGCTCCGGGGGAAGGCTCTCTATCTCTGTTGGCTCTGGAGGAAGGTCCTTCTCATCAATCTTCCCCTGGACTAGGAGCTTCTCTGCGCAGGAACCCTGGGTCCAAAGGACGTGCTCTGTTCCTGGCACTGCTTTCTTGGTGGTATGAGGCCCCCCAGTCTCTCTGCTCGCTTTCTTTTTTTATATCCCAAAATAAACCAGCTGGAGACACAGAGCCCTGCCTCATCGACACAACTGCCACCCATCCCCCCTCAATAACATCATAGAGGCAGGATTTAGGACACATAGGAAAATCACATCAGACGACAAAATGGTGGACAGTTATACAACACCGGTAATCATGGCCCAGCCAAACTGATACACACATTTCTGGGGGATACAATTCAATCCATGACAGCTGCCAAATAGTGATTTTCTAATCCCATCCTTACTTGTACATCTATCAGTTGGCTTTCTACTGTAAAGAAGAGCTTTTCCCTTCTTCCTTATTTACTCCGGTATAAATTCATGTATTCTCTCATTCAGTGGGTTGTAAACCCTTACTATTCTTATTTTGATGCTCAAATTGTCCCAGATTTCACAGGTAGGACCCTCTTCAAGCTGGTTCCCGTGTTGTTTTTTTTTTTTTTTTTTTTTTTTTGTCTATTGATCAACAATTTCTTTTTTTTTTTAAGAATTTTTATTGAGCTTTAAGTGAACATTTACAAATCAAGTCAGTCTGTCACATACAAGCCTATATACACCTTACTCCATACTCCCACTTACTCTCCCCCTAATGAGTCAGCCCTTCCAGTCTCTCCTTTCGTGGCAATTTTGCCAGTTTCTAACCCTCTCTACCCTCCTATCTCCCCTCCAGACAGGAGATGCCAACACAGTCTCAAGTGTCCACCTGATACAAGTAGCTCACTCTTCATCAGCATCTCTCTCCAACCTATTGTCCAGTCCCTTCCATGTCTGATGAGTTGTCTTCGGGAATGGTTCCTGTCCTGGGCCAATAGAAGGTTTGGGGACCATGACCGCCAGGATTCCTCTAGTCTCAGTCAGACCATTAAGTCTGGTCTTTTTATGAGAATTTGGGGTCTGCATCCCACTGTTCTCCTGCTCCCTCAGGGGTTCTCTGTTGTGCTCCCTGTCAGGGCAGTCATCGGTTGTGGCCGGGCACCATCTAGTTCTTCTGGTCTCAGGATGATGTAAGTCTCCGGTTCATGTGGCCCTTTCTATCTCTTGGGCTCATAGTTATCATGTGACCTTGGTGTTCATCATTCTCCTTTGATCCAGGTGGGTTGAGACCAATTGATGCATCTTAGAGGGCCGCTTGTTAGCATTTAAGACCCCAGACACCACATTTCAAAGTGGGATGCAGAATGTTTTCATAATAGTATTATTTTGCCAATTGACTTAGAAGTCCCCTTAAGCCATAGTCTCCGAACCCCCACCCTTGCTTCGCTGACCTTTGAAGCATTCAGTTTATCCCGGAAACTTCTTTGCTTTTGGTCCAGTCCAGTCGAGCTGACCTTCCGTATATTGAGTATTGTCCTTCCCTTCACCTAAAGTAGTTCTTATCTACTAACTAATCAGTAAATAACCCTCTCCCCCCACCTCCGCCTCGTAACCACAAAAGCATGTGTTCTTCTCAGTTTATACTATTTCTCAAGATCTTATAATAGTGGTCTTATACAATATTTGTCCTTTTGCCTCTGACTAATTTCGCTCAGCATAATGCCTTCCAGGTTCCTCCACGTTATGAAATGTTTCAGAGATTCGTCGCTGTTCTTTATCGATGCGTAGTATTCCATTGTGTGAATATACCACAATTTATTTACCCATTCATCCGTTGATGGACACCTTGGTTGCTTCCAGCTTTTTGCTCTTGTAAACAGAGCTGCAATAAACATGGGAGTGCATATATCTGTTCGTGTGAAGGCTCTTATTTCCCTAGGGTATATTCCGAGGAGTGGGATTTCTGGCTTGTATGGTAGTTCTATTTCTAACTGTTTAAGATAACGCCAGACAGATTTCCAAAGTGGTTGTACCATTTTACATTCCCACCAGCAGTGTATAAGAGTTCCAATCTCTCCGCAGCCTCTCCAACGTTTAATATTTTGTGTTGTTTGGATTAATGCCAGCCTTGTTGGAGTGAGATGGAATCCCATCATAGTTTTACTTTGCATTTCTCTAATGGCTAATGATCGAGAACATTTTCTCATGTGTCTGTTAGCTGCCTGAATATCTTCTTTAGTGAAGTGTGTGTTCATTTCCTTTGCCCACTTCTTGATTGGGTTGTTTGTCTTTTTGTGGTTGAGTTTTGACAGAATCATGTAGATTTTAGAGACCAGGCGCTGGTCGGAGATGTCATAGCTGAAGATTCTTTCCCAGTCTGTAGGTGGTCTTTTTACTCTTTTGGTGAAGTCTTTAGATGAGAATAGGTGTTTGATTTTTAGGAGCTCCCAGTTATCTGGTTTCTCTTTGTCATTTTTGGTAATGTTTTGTATTCTGTTTATGCCTTGTATTAGGGCTCCTAGGGTTGTCCCTATTTTTTCTTCCATGATCTTTATCGTTTTAGTCTTTATGTTTAGGTCTTTGATCCACTTGGAGTTAGTTTTTGTGCACGGTGTGAGGTATGGGTCCTGTTTCATTTTTTGCAAATGGATATCCAATTATGCCAGCACCATTTGTTAAAAAGACTATCTTTTCCCCAATTAACTGACACTGGGCCTTTGTCAAATATCAGGTGCTCATATGTGGTTGGATTTATATCTGGGTTCTCAATTCTGTTCCACTGGTCTATGTGCCTGTTGTTGTACCAATACCAGGCTGTTTTGACTACTGTGGCTGTATAATAGGTTCTGAACTCAGGTAGCATGAGGCCTCCCACTTTCTTCTTCTTTTTCAGTAATGCTTTGCTTATCCGAGGCTTCTTTCCCTTCCATATGAAGTTGGTGATTTGTTTCCCTATCACCTTAAAAAATGACATTGGAATTTGGATCGGAAGTGCACTGTATGTATAGATGGCTTTTGGTAGAATAGACATTTTTACCATGTTAAGTCTTCCTATCCATGAGCAAGGTATGTTTTTCCACTTAAGTAGGTCCTTTTTAATTTCTTGTAGTAGAGCTTTGTAGTTTTCTTTGTATAGGTCTTTTACATCCTTGGTAAGATTTATTCCTAAGTATTTTATCTTCTTGGGGGCTACTGTGAATGGTATTGATTTGGTTATTTCCTCTTCGATGTTCTCTTTGTTGATGTAGAGGAATCCAAGTGATTTTTGTATGTTTATCTTATATCCTGAGACTCTGCCAAACTCTTCTATTAGTTTCAGTAGTTTTCTGGAGGATTCCTTAGGGTTTTCTGTGTATAAGATCATGTCATCTGCAAATAGAGATAATTTTACTTCTTCCTTGCCAATCTGGATGCCCTTTATTTCTTTGTCTAGCCTAACTGCCCTGGCTAGGACTTCTAGCACGATGTTGAATAAGAGCGGTGATAAAGGGCATCCTTGTCTGGTTCCCGTTCTCAAGGGAAATGCTTTCAGGTTCTCTCCATTTAGAATGATGTTGGCTGTTGGCTTTGCATAGATGCCCTTTATTATGTTGAGAAATTTTCCTTCAATTCCTATTTTGGTGAGAGTTTTTATCATAAAAGGGTGTTGGACTTTGTCGAATGCCTTTTCTGCATCAATTGATAAGATCATGTGGTTTTTGTCTTTTGTTTTATTTATGTGGTGGATTACATTAATGGTTTTTCTGATATTAAACCAGCCTTGCATACCTGGTATAAATCCCACTTGATCGTGGTGAATTATTTTTTTGATATGTTGTTGAATTCTATTGGCTAGAATTTTGTTGAGGATTTTTGCATCTATGTTCATGAGGGATATAGGTCTGTAATTTTCTTTTTTTGTATTGTCTTTACCTGGTTTTGGTATCAGGGAGATGGTGGCTTCATAGAATGAGTTGGGAAGTATTCCGTCATTTTCTATGCTTTGAAATACCTTTAGTAGTAGTGGTGTTAACTCTTCTCTGAAAGTTTGGTAGAACTCTGCAGTGAAGCCATTCGGGCCAGGGCTTTTTTTTGGGGGGGGGGGGGAGTTTTTTGATTACTGTTTCAATCTCTTTTTTTGTTATGGGTCTATTTAGTTGTTCTACTTCTGAATGTGTTAGTTTAGGTAGGTAGTGTTTTTCCAGGAATCCATCCATTTCTTCTAGGTTTGCAAATTTGTTAGAGTACAAATTTTCGTAATAATCTGATATGATTCTTTTAATTTCAGTTGGTTCTGTTGTGACGTGGTCCTTCTCGTTTCTTATTCGGGTTATTTGTTTCCTTTCGTGTATTTCTTTAGTCAGTCTAGCCAATGGTTTATCAATTTTGTTAATTTTTTCAAAGAACCAGCTTTTGGCTTTGTTAATTCTTTCAATTGTTTTTCTGTTCTCTAATTCATTTAGTTCAGCTCTAATTTTTATTATTTGTTTCCTTCTGGTGCCTGATGGATTCTTTTGTTGCTCACTTTCTATTTGTTCAAGTTGTAGGGACAGTTCTCTGATTTTGGCTCTTTCTTCTTTTTGTGTGTGTGCACTTATCGATATAAATTGGCCTCTGAGCACTGCTTTTGCTGTGTCCCAGAGGTTTTGATAGGAAGTATTTTCATTCTTGTTGCATTCTATGAATTTCCTTATTCCCTCCTTGATGTCTTCTATAACCCAGTCTTTTTTCAGGAGGGTATTGTTCAGTTTCCAAGTATTTGATTTCTTTTCCCTAGTTTTTCTGTTATTGATTTCTAGTTTTATTGCCTTGTGGTCTGAGAAGATGCTTTGTAATATTTCGATGTTTTGGATTCTGGAAAGGTTTGTTTTATGACCTAATATGTGGTCTATTCTAGAGAATGTTCCATGTGCGCTAGAAAAAAAAGTATACCTTGCAGCAGTTGGGTGGAGAGTTCTGTATAAGTCAATGAGGTCAAGTTGGTTGATTGTTGTAATTAGGTCTTCCGTGTCTCTATTGAGCTTCTTACTGGATGTCCTGTCCTTCTCCGAAAGTGGTGTGTTGAAGTTTCCTACTGTAATTGTGGAGGTGTCTATCTCACTTTTCAGTTCTGTTAAAATTTGATTTATGTATCTTGCAGCCCTGTCATTGGGTGCATAAATATTTAATATGGTTATGTCTTCCTGATCAATTGTCCCTTTTATCATTATGTAGTGTCCTTCTTTATCCTTTGTGGTGGATTTAAGTCTAAAGTCTATTTTGTCAGAAATTAATATTGCTACTCCTCTTCTTTTTTGCCTGTTGTTTGCTTGATATATTTTTTTCCATCCTTTGAGTTTTAGTTTGTTTGTGTCTCTAAGTCTAAGGTGTGGCTCTTGTAGGCAGCATGTAGACGGATCGTGTTTCTTTATCCAGTCCGAGACTCTCTGTCTCTTTATTGGTGTATTTAGTCCATTTACATTCAGCGTAATTATAGATAAACAAGTGTTTAGTGTTGTCATTTTGATGCCTTTTTATGTGTGTTGTTGACAATTTCATTTTTCCACATACTTTTTTGTGCTGAGACTTTTTTCTTAGTAAATTGTGAGATCCTCATTTTCGTAGTGTTTGACTTTGTTTGTTGAGTTGTTACGTTTTTCTTGGCTTTTATCTTGAGTTATGGAGTTGTTATACCTCTTTGTGGTTACCTTAATATTTACCCCTATTTTTCTAAGTAAAAACCTAACTTGTAATGTTCTATATCGCCTTGTATCACTCTCCATATGGCAGTTCTATGCCACCTGTTTTCAGTCCCTCTTTTTGATTATTGTGATCTTTTACATTTTGACTTCAGTGATTCCCTGTTATGAGCATTTTTTTTTAATTAATCTTAATTTGTTTTTGTGATTTCCCTATTTGAGTTGATATCAGGATGTTCTGTTTTGTGACCTCGTGTTGTGCTGGTATCTGATATTATTGGTTTTCTGACCAAACAATATCCTTTAGTATTTCTTGTAGCTTTCGTTTGGTTTTTGCAAATTCTCTAAACTTGTGTTTATCTGTAAATATCTTAATTTCGCCTTCATATTTCAGAGAGAGTTTTGCTGGATATATGATCCTTGGCTGGCAGTTTTTCTCCTTCAGTGCTCTGTATATGTCGTCCCATTCCCTTCTTGCCTGCATGGTTTCTGCTGAGTGGTCTGAACTTATTCTTATTGATTCTCCCTTGAAGGTGACCTTTCTTTTCTCCCTGGCTGTTTTTAAAATTGTCTCTTTATCTTTGGTTTTGGCAAGTTTGATGATAATATGTCTTGGCGTTTTTCTTTTTGGATCAATCTTAAATGGGGTTCGATGAGCATCTTGGATAGATATCCTTTCGTCTTTCATGATGTCAGGGAAGTTTTCTGTCCGGAGATCTTCAACTATTTTCTCTGTGTTTTCTGTCCTCCCTCCCTGTTCTGGGACTCCAATCACACGCAAGTTATCCTTCTTGATAGAGTCCCACATGATTCTTAGGGTTTCTTCTTTTTTTTTTTTAATTCTTTTATCTGATTTTTTTTCAGCTGTGTTGGTGTTGATTCCCTGGTCCTCCAGATGTCCCAGTCTGCATTCTAATTGCTCGAGTCTGCTCCTCTGGCTTCCTAGTGTGTTGTCTAATTCTGTAATTTTATTGTTAATCTTTTGGATTTCTACATGCTGTCTCTCTATGGATTCTTGCAACTTATTAATTTTTCCACTATGTTCTTGAATAATCTTTTTGAGTTCTTCAACTGTTTTATCAGCGTGTTCCTTGGCTTTTTCTGCAGTTTGCCTTATTTCGTTTCTGATGTCTTGAAGCATTCTGTACATTAGTTTTTTATATTCAGTATCTGATAATTCCAGGATTGTATCTTCATTTGGGAAATATTTTGATTCTTTTGTTTGGGGGGTTGTAGAAGCTGTCATGGTCTGCTTCTTTATGTGGTTTGATATCGACTGCTGTCTCCGAGCCATCACTGGGAAACTTGTTTTTCCAGAAATTCCGCTGACTGGGGCGCTAGCTCCAGGCTCCGAAAACAGTCACTGCTTCCCCGTATTTGTTCGTTTTCCGTCTCTAAATCTGTGTTTGTTGTTCAGGGTTCGTAGATTGTTATGTATGTGATCGATTCACTTGTTTTTCCGAGTCTTTGTTGCAAGAGGGATCCGGGGTAGCGTCTACCTAGTCCGCCATCTTGGGCCCCCCTCGATGGTAACAGATTTTTGTTGTTTTGTTGTTCTGCTTTGATCCCAGAAACAACTGACCCAGATCTACCAGCTTTGCATAGGACAGGTCCTCAGCCAAGTTCACAAAGAGATGGTCCGATCTAAGGGCCACGTCAAGGTGACATCCACAATATTACATACGTTTTTAAAAACTGGTTGTCAACTTTTTAAAACCTGGGTGCCAACTTACTTTGAAATATCATAAAATCTGACAATCCAGGGCTCACAGTCCCTCACTGCCTGTGATGGTGGCAGCCTCTTGGTAGGGTGGGGGGAGGACTCACTATCCACTGCTCCCTGGTCACCCACTACAGGCAGGGGGAGTGAGGGGGGAGGCTGCGCCCTGCAGGATCACGATGAGGATTCCTGGTTATTGGGACAGGCAACCTAGACAGCAGCTTAGGGAGGAACAGCAAGGCCCATGCCTGCCCTGGGAGGGCTCCCATTTTCTTGGCCCCCTTGCCTTTGAAAATCTGCAGAATAAAACTTCCTCCAGCCTTGGCTGAGGAGCTCCCATTCTCCTGAAGGAGACTCAGGCTGTGGAGGAGGACAGCCATGGCAGGGTATCCCCACTGAGGCCCACCAGTGGGGAAACTGAGGCATGGAGCAGCTCGTGATACTGGCTCGCTTCCTCCAAAAGCTAAGGTTAGAGCCAAGAAAGTCGGGGCCAGAAGTAAGGAAGAGGTAGAGCACAGAGCAGTCCTGGGAGCTGAGGTTGGGGCAGGGGATGGTGAGGTTCTGGAGGGCAGCTGGGGTGTGCAGAGAGCAGGAAGTGACCCCCACCTGTGGGAGGCAAGAGATCCCCTTCAAGTGAGTGGTTCCCCTTCATAACTATTTACTCTGCACGGGGGCAGCACCTCAGGTATCTGGGACCTACAACTCCGGAAGGTCCTGCAGCATCCACACTTCCTTGAGAAGATGGATGGGGCAAAAAGTTTTCACAATGACCAGAGGTGAGCCTTGAAATAACCCTGGTGAGCCTTTGGGCAAGCCCCTGCCCTTCTCTGGCCTCAGCTTCCCCATTGCTGTATTGGGATATGAGGAGGTGGACACAGATTCTGTGAAACCCTTAGTCTTGCCCAAGTGGTCTCTGCAAGTCAGCGCGATGGAGAAAGTGGCTGTGGCCGTGTTGGCCTCATGGGGACACGCGCCTAGTATCCCAAAATCAGCAGTGTAGATAGATACAAGTTGCCCCATGACTCACAGACATGGAGGCCTAAGCTAGGAACGTCCAGCATCTGAGGGCCCCATAAGCTGTCCCAGCCCTGGCCCAGCAGCTTCACCCTCCAGGGGGTGCTGCCCAGCCTCTGGACGCTCACTGCCAAGGCCAGGAGGACTCAAGTTCCATTTCTTTTGGTTGTGCCGCTGCTCACCTAACTGCCTGCCACCGGGCAACCCAGGAGGGTGGGTTTGAGCAATCCCAAAGGCCCCGTCTACCTTGGAGGCCCTTCCTATCAGTGGTCTGAATTTGGGGGTTTGTTCTAGGCAGAAGCCATTCACAGACACTGGAAGTGGAGGGACCCTTGCCCAAGAATTATATCTGATCCCAAGGAAAGAAACATAATTTCAAATCTTCTGTGGGGCTTTTGTGCAAGGAACGGCTGTCCCTGCTCTGTATTGTGGCAACACTGCGGTCTCGGCGCCATCTGCTGACGGAATGAGCCCTGCGAGCTAGGGAGGGGTCTGGCTTTGTGGCTAGGCCTCAGGGGCCCCTGACCTTCTTGCATAGTTGCAAACCCAGCATGTTTGTACCTTTTCTAGGGAGAAAGTACCCAACACTCAAAGTTCAGAGTCTGGGGCTCTCTGGAGCAGTCTCTTCTGCTGCCCAACTGGGGCAGGGAGGTGTGGTGGGCTGCAACAGAATCACCTCCCCAGGTTTCAGGAACCCAGATGGTGGCTGGAAGAGAAGGAACATGATGAGGACTGTTCTGTTCTGGTCTCTACTTTGCCAGATCTGAGACCAGGAGAGCCCTTCCTCCCCTTCTCTCCTCCTTTTCTCCCTTTCCTCCACCATACCAGACCTCTCCTCTGATCTTCCCCCAGAGCCCTCGTGGTGTTTGAGGCCGCCCCTTCCTCCTCTGTGGTTCAGTTTCCCTACCTGTAATGCAAAGATTCTGGATTCTCATCCTTGGAAGTGGCAGTGGGGGAGGCTCCCTGTTTCCTGTTTGGGTGGCAATGACCATTCTTCCTGAGTACACCTCTACTGCTCCGGACAGGAGTCTCTTCAAGGTGTGCAGACGCCCAGGAGTGGAATTGCCAGGTCACAGGGCACAAGTAGCATCAACTTGAGTACATAATGCCCAGTAAAGTGGTGACCCCAGTTTATGGCCCCATCTGCAGCGGTTGAGAACTCCTTCGCTCCACATCCTCACCAACACTTACTGGGTGATACATACTCATCAATGTGATGAATATAAAGTGACATTTCTTTGTGGTTTGGGTTTGTATGTCGCTGGTTGCTGATGCAGTTGGACATCTTTCCCTATGTTTTTGCTTGTCCCTGTTCCCTTGTCTGTGAAGTTCCCATCCAGGCCGTGTGCCCATTTTTCTTTTGGGTTGCTTGTCTCCTTTATTGATTCATAAGAGCTTTACACATTCTGGATCTTAATCCTTTGTCTTACAAATATTTTCTCCCAAATGTGTCTTGTCTTTTCACTTTCTTTATGGTGTCCTGTTTTTAACTTTTTATTTTGATATAATTTCAGACTTACACAGAAAAGTTATAATAGTACAAAGAATTCTTTCATACCCTTCACCCAAATTCCCAAAATGTTAACATCTTAATACATTTGCTTTCTCTCTCTCAATCTCAATCTATAGCTACATCTATGTGTATCTGTATCTATATCATGCAGACATGATGCCTTCTTACTCCTAAATACTTCAGCATGTATTTCCTAAAAACAAGGACATTCTCTTATTTGTAACATAACCACTGCACAACTATTAAAATCCAGGAACTAACACTGACGTACTGATACGCTACTATTATCTAATCTGCAGACCTTACTCAGATTTCACCAATTGTCCCAGTAACGTCTTTTAGAGCAAAAGAAAATCCTGCATGTGTTGTTGTATTCAGTTGCCAAGTTTCTTTTTTGTTGTTGTTGTTAGGTGCCGTCGAGTCGGTTCCGACTCAGCGGCCATATATACAACAGAAGGAGACACTGCCCAGGCCTATGCCATCCTCACATCTCTTTAGTCTTCTTTAATTTCCTTAGTACTTGTGTTTCATGACCTTGACATTGTTGAAGATTATAAACCACTTATTTGCTTTGTCTAATGGCTTCTCATGGTTAGATTAAGGTCATGTATTCCAGATGCTGTGTCTTTGTCGGTACGTCATATCAGGAGGTACCTGATGCAGATTTATGCCATTGCCAGTGATATTAAAATTCGTCACTTGGTTAAGATGAGGTCTGCCAAACTTCTCCATATAAAGTTACTTTTTCCCTTTGCAATTAGTAAGTATCTTGTGGGGAGATATTTTGGGACTATGAAACACCCTCTTACTTCTTAAGTCCACTAGTTTTAGTGTCCATTAACGGCTTTGCCTGAATTATTATGGTAGTTGCTGTCTTAGTTATTTAGTGCTTCTATGACAGAAATACCACAAGTGGATGGCTTTAACAAAGAGAAATTTATTTCCTCACAGTAAAGTAGGCTAGAAGTCCAAATTCCGGGTGCCAGCTCCGGGGGAAGGCTCTCTATCTCTGTTGGCTCTGGAGGAAGGTCCTTCTCATCAATCTTCCCCTGGACTAGGAGCTTCTCTGCGCAGGAACCCTGGGTCCAAAGGACGTGCTCTGTTCCTGGCACTGCTTTCTTGGTGGTATGAGGCCCCCCAGTCTCTCTGCTCGCTTTCTTTTTTTATATCCCAAAATAAACCAGCTGGAGACACAGAGCCCTGCCTCATCGACACAACTGCCACCCATCCCCCCTCAATAACATCATAGAGGCAGGATTTAGGACACATAGGAAAATCACATCAGACGACAAAATGGTGGACAGTTATACAACACCGGTAATCATGGCCCAGCCAAACTGATACACACATTTCTGGGGGATACAATTCAATCCATGACAGCTGCCAAATAGTGATTTTCTAATCCCATCCTTACTTGTACATCTATCAGTTGGCTTTCTACTGTAAAGAAGAGCTTTTCCCTTCTTCCTTATTTACTCCGGTATAAATTCATGTATTCTCTCATTCAGTGGGTTGTAAACCCTTACTATTCTTATTTTGATGCTCAAATTGTCCCAGATTTCACAGGTAGGACCCTCTTCAAGCTGGTTCCCGTGTTGTTTTTTTTTTTTTTTGTCTATTGATCAACAATTTCTTTTTTTTTTTAAGAATTTTTATTGAGCTTTAAGTGAACATTTACAAATCAAGTCAGTCTGTCACATACAAGCCTATATACACCTTACTCCATACTCCCACTTACTCTCCCCCTAATGAGTCAGCCCTTCCAGTCTCTCCTTTCGTGGCAATTTTGCCAGTTTCTAACCCTCTCTACCCTCCTATTTCCCCTCCAGACAGGAGATGCCAACACAGTCTCAACTGTCCACTTGATACAAGTAGCTCACTCTTCATCAGCATCTCTCTCCAACCTATTGTCCAGTCCCTTCCATGTCTGATGAGTTGTCTTCGGGAATGGTTCCTGTCCTGGGCCAACAGAAGGTTTGGGGACCATGACCGCCAGGATTCCTCTAGTCTCAGTCAGACCATTAAGTCTGGTCTTTTTATGAGAATTTGGGGTCTGCATCCCACTGTTCTCCTGCTCCCTCAGGGGTTCTCTGTTGTGCTCCCTGTCAGGGCAGTCATCGGTTGTGGCCGGGCACCATCTAGTTCTTCTGGTCTCAGGATGATGTAAGTCTCCGGTTCATGTGGCCCTTTCTATCTCTTGGGCTCACAGTTATCATGTGACCTTGGTGTTCATCATTCTCCTTTGATCCAGGTGGGTTGAGACCAATTGATGCATCTTAGAGGGCCGCTTGTTAGCATTTAAGACCCCAGACACCACATTTCAAAGTGGGATGCAGAATGTTTTCATAATAGTATTATTTTGCCAATTGACTTAGAAGTCCCCTTAAGCCATAGTCCCCAAACCCCCACCCTTGCTCCGCTGACCTTTGAAGCATTCAGTTTATCCCGGAAACTTCTTTGCTTTTGGTCCAGTCCAGTCGAGCTGACCTTCCGTATATTGAGTATTGTCCTTCCCTTCACCTAAAGTAGTTCTTATCTACTAACTAATCAGTAAATAACCCTCTCCCCCCACCTCCGCCTCGTAACCACAAAAGCATGTGTTCTTCTCAGTTTATACTATTTCTCAAGATCTTATAATAGTGGTCTTATACAATATTTGTCCTTTTGCCTCTAACTAATTTCACTCAGCATAATGCCTTCCAGGTTCCTCCACGTTATGAAATGTTTCACAGATTCGACGCTGTTCTTTATCGATGCGTAGTATTCCATTGTGTGAATATACCACAATTTATTTACCCATTCATCCGTTGATGGACACCTTGGTTGCTTCCAGCTTTTTGCTCTTGTAAACAGAGCTGCAATAAACATGGGAGTGCATATATCTGTTCGTGTGAAGGCTCTTGTTTCTCTAGGATATATTCCGAGGAGTGGGATTTCTGGCTTGTATGGTAGTTCTATTTCTAACTGTTTAAGATAACGCCAGACAGATTTCCAAAGTGGTTGTACCATTTTACATTCCCACCAGCAGTGTATAAGAGTTCCAATCTCTCCGCAGCGTCTCCAACGTTTAATATTTTGTGTTTTTTGGATTAATGCCTAATCCCAGCCTTGTTGGAGATGGAATCTCATCGTAGTTTTAATTTGCATCTCTCTAATGGCTAATGATCGAGAACATTTTCTCACGTGTCTGTTAGCTGCCTGAATATCTTCTTTAGTGAAGTGTGTGTTCATTTCCTTTGCCCACTTCTTGATTGGGTTGTTTGTCTTTTTGTGGTTGAGTTTTGACAGAATCATGTAGATTTTAGAGATCAGGCGCTGGTCGGAGATGTCATAGCTGAAAATTTTTTCCCAGTCTGTAGGTGGTCTTTTTACTGTTGTGGTGAAGTCTTTAGATGAGCACAATGATTTTTAGGAGCTCCCAGTTAATCTGGTTTCTCTTCATCATTTTTGGTAATGTTTTGTATTCTGTTTATGCCTTGTATTAGGGCTCCTAACGTTGTCCCTATTTTTTCTTCCATGATCTTTATCGTTTTAGTCTTTATGTTCAGGTCTTTCATCCACTTGTAGTTAGTTTTTGTTCATGGTGTGAGGTATGGGTCCTGTTTCATTTTTTTGCAAATGGATGTCCAGTTATACCAGCACCATTTGTTAAAAAGACTACCTTTTCCCCAGTTTACTGACACTGGGCCTTTGTCAAATATCAGCTGCTCATATGTGGATGGATTTATATCTGGGTTCTCAATTCTGTTCCATTGGTCTATGTGCCTGTTGTACCAGTACCAGGCTGTTTTGACTACTGTGGCTGTATAATATGTTCTAAAATCAGGTAGAGTGAGGCCTCCCACTTTCTTCTTCTTTTTCAGTAATGTTTTACTTCTCTGGGGCTGCTTTCTCTTCCATATGAAGTTGGTGATTTGTTTCTCCAACACATTAAAAAATGTCATTGGAATTTGGATTGGAAGTGCATTGTATGTATAAATGGCTTTTGGTAGAATAGACATTTTTACCATGTCAAGTCTTCTATCCATGAGCAAGATATGTTTTTCCACTTATGTAGGTCCTTTTTAGTTCCTTGCACTAGTACTTTGTAGTTTTCTTTGTATAGGTCTTTTACATCTTTGGTAAGATTTATTCCTAAGTATTTTATCTTCTTGGGGGCTACTGTGAATGGTATTGACTTGGTGATTTCCTCTTCGATGTCCTTTTTGTTGATGTAGAGGAATCCAAGTGATTTTTTTATGTTTATCTTATAACCTGAGACTCTGCCAAACTCTTCTATTAGTTTCAGTAGTTTTCTGGAGGATTCCTTAGGGTTTTCTGTGTATAAGATCATGTCATCTGCAAATAGAGATAATTTTACTTTTTCCTTGCCAATCCGGATGCCCTTTATTTCCTAGCCTAATTGCTCTGGCTAGGACCTCTAGCACAATGTTGAATAAGAGCGGTGATAAAGGGCATCCTAAGTGCAAGGATTTTTGTCCCTTGAATAAATGAACTGGGAGAGAGGAGACCCAGGTCCAGCCCTGGTGGCACAGTGGTTAAGCATTCGGCTACTAACCAAAAGGTTGGCAGTTTGAATCCACCAGTCGCTTCCTTGGAAACCCTATGGGGCAGTTCTACTCTGTCCTACAGGGTCACTGAGTCGGAATCGACTCAATGGCAATGGGTTACGTACATATATGAATAAGGAAGACTGGAGAAGAATTGACACCTGAATTGTGGTGTTGGCAAGGAATATTGAAGACACCATGGACTGCCAAAAGAACGAACAAATCTGTCTTAGAAGAAGTACAACCAGGATGCTCCTTAGAAGGACTACGTCTCACATACTTTGGACATGTTATCAGGAGGGACCAGTCCCTGGAAAATGACATCACGCTTGGTAGAGGGTCAGCGAAAAAGAGAAAGACCTTTAACAAGATGGATTGACACAGCAGCTGCAGCAATGGGTTCAAGCATAACAGTTGTGAGGATTGTGCAGGACTGGGCAATGTTCCATTTTGTTGTGCACGGCGTCATTATGAGACAGAACAGACTCAACGGCACCTAATAAGAACAACAATCCTTCCGGAAGGAGACTGCCATATCTTTCTTCCTTGGAGCAGCTGGTGGGTTTGAACTACCAACTTTTGAGTTAGCACCACTATGCCACCAGGGCATAGTATTTGCTATTTCAATGTTTTTTATGTGTACAGTTCATTAATTACATTCATCATGTTGTACAACTCAGCCTGGATTCTTACATTCACTTGCTGGGAGACTCCGGGTGGTCTCCTCCCCAATCTGGGTCTGTTTCCACACTGGTAAAATGGAAGAGGGTGTCTCGTTATCTCTGAGGGCCCTTCTAGTCTTGAGAAAGGGGTGAGCTAACTTAGCTGGATTGGGGGTTTGTTGCCCCATTGTGACTGGGCTGCTGCTTCCCTAGCACCACTGAGTTTCTGGTCAACAAGTCTCTGTGAGGAAATACGTGCATTAGATGGACACCCTCTTCCAGAGACATCGTTTCTGCTGTCTCACCTCCATTGGCCCATCCCTACCCCATGGCCTCAGCATTCAAGTTCACCTCATAAGGCCTGGGTCTTTGATGCCCCTCACGCCAATAGCATATACCCATGCGCTCACAGAGTATGCCATGTCTGTTTAGTTCATACCCAGAACCACCATGGGGGGCCAAAATGTTTTCATTCCGCAGAGAGGAGGCCAGGGAAGAGAAGGCATTAGGCCAAAGGTTGTAGCCCATGAGGTAGGGGCTCACCTGCCTGGCTTTGAATCCTGGAGCCTGGCCACAGCTCCCTTTTGCACCTGCAGTTCCACCTACCTGGAAGGCCTCTTTAGGCCCTCTCTGTCTTGCAAGGTTCAGTTTAGGGCTTCCTACTACTCTTCTGCCTCTCGCTTCCTAACTGTTCAGCCCATATTGACCTGCAGCTTCTTAATCTTGACCCCTCACTGGCCTCATGCCTTTGGGCCTGGGCTGTCTGTGTCCT
The DNA here is from genome assembly GCF_030014295.1 of Loxodonta africana. Taxonomy (NCBI): domain Eukaryota; kingdom Metazoa; phylum Chordata; class Mammalia; order Proboscidea; family Elephantidae; genus Loxodonta; species Loxodonta africana. The sequence continues at coordinate 25,487,398 of NC_087363.1, read as the reverse complement.
GTGGCCAAGCTACTACCTGGTTCTGGAGTCCCAGGTCCCTGAGTCCTGCCTCTTTCCCAGCCTAGCAGTGCCATGCTGTAGTCTCCCATCCCCCAGCCTGCTTTGGTCCTGGTGGCTGTGCCTGGGTCTAGTGACTCCGCTGTGGCTCACCACTACCCCACCCATCAAAGAGAGCTCCAGGGTGGGCTGCTTGACATTCCTGCATTTTACTTACTATGAATTGTGTTGAGGTAAGTTTCTCCCCCTTCCTCATGGTTGGGATTTTTCAGGACATTGGCTTTGTTCCCAATTTCCCCCTCTCTGTCTGGGCAACCTAAAAATGGTCCTCCAGATCTGAGCTCTTCTAAGATGCTGGTAAAAAATTTTTCTTTAAAAAAAAAAAAAAAATTTATCCACAAGGTCTCGCGTTTTCTTTGCTCTGACTCCAGCTGCCATGAGGGAAGGCCCTTGCCTAAGTGTGAATGGTTTCAGAGTCTCACTGCAGAGGAGACCTGAGCCCTGCCTTGTGGGTGAGGTCTCTTCTCTGAGCCCAGGTCCCACATGCCATGGTATCCTTCACAACTCTTCACTCAACAGTGTCTCCAGTTTAACATAAGACCTGAACCTCTGCTCCTCCCTGAAAACGTGTTCCTTCCCCTGTTTTCCCATCTCAGTACACACCCCTGTAACCACCCAGCTGCACTGGCCTGACTTGGAAATCATCTTGTACCCTCATCCAGGGTTTCAAAGTGAGTCTTTTTTTTTTTATTTGAACCCCCCACTGAGAATTTGCGTTTCTAACAAGTTCCCTGCTGAGAATTTGCATTTCCACCCCAGATACACTGAATCAGAATCTACACTTTAACAAGATTCCCAGGTGATTCTTATACCTGTAACTTCTTGGAGAACTTGTTAGAAATGCAAGTTCTCAGCAGGGGTTCAATCCAAAGGAACCAGTCCAGAGTTCTTCCCTCATCTCCCCACTTACAGTCTACCCCAACTTCTGACACTTTTCTCTCCAAAACATTTCTTGAATCTGCCCACTTTTCACCCCTTTCCACCTTAAGTTACCATCACCTGGAAAGCCTGTAACAGCTTCCTCACTGGTCTCCTTCTCCAACCTTTGCCCTCATATCGCCAAACCATTCTCCCTCTTATTTATTTCTGAAGATACGTGATGTGTGATGTTTCCAAAACACAGTTACATTGATTCCAACTCATAACGACCCTATAGGACACAGCAGAACTGCCCTATAGGCTGTAAATCTTTACGGAGCAGACTGCCACGTCTTTTCTCTCATGGGGTGGCTGGTGGGTTCCAACCGCCGACCTTTTGGTTAGCAGCCTAGCGCTTTGACCACTGCGCAACCAGGGCTCCTAGGTGATGCATACACTTTAAAAATTCACCCAGAATAAAGGCTGCTCTACAGGTCCCCTCTTCAGCGGCAACAACTGTTCTCGATTCCGTGGTACTCACGTAGCCATATATATTCATTCCCACGCCATCTACCCATATTGCTCAGATCTTCCCTTTTTCGCTTTGCGCTCCATCTAGGCACTCTTTCCCCATCATCACATGTGGACGCGCCCGTCTCTGCTAAGCAGCCGACCGGCCTTCCGGGCTGGGCGGGCTGGGCTGAGTGTGGGCGGCAGTCTTCTATCAGTCACCCCCTGCTCCAAAGCTTGAGAACCTTCACAGCCCTTGGAATGAAACCCCCAGCTCTCTCCGTATCCCTGTGTCCTTCCTTCCAGGCCCAGTGCCCTCTCCGTAACCTCCCTTGGCGCTCAGTTTTCATTTTCTCTGGGAATGTTATCTCTATCACAGCACCGGTCCCGGTTCTGCACGGCCCTCGTGCTCACTTTGGCCTACATGCGGGTTCTCGCCCCTTCCCTGAGGAGAAGCGCGATGGGTGTCTGTTTGGCTCTATGAAGAAGAAAAAGAGCATGCGCCTGGCCTCACAGCTCAGTTGAGGAAGACTACTACTCCCAGAAACTCTTTCCCCTCAGGCAGGAAGTTCCTCCTCCTCCCTCCGCGAGAAGCAGAGTGAGCATGCGCAAAGGGAACTGGACATGCGCAAAAGTCTACGCGGGCGGAGCCTGGACTGCATTTCCCAGTAGGCCATGGGGGCATTTTTCGTCCCCGCGTGACGAGTGATTTCCGGCGCGAAGGGGCGGGGTAGGACGCGCGGCTGAGCCAGCAGCCGAAGCCGCGAGGGGAGCGGTCCGGTGGCCGGTGGGCACCAGCCGCCATGGAGGCAGTTCCCCGCATGCCCATGATCTGGCTGGATCTGAAGGAGGCTGGTGACTTCCACTTCCAGCCCGCTGTGAAGAAGGTGAGAGCGCCTCCCCCTCCCGCCACCCCCCGGCGCATCTCCGTCGTCTACCGGCGCGTGATGCCCCTGCGCGACCATCACCTCCCCGGACCCCGTCTCAGGGTCCCGTGAGGCCAGGAAGGGCCTCTGCCGGCTTCCCTCAGCCTGGCCCAGCCCCTGCGCCCGCTGACCACCCCCCTCCCCCACCCTCCCTCAGCTGACACACTTGTACTCGCTGGAACCCATTTGCCGACTTCTTCCCTAAACCTTCCGCGCTTCTGCACACTTTCTCAGTACGACGCCCTGGACTCGGTTCTGCTCCGCCCCTCCTCCACGGTACGACCGCGCCACGGCCGTCCGGGTTGGATGGCTGTGCCTTGCCCCTCTATACGCTGGCGGTCCACATGATCCGTCTGGGACTGAACGCTGAGGACAGCTTAAGACGTTTAAGACGGGGTGCCCGGTGACTTCATATCCAGAGGGATGCCTGAGGTCTCTCTCACACTTAGTGCAATTCTGTATGGTTTTCTCAGAAGTATCCTACCTGGAAGTCCTTTTGGACCAAAGGATATAATCCCCTATCATTTTTGGGGGCGTTACTGTTTTTCATGGAATCTGGGTGGTGCAAACGGTTAGTGCGTCCACCTACTTACTTTAAGGTTAGCGGTTGGAATCTGATCCAGAGGTACTTCAGAAGAAAGGTCTGGCGATCCATGCCCAAAAAATCAGTCCGTGACAACCCTGTGGAGTACAGTTTTACCCTGACACACATGGGGACACCATTAGTCAGAGTGGGCGCTAAGGCAACCGGTTCTGGTTTTTCATAACTGCCCAGAGGGTGTAAATGGTCTTGTAGCTCCCAGAGAGATCTTACCAGTCATCGCGTTGAACCGTCAGTTGGACAGGACAGACAAGGAGGTTTGGCGTTAACTGAGGCCTCTGGAGTGATCAGGTGTGGTGATTGGACATCAGGTGCCCTCTGAAGATGCCCATGGATGTTTTTGGGAAGGCCAGCTGGTATCATTGAGGGTCAGAGCAGAAGTGAAAAGGAACAACCAGGAGGGTGTTGCAGGTAGTTACAGGTGGTTACAGTGCAGCAGCTGCCAGAGTAAGTGCCAGACAATGTAGATTGTGCACCAGTCATAAGGGGCTTGAGAAGAAAAATGGGTTTCGAGGTGGTTTCCCAAGAAGCTGTCTCCCTTCCACTCTTCTTATTGCCATTCCTAAGTTCAGACACTAACGACATGTATTCCTTTGAGTTCATCATTTAGCTTCTTTAGGCCTGTTTCCTCATCTTTAAAACCAGGAAATCAGACTAATTTCACAGTTTTGTTTTTTTCCACAGACTTTAGTCTCTTCTCTGTTTGCTGTCTCATATAAATACAATAAGATGGATTTTCCTAAAATGCAGCAAAACAACTCTGTTTTCTTACAGAATGAATTCCCATATTCTTAGTTTGTCATTCAGAGTTCTCCCTGACCTGGCTCAGTTTTATTTAGGCCCTACTATGTGCTTCTGAGGAAACCCTGGTGGCATAGTGGTTAAGAACTGTGAGTGCTAACTGAAAGGTGAGCAGTTTGAATTTACCAGACGCTCCTTGGAAACCGTACGGAGCAGTTCTACTCTGTCCTATAGGGTCTCTGTGAGTTGGAATCGACTCAACGGCAATGGGTTTTTTTTTAATGTGCTTCTGAAAGGAGTCCTGGTGGCGCAGTGGTTAAGAGCTCGGCTGCTAACCAGAAGGTCAGCAGTTCGAATCTACTAGCCGCTCCTTGGAAACCCTGTGGGTGCAGTTTTGTGGGATTGCTATGAGCTAGAATAGACTCAACAGCAATGAATTTGGTTTTTTGGATTCGCTTCTGAAAGGAGCCCTGGTGGTGCCATGGTTAAGCACTTGCTTGGCTGCTAATGAAAGGTCGGTGGTTTGGACCCACCAGCTACCCTACAGGAGAAAGGTGTGGCAGTCTGCTCCTGTAAAGATTGCAGCCTTGGAAACCCTGTGGGGCAATTCTACTACTTCATGTAGGGTTGCGATGAGTCAGAATCGACTCAACGTCAATGGATTCGGTTTTTTTATGTGCTTCTGATACAGGTAGTCCAGATTCTGTTCATGGCCACTTGCTATTCCCTTAATATGCTCTGTATGTTCCCTCTTGGGCACCTTTGGTCATGGAGTTCCTGCTGCCTAGAAGAGATCTCAACTTTGCCCTGTGGGGCAGGGATAGGGCCTTTCTTTAATCTCTGTATATTGGTTCTGTCCATCTTTCAAGGCCCAGTCTAAGCACTGTCTCTTCGAGAAAACCTTCCTTAATCCCTTCATCTGAGTTAACCCCTTCCTTCTCTAACTCTTTTCATTCTTTTCCTGATAACAGTTTTATGTGCTAAGTTTTCCTTATGTATTTCCCCTGTTCAATTTTAAGTTTCTTGAGAGGCATCTCCATGTTCCTCACAGTCTAGCAGGGTACCTTCTCCATAATTGGCTCTCAGGAAAAAGTTTCTCAAATGACTGAACGACAGTTCACATTAGAGATGGTGACCACAAATGTGGAAATCAAGTGGATAAATTCTTAGCCCATTAATTCCCAGGAGATACTTTGTTTGAACTTAACCTTTGCTGCTATCGTCCTCACTCCTAGCCAGTAAGGTATTATGTGAGCAGTGACTTCCCTGGGAGCCTGTAGGCCTCCTTGAAAGGAGTCGCCATTTAACCTGAAGTGGCATCACCTGCTCAAGAAACTATTTCTTAGACAGCAACTCTTTTTCTTTGTTTCCTCTTCTTTGGGATTGGGAAAGATACTGCCGTATGATAGGCTAAGAGCATGGCATGTATTTGTATGAACCCCACTGAAAAGAAACAGCAGCCTGTGGGTAGGCTGGTCTCGGGAATGGCCATCCCCTTCAGGGTACCCTGGAACTCCCTTCTTTCCTGCAGAGGAGACTGCAGCCACTGCAGCCTGGGAACTCTTCCTCACCTGAACCCCGCCCCAACACATATGCACGTGTGCACCAGGGGTGGGTTATCCAATAAGCGAGGTAAGCCTAGGGTTACTTGTGCCTGTTTACTAATCTGTAGGGAACAGTTTCACATTTTTCACCGCATCAAAGATTCTGCTTCTAGGTATGGCTGGCACCTGTCTCCCAACCCCACAGCTCCTTCCTACAGAATCTTTTCAAATTTACAATCCCTGACGGGGCAGCTTACCCAGTGTTTACCTTGTTTACTTGGTAATCTGCCCATGTGGTGAAACTCATGTGAAATTGTTCACTACAGATTGATAAATAGACAGAAGTAAGCCCGTGCTTACCTTGCTTATTAGATAATCGGCTCCTGGTGTGTATGTGAACACACATAGGTGTGTGCACACACACGAAAATGAGAGTACCAAACACACACACACATGAAAATGAGAGTACCAGAGGCCTAGAAGGGCCCAGGCTGCTAGGCAGTGCGGTATGGGATGTTGTCAGTTCTCTGTGGTGGGGACCTGTCTTATCTGTTAATCACAGATCTGAAGTCACCCAGCCAGTCTCCTGAGCCTCTCTGCCCACTTGTGTTTCACAGTAAAATGACTTCAGGCACAGATGACCTGGATTGTCCAGTTCATTCTTCTCTGACTTTGATCTCATACACCAATATCCATTTCATTTAGGACTTAGATCATATTCTGTCCTTTACTCAGGAAATAATAAATACTTATGTGTAGAGAGTGCTTGACAAGTGTTGGTTGAATGACCTGGTCCAGTTCTTGGGCCCTCTGGGAGATGTAACTGGAGTCCTCAGTTGTGTTGTTTGGACCTGCTGAGGGGCATTTAGAAGGGATGTAGCAGAAAGGACTTGAGTGTCATGTAAGGGTTAGACTAGGCGATAAAGGCCTGTTTTCATTCCTGGTGCTTTTGGCTGTGACTTGGATTCAGGCTTGCTGATGTGGACCAAGGGGCTGAGATTTCTCTTGGCAATACTCTCTTTTTCTGAATGCAGTTACTCATGTTTGAAATTCAGTAGCAGAGCATATATTGTATTAATTAAAAATACAGTATGTGGGGTTCAAATTTGTTATGTTTCTGTGGAGCAGCCCAAGGAATGTCCCATGTTTGAGTGAACCCTGGAAGTGGAGGAAAAAACGGAACGTAATATGTATGGTTAACACAGTTAATGCTTACATGTGTGATGCTTTTTACTGCTTTTTTTTTCTGTGTTGCTTTAATTAAAAAAAAAAAAAAATAGCACCATGAAATTCTAAGATGCTATATCAAATCAACATCTTCAGGGGGGCGGGGGGAATGCATACACAAAGGAATGGGGATATGATGAGATTACTGGGAATATCCAGTAAAAGAGAAGGGTGATGCTGAGGGGATATTCCTGGGTTGTTGTTACCTGGCATTGAGTTGGCCCCCAACTGTTGGTGACCCCATGCATCACGGAATGAAACACTGCTGGGTCCTGCACCATCACTATGATCGATCCCTGAGTTAGGACTTGGGAAATCTGGCTGGGGTCCTAGCACTGCCATTGCTCATCTCTGATTTCCCATTCCTCTATCTGTAAAAGAATGGCAGCATCCAGGATGGGTGTTCCCAGTAACCTCATCTAGCTACAGAATTCTGTGCCATTTGTTGCTCAGTAAAAGCGCAGTATAGCATCGTGAGAATAGCACAGACATTGCAATCTGACTGTGGTTCAGGATCCATCTCTACTTGATAGCTGGGTGACCATCAGCTGCTATAAATGATTGTATAACTAATCTGGTCCTCAGTTTTCTCACCTGTAACTTGGAGCTAATAATACCTTGTAAGCTTGTAAGAATCTAAAGAGTTAATACATTTGAGTCCTTAGTACAGGGCTTCACATGTTGAAAGCAGTATATTTAGCTGAACATCTTTTCATGTTTAGGAAATAGCTCAAGTCCTTATGACAGTACTGTGAGTTAGACATAGGTAATAGTAACCCCATTTCACAGAGGAAAAAACCAAGCCCAGATCTCATAGTGACCCAGTGCACATGCAGGATTTAAACCCCATCTTGGTATTTCTGTCTGGAAATGACCTTTCCATTCTTTTTACTGTTTTTCACTTGCAACTCCTTCCTTTCCCCCTTTTTTTTTTTTTCTCCTTTACAGTGACTCTGATCCCTGGAGATACTCTCACTTAACAATAGATCTTTCCATAGGTCTTCTCTCTCTCTCTTTTTTTTTAAATAAATTTTTCTTGTGCTTTAAGTGAAAGTTTACAAATCAGGTCAGTCTCTCACAAAAACCCATATACACCTTGCCACACACTCCCAATTACTCTTCCCCTAGTGAGACAGCCCGCTCTCTCCCTCTACTCTCTCTTTTCGTGTCCATTTCTCCAGCTTCTAACCCCCTCCACCGTCTCATCTCCCCTCCATGCAGGAGATGCCAACATAGTCTCAAGTGTCCACCTGATCCAAGAAGCTCACTCCGCACCAGAATCCCTCTCCAACCCATTGTCCCGTCCAATCCCTGTCTGAAGAATTGGCTTCGGGAATGGTTCCTGTCCTGGGCCAACAGAAGGTCTGGGGGCCATGACCACCGGGGTCCTTCTAGTCTCAGTCAGACTATTAAGTCTGGTCTTACGAGAATTTGGGGTCTGCATCCCACTGCTCTTCTGCTCCCTCAGGGGTTCTCTGTTGTGTTCCACAGGTCTTCTTTTGTTCCCTCACAAAAGGACCCTTACCTGTTCCAAAGCCTGGGTAGGCCCCCAAGGCTCTCTGGTCCTCCTCCCACCCCCATCGCCTGTTAGATGTGTCGGTGTGCTGGGGTACTGTCATTGCCTTCTGGTTTCTTTTTTTGTTTTGCTGCCATTGAGTCGGTTCTGACTTTTTTTTTTTTACGTTAGGTGAAAAGTACAATCTCTTCATACAAAATTTTATGTTCATATTGTCACGTGACACTAGTTGCATTCGCTACAGTGTGACAGCACACTCCCCATTTCCACCCTGGGTTTCCCATGTCTATCCAACCTGTCATTTCCTGTCTTTTCATCCTGCCTCTGGACAGGAGCCATACATTTGGTCTTGTGTATCTGCTTGAACTAAGAAGCACACTCTTCCTGAGTATTATTTTGTGTTTTAGTTCAGTCTTGTCTTTGTGTGAAGAGTGATCTTTGGGGTAGTTTTAGTTCTGGGTTAACAGAGTATCTGGGGGCCATTTCTTCTGGGGTTCCTCCAGTCTCAGCCAGACCATTAAGTCTTTTTATGTGAATTTGAGTTCGTTCTATCCTACACTTTTCTCCTGCTCTGTCGGGGGCGCTTCTGTTATGTTCCCTGTCAGGGCGGTCATTGGTAGTAGCTGGGTACCATCTAGTTCTTCTGATCTCAGGCTGATGGAGTCTCTGGTTTACGTGGCTCTTTTGTCTCTTGGGCTAATATTTTCCTTGTCTTTGGTGTTCTTCGTTCTCCTTTCCTCCAGGTGGGTTGGGACCAGTTGATGTATCTTAGATGGCCACTTGCCTTCTGGTTTCTTGCTCTTGGTCTGTGGTGGCCAAAGTTCAGGCTTGACTTGCTTCTGGGCTTGCCTTCCCAGGCTCTGCCTTTGATCTGTCAGGAGCTTTAATCAGACTTGGTTCTGAGCTCTGCAGAGTACTGGAGCATAGAGACTGTGAGAAGGTCTCTGTCACTTCCTTGTCCTAGGACCTTTAGCCAGCCTCTTTCCTCTGTTCAGTAGGGGAGTGGGCAGCAGTCAGAGGATTTTGTCAGGGTTTAAATATCCTGACTGCTCCACTGACTCACCATTGTGGCCCAGGATTAGTTTTCTCTTCCCAATTTTTCAGTTGTTTGTAAGAACCATATTTAAAAGATAGAAACGAATTGGTATAATGAGTGATTAAGAACATGGGCTCTGGGGTCCAAATGCCTGGGTTTCCGTCATAACTCCATCAGTTACTAGCATGGTGACCTTGGCAAGTACCCTAACCTCTTTGCATTGGTTTCCTCATTTGTAAAATGAGTATGATAGTTTCAGCCTCATTGAGTTGTCGTGAAGATTAAGTGACTGTTAAGCACTCAGCACTGTGCCTGGCCTGTAGTAGGTGCTCAGTAAGTGTTTGCTGCTGATGATCTTGGAGGGAGAATGAGATCTATGTAGAAGGTAACCTCTAGGGACAATCTGCTGGGGACGGGGTGACATCTCTCCTCTTTTCCATTATGTGAACAGCAGGGACAGATGTTCTCAGTGAGGTCTGGAGTCTCTTGTCTCTAGGACTCACAGGTGTTCCTCTAATTCCTTTGGCCTATCTCCCACGTGGCCTCCAGGCTCCACCTCTAGCCTAAGGGTGGGCAAACTGAAACCCCGTACTAAAAAGGAATTAATCAAAGAACACATCCCCATTTAGATAGTCAAGTTATACACTGTAGCCCAGGCTGCGTTTTATATTTGTGTTTTGTGGTGGGAGGAGGGGTGAGAGAAGCAGGGGTTGGAGCTGTGTCGCTGTTAGAGAGATGATTCAGAGCAAGGATTTTTAACCAGGAGCCCAGAAATGAGCTTCAGAGCATCTGTGAGCCCCGAAAAGTATGGACAAGTTTCCGTGTTGATGCACAGTTGAATATTTCTAGAGAGATTTTTTTCATGGCTTTCATCATATTCTCAAAGGACCCAGAAAAGGCTAAGAATCACTGATCTAGGGGAAAGTATTTTTCAGATACCATTTATCTCTTTAGTAGTTCTTAAAACATTTGTTTTCCAGATTTCACACATACGGAAATGTTGGAAGAATAATACAGTGATCACCCAAATACTATCTATATATGACAGTTATATTTCACTGTATTTACTTTATTTTTCTGTGTATGGATATATGTGTGTCGTGTGTGTTTATATATGTAGACACACACACATATATGTACACACACGTATACACATACATACATAAATCAAACCAAAAAACTTATTGTTGTCAAGTCGATTGTGACTCATGGCGCCCCTATAGGACGGGGTGGAACTGCCCCATAGGGTTTCCAAGGAGCAGCAGATTTGAACTGCCAACCTTTTGGTTAGCAGCCGAGCTCTTAACCATTGTGCCACAAGGGACACACACCCCTCATGAACCCTTCAATTTATAATTTTTTTATTCTCCAAACTCATCCAGTCAGAGTTCCCATATTGTATTTAGCTGTTCTGTCTCTTTAGTCTCTTAAATCCACAGTAGTCCCCTGCCTTTTGAAGGAATGGGTTAGTTGTTTGGTACAGTGCCCTAATTTCTGAGTTTTTCTGTGACTCCTTTAAGTATTAATTTATATTTCTGTCCTCTGCGTTTCTTATAAAGGCGACCATTTGCTCAGTATACAACACATGTTATAAGGCCCCTCCCATTCCTTGAGGCACTTAGTGTCTGGGGTAGGGGAAATCACGGCAGGACCCTGCTGTGAGGTGTATCCTGATGTAGGCATGTCAGAAGGTGGGGAGAAAAGCAGGTACCTTTTGAGGAAGTGACATTCCAGCTGAGTCTTAGCAGGAAAGGGGGAGAACATATGCGCAAGCATTGAGACCTGAGAACAGTAATTACAAAGTACTGTTAGGTGAGTGACCTTGGGAGGTGCCAGAGGACAAACCTTGAGGGCTGTTGCGGGCAGGCTGTGAAGGGCGATGAACTGTGTGCTGAGGAGCTTGGATTTGTTCCTGGAGGCTTTGGAGAGTCACTACAGGCAGACCCTGGGTTACGAATGTCCAGTTTATGTACCACCCATAGTTACAAACCAACCCCCATAACTTTACGCCTGTTAAAAATTTGGGGCATATACAATGGTTCATAATAACAAATGGGTGCTACTTTGTGACAATCATCAAAACATTATTATTATTATTACCGTATCGTGTTAAAGATGTTTTAGTGTATCTGGAAGTGTTTAATGTTTTTTATGCATAGAAAGGTACACTATAGTACATACTGTGACAAATATTTCACTAACTGACCGTAGATACAAACCATACCTAACTGTTCCAATTTATGTACAAATTCTACTTAAAGACAGATTTAGGAATGGGAGTCATTGGTAATCTGGGGACTGCCTGTGTAGCACATCCTTTTTAGATCACAGTTTTTCTGTTTAGATTACAACTTTTTATATTCCGTAATCTCAACACCCTGAGCCAAGCATTTTGATGTATTTTTTCCCCAGATGTTTGTGTGTGTGTTTGTTTCAGAAGGATTTAAAGCTAGGAGTGACATCACTGTTGTGTTAGAAAGACAGTCCTGGCCACAAGGTAAGGGGTGGGTTTGAAGGGATGGATTGTCCGGGCCAGAGGTGGCAGGGGGATAGAGAAGAAAGCTTATGGACACAGGGACTTTTAGGAGGTAAAACCAGCAGGAAAAGAGGGGTCAGGGTCACAGGTTTGGGAAAGTGGCTAAACAGTGCTGTAAACAGCCCAGAAGTAGCCTCCCTTCTCTCTCCTCTCCCCATCCCCACCAGTGCAGGTAGAAGCTGTAACCTAACCTTCTGGATCCCCACATTGCTGATTCCTTAGCCACGTGTCATGGGCCCTGCAAAGGCACCCAGGAAAGGTGGGTGGGACATAGACATGGTGTGATAATGTACAGAGCAGGCCATCTCTTCTTGGCCTTTATCAGCCTTCCTTCCTCGCCACACCACCAACCTTGGCTAGGGCATCAGTGCCCTTAGTTTTTGTGGAATGAATAGATATGGCCCCCCAGATTGCTAATCAAGACAGCAGCTCTTGGAAGAGGTTGCAACAGGGGTAGTTCATTTCAGCTGCCTTGGTCTCTTGACTCTTAGATGAATGAGGGCCATCTGGTCCAGGCCTGTGTTCCAGGCTGGTAAGTGTGCACAGTGTCCAAGACAATCAACTCTTGAGGTGGTGAGTGCTGTCGTGAGCAGGCAGGTCAGGTCCTGTCTGATATGGGCCTTGACCTCCCCTTCCTCTCACCTTCTCCCATCATTCCCGTCATACTTTGTAGACCTGTCTTCACATACGAAGACGCTGCAGATCCCCTATTTCAGCAGTGCCCTTTTTCAGCCAGGAAGACAGGTCTGTGGGGAAGGTTTTGCACTCCCACTCTTGTGTGGGGCCTCTTCTGTTTGTGTTAGATTTGGGCTATGATTATGACTTTAGAACACAGCAAGGTTGCTCCTCAAGGGATGCTTGAATTTGTGGCTCTTTTTAGGATCCTCCTTAGGACTCATGTCTGGCAGCTAAGCTCCCTGGCTTCCCAGGTCAGCAGAGTCCTGGACTTCATAGAGTGGGCTGTAGCATTATGAGGACTACCTTTGGTGTTTACCCAGGGTCATCCAGTCTATTTTCCATTTTGCTCAAAGGAAGCCATCCTGGCTGTCAGCATCTTGGTGCTGCCTAGTTATTGAGGCAGAGTTCCACGGTGGTCCAGGAAATGGACTTGTGGTTGTGGGTCTGGACTCAATCCTCAGTCCTTGCTGATGACTGCCAAGGATTCAGAGGGCAGGGAGGGAGGGGTCTTATCTCTCACTAGCTGACAGCCTTCTCTCCCTCTTTAGTTTGTCCTGAAGAATTATGGAGAGAACCCAGAAGCCTACAATGAGGAACTGAAGAAGCTGGAGTTGCTAAGACAGGTAAGAGGATAGTATTTTTATGCAGGCACAAACAGGATTGGTTTGGTAGGGAGGTAAAGAAAGCGCATAGAAAAATGTTCTTACTTTAGTTAAGTATACCTTTATCTGCAAAAACAATGAAATTATTGGTAGGAAAATTTCAAAAATAATAAAAAGCAATAACTAGCTTTGGGTTAAAGCCCAAAGAAGAGAGATCAAAAAACCCAGGCACAATTTTGTGTGTATATAGGTATATATATAGGTCGGAAAACTAAAATAGGCTCATACATCACCTATACTGCTTTGTAGTCTTGTGTTTTTCACTTAACATATTTTGAATATGTTTTTGTATCAACAAATGCATAACAATATTAATTTTTTTATTATGGTGAAAATATATACAACAAAACACCTGCCAATTCAACAAATTCTACATACATGTTTCAGTGGCATTGATGACATTTTTCATGTTGTGTGACCATTATAACTATCCTTTTCCAAATTATTCTACCACCATTAACATAAATGCCGCATAAGCAAAACTCCCCCTTTCCCCTCCCTCCCACCCCCGGTAACCACTAATAATTTCTGGTTTCTGTATATTTGCTTATTTCGTATAAATGAGATCATATAATATTTGCCCTTTTGCAACTGACTAACTTATTTCGCTCAGCATAATGTTTTCAAAGTTCATCCATGTGGTGGCATGTATCAGGACTTCATTTCTCTTTATGGCCAAGTAAATATTCCGTTGTGTGTACATATCACATTTTGTTTATCCATTCATCTGTTGATGGTCACTTTGATTTCACCTTTTAGCTGTTGTGAAAAGTGTTGCAGTGAGCATTAATGTACAAGTTTCTGTTTGTGTTCCTGCTTTCACTTCTTCTGGGTTTATACCTAGGATTAGGATTGCTGGGTCATACGGTAGCTCTGTGGTCGGCTTTTTGAGGACCTGCCAGACGGTTTTCCACATGGCTGCATGATTTTACATTCCCAGCAGCAGTGGATAAGGGCTCCAGTTTCCCCATGACCTTGCCCACACCTATTGTTTTCCTTTTTTTTACTTGATCGTTGCCATTCTAATGGGGGCAAGGTGTTATTGTGGTTTTGATTTTGAGTCGGATTCAACTCAACAGCAATGGGTGGTGGTAGTGGCTAATGAAGGAGTACTTATGGCTCAGTGGTTAAGAGCTGGGCTGGTAACTGAAAGGTGGCATTTCTGATCCACCAGCAGCTCCTTAGGGAGACAGATGTGACACTCTGCTTCCATAAAGAATACAGCCTTGGAAACCCACATCTACTCTGTCTTACAGGGTCACTATGAGTCAGAATCGACTTGGCAGTAACGGGTTTGCCTTGATTAATGGCTAACAACTGGGTTCCTGGGTGGTGCAGAGGGTTTGTGCTTGACTGCTTACCCAAAGGAGCCCTGGTGGCCTAGTGGTTAAGAGCTCAGCTGCTAACCAAAAGGTTGGCAGTTTAAATCCATCAACTGCTCCTTGACAACCCTATGGGGCAGTATTACTCTGCCCTATAGGGTCGCTGTGAGTTGGGACTGACTTGATGGCAGTGGGTTGGATTTTTGGTACCTACCTAAAGGCTGGTGGTTTGGGTCCGCTCAGTGGTTCCGCAGAATAAAGGCCTGATGATCTGCTTCTATAGAGATCTCAGCCAAGAAAACCCCATGGAGCTCAGTTCTGCTCCATAACATGGGGTCACCATGAGTCAGAATTGGCTTGGTGGCAGCAGATTTGGCTGGGTTTAATGGCTAATGACATTGAGAATCTTTTCATATGCTTTTTGGGCATTTGAATATCCTTTTTTGGTGAAATATCTGTTCATATTCTTCGCATTTTTTATTTTTTTTGTGTGCTTTAGGTGAAAGTTTACAGCTCAAGTTAGTTTCTCATACAAAAATGTATACACATATTGTTTTGTGACATTAGTTAGAATCCCCACAATATGACAGCACACTCCGTCTTTCCCCTGTTTCCCTGTGTCTATTCAGCCAGTTCCTGTTAACTTCCTGCCTTCTTACCCTGTTTTTGGACAGGAGCTGCCCATTTGGTCTCGTATATCTGATTGAACTAAGAAATACATTCCTCACGTGTATTATTTTTTGCTTTATAGTCCTGTCTAATCTCTCTCTGGAGTGGGCTTTGGAAATGGTTTCAGTTCTGGGCTAACAGTGTGTCCAGAGGCCATAGTTTTGGGGGTTCCTTCAGTGTCTGTGAGACCATTTAGTCTGGTCTTTTTATGTGAATTTGAGTTCCGTTCTACATTTCTCTTCTGCTTTGTCCAGGACTCTCTGTCGTGTTCCCTGTCAGGGCAGTCATTGGTGGTAGCCGGGCACCATCTAGCTGTTCTAGTCTCAGGCTGGTGGTGTCTCTGCTTCATGTGGTCCTTTAGTCCTTTGGGCTGATATTTTCTTGTGTCTTTGGTTTTCTTCATTTTCCTTTGTTGCAAGTGGGAAAGGACCAGTTGATGTATCTTAGATGGCCGCTTGCAAGCTTTTAAGACCCCAAATGGCACTCACCAAAGTGGTGTGTAGAACATTTTCTTAATAAACTTTGTTATGTTAATTGACCTAGATGTCCCCTGAAACTGTGGTCCCCAGGCCCCAGTCCCAGCTGCTCTGTCCCTCAAAGTGTTTGGATGTATCTAGGAAACTACTTAGTTTTTGCTTTGGTGCAGTTGTGCTGACTTCCCCTGTATTGTGTGTTGTCCTTCTCTTCCCTTTGATCCTTGTGTTCTGTCTAGTTAGTGATGGCCTCCCCCCACCCTCATAAGCATCAAAGAATGCTTTTTTTCTGTGTTTAAACCTTTTCTTGAGTTCCTTTAACAGTGGTCTCATACAATATTTGTCCTTTTGTGACTAATTCACTCAGCACAATGCCCTCCAGATTCATCCATGTTATGAGCTGTTTCATGGATTCGTCATTGTTCTCTATCATTGCATAGTGTTCCACTATGTGTATGTACCGTAATTTGTTTACCCATTCAACTGTTGATGGGCATTTAGGTTGTTTCCATCTTTTTGCTATTGTGAGTAGTGCTACAGTGGACATGGGTGTGCGTATGTCTATTCGTGTGATGGCTCTTACTTCTCTTGGGTGTATTCCTAGGGTGGGATTGCTGGATCATATGACATTTCTGTTTCTAGTTTTTTAAGGAAGCGCCAAATAGTTTTCCAAAGTGGCTGTACCATTTTACATTCCCACCAGCAGTGCGCAAGAATTACAGTCTCTCCATAACCTCTCCAACATTTGTTATTCTGTGCTTTTTGGATTGGTGAGACGGTATCTCATTGTAGTTTTGGTTTGCATTTCTCTAATGGCTAATGATCGTGAGCATTTCCTCATGTGTCTCTTAGCAGTCTGAATGTCTCCTTTGGTGAAGACATTCTTCTGTTCATATCCTTTACCCATTTTTTAATTGGATTATTTATATTTTTGTTGTTGAGGTAGTCCAGTATCTTGTAGATTTTAGAGATTAAATGCTTATCAGATATGTCATAGCCAAAAGTTTTTTCCCAATCTGTAGGTTCTCTTTTTACTCTTTTGGTGAAGTCTTTTGATGAGCGTAAGTGTTTGATTTTTAGGATTTCCTAGTTATCTAGTTTCTCTTCTGGTGTTTGTGCATTGTTATAGTTTGTATACTGTTTATGCCATGTATTAGGGCTCCTAGCGTTATCCCTATATTTTCTTCCGTGATCTTTATCGTATTAGATTTTGTATTTAGGTCTTTGATCCATTTTGAGTTCGTTTTTGTGTATAGCGTGAGGTATGAATCCTGATTCTTTTTTTCACAGATACATACCAAGTTATGCCAGTGCCATTTGTTAAAGAGATTGTCTTTTCCCCATTTAACAGATTTTGTGCCTTTGTCAAATATCAGCAGCTCATAGGTGGATGGATTTATGTCTGGGTTCTCAATTCTGTTCCATTGGTCTGTGTATCTGTTGTTGTACCAGTACTAGACTGTTTTGACTACCGTGGCAGCATAATAGGTTCTAAAATCAGGTAGTGTGAGGCCTCCCACTTTGTCGTTCTTCTTCAATAATGCTTCTTATCTGGGATTTCTTCCCTTTTAATTTGAAGTTGGTGATTTGTTTTTCCATCTCGTTAAAAAATGCCATTAGAATTTGGATTGGGATTGCATTGTATCTGTAGATCGATTTGGGTAGAACTGGTATTTTCACAATGTTGAGCCTTCCTGTTCATGAGTATGGTATGTTTTTCCACTTAATGTATCTCTCTTTTGGTTTCTTGCAGTAGTGTTTTGTAGTTTTCTTTGTATACATCTTTTGTGTCTCTAGTTAGATTTAATCCTAAGTACTTTATCTTCTTGGGGGCTATTGTAAGTGGTATTGATTTAGTGGTTTCCTTTTTTTAAGCTCTCTTTGTTGGTGTAGAAGAATCCAACTGATTTTTGTATGTTTATCTTGTATCTTAATGCTTTGCTAAAATCTTCTATTAGTTGCAGTGGTTTTCTTGTGGATTCTTTAGGGTTTTCTATGTATAAGATCATACCATCTGAGAACAGGGATAGTTTTACTTCTTCCTTACCAATTTGAATGCCCTTTATTTCTTTTTCTAGCATTATTACTGTGGCTAGGACCTCCAGCACAATGTTGAATAAGAGTGGGGATAAAGGGCATCCTTGTCTGGTTCCCTTCCTTAGGGGGAATGCTTTCAGTCTCTCTCCATTTAGAATGATGTTAGCTGTTGGCTTTGTATAAATGCCCTTTATTATGTTAAGGAATTTCCTTTCTATTCATATCTTGCTGAGAGTTTTTATCATGATTGGGCAGTTGGACTTTATCAAATGCATTTCTGCATCAGTTGATAAGATCATGTAGTTCTTGTCTTTTATTTATGTGATGGATTGCATTTATTGATTTTCTAATGATGAACCATTCCTGCATAACCAAAAAAACCCAAACCCATTGCCCTCGAGTGGATTCCGACTCATAGCAGCACTATAGGACAGAGTAGAACTGCCCCGTAGAGTTTCCAGGGAGCACCTGGGGGATATGAACTGTGGACCTTTTGGTTAGCAGCCGCATACCTGGTATGAATCCCACTTGGTCATGATGAATTATTTTTTTGATATGTTGTTGAATTCTTTTGGTTAGAATTTGTTGAGGATTTTTGGCATCTATATTCATGATAATTGGTCTGTAATTTTCTTGTTTTTATGGGTCTTTACCTGGCTTTGGTATCAGGATTATGCTGACTTCATGGAATGAGTTTGGGAGTATTCCTTCCTTTTCTATACTCTGAAATACCTTTAATAGTACTGGTGCTAACTCCTGTCTGAAAGTTCAATAGTATTCTCCGGTGAAGCTGTCTGGGCCAGGGCTTTTTGTTGTTGTTGTTGGGAGTTGTTTTTTATTACCTCTTCAAAACTCTTCTTTTGTTATGGGTTTATTAGTTTTTCCACCTCGGTATGTGTTAGTTTAGGTAGGTAGTGTATTTCTAGAAATTTGTCCATTTCCTCTGGGTTTTCAAATTTGTTGGAGTACAGTTTTTCATAGTGTCCTGTTATGATCCTTTTTATTTCAGTTAGGTCTGTTGTGGTATCGCCCATCTCGTTTGTTATCCAGGTTGTTTCCTCTCCTGTTCTTCTTTTGTCAGTTTGGCCAGTGGTCTGCCGATTTTGTTGATCTTTTTAAAGACTAAACTTTTGGCCTTGTTGACACACAGTTGTTTTTCTATTTCATTTGTTTCTGCTGTAATCTTTATTATTTCCTTTCTTCTGGTGCCTGAGGGCTTTTTTTGCTGCTCTTTTTCTATTGGTTGGAGTTGTAGGGTTGATGTTTTGATTTTGGTCCTTTTTGGATGTGTGCGTTTATTGCTATAAATTGACCTCTAAGCACTGCTTTTGCTGTGTCCCAGTGGTGTGGGTAGGATGTGTTTTCATTCTCATTTGATTCTGTGAGTTTCATTATTCCATCCTTAATTTCTTCCATAACCCAGTAGTTTTTGAGGAAGGTGTTGTTCAGTTTCCATATGTTTGATTTTTCTTCTTTTTTTCTGTTATTGATTTCTACTACTTTGGCTTTATGGTCAGAAAAGATACTTTGTAATACTTTGTTTTGGATCCTGTTAAGGCTTGCTTTGTGGCCTAAAATATGGTCTGTTCTGGAGAATGTTCCATGTGCATTGGAAAAGAATGTACGTTTTGTTGCTGTAGAGTAGAGTGTTCTGTATATGACCTCAAGTTGATTGTAGCATTTAGATCTTCCATATCTTTATTGAGTTTCTTTCTAGATGTTCTGTCCTTCATCAAAAGTGGTGTGTTGAAGACTCCGGATATTATTGTGGAGCTGTTTCTCTTTTCGGTGCTGTTAGAGTTTGTTTTATGTATTTTGGAGCCTTGTCATGGGGTGCATGTATATTTATTATGGTTATGTCCTCTGGGTATATTGTCCCTTTAATCATCATATAGTGTCCTTCCTTATCCTTTGTGGTGGATTTTGCTTTAAAGTCTATTTTGTCAGAAATTAATATTGCCAGTCTTTTTTGGTTGTTGTTTGCGTGATATCTTTTTTTCCATCCTTTGAGTTTTAGTTTGTGTCTTTGAGTGTAAGGTGTGTCTTCTGTAGGTAGCACATAAACAAATTGTTTTTTTTAGTCCATTCTGCCACTCTGTCTCTTTATTGGTGCAGTTAGTCCATTTACGTTCAGTGCAATTATTGATAGGTATGACTTTACTGTTGTCATTTTCATTTGTGTGTGTTGACAGTTTGTTCCATTTAATTTTCTGTGCTGAGTCATTTTTCTTTATTTTCTTTTCATCTTTTTCATTATTGTTGATTTTGTGTTTGCTGAGTCTGTTTTTGTTTTGATGGGTAGGTTTGTTAGCTTTCTTTGTGGTTACCTTAAAATTTACCTTTATTTTTCTGAGTTTAAACTTATCATTTACTTCTTGGTGTCTTGATTCTTCCTCTCCATATGGAAGTTCTGTGACTACACTATTTATTCCCTCCCTTTTGTTTTGACGTTTTCATTGTTTACATAAGACGTCTCTGGTTTCCCGTTGTCAGTATTTTAGCTTTAACTTGTTTTTGCAGCTTCCCTATCTGGGTTGAAAACTGGTTGATCTGTCCTGTGTTTTGGTCTTAGATTGTTGTCTGATATTGTTGGGTCTCTAGCCAGAAGACTCCCTTTAGTATTTCTTGTGATTTTCGTTTGGTTTTTTCAAGCTGCCTTAACTTCTCTTTATCTGGAAATGACCTAATTTTGCCATCGTATTTGAGAGACAGTTTTGCTGGATATATAATTCTTGGTTGGCAGTTTTTTTCCTCCAAGGCTTTATATGTGTCTTCCCATTGCCTTCTTGCTTGCATGGTTTCTACTGAGTAGTCTGAGCTTAGTCGTATTGACTCTCCTTCGTAGGTGACTTTTCATTTACCCTAACTGCTCTTAAAATTCTCTCTTTATCTTTCGTTCTGGCAAGTTTGATTATAATATGCCTTGGTGACTTTCTTTTGGGATCTACCCTGTATGGGGTTCAATGAGGTTCTTGGATAAATATCAGGGAAGTTTTCTGCCAGCAAATCTTCAATAATTCTCTCTCTGTTTTCTGTTATCCCCCCCTGTTGTGGTACTCTGACCACTTGTAGGTTTTTCTTCTTGATGGTGTCCCACATAATTCTTAGGTTTTCTTCATTTTTTTTTAATTCTTTTTTCTGATTTTCCCCAAATAAATTGGTGTCAAGGAATTTATCTTCAGTCTCACTGATTCTGACTTTCATTGCCTCAATTTTGCTCCTGTAACCTTCTATTGAGTTGTCTAATTCTGAAATTTTATTGTTAATCTTTTGTATTTCTAGTTGCTGTCTCTGTGTGGATTCTATCAGCCTGTTAATTTTGTCGTTTTGTTCTTGTATTTTTTCCTGGATTCCTCTATTCCTTTGTCTCTGTGTTCCTTGGCATAGTCTGAGTTTTGCCTGATCTCCTTCCTGATTTCTTGGAAAGCTCTGTGTATTAGTCTTTTGAATTCTACCTCAGGTAGTTCCATTACCTTATCTTCCTCCAGAAGATTTCCTTGTTCTTTATTTTGGTCACTTGCTGGAGCCATCTTGACCTACTTCTTTATGTGATTTGATATTGACTGTTGTCTCAGAGGCATCAGTAAGTTATTATATTTATTTATTGTATGATTTCTGTGTCCTAACTTTTGGTTTTGGTACTCCCAGCTAGGCTGGGCATGTGAACTACTTTGGTTATTGGTGTCTTTAAAGCTCTCCTGTCCTGTCTCCAGGTGGTCAGAGCAGCCACTAGGTATGTGAGCCCAGGAGCCTGTTCATTTTTCTTGTGCAGGTGTGGCACAGGTGTCCAGGTCACCGGTCACCGAGTGTGTGGTGCAGACTCTCACCTACAGTCCATGACGGGCAGGGCTGCATAGGGGTGTTCAGAGAAGGCACAGGTATCTGGCTGCACTAGGGGGCTATGTGCAGAGCAAAGCAGATAGCTGACAGCTGCCCCTGGGAGCCTGGGTGGAGCGCGTGTCCTTGTCCCCTAGAACGTAGTGGGGGGGGGCGGTATTGCAGCCAGTCCTTGGGCACCCGGTGTTGTTGGCTGGAGGGAGTAGGAGGCATCACTTATTCTCAGACCCCTGTTGTGGGTGGCTAAATGGAGTGGGTGGTACTCCTGGACCTCAGGCCCCTGGTGTGGATGGGTAAGGCCCCTGCTTGAGGGGCAGGGCAGTGTCAAATGTTACAAATCTACAGCTCCCCCTTGGCTGCTGCAGTTGAAAATGGGCTTCAGGTGTATGCCCTGCTGTTTTATGCTAATGAGGGTATGTGGTGTTGAATTGGCCCACGCAGGTGTGGCAGGGGCGCTGCAAGTCTATGGACTCCTTACGCCAGTGGCTGGGTGAAGGGGCAGAGCCTTTGGAACTGTCCTGAATTCCTGGCTTGGGGAGGGGGGTGTTGTTTTTTTAAAATGGGGAGACTGGTGTAGGCACAGATAGCCCTGAGTTCCTGGCTTAGGGAGCATGGTAGTTGTTAAATACTGCTGGACTGGTGGTGGAGTGGGGTGGTGGGTGGGTGAGGATAAGGATGCACTTCTCCACTCTGAAACTCTTGGGGGAGGGGTTACTTTGCTTGTGCATGGTAGGTTAAACATTAGCACCTAACTTCCCAGGTCCAGCACCTCTTCTACCTGACTCTGGAGGTGCAGACTTGGCACCGCCCAGCCTCACCCGACCTGAGACCCTTCCTGAATGCTACTGCTCACCTCAGCCTGCTCATGCTGGCCGACCTAGCCAGCGACCTCATGACTAGCACTTCACCGCTGCTTATGAATTGTCCCTCCTTTCCCCTGCCACTCAGTACAACTCTTCAGCTTTGTCTTTGATAATCAGGGCTCCTAGATTGTCATATATAATCGATTCACTTGTTTTTTGGGTGTTTATTGTAAGAGGGACAACAGGAGGCGTTTGCCTATTCTGCTGTGTTCGTCCTGCCTCTGGGTTGTTTGTCTTTTTTTTTGGTTAAGTTGTAGAAGTTTTTTAAATATTATTTTGGATACTAGACCATTATCAGATATATGGTTTCTTAAAATTTCCTCCCAATCTGTAGGTTGTCTTTTAACTTTGTTGTAATTTTTATGAAGTAGCATTTATCTGTTTTATCTTTTGCTGCTTGTGCTTTTGTTGTCAAATCTGATAATCTGTCATTAAGAACCAGGGCCTACAGCCACACTCCTGTATTGTCTTTTAACAGTTTTGTGGTTTTAGTTTTTACACTTGGGCCATTGATCCATTTTCATTTTTTTTGTGTATGGTATGAAGCATGAATCCTGATTTATTCTTCTGTGTGTGGAAATCCAATTTTCCCAGCATCATTTTTTTTAAAATAATTTTTATTAAGCTTTAAGTGAACGTTTACAAATCAAGTCAGTCTGTCACATATAAGCTTATATACACCTTACTCCATACTCCCACTTACTCTCCCCCTAATGAGTCAGCCCTTCCAGTCTCTCCTTTCGTGACAATTTTGCCAGTTTCTAACCCTCTCTACCCTCCTATCTCCCCTCCAGACAGGAGATGACAACACAGTCTCAAGTGTCCATCTGATACAAGTAGCTCACTCTTCGTCAGCATCTCTCTCCAACCCATTGTCCAGTCCCTTCCATGTCTGATGAGTTGTCTTTGGGTATGGTTCCTGTCCTGAGCCAACAGAAGGTTTGGGGACCATGACCGCCAGGATTCCTCTAGTCTCAGTCAGACCATTAAGTGTGGTCTTTTTATGAGAATTTGGGGTCTGCATCCCACTGATCTCCTGCTCCCTCAGGGGTTCTCTGTTGTGCTCCCTGTCAGGGCAGTCATCGGTTGTGGCCGGGCACCATCTAGTTCTTCTGGTCTCAGGATGATGTACGTCTCTGGTTCATGTGGCCCTTTCTATCTCTTGGGCTCATAGTTATCGTGTGACCTTGGTGTTCTTCATTCTTGTTTGATCCTGGTGGGTTGAGACCAATTGATGCATCTTAGATGGCCGCTTGTTAGCATTTAAGACCCCAGACGCCACATTACAAAGTGGGACCAGCATCATTTTTTTAAGAGACTCTTTCTCATTGAATAAACTTAGCACGCTTTTTAAAAATGAGTTGACCATAGGTGTGTGGATTTATTTCTGTACTCTCAATTCTATTCCATTGGTCTGTATGTCTGTTGTTATATTAATAGCAGGTTGTTTTAATTATTGTAAATGTTTTAAGATCAGGAAGTATGAGTCCTCTTTTCTTCTTCTTCAAAATTGCTTTAGTTATTTGGGGTCCCTTGCTCTTCCAAATAAATTTGAGGGTTGTCTTTTCTATTTCCGTAAGGAAGGCTGTTGGAATTTTGATGGAGATTTCTTTGGATTTATAGATTGCTTTGAGTAGTATTGATAATCTTAACTATGTTAAACCTTCCAATCCGTGAACACAGAATGTTCTTCCATTTATTTAGATTTTCTTTAATTTCTTTCAGTAATGTTTTATGGTTTTCTCTGTACAAGTCTTTAACTTCTCTGGTTAAATTATTCCTAGGTACTTTATTCTTTTAGATGCTATTGTAAATGGTAATGTTTCTTTAATTTCTTTTTCTGCTTGCTCATTGCTGATATATAGAAACATCACTGATTTTTATGTGCAAACCTTGTATCCTGCCACCTTGATGAATTCATTTATTTGTTCTAATAGCTTTCTTCTAGATTCTTTGGTGTTTTCTATGTATAGGATCATGTCGTCAGTGAAAAGGATTAGTTTACTTCCTCCTTCCCAATCTGGATACTTTTTTTTTTTTTCCTTTTCTCTAGCCTAATTTTTTTAGCTAGGACTTTGAGATTGATGTTGAATAGTGCCGGTAAGAGTGGACATCCCTCTCTTGTTCCTAATGTAAATAAGAAAGCTTTCTGTCTTTCTCCATTGAGTATGATGTTAGCCGTGGGCTTTTCATAAATGCCCTTTATAATGAAGAATTACCTTTTCTATTCCTATCTTGTTGAGTGTTTTTTATCACAAAAGGGTATTGAATTTTGTCAGATGTGTTTTCTGCATCTATTGAGATGATCATGTGTTTTTTTTTTTTCCTTCTGTTAATGTGTGTTACATTTTTTTTATTTTCCAATGTTGAACCACAGTTGCATCCCTGGGATAAATCCCACTTGATTGTGGTGTATAATCCTTTTGTTTTTGGATTTGGTTCGATAGTATTTTGTTGAGTATTTTTGCATCTGTATTCATTAAGAATTTTGGTTTGTAGTTTCTTTTATCGTCCTGTTTTTGTCTGGCTTTGGTGTCAGGATAATGCTTGTCTGATGGAATGAGGTAAGAAGTGTTTCTTCCTCTTCTACTTGTTGGAAAATTTTAAAAGGACCAGAGTCACTTCTATAAATATTTGATAGAATTCTCAGTGAAGCCATCTGGTTCATGATTTTTCTTAGTTGGGATGTTTTTGATTACTGATTCAATCTCACTTATTAATGGTCTATTGAGATCCACTATTTCTTCTTGAGACAGTGTAGGGAGTTTTGTGTTTTAAGAAATTTGTCCATTTTCTCTAAGTTATCTACTTTTTTGGCATACAACTATTCATAGTATTTGCTTACAATCTGTTCCTGTGGGGTCAGTTGTAATGTGCCTGCTTTCATTTCTGATTTTAGATATTTACATATTCTTTATCATTCTAGCCAGGGATTTGTTGATTCATTGGTCTTTTAAAAACTAACTCCTGGATTTATTGATTCTCGTCATTGTTTTTCTATTCTGTATTTCATTTGTTTTTGCTCTGCTCTTTATTATTTCTTTTCTTCTGGTAGCTTTAGGTTTAGTTTGCTCTTTGCTAATTCCTCAAGTTGTAGAGTTAGTCTATTGATTTGGGATCTTCCTTCTCTAATGCAGGCATTTCTTGCTGTAAATTTTTCTCTGAGTACTGCCTTTGTTGCATCCCATAGGTTTGGTATATTGTTTTTATTCTTGTTAGACTCGTATTTTTTTAATTTCTATCTTGATTTCTTCTTTGACCCATTGGTTGCTTAGTATTGCGTTATTTAATTTCCACATATTTGTATATTTGCTGGCGTTTCTTCTGTTAATATGTTTTTAAATAATGTTCTGTTTTTGGTGAAAGTTTACACAGCAAATTTGGTTCCCATTTGACAGTTTCTGTACAAGTTGTTCAGTGAAGTTCTTTCTGTTACTAATTTCTAGTTTCATTCCATTGTGATCAGAAGAAATACTTTGTATGATTTCAGTCTTTTAAGATCTGTTGAGACTTGTTTTGTGTCCTAAGATGGTCTGTCTGAGAGAATGTTCTGTGTGCACTGGAGAAGAATGTATATTATGCTGTTATTGGGTGGAGTGTTCTATATACGCGTTTAGGCCTAGTTGGTTAATAGTGTTCAAGTCTTCTATTTCTTGATTGCTCTTCTTTCTAGTTGTTCTCTCCATTATCAAAAGTAATGTATTAAAGTCTCCAACTACTATTGTAGACCTGTCTACTTCTCCCTTAAATATTGTCAGTATTTGCTTTATAAATTTTGGGGTTCTGCATATTTGTGTATTGTTATATCTTCTTCATGAGTAAACATTTGTAAATTGTTATTTACAAGTGTATATTTGTAATTGTTGTATCTTCTCAACGAGTGAACCTTTTGTCATTATATAGTGTCCGTCTTTGTCTCTTGTTAGATTTTTAACTTACTCCTTTTTGTCTGATGCTAAAATTGCCATGCCTGCTCTCTTGATTACTGTTTGCATGCAATGTTTTTTCTATCTTTTCACATTCAACCTATTTCTGTCTTTATTCCTAAAGTGTGTATCTTGTAGACAGCATATAGATGGATCATATATTTTTATAAGTCTGCCACTTTCTGCCTCTTGATTGAAGTGTTTACTCTATTGACATTCACAATAATTACCAGTAAGGGAGGACTTATTTTTGCCATTTTGTTAATCGTTTTTTTTCCGTGTCTTATACCTTCTTTGTCGTTTTCCTCCATTGCTGACTTCTTTTGCATAGGAATTTTTTCTATTTGTGCTGAACCTTTTCATTTCCCTTATTTTTGTTTATAATTTTTATTTACTTAGTGATTACCATGAGGATTATGTTTAACATTTTAAATTTATTACAGCCTAGTTTGTGTTCATACCAACTTTACTTCAATAACATGCAAAACCTATACCTACGCCAGTCCTCTCCACTCCCACTTGTGTTGTTGTTATCACAGATTACATCTTTATACCTCAGATACCCTGTAATTTAGATTTAATTTTATTATCATATTTATATATTTTTTAAGCTTTTATTATTTTAAAGCAGGAAGGACATACCAGTTGTATTTGTCAACCAGAAGTACCTTAAATCTGACCTTTTTACTTATCAAGACTTTTCCTTTAATGGAAAAAAATTTCCTCCCATTTATACAATTTCAAATTACTGTCTAGTGACCTTACTTTTTCTTTAGAGGACTCCCTTTAGCATTTCTTATAGGGCTGGCCTGGTGGTAACGAGTTCCCACAGTTTTTGTTTATCTGGGAATGTGTTTATTTTGCTCCCACATTTAATGACAGTTTTTCTAGGTATGTATTCTTGGCTGATGGTTCTTTTCTTTCAGCACTTTAAATATGTCATTCTGCTGCCTTCCTGCCCACATGATTTCTGAAGAGAAATTAGCTCTTTATCTTATTGAGGACCCCTTGTATGTGATATTTCACTTCTTGTGTTGCTCTCTAAATTTTCACTTTGTCCTTGGTTTTTGGGAATCTGATTATAATATGCCTCAATATGGCTCTTTTTGGATTTATCCTATTTAGAATTTGCTGACCTTCTTGGATGTGTAAGTTCCTGTATTTCATATTTGTGAAGTTTTCGGGCATTATTTCTTAAAAAATTTTGCCTATTTCTGGATTACCGTAATGCATATATTATTCTGCTTGATGCTGTCCCCACAGATCCCTTAGGTTTTGTTCATTTTTCTTCACTATTTTTTCTTTCTGTTCCTCAGACAGAACAATCTCAATTGCCTTATCTTGTATTTCGTTTATTCTTTGTTCTGCCAATTCAAATCTGCTGCTGAGTCCTTCCGAAGAATTATTTATCTGTCCTTCCTCGGGGACAGTTCTGCTCTCTTTATTTTTGTCTTTTGCCTCTTCATAGGCTTTGTGATTATCTGTTTGAATTAGGGCATTAACCTGGTTTAGTGTGATAACTCTGGACATTAGAGTCTTCCCCTTCTCTGGAGTTTGCTCTTCTTCTTCTTTATAATTGTTGTTACTATTAGGTTAAATTACTGGAAGCTGTAGTTCTCTGCTTCCACTCCAGACTCCCCGTCTAGGTACACTTGCTGTTTTCCCTTTTCTATTGGTCTCCGTCTTAGTTATCTAATGCTGTTATAACAGAAATCCACAAGTTGACAGCTTCAACAAACAAAAGTTTATTTGGGTATCAGCTCCAGGGGAAGGTTTTCTCTGTCGACTCTGGAGAAAGGTCTTTGTCATAAATCTTCCCCTGGACTAGGAGCTTCTCCATGCAGGAACCCCAGGCCCAAAGAACTCACTGAACTCTCAGTGCTGCTTTCTTGGGGGTATGAGGTCCTCAACTCTCTGCTTGCTTCCCTTTCCTTTTATCTCTTGTAAGATAAAAGGTGATGCAGGCCATATCCTAGGGAAATTCCCTTTACATTGGATCAGGGATATGACCTGAGTAAGGGTGTTATATCCCACCCATATCCTCTTTAACATAATCTAATCTTGCCTCATTAACCATAGGCAGAGATTAGGATTTACAACACATAGGAAAATTACATCAATCCCAAAAGGAGGACAGCTACACAATACTGGGAATCAGGGGCTAACCAAGTTGACACATACTTAGCGGGGACACAGTTCAATCTATGACATTCTCCCTATCCAGAGGTACTGGCCATCACTCTTTCATCTTTAGGTTCCCTGAGTAGGGCTGCTGGCCGTGCCACTTCAGCACCATGCTCTGTGGCTTATACCACTTGGTGTGATCACCTTCCCATCAGGTATTGGGAATGATGACCGTGTTACTCCAGTACCAGGCTCCCCCAACCAGGAATACTGGCTACGCCCCTTCAGGACCTGCCCCTCCCCTCCCTTTTGAGATTACAGCCTAGCTATGATTGTTCACCACAAATCTACCCTTGCTGTGAGCACTGGCCATGCAACTCTGGCACTGCGCCTCACCCAGGAGCTGCAGCTATCACAGACACACCACAGGGCTCCTCTCCCAGGAGCGCTGACTTTGCTGCTCCAGTCTGAGTCCCACCCCGGGAATGGCAGCTCTCGCTGATTCACCATGTATCCTCACTGTCCATGGACTCCAGTTCATGCTGTAATCACCTCATTTCTTCTTCCTGGGACTCATGGGAACTGTAGCCAATGCGATGCTCCCTGAGCCACTCTGTCCTGGTCCAGCTCCTCAGGTATTTCAGCCAGGAGTGTATTCACCAAGTCTTTTGTCCTGGGCCTGAGTGCTAAGGAACTCAGGTCTGTACTATGCTCACCGTGATGCATTTTCATGGGCCTCATAGGAACTCTGCCTGCATCATACTCATCAAGCTGTTCTGTCCCAGACTGGGCTACTCAGGTGTCTTAGCCCACGCAGCACCCACTGTGCCTCTCTTTCCTGGGCCCAACTGTTCATGTATTGTGGCCTGCACTGTGCCTACCACAGTGGTATTTCCTGGGACTCATGAGAACTCCAGTCTGTGTTGTTTACCAAGCCCCTCTGTCCCAGGTCTTACCCAGTTTGTGCTTTCTGTACTGCTTCAGTAGCCCAGGTGGGGTGTGGTGGTTAAGAGCTATAGCTGCTAACCAAAAGCTTAGCAGTTTGAATCCACCAGCTGCTCCTTGGAAAGCCTATGGGGCAGTTCTACTCTGTCCTATAAGGTCACTATGAATTGGAATCAACTTGACAGCAACAGGTTTGGTTTTTTTTTTTTTTGGTGCTGCTTCAACCCTGGGCTCTCTGCTCAAGGGCGCCAGTCACGCTCACCCCAAGATAGCCATGCTGAGCTAGGTAGGGGAGTGGGGTGAGGATGTGTGCCTCTCTGTTCTCCTGCCGCCTGTGTGATACCTTTTTCTTGATTAGTGTTCACTTTGGTTCTCCAGCCCTTTAATTGATATCTAGAGTTCTGAGATTATTGATTTCATCAGCTTTTGCTTGTTTTCTTCTGAATTTGTCATAGGGGAATGGGAGCCTGTGACTGCTTATGCTGTCATCTTGCTCCACCTTCAACAACGATACTATTTTTAATATGATCGTTAAACTATAATTGAATCAATTTCTTCTTGGAGGACATTGATTTATTTCAGTTTTTCATCATTGTAAAACATGCTGTCATAAACACACGTACATGTCTATTTGGGTATTTGTAGGATTGTTTCTGGAGAAATTAGTGGGTGAATGGGGACGCACTTGTTCCAGTCCACACCCGCAGCATGGTGCACATCTGCTCTTGCTGCCCACGGCAGTCAGTTAGGTGAAAGGGGATTTAACTTTAATTTTCAGTTATTTGGTTAATACTAAGTTTGCATGTATGTGTGTGTACGTGTGTATATATAGGTATGTGTTTGTATATATATGTATATATATACGTATATATATTTTGGTACCATCCTATCTCAAACAGCCTGTGAGCTTCTGGAAGGCCCAGACTTTTTAAACATTTTATTGTGGTTTGGGTGAAAGTTTACAGAGCAAATTAGTTTCCCGTTCAACAATTTATACACATTTGTTTCTTGACATTAGTTGCAATGCCCGCAATGTAATAGCACTCTACCCACTGCCTCCCTGGGTTCCCTGTTTCCATTTGCCCATCTTTCTTGCCTTCTGAACTTTGTTTTTGGGCAAATGCTGCCCTTTTGATCCTGTGTAGTTGATTGTTGAGGAGCTAGTTCTTCACAGGTATTATTGTTCACTTCATAGGCCTGTCTGTTGTTTGGCTGAAAAGTGATCTCTGGGAGTGGGCTCAGTTCCAGATTTGAAGGGTGTCTAAGGGCCATAGTCTTGGGGGTTCCATCAGTCTTTTTCAGATCAGTAAGTCTGGACTTGTTTATGAATTTGAATTTTGTTCTACATTTTTCTCCCACTCTGTCTAGGACCCTCTATTATGATCCTGATCAGAGTGGTCAGTAGTGGTAGCCAGGCACCATCTAGTTCTTCTGGTCTCAGGTTAGTGGAGGCTGTGGTTTGTGTGGTCCATTAGTCCTTTGGACTAATTATGTCCTTGAGTCTTTGATTTTCTTTACTCTTTTTTGCTCCGGACGGGAGGACACCAATAGTTGTATCTGAAATGGCTTCTCGCAAGCTTTTAAGATCCTGTTTGCTGTTCACCAAAGTAGAATGTAGAACATTGTCTTTATGGACTATGTTATGCTGATTGACCTAGGTGTTCCCTAAGACTATGGTCCTAAACCCTCAAACCCATTGACCCAGCTCCTCGTGGTATTTGGTTATGGCTAAGGAGTTTTCATAACCTTGCCCCTGTGTGCCCTACTATATACGTGGATATCTTGCAGCACATACAAATACGTATGTAGAAATATCTTCTGTCAAACCTGTATGTGCAGTGGGTGTACTCCCATACACTGTTCCGCACCTGTTCAGCTTCCATATCTACCTCTGTATCCACTTGTAAATTGTTATTACTGTTATCGCAGGATTGGATATGTAATAGTATTTACCGTTGTTGCCTTTTACTCTTGTGTTCCTCCCAGTGCTGACCTCCCTCTCATTGTATATTGCCTTTCCATTTCCAGGTTAATACGTGTCTACTACCTAGTGATTTTCCCTCCCTCCCTGGTAACCATCAAAGAATGTTTTTTTCTGTGTGTAAAATCTTTTCTTGACTTTTCATAACAGGTTGCATAGTTTTTAATGTGTTTGTTATATATATTCTTTTATGAATTGTCAATGTTCTTTGCCCATTTTTATCTTAAAACCCATTGGCGTCGAGTCGATTCCAACTCATAGTGACCCTACAGGTGTTGGAATTTTTCCTTATTGATTTTTAAGACCTCATTCACATATTAATGATACTGCCCCTTTTTCATACGTGTTAGAGAGATGCTCAGTTCATTGTTTTTATTGTATTTTTAATAGCATTTAAAAATTTACTGTAAATCTTTAAATCTTTATAAATTGGGTCC
This sequence comes from Loxodonta africana, assembly GCF_030014295.1. Lineage (NCBI taxonomy): Eukaryota > Metazoa > Chordata > Mammalia > Proboscidea > Elephantidae > Loxodonta > Loxodonta africana. The sequence continues at coordinate 25,455,892 of NC_087363.1, read as the reverse complement.
ATCTCATCATTTCCTTTCAGTATCTGCCTTTGACACTCACTTAGAAAACATTCTTCACCCAAATAAGATGTGAACGTCACTAATGTTCTTCCTCTTATACTTGCATGGTTTTGTTTTTTACTTAAACATTCAGTCTACGTGGCATTTATTCAGATACATGACATATGAGGGAAGGCTTGAACTTAAATTTTTCTCCATATTTTTTCTGTAGTTTTAAAATACTCTTTATCAGATGTTGAAATCTCATATATATATATACTCTGATTCCGTTTCTGGATTTCCTGTTCTCTTCCACTGTCTTTTTCTGCCACACTCAAATTATTCTAAGTATTGCATCTACTACGTGTTTTACTGTCTGAGAAGAGTAATTCCTGTTAGTAACATTTCCTTTTCAACTTTTCCATGCCTATTCTCACATGAATTTTCCTCAGATGAACATAGCCATTTTGTCAGGTTTTTTCCCAAAACAGTGTTGGTACTTTTGTGAGCTCATTAAATTTATAGATTAATTACATAGAATTATCTTTATGAAGGAGCCCTGGTGGTGCAACAGTTACGTGCATGGCTGCTAACAGAAAGGTTGGCTGTTAGAACTCACCCAGCAGCTCTGTGGGAGAAAGACCTGGTGATCTGCTTCAGTAAAGATTACAGCCTAGAAAACCCTACAGGGCAGTTCCTGTCTGTCACATGGCGTCGCTATGAGTCAGAATCGAGGGCACTTAACAATAACAGCAACAACATCATCATCTTCAGGAGGTTGCTTTCCTGTCTAAGAACAGGATAATCTCATTTCTTTAGGGTTTTTTCTAGGCTCCTCAGTAAAGTTCTCTAGGTTTCTTCATGTTGGCTTTGTGCATATCTTGTTAAATTTATTTGTGGACATTTTATATGTCTTTGTTGCTGTCATCAATGAGTGTCTTTCCTCCCTCACCCATTGTATTTTGTACCTGGTGTGATTGATGTAAAGAGCCCTGGTGGCACAGTGGTTAATTAGGCTCATGGCTGCTAACTCAAAGGTTGGTGGTTCAGGCTGACCCAGCAGCCCTGTGGGAAAAAGACATGGCACTCTCCTTCCATAAAGAGTACAGCTTAGAAAACCCTGTGGGGCATTTCTGCTTTGTCACATGGGGTTGCTATGAGTTAGAATCAACTCGACAGCACCGAACAACAACAGCATGGTTGCTGTAGGGAAAAGCAATTAAGCAATTTATTTTTTAAATTTACTTATACTCTCTGATAGTGTTTCAGCTCATTCTCTTGGATTTTCTAAATAAAAAATAGTCATATCATATTTACGTAATAATTTTGCCTTCATGTTTCTAACAGTTACACTCCTTATTTTCTTGCAGTTGGCAAGCATGTCCAGAACAATGTTGAATAGCCATGAGAATGTCCGTCTTTGACTTGTTTCTGGTATCTGACGTTCAGCGTTGGGCATGGTGCCAGCTGTTGTGCCAGCTTGAGATGGTCTGTTTCTGCACTGGGGACTCAGTGGTAGTGGGACACAACAGCCTGCATAGTGTCACTCATCTCAGTAAGGGTGCAGGGTGGTCTGCACAGTCATCCACTTTGAGTTCCTATGAATTCACAGATTATAAAAACTGTAGAAAATTTGCACAAGAGAAATACAGAGAACAAAGCAGCCATGCCCAGAGACAGCCATTGTGATTGTACACATTTACTTTTTTATTTAAAAAGCCAGAAGTTGAAATAACATTGCCAAAGAACTGTTAGACTAAACCCATATAACTGATAAAAGAGTTGATTAATGATTAATTATAATGGTGTTCTCAACGTTTTTTAAGCTGTGCCTCTTGTCAGTAACCAAAAACCAAATGTCTTTTCTGTAATTAGTAATATGAAAAGAATTTTTTTTTTAATAAAAATTACATAATATTAAATACTTTCAGCCTCAGCCCTTCCTTTGCTCCAAAGTTGAGGGCTGAGCTTGATCCCAAGACACAGAGGACTAAAAAGGAGCTGTCCATCCATCTTTTCTGTATACTGGAATTCCAGTCATTCATTACTCCTTTAACAAACATTCACTGAACCGTTTTTATGTCTCATGCACTGTGGATTCAGTAGTGAATAAAACAAAGTTCCTTTTGAGTTATGTGGAATTCTAGTATAATCACTATCACTGAGCAGGAAGGCACTGGGGCAGCACCATCAGCATTAAGCTGAGTCTCCAGTGGCAGGGAAAAGGCCTGGGGTGCCCAAGCCCACAAAAAAGCATTCGTTGAATGAGTGGCTACATGTGTGATCCAGAGCGTGTGATGCTGGAGTAGTCGTTTCATTTGTCAGCCTTTGGATGAGGCCCTCGGTTTCCACGTGGCTTATTGAATGTCTACCTCAACTTCTCTCGGGGTGGCATCATCCTGCCTTAATAATCTGTGTGGTAGTTTGCTGTTGACCACAGTCACTGGAGTAACAGGTATGCAGACTATAGTTAAAAGATTTGATATAGGACTGTTCTCAAGCAAGAATCTAGTCTCCGGATGCTAAAGAGCGTTGTGAAAGACTTAGAAGCAGTGTTATCAAGATTGGGTGCCAACTTGCTTGTTTGACTTCTGAAAATGTTGCCCAAATGTTTGAACAATGGAAGCAGCCAATTAAGGGAGCTACATATGAGTCCATTGCAGATCCTCTGGATGGACATGTTGACACATTTCTGGATTTGGTTGAAGTCATCAGTCCATGCTGGTACAGACTTCTGAATAGCTAACATAGAAAGTGTTTCCACTTAGTAGCGTAACTGAAAATGTTTCCGAAATAAACAGGTCAGTTATATCCCCAAAACAGTCGCCAGTACTCCTGGTTTGCTGCTGCACTGGAGTGTGGTCCTTGATACACAAGAGAACACTAACAAGCTACTGATGTCTACCCACGCTCAGCCAAACCAAAGCAATTTCAGAATCTCAGACTTCTAACAAACAGAAGGGGAAATATGTTGCTCTACAATAGTGCATAAAATAATTAGGAAAAAAATACAGAAAAGCTTAATTAGGTATTTGTAATTTATTGGAAGTCTTATTATAAGGAACTTACCTGGCTTTAAAGAAGGTGAAGCTGTTCTTCAGAGGAGCAGAGAATTGCCACTCATCACTCTTATTTTTAGAGTAGTTAGAAACAACTACATGAATAACAAAAGGTCTAATCACAATAAAATTTTTATTTATAATTTGAAAATGAAGAGATTATATCTTTCCCCAAGAGCAGGGATGATTAATTGGTATGTTTGTATACGTTAAAGAGATAGTCTTAAACTACTGTACAAAAGTTGATTTTTAAAAACAATTTAAAAAATATTTTATTTGTGTCAAGTTTGAAAATTTATGAGATAATCTTAACTCCCTAGGACTACCACCGTCTTGGAGACACACACACACATACAGCACACCCTAGGGGGAGTTTTGTCACCAAGGCAGATCCTTTAAGGCATGGGGCAGGGAGTCTGCGCATAGCAGTGGGTTAGAGAGAACCACCCCCAAGAGAGCTGTGGACCAGGAACCTGGAGACCTGGTGGCTGTTGCTAGCACAGACATAGCTCACAGAACACTGGGCAGGCCAGTTGCCCTTTCTGGGGCTTGATTTATTCATATAAACAAGGGGGAAGTTGGACTAGATCAGTGTTTCTTAAATTTGTGGGAAGTACAGAATGAACTTTTTTTACCTGGAACACTGATAATTCTGGTGAAAAAATTACCAGACCGGGGGGAAAAACCTCCCAAACTTGGCAATATATAAAGTAAAAAACAAAACAGAAAAAATTAACTATTACAGCAATTTTAGAACTAACATTGATCTGGTTTTTAGTGAAAAACAGAAAACGTGCCAAAGCACAGAGCTGTACAGAGCAGAGACAGCCTAAGTCAAGTTAACCTTTAATGTAACTCAGTGATTTGCAGTGGGAAAAAGGGAAATGGTTCTCATTTGGGAATCTGTAGTAGGCAATCCCTCTGCCCTGGTTTGGGCCTCAGCTTTCTCATCTGTAAAACCAGGGGCTGAATGGTTGGTCCCTAAGGAGGCTTTCTGGTTGTAACTCTGAAATAAATAAAACTGACAGGCCTAGGGCTGGAGTGGTGTGCTGTGGTATAAGAGTTTGCTTTCCGACTCCTCTGTCTGCTTGCTCCCACCACGTCTAAGAAGCTGCAGCAGGTCAGAGATTCTGACAGACCAAGGTGGGGCAAGAGGGTGCCCATTCTTGGTTGAATTAAGGAATATAGGTGGATCTGTATGACCTGGAGGGAATCACTTCCATTGTTTCCCAAAGATTATTTTAGGAAGCAGAAGACAATTTTTTTCTTTTCCTTTTTTTATACGCTTAAGAAAACATTTCCCATTTTGACATTTTTTTATATGTACAGTTCAGTGCAGTTAATCACGTTTATCTTGTTCAGCCATCACCACTATCCATTTTCATATTTTCCCTCACCCTTAAAGAAGCTCAGTGTCTCCTAAGCAGAGTCCCCCTTCTCCCCTCTCTGCTGCCCTTCCCCGGTAACCACTGATAAACTTAGACCTCTATACATGTTCCTGTATAAGTGAGATCATACAATGTTTATCCTTTTGTGATTGACTTTATTTCACTCAGCATAATGTTTTCAAGGTCCATCCATGTTGTATCATGTATCAGGACTTCATATCTCTTTATCGCTGAATAATATTCCATTGTATGTATGTACTGTATTTTGTTTATCCCTTCATCTGTTGATGGACATTTAGGCTGTTTTCACCTATTGGCTCTATTGTGAATAGTTGCAGTGAACATTGGTGTACAAGTATCTGTTTATGTTCCTGCTTTCAGTTCTTTTGGGTATATACCTAAGAGTGAATTGCTGAATCATTGGTAATTCTATCCTTAACTTTTTCAGGAACCACCAGAGTGTTTTTCACGGTGGCTTTACCGTTTTACAGTTCCACCAGCAATGAATGTTGTTGTTGTTTGGTGTTGTTGAGTTGGTTCTGACTCATAGTGACCCTCTGTACGACAAACAGAACAAAACACTGCCCAGTCCTATGCCATCCTCACAGTCATTGCTGTATTTCAGTCCGCTGTCGAAGCCATCTCCTGGAAGGTCTTCCTCTTTTTTGCTGATCCTCTACTTTACCAAGCATGATGTCCTTCTCCAGGGAGTGGTCCCTCCTGATATTATGTACAAAGTATGTGAGACGATACCTTGCCATTCTCGCTTCCAAGGAGCATCCTGGCTGTGCTTCTTCCAAGATAGATTTGTTCATTCTTCTGGTAGTCATGGTATATTCAGTATTCTTCAACACTGTAATTCAAAGGCCTCAGTTGTTCTTTGGTCTTCTTTATTCATTGTCCAGCTTTCACATGCCTACAAGGCGACTGAAAACACCATGGCTTGGGTCAGGCGCACCTTAGTCCTCAAAATGACGCCTGCTTTTTCACGCTTTCAAGAGGTCATTTAAAGCAGATTTGCCCAATGCAATACGTCATTTGGTTTCTTGACATTGGCATTGATTGTGGATCCAAATAAAATGAAATCCTTGACAGCTTCAGTCTTTTTCTGTTTATCATGATGTTGCTTATTGGTCCAGTTGAGAGGATTTTTCTTTTCTTGAGGTGTAATCCATACCGAAGGCTGTGGTCTTTGATCTTCATCAGTAAGTTCTTCAGGTCCTCTTCACTTGCAGCAAGCAAGGTTGTGTCATCTGCATATCTTTCCCCCCAGAATACGAATAGCTTTGTTGCTTAGAAAGATTGAAACTGTTTAATATAAAGAATTAAATATACATATGTGTGCGTGTATGAGAAAGAGAAATCACTGAAATTCCAGCTAATATTTTGGTATTTAGCCTTTGTAAATATTTTTCTTTTTGCCTAGATACCTATTTGGATATTGGATATCTATATGGTTTTACATAAATGAAATCATACCATTCATCTGTTGCATGCTTTTTTGGCTCAACTCTACGTCATGGACATCTTAGCATATCAGTGGAGATCCTCGTCTTCACTTTTCATGGCTGCGGAGGATTTTCTTGTGTGGGTGGCTCTGATGTAAACAATCCTTTTTAATGGAAATGTTGGTGTGCAGTTTTTGACCCTGTTAATAATGCTGTGATAAATACCTTTGCATGTAGATCTTAGCATTTTTATTTCTGGACATCCGTTACTAAGAATTTTTAGATGTACAGCTATGGGTCAGAAGTTAAATATATTACCAACTTTAATCCATGTTGGAAGCTGCTTTCTAGAGCGGTGGTTTGCTGAATGACTGCAGGGGTAGCCGTGGATTTCTGTGCAGTCTCCCAGGTCTGATGCATATTCCCTGTGAGGGGCTGGGCTGCCTGACCTCTACCCCAAGTGATCCAGGCCTGCTTCTCCATTCCGCCCCCAGAATGCCGTCCGTGTTCCACGGGACTTTGAGGGCTGCAGTGTCCTGCGCAAGTACCTAGGCCAGCTCCACTACCTGCAGAGTCGGGTCCCCATGGGCTTGGGCCAAGAGGCTGCTGTTGCTGTCACCTGGTGAGACCTGGCAGCAGCAGGGCTGGCGGGGACCCTGGGGAGTGTCTGGGTGGGGGGATGCACTTTCTCTTGCCTGGGCTCTGGCCAGCCCCTTCCCTCAAGTTGACCGGATAGCATGTCTGCAGGACAGAGATCTTCTCAGGCAAATCTGTGGCCCATGAGGACATCAAGTATGAGCAGGCCTGCATTCTCTACAACCTTGGTGAGCTGCCTGACCCCTTTCAGCCTTTCCTCATGGCCCTGCCTCCCAGCCCTGCTGACCTAGGGTCTCAGCTTAGCAGCCAGCCACAAAGGCAGTGGGCTGATGGAAGGAACCTGGATTCTCACCCTTCCACGTCCTTCCCCACAGCTCTGCCAGCTCCTTTGCTGGGCTGGCTGCCATACTGTGGCCATTGTGTACTCCGGCCAGGAGAGATGACCTCCTTTCTGCTCTGGACCTTCCCTCTTGCTCCTTGGCTTTGGGTTGCTTCAGGCAGAGAGAATAAGGCTAGCCTAAAAGGTCTCCTTCTTTCACCCCTGATGGCCCATCATCAGCCTGCTTAGGGGAGATGCATGGGGAGCCCCAGGGTCCTGTGTGGGCATTCCTGAAGCTTCAGGACTGGACCCCTGGGCTGGGGACTATTGAGGGAAGCCCCTCAGTCCTCTACCCCCTAGCAGCTGCCTGGTACAGAATGGGAGACTGAGGAGCTTGGCCTGACTGCTGAGTTTCCCCATTTGCTCCAACTTTGGTGTCCGTGGACTCCCGGCCCGGTTCCCAGACTCCTGTTTTCCTGATCATGGATGACAGCCTTGTCCCCCTCTGCCTCACGCTTGGCATAGGTCAAGCAGCCTAGGGGAGCAGCCCAGGCTTGTCCTGATACCATGTCCTCTGCCTCCCCAGGAGCACTGCACTCCATGCTGGGGGCCATGGACAAGCGGGTGTCTGAGGAGGTAAGGAGGGGAGGGGTGGTGGGTGGGACATATGGACTTAGCAGGGAGTGGCGCTGAGTGGGTCGGCAAAGGGAGTGACACAGGTAGCTGTCTGGCTCTGCCTTCAGCCATCCTCCCCTCCTCCTCCTCCCAGGGCATGAAGGTCTCCTGCACCCACTTCCAGTGTGCAGCCGGTGCCTTTGCCTACCTGCGCGAGCACTTCCCTCAGGCCTTCAGCGTTGACATGAGCCGCCAGATCCTCACTCTCAATGTCAACCTCATGCTGGTGAGGAGGAGACGGTCGGGACAGGACAGCTAGGGCTGGGCCCCGGGCCACGCCGTGTCTCAGCGGGCATTAAGGGACAGGCAGGGGGCCTTGGCTTTGGTCTTTTGAGTTCTAAGGTGGACCAGGAACAGGGCTGTGCTTCTTGGAGTCAGGGAGGCTAGAGGAGAGGGGATCCCTGTGGCCCACCCCCTGGGGACGAGCAGGTCTCGGGGAGCGAGGAGTGTACCTGCATTTGTTGTCCCAGGGCCAGGCTCAGGAGTGCCTCTTGGAGAAGTCGATGTTGGACAACAGGAAGAGCTTTCTGGTGGCCCGCATCAGTGCCCAGGTAGGGGCAGGCGTAGGTGGCGGCCCTCTAGGGACTGAGGGCAGGCCTCTGGCTTACTCCAGATCCTCTGCTGACTGGGCCCCCAGGTTGTGGATTACTACAAGGAGGCATGCCGTGCCTTAGAGAACCCCGACACTGCCTCACTGCTGGGCCGGATCCAGAAGGACTGGAAGAAGCTGGTGCAGATGAAGATCTACTACTTTGCAGCTGTGGCTCATGTGAGGGCACCACAGCCACAGGGGCAAGCTGGGCTGAGCTGCCACAGCCCGGGAACAGGTGGTGATGTCTCTTCTTCTTTCCAGCTGCACATGGGGAAGCAGGCAGAGGAGCAGCAGAAGTTTGGGGAGCGGGTGAGTAAGCTGAGGCAAGGAGGGGTTGCAGGACTGGCTCCAGCTCGTTAGTGAGACCCTGGTGCAGTCCTTCCTTTACATGGACCAAGTGGTCTTCTGTCTCACCCCCACGTCACTGGCCACCACTCTGCCGTAGGACTAGTGTTTCTTCATGTGTTGTGTCCTCCATGCAGCCCTCATTCCCAGGAGTCTGAGGTGGCGTGGTGGGCTCCCCATGGCTGGATAGCTGGTTGGAAGTGTAAGCTGTAGGGCAGCAGGGTGTGATGCTAACCTTGGTGCCATTGGCTGGGCTGGCACCTGGATGTCTCTTCAGCTCCTTGTCTTTTACGGGGATACCTGATGGCAGGGCTAGGTGGGGGGAGGCAGGAGGGAGTTGGGGCCCAAGTGGGAAGGACAGACCAGGCTCTGTCCCCTGCAGGTTGCATACTTCCAGAGTGCCCTGGACAAGCTCAATGAAGCCATCAAGTTGGCCAAGGTAAAGTTGAGGAAGGGCCTGGCTGGCTATCAGCCTGGCTGTCCCCTCAAACCCCTGAGGGTACATGGTTGGGTAGAAGCCTGGCGGGGACTTGGCTGGTGCTGAGGCCCCACCCCTATTCCTACCCGACAGGGCCAGCCTGACACTGTGCAAGATGCACTTCGCTTCGCTATGGATGTCATTGGAGGAAAGTGAGTCTGTGGGGTGGCTTGAGAATGGCCCTGGTTCACTCTAGTCCTGAAGGGTCATCCCCCTGCCTGCATTTTTGGGAGGCTGGGTCCTAGATCTGTGCTGACCCCCAGGGCTCCCTACTCCCCCTGTCCCAGGTACAATTCTGCCAAAAAGGACAACGACTTCATCTACCATGAGGTGGTCCCAGCACTGGACACCCTTCAACCTGTAAAAGGTCTGGGAACTGAGGAGAGGCTGAGGGTTGGGGTAGGGCTGAAGATGGGGGGCTAGAACAGAGCCACAGACTCCATCCAGGGCTCTGTGTGGGCCTTAACACCACAGTTCTTTTCCCCAGGAGCCCCGTTGGTGAAGCCTTTGCCAGTGAACCCCACAGACCCTGCTGTCACAGGCCCTGATATCTTCGCCAAACTGGTGCCCATGGCTGCCCATGAGGCCTCATCACTGTACAGGTGGGTGGGCGGGCTGGCCCTAATCCTTAGCATAGGTGGGCTCGGGGTATCTCTAGAGACCACAAACCTCCAGCAACTGCTCTCTCGCTTCCCCGGCAGTGAGGAAAAGGCCAAGCTGCTTCGGGAAATTATGGCCAAGATCGAGGACAAGAATGAGGTCCTGGAGTGAGTGCAGGCCAGGGGGTGGAAGGTGTGGGGGGCACACACCAGACTTGTCTGGGGTCCCAGCGCCACTTTGTGCTGGCAAGGAGTAGTGAACGGTCTGCTTATGCAGAGGATTTTCTAGCTCTACGCCTACCCGCCATCCCTTGGGCCTTGTGGGCTGGATTTGGGAGGTGAGAGTTACTGTCTTGGGAGGAGGATGTCCCTTGTGTTTCATTTTTCAGTGGGTGCAGATCAGGCTAGATCTGGTGTGGAGATGGGTTGGGGATGGAGAGTTGCCACCTGCAGACTTCAGGCCTGCTTCGGTAGTGTGGAGGCTGCCCTGGCAGGTACCCTTCACATGGGGCGGATGGTGTCAGTGCCCGCCTCGTCCTGTTGCCTCCACAGCCAGTTCATGGATTCTATGCAGCTGGATCCCGAGACAGTGGACAACCTTGATGCATACAGTCACATCCCACCACAGCTCATGGAGAAGTGTGCAGCTCTCAGCGTCCGGCCCGACACCGTCAGGAACCTCGTCCAGTCCATGCAAGGTGAACAAGGGCCAGAGCAAGCGGGTGGCGGGCGGGAACGAACGTGGAAGCCACACCTCTCCAGGCCATGGCAAAAGCAGCGGCCCCCACGGATCGCAGTGCTGTGTGTGACCAGAGCTCAGCCAACATTGGGGCTGCACACACGCCCCCAACAGCAGACATTTGAGTGGGGCCTGGTCTGCCTGCCTCAGGGGCTGTGTCTCTCCCCCGCCTTGCAGTGCTGTCGGGTGTGTTCACGGATGTGGAGGCCTCCCTGAAGGACATCAGGGACCTGCTGGAGGAGGATGAGCGGCTAGAGCAGAAGTTCCAGGAGGCAGTGGGCCAGGCGGGGGCCAGCCCAGCAGCCCCAACGGCTGAGCTGGCGGAGGTGCGGCGAGAGTGGGCCAAATACATGGAGGTCCATGAGAAGGCCTCCTTCACCAACAGTGAGCTGCACCGAGCCATGAATCTGCACGTTGGCAACCTGCGCCTGCTTAGCGGGCCTCTGGACCAGGTCCGGGCTGCCCTGCCCACCCCAGCCCTCACTGCAGGTGAGCCGTGCCCACCCCATGGGGAGACATGGAGCTGGGGCTTCTCCAGCCTCAATGACCACTGCTGTCCGCAGAGGACAAGGCCGTGCTGCAGAACCTGAAACGCATCCTGGCTAAGGTGCAGGAGATGCGGGACCAGCGCGTGTCCCTGGAGCAGCAGCTGCGTGAGCTTATCCAGAAAGATGACATCACTGCCTCTCTCGTCACCACAGACCACTCAGAAATAAAGGTAGGGGGCAGGCAGGGTAGGGGGCTCTATGGGGGCCCCACCCTTAGATGGTAAGGCCATGAGTGTTCTTCTCCCACATACTCCCTCAGAAGCTGTTTGAGGAGCAGCTGAAGAAGTACGACCAGCTGAGGGTGTACCTGGAGCAGAACCTGGCAGCCCAGGACAACGTCCTCCGAGCACTGACAGAGGCCAATGTGCAGTATGCAGCCGTGCGGCGGGTACTCAGCGAACTGGACCACAAGTCAGTGCCTGGCCCCTGTGCCTCTGCCTGCTGTCTCGCCCTCTGCCTGCCCCTCACCTCAGGTTGGCCTTCTGCCCGGCCAGGTGGAACTCCACTCTGCAGACCTTGGTGGCCTCCTATGAAGCCTATGAGGACCTGATGAAGAAGTCCCAGGAAGGCAAAGACTTCTATGCAGACCTGGAGAGCAAGGTGGCTACTCTCCTGGAACGAGCCCAGTCCACCTGCCAGGCCCGTGAGGCTGCCCGCCAGCAGCTCCTAGACAGGTGGGTGTGACCTCTAGGCTGTGGTGTGGCTCCAGGCCAGGCTTGGGCTTGGCTGATGGGTGCCTGGCCTCACTCCTTCCCTGCCCCACAGGGAGCTGAAGAAGAAACCACCACCTCGGCCCACAGCCCCAAAGCCACTGCTGCCCCGCAGGGAGGAGGGTGAGGTGGTGGAGACAGGAGACCTGCCCGAGGAGCTGCGCAGCCTGCCACCTGACATGGTGGCTGGCCCACGGCCATCAGACACCTTCCTGGGAACAGCTACCCTGCTCCACTTTTCTCCCAGTCCCTTCCCCGGCTCCGCAGGCCCAGGACCCCACTATCTTTCAAGCCCTTTGCCCCCTGGTACCTACTTGGGCTCTACCCCAATGTTGCAGCCCAGGCCTCCCCATGCCCTGGGGCACGCTGCAATGGCCGTGGCTCCCGGGCCTGCCCACTATCCCAACCCTGCCTATACTCCAGAGCTGGGCCTTGTGCCCCGATCATCCCCCCAGCATGGTGTGGTGAGCAGTCCCTACGGAGGGGTGGGGCCACCCCTACCAGTTGCAGCTCTGCCCTCAGCCCCACCTCCCCAGTTCTCAGGCCCTGAGTTGGCCATGGGGGTCCGGCCAGCCACCACCACAGTAGACAGTGTCCAGGCCCCCATTCCCAGCCATATGGCACCAAGGCCAAACCCTGCCCCTGCTCCTGCCCAGCCCTGCTTCCCAGTGCCCCCACCACAGCCATTGAGCACACCATACACCTACACTGTGGGGGCCAAGCAACCCCTCACAGCACCCCCAGCCCAGCACCACTTTCCTCCCAGCATCCCCACAGGTTTTCCAGCCCCGAGGGTTGGGCCCCAGCCCCATCCCTCACGAGCAGCGTTTCGACCACAGGCCCCCCAGCAGCCCCTTGCACTCCAGCATCCACAGCTCTTCCCTCCCCAGGCTCCGGGGCCCCTTCCCCCCCAGGCCCCAGGGCCCCTTCCCCCCCAGGCCCCAGGGCCCCTTCCCCCCCAGGTCCCAGGGCCCCTTCCTCCCCAGGCCACCTTTCCCTTTGCTCCTCAGCCTGGTGTCCTTGGGCAGCTGCCACCCCCTCTGCATACCCAGCTGTACCCAGGCCCCACTCAAGACCCTCTGCCCCCCCACTCGGGGGCTCTGCCCTTCCCCAGTCCTGGCCCCCCCCAGCCTCCCCATCCCACCTTGGCATATGGTCCTGTCCCATCCCCCAGGCCCCTAGGCCCCCAGGCAGCTGCTCTCTCCATTCGAGGCCCCCCACCTGTCAGCCAGCCAGCCCCCAGTCCCCACCTGGTGCCTTCCCCTGCCCCGTCACCAGGGCCTGGCCAGGGAGCCCCTCGGCCTCCTGCAGCAGAGCTGCCCCCATGCCTGCGCCGAGGCTCTACAGCCGCAGACCTGCTCTCCTCCAGCCCTGAGAGCCAGCACAGTGGCTCTCAGCCTCCGGGAGGTGGGCAGCCCCTGCTGCAGCCCACCAAGGTGGATGCAGCAGAGGGCCGTCGGCCCCAGGCCCTGCGACTGATTGAGCAGGACCCCTACGAGCATCCTGAGAGGCTTCGGCAGTTGCAACAAGAGCTGGAGGCATTTCGGGGCCAGCTGGGGGATGCAGGGGCCCTGGACACCGTCTGGCGGGAGCTGCAAGACGCACAGGAGCATGATGCCCGTGGCCGTTCCATTGCCATTGCCCGATGCTACTCACTGAAGAACCGGCACCAGGATGTCATGCCCTACGACAGTAACCGGGTGGTGCTGCGCTCGGGCAAGGACGACTACATCAATGCCAGCCGTGTGGAGGAGCTCTCGCCATACTGCCCGCCGTTGGTGGCCACCCAGGCCCCACTGCCTGGCACAGCAGCTGACTTCTGGCTTATGGTGCATGAACAAAAAGTGTCCATCATTGTTATGCTGGTGTCTGAGGCTGAGATGGAGAAGGTGAGAGGTTCGGTGGGTGCCCATGATGTAGGGGGTTGGAGGGACCCTGGCAAACCAGCTGTAACTGCCTGCCTGTTTGCCTTACAGCAAAAGGTGACACGCTACTTCCCCACGGAGAGGGGCCAGCCCATGGTGCATGGGGCCCTGAGCCTGGCCCTGAGCAGTGTCCGGACCACTGAAACCCACGTAGAGCGCGTGCTGAGCCTGCAGTTCCGGGACCAGAGCCTCAAGCGCTCCCTTGTGCATCTGCACTTCCCCACCTGGCCTGAGTTGTGCGTCTGCCCCCTGGATGGTGGTTGGGGTGGTGTTGAGCTGTCTGTTCCTTTGTGAAGGGATGAGAGGGACGGGCCTGGTCAGGCCTAGCTCATAGGCCCTACCCTACCTCGTCCCACAGAGGCCTCCCTGACAGCCCCAGCAACCTGCTGCGCTTCATCCAGGAGGTGCATGCACATTACCTGCACCAGCGGCCCCTGCACACACCCATCGTTGTGCACTGCAGGTAAGGGGTGGGCAGCAGCCTGAGGGCCCCCGTGGGCTCTTGGCCTGGCCTTATTCACCTCCCTCCCTGCTGCAGCTCCGGTGTAGGCCGCACAGGAGCCTTCGCCCTGCTGTATGCTGCTGTGCAGGAGGTGGAAGCTGGGAATGGGATCCCGGAACTGCCTCAGCTGGTGCGGCGCATGCGGCAGCAGAGGAAACACATGCTGCAGGAAAAGGTGAGGGCCTGGGCAGGCAGGTGCTAGGGTCTCTGCCCAGGGCAGCAGGCCTTGCCCAGCTGACCTGGCCACATGCATCCCTGCAGCTGCACCTGAGGTTCTGCCACGAGGCGGTGGTAAGGCACGTGGAACAGGTCCTGCAGCGCCACGGCCTGCCCCCTCCCTGCAAACCCTTGGCCAGCACAGGTGTCACCCAGAAGGTGAGGAAGGAGCCAGTGAAGGGCTGTTGGCCCAGCCACCGCTTCTTGGCACCCCCCATCCTCACCCATGTCTCTTATCAGAATCACCTGCCTCAGGATTCCCAGGACCTAGTCCTTGGCGGAGACGTGCCCATCAGCTCTATCCAGGCCACCATCGCCAAGCTCAGCATCCGGCCTCCTGGAGGCTTGGAGTCCCCAGCTGCTAGTCTGCCAGGCCCTGCAGAGCCCCCAGGCCTGCCTCCACCCAGCCTCACAGAGTCCACTCAGCTTCCTTCCTCATCCCCACCCCCTCCCTCGTCCCCCCTGCCTGAGGTCCCCCAGCCGGAGGAGGAGCTGTCGGTGCCTAAAGCCCCCAGCCCGGGGCCCCCCTCATCCTCCCTGGAGCTGCTGGCCTCCTTGACCCCCGAGGCCTTCTCCCTGGACAGCTCCTTGAGGGGAAAGCAGCGGATGAGCAAGCAGAACTTTTTGCAGGCCCATAATGGGCAGGGTCTTCGGGCTGCCCGGCCCGCTGATGACCCCCTCAGCCTTCTGGATCCGCTGTGGACGCTCAACAAGACCTGAACAGGTTCCTCCACCTCGACCTTACACTACATCGTCTCCAGCACCCACTTGTCTATGTCCAGCAGGGCCCTCAGGTGGACATGGCCCCTGTCCCCGTTCCTGCTGCGTTCAGCCCAGGCCTGGCTCAGCCTGCACCCCTACCCACAGAGGTGCATCATGGGCCTCGGGCCAGGTTCTGCCCCTTCGTGGGACATTTTTTCAGCTCTTTGCTATTGAAATAATAAATCAACCCGTTCTGTGGCCAGTGTCCGAGTCCATGTGGTGTTGCAGGATCCTGGGCCTCAGTGGTACCATGTGAAATTTTCTGACACTAGGTAGGGCCACAGTTGCTTTTCAGCTCTGAAATGGTTAAAGAGGTCCTTATCTCTGCCCTCACTCCACAGCTACCCCTGTAGCTGTATACCCTTCTTGGACAGTACGTGCCTGGGCACAAAGAGTGGAAAGTGAGGCAGGGGCTCCTCTCCTGGAAGAAGCAAGTACCTCACCAGGCCCACAGCAGAGGTGATTTTTAAAAAAAGTTTATTGGATGCAGGACAGATACACTCAGTTCCTCCCCACCAGTCTGGGGCCAGTGCACTGATCCCACAGAGCACACTGGCCCAGTGGTTGCCCTCAGTCCAGCTTCTCCAGCACAGAGGGCACGTACACCAGGCTGAGCTCACTGCCAAAGTTGCAGACAATGGCAGCATTGTCTAGCACCAGGATCTGGCGAGCAGGCTGGGCCTCACTGTTCTTCCCCAGGTAGACTGTCTGCAACAGGTCTCCGTAGTTTAGGTCCCAAAAAGAGACACAGCCCTGGCCACCAGTCACCAGCAGGTTGTCGGAGATGACACCCAAGCTTGCACCACAACCCAGGTCCTAGAGAAGAGGATACAACAGGCTTAGTGTCTAGAATCCTCCCTAAAAACGAGTGAGAATTCTGGGACTGCCTACCTGCTGAATAGAGTAGAGCTTGATGCCTGTGCTGCGGTCCCAGATGCTAATGAGATCATCCAGGCCACTGCTGATGACGCAGGAAGTAGTGCAGGTGAGGGAGGTGACATCCCCACGGTGAGCAAACATGTGGCTGACCCGGCTGCCAGTCAGCACGTCCCACAGGCAGATGGCCCCATCTTGTCCTCCACTGGCCAGCACCATGGTCTGAGGGACAGGCCCAGGGAACGGGGTGACTGCGGTGAAGCATCACCTTGTCAACAAGGGTGTCCCAGTGCCTAGTGGGCAAGGGCCCTCCCTCTGCCTCCTGGAAGGCCCCTGGGGGCCAGTCAGAGCCAAGGGCCTTAAGCCTGGCTTGGTGCCACCCCCACAAGCCCCTCACCTGGTCAATGTACACGGTGGTGATGGCCCCCGAGTGGCCCTGCAGGGTGAAGAGGCAGCACGAGTCCTCCAGACGGAACACCTGGGACAGGGCAGACAGACATCACCTTCAGACTCTGGGATTTTCCAAACTAACATTTTGGCCAGGAAGTGCCTTTCAACGTTTATCCAGAACATCTCTAGCCTCTTCCTGAGAGACCCAAATAGCTGCCACCCCCACCACTGGCCATTCCAGCCTACAGACCACAGCAACGCTCACCCTCAGTGTGTGGTCTTGGCTCCCAGTCACAAGGCGTCCAGCAGCAGCCTTCAGAGCTGTGATGGGCTTCTGGTGTGCACAGGGCACCGTGTGGGTCAAGTGGCAGGCCACTGCATCACTGCTGCTGTACACAGGGGACGTGGGGGCACTGCCCCGCCCTGGGGTCCCTGGGGGTAAGAGACCAAGTGAGGGACTGCTGAGAGCACTTGGCAGGCACCCCTCACGCTCTGCCCACCCCAGGCCCTCTGACCTCTGAACTGCAGGGGGCTGAGGGCAGTGTGGGTCTCCAAGGAGAAGAAATCAAGGGAGCCATTGAGCCGAGCTGCCACAATCCTGAAAGAGAAGAGCACCTGCCAGGGCACCTCTCAGTCCATGGCCTAAAAGCCAGGCACTTGACAGGCTCAGCTCTGCTGGGCACACGGGCAAAAGAGGACAGAAAGGGCTGGTCAGGTTCAGGAAGGGACATGAGGGGCCGTGGCCGAGAGGGAAACACAAGGTGCCAGGAATAAAAGTGGGAGCCAGAGAAGCCAGGCTGCAATCATAACTATCACCCTCTGTGCTTCAGTCTCCTGATCTGTAAAATGGGCTGATGGTATTCACCTCAGAGGGGCTTATGAGCAAGTACCCAGGGGGCATCACGTACAGCGTGTACATTAAAAAAACAGCCAACACATGGAGCGCTCCCCAGCTCAGCCGGGAGTTTAGGTAAGGTTTCCAAGGAGGAAACAGGACCTGGGGCCACAGGAGGAGCTGCTCTCTCACAGGTGTCCCCAGAGGACATTCTCACAGAAAGGCAGCTCCACCCAGCACCTCCCACTCCATTTCCTTCTTCCACAGGAAATGAGTTTCTTCTGCCCAAGAATTCCTAAGCACAGGTAGGACATGGGGACCTTGGCCCAGTGGCCCCACAGCCTTGAAGTGGGTGGGGTTTGAAATCTGACTCCAGCAAAAAGTATTGCCCTCTGCCCACAAATCTGAGGGGCCCACAGCAGGCCTGGGGGAGTCACAGGACAGGGGGAGGGGAGGCCCCAGTCACCAGAAATCTGGTTGGGTCAGACTGAGACATCAGGGTTTTCCTTGAAGCTAAAAAATAAGTAGCAGAGGACTCCCAATGAGCATTGGAAGGCCACGATGAGCCTGGCCAGGCAGGAGAGCAAGACAGTGGCCAGGGCTGTGCATAACCTGGCGGGGGTGGGAAGCCAGGCAGAGACCAAAAGGCCAGAAGCCAAGTGCACTGAGGCAAAGGACACCTCCACCCCAAATAAAAGCTCCAACTCTAGCTGAGATGGCAGTGCCACCAACAGGCCCACCCCAGGCCCTCTGACCTCTGAACTACAGGTGGGTTAAGACCGTCAGCAGAGGGCACCTGGCCGGGGCGGAGGCAGCAGAAAAAAAAAAAAAAAAAAAAAGAGAAAACAGCCTCCAGCAACCAAGGGAAGAAAAGTTCCAAGAGAGTGGTTCTTCTGAAAATACATCTTCTGTAACTGAAAATGCAGCTGAGAAACCCAGAAGTGCCAGCAGTGAAAGGCGAATGAATAACTTCTGGGGTGAAAACGGGAACCTTGTCGTTACTCTCCCTGTCATAGTGGATAAAAGGTTAAGTATTCTAAGCACTTCACATTTTCCTTGTCACTCTCCTGTCAAGGTGGACGACAGCCCTCTGTTCTTAGCTGTAGGTCTCCAAAGGAAAGCCAGGACCCAGGGTCACACCTCAGGGAAAGGAGCCAGGACTCCGTCCTCAGCGTGGCCTGGCACTGAGGCAGGCACCCCAGCGCTCTCACCTTCTGTCAAGGAAAACCAGGGCTGTGATGCCCGAGGAGACTTCCTCGCTGCTGCAGCGTAGCACCCCCTCAATGGCGTCCCAAACCTGCAAGCCAGAGGCTGTGAGCATCTGCCCTCCCACCGTAAGGCCCACAGCCCCTTGCACATACCACGCTCTGCCCACCTCCAGCCACCTTCCCCACCCCCACCCCACCCCGCCCACCTCCAGCCGACCACTGCTCCGCCCCCACCCCAACCCTGTCCCTGACCCCGCCCACCTCCAGCCGGCCACTGCTCCGCCCCCAACCCGCCCCGCCCTGCCACGCCCACCTCCAGCCGGTCACTGCTCCACCCCAACCCGCCCCGCCCGCCCCCGCCCACCTCCAGCCGGTCACTGCTCCACCCAAGCCGCCCCGCCCCTGACCCCTCCCACCTCCAACCAGTCACTGCTCCGCCCCCCACCCCAACCCTGTCCCTGACCCCGCCCACCTCCAGCCGACCACTGCTCCGCCCCACCACGATGAGGCTGCCCTGCAGCTCCAGGCTCCAGATGGAGCCGTCTGCACTGGGGGCCCAGATGAGGGAAGGAGAGCCCTTCTCCGGAGGCAAGCCCCCCTCCTCCTCAGGGGCGGGGGGCAGTGCGGGCCCAGGCGACGGTGGGCGCAGGGCTGGCGAGTGGACGGCATCCAGCCCCTCCTCCTGGTACACCCGCTGCACCAGGCGGCTAAAGTCATAGCCCGGGGAGTCCCGAGCGCGGCCACAGCTCGTCCGGTGCCGGGGCTCGGGCTGGGCGGGCTCTGGGGGCTGCTGCCGCGGCTGTGCTGAGAAGTTGGTGTCGATGAGGCAAGTGAGGTCTGGCTGGTCCCCGAAGAGGGAAGGTGGTGGAGGGCGCCGGGGGCGGTGCCGCAGCGGAGGGCTGTCCCCAGACTCCTCCAGGCCACCCTTCCCGCCGTCTGACAGCCGTTCCCAGCTCTCCTGAGCCTCAAACACGCTGCCAACACTACTGTCCTGGCGCTGCCTGCTGGTGGGGCCCAGAGGAGGGTTGAGGCAGGGTGGGAGCATGGGGGAGGGGCAGAGGGAGAGGCGTGGGAGGGAGCTGCACCTACCCAGGGTGTGGGATTCGAGTGAGGCAGTCCCCCGTCTGCGCATCCCACACACAGACGTGGCCCGCCAGACAACAGCTCACCAGCAGCATGCCGTCACTGGCCAGACACTCAATGTCCTGCAGGAGGGGACGGTGTGGTGCTGGTGTGGACCTGGGCCCGGTGCCCCCCACCGCCCACTGCTGCCCTGTGCTCACCATGAGGTGTCCACGCAGCACCAGGGGCACGATCTCTGTCTCTGGCGGTGCGTAGCCATAGTCGTCGCAGGGCAGGTCCCCGCGCTTCCGCCGGCCGGGCCCACCAGGCTGCCCATAGTTTCTCGGGCAGAGCACGCGGTAGAGGCAGAGCAGCAGCAGTACAAGGACAACGCCCGCTGCCAGGCCGAGTGCCGCCACCCTGAGCCAGGCAGAGAGGGGTGGTGAGGCGTGGCCCGGCCCTGGCCTGCCAGCCCTACCCGTCCCTTCACAAGCCTTACTTGTACAGGGTGACATCTCCATGGGCCTGAGCTCCACCTGGTCCCTCAGGGCTGGTCTCCCAGAGCCCACCGCGTATGGTGCCTGGCCTCGCCGGTGGCCAAGCACTTCGGCCATCCTGTGGGTGCCGTCCCTCCAGGGCCTCCCTCGGATTCAGGTGGAGGGTGACAGGGATGACAGGCAGCAGGCTGATGTATCTTGGACAGGAGCAGGTGGGCCTCAGAGGAGACATCTGAGAAGGACAGCTCCCGCTGCTGCCCTCCTCACCCTGGTCCCTTCCTACTCTCCACACAGGACTGGCTCAGAGATCAGCCCTCAGTCCCTGGGCAGTTGGGTCTCTCTGGGGCCCAGCTCTGGCATCCCGACCTTGTTCTGCCACCAACCCCCAAACAGCCACCATCTCAGCTGGGACTGAAGTCTCGCCTCTCCTGGCACAGAGTGGGTGGCGCCCAGCAGTGGATCTCATTCTGGCCAAGGAGCTGGCAGCTCCCTGTGACTGATTCCCCAGAGCACGAACCCAGGGCCACTTTCTGGGGTTGTGGCTGCTTAGAGTACCAGCTCCCACCTCACAACCTTATGAGTTGTTGTAAGTTATTTGAAACGAAGTGCAGAAATCAAGCCAGGTTCCCCCTTGGTGACCTGAGGGGGAAGTAGCTGCTCTGGGGACAGTGAGCTGGCACCACCAAGCTGGGCTGGGAGCAGCAATCGGCACAGCCCGACTCACCTCTTGGCCAGTGTGATGTTGTAGTAGCTGAAAAGCGTTGGCCAGTGCCGGAAGGACAATTTCCTCCAGAGTTCCTCGTCCTCGGGCCCCCAGGTTACCTCTGGGACTGGGCTGTCATGAACACTGTCTGCTGGACCCATGGGCCCAGATGGCTCCCCTGTCGATGTCTGGTTCTCAGCTGGCTTAGGGGCGTCAGGTGGGAAGATGGAAAAGGCAGGGTCCGGGTGGCTGGCAGGCAGCACACCACTGGGCACAGGCATGGGGGCCAGGGCACCCTCGCCCAGCGGGCTCTGTTCTGTCACCTGGGCAGTGAGGTAGGTGCGCAGCCCTGCTGGGTCTGTGTACACCAGGATGCCAATCCACACAACAGTGCCGGCCTGCAGTGGAGTGTCAGGGGCTCAGTGGAGTCCCTTGGAGGAAGAGGCAGCCCCAAACCCCAGCAGCCTTGGCCCGCAGGTTGGGAGACAGTGCCAGGGCCTCAGGCCTGGGGGTGGGGAGAGGGCATAGGCCAGTCTGCCCTCTTTCTGCTGCCCTGAGTTCCCTCTTCCCCCACACGCGGCCAGTTATCACTGAAGGGCTTGGTCCCTTCTCCATGGTCCCGGTTGAGCCTCCCAGCCTAGAGGTACACTGGAGCACCCTTAGGTTCAACAGAATTGCCCCACCCCTAGCCAGGCCTCAGCTGGGGCCAGAAAACTGCTACCATTCTTGTGGTCAGCATGGCTAGGGGAATCATCTGCCTGACCTGCTTCGGAGGTGCCTGGGGCCCCAGTCGCTGCAGGGCCCCTGCTTCACTCCCCTCTCACTAACTTCTTAGAGAGGCTCCTCTCCCTCCCACCCAGTCCAGCTGGTGAGTTATTTCACCCAGCATTTCAGATGCCTGCACATTAGGGAGCAGCCAAATGAACTCAGAGCCAGAGAAAACACCCCAGCTAGCAGGCTCCTTCCCTGGGTCAGCTTCAGGCTTCTGGGGAGATGACAGCTCCTCCGGGATGCTGGGGCTGCGTCTCCCAGAGACAGACTCAGCTCCTCAGAAACCAACAGGGTCTGAACAGTTTGGGGGTGGTGGGCAGCTTCACAAAGCTAGGCTTCCAGGGGCCACCAGGGCCTGAGGAGCACCCCCTCCTCCAGGGAAAACTGCAGCCTCAAGAGAGAACCTGACTGCCGGCCTCTGGAGGAGGGCAAGGTGGGGCAGGGTGGCAGGTACCATGATAAGGCGCTGTGCCAGGCGAGTGCGGGCCAGGAAGTAGACGACACGCAACCTCTTGGGGAGCCGCAGGTTTCGGAAGGAGGACGGTTGCAGTGTGATGGTGTGGGGCATGGATGGCCGCACAGCCAGCTGCCGCTCATGGCGTGCTGGCCGCCCCACTGGCTTGGCAGGGGACAGGCAGGCCTCGGGGGGCAGCCGCTTGTTCAGGTCCGCTAGCTGTTGGGGGAGCAGTAGTCAGGGCCTGGGTATGCCGCTGCCCTGCCTGAGGGCTGTGCCTCTTTCATCCAGAGGTTCCCTGAGCACAGTTGGGGCTGAGCAGGGCGGCAGCTGGGGCAGAACTCAGCCCACGCCTACCTCCATCCGGCGGATATCAATGGACAGGACAGTGGTAAAAAACAGCATCTGAAGGAAGAAGTCAGACACCAGGCCCACAACGGCAAAGAGACAGAACTCCTGGAATTAGATGAGAGGGGCACCATGACTTCACAGTCCAGAACCCAGTGAGGCAGCTCCCTGCCTGCAAGCACCTCAGAACCAGAACCTGGTGGGCAGGGCACAGCAGACATGAAGTTGTTGGTAGCTCTCCCGGATCTGGGAGTGGGCAAGGGAGGACAGCACCCGTAGCTCACCACCCCCCCACCAGGGACTCTGCACCTCTGGCCAGAGAGGGCTGAAGGGTAGGCACTCCCCCTAAACCCTCTGGTTTCCCTAGAGAGGATGGGGAGCCTTGTCCAACCTAAACACCTGACACCCATCAGCCTGCTCCCCAAAAAGTCCGCCACTGAGCACCTGACCCCACTCACAACCTACCAGCCAACACCTTCCAGATCCCTGGAGGGACTGATGCTGTGCTAAAACTGACAAAAGGCAGTGTCTCTGGTCTCCAAGCTCTGTCAACAGCTAGCTGGAATTTTCTGATTTAAGTTTTCCTTCCTGCCTTGTTGAGACCTCTGGCAGTCCCCATGGATTCTATTCAAGCAGCAGCACAGTGGCCATTCAGCTCTAATGTCCTAAGGCTGTGTGTGTCCTACAGACCCTGCTCCAGCCCATCTGCCCTCCGATCAACCTCACACCCCAGCAGGCCTAGCAGCCCTGGGGGAAGGGTGGGGAGGAGACAACACTGCCACGCCCTTCCTGCAGCAAGTCCCCCAGCATGCTCAGCAACAGCCTGGGGTCCCAGCTCAGCATAAGGCCACTCCCAGCTCTGCATGGGCCCCACAGCTGAGGGGCTTTGCTAAGAGCAGGTGCCACCTGGGGCAATGGGTGGTAGCCTCCCACAGGGCAGGCGATGTGTCTGGAGACTGCAGCTGTGGATCAGGGTCAAGGTTAGGGTCGGGGCCCACCATGTGCCTGCCTGAGAAGCAGCTGAGCTCCTGACCACACAGCCAGCCACCAGTCCCTGCAGAACCCTATCGGCCTTGCCCTTGAGCTCCAGCAGCCAGGCTGGCCTCCTGGCTTATGGGAGGAAGGGTAAGAGGATGGGATCAAAGGCAGAGCCTGCCAGAAGCTCAAACCCATAACCAAGCCAGGCATACTGA
The DNA here is from genome assembly GCF_030014295.1 of Loxodonta africana. NCBI lineage: Eukaryota > Metazoa > Chordata > Mammalia > Proboscidea > Elephantidae > Loxodonta > Loxodonta africana. The sequence continues at coordinate 25,432,674 of NC_087363.1, read as the reverse complement.
GTACTTCTGAGCCAGGTATGCCAGGAGCCCCTGTACATCCCAGACAACCATCTTAGAAGGCAGAGGCCCTGTCTCAGGCAAGGGTGCTTGTGCCAAAGAAGGGCACACCCTGCCCACGGCTGCACCGCTGGGAAACCCTGCAGCTGGTTTCCACACTCACCCAGTCTCCAGCCCAGAGGAAGACGGCATAGCCCTGGGGCCTTACCTGGATGGCAGGCACTAGGGTGAAGTAGCCAATAAGGATGATGCCCAGCTCGGTGGCCATATTCTTCATAATGGACCAGCTCTCGCTGCTTAAGCCTGCAGGGGGCAAGAGGGGCCATGGGGCCAGCACAGCACCTCCCTCCACAGGCCTGCACACAACCTTGTGGTGCTCACAACCTTGAGGCAGCCATTCTACCCAAGTGCCCAACCCTCAGGGCCCTGTCAATGCCCCAGCTCCAAGATGCAGCTTCAGTGCCACACAGCTGCTGCAGGGAAGAGGGGGCTTCAAGGCTTGGAGGGACCAGGGGAGACCTAGAATCCTCAGAAGCCAGAAGGAGGATGATGAGACAAGCAAGTCGAGAGGACGGCTGACAACCACCCACTCTATCCACTGCCAGCCTCGACATGCTGTCCTGGTCTACTCCCTATGGGCACAGTCTGTGAGATGTCCTCCTGCCATGTGGCGGAATGGCTTGCAGAACGGGAGGGCTAACTGTGTCCTTCCTCAGAAGTCCCTCCCCACGCTGAGGCCCCGGGCCCCACGCCTTCACACTGTCGCATGTGTAAGGCTCTGAGCCCCTAGCCTGGAAGGCCAGTTCCCCTCATCTCCCGTAACTCCATGTCCAGTGCAGGGCCTGGCTCAGCACAGAAGCTGACAGAGGAATGCTGCTGAATGAGTGAACAGCCTGCCTCAGTCCTGTTCCTCACAGAATCAAGGCCAGGGGCAAGAAGCTCAAGAGTCCAGGCCTCCAGGGTGGCTCTCTTTTCTCACTTTCCCTAGAATGCAAAACTCTTACCAGTGAGGCCTGAGTGAACTTTTCTGACAGCTCTAGAGGCAGAGTCTCCAAAGTGACCAGTGTGGCCCCGTGTGGTATAGAAAGGCAGGAAGGGAAAACACCAGGCCCCAGACCAGAAGGAAGGCCACTGCCAAACACAGCAGCCACGAAGCAGAACCTGGTTTGCTCTTTTGTTGACACACAAGCCAGGACAAAGTACAGTCCGGATACTCCACGGCTCTGCAGGGCATGTGCTAAAAAGCTGTCAGGGGCTGATGGCCCGCTGCACATTACGCTGGAGACCAGAGACAAGGGAGGCTTCTGGGGCTCCCTGTTTCCTCAGGGAACACAGCAGCAGGAGGAACTGCGGGCATGGCCGTCCTAGGACTTCCCTACCTTTCCACTGTGTTACCTTGGGCAATCCGCAGCTTCACCTCGAGGTCCACTGGGGTTGAGACCACTGACTTGGTGAGCACCAGCACATTCTCCAGCCCAATAACCACCACAAGGTAGGGGAAAATCTCGCTGGGGAGAGAGAAGGTGCAGGACAGTGTGGTGGAGGCCCCCAACACAGGGTCAGTCCTCAGCAGGCTTGGGCCCCTCAGAGGGCTGCTGGCACTCCAGCCTGTAGTGAGGGCTGAATGGCTCCCACAGCACAGGGCAGAAACCCCACCCTCCCAACAAGGCCTCTGTCTACACCACTCTTGGTCTTTAGACAGCCCGTGAAGACTTGTCAGGAGCCTGGTGACCATTCCTGCCTCCATCCAGTCACACAGCAGGAAGAGAGCAGGGGAGGCCCCTGGGGAAAGAACCAGGGCACAGCTCTCCCAGCCCTGCCCACACCAGAGTCTGCCAGCCAAAGGAAATGACCACAGCCAAGGGCCCACAGAAACACCCACAGGTCAGGCCATCATAACTGAATGGAAGGAAGATGAATTTACCCTAAAACCTTATTCATCTTTGTTTTTCTTTTTAAATTTCTCATATAAAAAATTATACATGTATTGTTACGTGATACTAGTTGCAATCCCTACAATGGGACAACATACTTCCCCTTCCCACCCCAGGTTTCCCGTGTCCATTTTATCCAACCAGCTCCTGTCCCTTTCTGCCTTCTCACCCTGCCTCCAGACAGGAGCTGCCCATTTGGTCTCATGTATTTGCTTGGACTAAGAAGCATACTCTTCACGAGTATTATGTTTTATAATCCAGTCTAATCTTTGTCTGAAGAGTGGGCTCCAGGAATGGTTTTAGCTCTGGGTTAACAGAGCGTCCGGGGACCATGGCTTCAAGGACCTGTTCACCTTTGTTGAGAAGCTGAGTTTAAGGGAGAGTAATTGTTGTAAACCAAATTCTATTAGCTATCCTAGGCTACAGTCTCACATTACTGTTGTTGACGTGTACCAATGAGTCATTTCTGGCTCACAGTGACCCTATAAGCCAGAGCAGAACTTCCTAGTTTCCAAGGCTGTAATTTTTATGGAAGCACATCGCTAGACCTTTTTTCCCCATGGCTGGTGGGTTCATACCACCAACTTTTCAGTTAGCAGCTGAGTGCTTAACCATTGCACCACCAGGGCTCCTTCTCGCTTTGCTAGTAACAGACTGTCAGAGACATCTATGCACAAGGAACAACCACTAAGCATACCTGCCAGGGTCTCTGCTGTGGAGACAATGGAAGTGAGGAACCTGAGGAGAGTGCTGCAGAAAGGCATGGGAGGGGGAGGTGCTTAACACTGTCAGGTTCAAGAAAGGAAGCAGACATTTCATGAGACGAATAACAGAAACCACAAAATCGCTTTTGCTTCGATCCTGACTAGCCCAGGTGGGCGAAGAGGCCAATTGGTTAGTAAACCACCAACAGGTGGGTGGGGCCTTGCCAGAGCTGAGGAGACCAAACCAGAGGACCCACTTAGGGAGGGGCTTCCCAAGGGATAAAGGTGCCAAATTATAGGGTGTTGGTACCTTTTAAAACGCTTACTCTAAAATGATCTACTTCATTAGGCATGTAAATGATTTTTAATTTTATTGTGTTTTAGGTAAAGTTTACAGTGCAAATTAGTTTCTCATTTAAAAATTTATGCACAAATTATTTTTTGACATGGACTGCAATTCTCTCAATGTGCCAGCACTCTACCCCTTTCCCTTTCTACCCCGGATTTGCTGTGTCCATTTGTCCAGTTCTCCTGTCCTTTCCTGCCTTCTTGTCTTTGCTTTTGGCAGGTGTTGCCCACTTGGTCTCGTACACTTGACTGATCTAAGAAGCACGTTCCTCACGTGTGTTACTGTTTGTTTTACAGGACTGTCTAATCTTTGGATGAAAGGCAGACTTCAGGAGTTGCTTCTGTTCTGAGTTAGCAGGGTGCCCGGCGGCCATAGTCTCGGGGGTTCCTCCAGGTATTTAAATGTTTTAATATTAAAGAAAGAAGAAATGTACCCTTCTCTATCTCACACCCTTCTGTAACTTAAGCCATCAAGACACAGTGTGCATATATGTATGTGCATATATAACATGTAAGCACACCCCCCACACACACATACTCAGCAGAAAAAACCAAACCTGTGCCATTGAGTTGATGCCGACTCATAGCAACCCTACAACACTGCCTACAGAGTTTCCAAGGAGCTCCTGGTGGACTTGAACCGCCAACCTTTTGGTTAGCAGACACAACTCTCAACCACTATGCCACCAGGATTTCCAATACTTAGACACAGGCATATGCAAATACATACTATACGTATACATACACAATCGCACTTTTAGACACACCCACTTGAAAATACATAACCTATATATACACACATACACACAAATATATACACATATGTACACATACCCACATATACACACCTATAAGGTATGTAAATACAGGGCAGATAAAAGAAGAAAAAAATGTACCATTTCATTGTCAAAGATAACAATGTGATGACATGGAGTGATGGCAAAGGGCACAGTTCCGGGCAGGAAAGTACCCTGACATGCAAGACTCTCTGCCTGAGGGCCCACACTGCAGCCCAGTGGGGCCTGTTGGGGACCTACCCGCCATTGAGGGTGGGCGTCAGGCCGAAGAGTGTGCAGAGCCCCACAGACATGAGCAATGAGCTGAGCACCGTGACTACGGCGGCCAGGGCCAGCCCCCACTTGGACTTGACCATGTCGATCTTGCCTGGAGGACAGAGGGGACACATCAGGGCAGCACCTTCCCCACCCCCGGCCCCCACAGGCCCTTAATTGAGCTCATGGGAAGCAGAGGTGCCCTGACAATCAGGGGAGGGATGGCTTCTGCGTTAGCCAAAAGAAAGGGCAGCCACGGACACTTCCCAGTCTCATGGACATGGTGCACCTCTCGGGAACCCCTCAAGCCTGGAAGGGTCTTTCCCTGAGAAGTGAGAGGAGCCCTGTACCCACCCAAGCCCCTGAGACCCTGCTGGGGGATGGACCCCTGGCTTTCATGACCACCAGGCACGTTCTACATCTCTGCCCTGAGCCGCCTCCAGAGGCTGGAAAGTGGGTGACCTGGAAGTGTCCGTTGGCTCAGAGAAAGCCCCCACCTACACCATGGACCTACGCGTGGAGAAGTAGATGTAGGCGAACAGGATGATATAGGTGGTCACGAGGGGGATGAGTTCAGCAATGCCGATCTCCTCTTTGAAGTGCACATGGACCAGGCTCTCTGCCCGGAGGCTGCAGTTGGGGCTGGGGTGTAGCAGCATCAGACGGGCACGCAGGCTGCCCAGGAACCTGGGCATGGAAGGGTGGCAGGTGGGTGGAGTGTACCTCTTGGTCCAGAGAACAGACATCACCCCTCCTCATGTTAGAGAGGGACTCTCCAGGGGTGTTGGAAGAATTATAAGGTTGGCAAGGTTGTCTCAGGACCTCCTGTCCGTTTCTCAGCACCCCTTCCCCACCCATCACACCACTGTGGGTTCCAACGGCTCAGGACAGCCAAGTGGAAGCATCTCAAGTGGCCTCGCCAATCACTGGAAAGCTTTCTGCAGTGCTGTTAAGAAGGACTCTGAGGCCATATGGGGCTCAGCAGTAGCCAGTTGGGGACCTGTGTCCTAGGTTCAGGACAGGCAGCGGAGGGGCTGGGGACATCTGTCCCAGGTTCAGAACAGGCACTGGAAGCAGCACGACGCTGGATTTGCCAGCCCTGCCTCAGTCCTTTTTTCTTAACCAGCTGTCAGCTCATCCCCATTCAAACCTGAGCAGACAGTATCCTTCAGTCTAACAAGGAAGCATTTCAACAGAAGGCCCAAAAATTATGAGCTTCCAGGGAGCATTCTGAGCACTGTAAGAGGAACAGGGGGCTGGTGCTACTCAGAGCGTCTCGTCACTCCACAGGCCAGTCAGGAGCTGGCAGAACCCAGGAGCTGGCAGTCTTACTTGGCATGGTAGTGCTGGAAGACCAGGGTAATGGTGTACGAGACCATCCTCCTCCTGGTATAGAGGCTCACCCCACTGTACTTCCCAGGAACCCCAAACAGCAAGTCTGCAGACAGAGAGACAGCGAAGAAGCCAGCAGGTACTGACGAGGGAACAGCAGCCACTGCAATGCCACCAAGTGCCCAGTCCCTCCCCCAGCCCACTCCTGGAAACAAGGGGTAACGTCTGATCCACCAGAGGGCCCACAGGAGCAGGCAATGGCCACTGACTGGCCTGGCGGGTCCTCAGGAACCTGCTCTGGGTACCTTTGAGCGTGGCTGAGGTCTGCAGCGTTTTGGGCTCGTGCTGGTGGATGGTCCCAATGATGTCAGGGTCAGCATGGAAGCGCTCCCGGTCATTCTGCCAGAAGTTCCCAGGCGACAGCAGCAGGCATCCATGCTCAGGGAGCAGGTTCCGGAGCTTCTTGAGGCCTGGCAGCAGGTCGGTCACCTGCAGGCACACCTCCTCCAGGCTCCTGGTCCCGGAGCTGCGCAGGAGACAGGATGAGGCACAGCTATGTCTGCCAGCACAGGGTAGGCCCACTGCACTTCTGGGGCAGCCTCTGCCACCAGACTCCTAGATGCCCCTGTGTTCTGTTCCCTGGCATCTCCAGAGAGCCTGAGGAAAAGGGCAGCAGAGGAAAGTCTTCCAGGCAGTCGACAACCAAGCCATGTGGCTGGCTGACCTTCAAAGTGCGTCTGGAGCCCACACGCCCGGAGCCCACATGCCCATTCGCCTCCAAGGAGAGGCCAGTGAGGGCGTTATGGGCACGTGAACAGTCCCACCCACTCAAACCCATTGGCTGATTGGTGGACAAGAGGGAAAAAGGTAACAATTAGGGGTTCCATTTAGTTCACAAAACTGCCTGGCAAAGGCATCAGCTAAATAAAACCTGGCAGTGCTACAGCAGCAAAGCCAGCAGACTCCAGAAACCCACTGACAGGCTGAGGAGGAAGACCTGGGCTGAGGTTTTAGAAGTGTACCCCAGGGACAGCTTGTTTCTCTTCAGCACTGTCACATTCGCATCTACAACCTACAGGCTGGAAGCCGTCCAAGTCACAAGGCAGCATCACAGGGACCCCAGGGGGACATGTACTCTGTCTAAACCCTGAGGGTGAAGCTCAGGTCTACCCATGCCATTCACGCAGGCCCAGGGGGAAGGCAGCTAATTCTGCAGAGCTGGCTGGCTCAGTGGAGTTACACCACAGACTGCCACCCTGCCTTCATTTCAGAAGGGGATTCGGGGAGGCTGGGTCCCTGGAAGGGCTACCTGTCTCTGAGCACGTGGTTCCGGATCTCCTCCACCAGCTGGAATGCCCGGGACAGAGGTGACCGGAACACATCTACTGCCAGGAGGTTCTTGTGCCAGGGGGATACTGATGACTTCACAAATATCTGCTGGATGTAAGCCACTGGGGCACCCACATACTGCAGAAGAAGGGGACGGGGCAGCACAGTCAGCTCAGCACCGGAGGGAGGAACACAGGTCTATGGTCAGTAAGGATTTATTAAGCATCTGCTATGGGCAAAGCACTGTGCACCCAAAGGGACAAGCCTTCAAAAATGAAGACTGCTGCAAGGTACTTTGCCAATTTATGGACCATCTTTCTGCTCTACGGCCCATAGGCCAAGTCAGGCCCATTTTTCTAAATAAAGTTTGACTGGATCACAGTTACACATTCCTTTATGCATTGTCTACGGCTGCTTTCATGCTACAAGGCAGAGTGAAGGAGTTGCGACAGAGAACGTCTGACCCACAAAGCCTAAGGTAAAGCCTATTATGGAAATGTCTGCCCACCTCTGCAACAAACCATACACTACCAATGGGTGTGGCCTGTCTTACTGATCCTGGTTTTGCCACTTCCGGGGCAGTGGTTTGTGAAAACCAAAAGGCCCACTTTTAAATCCCAGCTCTCCAACTGTATAGTTGTGGGAATGTTTTTGAACTCTCTAGATTTCAATTTCCTCACTGTGAAAGAGGAATGACGACATTCACCCCGCAGCATCAAGAAGATGCACACACATGCCACATTCACAGAACGCACACACGTGCCACATTCACAGAACACACACCACGCTCCCATACCACACACCACGCTCACACACCACACTCAGTCACACATATATACCCACATATGTGTATAAACATCATATGCAGAGAGTATTAACAGAAACTTCAGTAATGTGCAGTTGTGGAACATTTCGTCTGACCCCTACGACCATCCTATGAGAAGCTGGGGAAAGAGACAGCACCCTCTTCCACTGAGGCTCAAGAGTGTGACTGCCTGAAGTGTCCTGAGTAGAGCAGAGTGGCACAAGGCCTCAAACCCAGGTCTCCTCACCAAACATCGCACACTTTCCTCACTAGAACCTGCCCACACAGGCACTGAAGTGACAAGTGTTCACATGTCTAACAGGTGAGGAACAGCTCCCAGTGATGGATGTGTCATGGAGCACCTCCAAAGGAGAGGTGCTAGGCTAGCTGTGGCAGGGTTTTCAGCCAGGGGAGAGTTGAGCCGGGTCATGAAGATAGGGAAGGATTTGGATCGGAAGGAGTGGGGCAGGGAGGACATCTGAGGAGCAAGGTATAGTTGGCCCTCCATATCCATAGGTTCCTCATCTGCAGATTCAACCAACCTTGGATTGTGTATCGGAGAAAAAATTTAGGTTGTTGCTGACGTGTACGTAGTTAGGCCTACGATGTTGCATCTGTACTGAATATGTACAGACTTTTCTTTCTTGTCATTATTTCCTAAACATTACAGTATAACTACTGATATAGCATTTACATTATATTAGGTATTATAAGTAATCTAGAATGATTCAAAGTATACAGGGGGATGTGTGTAGGTTATATGCAAATACTATGCAATTTATATAAGTGACTTGAGCATCCGTGGATTCTGGTCTCCGCAGGGGGTCCTAGAACCAATTCCCTGCAGATACCGAGGGACAACTGTACAGGGGGAAGACAGACAGCCTGGACAGCACAAAGGGTTCCTGTTGGTTCCAATGGAAACTACAGTGAAGATAAAGCCTGACTGAGCTGTCTGGATTTTAACCAGCTGACAAAGAAAAGTCCCAAGTGTCTGTGAAACTGAAGGGTGACTGAAAAAACACAGTGCTCTGGAACGACTACCCTGGAATGACAGTGTCATCCAATCGGGGACAGGAAAGACTATCCAGGCAGTGACGCACTGAGGCTCAGGCTGGAGGGAGCCAGGTACACCAAGGGATGATGTGACTGTCCAGGTGCCTGTGCCAGAATCAGGAGCCCCACAGGGCACGTCTGTCTGTGAAGGGAAGGCACCGAGCCGCTCGATGATGCGTGATCCCGTGATCGTACAGGCAGGAGTAAAGGTGCTGCACAAGCACAGGTGATGCCCCCAAGGGCCCTGGGCACAAACACCCAGAGCAACAGCCTCAGCCCCTGGAAGTTTATGTTTCTGACACTGTCTTAGCAAAGGCACAGGGAACAGGAGGCTTCATCGACTTTGTCTTCCACACCAGACTCGGCCGCTAGAAGCTGCCAGGCGGCACAGAGGCACCTGGGTGGAGCTGGCTGACACAGACTCTGACCAGAACAGCAGCTCATCCACTCGTCGTGTGGGCCTGAGTGGCAGAGGGGCTGTCCAGCTCTACATGGACAGCTATTCCCAGGGGAGGGTCACCCTCAAACCCTGTGAAAGACACAGCACATCACCCAGACACAGCCACTCAGGGCAACTGCGAAGCCTCCTGCCTCAGGTTCATTCCCACTGGGCACAAAGCTGGGACTGCATGTACCATCTCCTGTACCCACTGCCTTTCTTGGCCCTTCCACCTTCACCCTCCGCCCACTGAGCCTGTGCCACTGAAGCCAGATTCAATTTCCAAGCCAGGACAGCTACCTGGCCCTCCATCTACCTTCCAACCCAGGCACCTTCTCCCCAGCTGGGACCATTCAGGCCATCACTTCGACAGACTATAATGAACACACTTCAGAACTGCAACTCTCAACCCACTGGTACACTTCTGCTTAGAAGCGTATACACTATCATTCACATCAGTTTAGGAGAGAAGACGCATCACTTTTAGCAGATTTCACAGCAACACATAACCCCATTACATATACGCCCAATGTTGGATAAAACCCACCACCCACTTGTTTTCACTCCTTGGCTGGCAAGCCTTACTGGACAAAGTCACAAACCACATAGCCATGAGCCCCCTGTGTAGCCACGCTGGCCAGCCCTGGCTGGATGCCCACTGCTGGCTCACCCCACTGACATTTGACAGCACTCAACAAGCAGCTGTTCTGCGGCTTCCAGCTCTTTCAAAATCTTGGTCAGTCATTTAATGTGACTATCACCAACTCATCATCCAACGTACGTGGCCCTCAAGCTCCCTATTTTGGGCATCAAAATTCCCTTATGGTGATTTATTCCATAGCTGTCTTAGTTATCCGGTGCTGCTACAAAAAGAAATGCCACAAGTGGGTGGCTTTAACAAACAAATTTATTTTCTCACAATTTAGCTGGCGAGACGTCCAAATTCGGGGCACTGGCGCTAGGGGAAGGCTTTCTTTCTACATCAGCTCTGGAGGAAGGTCCCTGTCTCTTAGCTTTTGTTCCTTGTTGCTCTTCACGGCATTCATCTTCCCCCATATCTCTGCTTAGTTACTTGTTTAATCTGCTCTTTTTATATCTCAAAAGGGACTGACTTAAAACACACCCTACACTAATACTGCCACATTAACTAACAAAACCCATTTCCAAATGGGGTTATAACCACAGGTATAGGGGTTAGGATTTACGACACCTATTTTTGCAGGACACAGTTCAATCCCTAACAGTTGGCATTTACCTAATCTCTGTCATTCACTGTCTTAGTTTGGGTTTCCCCAGAAGCAGACCTTGAGACCAGCAGTTTATCTGAGAGGTGCAGGAAACGCAGGGGACTTGAGCAGAGAAGTGGGGACAGAGAGTGTGCTACTGGGTGAGTGACCTCTGTGGACAACTGGAATGAGCAGTTATTCCACCTGAGGGATTAGAGAGCTGTTCCGAGGGGCATGACTTCTCTGACACTCAGGCTTCCTGTACCAGAGGTTCTCTGCAGTTGACAAGCAGGACACAAACGGTATCGGGAATGTGGGTGGGGCCCACCACTCGCTGTCCCAGCCCTATCACAATCCCTACTTGACATTCAAGTTAGAAACAGACATGGACACAGACAACACATGGTACCCTAAGTGGGTGACAGAGGAAGCACAAAGCTAATGGATGGCATCCTGGTGCACTGAGCACAGAGGAAGGAGTCCAAACTAGATGGAGGCTGTGGTAGGCAGCCTTCTAAGTCGGGCCCAACATCCCCACCTCCTGGTGTTTCATGCCTTTGTGTAATCCCATCCCTTTGAGAGTGGCCTGGACCTGGTGACTTGCTTCTAATAGAATATGACAAAAGTGATGAGATGTCAGTTCAGAGATTAGGTTACAAAAGATGGTGACACCCCTTTCTCCCTCCTTTCAGAGCCATCACTCTGATGAAGTGAGCTGCCACATTGTAAGTAGCTCTGGAGAAGCCCACAAGGAATTGGCCTTCTTCAGCCAATACCCAGTGATGAACTGAGGCTCTCAGTCTAACAGCCTGAGAGGAACCTGCCAACAGCTATCAAATAAGCTTGGATGCAGATCCTCCCACAACTGAGCCTTGAGATGACTGCAGCCTTGACTGCCACCTTGGATGCAGCCTTGACAGAGAATGAGTCAGAGGCACGCAGTGAAGGCACACCTGACCAGGGACACTGTGAGATAAGAAGCTTATGTCATCTTAAGCTGCTAAGTAATTTGTTACACAACAATAGATAATATAGAGACCAACAGACATGACCCCCAAAACTGAGTAGGAACAGGGAAAGAGGCATTCCTGGTGAATGGGGGAAGACAGCCATTCTCTTCCGCCCTCTTTTCTATTTACCACCCACTGTGGCACCAGCCCTGTGCTTGATGCCCTCCTCCGGCAAGCATTCTCTTTTACTTCATCTTAACTCTCGTTTACTGTCTAAAAAAGATACATCTCCCTATCGTAAAAAACACTTCTCTGATGACACCCCTATTCTCCCTATCTTATCTTCCTTTCCTAACTTCTCAAAGTTCAGAAAAAATTTACTGAGCTCTATAAGTAAGACACAGTTTCCTGCCCTAAAGGAGCTCCGTTTAGCAGTATGAGATTTAGATAAAGCCCATTTCAGCACAGCCACCCTACAACAGAGGAAGCTACCAGGACACAAAGAGGAGTAAAGGCAGGCTTCCCAGAAAAGGGATCACCCAGCTAAGGGTTCCCCATTTACTGCCACCACCAGGCCCTCCCCGCTTACCCCTCATCCCTCCCCATCAGGTGGGTCCATCCATTATTCAAATGAAACCTCTCCCTCAGTAGTTAAGTCGAAGCCCTTTCAGGGAACTCAGTCCAGAGGCCTTACCTCTCAGCTCCGCCACTGAGGCTCTGGGGCTGCCAGCACACTCGGGCCCAGGACATGACCTGCACTGCACGGGCACCAGGGCAACAAGCCAGTAGAGACAATCAGGACTTCAGACCCAATTGTCTTCTGCAATAATGGTTTAACTCCACAACTGGCTCTCAAAGACACTGAAAGGTGTGAGTTGAGTTCTCTCCTGAAAGTTCTGCCTACCAGGCTAGCCCGGGACACCAAGCATGGTTGTCAGCACCAACCTCATAGTTTCTTCTGTCCTGGTAAAGGCAGTCACATGCTCACACACACTGACGCGCTGCTTCACGGGCCAGGGAAGGGATAAATCCAGCTTTGACTGGAACTCAGAGAAGGGAAACAGGTTATAGGCAACTGTGTCATCATGAGTCATACACACCAAGTGTTTCATGGGCTCCATGCGACAGAGAAGAGGAGGTCCCTAATTGGATAATGTGTAGGCGAACTGGGGGGGTAAGGTACAGGTGAACCTGGGCATAGCCAGAAGATCCCTCTCCTCCTACCACTCTCTAGCTCACCAGAGTTTTCACTGACAGCCTGCTTGGGATCTGATAGAGGCTTGGGAAAGCCCTGGCCTGGTGCTTGGGCTTGGAGCACTCACCCAGGGTCTAGTAGGAGAGTCTCTGTGACACAAGATGGTTCCTAGACAAGGCACGGCTTTAAACCCAGTGCCTGAAGCTGCCTTTAACACTGCCCCCACCCCAGCTGCAGTTGGGAAGTCCTGGAGATAAGCAGGGGCTCAAGCCAATAATGAGTTACCTCCAGACTTTCACCTCAGCCACAGGTTCCTGCCATCCAACCTGCAGGTTTGGTTAAACACTACCCTTCCCAGGGGGGGCTAGGAATGGTAGACTAGGTTGTGATTCTGCCAAAGGTTTCTAATGCCCCTCACAGTCACATCTGCCTTAAGAGAGTGCTCTTTGACCCAGATGGTGAGTTAGGAGGACAGAATACCACATGGTCCCCAGCACAATCAGACTCTTCACACTCAAGGGGCCCTGGGGCTCACAGCGACGCTGAGGGGATAGGAACCCTCTCTATAAATGATAGCTGTCATTTCCATGCCAGAGTGGGCAATCCGCAAATTAAACTTATTCAAAGAGGCACAACACTGAGGAAGTAGCACTTATTATCACCCCCATTTTACAGATAAGAAAACCAAGGCTCAGAGAGCTAGAATGATGCGTCTAAGGTCACAGAGCTGAGAGGCCCCTTTTTTCCTTCACAGTCAACCCACCAGGGTGGTTCTGAACTGTGTGAGCTCCCATGGAGAACATGATGTGTCTCCTTAGGTTTCTCTTGCACATGGCAGTTTCTCACGCTGTCCTTGTTTTTGATGGTCTTGGTTTTGAGGAGTACTGGTCACGTATTTTGTAGGATGTCCCTCAGGATTTGTCTGATGTTCTTCTCACGATTAGATGGGTTTATGGGTTTTGGGGGGAAGATGACATAAGTGATGTGCCATTCTCATCACATCATACTGTTGTCACCGTTAAACATCAGCTCTGCACTATCAGGCTCACTGAACTGCTGGTCAGGAAACATAACACGTCCTATTACTGCTGAGGCTAACCTTGATCACCTGGCTGAGGTAGTGCTTGTCAGGTTTCTCCACTGTAAAGTGACCCTTCCCCCCGCCCCCGTCCACACTGTACTCTTTGGAAGGCAGTCACCAAGCACAGGCTGCACTTAGTGAGTGGGAAGTTATGCTCCACCTCTTCAAGGGCCAAGCACTATGTAAATTATTCGGACTTCTTCTGCCAGGACATTTGTCTGCTCTCCCCCATTTATTTATATATTCAATCAGTTCTTTATATTAGTATGGATTCATGGATATTTATTCTTTAGGTTATAGTCCAATACTACTTCATTTCTTTTGTTGCTCAAATTGTTCCAGTCATAGCCACTAGGAGCTCTTTCAGTTGGCTCCTGTGTCCCTTTGACATATACTGCATTTATTTTTAAGTGACTTTTTTTTTTTTGTACTCAAATAACATCTATTTAGAATGTAAAACTCTTTTCATATACGAGCCAGAGTGCCTTTAGGGGAGACTTTTCAACATTCGCTAGATTATTGTTTTTTTTTTAATGCTTTTTATTGTGCTTTACATGAAAGTTTACGAATCAAGTCAGTCTCTCACACAAAAACCCATATACACCTTGCTACACACTCCCAATTACTCTCCCCCTAATGGGACACGTCGCTCTCCCCCTGCACTCTCTCTTTTTGTGTCCATCTCGCCAGCTTCTAACCCCCTCTACCCTCTCATCTCCCCTACAGGCAGGAGATGCCAACATAGTCTCAAGTGTCCATCTGATCCAAGAAGCTCACTCCTCACCAGCATCCCTCTCCAACCCATTGTCCAGTCCAATCTATGTCTGAAGAGTTGGCTTTGGGAATGGTTCCTGTCCTGGGCCAACAGAAGGTCTGGGGGCCATGACCACCGGGGTCCTTCCAGTCTCAGTCAGACCATTAAGTCTGGTCTTATGAGAATTTGGGGTCTGCATCCCACTGCTCTCCTGCTCCCTCAGGGGTTGTCTGTTGTGTTCCTTGTCAGGGCAGTCATCGGTTGTAGCCGGGCACCATCTAGTTCTTCTGGTCTCAGGATGATGTAGTCTTTGGTTCATGTGGCCCTTTCTGTCTCTTGGGCTCACAGTTATCGTGTGACCTTGGTGTTCTTCATTCTCCTTTGATCCAGGTGGGTTGAGACCAATTGATGCATCTCAGATGGCCGCTTCCTAGCGTTTAAGACCCCAGACGCCACTCTCCAAAGTGGGATGCAGAATGTTTTCTTAATAGATTTTATTATGCCAATTGACTTAGATGTCCCCTGAAACCATGGTCCCCAGACCCCTGCCACACTGGCCTTCAAAATGTTCAGTTTATTCAGGAAACTTCTTTGCTTTTGGTTTAGTCCAATTCTGCTGACCTCTCCTGTATTGTGCGCTGTCTCTCCCTTCACCTAAAGTAGTTCTTATCTACCAATTAGTGAATGCCCCTCTCTCCCACTCTCCCTTCCTCCCTCCCCCATCTAGTAACCACAAAAGAATGTTTTCTTCTCAGTTTAAACTATTTCTTCAGTTCCTATAATGGTGGTCTTATACAATATTTGTCCTTTTACAAGTGACTAATTTCACTCAGCATAATGTCTTCCAGGCTCCTCCATGTTATGAAATGTTTCACAGATTCTTCACTGTTCTTTATCGATCCGTAGTATTCCATTGTGTGGATATACCATAATTTATTTATCCATTCATCCGTTGATGGGCACCTTGGTTGCTTGCATCTTTTTGCTATTGTAAACTATTTGCTATTGTAAACGGTCTGCAATAAACATAGGTGTGCATATATCTGTTTGTGTAAAGGCTCTTATTTCTCTAGGCTATATCTCAAGGAGTGGGATTGCTGGATTGTATCGTAGTTCTATTTCTAGCTTTTTAAGGAACTGCTAAATCGATTTCCAAAGTGGTTGTATCATTTGACATTCCCACCAGCAATGTGGAAGTGTTCCAATCTCTCCACAGCCTCTCCAACATTTACTATTTTGTGTCTTTTGGATTAATGCCAGCCTTGTTGGAATGAGGTGAAATCTCACTGTAGTTTTGATCTGCATTTCTCTAATGGCTAATGATCGTGAATATTTCCTCATATATCTGTTAGCTACCTGAATGTCTTCTTTAGTGAAGTGTCTGATTATACCTTTAGCCCATTTTTTAATTGGGTTATTTGTCTTTTTGCAGTTGAGTTTTTGCAGTATCATGTAGATTTTAGAGATCAGGCGCTGATCAGAAATGTCATAGCTAAAAACTTTTTCCCAGTCTATAGGTAGTCTTTTTACTCTTTTTGTGAAGTCTTTGGAAGAGCACAGGTGTTTGATTTTTAGGAGCTCCTAGTTATCTAGTTTTTCTTCTTCATTCTTTATGTTTTCTATACTGTTTATGCCATGTATTAGGGCTCCTAACGTTGTCCCTATTTTTTCTTCCATGATCTTTATCGTTTTAGATTTGATATTTAGATCTTTGATCCATTTTGAGTTAGTTTTTGTGCATGGAGTGAGTTATGGGTTTTGTTTCATTTTTTTGCAGATGGATATCCAGTTATGCCAGCACCATTTTTTAAAAAGACTGTCTTTTCCCCAATTAACTGACACTGGGCCTTTGTCAAATATCAGCTGCTCATATGTGGATGGATTTATGTCTGGATTCTCAATTCTGTTCCATTGGTCCATGTATCTGTTGTTGTACCAGTACCAGGCTGTTTTGACTGCTGTGGCAGTATAATAGGTTCTAAAATCAGGTAAAGTAAGGCCTCCCACTTTGTTCTTCTTTTTCAGTAATGCCTTATTTATCCGGGGCCTCTTCCCTTCCATATGAAGTTGGTGATTTGTTTCTCCATCTCATTAAAGAATGTCCTTGGGATTTGGATCGGAATTGCATTAAATGTATAGATCGCTTTTGGTAGAATAGATGTTTTTATAATGTTAAGTCTTCCTATCCATGAGCAAGGTATGTTCTTCCACTTATGTGTCTTTTGGTTTCTTGCAGAAGTGTACTGTAGTTTTCTTTGTATAAGTCTTTCACATCTCTGGTAAGATTTATTCCTAAGTATTTGATCTTCTTGGGGGCTATTGTAAATGGCATTGATTTGGTGGTTTCCTCTTCGATGTTCTTTTTTTGGTGTAGAGGAATCCAACTGATTTTTGTGTGTTTATCTTGTATCCCAATACTCTGCTGAATGCTTCTATCAGTTTCAGTAGTTTTCTGGAGGATTCCTTAGGGTTTTCTGTGTATAAGATCATGTCATTTGCAAATAGAGATACTCTGACTTCTTCCTTGCCAATCTGGATGCCCTTTATTTCTTTATCTAGCCTAATTGCTCTGGCTAGGACTTCCAGCACAATGTTGAATAAGAGCGGTGATAAAGGGCATCCTTGTGTGGTTCCCAGTCTCAATGGGAATATTTTCAGGCTCTCTCCATTTAGGATGATGCTGGCTGTTGGCTTTGTATAAATGCCCTTTATTATGTTGAGGAATTTTCCTTCTATTCCTATTTTGCTGAGAGTTTTTATCATGAATGAGTGTTGAACTTTGTCAAATGCCTTTTCTGCATCAATTGATAAAATCATGTGATTCTTGTCTTTTGTTTTATTTATGTGGTGGATTACATTAATGGTTTTTCTAATGTTTAACCATCCCTGCAAACCTGGTATGAATCCCACCCAGTCATGGTGAATTATTTTTTTGATATCTTGTTGAATGCTATTGCCTAGAATTTTGTCGAGGATTTTTGCATCTACATTCATGAGGGATATAGGTCTATAATTTTCTTTTCTTGTGGTGTCTTTACCTGGTTTTGGTATCAGGGATATGGTGGCTTCATAGAATGAGTCTGGTAGTATTCCATCCTTTTCTATGCTCTGAAGTACCTTTAGGAATAGTGGTGTTAACTCTTCTCTGAAAGTCTGGTAGAACTCTGCAGTGAAGCCATCTGGACCAGGGCTTTTTTTTGTTGTTGTTGGGAGTTTTTTGATTACCTTTTCAATCTCTTCTTTTGTCATGGGTCTATTTAGTTTTTCTACCTCTGTCTGTGTTATTTTAGGTAGGTAGTGTGTTTCTAGGAATTCATCCATTTCTTCTAGGCTTTCAAATTTGAGTATAGTTTTTCAGAGTAGTCTGATATGATCCTTTTAATTTCAGTTGGGTCTGTTGTAATATCGCCCATCTCATTTCTTATTTGGGTTATTTGCTTCCTCTCCTGTTTTTCTTTTGTCAGTTTGGTCAGTGGTTTATCAGTTTTGTTGATTTTTTTAAAAAAACAGCTTTTGGTCTTGTTAATTCTTTCAACTGTTTTTCTGTTTTCTATTTCATTTAGTTCAGCTCTAATTTTTATTATTTGTTTTCTTCTGGTGCCTGTGGGTTTCTTTTGTTGCTCTCTTTCTATTTGTTCAAGTTGTAGGGATAATTCTTTGATTTTGGCCCTTTCTTCTTTTTGGATGTGTACATTTATTGATATAAACTGGCCTCTGAGCACCGCTTTTGCTGTGTCCCAAAGGTTCTGATAGGGAGTGTTTTCATTCTCATTGGATTCTCTGAGTTTCTTTATTCTATCCTTAATGTCTTCTATAATCCAGTCTTTTTTGAGCAGGGTATTGTTCAGTTTCCAAGTGTTTGATTTCTTTTCCCTGCTGTTCCTGTATTGATTTCCACTTTTATGGCCTTATGGTCAAAGAAGATGCTTTGTAATATTTCCACGTTTTCGATTCTGCTAAAGCTTGCTTTATGACCTAATATGTGGTCGATTCTAGACAGTGTTCCATGTGCACTAGAAAAGAAAGTATACTCAGTTGCTGTTGGGTGGAGTGTTCTGTATATGTCTATGAGGTCAAGTTGGTTGATTGTGCCATTTAGATCTTCCATGTCTTTATTGAGCTTCTTTCTGGATGTCCTGTCCTTCACCGAAAGTGGTGTGTTGAAGTCTCCTACTATTATTGTGGAGCTATCTCACTTTTCAATGCTGATAAGAGTTTGTTTTATGTATCTTGCAGCCCTGTCACTGGGTGCATAAATATTTAATACAGTTGCATCTTCTTGGTGTATTGTCCCTTTAATCATTATATAATGTCCTTCCTTACCCTTTCTGATGGATTTAACTTTGAAGTCTATTTTGTCAGAAATTAATATTGCCACTCCTGCTCTTTTTTGGATTGTTGTTTGCTTGATATATATTTTTCCATCCTTTGAGTTTTAGTTTGCCTGTGTCTCTAAGTCTAAGGTGTGTCTCTTGTAGGCAGCATATAGACAGATCTTGTTTTTTAATCCACTCTGCCACTCTCTGTCTTTTTATTGGTGCATTTAGTCCATTTACATTCAGGGTAATTATGGATAGGTATGAATTTAGTGATATCATTTTGATGTCTTTTTTGTGTGTTGTTGACAGTTTCTTTTTCCCACTTGATTTTATGTGCTGAGTAGATTTTCTTTATATATTGTCCTTTCCTCATATTTGTTGTTGTTGATTTTGTTTCTGCTGAGTCTGTATTTTCCCTTGTATTTTATTTTGATGAGTAGGATAGTTTCTCTCCTTTGTGGTTACCTTATTATTTACCTCTATTTTTCTAAATTTAAAACTTTTATTTCTTTGTATCACCATATCTTCCTCTCCATATGGAAGGTGTATGATTATATTTCTTAGTCCCTCTTCATTATTTTAATGTTGTCTTCTTTTATATAATAATATCCCTGTTACCCTGTTTTGGGCTTTTTTTTTTTTTTTAAATATAATCTTGCTTTGTTTTTTTGGATTTCCCTGTCTGGGTTGACTTCTCGTTGCTCTGCCCAGTGTTCTAGTCTTAGGTTGACACCTGATATTATTGATTTCCTAACCAAAGAACTCCCTTTAGTGTTTCTTGTAGTTTTGGTTTGGTTTTTATGAATTCCGTAAACTTGTGTTTATCTGGAAATGTCTTAATTTCACCTTCATATTTAAGAGACAGTTTTGATGGATATATGATTCTTGAGGCAGGCAGTTTTTTCCCTTCAATTTTTTAAATATGTCATCCCATTGCCTTCTTGCCTGCATGGTTTCTGCCAAGTAGTCCGAGTTTATTCTTATGGCTCTCCTTTGTAGGTGACTTCTCGTTTATCCCTCACTGCTCTTATAATTCTCTCTTTATCTTTGGTTTTGGCAGGTTTGATTATAATATGTCTTGGTGACTTTCTTTTAAGATCTACCTTATGTGGAGTTCGATGAGCATCTTGGATAGATACCTTCTCATCTTTCACAACATCAGGGAAGTTTTCTGCCAGCAAGTCTTCAACAATTTTCTCTGTATTTTCTGTTCTCTCTCCCTGTTTTGGTACTTCAGTCACTCGTAGGTTATTTCTCTTGATAGAGTCCCACATGATTCTTAAGGTTTCTTCATTTTTTTACATTCTTTTATCTGATTTTTCTTCAAATATATTAGTGCCAAGTGATTCATCTTCAAGTTCAGAAATTCTAGCTTCTACTTGCTCAATTCTGCTCCTCTGACTTTCTACTGAGTTGTCTAATCCTGTAATTTTATTGTTAATCTTCTGAATTTGATTGCTGTCTATGGATTTTTCTAGCTTATTAAACTTTTCATTATGTTCCTGAATAATTTTTCTGATTTCTCCAGTTGCTTTATCTGTGTGTTCCTTGGCTTGTTCTGCGTATTGCCTCATTTCCTTCCTGATGTCTTGAAGGGTTCTGTATATTAAACTTTTGTATTCTGCATCTGGTAATTCCAGGAATAGACTTTCACCTAGAAGATCCCTGGATTCTTTGTTTTGAGAGCCTGTTGAGGTGATCATGGTCTGTTTGTTTATGTGACTTGATACTGGCTGTTGTCTCTGAGCCACCTATAAGTTATTGTATTAGTTTATGCTAGCTTAGTGTCTCATAGCTGCTTGCTTTGTTTTGTTTTGTTTTGGTATATCCCTATGGGTTGCCTGAGTGAGCTAGCTTGATTATTTTCACCTTTGGTGCTCTGGTGTCCTGTCCCCAGCTGGCTAGAGCTGTTATCAGATATATCAGTCTAGGAGTCCATTCAGTTTTCTTGTATGAATTCAGCTCGGGTTTCCAGGTAGCTGATCATCAAGTGTGTGGTACAGGCTCTGTCCTACAGTCTTAGAGGGGCTGGGGTGATTGGTGTATATACCGGTATCTGATTGAAGCAGGGTGTCATGCTCTGAACAAGGCAGGGGGCTGAAAACCGACCCCCAAGTGTCTCTGAGGAAAATGTGTCTCTGTTCCCTAAAGCGTGCTGGTGGGTAGGTTTTGCAGAGGGACCGTGGGCACCCATAGTGTTTTGTTTTAAGGACTGGGAGGTACCAGTTATCTTTGGACCCCTGTCTCGGGTGGCTGGGTGACTTGAGTGGAGCTACCAGTCCTTAGGTCCCTGATGTGGGTGATGACCTTGTTTAATAGGCAAAGCAATGTCAAACGTCAAACACCCACCTCTCCACCGCAGAGATGAAATGGTTGGAGCCTGTGATCGAGGGCCTATTCTCCCAGAATAGGCCCACATAGGTCCATGCAGAAGGGAAAGGTGCTGAAGGTCCACGGACGGTTTATGCCCGGACAGGAGCCGCTTCTGTCCTGAGCTCCCCCAGTTAATGGAGCTAGCAAATTATCTTTTCCCCCCAACTGCAAATTTGTTCCTTCCCCAAGGCCAGGAGGATGGCTCTAGGTGCTTCACCAGGGTCTATCTCAGGCCCAGAATTCAGCCACTGAAGCTGGCTTGGGGGTTGGGGGGTGGGGGTGGGGGCGTGGTAAAACGTACACAAGTGCTTAGCTCTTGCCGAGAACGCCGTTCTCCTCAGGTCCCGGAGGTGTGAGTGGGTTGTGTGGCTGGCTGCTTCTCCCTGAGGAAACTGCGGCCGAACGCTAGTACCAGCCCGCCACTGCCGCTCCGGGAATGGTGCCTGAGGGCTCCCCGTGATTCAGGTCTGGTAACTCCTCTCCACTTCTGAACAGTCTCTTCCTCCCCCTGCCCCTCAATTTGTTGTCTAAGCTTGCCTTTGATGCTCAGGGCTCCCAGCTTATCACAAATATACTCATTTCACTTGTTTTTTCGGGTCTTTGTTGTAAAGAGGGCTCGCAGGAAGCGTCTGTCTATTCCGCCATCTTGGTTCCGCCTCCTCACCTCACATCTTTGTCTTCTCTCCCCAACCAGGGTGGAATCTCCTCAAGGGGGAGTGAGCCTCTGTTTGCCCCAAGAGCACTCTCCCAGGCACACCACAGACATACAATAAACACATGTTGAATCAGGGGGTGAATGGAGGGAGGAGAGACGTTTTGGTTCTGTGGTGCTGGCAGTGGATGTCTGTGGAGTGCTGCCCACTGTCCAAGTCTCCTAATTTCCCCTTCTCATTTTTGCCCAGGTGATGAAGTCAAATAACGATGCCTACTCCGTGGCCACAGTGACTACAGGGACAGGCAGAGAGCCCCATTCAGAGGCAAAGAAACTCAAGTTGACATTTGCTTGGGCTCCCTCTCATGCTCCCCTTGATCACATGTTGCAAGGACACGGGGCTGGGGCTGGAGCTGCTAGAGCTGCTAAGGGGAGACCAAGAGTGGAGCTGCCCAGAGAGGACAGAGCTGAGATGGGTCCCGGAGACCCCTTTTGAATCCAAGGCCATGCCGTGTTTGAGTGGGCCCTATCCCTGGCTGTCAGTTTTGTAAGCCAAAGAAAAAAATTCCCTTTTCACTTACTGTGATTTGGGCTGAGTTTTCTGTTCCTTACAACTAAAGAGTCCTCACCACTCCTGTATCACTGGCCTGCATTTTTTTTTATCATCGTCAGTCAAGTTGATAACTGACTGCTGAGCTATGGCACCGAGTGCCTGCCCCGAGGCCTGGGCCTCCATTATCAACCCTGCAGGGGAGGGGCTCCGATCTGAGAGAGAAAAGGGATGGCCCTTTGCTTCCTGAGCCCTTATGTTACCCTGTACATCCAATTACTGTCATCATCCCAAGCCAAAGAAGAGCATCAAAGAGTTAAAAGGGCTCACAAACAAGTAAGACTCCTAAGAGCCTGATCACCATCAACATCTATTCTGCACCATCAGGTCCACTGAGCTCCACTAGTCAGGAAACAGCCACACATACAGACTTCCTCATCTGACCTGGAACTACCTGCTCCATTATGTGGTAGAACTGCATCAGGAGGTTAATGAAGCAAAAAGGTTTGAACCAAGAAGGCCCCACAGTGGGCCAACTGGCTGGGATGTGAAGGCTCAGAACTGGTTTCTGCCACTAACGGACCATGCTCCCTCTGGCCTTCACGGGAGCAACAAGCTCTTCCCATTGATACCCTGCGTTGCTGTAACCAGATATGCCTCTATTTCAGCAACAGTAGAGCCGGGTTTATCACAAGTTACTAAGCTGTTGCATTAACCTAAAAGGAAATGAGGAAGGAACCTGCAACAACGTCAGACAAAAGGAAGGGAGGGAGAGCTCTGCCTTTGAGCTTCGGTTTTCCTCCACAACAACAGGCTCAGCAATTCCGACAATTCACGGGGCCAAAGCACAACAGATGCAAGGAAGGTCATTTGGCCCATTATCTGACAGATTAAAGACATGGGAATGGGTGATCAAGCTTGTATAGTTTCCAAATAAGTCCACTTAGGTGAGTTAGGTCCTGTGCCCGGGGCCCTCAACTGGAAAGGCTGTTCTCTCCTCATTCCTATCAATGCTCAGCCCAAGGACAATGAACTGAGAACTGAATGGTCCAGAAGAAGCAGTGGGATTAGGGTCAAGGGACCTGGAGTTCTAGTTTCAGCTCTGACCCCATTTAACTATCTGAGGCATTTAATCACCACGGGCCCCAGCTTCCTTACCTATAAAGGGCATCAAAAACCTGCACGTTTTACCTGGCTGGATTGTGAGGAGAAAATAAGACCTAACAGGTGTGAAAAGAATTCGGTGCACACTACAGCTCTCAGAGAGGTACTGGGAGTTTGACGATAGCACATGCTCTAGGAATGCTCAGTGGCTCTCACACCCACCCAGGTACAAGGAGATGATAATCTGTCCACCAGGGCACTGCCTGGCACCTGGGCAAGGCGTGTGAGCAGCCCAGCAGAGCCCCTCCCCAGAGGGTATGAACCCAGACCCAGTTGGACACAGCAGCGGCAACCACAGATTCCAGTTTTTCCTGGAGAGTCACACTTTTGCATCATTTTTTCAATAAAGGTTATTCATTAAATGTACAACTAACTAAATATCTTTGTGCCTTTGTAAGTCTGTTCAAGTACATGAATTCACCAATCAGATACTGACCACCTTCACTCCACTCAGACAACCCTGCCTCGGCCAATCTCCACCCCACCTCCTGCGTTCTCCTCAGCAACGTGCTAGGCACCTACCCACTCCGGCTGATCACTAGGATCTCCTTGTTTGTGGCCAGAGTCCACAGGCGGGGGCGAGTAATCCTTCATAGGAGTGGTGAATTCCACAGGTCCTGTGCCCGGCAAGGGAAGTTTCAGCAGTGGGTAGCTGGGGCGGACAAAAAGAGAAGAGTTAGGCCTTTATGGGAGGCAGAGCCTGCTCTCAGACTAGCGACACAGGAACCACTGAAGTTGCAACAAAATTCTCCTACTAGGACAGAGGAAAATGGACATAACAACATTAGAACCACAAAACTTCCAAGCTAGAAGGACCTTTAGAAGGCATCTAGGTGAGATTTTTCAAACTTATTTTACTCACAGAAAACTTACAAGGAATCCCAATTCATTAAATTGGCTGAATATTTTTAGAAACTTAACAAAGGAAAGACACTAAAAAAAATTGTTGTCAAACCAGGTATACATAAGACAACTAAAAAAAAACTAGGAAAACACTATGAAATCCAGAAAGGTTCCAATTCAGGTTGTTGGGCAAGAGTCTTAAACTACTTGCTCCAATTTAAAGGAACAGATCGTGACATTTGTATACAACGCAATGAAGGTGTGGACTTCTGCTGAACAGAAGGCAACGGTGTTCAGCAGTGGGCAGCTGGGGTGGACAAGAAGAGAAGAGTTACGCCCTTATGGGAGGCAGAGCCTGCTCTCAGACTAGCAACACAGGAACCACTGAAGTTGCAACAAAATTCTCCTACTATACACAAAGGAAAACCTTGGTCTTACATCAAAAAGTTGGCAAATGTGCATTTTGTTTCAGGTGTCACTTTTTTTTAAGTTAAAAAAAAAGAAACAAAAACGGAGATATAAATTTTATAAAGTACAATGCACAAATCTTAAGGTACAGTACAACTAATGTTTACATGTGTACATACCTGTGCGACCACTACCCTAGTTTCAAGCTACAGAACACTGAGATCAGAAGGCAGCCCTGTGCTCCCTCCCACTCAGTGACATTCCCTCCCACCAAACGTAACCACTATTTGAACCTCTATCACCACAGATTAGTTCTGCCTGCTTCTGAATGTCCTATAAATGAAATCATCCATTCCACTTATGTACCCTTGTGACTGGCTGCTTTCATTTAAATTATATCTGCTAAGTTCATCTATATTGCAGTGCATGTAACAACAGACCATCCTTTTTCATGTGCTATCCCACTGAGTGAATATACCACAGTGTCCTTACCTATTCCACTCTTGAGGAACATTTGGTTGTTTCCAATTTGAGCCATTAACAACAAGGCTATTATACAAATGCTGTGTTACCTATATATTTACCCCCCCAAAAAAAAAAAAATATATATATACACACACACACACACACACACACATACATAAAGGGAGCCCTGGTGGTACTGTGGTTAAGAGCTATGGCTGCTAACCAAAAGGTCAGCAGTTCGAATCTACCACCCCCTCCTTGGAAACCCTAATGGTGCAGTTCTACTCTGTCCTATAGGGTCACTACGAGTTGGAATCAACTCAATGGCAACAGGTTTTTTTGGTTGTTGTTGTTATATAACATAAAGGAAAAAAAAAAGAATAAAGCTATTATGATCATTTTTATATATGGCTTTTGGTGGGCATAAAAGCAGTCATAATAGGCAATCTGTAAGTCAAGGATGTACACTGTAATAGTTGAGGGTAATCTCCAAAATAGAATATAAAATTTAAAAAACAATTAGAGGAGAAAAAGAGAATAATAAATTGAACGAGAATCTGTATGCAGACTTTTTACGCTTCTCTGTGGTTCCCTGCTCTCCAAGATTTAGTCCCCAGTTCTCAGCTATTCTGACAACCCCAAACTCTGACTTCTGTCTACTCAAACCATCAGGACTTTCTTCCTTTCACCATGATTTGCAAATGTCCTCAGGGAAAAGGCTATGGCTCCTGCAGAGCTCACCATGTGTGCTTCTCTTAAGAATTAAAGCCCCTCAAGTCCTGCCTATATTAGTTAATCTTATTCTTTCATTTATTTTTTTTTAATCTATTTTTAGTTGGCTTTGTTTTTGTTCTTTCTGGCAAAGGGTTTAATCTAATACACACTACCCCAATAGGGTTAGAACTGGAGTCCTCTGATTCAATTTCTATGATTCCTTTAACTTTTTTCATTAAACAACCAACTTCCTCAAGACCAAGCTGGATAAGCGGAACTCCTCTGTTAAAGCAGCACTGGAAGTGCTCACTCCTCTATGCCAAGAAATGTGGAAGACAGCTACCTGGCCAACCGACTGGAAGAGATCCATGCTTATGCCTATTCCCACGAAAAGTGAGCCAACCGAATGCGGAAATTATCGAACAATATCATTAATATCATATGCAAGTAAAATTTTGCTGAAGATCATTCAAAAAGTGGCTGCGGCAGTAAATATGGACAGGGAACTGTCAGAAACTTAAGCTGGATACAGAAGGGACGTGGTAAAGCTGACAAAAAGACAGTATTTTAATATCCCTCTCTAAGTAATTGATAGAATAAGCAGAAAATAATCTATAAGAATACAGAAGATTTGAAAAAGAAAAAAGATGTGGAATGCAGACCCCAAATTCTCATAAAAAGACCACGCTTAATGGTCTGACTGAGATTGGAAGGACTCCGGTGGTCATGGCCCCCAGACCTTTTGTTGCCCCAGGACAGGAACCATTCCCGAAGCCAACTCTTCAGACAGGGATTGGACTGGACAATGGGTTGGAGAGGGACACTGGTGAGGAGTGAGCTTCTTGGATCAGGTAGACACTTGAGACTATGTTGGCATCCCCTGTCAGGGAGATGAGAGGATAGAGGGAGTTAGAAGCTGGCGAAATGGACATGAAAAGATAGAGTGGAAGAAGGGAGCAGGCTGTCTCATTAGGGGGAGAGTAATTGGGAGTATGTAGCAAGGTGTATATAAGTTTTTGTGTGAGAAACTGACTTGATTTGTAAACTTTCACTTAAAGCACAATAAAAATTATTAAAGAAAAAAAAAGATTTGATCTAATGGACATATCTAGAACATTCTACCCCAAGAATGCAAAATATACCTTCTTTTCAAGCACCATAGAACATTTAAAAATTGATCATATACTGAGTTATAAAGCTAGTTTAATTTTCAAACATTTGAAATACATTAATTGCTCATATGCAAGTTCAAGCTCCTTATTCTATCAATTAGAGAGGAATGTAAAAATATTACCTTTCCTTTTGTCAGCTTTTGCTTTATATATTTTGAGGCCCTGTTATTAAATGCAAACATATTTAGAATTACTATAGCTACATGGTCAATTAAACTGTATATTGTTATAAAGTGACCCTCTTATCTCTAATTTTTTTTTTTTTTTGCTTTACGGTCTTTTTTCGTGACATTAATGGAACTAAACAGCTTTCTCTGGTTAGTATCTGTATAATATAGCTGTATTAATCCATCTTCTTTTCAATCTTTCTGTTTCCTTATATTTAGATCTATCTTTTATAAACAGCATATAGTCTTTTTTAAAATTAATTCAGACAATCTTCTTTTAACCTAAGTATTTATTCCATCTATATTTAAAGCAATCATGGATATATTTTAAATTACTGTACACTAAAATTGAAATCTACCATCTTATGCTCAATTTTCACCTAAGTTTTTATAGTTTAAATAGAAATGAAAGGTGCTGGGAGGCATGTAGCAAACTCTTTAGCAAAGCAACTTCGTATTCTCTAATTTACTAATTTATTACTTCATGGTTTTGAATTGCATTTTTCTTAAACAAAGGTACAACAGCATCTACTTAGTAGTCCTGGCCTTTACACACAGAGAAAGGTGAATAGATTGTGTACTTGTGGTTTCCAAAGGATGCACAATAGAGGGAGTGATGGAAGGGAAGACAAATCACCAAGCCGAGGTGAAAAAACAAAGTCCAGAGAAGATATGTGACTTGTCCAAAATCAGAGCTGGCTCTTTAGTGAAAACTGAGACAAACATCAGTTATCCTGATGCAGTTATAATTCTATTTCTCTTTCAACAGATCAATGAATTATTACTAAGAAAGGCTGCTCTACAAACATATCTCCTTTAGTGTTCCACCTTGTGGGACATCCACGAAATGGCATGAATGAGGCTGAGCATGGACTGACACAGACCCAAAGTGGACATTCTTCAGTCCAGAAATGCATCTGGTGATCAGACTAAAGGAAACTCTTTTTCACGGTCAACTTTCACTGTTTCATCTAAGGAAAACCTAAAACATTTATTTATGGCCATTCCTCCTATCCTAAATCAACTTCCTATTATGAAACCCAGAAAGCCGCTCTTTTTACAAAAAAACAGATTGAGGCCACATGAACAACTCTATAGAAGTAATAAAATAGTAATTATCTCCACACCAGGTTATTGACAGCCTGAAGATTTACTACTCAAAAGGCTTCCTGGAAAGTTTGCTAACATTTAAGGGATAGCCTAATACTCACCCAACAGATTTACGCATTTAAAAAATTTTATTCAATTCACACTTGCTTAGTACCCAGCAGCAAGTAGCATGCAAACAATTAAAAAGCTCTGCATGCAAATACAAAGTACACAGTGGAACCAATGCAGGTATTGGAGACAAGACAAAGAGAAAGTACTGAAAAAATGCCTATCTTTAAAAAAATGATCTCTGATCAAGAAAAGGACAGGAGGGTACCACACTAGGGCCTCCAGAAAGCCTGAACTTCAATGTGCTTGTTTTGTTCTCCATCCTGAGTTCCTGCAGTTGTACACTGCAGTCGGTTAGGGTGAGGTGAGCCCAGGGAATTTCTACATGAATAGACAATAGTTCACCAAAGAAAAAGAAGTTAAACCAGGGTTAAAAAAGAATGGAAGACACCTATATACTCAAGGCATTGTCTTCTCATATGCTAACTTCACTTCCCATCTTTTTCTCAGCATACTGCTTTTTAAAATGCCACTGACAGACACAGCCAAGGTTCAGGTGTTTGGAGGTCGGTGTCAAGGGGTGTGTCTGGGCTTAGTTAAGGCCCTGCTGGGGAAAGCTCCCGACAAGGCACAGGCCTGCCTCCCAGTCTTGGTGTGCAGAGAGCAGTATGGGGCCTACAGCCAAAACCACTGCAGCTTTAGCTCCACTACAAGATGAAGGCAGAAGTACATTTTATTTGTCTGCATTTACCTTCCACACCGTAGCTGCTCAAGATACACTGACTAAATTAAAGGCAGCCTGTTTCTCAAGATTTTAAATATTATAAACATCTGTGAACCACATAATCATCTTAACTGAAACTGAGAAGCCATTTGATGAAATCCAATACCCTTGCATGAAAAAAACACTCAACAATTCTATCTCCTAGTTTGTTGTGTAGTGTCTTGGGTCTTAGAAACTTGCAAGAGGACAATGAGTTTCTAATCGCCTGAAGAGCAGGGGGAGAAGGAGAGTCAGGAACAGGAAGAAGAAATGGAATGTGTGGCTAATTTCCTCCTTTGCCATGAGACCAGAAGAGCTGGATGGTGCCTGGCTACCACTACTGAATGTTCTGATCAAACAGTCTAGAGCAGAATCCTGATCAAAAGGGGGAAAATGTAGAACGGAATATCCAATTCTCATGGACTCTAGACTTTCTGGAACCCTGGAGCTGGATGAACCACCAAAACTATTACCCTGAGATGATCCTTAAACATTAAACCTGAAAGGAAAAATATCCCCTGAAGTCTTCTTACAAGCAAAACAATATTTTAGCTTAACAAGTAAAGGATGTCCGCCTTGAGCATTGTACTCTTTTAAGATCTATATGGGATCAAGTTGACAACAGCAACAAGAAAGATTAGGTAGGAAACATAGGGGGCAGTGAGTTTATGTTAATGGAGGGTGTGACAGTTAAGACTGTGTGTCAACTTGGCAGGGCCATGATTCTCAGTGTTTTGGCAGTCATATAATGTGATCGTTTCCCTGTTAAAATCTGGTATGTGATCACCCCCATGATGTGATCTGCTGAGTGGTACCAGCAGAGGTACGGCCTGTAGTGGCTCACTGTCCCTTCAGTCTTCATCTCTCTGGGCTCTGCCACCTGGCTTTTCCTGCTCACCTTGCCAGGGCTTTTGCCTGTTCTAGATCCTGCAGCTGGCTCCTGTTCGTCTGATCTCCAGTTCTTGGGACTTGAGTCAGCAACTTGCCTGCTAATCTTGAGATTCGTTGATCTTCACAGCCTGCTACAGCCCTGCTCTCTGGCCTCCCAATCTTGGGTTCCCCAGCCCCTGCAGCTACATAAATCGGGAGAATCCGCTTTTCTGCCCCACAGACTTGGGACATTACAGCCTCTAAAACCCCTGTGAGCCATTTCCTTGATATAAATCTTTCTATCTCTATATAAGCTTTACTGGTTTTGCTTCTCTAGAGAACCCTGCCAAAGACATTTGGTACTGAGAGTGGTTCTGTTGTTGGTGCTGTTAGGCGCCATCAAGTCAGTTCTGACTCATGATGACCCTATACATGACAGAAGGAAACACTGCCCAGTCCTGCGCCATCCCAAAATTGTTGATGTGCTTGAGCCCATTGTTGCAGCCACTGTGTCAATCCATCTTGTTGAGGGTCTTCCTCTTTTTTGCTGACACTCTACTTTACCAAGCATGATGTCTTTCTCCAGAGACTGATCCCTCCTGATAACATGTCCAACATAGTCTCACTATCCTTTTCTTCTAAGGGGCATTCTGGTTGTACTTCTTCCAAGAGAGATTTGTTCATTCTTTTGGCAATCCATGGTATATTCAGTATTCTCTGCCAACACCACAATTCAAAGGTGTCTAATCTTCTTCGGTCTTCTATATTAACTGTTCAGCTTTTGCATGCATATGAGGTGACTGAGAACACTATGGCTTGGGTCAGGCGCACCTTAGTCCTCAAGGTGACATTTTTGCTTTCCAACACTTTAAAGGGGTCTTTTGCAGCCGATTTGCCCAATGCAATACACTTTTTGGTTTCTTGACTGCCGCTTCCATGGATGTTGACTGTGGATCCACGTAAAAATGAAACCCTTGACAACTTCAATCTTTTCACCCTTTATCATGATATTGCTCACTGGTCCAGTTGTGAGGATTTTTGTTTTCCTTATGTTGAGGTGTAATCCATATTGAAGGCTGTGGTCTTTGACCTTCACATCAGTATGTGCTTCAAGTCCTCTTCACTTTCAGCAAGCAAGGGTGTGTCATCTGGATAACGTAGGCTGTTAATGAGTCTTCCTCCAATCCTGATGCCCCATTCTTCTTCACATAATCCAGCTTTTTGGATAATCTGAACAGCATACAGATTGAATAGGTATGGTGAAAGGATACAACCCTGACGCACAGCTTTCCTGACTTTAAACCACTCAGTAGCCCCTTCTGTTCAAACAACTGTCTCTTGACCCATGTACAGATTCCTCATGAGCACAATTAAGTGTACCAGAACTCCCAATCTCTTCAACGTTATCTATAATTTATTATGATCCACACAGTCGAATGCCTACGATAGTCAATAAAACACAGGTAAACATCTTTCTGGTATTCTTTGCTTTCAGCCAGGATCCATCTGATATCAGCAATGATATCCCTAGTTCCACATCCTATTCTAACTCGGGCTTGAATTTCTGGCAGTTCCCTGTTGATATACTGCTGCAGCCACTTCTGAATGATCTTTAGCAAAATTTTACTTGCATGTGATATTACATTGTTCAATAATTTCCACATTCAGTTGGATCACCCTTCTTGGGAATAAGCATAAATATGGATCTCTTCCAGTTGGTTGACCAGGTAGCTGTCTTTCAAATTTCTTGGCATAGACAAGTGAGCACTTCCAGAGCAGCATCTGCTTGTTGAAGCATCTCAATTGGTATTCAATCAATTCTCAGAGCCTTGTTTTTCACCAATGCCTTCAGTGCAGTTTGGACTTCTTCCTTCAGTACCATCGGTTCCTGAACATGTTACCTCCTGAAATGGTTAATTGTCGATCAATTGTTTTTGGTAGAATGACTCTGTGTATTCCTTCCATTTTCTTGTGATGGTTCCTGTGTCGTTTAATGTTTTCCATGTAGAACCCTTCAGCATTGCAACTCGAGGCTTGAATTTTTTCTTCAGCTCTTTCAGCTTGAGAAACGCTGAGCGTGTTCTTTCCTTTTGGTTTTCTATCTCCAGCTCTTTGCGCATGTCATCATAATACTACCCTGTCTTCTCAAGCTGCCCTCTGAAATCTTCTGTTCAGCTTTTTTACTTCATCATTTTTTCCTTTTGCTTTAGCTACTTGATGTTCAAGAGCAAGTTTCAGAGTCTCTTCTGACATCTATTTAGGCCTTTCTTTCCTGGTCTTTTTAATGATCTCTTGTTTTCTTCATATATGATATTCTTGACGTCATTCCACAACTCGTCTGATCTTCGATCATTAGTGTTCAACACATCAAATCTGTTCTTGAGATGGTCTCTAAATTCTGGTGGGTTATACTCAAGGTCGTACTTTGGCTCTCGTGGACTTGTTCTAATTTTCTTCAATTTCAACTTGAATTTGCATGTGAGTAACTGATGGTCTGATCCACGGTTGGCCCCTAGCCTTGTTCTGACTCATGATACTGAGCTTTTCCATCGTCTCTTTCCACAGACGTAGTTGATTTGATTCCTGTGCATTCCATCTGGCAAGATCCATGTGTTTAGTCACCATTTATGTTGGTGAAAAAAGGCACTTGCGACAAAGAAATTATTGGTCCTGCAAAATTCTATCATGAGATCTCCGGCATCGTTTCTATCACCAAGGTCATATTTTCCAACTACTGATCCTTCTTTGTTTCCAACTTTCACATTTCAATCACCAGTAATTATCAGTGCATCCTGATTGCATTTTCAATCAATTTCAGACTGCAGAAGTTGGTAAAAATCTTTAATTTCTTCATCTTTGACCTTAGTAGTTGGTGTGTAAATCTGAATAACCGTATTATCTGGTCCTCCTTGTAGGCGTATGGCTATTATCCTATCACTGACAGCACTGTACTTCAGGATAGATCTTGAAATGTTGTAACGCCATTCCTCTTCAAGTTGTCATTCCCGGCATAGTAGACCATATGACTGTCCAATTCAAGATGACCAACACTGGTCCATTTCAGCTCACTAATGCCTAGGATATCGATCTTTATGCGTTCCATTTCATTTATGGTTTTCAATTTTATGAGATTCCTACTTTGTATGTTCCAGGTTCTGATTATTAATGGATGTTTGCAGCTGTTTTCTTCTCATTTTGAGTGGTGCCATATCAGCAAATGAAGGTCCCGAAAGCTTGACTCCATCCACGTCATTAAGGTCGACTCTACTCTACTCTTCCCCAGTTGTCTTTTGAGTGCCTTCTAACCTGCGGGGGCTCATCTTTCAGCACTGTATCAGACAACATTCCACTGCTATTCATAAGGTTTTCACTGGCTAATTCTTTTCAGAAGTAGACTGCTAGGTCCTTCTTCCTAGTCTGTCTTAGTCTGGAAGCTCAGTTGAAACCTGTCTGCCCTGGGTGACCCTGCTGGTATGTGAATACTGGTAGCATAGCTTCCAGCATCACAGCAACACACAAGCCCCCACGGTATGAAAAACTGACAGATGCATAGGGGAGAGAGGTCCTAGAGGAACAAAATTGTAAGGATGAATTTTCTAAATTGGTTCTCAGGTCTGGTTAGTCTTAAAGACTTGATGACTCTGCTTCCAGTGGTAAAGAGGGCACTGCTAATCCCTGGCACGAAGTGGTAAATCAAATACGCAAAATATCACCACCAACAGATCAGGTACTGGTGAAAGACAAGGGTTTGGGTGACTGCATGGAGGATACCTTTCTACAATTTTGTCATAATGAGAACTATAAGGAAGCTGGTTGGTTGGTCCTACTTTCGCTAGACAAACTTGTCAAAGAGATGAATTCAGGACTTTAGAGTCAAAGCTCAAGCGCTGCATAAATGACCTCAAAGTTTCCAATTGTGCCTTTCAAGAAAGTCTTATTTCTTGAAGTTAACAGAGCTGATATTGCCTAAACCAAACCCAGGGTCTTACTGTAAGACTGGCTGAATTACAATGACAACACAACTGCCAATCTGGAGAGGTGTCTGAAGTTAAACTGAGGGTACTGATTGGGAAGAATTGGGACCCTGAAACCTGGGATGGGGACATATGGGCAGATAATCAGGAAGCTGGAGACACTGAATCCCTAAATTCCACTGAGTCACTGCTCCCAACAGAATCATTAGCCCCTCCACTCCCATCTAATGAGATTAACCCAGCTGCCTCTAAAGCACCTTTGTCTGAGTCATTATCTGGGACATCACCTGAGGCAGATGCTTTACAAGACAAAGCTGAATTTTCTCAAGACAATTCCCCACTGATTTTGGCTTCTAGGCCCACACCTAGACTTAAGTCCCAGCTAGCCCCGAAAGGTGAAGTACAAAGTGTAACACAGGAGGAGGTATGCTACACTCCAAAAGAACTGCTTGACTTGTCTAATATGTACAAACAGAAATCTGGGGAATATGTGTGGAAATGGCTATTAAGAGTATGGGATAATAGTGCAAAGAACATACAGATGCATCAGTCTGAGTTTATCGATATGGGCTCACTAAGCACAGATCCTCCACTGAATGTTTTAGCTCGAGAAGTTAGGAAAGGATGTAATATTTTATTTGGTTGGGTTGCTGAAGCATGGATTACGCCGTGGCCTACACTAAATCAAGCTGCCTTGGTATACTGTAGAAGAAGGTATCCAAAGGCTTAGGGAAACTGGCATGTTAGAGTGGATGTATCAGGTTAGACCCACAGACCCATACGCTGAGTGCCCAGAGGACACACCTTTACCACAACGGTGAGGAACAAATTTGTGAAGGGAGCCCCAGGATCCTTGAAGACTGCTGTGATTGCTAATTTATGTAAGTCAGATTTGACAGTGGGAACTGTCCACTGAATTAAGACACCTAACTGCAATGGGGCTGATTGGAGCTCATGGTGGCAGGGCCCAAGTGGCAGCACTCAATCAACAAAGACAGGGTGGGCATGGTTACCATAATGGACAGCAGAGTCAAAACAGTAATCAGAATAGCCTGACTCACATGGACTCACGGTGTCCCTACGAGTGAAACAGGCAGGAAATGTACTAGATATTTGATCTATACAAACAGATGACTTCTACGCCAAGTGAACAGCAGTCTAACTCCAATCACTAGAACAGAGTCACGGCCCCTCGATCAATTTCCAGACTTGATGGAGTTTACAGATCTACAACGCCTTGACTGAAGGGGAGGCCGGGTCCCCTTGAGAAAGGACTCCAATACACTGCAATAACTCCAATAACTTAAGTGTTAATCTCTCTCCCAGCCTTTCCCAAAGGGATCTACAGCCTTTTACGAGAGTGACTGTTCACTGGGGAAAGGGAAATAATCAGACTTCTCAGAGATTACTGGATGCTGACTCTGAACTGACACTAATTCCAGGAGACCCAAAATGTCACTGTGGCCCACCAGTTAGAATGGGGGCATATGGAGGTCAGGTTATTAATGGAGTCTTAGCTCTTGTCAGTCTCACAGTAGGTCCAGTGGGTCCCTGAACCCATCCTGTAGTGACTTTCCCAGTTTCAGGATGCATAATTGGAATAGATACACTCAGATAACTGGCAGAGCCCCCACACTGGATCCCTGACAAATGGAGTAAGGGCTATTATGGTAGGAAAAGCCAAGTGGAAGCCAACAGAACTGCCCTTACCTAGGAAAATGGTAAACCAAAAGCAATACAGCATGCCTGGAGGGATTGCGGAGATTACTGCCACCATCAAGGTCTTGAAGAATGCAGGAGTAGTGATTCTGACCACATCCCCATTCAACTCACCTATTTGGCCTGTGCAAAAAACAGATGGGATCTTGGAGAATGACAGTGGACTATCGAAAACTTAATCAGGTGGTAAATCCAATTGCAATTGCTGTTCCAGATGTAGTCTCATTGTTTGAGCCAATTAATACACCTCCTGGTACCTGGTATGCAGCTACTGATCTGGCTAATGCCTTTTTCTCCATACCTGTTTTGAAGGATCATCAGAAGCAGTTTGCCTTCGGCTGGCAAGGCAAGCAACACACCCTCAGTTGCCTACCTCAGGGCTAGAACGACTCTCCAGCCCTAGGTTATAATTTAGTTTACGGAGACCTTGGTTGCCTTTTCCTTCCACAAGACATCACACTGGTCCATTACGTTGATGACATTACGCTGACTGGACCTAGTAAGGAAGAATGGCCAGGCTTATTGGCAAAACATTTGCATGCTAGAGGGTGGGAAATTAATGCCACAAAAATTCAGGCTCCTTCTACCTAGTGAAATTTCTAGGGGTCCAGTGGTGTGTGGCATGTCGAGATATTCTTTCTAAAGTGAAGGAAAAGTCATCACATCTGGCTCCTCCTACAACTAAAAACTAGGCACAACATCTAGCGGGCCTCTTTAGATTTTGGAGGCAGCGTATTTCTCAACTGGGTGTGCTACCCCTGCCTATTTATCAAGTGGCTCGAAAAACTGCTAGTTTTGAGTGGGGCCCAGAACAAGAGAAGGCTCTGCAATAGGTTCAGGCTGCTGTGCAGGCAGATCTGCCACGTCGGCCACATGACCCGGCTGATCCAATGGCACCTGAAGTGTCTATGGCAGGTAGAGATGCTGTTTGGAGTCTTTGGCAGGCTCCTATTGGTCAATGACAGCGCAAACCCTCAGGATTTTGGAGCAAAGCTCTGCCATCTTCTGTAGGTAACTACTCTCCTTTTGAGAAACAGGGTTTGGCTTGTTACTGGGCCTTAGCAGGGACTGAATTCTTAACCACGGGACTCCAAGTCACCATGTGGCCTGAGCTGCCCATCATGAACTGTGTTGTCTGACCCACAGAGTCATAAAGTTGGACGTGCACAGCGGCACTCTGTCATTAAATGGAAGTGGTATATAAGAGATCAGGCCCAAGCAGGACCTGAAGGCACAAGCAAGTTGCATGAGGAAGTAGCCCAAATGCCCATGGTCTCCACTCCTGTCACATTACCTTCCATCTCCCTGTCAGCACCTATGGTCTCATGGGGAGCCCCTTACGATCAATTGACTGAAGAAGAGAAAACGTTTGTCTGGTTTACAGATGGTTCTGTGCGATATACAGGCACCACTTGAAAGTGGACAGCAGCAGCACTACAGCCCCTTTCTGGGACCTCCCTGAAGGACAGAGGTGAAGGGAAATCTTCCCAATGGGCAGAACTTCGAGCAGCACATCTGGTTGTTCATTTTGCTTGGAAGGAGAAATGACCAGATGTGTGACTGTATACTGATTCGTGGGCTACAGCCAACAGTTTAGCTGAAAAGTCAAGAACCTGGAAGGAACATGATTAGGAAATTGGAGACAAGGATTTATGGGGAAGAGTTATGTGGACAGATCTCTGTGAATGGGCCAAAGAAGTAAAGATATTTGCATCTCATGAATGCTCACCAAAGGGTGACCTCAGCAGAGGAGGATTTTAACAATCAGGTAGATAGGATGATGAGTTCTGTGGAAACCACTCATCCTCTTTCCCCAGCTACTCCCATCATGGCTCAATGGGCTCATGAACAAAGTGGCCACAATGGCAGGGATGAAGGTTATGCATGGGCCCAGCAACATGGACTTCCACTCACCAAGGCCAATTTGGGTACAGCCATTGCTGAGTGCCCAATCTGTCAGCAGCAGAGACCAACACTGAGTCCTCGACAGTGCACCATAACTGAAGGTGATCAGCCAGCAATTTGGTGGCAAGTTGATGACACTGGACCACTTCCAGCATGGAAAGGGCAGCGTTTTGTTCTTACTGGAACAGACACTTACTCTGGATATCGATTTGCCTTCCCTACACACAACACTTCTGCCAAAACTACCATCCGTGGACTTACAGAATGTCTTATCTACCATCATGGTATTCCACACAACATTGCCTTGGATCGAGGGACTTATTTCACAGCAAATGAAGTGTGGCAGTGGGCCCACGCTCATGGAATTCACTGGTCTTACCATGCTCCCCATCATCCTGAAGCCGGTGGCTTGAAAGAACAGCCTCTTAAAGACACAATTACAGCACCAGCTAAGTAGCAATACCTTGCAGGGTTGGGGCAATGTTCTCTAGGAGGCCATATGTGCTCTAAACCAGTGTCCAAGACAGTGCTATAGCTCCCACAGCCAGGATTCATGAGTCCAGGAATGAAGGGGTGGAAACGGGAGTAGCACCACTCACTATTACCCCTAGTGACCCACTCACAAGATTTTTGCTTCCTGTCCCCATGACCTTATGCTCTGCAGGTCAAGAAGTCTTAGTTCCAAAGGGAGCAATGTTCCCACCTGGAGACACATCCCTGATTCCACTGAACTAGAAGCTAAGAATGCCACCTGGCCACTTTGGTCTCCTTATGCCTCTGGATCAACAGGCAAAGAAGGTAGTTACCATACTGGCTGATGTGACTGATTCTGATTACCAAGAGGAAATCGGATTGATATTATATAATGGAGGTAAAGAAAAGCGTGTCTGGAACGCAGGAGATCCCTTAGGCCGTCTCTTAGTACTACCATGCCCTGTAATTAAAGTCAAAGGAAAACTACGGCAACCTAATTCTGACATGACTACCCCACCAGGAATGAAGGTTTGGGTCACCCCACCAGGCAAAGAACCACGACCAGCTAGGGTGCGTGCTGAGGGCAAATGGAATACGAAACAGGTGGTAGAAGAAGGTAGTTCTAAATACCAGTGACGGCCACGTGACCAGTTGCAGAAATAAGGACTGTAATTGTTATGAGTATTTCTGCTTTGTATGTGAGCATCAAACTTTTTTGTTTTCTTCAGTTATGAAATATAAGATGTAAACAGGGCTACTGCATTTTCAGTTGTATGTGTGTTTGTCGCATTATGCTGGGCCCAAGTATGATTTTGTAACTGTCTTTATTCAGAGATTGTGTATGGTTTGGGGAGATGTGTAAGGTGCCAAGTTAACAAGGGGTGGGCTATAATGGTTAAGATTGTGTGTCAACTTGGATAGGCCACGATTCTCAGTGTTTTGGCAGTCCTATAATGTTGTGATCACTTCTCTGTTGAAATTCGATACATGAGCACCCTGATGATGGGATCTGATGAGTGGTACCAGCAGGGGCAGGGCCTATGGTGGCTCACTGCCCCCTCAGCCTTCATTTCCCTGCCCTCCACTGCCTGGCTCTCTCTGCTTGCCGTGCCAGGGCTTCTGCTTGTTCTAGATTCTGCAGCTGGTTCCCATTCGTCTGACCTCCGATTACTGGGACTTGAGCTAGCACACTGCTTGCCAATCTTGAGATTCATCGATCTCCACAGCCTGCTACAGCCCTACTTTCCAGCCTGCTGATCTTGGGTTCACCAGCCCCTGAGGGTACATGAATCAGGAGAATCCTGTTCCCTGCCCTAAAGACTTGGGATGTTACAGCCTTTAAAAACATGAGCCATTTCCTTGATATAAATCTCTGTCTCTATGTGTATATGTACATACACGCTTTACTGGTTTTGTTTCTCTAGAGAAACCAGCCTAAGACAAGGGAACAATTCAGAAAAGGAGGGTGAGAATGACTGTACAACCTGAGAATGTAATCAATGTCACTGAATTGTACATGCACAAACTGTCGAATTGGTATATGTTCTGCTGTGTATATTCTCAACAAAAACAAATAAGTTAGAAAAAAAACACTCGACAAGCTAGGAATAGAATGAAAATGCCTCACTCTTATAAAGAGCATTTATGAAAAACACCCAGCTAACAGCATATTTAATAAAAAGTGAGAGCTTTCCCCTCAATATCAGGAATAAGACAAGGATGCCCACTCTTACCACTACTATTCAATATTGTACTGTAAGTTTTAGCCAGAGCGATTAGGCAAGAAAGAAGAAGTAGAACTATCTTTTTTCACAGATGACAGGATCCTATATATAGAAAACCCCAAAGAATTCACATGAGAGCTACCGGAGCTAATAAATGAATTCAGCAAAGTGGCAGGATACAGGGTCAGCATACAAAAATCAGTCAAATTTATATTTATCAGCAATAAGCATTCTGAAAAGAAAATTAAGGAAACAATTCCATTTACAATTGCATCTAAAAGATTTAACAAAAGAAGTGAAAGACTTGTACACTGATAGCTACAAAAACATTACTGAAAGAAAGGAAAAACCTAAATAAATGGAAAGACCATTGTGTGTTCACGGATTGGAAGGCTTAATATTGTTAAGATGTCAGTATGACCCCAAGCAATCTACAGATTCAACTCAATCCCCATCAAAATTCCAACAGCCTTCTTTGCAGAAATGGAAAAACCAATTCTCAAATATATATGGAACTGCAAGGGGCCCCAAACAGCCAAAGCAATCTTGAAGAAGAATAAAGTAAGAGGACTTACTTCTAGAGTTCAAAACATACTATGAAGCTACAGTAATTAATATAGCTTGGTACTGGTATCATGACAGACACAGACCAATACAACAGAATTTAGAGTCTAGAAGTAAATCCCAACATATATGGTCAATTCAATTTTGACAAGTGTGCTAAGTCCATTCAATGGGTGAAAGAAGAGTCTAATAAATGGTACTAGGAAAACTGGATTTCCACAAGCAAAAGAAAGAACCTTAAACAAAAAATAACTGAAAATGGGCTAAGGACCTAATTGTGAAAACCAAAACTATTTAATACTTTTAGAAAACAACACAGCGGTATTGCTTTAGGACCTGGTTTTTAACAATTGATTCTTAGCTATGACACCAAAGCATAAGCAGCAAAAGAAAAAATAGATAAATGAGACCTAACAAAAATTAAAAACTTTTGTTCATC
The DNA here is from genome assembly GCF_030014295.1 of Loxodonta africana. NCBI lineage: Eukaryota > Metazoa > Chordata > Mammalia > Proboscidea > Elephantidae > Loxodonta > Loxodonta africana. Next base: position 25,392,055 of record NC_087363.1, on the reverse strand, counting down.
AAAGGACTTTATCAGTGAAGTGAAGAGACAACCTACCGACTGGGAGAAAAATTTTATGCACCATATATAAGGGTTTAATACCCAGAGTATGCAAAGAACTCTACAATTTAACAAAAAGACAAACAACCCAATCAAAAAATGAATAAAGGACTTAAACAGACATTTCACCAAAGAGAATACATAAATGGTCAACAAACATATGAAAAGACATTCAACATCATTAGTCATTAAACAAAACCAAACCAGTTGCCACTGGGTTGATCCTGACTCATGACAACGCCATGTGTGTTAGAGCAGAACTGCACTACATAGGGTTTTCAATGGTTGATTTTTTAGAAGCAGATTGCCAGGCTTTTCTTTCAAGACACCTATGGGTGGACTCAAACTACCAACCTTTCAGTTTTCGGCATGAGTGCATTAAGCATTTGCAACATCCACAGACTCCTCATTAGTCATTAAACCCAAAAACCAAACCCACTGCCATCAAGTCGGTTCCGACTCTTAGCATCCCTACAGGATGGAGTAGAACTGCCTCATAGGGTTCATTAGTCACTAGGGAGATGTAAATCAAAACCACAATGAGTTACCATTTCACTCCCACCAAGATGACTGTTATAAAAAAGAAACAAACAAAAAAGAAAACAACAGGCGTTGGTGAAGCAGTGGATAAACTGGAACCCTCATCCATTGTTGGTGAGATTGCAAAATGGTAGTCGCTGTGGAAGATGGTTTGGTGGTTCCCCAAAAAGTTAGACATAGGATTACCGTATGGTCCAGCAATTCTACTCCTAGGTATACATTCAATAGAACTGAAAGCAGGAACGCAAACAGATACTTGTAAACTAATGTTCGTTGCAGAACTATTCATAATAGTCGAAAGGCAGAAACAGCCCAAGTGTCCATCGACAGATGAATGGATAAAAATGTGGAATACAACGGACTATATTACTCAGTCATAAAAAAGAATGAAGTCCTCCTACATGCTACAACATGGATGAAATCTGAAAATATGCTGAGTGAAATAAGTCAGTCACAAAAGGACATATATGATCCAGCTTATATGAAATATCTAGAAAAGGCAAGTATCTAGAGACCAAAGTTTATTAGTGGTTACCACGGGCAGGAAAGAGGGGGAGTGGTGGACTCATTGCTTAAGAGTCACTGAGCTCCTGTTAAAGGTGATGAAAAATTTTGCAAACACTGGTGATGGTTGTACAACATGATAAATGTAATTGGTGTCACTGAATTGTACATGTAAAAAATGTTGAAATGCCAAATGTTTTGTTATATATATATATATATATATATATATATATATATATATATATATATATATATCACAATAAAGAAAAGCTAAGGCGCTATAAAAAACACTGTCAAAAAAAATTTTTTTTTTAATTCCAGGAGTCTGAACATTCCAACAGAGACTGAGGGCACATACTCCAAAGCATCCACCTCCTTAGGATAAAGTCCAAAGGTCTTGAAATGCTTACAGTGGCTCACTGTTCTTCTCCAGCCTTCTCTCTCCAACACTACCTGGAGCCACACACGACTCCTCTGGGTCTGTCCCCTTCTAAAGCTCTGCTGCAGTTATCACTTGCCTCATCTTCGAGGCCTCAGCTGCAGTTATCACTTGCCCAGGAAGTCTTTCCTCTCTTTCCCCTCCTCAAGATCTCAGTTGAGTCCCCTCCTCCTCCAAGCTGCCAAAGCACCTAGCACCCAGCGTGGCTCTTAGCACTGACAGTGGACCTGCCTGTTCCAGTCTCTGTACCAACGATGATGGTCTCTCACTGAGCACCTAGTATGTGCCAGCTACCTATCCAAGTGCCTTCTGTCCACCGACTCATTTCAGCCTCACCACAACCCAACGAAGTATGCAAGAGTTACAATCTCAGTAAAAAGTGATGGAAAAACAGGCAGCGGGACGCCAGAGTCTGTGTCCTTAACGTCACATTATACTGCTTCATACTACATTTCCGTTCTGTCTGAAAATTTGAAAGCCTATATATTACTCTAAATATAAACCCAAAAACCAAACCCAGTGCCGCTGAGTCGATTCCAACTCATAGCGACCCCATAGGACAGAGTAGAACTGCCCCATAGAGTTTCCAAGGAGCGCCTGGCGGATTCGAACTGCTGACCCTTTGGTTAGCAGCCATAGCAGTTAACCACTACGCCACCAGGGTTTCCCGCTTTAAATATAGGCAGGAGACAAATGCCAAGAAAAAGGTTCTACAAAATCCAAGGCAATAATCACTGACCATGGTTGACATTCCAGACCAAAAGGAATGTTTGGAAGGAAAAGTATCAGGCAATTTTCAGAGGTAAAAATGCTGTTTTAAGAAAAAAGACTAAGGGCATTTTAAGAAGGAAGTTATCTGGGGCCTTCCACCTCCACCCCCACCCCCACGTTGCTTCTGCAAAATTCGTTCTTAGGACCTGATGGTATCTGGCTTCCCCTGATCTCACAGGGGCAGAGGAAATGAGCCTAGGGCTCCAAAACCTCCCCTGCCTCAGCTCCACCCATCTAGCTGCTCAGGCCAAACACTTTGATCTTGACTCTTCTTTCACACCCGACACCTAGTCCTCAGGAAACCCTGAGGGCTCTACTTTCAAAATACGTCCAGAATCAACCGTCTCACCACTTCCCCGGCTTCCACTTAGACTAAGAAAACATCAACTCTCACATGGAACAGCACAACCTAGCTGGATTCACTGCTCCTACCCCTGAAATCACTTCCTCATCTCCCCAGCAAGTATGGGGACTGAAGTCATCCAAATTCCTCTGCTGGCTTACAGGGCTCGTCTGCACTAGAGCCCTCCTTGCCGCCGGCTCCCTGACTGGTACCTTCCCGCAGCCACATACCACACGGTTTTCTGCTGGTGTGCCTATGCAGCCTGCTTCCCGTATCTGGCCTCCCCGAGCCCCTCCTGCAACTGGGGATGCAGGTGCCCCTCACTTTCCCCTCTAATCTCCTTTCTGGGTGCGCTGGCCCACCTTCCAGCTGCCAATACTTGCGTTTCTTTGCCCAAGAGCGATCTGTGGCCCCCAGAGGCTGCTCTGCCTAAGCAAAGCAGATGCATGCTTGGGATCCCGCTGGCTGGAAGCAGCCCTCCACCAGTGGCTGATGTTATTGTGTAGATAAGGGGTCTGGCAAACTACAGCCCAGGGGCCAAATTCAGCCATGGCCTGTTCCTGTATGGTCTATAAGCTAAGAATGGTTTTTTATATTTTAAGGATCATAGAAAACAAAAACAAAAAATATGAAACAGTGACTGCACGTAGCCTTAAAAAACAAAAACCAAACCTGCTGTTGTCGAGTCAATTCTGACTCAGAGCAACCTTACAGGATCAAGAACTACCCGACAGGGTTTCTAAGGCTGTAAATCTTTACAGAAGCAAACTATCACATCTTTCTCCCACAAAGCTGCTGGTGGACTCAAGCCACCAACCTTTCGGTTAGCAGCCACACACTTAACCACTTTGCTACCAGAGCTCCTTGTGTATGTAGCCTGCAAGACCTGAAATATTTACTCTCTGGTCTTTTACAGAAAGAACTTGCTGACCCCTGGCATAGACAGCCAGCCACCACACTCCGGTGGGGAGCTGAGGCGAATGTCCCACACTGTCTCCTAGCTGTCTCACACTAGTAACTTGCTGGATACTGCGCCTGCCCTCTGTCTCACTTCCCCACCTCCCTACCAGTGTTCATTTCATCTAACATAAGAACTGCTCAATCCTTGTCTCAGAGCTGCTTCTGAGTGAGCCCAAACTAGAACGCTCCCCTCCCTGCCATCAATGCAAGCCAAATTCCTGCCTATGCTTCAAGATAATACCCGCCCTTCTCTATCAGTGAAGTACCCAGTACCCTTCCTCTTCACCCATAGAAGCCTCAAACGCTGACCCCAGAGACTTCCATTCACCTGCTTGATTAATATGAGAAACTTGTGGGGAGCGGACATGCTGTTTTAATTTCTGCTTCACCAATGCCAATTACACATAACATGTTCAAGAAGCATGTGTTATTTATCAACCTGATTGCTCTCCACAAGGATGGCTGGCTTCACGAGCGTGCAACCTGCAAGACTGTACAGGACCCTACATACACAGGGCATAGTGCTTGGGGGCTAATGCTCTGTAGTCTCTGTGTTGAAATTCTTGATAAAACTTTCTTTAAACGTGTGTTTTGTGAGTGAAGTCCAATGGAACAATGGAGCATGAGCTGGGGGCTTGGAGTGTAAACTCATGCATGGTCCCTCCTCCTGGGACGGATTCTGGGCCACCAGGTCCCCCACCCCTGGCACCCCAGGACCTGCCTGACCTGCCTGACCTGCCCCACCCTACTCAGGCACCACATCTGCAGCTGCCCCCACCGCCGACAGGATCACAGTGTATCTGGCAGGTATCTTAGCAGGGGCAAGCCTCCTACCCACTCCCACCCAAGTATATTTTAATACTTTTAATAGTACCTTTTCCCTGCTTTTCAAACAAGCAGCTCCGCATTTTCATTTTACACCAGGTCCTGAAAATTAGGTAATGTGTCCTTGTTCTCCATCTCCCCCCAGTCATCAGTGATGGGAGCCCAGGAGTCACTGAAGACATACAGAAGGGTCAGCCACAGAAATGACAAGAGAGGCACTGCACACACCCCCCTGGAGATATCAGGATGGGAGCTGTCCTCGCTCACCAGGCCCCCATCCCTTCCCAGGGGAAAAAAGTACAGGACTAGGGGTAAGGTCTTCTGATGAGGTGGCGAAAGACTAGAAGGAGAGGCTTCTGAGGGCTCATGTTCTCTCTTCTGTCTGAAGAAATCTGGAGTGACAAAGGAGCCTTTGCTCTCGTATGGCCTTCCAGAGATTCTACAGGGCTGGTTTTTAAGGTCTGGGTAACTTCAGAATGGGAGGGGGCTGTGGTCTTGGAGTGCCAACAGTAAACCAGTTAGGGCTGTGAAGCAGCTCCAGGGAGCTGATCACTGGGGCTCCCTGGATTCCAGGCTTTAGGACAGAGGTCAAAAGTGCCTTGGGCTGGTGTTCTCTGCCGTCCAGCCTGGCGCTATAGGACACAGGCACAGACAGGGCTTCAGTTACTCAGATTTCTTTCCTGTTCATGAAAAGAGAACATAAATGTGCCTGAAGAATGGCCACATGGGCACAGAAAGAGGGACCTGTTCCACAGCCCCCTATGTGCACATTCCCCAAAGGGACCGTGGTGATCATGAAGAAACTGGAGACGTCAGCAGGCAGGGAGAGAGAAGGAGAGAGGGAGAAATGGTGGCCACCACATCTGAGATGTCCAGCCTCAGCCAGAAGGTACTGCTTTCTTCCAGAGCAAAAGGAGTAGGAAAGAGGCCAAGTCTGTTCCCAAAGACCCATCATGGCCTGCAGGAGTAACATCGTGCAGGAGGTTTAGAATGGCCTCATTGTGATTCCAACTTCCTGAGAGAAAATTCACCTTCTCTAGCTGTGAACAGTAGGCTCACAAATGACTCAAAGATGCTCGTATCACCCTCTGACCTGTGTCTAAGACAGTCCAGCTACCCTGGCACCAAGGTGCTCTTCCTTTGCTCCACAGCACACGCCCCACATAACAGGGCAGGGCTGGAGCAACAGAACCTCTGCCTTGCTGGGCCCCACTGGGCCCCACCTTGGGTCTTGCTGTCTAATCTCTAGAAAATGTAAACAGACTCCTCCTGCCACGGTGTCTATTTGCTACAAGTTTCATCAGACGTTCCCTCAGGAGAGAGCAGCCACTGCTCCCAGGGGCCAGGCAGGAAGGACAACGAACTGTGGCTCATCTGCGAGGCTGAGCGCTGAGGCCCTTTGAAGTAGATTCCTCCGCTCTCAGTCACTCAAACCTGCAGCCTCAACAACAGCTCTGAGAAGAAGTCACACCTTCCTAAGCGCTGTCTGAGGGGAGTCGGGGCTCCCCGTATGCACAACTCCCTCACTCCCCAAAGCCTTCCACCTGATCAACAGAGATACAGCCTGAACCGACATGATCACTGTCCCCCTTCAGTCCTGCTTGTGTTTCATTCCCTCTCCTCCCTTTTTTAAAATTTATTTTGTTTTTGAGAATATACACAGCAAAACATACCAATTCAAGCGTTTCTACATGTACAGTTCAGTGACACTGATTACATTCTTTGAGTTGTGCAAGCATTCTCACCCTTCTTTTCCGAGTTGTTCTTCCCCCACTAACATAAATTCACTGCCCTGACATTGCTATCTAATCTTTCAAGTTGCTGTTGTCAACTGGATCCCATATATATCATTCTTAAAAGAGCATACCGCTCAAGGCAGACCTTTTTTACTGGTTAAGCTAAACTATTGTTTGATTTTAAGAAGACTTCAGGGAATATTTTTTGGTTTAAGGTCTAAACATTATCTCAGGGTTTCATCCACCCTCCATGGCTCCAGAAAGTCTGAAGGCCATGAGAATTTGAAATTCTGTTCTGAATTTTCCTTTTTATTTTTATTAATTAATTTTTATTAAGCTTCAAGTGAACATTTACCATTCCAATCAGTCTGTCACATGTAAGTTTACATACATCTTACTCCCTTCTCCCACTTGCTCTCCCCCTTATTGAGTCAGCCCTTTCAGTCTCTCATTTCGTGCCAATTTTGCCATCCCCCCTCCAGTCAAGAGTTGCCAACACACTCTCCAGTGTCCACCTGATTTAATTAGCTCACTCTTTATCAGCATCTCCCCCCGCCCCACACTGACCAGTCCTTTTCATGCCTGATGAGTTGTCTTCGGGGATGGTTCCTGTCCTGTGCCATCAGAAGTTCTGGGGAGCATTGTCTCTGCGATTCCTCTAGTCGCCGTCATACCATTAGGTATGGTCTTTTTATGAGAATTTGGGGTCTGTATCCCATTGGTCTCCTGCTCCCCCAGGAGTTGTTTGTTGTGCTCCCTGACAGGGCAGACATCGATTGTGGCCGGGCACCAACTAGTTCTTCTGGTCTCAGGATAATGTAGGTCTCTGGTTCATGTGGCCCTTTCTGTCTCTTGGGTTCTTAGTTGTCGTGTGACCTTGGTGTTCTTCCTTTGCCTTTGCTCCAGGTGGGTTGAGACCAATTGATGTATCTTAGATGGCCGCTTGTTGGCATTTAGGACCCCAGACGCCACAATTCAAAGTGGGATGCAGAATGTTTTCATAATAGAGTTATTCTGCCCATTGACTTAGAAGTCCCCTCAAACCATGTTCCCCAGACCCCAGGCCCTGCTCCTCTGACCTTTGAAGCTTTCATTTTATCCCGGAAACCTCTTTGCTTTTAGTCCAGTCCAATTAGGCTGACCTTCCTTGTATTGAGTGTTGTCTTTCCCTTCGCCCAAAGCAGTTCTTATCTACTGATTGATCAATAAAAAACGCTCTCCCTCCCTCCCCCCTTTGTAACCACAAAAGTATGTGTTCTTCTCCGTTTTTTCTATTTCTCAAGATCTTATAATAGTGGTCTTATACAATATGTGTCCTTTTGCCTCTGACTCATTTCGCTCAGCATAATGCCTTCCAGATTCCTCCATGTTATGAAATGTTTCAGAGATTCGTCACTGTTCTTTGGTGATGCGTAGTATTCCATTGTGTGAATATACCACAATTTATTTACCCATTCATCCGTTGACGGACATCTTGCTTGCTTCCAGCTTTTTGCTATTGTAAACAGAGCTGCAATAAACATGGGTGTGCATATATCTGTTTGTGTGAAGGCTCTTGTATCTCTAGGGTATATTCCGAGGAGTGGGATTTCTGGGTTGTATGGTAATTCTATTTCTAACTGTTTAAGATAACGCCAGATGGATTTCCAAAGTGGTTGTACCATTTTACAATCCCACCAGCAGTGTATGAGAGTTCCAATCTCTCCGCAGCCTCTCCAACATTTATTTTGTGTTTTTTGGATTAATGCCAGTCTAGTTGGTGTGAGATGGAATCTCATCATAGTTTTAATTTGCATTTCTCTAATGGCTAATGATCGGGAGCATTTTCTCATGTATCTGTTGGCTGCCTGAATATCTTCTTTAGTGAAATGTGTGTTCATATCCTTTGCCCACTTCTTGACTGGGTTGTTTGTCTTTTTGTGGTTGAGTTTTGAGAGAATCATGTAGATTTTAGAGATCAGGCGCTGGTCTGAGATGTCATAGCTGAATATTCTTTCCCAGTCTGTAGGTGGTCTTTTTACTCTTTTGGTGAAGTCTTTAGATGAGCATAGGTGTTTGATTTTTAGGAGCTCCCAGTTATCTGGTTTCTCTTCATCCTCTTGGGAATTTTCCTTTTTTTGATAAGGATTCTTCTACAGAATCTTTGATCAAAATGTTCAGTAGCAACAGCTGGGCACCATCCACTTCTGGTCTCAGAGCAAAGGAGGCAGTTGTTCATGGAGGCAATTGGTCACACATTCCACCTCCTCCTCCTATTCCTGGCTCTCCTGTTGCTCCAGGCCAAGTGTCGTGCCTTGGATGTCCACTAGCAAGCTTTTAAGAGCCCAGGCACTACACAATGAACTAGGAGGTAGAACAGAGGTACTAAGCACGTTATCAGGCCAGTCAACTGAGATGTCCTATGAAGCTTGTGTTCATTTTTGAGGGTGACCTGGTGGTGGTCAGGGGTGTGGGCAAAAAGTATTTCTACAGCTCAGTGGTTGCTTCATGCATACAGGGATGTCAAGTGCAGCGATTACTCCAGAAACAATAAAACATAAGCAATTAAATTGGACCTGAACATCTAAAAAAACTGTGAAAGGCTATTACCAACTCTGTCTTCTGCAGGAAACCTGAGGTACTGGTGGAAGGGGGAATTACTCTGGACAGAAAGCACAGCAAGGTCTTATGCCCTGGATGCAGGGTCTCTGGTCTCCTGGCCACAGGGTCCGGGACTCTGGATTCTTTGATACCACCTTTCTCGTCTTTAGAGGCTTAGAGACGTCTTCTAACCTTGGAAAAAGTTCCCTAAGACAATCAGATTTTAAGAGAAATTTTAAAACTTCTTTAAGATCACACAACAAAGATGCTGGTTTGGGAAGTTAAGTACACATTACCAAGAACATCACAGTACAGGCAGGTCTTTCCTCTTCAAAGAAAAACAGGTTGATTGTGAAGAGAAGAGGAAACCACAGTACCATCTGAGGGTGGAAGCAAAGAAGGCCGGGTGGTGCTCAGAGGGTGCCAGGGTGCTGCCTGGCCCTTTGGCTGGGGAGTGGAGAGCTGAATGACCACAGCCATAAACAGTAAGGGAGATGAGGAAGAGACCACCTATTCTTTCTGCAGAGCTTGGTTTCAGTGTCTCCTCCCAGGAAGCCTCCCGGAAATCTTCTCCCTTCGCACCAAGGTGGGGTCACATCTGCTATGCACATTATCCAATGACATCGCAAGCATCTGTCTCCAGCTGAGACCATGGGTTTGTGAGGGGATGAACTGTGCCTCTGTATCACTGTTTTGGCACAGCACTTGACACGTATTGTAGCCACCTTTACTAAGGTGGCTACAAACCCACCTTTATGCCTTCTGGTCCTCAACTTCTGTTGTATAGGGCCACTTGGTTCAAAAAGCCTCTCTGTTCTTTGTCTATGCTGGCCCTGCTTGTCCTTGGCTCCTGGCCCACCGTGGCTGGGACCCTTCTTCTCAGGCCTATTGTTCAAGGAACAAACTCTTTGCAATAAAAGGTATCAGTGCCAAACAGCGTTCTTCAAAGAAATTCCTGTCACCATGGTGGAGTGGAGAAAGCACCGATTTGGATCTGGCACACAGACCTGCCACTTCCAGCACTTACTACTTTACTAGCTCTCCATGCTACTTTCATCATCTTTAAAAGAACAAGGGAATAATGACCATCTCCAAGGATGTTAGCGGACCAAATGAGATACTATGTGTGAAAAGCACCTGAAGACGTACATAACTGGTGGTCACTGAAGATTATACTCTTCCCTTCCTTCCAACCAGGGTCCCTGCTGACTCAGTGGTTAAGCACCCAACTGCTAACCAAAAGGCTGGCAGCTCCAACCTACCAGCTGCTCTGTGGTAGAAAGATGTGGCAGTCTGCTTCTATAAAGATTTACAGCCTTAGAAACCCCATGGCATAGTTCTACTCTGTCTCATAAGGCCATTGTAAGTCGCAAAGGACCTGAGGGCAATAGGTTCGGTTTTTTGGTCCTTCCCACTGACCCAATCCTGCCCTGTGAGCCTCACCCACCCCTTTCTCAGGACTGATGTTCTGCCAAGTGCACCTGTGAGACACAAGGCAGCCATCTGCCCTGCTCGGCTGCACCTGAGCTGTGCTGGACGTTAGATGCTGTCATCACATCCACCTCTTCCCACCTTCCATCCTATTCTACTCCATCCGAGTGGTGGGGGCATCCCCCATACTTGAGACCTCTCCTAAAGTTTTCAGGCCTCCACGTCATATATATAAGGACAGTCTGTTTTGAAACACTGTGATATCAAATTCCTCATTCAAAGATAAGACCCAACTGCACCCAAGCAGTTGCTACACATGCCCTAGATCCCTGCCCAGGAGGTGCTCAGTCCCAGCTGGCAAAGGGGAATCATCCTTCCCTCTTCCAGTGACTAGAGCTGTCTTTATGAAAGTGAACTCACAACAATCCCCCAACTTAAACCTACCCAAACAGAATACAGGTTTAACTGATGTATTAACTCATCACATCAGAGGCAGACTAAAACCAGCAAGCAAGATACACACGAGCTTGTTTACTTACTAATCTGTAGTGCACAGCTTCACGTGTGCTTCTGTGGTGACAAACAGATGCAATTGCGTACTACAGATTAGTAAGTAAACACAACTAAGCCTGTCTTACTTGTTAAGCAACCCTGCATCACATATTAACACCTTCCCATGTGCACAAGTGAATACAAAGATGCCATTAAGGAACTGAGAGTTTAATGGAGGGGTGAGCTGGGTCCCAAGCCCCTCAACAAAGTGATAATGACCAGGAGTGCCACCACAAACTGCTGCTACAGAAATCAGAATAATTTCTTTAGCTGAGAGAATGGTAGAACTGCAGAGACATTTTCAAGGAAGACGCAGCCTGGTGGCTCTCAGCGTGTGGTTCCGAGGCCTGGGAACTTGTTAGAGATGCAAAGTCTTGGGCCCGCCCCAGACCTAGTGGATCAGAAACTCTGCAGTGGGGCCAGCAATCTGTGTTTAACATGCCCACCTGCTGGTGATTCTGACATGAGCTAAGGTCTGAGAACGCCTGCCTTAGCACACAGGTCTGGCCTAGAAAAGTGATTTCAAAAGAGAGATGGGTCAATTAAAGGGAAAAAAATCCAAGACCTGGGTTCTCAAAGCATTTCTATCTCATTATTTACAGGATGTACCTACAAGTATCTTTTCTTGCACAACACAACTTTACAGAGCTAAAACACCAGTAGAAATAAAAATGAGTCAGAGCGAGGAGAATCGAGAGCCGCAGTGCCACAGACTGCGGTGCCTCACTACTACTTACTTGTGTAGACCTGGCAAGTCTCCAAGCCTCCAGCCCGCTTTGGTAAAATGGAAATATAACTGGACCACTTCCTAAGGGTGTTGTGAAGATTGACAGAACATTTAATCATATACCTGAAAGCACCACCACGGCACACTGCAGGAAACTCTCAATGAATGACGCTCACCTTTCTTATTCCTCATTAGGGAAAAACTTGGGAGCATTAAAAACTGAGCAGGCTTGAGACTCCTTCCAGCATGGCACTGAAAACACCTACAAACGTATAAAAGGAATCTGAAAACCAAAATTCGTTCCTGAAAAAAGGGTAATAAAGCGGTTCTTTTTATGGCTGTCAGCATTTTAGAGCCAAAGGTGCCGTCTTATGTCAAGTCCCTCCTTTTACAATGGGATGTCCTTGTCAGCCAGTCCGCAGGTTTCTATGAGGTCCTGTGACAGACAGATATGGATCGGGGCAGCTAGAGCTCTCCCATAAAGGAGCCCTGGTGGTACAGTGGTTAAGCGCTCAGCTGCTAACCACCAGGGTCAGCCATTCGAGCTCATCAGCCACTCTATGGGAGAAAGACATGGCAGTCTACTTCTACAAAGATTATAGCCTTGGAAACCCTATGGGGCAGCTCTACTCTGTCCTGCATGGTTGCTATGAGTCGGAATCGGCTTGACATCAATGGAGCAGAGCTCTCGCAATGGTCCATGGTAAGCACACCCAGAATCAACAAGAGATTAGAAAGAGCCTCCAGGGGAACACAAGAAAACACCTAAGGAGCAGTGAAGCAAGTCTCTGTGTTCGAGAACTGTTCTAATGGACTTTTGCCTTGCCAATACTCAATGTCTCCTGCCCTTAACCAGGTGGTAAAAGGAAGGCGCTAGGGGGCACCGAGGCTATGTTAATGGTGGTGGTGAAATGATCTGGAAAAGGAGGGCAAGAATGGCTGCACAACTTCCAGAATGCATTCGTGTTACTGAACTGGACATGCAGAAATTCTTGAGATGGCATGTTTTCTTATGCATATTTTTACTACAATAAAATAATTAAACCAAAGGCATCTAAATAAAAAAAAGAAAGCTGCCACTATTGAGATGGGAGATTAAAAGACCGTGCTTTCAGTGATCTCAGTTTCTCAGAATGTCTAAATATTATTTTGGAATAAATTAGCGGTGATGTGAACAAATCTGGTGAGTCACTAAGTCAGGACCAGCCTGGGCTGTTTTTGGTTTATTGGTTAAACAGACCAGGACTCAAGCTCCCCATTCAGCAGGCCCAATGAACCTCAAGTTCCCATTGTGGTTGTGTAGAAGGCACAAAGAGACCAAGGGCTCCACAGCAGTCAAGGTTAGGAAGCTTACTGTCCCAAGACACTGGCCTACTACATATACGGCAACCCAGAAACATACCAGCAGGCTAAGATGCAGAGCCCCGTGAAGAGGATGATGGGGATGGGGTAGGATGCGCAGAGCAGCCCATGGTTGTAGAAGGCCTGAGATATCTTCTCACGCAGCCTTTCAGTCAGGGTCATCCTCAGCTGGAGTCACCTTGCAGCCATCCCGGAAAGTGACCATGGATCAGCCTGGCACCCGCAGGACGACACTGACAGTGGCCACCATCTGCAGGGGGTACCTGGCTGGAAGAGAGAAATCAGCCTATTAAGAGGGTACTTGCTCTGTAATCTAGGGTTGCCATAGGGAGGTTTCAGAACACCTGTGCAACGTCTGGATACATCCATACACGTGAGTGCACACACACACAATCTTGGTCATCTACATATTAGTGACTGTGAGCAGCTTTCTAATCAGTCTAATCAAAGAATCCAAAGCACTGTCCCTCTAGCTCTGGTAATAAACTCTCAACCCTTTTCCGTGTTAGGCATTTTTAAAAGGCCACTCCCGAGAGAGGGCATTTTCCTCACATGTGGCACAGGAAAGCACACACGTGTATAACACACACCACCTTCAACTACTTGCACCCAAAGGGGCACTCTGGACACCCTACCCGCTCTCCTCTGTACATCCGGCAGACTGAGAGAAATCCCTGGGGACGACCTTCACATAGGGTTGACTAGAAAAAAAACACATTCTTGCACAAACAGTGATTCACTGAAGAATGTTCTGTGAGGTCGGCCTTCAACACAAAGACACCAAAAAGCTTAGGCCCCTGGAGTAAAAGTCACTAAACAAAACTCACTCTGGCAGCCGTTGTAGGTGAAGTCTCCATTCCGGGTCCTAGAGTTGTTCTGGGGACTGTGAGAGCAAAGGGCCCCTCCTGTCCTGCCTGCCCAGCAGCTGTCCCCTTCTCTAAGTAACCAACTCTCCCCACAGGGCTTGGCCTGGAAGAACTGTCAGCCCGGTGCTCCTCCCCAACCCAAGCCCTCAACGTTGGGCCTCTCTCCTGGACTTCTGACTTCCAAGCAGAAAGGAGTGGGTGGTGCTTATTCATCCCCACAGAGGTTCCTGCTCCCAAGATCCCCAGGCTGTTCTGGCTTCAGTCCTTCCTAAAGACTCGTTCATCAACTTTTCTTTCCAGTCTATGAGCCACGTCATATCCTTCCAATAAATCCCCTTTTTGCTTAAGTTACCCAGAATTAACTTCTGTTGCTCACAAAGAACCTTAAACCAATATAATTAAAATAGAAAACCCTAGCGGACAGCCCAGGGGTCTATAATTCTCTTCCTTTCCGAGCTCTCCAGTGAAATCTCAGTTTAAATCCACTTCTCCTGTTGCATGTTGCTGCTTTCTTTGGCCTGTGCTAGATGGAACCTGCCCAAGCACACGTTTTGGCTCGACTAGGCTCAATGATAAAAATTCAGGCTAATGCGATGACTCTTCACAAGTGTCAGGACCAGAAATGAGAAGCAAAAGGAGTCGTAGCACAGCCGACTCACAAGCTAGAAAGGAATGGCTATCAATTCCTCCACCTTCCTGGGAGCACAGCGTTAAGTATGCATGCAACTTCCCAGTCCAGGAACCTTCTAAGGAAATACAAAGAACCTTCAGTAGGTCCATCCAGTTGACAATGGACAGAAGAAGCACAGGTGACAGCTGCTGTGCTCACAACAGCTCTACTCTCCATGGGGCTCACCTGGAACATGATAGGCTACAGAAGTCTCAAGCAGTGGACCCGCAGAAGACAACTAGTGGTGGCGCTCATCACCCAGCATCAAAACAAGCTCTCCTGGGAAGCTCCTTTCTGCTCCTGTGCCCCCTAATCTTATCTTGCCCCCAAGGGGGAAAGATACAGAAATCAGATACATAACTGCAGAGAGACGCTGTCAAGAGGATCCCTGAATGCTCATGGCCATAAACCAGTTGTGGCTTTTCCAACCTGTTCCTCTGACAAGTTCCACATCTGCTGCCCAAGGCCAGGTCCTCCAGCCAATTCTGATCCTACTAATCCCCTCCTTCCTGGCCTCTCCAGCACATAAGTCAGTAATACAGGGGAGAGAGGTCCCACCTTTGAGGTCCAGCTCCTACACTTGCAACTACTAACACAAGAAAAAGACATCCAGTACACTTCCATTGTGTAGCAAATATAAATCTTTCAAAATGACTTTAGCCAGTTCAGGCTTCCATTAATCCTTATGACTGTTTAATTTTCACAGCACCTGTAAAGCAAAGCTGGAAAAAAAATCCAAATTCTAGTTCACTACACAGCCCACCTACCTGAACCTAGCAAGAAGAGATGTTCTCCATCTCTACTCCACAGTGAGAATTTCACTGCAAAGCTACTCCAAAGCAAAATTTACTCAACCTCAACCAAAAACCTGTTTTTCTTACATTGCCCCATGCTTACAGGCTGTTTCAGATCAAGATCTACAGTTCTGGTTCCTGAATTTAAAGAGACATGGTCATGCCAAGTGGAGCACATTACATAAAAACAAACCATCCTGCTGCTTGCCTTTGTGGGAGATCCCGCTTGCAAGCAAAAATAAATAAACCTGGTATTAGACACACAAATCAGAGCTGTACACGTAAAGAAAAAACACTGCTGCGACAGGACAAAGAACAGCCCTGAGGAAGTCTAGAGAGAGGATGAGGACAGATCAAATCAGACCCACTGGCTGAGAAGGTAAAGGCACTAAGGAACAGAATGATTCTTAAGAGTGGAGACAGTAGGTTCAGCCCACTTGTCCTAAGCTTGCTTAAGGTACCCACAACTCTGAACTCACCCCACAGAGATAATAAACGTGGATATTTGGAAACCCCCCACATACACACACACATTATCATAAAACAGAATTTAAAAAGATGATGGCCTATTTTTTGTGCCTGTATTCACCAAATATTATCTTGAACCAATTCACACATATTAAGAATCAACCATGGGATGCAGACCCCAAATTCTCATAAAAAGACCAGACTTAATGGTCTGACTGAGACTAGAGGAATCCCGGCGGTCATGGTCCCCAAACCTTCTGTTGGCCCAGGACAGGAACCATTCCTGAAGACAACTCATCAGACATGGAAGGGACTGGACAATGGGTTGGAGAGAGATGCTGATGAAGAGTGAGCTACTTGTATCAGGTGGACACTTGAGACTGTGTTGGCATCTCTTGTCTGGAGGGGAGATAGGAGGGTAGAGAGGGTTAGAAACTGGCAAAATTGTCACGAAAGGAGAGACTGGAAGGGCTGACTCATTAGGGGGAGAGCAAGTGGGAGTATGGAGTAAGGTGTATATAAGCTTATATGTGACAGACTGACTTGATTTGTAAACGTTCACTTAAAGCTCAATAAAAATTATTAAAAAAAAAAAAGAATCAACCAAGAGTGTGACAGGTATATTTACAACAACAAAGAGTAGCTGCTGAGGCTGCTTATATACGACCAAACACCTCATGAGATTTAGATCTTAGTTTAGAGGTCCAGGGTTGTGATTTCATGGGACATCCCAATTAGCTGGCCTAATAATGTGTTTAGTGTTTGTTCTGTCTCCTAGTTCACTGCATAGTGCCTGGGGTCTTAACACCTTACAAGTGGCCATCCAAGGCACAATAATTGGTCTCTATTCACCTGGAGCAACAGAGAAAGAAAAGTCAGGAATAGGAGGAAGATATGGAATGTGTGGCTAATTGCCTCCATGAAAAACTGCCTCCTTTGCCCTGAGAAGAAGAACTGGATGGTGTCCTGCTACCATTACTGAATATTTTGATCAAAGATTCCATAGGAAAATCCTGAGCAAAAGGGGGAAATGTAGAACAGAATTTCTAATTCTTATGGACTCCAGACTTTCCGAAGCCACAGAGGGTAGATGAATTCCTGAAACCATTGTCCTGAGATAATCTTAGCACCAATAAAGAGACAGAAAGTGGCAGAATGAATTAAAAAACACGATCCGTCTATATGCTGTCTACAAGAGACACACCTTAAAGACACAAACTAAAACTCAAAGGATGGAAAAAATATATGTCAAGCAAACAACAATCAAAAAAGAGCAGGAGTGGCCGTATTAATCTCTGACAAAACAGACTTTAAAGTAAAATCCACCAAAAAGGATAAGGAAGGACACTATATAATAATTAAAGGGTCAATACGCCAGGAGGATATAACCATAATAAATATTTATGCACCCAACAGCGTGGCTCCAAAATACCTAAAACAAACTCTAACAGCATTGAAGAGAGAGATAGACAGCTCCTCAATAATAGTAGGAGACTTTAACACACCACTTTCGGTGAAGGACTGAGATGATCTTTAAACCTTAAACCAAAAATATTCCCTGAAGTCTTTTTTTTTTTTTTTTTAATTGTACTTTAGATGAAGGTTTACAGAGCGAACTAGTTTCTCATTAAAAAATTAATACACATATTGTTTTGTGATACTGGTTGCCAACCCCACAACTTGTCAACACTCTCCCCTTCTCAACCTTGGGTTCCCAATCCCTGAAGTCTTCTAAAAATCAAACAGTAGTTTAGCTTAACTAGTACCATGATCTTCATGGGATCCAACTGACAACAGAAACTCAAAAGATTAGTATGAACCTTAGATGGCAGTGGGTTTATGTTAATGAAGGATGAACAACTCGGAGGGTGAGAATGGTTGCATAACTTGGAGAATGTAACCAATGTCACTAAATCGTACATGTAGAAAGTGTTGAAGTGGTGTATGTTTTGCTTTGTATATCCTCAACAACAACAAAATAAATAAAATGGAGGGAGAAAAAAAAGAATCAACAAAAAACAAATGCATGTCCTAAAGGCCCAAGGGAGGCAGAGAAAACAGAGGAGGGTAGGAGAAGAGAAGCTAACGTTGTACAGACTGCAGGCTCTGTCCTAAAGCTTTCCAGCTCAATGAACACCTCCACCACCTGCCCTAAGCTTCAGCCACATCAGACCTGCCACCTTTTGTCATACCACAAATATCTGTGGACTATGTCCAAAATGCCAAGCAGTCTGCTAAGCTTTAGCTATACACAGGTAAACACAACTGATACAGTCCCTGTCCTCTGGAACTGATGAAACAGAGGAACGGACCAAAGACAAGCCCTCCGACAAAGGATATATATAAACTTACACACTGGGACTAGTGGTGTGAATGAAGCAAAATGCAGCAGCAGGGAGGCTGGCTCCTACATGGAGGTTAAAAGAAGACCGCTTTGGGAAATGAATACTAATCAGAGACCCCACAAGAAAAAAAGGGGGTAGAATGGAAGAGGCACTTTCCAGAAAAAAGAGAAAACAGCAAGCAGGTGCTGGCTGAGCTGCCAGGAGGATAAGAGTCAGCAGAGAGGCATAAAAGGTTGGCAGGGGCCACACCCTGCAGGGCCCAAATGCAAGGGGAAATCAATGGTATTTTGTTTTGGGTTTTTTTTTTTTTTTACTTTTTATTTTAAAATATTTATAGATTTATAAGAAGCTGCAGATACAGTACACAGAAGTCCCAGTACCATTCACCAGTTTCCCCCAATGGTTGCATTTCAAATTACAGTACAATAAAGAAGACCTGGAGGTGCAATGGTTAAGCCGCTACTAACAGAGAGGTAAGCAGTGTGAAGCCACCAGCGCCTCTGGAGAAGACAAGACGTGGAGATGTGCTCCCATAAAGAATACAGCCTAGGAAACCCTATGGGGCAGTTGTACTCTGCCCTACAGCGTCACTATGAGTTGGAATCACCTCAGTGGCGCAGAGCAACAATATTACAACATTGCAACCAGGAAACTGACCTTGGTATGTTGTGTATGACATTTTAAAACATCTGTAGATTGCTGTAATGACCACCTCAATCAAGATATAGGGCTATTCCATCACCACAAAGGACTCCCTCCCACTATCTCTTTAGAGTCATGCCCATCCCTTTCACCCCACTTTCCCTAACCCCTAGTGACTCACTAATCTGTTCTCCACACCGTAATTGTCTTTTTGAGAATGCTATTGAGAATGGGCTCATACACTATGTGACCTTGGAGATTTTTAAATTTATTATTCAGCATAATACCCTCAAGATCCATCCAGGCTGTTGGCTGTATCAATACTTCTTTTGTTATTACTGGTATGGACGTATCACAGTTTAATTATCAACCTATTGAGGAAATTTCAGTTGTTTCCAGTTTGGGGCTCTTACGAAATACAGCTGCTATGAATATTCATGAACAGATTTTTGTGGATGTAAATTTCCATTTCTTTGGAATAAATGTCTAAATGTGTGACTGCTGAGTGATATGGTAAAGGTACATTTAGTTTTTAAAAACCGCCGAATTGTTTTCCAAAGTCCCTGTATAATTTTACATTCCCACCGGCATCGCATGAGATCCAGTTTTTTCACATCCTCACCAGTATTAGGTATTGTCACTATTTTTCATTTTAGCTCTGCTAAGAGGTGTGTAAGGAGCCCTGGTGGCACAGTGGTTAAGGACTCGGCTGCTAACCAAAAGGTTGGTGGTTTGAACCCATCTTGGAAACCCTCTGGGGCAGTTCTACCTTAAAGATTTAAAAAAAAAAAAAAACCAAACCCGTTGCCGTAGATTCCAGCTCATAGCGACCCTATAGGACAGAGGAGAATCACCCCATAGGGTTTCCAAGGAGCACCTGGTGGATTCGAACTGCCAACCTTTTGGTTAGGAGCTGAACTCTTAACCACCATGCCACCAGGGTTTCCTCTGGGGAAATTCTGTCCTGTCCTATAGGGTCGCAATAAGTCAGGATCAACTGCACTGCCAGGGGTTTGGTTTGGGTTTAAAAGGTGTGTACTGATATCTAATCAAGGTCTTAATCTGCATTTCTCTAGGCTGATCTCTTTGCATGTGAGTATTTGCCATGGCTACATCCTCTTCCACAAAATGACTCATTTCTTTTGCCTATTTTCTAATTGAATTTTTTTTTTAAGTATTGATTTTTTAGAGTTCTATTTTTAAAATAAGTTTGTTGAAATATAATTCATGCACCATAAAACTCACCCCTTTAAAGTGTTTTTTAGGATATTCAGAGTTGTGCAACCAACACCATTACCTAATTCCAGAACATTTCCATCGCCCCAAAAAGAAATCTCATACCTGTTAGTAGGTGCTCCCATTCCCCTTCTAGCCCTAGGCAACGACCAATTTACTATCTCCACGGATTTTCATATTCTGGACATTTAATATCAATGGAGTCATTTGATATGTGACCTTTTGTGACTAGCTTCTTGCACATAACAATGTTTTCAAGGTTCATCAATGTTGTGATATGTATCAGTACTTCATATTCCTCTTCTATGGCAGAATATTCCATTGTGTGGATATACCACATTTTATCCATCATTGACGGATGTTTGGGTGGTTTCCACTTTTTGGCTATTATGAATAACGCTGCTATGAACAGCCTTGTACAAGTTTTTATGTAGACATTAGTTTCCAATTCTCTCAGGTATATACCCAGGGGTGAAATTTCTGGCTCATGTGGTAATTCTGTTTGACTATATACA
The DNA here is from genome assembly GCF_030014295.1 of Loxodonta africana. NCBI lineage: Eukaryota > Metazoa > Chordata > Mammalia > Proboscidea > Elephantidae > Loxodonta > Loxodonta africana. The sequence goes on along the minus strand of NC_087363.1, from coordinate 25,371,710 downwards.
TGTCTGCACACACACTCAGTTCCCCAAAAGGAAACCGTGTACCCACTAATCAACATTCCCTCAACCCCTTTAGTGGCAACCACTAATCTACTTTCTATCTTACGGATATGACTATCCTGGACATTTCACATAAATGGAATCATACGACATGTGGCCTTTTGGTCATATCCTCCGCCCATTTTTTAACTGGATTGTCTTTTTGTTGAGGTGTTGAAGTATCCTATAGATTTTAAAGATTAGACCCGTGTCATATATGCCATAGCCAAAATATTTTTCCCAGTCTGCAGGTTCTCTTTTCATTCTTTTGATGAGCGTAAGTATTTAACTTTTAGGAACTCCAAGTTATCTAGTTTCTCTTCTGGTGTTTGTCCATTGTTAATTATGGTTTGTACTGTTTTTATGCCATGAATTGGGGCCCCTACAATATGTGACCTTTGGTCTGGCTTCTTTCACTTAGTATATAATGTTTTCAAGGCTCATCCATGTTGTAGCATGTATCAGTACTTCATTCCTTTTGATGGTCAAATGATATTTCATTATATGGATATACCACACTATGTTTATCCATTCATCAATTCACAGACATGTGGGTTATTTCCACCAGTAATGAACATTCACGGACAAGTTTTTGTTTGAACACTTATTTTCAATTCTTTGGGTGTATATTTAGGAGTGGAACTGATGGAACTACGTTAAACATTTTTTTTTAATTTTTTTTTGTTTTAAGTGAAAGTTTATAAATCAAGTCAGCCTCTCATACAAAAATTCATATCAAAACAAAATTCATATACACCTCGCTATATACTCCTAGTTGCTCTCCTCCTAATGACACAGCACACTCCTGTCCACTCTCTATTTTCGTGTCCATTCGGCCAGCTTCTGACCCCCTCTGCCCTCTCATCTTCCCTCCAGACAGGAGCTGCCCATATAGTCTCATGTGTCTACTTGATCCAAGAAGCTCACTCCTCACCAGTATCACTTTCTATTCCATAGTCCAGTCCAATCCCTGTCTGAACAGTTGGCTTTGGGAATCGTTCCTGTCTTGGGCTAAGAGAAGGTCTAGGGACCATGACCTCCAGGGTCCTTCTAATCTCAGTCAGACTGTTAAGTCTGGTCTTTTTATGAGAATTTGAGGTCTGTATCCCACTGCCCTCTTGCTCCCTCAGGGGCTATGTTTAACTTTTTGAGGAACTGACAAACTATTTTCCAAAGTGGCTGCATCATTTTACTTTCCCACCAGGCAAATATGAGGGTTCCAGTTTCTCCACATCCTTGCCAACACTTGTTATTGTCAGTCTTTTTTATTACAGCCATATTAGTGGGTGTGAAGTTGTATCTCATTGGGTTTTGATTTGCATTTCCCTAGTGACTTTTTTAGTGACTAGTGACCCTATGTATAACAGAACAAAATGCTGCCTGGTCCTGTGCCATCCTCACAATTAGTTGCTATGTTTGGGTCCACTGTTATAGCCACTGTGTCAATCCATCTCCTTACGGATCTTCCTCTTTATCGTTGGCCCTCTATCTTACCACGCACAATGTCCTTCTCCAGGGACTGGTCTCTCCTGATAACATGTCCAAAGTATGTGAGACGAAGTCTCGTCATCCTCCCTTCTAAGAAGCATCCTGTCTGTTCTTCTTTCAAGACAGATTTTTATTCATTCTTCTGGCAGTCCAGAAACCCTGCTACAGCTGCTAACCAAAAGGTCAGCAGTTCAAATCCACCAGGCACTCCTTGGAAACTCTATGGGGCAGTTCTGCTCTGTCCTATAGGGTTGCTATGAGTCTGAATCAACTCGACGGCAATGGGTTTTTTGTTTTTTTTTTTTGGTCTGGCAGCCCACCCAAAAAAAAACCCAAACCCGTTGCCATCTAGTGGATTCCGACTAGATGCCCCATAGAGTTTCCAAGGAGTGCCTGGTGGATTTGAACTGCCGACCTTTTGGTTAGCAGCAGTAGCACTTAATCACTCACCAGCAGGGTTTCCAGCAGCCCTCAGTATGTTCAATATTCTTTGCCAACACCATAATTCAAAGGTATCAATTCTTCTTCGGTTTTCTTACTCATTGTCCATCTTTCACATGCATATGAGCCGACTAAAAATACCCCGGCTTGGTCTAGGCATACCTTAGTCCTCAAAGTGACATCTTTGCTTTTTAACACCTTAAAGATGTCTTTTGCAGATTTGCTCAATGCAATACACCATTTGATTTCTTGACTGCTGCTTCCATAGGTGTTGACTGTGGATCCAGGTAAAATGAAATCCTTGACAACTTCAATCTTTTCTCCAGAGTAATACTGGCCTCACAGAATGAGTTGAGAAGTGCTTCCTCCTCTTCTATTTTTTGGAAGAGTTTATGAAGGACTGATGTTAATTCTTTAAATATTTAGTAGAATTCACTAGTGAAGCCATCTGCTCTCGGGGTTTTGTGGCAAGTTTTTTGATTACTAATTGTGGAGTAAAAAATATAGCTTTACCAAAAGAATTTGGTCTTTGTCCTTGGTGTATGAGAGATAGCCTCTAAAACTTTGGAATTTCTCCAGTGAATTAAGTGTTTTTGATGAAGGCCTTCAGACCACAACTTAGGGTTTGTGCTAATGATGTAACTTAGCCAGGGGCTGGCCAGGCCAGAAACACCATCTTGTGGTATCTGCTCAAACTCAAAGGAAGAATAATCAATCATGACTACATAATGAGGTCCCAATAAAGGCTGTGAACATGGTATCTCCAGGGAATTTCTGGTTGGTGACAGACATCGAATCACATGAAATGGTAGTGCATTCCTTTTTTGGGACATTGAAGTTTTACGTTGGGAATCCTCCTCCTTGACCTCACCCTAACCATCTCTGTTTATACCCTTTTTGCTGTAATAAAACAGTAATCATTAGTGCTTTCCTGAGGTCTATCAGTCATTCCAGAGAATTATCAAACCTCAGGGAATAGTGAGAGTCAGCAGGTCAGAAGTGAGGGGCCTGTGACCCTGATCTTAGGGCTGGTATCTTGAGGCAGAAAAAACCCTGAATTTATAGCCAGCAGGTCAGAAGTGAGGGTGTTGTGGGGACTCTCAAGCTTGGGGCTAGCATCTGAAGTCTTGGGCAGACTTCGCAGTCTGTAGGACTATGTCCCTTTAACTTGTGAGGTCTGACCTGGCTCTGGGTGGTTAGGGTCAGAGGAAGAAGTCCTGCACGTGCAGCTGGTGTCAGACAAAAATGGGACAGTTCTAAACTGATTTGATCCATCCTTATTGTACTGGTGTCAAGAGAAGTGGCTTTCTGACATTTTTCACACACTAACTCAATCTCTTGTCATAAGTGTATTCAGATTTTCCATTTCTTCTTGAGTCACTTTTGTTAGTTTGTGTGTTTCTAGGGATTTATTCATTTCATCTAGGTTATCTAGTTTAGGTCTAGGTTTGTTTCTTTGCCTATGGATATCCATTTGCTCCAGCATCATTTGCTGAAAAGACTATTCTTCCTCCATGAATTGCTTTGGCAGCTTTGTCACAAATCAGTTGATCATACTTGTGTCAATCTATTTAATGTTAACAAAATTCAGATCAAGAAATAGAGTATTCTCAGAACCACAAAGACCCCCTTTAAGCTCCCAGTACTCATTATTTTTAATTATGAAAGTAATACATGTAAATGTTTCTATTCAAATAGTACTGAAATATATTTCTAATAGTTATTATAATGCTTATCTCTTCGAGCATTGTCAAGGTTTATAACATTTATATTCTCTTTTGCAACTATCATAAAAAATCTCCCATACTTTTTCTATAGGTTGATTCTAAAACTTGATAGCCAATTAGAAAACATTTGGAATATCTGATAATTATTCTTCACTGTGGAACCACACAACGCATTTGGTGCCATAAAGATGAAGCTATAATCTTAAATCATTAAATACGTGCCTTTTAAAAGAGAATGTTTCAAGAGTTAAGGTCAAGTAGATTATCTTACACTCCATCAATTGCTCAAATTCTTGGTACAATTTAGGTTACCTTATTTAGACCATAATTTTTTTTTTTTTTAAATACAGCTTTTTGCTTTTCCTGGAATTTCGAGTTGCCTTTTCTTTCTCATTGAACCAAAGCACCACATGCTTTCACCATGTCACTATCACTACACAGCTTCTTAACCATTCAAAAAAAAAAATTTAAAAATCCCCATTGCCACTGAGTCAATTCCAACTCATGGCGACTCTACAGGACAGGGTAGAACTGCCCCATAGGGTTTCCAAGGCGCAGCTGGTGGATTTGAACGGCTGACCTTCTGGTTAGCAGTCGAGCTCTTAACCACTGCGCCATCAGGGCTCCATTCTATTTATCAAATGAATCCACTGCTCTCTTAAAAACATATAATTCATATATAATGCTCTTATTCTGCCTGGTCGTGGATTGAATCATGTCCCCCAAAAATATGTGTGAACTTGGTTAGGCCAAGATTCCCAGTATTGTGTGGTTGTCTTCTATTTTGTGATTGATGTAATTTTCCTAAGTGTTGTAACTTCTAATCTCTGTCTGTGGTTAATGAGGCAAGATTAGATTACATTAAAGAGAATTAGGATGGGATGTAACACCCTTACTTAGGTCACATCCCTGATCCAATTCCCTAGGGTGTTGCCTGCCTCACCTTTTAAACAAACAAAACAAGAGATAAAAGGAAAGGGAAGCAGCAGAGTTGGGAACCTCATACCACCAAGAAAGATGTACCAGGAGCATAGCGCGTTCCTTGGACCTGAGGTCCCTGCACTGAGAAGCTCCTTTGCCAGGAGAAGATTGATGACAAGGTCCTTCCTCCACAGCTTACAGAGACAGAAAGCCTTCCCCTGGAGCTGATGTCCTGAATTTGGACTTGTAGCCTACTAGACTGTGAGAATAAATTTCTCTTTGTTGAAGCCACACACTTGTGGTATTTCTGTAATGGCAGCTACTAGATAACGAAGACACTGCCTTTTCTCATCCTTCTGAAGATGGAGCTACAAAACAAAATAATCTCGCTCAGAAAAAAGTGTAGCTCTTCACAGTAGCTACACTTTAGCCTAATTAAAGCACTGACAGTAAGGTTATAACCAAGACACAAAAATGTCTTTCTCCACTGCTAGTAAAAAATTATGTAAAGTGTTTTATAACTGATACACTCAGAAATTGGCAGAATAAATTTCTCCTATCCTCTCTAAGACTTTATGCTGTGCCTTGCCATGATACCTGGCACTCCTGGAACTAGCAGAGGTGGCAGCTGGCTTCAGAGGGACTGGTCCAAGGCCAGCTCCCTAGAGCACAAGGGGACAAGAGGAAAGTGAGTAAGGTACCTGGCCCAGCACCTGCTGATGTTCAACTTGTGTTGTTACCAAAGGCACAAAAGTGGTATGTAAGTCTAATAACCCTCTGGATAATTGTTACAACGTAAAAGACACCACTGAGAGGTACATCTGACACATGCAAGGCCTTAAAATTCAATGCAGACGACTCCTCAAACCACAACGCTGGATTTTCTAAGATGCCTATGTAGAAGAATATAACTAAATTTAATTAAGAATATAATCAATTTAATCAAAATTAAAATATGCAATGTGGCTGCACTTAGGCTTAAAATTTTGAACTAGTAATTCTACTTCTAATAATTTAAGAAGTAAATACAGAACCAGATTGAGCCCAGTAAAACTGGATGGTGCCCAGCTACCACCGCTGACTGCACTGACAGGAATCACAACAGAGGGTCCCGGAAAGAGCTGGAAAAAAATGTAGAACATTCTAACTCACAAAAAAAGGCCAGAATTACTGGTCTGACAGAGACTGCAGAAACCCTTAGAGTATGGCCCTCAGACACCCTTTTAGCTCAGTAATAAAGTCACTCCTGAGGTTCGCCCTTCATCCAAAGATTAGACAGGCCCATAAAACAAAACGAGACTAAAGGGGCACACCAGCCCAGGGGCAAGGACTAGAAGGGAGGAGGGCACAGGAAAGCTGATAATAGGGACCCAAGCTGTGAGAGTGTTGACATGTCATGGGGTTGTTAATCAGTGTCATAAAGCAATATGTGTACTGTTTAATGCAAAGCTAGTTTGTTCCATAAACCATCTAAAGTATAATAAAACTTCAAAAAAAAGAACAGAGAAATAAGTACAGATGTACAGAGATTTAACAAGGATGTTCGTCATAATGATAAAACGGCACACTATGCAGCCATTAAAAATAAAACTGTTTTGCCTCCTTTGCCATGAGACCAGAAGAACTAAACAGTGCCCAGCTACCATAAGTGAACATTTTGATCGAAGATTATATGAAGAATCCTGATCAAAACAGGAAAAATGTAGGAGAAAATTTCAAATTCTCATGGAATCTAGACTTTCTGGAGCCATGGAGATTAGATGAATCCCAAAACTATTGCCCTGAGATAATCTTTAAGCGTTAAACCAAAAATAACCCCCCTGAAGTCTTCTTAAAGCCAAACAGTAGTTTGACTTCACTAGTAAAGAACGTCTGCCTTGAGCACTGTACTCTTTTAAGAATTATCTACATGGGACCAAGTTGACAACAGCAATTTGAAAGATTAGAGAGGAACCTTAGCAGGTAGTGAGTTTACGTTAATGGGGTAGGAACAATTCGGAAAAGGAAGGTGTGAATGGTTGCACAACTTGAAGAATGTGATCAATGTTACTGAACTGTACATTTAGAAACTGCTGAACTGGTGTATGTTCCGCTGTGTATATTTTCGACAACAACAAAGAAAAACAAGTTGTTTGATGTCTGGGGCTTGCTTTAAAACTGTTCAGAGGGTCACCAAAGAGGATATCCAAATGGTCAACAAGCAAATGAGAAGATGCTCAATGTCACTAGCCATTAAGGGTGGTGCAAATCAAAATTACAAATGAGATACAACCTCATCCCACCAGAATCCCAATGATAAAAAACAACCCCCCCCCCAAAAAAACCACACAGAAAACAAGTGTTGGCAATGTTGTAGAGAAACTGGAACTCTCATCCATTGCTACTGAGAATGTAAAATGGTATAGCCCTGTGGAAGACAGTTTGGTGGTTCCTCAAAAGTTGAACACAGAACTACTATATGACTCAGTAATCCTAATCTTAGGTATATACCCAGAAGAACTGAAAGCAGGAATGCAAACAGAAACCTGTACACCAATGTTCACTGAAGCACTTTTCACAACAGCCAAAAAGTGGAAACGATAGAAATGCCCATCAAAAGAAGAACGTACGGGAGACATCTAGCTCAACTGGCACAACATAGTTTATAAAGAAAATATTCTGCATGCTACTTTGGTGAGTAGCTACTGGGATCTTAAAAGCCCGTGTGAAGCAAGGGAGAATGAAAAATACCAAAGACACAATGGAAAGATTAATCCAAAAGACTAATGGACCACACACAACTACCACAGCCTCTACCAGACTGAGTCCAGCCAACTATATGGTGCCCAGCTACTATCACTGACTGCTCTGACAGGGATCACAATACAGGATTCCAGATAGAGCTGGCAAAAAAGGTGGAACAAAATTCTAACTCACAAAAAAAGACCAGACTTACTAGTCTGACAGAGACTGGAGAAACCCTGAGAGTATGACCCCCAGATGCCTTTTTAACTCAGTATTTAAGTCACTCCTGAGGTTTACCCTTCAGCCAAAGATTTGTCAGGCCTATAAAACAAACAATAACACATGTAGTTCAACCATAATTATGAGACTAAATGGGCACACCAGCCCAGGGGCAAAGGTGAGAAGGCAGGAGGGGATAGGAAAGCTGGATGAATGGAAATGGGGAGCCCAAGGCCGAGAAGGGGAGAGTGTTGAGATGTCACACGGCTGGCAACCAATGTCACAAAACAATATGTGTATTAATTGTTTAATGAGAAACAAATTCACTCTGTAAACTTTCACCTAAAGCACAATACAAAAATAAAAAAAGATAAATGCATAAACATGTGGTACATACATGAAACATAATACTACTCTACCATAAAGAAAAATGGAGTCCCAATGTATGCCACGACATGGATGAACCTTGAAAACATCATGCTGAGCAAAATAAGTCAGTCACAAAAGGACAAATACTGTACGATCTCACCTATATAAAATAACAAATACATAAAAAACAAATATTATTAGTGGTTAAGTAGATGGGAAGGAGGGAGAAAAGGGGGAGTTTATGCTTAGGAAGCATTAAGTTTATGTTAACGGTGGTGCAAAAATTTCGGAAAGAATAGTAAGAGTGGGTACACAACTTGAAGAATGTAACCAGTGTCACTAAAATTGCACATATAGAAATTACTGAGATGGTGTGTTTTGTTACGTATATTTTCACAATAAAAAACAAACTGTTTAGAGAGAGATGAAGCAAGTATGACAAAACGCTGACACTGTTGAATCTAGATCAGGGATTACCAAACTTCTTCTGTAAAGGACCAGACAATAAGTATGTTAAGGTTTGTGGGCCATACAGTCTCTATCACAACTACACAAGTCAGCCACCATAGCAGGAAGACAGCCACAGAAAAATGTAAACAAATGAGTATGACTGTGTCCCAGTAAAACTTTATTTACAAAAACAAGCAGGGGCCTGGATTTAGTATACAGGCTGTAGTTTGCCAATCCCTGATCCAGATGATGGATACATGAAGGTTTATTGTAGTATTCTCTCTCCTTTTGTAGATGTTTAAAATTTTTCATAATTAAAAATGTTCAAAAACTATCTACAATCACATGCCACATGGAGTGAAAAAACAAAACATATGACTATTAAAGGTGGTCATACTTACCTCTTGAAACACTTATGAATGAAACAATATGGGATACCGGAAAGGAGGAAGCTGGTACGGGTAAAGATGAAACCTTAGCTACATAATTGCTGAAACTGAGTGATGGGCACATGCTATTTATATACCATTCTGTATGTAACATTTTCCACAATAAAAATGTTTTAAAAAGTAATCACACTGTTATAAAACCGGTATTATAGAAAATATTTAAAAGCATGAAAATATGTTCATGATATTAAGACAGGGAGCAAAGGCCTTGAGATCAGAGGGTGCCTGTTGGAGGAATAGCACAGAGACTGGTGTGGTTAGAGGAGAATCAAGTAAAAGAGAAACAAGCTATACTATCAGGGAGGTAACAGTGGGTTGAGTGTGGAACGTAGAGACTTAGTAAGACAGGGAACAGAGGGGCCCCCAAATCTGCAAAGTAACAAGAAATGGGCCAGGGCACAGAAGCAAAGACATTCCCCAGAACAGTGGGGCAGGGTGTGTAAAAAATAGCCCGCAAACTTTTTTAAAGTTGCCTTTCAGAAGCAGCTGGAGAAAACCAGCCCCAGGGACATGCGCAGAACATCCACCTGTGACCGCTGTGTGACCTTCCACCAGGGGCAGTGAGGGGCTACAGCCCCACCTGGGGAATCAAACCCAGGGAGCAAGAGACTGCGCAGGCGTGACACCCCATAATAAGTCCTGCTAACGAATCCCAGAGGCCTCTGGGACAGGGGACATCTTGGAAAGGTGCTGCGCTTGCACCTTAGTTTTTTTTCCCCTGTGTCTATGAATAAACATGAATCTTTTCCTGCACCAGAACTTTTAAAAACTCAGGCCCAGCTTTTGTCTTGTGAGATGGTATGCATTGCTCTAGGCCCTCCTCGTCTCTGCTTGAAAGCCTCTTCAATAAAGTTTTCTCATATGGAAAACTACGGGCCTCACCTGCTCATTCTTGACCAGTGAGAGGCAAGAACCTTATTCTGGTAACAATGTCACTGAATGAAAATGCAAATTATGAAATATTAACAGGATTTATTCCTGGATAGTGGGATTATGAGTAATTTTTCTTTTCTTTTTCTCTTATGTGTATTTTCTCCCCTAAGTAATTAACAGAAGTGGTAACAACAGTAACAATAACAGCAGCAGAAGCAATGGCACCAGCCACCACTCCCTGTAGACACTATTTTAAGTACTTGGCATATATTAGTTCACTTCATCTTCACAACCAAAGTCAAAACAGAAGCAAGCCCAAGAGCACTGTATCACTTCCTAGCTGAGGGTCAGAAGCAGAGTCACTCAGGAAGGTGTAACATACACATCTTGATGGACTCTAGTGGAGGAATTCTAGATTGTTCTTTTCTATTATGTGTTGTTTTTTTCTTCTGAATGTTATTTTACAAACATGTAAATACACCTATCCATGGAATGCATTTGGCCTAAGGGAAAACCAGCAGGCATTCCTTACACATTCTCCTCCCACTCCTTCCTTGGATACAGATGTGCCAGGCCCTAGAATGGGCCTGAAAGTGAGCAAGAGCCTCTGCCCTGGGGCGATTTAGTTCCACAGGCCATTCTTTCAACAAGCTGTATGTGTCACAGTCTACTTGCCAGGCACAGCAGGTGTAAGAAAGAATAAACACATGCGGTTACCATGAGTCAAAATCAACTAGAGGGCAACTAATGACAGCAACAACAACCCTTAAGAGCTCAAGCAAGAAGAAATGTGAAAAGAGATAATAATGATGAATCAAGGCAAGGTCATAAAATACTACCACCTTTTATCAGTACAACACTTCACAGTTTTCAAATTGCTTTTATACATTAATCAATTTTATCTTTATAAGAGGTAGCTATGACAGGTATTAAAAAAACCAAACCAAACCTGTGACCACTGAGTCGATTCCGGCTCATAGCGACCCTATAGGACAGAGCAGAACTGCCCCAGGGGTTTCCAAGGAGTGGCTGGTGGATTCAAACTGCTGACCTTTTGGTGAGCAGCTGAGCTCTTAACCACCGTGCCACCAGGGCTCCCTGACAGGTACTAGTATCCCCAAATTACATATGAAGAAACACACCTAGAGTTTATGGTGTCGGGTCTAGCTCACCAAAGCACAGTGGAATGCTCTTCTCATCTCTTTTTAGCCACTCCTTCAAGGGATCTTGTCCGTTCCCCTAGTTTTAAACACCATCTATTTGGGTTCCCAGAGCCCTCTGAGCTCCAGACATATGGCTCACTACCTATGGCACAGGCATTTCAGCTATCACAGCATTCCTGGGAAAAGCTCACATACTGCAAAACAACGCACCCAAAACACCAGGGCCTATGGAAAAAATGGAGCTGGGGCAGGCCGCTCCAAACCTAAAGAACTTGGTGAGAGAAAACAAAAAATCAAACTCACTGCCATCGAGTTGATGCTGACTCACAGCAACCCTATAGGACACAGCAGAACTGTCCCATAAGGTTTCCAAGGAGCTCCTGGTAGATTCGAACTACCAGCCTTCTGGTTAGCAGCTATAGCACTAAAACACCACACCACCTAGTTAACTATCCTAATGAAAACTGGATACAGCTCCATCTCCACAGTATTTGTACCAGTATCAGTCAGGAAGCCCAGGGCTTTGTGCTTCTCCTTGACATATTCAAATCTAATACAGGCCAACTTCGTCAAAAGTAAATGTGTGCCCTAGAGACCTAATAGAAATGACATGAACAGACATGCGTACCTACGTTCACTGCAACATTTTTCACAATCGCAAAAAAAAGGAAACAGCCTAAGTGCCCTTCGACAGATGAATGGGTTAGCAAAATGTGGTACATACATACAATGGAATACTACACAACCATAAAGAATGATGAGTCTGCAAAACATATAACATGGATGGATCTGGAGGACATAATGCTGAGAGAAGCAAGTCAATCACATAGGGACAAATATTGTATGATCTCACTTTTATAAGACAAGAATAGATATATACACAGATTAATGTTCATTGGTGGTTACTTGGGATGGATGGGGGGGTAGGGAATTCACTGTCTAGATTGTAGATACTTGTTATTTCTGGTGATAGGAAAACTAGCAAGAAATATGGGTGTAATGAGCACAGCCTGACCAAAGTAAATGATGCCCCTAAGAAGAAAGAGAAAAGAATATTCATACTAAAGAATATGACATACATAATTCGGTAAAAATGCCAACAATGACCAAAAGGCAAGTGTATGGTCACATATGTAGATACATACGCATATATGCATATGGGTTGATACAAGTGAGTGTGTGTGTGGACAGAGTATCTATATACATATGTACATACATACATGTGTGTGCACGCACACATATATATTCATAGAGGTCACCGTTACACTTCTCAGACATAATCAAACACCTTGCAAGAATGGTTTTCTGGGTTTGAAGGCTTAGGTTCTTAGTCTCATGAGACAACTCAGTAAACTGACATAATACAGTTTACGAAGTTCACGTTCTGCAAGTTAGTGAGGTGAATAGCATTTGGGGTCTTAAAAGCTCTCAAGTAGCCATCTAAGATACAACTACTGGGCTGTACTCACCAGGAGAAAAAGAGAAAGAAAGAAACCAAAGTCTCTGGGAAGAAACTAGTCTACAGGGCTAATACCCTACACAAGCCATGGCCTCATCTACCCTGAGACCAGAACTAGATGCTGCCCAGCTACCACTACCAACCATTCTGATCAGGTTCACAATAGATGGACCCTGATAAAAACGGGGAACAGAACTCAAATTCTTAAAAACACTCCAGAGTTACTGGACCAGTTAGGGCTGGAGGACTCCCTGAGGCCATTGCCCTGAGATACCCTTTAAATCTTGAACTGAAACTATCCCAAGGTCACCTTTTAGTGAAGTAACGGATTGGCACTGAAAAGAAAGCACATTACCCGTGAGTACAGGACTCCATTAAGAAACCATCTGTATGAGATCAAAAGGTCAATAATTACTCTAAAGCAAAGGGGAGAAGATAAGGAGGCAGGTAAACTAGAGTACCAGAAATGGAACAACTAGAACACAATTAATGATAACGATGACACACTGTGAAAAATGTAACTAATGTCACTGAACGACTTGTGTAAAAATTGCCAAAAGGGAACCTAATTGGTTGTGTAAGCTTTCACCGAAAGCACAATAAAATATTTAAACAAAAAAAGTAAATGTGATCCAGGCTGAGGCTTCTCTGGGTAAATGCCTTTGTAGTGTCTCAAGTGAGAGCCCAGAATGAGACAGTGTCACCAAAGTCACCAATCTTGGCATTAAAGGAAGCTGCTTCTGTTGGATTCTCAACTTTTTTCTTAAGATCTTTATATATTACCATAGCCTTCACTTTAATTGTGAGAAAACTTGCCACTGATCACTTCAAAACGTAAACAAACGTGCTGGGGAAAAAAATCATCTGTGAAGCAACGAGACTTCCACATTACTGCTACCTTTCCCTGGTTTACATTCTCAAATGCACTCATCCCTGTCATAAACAACTGTGAGGAGGAGCAGCACACTTGATTCACCACTTGAACATGACCTGAACTTCAGTCTCCAATCCACCCCACCTCACATGCCTCTCAGCGTATCTCCAGCCTCGCTCCTTCTCCCATCCTCTCACTCACAGAGCTGCCTCGCCAGAAACCTGGTAGTCATTCTCCACTCCTCTCTCCCCTCACCAAGTCTGGCTAGCTTCCCAGCTGCTTCTTCCTTGCCCCTTTTGCCACTGCCCTGCCCAAACCTCAACCTTGCCTTGCCATCTTACTGGCCTCAGATATCCCTCTCGTCCCCCTTAAACCCACTTTGTCTCAGAAGTCAGAGCAGACACGATGCCACCAATGCCCTGGGACAGGTCCCCTCTGCACTTTGTATAAAGTCCAAATGCCTGTCCCTGGCTCCAAGGGCTCTTGCACAGCTGCCCAGCCCTCCCCGGCTACCCATCGCCCATTGCTCCCCTTGCTCTCCTGCTCTCTTCCAATGCCTTGCATGGGGCAACCTCGTTCTCATCTCAGGGCCCTCAGGGACATGTTGTTCCTTCTTATCTTCACAGGCTGGCTCCTTTCCAGCCTTCAGGTCTCAGCTGAAATGTCACTTTTTCAGAAAGGCCTTCCTTGACCACATAATCTTGATTAGTTCCCTTTATGGTTCATCACAGATCCTCTCTCTCTTTTCCTTTGGTGCATTTAAAACTAATTACATGTGTGGTTTGTTACCTGGTTTATTCTCTGTCCCCTGTGAAGACTATAACTGTTCATCAGGACCTAGAACAGGACTTGGCATGTTGGAAGCACTTATTATTTATTATTTGTTGAATGAGTAATGAACAAACCAGCCAACTAGTATTAGATCTTTACTATCAAGACAGTGCTTACCATGTCTTCCTTTCAACTGTGAGGAAGAGAGACAGATCATAACCCCTTCTCTCTGGATGAAATCATAAACAAGGGATGCTTTACCAGTCCTGTTATTAACAAATGTGTCCAATATAAAATCCTCCATCTTGGTTTTTTTTTTTTCCAGCCTTCCTGCTATCAAGTAGTTCTCAAAGTGTGGTCCACAAACCAGCAACAGCAGCACCTGGGACTTGCTAGAAAGCAAATTCTTGGGCCAACCCCAAAGCTAGTGAATCAGAAACTCTGGAAGAAGGCCCTGCAATCTGTTTTAACGTGTCCTCTGGAGGATTCTGATATGCTCAAGTTTAAGAACCAATACCCCATAAACCCTAAAACCCAATGGTTCCCAAATGATATCAACTCCACAGTGCCCACATCTTTAGCATATGTCTAAAGTGGACTTGTGGTGAGCAGAGCAAGCCAATATCCACAACCTCTAGCCTGGCTGACTCTTAACAGTATCCTACCTGTTTCTTCTGCCTGCATTCAAGCCTCACCTCTAATCTTCCACACTGCCAAACAGGGACGGCTTCCTAAAACAGAGATGTGCTTCAATTGCCCTATGCACAAAAGCCAACTGGCTTCCTAGTACCTGCACAATCAAGCTCACACTTAGCTTGTTACACAGACACACTATACCATGTGCTAGGCTCTAGGCTAAGACTTTTGCCTGCATTATCTCCTTAAATTCTATAACATGGCTAAAAGAGTGGGTATTTCTATTACTTTGATTCCAGAGATGAGGAACCTGAGGCACAGAGTTGTGGAGTAATTTGCCCTGTGTCACATATCCTGGAGACCCACAATTAATACTCTGGTCACACTGGGTCAACGGCATTTCCCCCCAAACGACCTGCACTCCTACATCTCCACACCTCTGCATTCAAGGTTCTCTCCCTACTGAATGCTCTCCTCCCTCTCTCCCACCCCACTCCCCCACCTCTGACTTCTCCATTAAGCCTTCAGACACTAGATAAAGTATCACTTCCTCCATAAGTCCTCTGTAAGTATCACCGCACCACCGCCACTGTGTGCCAGAAACATGTAAGTGGGTCAATACTAAGAGTTTTGTTAAAACAATTTACCATGTTAACAGACCAAGAGAGATCATCTCTGCAGATGCTGACCACATCTAATAAAATTCAACCTTCATCCTTTAAAAAAAATCTCTTCACAAAGTAAGAATAGACAGATGTTTGGTAAACATTTATATACTGATTTACATGTGGAATATACAAAGATAGAACCAAAAACTTTTCATGACAAAATCATCTTAAGTAAAAAGACAAGCAACAATTTGGAAAAACACAGCTTCATATCATTGACAAAGTTCTAAGTCCCCTCATACACAATTTTCACAAAGTCAATTTAAAAATTCCAAAGCCCAACAGAAACATGCACAAAGGATACAAACAGCTTTTTCACAGAAAAGATATTGTAAATGGTCCTTCAACCTATGAAAAGACACAGCCTTCTAGCAAGAGAGATACAAATTAAAACTACTCCTGAGAGGACTTCTGGGAAGATGGTGGCATGAGCAGGTCTAAGACCCCAACCATCCCATAGAAGCAGCAAGAAAAGCAACTAGGAATCTGTCATCTCAACTCTAAGAACTGTGAAAAGTAGGCAGAGGATTGCAGAAACTAAGTGCATACAGAAATAAGAAAAAGACGACTTTTAAATAAGGCAGGAAAACTTCTTTTTCTACTGTCCTCGCCCTGTCTCCTCCCAGTGTGGGAGCTGGGAATGAAGTTCTAATGCATGCCACAACATGGATGAGCCTTGAAGACATTATGCTGAGTGAAATAAGTCAGTCGCAAAAGGACAAATACCGTATGATCTCACTTACATGAAACAAGCAAATACAAGGAAACCGAAGATTATTAATGGTTACCAGGGTGAGAGAGAGGGAGAAGGGTGAGGGTCTGTTGGGGGGGTTCTGAGTTTATGTTAATGGTGGTGTAGTATTTTGGAACTGGGTAGTGATAATGGTGGCACAACATGAAAATGTGGAAGTTGTACTGGTAAATGTCTTGGTGTGTATATTTTCACCACAACTTAAAAAAAAAAAAAGGCAGAAAACTTTCCAGATTTGATGGACATGAATCCACAAATCCAAGATGCTCAACAAACTCCAAGTAGGATTACCCCAAGGAAATCCACACTGAGATACATTATAATCAAACTCTTGAAAACCAAAGAGAGAGAATCCTGAAAGCAGCAAGAACAAGCCAAAAACCTGTTGCTGTTGAGTCGATTCTGACTTATAGAGACCCTAAAGAACACAGTAGAACTGCCCCACAGGGGTTCCAAGGAGTGGCTGGTGGATTTGAACTGCTGACCTTCTGGTTAGCAGCCAAGCTCTTAACCACTGCGCCACCACCGCTCCAAAGCAACAAGAGAAAAGTGAATTATCACGTACAAAGAATCCTCAATAAGATTAAATGCTGATTTCTCCCCAGAAACTCTGGAGGGAAAAAGGCAGCAGAACACTACCCGAGATAATATGGGTGTTCATTCTACTACTCTTTCCTGTAGGTTCAACAGGGAAAAAAATCTACACAGAGAAAATATTTTTTCAAACTGTCTTTAGCAAACTGTTGTTGTTGTTGAGTGCTGTCAAGTCAATTCTAAACAACAGCAAGCCTACCAAATTGGCAAAGCTCAAACCATGTGGTACCACAGTGCTGGTGAGGATACAGGTGAGCAGGTACTACCATACATTGCAAAGGAGTGTATGTGGATTAAAACCTCCATGGAAGAAAATCTGTTAACAGCTGTCAAAATTACAAAAGCACATACTCTTTCAGCCTCTTCTGCCCCCGGTAACTGGCTGGACGGCTGCACTCGGCCACATGGGGACAGATGCACATGGAAGGGTTTTTATGCTAACGTTGCTTGCATTAACAAAGCTGAGAAAAGACATGCCCATCAATAGAACTCTGGTTAAATAAATTAAGGTACATCCTGACAATGGGTTATTATCCAATTATAGAAGGCAGTGAGGAAACCCATACACCAATGTTCACTGCAACCCTATTCACAATAGCCCAAAGGTGGAAACAACTGAAATGTGCATTAATAGATGAATGGACAAACAAAATGTGGTATATACATACAATGGAACATGACTCAGTCATAAAGAGAAATGAAGTCCTTACACATGCTACAACATGGATAAATCCTGAAAACTATGCTGAGTGCAATAAGTCAGTCACAAAAGGACAAATATTGTATGATCCCATTTACACAAAACAGGCAAATGTATAGAGACCAAAGCTTATTAGTGGTTACCAGGGGTGGGAGTGAGGGGGCAAGGGGTAGTCATTGCTTAGGGGGCGCTGAGTTTCTGCTAATGGTGGTAGAATAATTGGGAAAGAACACTGGTAATGGTGGCACAGCATGATGAATGTAATCAATGTCACTGAATTGTACATGTGAAAATTGTTCAATTGGCAAATCTTTTGTTATGTATATATTTTACCACAGTAAAAATTTAAGTTAAAATAAAAAGGCAACAAGAAGACACTTATGTATTGATAACAAACTGTCACAAAGAAACATTCAGAGAAAAAAACAAGAAATGTAGTGTGCTACTTATGTAAAAGCAAAGTGCTCTGTCTGTGTAATTGTCTGCATATGGACAAGACACCCGTGAATGGACACACGAGAACAGTAACACTGGCTGCCTCTGCGGAGGGGAACTGGTGGCCAGTGGCAGGAGAGAAAGGTAACTCTCCCATGTGTACCCTGTTGTTCCTTTTGAATTTTGTACATATGAATGTATGACGCACTGGAAAGCGAAAATTAAAAAAGTAACGAAGATAAAAATAAAGCTTCCCTGTGGAAGCAGCAGCCCCAGACTCTGAGATCCCATTACTGCGTATTTCTGCCCTACCCTGTGGTCCCCCTTGGGAAAAGGTCATGGCTGGATCCCCTGTGTTCCCTAGGGCACCAAGCACCTCAGGTGGTGCGGAGCAGAAAGTCACTGTGGGTCTGTTCACTGTGCTAAATGAGTCCACCAGTGTAGTTTATCTCTTTTTCTGAAAGCTGTTTCGCAAAGTGGACCAACACTGAAGGCAGGAAATTCTGCTTCTTTAAGCATCGAATTAGCCAAATAAGCTGGATGAATTTCCAGCAGACAAGTTAACAGCACTGAAAAAAGGAAAGAATTTCAGTTAATGAATAAATGCTGATTTCTGAGAATTTAAAGCCCAAAAACACACATATTCAAGAGAATAATTATTCAACATTTAGAATAATTGTTGAGATGGCACAGCACACCAGATTGAAGAAAGATCAAATTACATGAATTGGCTGTGACAGTCCTTGTAAACAACCATGTACATTACAAGATGCCAACACTCCTCACAAACAAACATCAACAAATTATTAAAGGTTTTCTTTCACAATGCAAGCTAGTCCTCATACCTCCAATCCTGCCACCACCCTGGGCCCACACCAGACCCCAAGACCCCTTCCCACACTCGTGAGGGCAAAAGACTAAGTGCTGGGTTTGTGAACCTTCTGAGCACTGTGGGCCTTTGTCCGATCAGTGTATGGAAACCCACAGTTGAAACTATCAGACCACAGAAATCACATCTCAGTGGCTAAGAAACACTGGTTTTGTCTTTCCTTGAATCGTTTTTACTAACTTTCAAATTGTAAGGCCTGCTACAAGTTTTAATTGCTCCATTGCATATCTGTAGCCTAGTACTACGGAGCATTTTCCAGCTAACAGAACAGCTACGGGTCATGACATGCTCTGGGACCACTTAATTCTTCCAAATGCTCACCATCACTTCTGAGATGAGAACGCGCTCCTCTTCCTGACATTTCACAGGCAAAGGGACAGAAAGCTACAGAACTTCAGAGCTGGGTGAGACGGGCTCTTATTTTTACAGATGAAGAAACTGAGGCTTAGGGAGATTATGCCACTTGACCCAAGTCACAAAGAGTCACAGCAGTCAACCCTCCCAGTTCCAAGTCCTAGCCCAAACACCTGCCCGGGATAAAAACCGACTCTCAACAAAATACTTTGTTTTAACCTACTTAAGAACACTGAAGCATTCGAATTTAAATATTCATTTATTATGATCAATTACAAAGTACTGTACCTTCTGTTTTAATCTGAAGTTTACTATATACAACTTATAAAAAATTTTTTCTGTTAAAGACCATCATCTGGCAACCTCTGCCCCCTAGGCCATCTGTGTTTGAGGGGCACACTGAATCCTCCAGTCTCTCAATCTAAGGAACTACCTGCTTGAGGAAGAATCATAAAACTCCTTAACGGACTGAGTCATGATTCTTATGATCAAACACCACCAAACGCAGTCACAGAGAGGGCCAATTATTAAGGCGCTATCCCGACACAGGAAACCTCTATGAGAGACATTATGTCCCTATTGGTGATCTACCTTCTGGCGGCTCCTTCTCACCCTCCCTTGCTGCTTTCTCCTCCTTTCTCAAATATCTAGATATTGGCATATCCTGGGCCTTGTCCATGGCTGGCTTCCTCATCTACCCTTCCTTCCCAGGGCATCTCAGCCAGCCTCCTAGCTCCAGGTGTCCTACCTTTTTCCTGATGACTTGCATACGTTCATCTCAAGCCTGTATCTTTCCTCCAACCTCCAGACTCCTGTTTCTGCTTGGCAGCTCCACTCAGATACCTAAATGCAACTCATATCTAACAAGGCCAAGACAGCACTCTTGATTTCTCCCTAAAAATCTGTTCTTCCCCCAGCCTTCTCAATTAACTGCACCATTAGCCACCCTGTTGCTCAGGCCAAAAATTTAGGAGATATCTGGGAAACAGCCTACACTTGATCAATCAGCTGGCTCTGACAGATCTACCTCCAAGTTAGACCACAAACCTGGGCATCCGTCATCACCCTGGCTACACCCCATCATCAGTCATGTGGACAACAGTAATGGCCTCCCCATCTCTCAGACTCCACTCCTCTGCCTCATTCATCCTCCGTATACGTCTCTGTAAAGCACAAATCACTTATGTTACTACCCTGCTTAAAACACTCCAATGGTTTCCCATTACACTTAAAATCTAAACTTACTACCACATTACAAACCCTACAAATCTAGCCTCTATCTACTTCTCTGGCTTTCTCCTAATGCACTTTCCCCCAGGCTCCAACTATGTGGTAAGGACATCTTTTCATCCCTTAAACATGCCAAGCTCATGCCCTGTGTCTAGGTTACTGCACTTCCTGTTGGCTTGGAAAGCCTCCCCCAGATCTTCACAACACTGCCTCGACCTGAGCTCTCAGAAAGACACATTACAACCGAGCCAAGGCCCTCCCCTCCACCATCACCCCAGTTCACCTCAACCCCGTTTATAATAATAGCAGACACATAGGCAGTGCTTAGGACGTGCCAGGCCCTGCTAAGTGCTCTAACCAACTTTATGTTTTCCACAGCACTTTTCACTGAAATTATTTATTCATCTATGTGTCACCCCCTTTCCCTCACCCCAGAACACAAGCTTGCTGAAAGCAGGGGCTCAGTCGTGTTCACTGCTGTATTCTAGCACCGTGAACAGTGTCTGACACATAAAAAAAAAACCAAAACCATTGCCATCAAGTCAATTCTGACTCACAGCAACCCTACAGGATAGAGCAGAACTACCCCCATAGGGTTTACAAGGAGTGGATAGTGGATTTGAACTGGCGACCTTTTGGTTAGCAGCCAAGCTCTTAACCACTGCACCACCAAAAGGAACTCAATAAATACCTGTTGACTGACTGTGAATTAAAAAAAAAAGGGGGGGTGGAGGATATTAAAAGAACTTCTTGGTGGGACTTTATCCTATGAAAGATCTGTAAAAAATTTCTCAACCCCCCAAAAAACTATTAAGGTGCACAAAATTGTCAAAAACAACCATTTCAGGGCTCAGGAAACTGACCAAAGGCAAACAACAAATCAAGAAGCATTTATTCATGAAAAGCTGCCAAACTTTGGGAAGAACAGCGGGAATCTGTGGTGCTCCTTCCTGGGGCTGCACCCGTTCCCTCACCCCCAGTTCAGTCAAGCCGCAGTACCACCAGAGCAGGGCTGACTGTGACACCAGCAGCTTCACTGCCAGAAAGGGCAAACTTGACTTGCAGCAGAAGACAAAAACCCCAAGCGAAGCAGCACTGTCAGAAAAAGCAGCAAACTCAGAAAGAAAAGAACAAGGAAATCCCACAACTCTATAAACTAAGGCTGCAGTCCAAGTTGGGGCAAGGGGCAGGCCAAAACAGTAATGAGAAATTTAACAGGAGATCTGGGGGTGAGAAAGCGACAAAGGGACTTGAGAGGCCTGGGAGGGTCCTGTGCAAAGCAAACCTGAGGCCGACTTGAAAATGGTCTGAAGTGTAAAGACACTCCTGTGGAAGCCATTTTGGCTTGAGGATTTTAAGCAATACCTCTGACGAATCATTGGCTGACCACTAAGTTATGCAGATACAGTTGCCAGCCCTAGAACAAAAAGCCAGGCTAAAAATCAAGTACAAGAATATTAAAAAAAAAAAAACTGAGAAGAGACATCAGTGGTCATACAACACAGGTGAAGAGATTCCACAGATTAAGACTTTTAAAAAGCAAAAAACAAAATAACAACAAAAATCCTCACAAGAAATTCACAGTTTGGGGTTTTTTCTTTTTTTTTTTTTTTTGGTTTTAACAAATAGAAATTTATTCTCTCAAAGTCTAGGAGGCTAGAAGTCCAAATTCAGGGTGCTAACTCCAGGGGAAGGCTTTCTCTCTCTGTTGGCCCTGGAGGAAGGTCTTTGCCCTGAATCCTCCCCTGGGTCTAGGAGTTTCTCAGTGCAGGGATCCTGGTTCTTCATTCTGGATAGTAGGAGTCCTTATCTCTCTGATTATTTCTCTCTCTCTCTCTCTTTTTTTTTTTCCAAGTAATTTTTATTGTGCTTTAAGTGAAAGTTTACAAATCAAGTCAGTCTCTCACACATAAATTTATATACGCCTTACTACATACTCCCACTTACTCTCCCCCTAATGAGTCAGCCCGCTCCCTCCTTCAAGTCTCTCCTTTCGTGACCGTTTTGCCAGTTTCTAACCCTCTCTACCCTCCCATCTCCCCTCCAGACAGGAGATGCCAACATAGTCTCAAGTGTCCACCTGATGCAAGTAGCTCACTCTTCATCAGCATCTCTCTCCAACCCATTGTCCAGTCCAATCGATGTCTGAAGAGTTGGCTTTGGGAATGGTTCCTGTCCTGGGCCAAGAGAAAGTTTGGGGACCATGACCACTGGGATTCTTCTAGTCTTAGACCATTATGTCTGGTCTTTTTATGAGTATTTGGGGTCTGCATCCCACTGTTCTTCTGCTCCCTCAGGGGTTCTCTGTTGTGCTCCCTGTCAGGGCAGTCATCGGTTGTGGCCAGGCACCATCTAGTTCTTCTGGTCTCAGGATGATGCAGTCTCTAGTTCATGTGGCCCTTTCTGTCTCTTGGACTCATAATTACCTTGTGACCTTGATGTTCTTCATTCTCCTTTGATCCAGGTGGATTCAGACCAATTGATGCATCTTAGATGGCTGCTTGTTAGCGTTTAAGACCCCAGACGCCACACTTCAAAGTGGGATGCAGAATGTTTTCTTAATAGAATTTATTTTGCCAACTGACTTAGATGTCCCCTGAAGCCATAGTCCCCAAACTTGGGGGCTTTTTAAACAACATGAACAAAATTAGCAGAGCTAAAGAAGAAATCAAAAGCGAGCTTAGAAAAACCTCTGGGAAAAACAAAACCACAACACAGGAAAACAGAGTATGCCGCTAAAGCAGTGTGTACAGGGACATTTACAGTTGTAAAGGTCTTTGTTAAAAAAGAAGAAAAATCTCAATAACCTTAGCTTCTACCTTAATAGTGAGACCCTGGTGACGCAGTGGTTAAGAGCTTGGCTGTTAACCAAAAAGGTCCGTAGTTCAAACCCATCAGCCGCTCCTTGAAAACAATATGGGGCAGTTCTACTACATTCTATACGGTCACTATAAGTCAGAATCAACTCAGTGGCGATGGCTTTGGTTTGGTTTGGTTTTTGGTCTATCCTAAGAAGCTAAAAAGTAAAAGCAAACTAACCCCAAAGCTAGCAGAAAGAAACAAGACTAGAATGGAAATAGAGAAAAGAAAAATCTATGAAACCAAAGAGTGGTTCACAGATCAGTAAAATTAAGAAACCTTTAGCTAGACAGATCAAGAAAAAAACAAAAGAGACTCAAATTGCTAAAATCAGAAATGAACCAGAAGACATCACTACTGACCTGACAGAAATAAAAGATTATACTGTGAACAACTATATGACAACAAATTAGGTAATTTAGACAAAATAGACAATATCCTAAGACACAAACTACCAAAACTGAACTCAAAATAAAAACTCTGAATAGATCTATAATAAAGAGATCGAATTGGAAATTTAAAACACTCCACAAAGAAAAGTTCAGCCCCAAAGGCTGTACTGGTGAATTTTACCACACACTTAAAGAAAAATTAACACCAGTATTTCATACACTCTTCCAAAAAACAGAAGAGAAGACTTGCCAACCCATTCCATGAGGCCTGTACTATCTAATACCAAAACTTGATAAGGACATCATGGGAAAAAACAAAAAATATAGATCACTACCAGTTATGGACATAAAGTCAAAATCTTCAATAAAATATAAGCAAACCAAGTCCAACAGCACATAAAAAAGATTAAACACTATGACTGAGTGGCATTTATAGCAGGAATGCAAGGTTAGTTTGACACCTAAAAAGCAATCAAAGTAATAAATTCTATTAACAGGACAAAGGACAATACAACATGATCATCTCAATTGACCAGAAAGAGCATTTAACAACATGAACATCCTTTCATGATAAAATACTTAGTAAGCTAGGAAAAAAGGGAAGTTCCTCAACCTGATAAAGACCATTTATTAAAAAACCACATTTAACATCATACTTGGTTAAAGACTGAATAATTTATCTCTAAGATCAAGATGTCTTTTCTCACCACTTTTATCCAACATAGTACTGGAGGTTCTACCAGGACAATTAGGCAAGAAATAAAAGGCATCCAGATTGGAAAGGAAGAAGTAAAATGATCTCTTTGCAGATGACATGATCTTGTATATAAAAAGTCCTAAGAACTCCATTAAAAACTATTAGAATGAATAAATGAATTCAAGAAGGTGGCAGGATACAAGGTCAATATATAAAAATCAACCGTATTTCTATGCAGCAATGAACAATTCAAAAGTAAAATTAAGAAAACAATTCCAGAGGTGGGGCCAAGATGGTAGAGCAGTAAGACGCTTCCTGTGAACCCTCTTCCAACAAAGACCTGAAAAAACAAGTGAAATGATTATACTTATAACAAGCCAGGAGCCCTGAACATCGAAGGCAAAGTTAGAAAATGGAATGAGCAGCAGGGGGAGGGAGGGATGGTTCTGAAGCAGAGGAGCTGCTGGACCTGAATCGTCAGGATCCCTCAGACACCATTCCCAGGAGCGACAGCAGTGGGCTGGTGGTACCGTTCAGCTGCAGTTTTCTCAGGGAGAAACAGCCAGCTGCACAGCCTACTCACACCTCCAGAACCAGAGATGAACGGTACTTTCGCAAAACCTGAGTACTTGAGTAATTTTACGGCACTCCCGGCCCCCAAGGCAGCTTCAGTGGCTGTCAATCTCCCTGGGCCTGAGATAGGTTCTGGTGCTCGACCTGTGCCATTCTCCCGGCCTTGGAGAAGGAATAAATTCACAACTGGGGGAAAAGATAATTTACCAGCACCACTAACCTGGGGAGCTCAGGACAGAAGCAGCTCCTGTCCACGCATAAACGGTCTGTGGACTTTGACTACCTTTCCCTCCTGCATGGACCTGTGTGGGCCTATTTCAGGAGAACAGGCCCTTGTTGGCAGACTGCAACTGTGTCAGCTGTACAGTGGAGAGGTGGGTGTTTGATGTTTGACACTGCTTTGCCTATTAAACAGTGTCCTCAGCTGCCCACATCAAGGGCCTAAGGACTGGTGGTTCCACACAGGTCACCCAGCCTCCCGCAACAGAGGTCCAAGGATAACTGGTACCTCCCAGTCCTCACAACCAAAAGCACTGGGTGCCCATGGTCCATCTGCAGAACCCACCCACCTATGCAGTCTAGGGAACAAAGACACGCTTTCCTCACAGACACCCAGGGTACAGTTGTCAGCCCCCTGCCTTGTTCAGAGTGTGACCCCTGCTGCAACCAGATACCAGTACCTACACCAATCACCCCTGCCCCTCTAAGACTGTAGGACAGAGGCTGTACCACATACTTGATGACCAACTACCTGGACACCTGACCTGAATCCATACAAGAAAAGTGAATGGACTCCTAGGCTCATATACCTGATAACAACTCTAGCCATCTGATGACAGGACGTTAGCGTTTCAAAGGCGAAATAATCAAGCTAGCTCACTCAAGCAACTTATTTGGGCATATCAAAACAAAGCAAGAAGTTAGGAAACAGTAAGCAAATATAAACTAATACAATAACTTATAGATGGCTCACAGACAAGAGTCAATATCAAATCACATAAAGAAGCAGACCATGATCGCTTCAGCAAGTTCTCAAAAGAAAGAATCAAGGGATCTTCTGGATGAAGGTAGCTTCCTGGAATTACCAGAGGCAGAATACGAGATTAATATACAGAACTCTTCAAGACATCAGGAAGGAGATCAGGCAATACACAGAACAAGCGAAGAAACACACAGATAAAGCAGCTGAAGCAATTAAAAAGGTTATTCAAGAACACAATGGAAAACTTAATAAGCTGCAAGGATCCATAGAGAGCAATCAGAAATTCAGAAGATTAACAATAAAATTACAGAAGTAGACAACTTAATAGAAAGTCAGAGACGCAAAATTGACCAAGTGGAAGGCAGAATTGGTGAAACTGAAGATAAAGCACTTGGCACCAATACGTCTGAAGAAACATCAGCTAAAAGAATTTTAAAACATGAAGAAACCCTAAAAATCATGTGGGACTCTATCAAGAGAAATAACCTACGAGTGACTGGAGTACCAGAACAGGGAGGGGTAACAGAAAATGCAGAGAGAATTGTTGAAGATTTGCTGGCAGAAAACTTCCCTTATATCATGAAACATGAGAGGATATCTATCCAAGATGCTCATCGAACTCCACATAAGGCAGATCTTAAAAGAAAATCACCAAGACATAATCAAACTTGCGAGAACCAAAGATAAAGAGAGAATTTTTTAAAAAGCTAGGGATAAATGAAAAGTCACCTACAAAGGAGAGTCAATAAGAATAAGCTTGGACTACTCAGCAGAAACCATGCAGGCAAGAAGGCGATGGGCTGACTTATATAAAGTGTTGAAGGAAAAAAACTGCCAGCCAAGAATTATATATCCAGCAAAACTGTCTCTCAAATATGAAGGCTAAATTAGGACATTTCCAGGTAAACAGAAGTTTAGGGATTTCATAAAAACCAAATCCAAAATTACAAGAAATACTAAAGGGAGTTTTCTGGTTAGAAAATCAATAACATCAGATATCAACCCAAGACTAGAACACTGCACAGAGCAATCAGATGTTAACCCAGATAGGGAAATCACAAAAATAAATCAAGATAAAAAACTCTCAAATCAGGGAAAGAGCAATGTCATTATGTAAAAGAAGACAACATTAAAACAATAAAGAGGGACTAAGAAATGTAGTCACAGATCTTTCATATGGAGAGCAGGACAAGGCGATATAAAGAAATAAAAGTCAGGTTTAAACTTAGAAAAATAGGGGTGAGTATGAAGGTAACCGCGAAAGAAACTACCAATCCTACTCATCAAAATAAAATACAAGAAAAAAATAGAGACTCGGCAGAAACAAAATCAACAACAACGAATAAGAGGAAAGGACAATAGAAAAAGATAAACTACTCAGCACAAAAAATTAAGTGGGAAAAAGAAACTGTCTATAACACATAATAATAATCAAATAATAGTCAAAATGACAGCACTAAACTCACACCAATCCATAATTACGCTGAATCTAAATGGACTAAATGCATCAATAAAGAGACAGAGAATGGCAGAATGGATTAAAAAAACACGATCCGTCTATATGCTGCCTACAAGAGACACACCTTAGACTTACAGACACAAATAAACTAAAACTCAAAGGCTGGGAAAAAATGCATCAAGCAAACAACAATCAAAAAAGAGCAGGAATGGCAATATTAATTTCTAATAAAATAGACTTTAAAGTTAAATCCACCACAAAGCATAAGGAAGGACACTATATAATGATTAAAGGTACAATATACCAGAAAGATATAACCATATGAAATATTCATGCACCCAATGACAGGGCTGCAAGACACACAAAACAAACTCTAAGAGTACTGAAAAGTGAGATAGACACTGCCACAATTATAGGAGACTTCAACACACCACTTTCGGTGAAGGACAGGACATCCAGAAAGAAGCTCAATAAAGACACGAAAGATCTAAATGCCACAATCAACCAACTTGACCTCATAGACATACACAGAACACTACACCCAAGAGCAGCAAAGTATACCTTCTTTTCTAGTGCACAAGGAAACTTCTCCAGAATAGACTACATATTAGGTCATAAAGCAAGCCTTAGCAGAATCCAAGACATCGAAATATTACAAAGCATCTTCTCTGACCATAAGGCCATAAAAGTGGAAATCAGTAACAGGAAAAGAAATCAAACACTTGGAAACTGAACAATACCCTGCTCAAAAAAGACTGGATTATAGAAGACATTAAGGATGGAATAAAGAAACTCAGAGAATCCAATGAGAATGAAAACACTCCCTATCAGAACCTTTGGGACACAGAGAGAACAGTGTTCAGAGGTCAATTTATATCAATAAATGCACATATACAAAAAAAAAAGAGCCAAAATGAAAGAATTATCCCTACAACTTGAACAAATAGAAAGAGAGCAACAAAAGAAACCCTTAGGCACCAAAAGAAAGCAAATAATAAAAACCAGAGCAAAATTAAATGAAATAAAGAACAGAAAAACAACTGAAACAGTTAAAAAGACCAAAAGCTGGTTCCTTGAAAAAATTAACAAAATTGATAAACCACTGGCCAAACTGACAAAAGAAAAACAGGAGAGGAAGCAAATAACCCAAACAAGAAATGGGTGATATTAACCAGACCCAATGGAAATTGAAAGAACCATATCAGATTATTAAGAAATATTGCACTCAAATTTGAATTCCTAGAAGAAATGCACGAATTCCTAGAAACACACTACCTACCTAAACTAACACAAACAGGCAGAACAACTAAATAGGCCCATAACAAAAGAACAGATTGAAGGTAATCGAAAAACTCCCAACAAAAAAAAAACCCTGGCCTGGAGGGCTTTGCTGGAGAGTTCCACCAAACTTTGAGAAGAATTAACAACAACACTGCTACTAAAGATATCTCAGGGCATTGAAAAGGACAGAAAACTCCCCAACTCACTTTATGAAGCCAGCAAATCCCTGATACCAAAACCAGGTAAAGATACCACGCAAAAAAAGAAATTACAAACCTATATCCCTCATGAACTTAGATGCAAAAATCCTCAACAAAATTCTAACTAATAGAATTCAACAACATATCAAAAAAATAATTTACCATGACCAAGTGGGATTCATACCAGGGATGCAGGGATGGTTCAACATTAGAAAAACAATTAATGTAATCCATCACATAAACAACACAAAAGGACCACATGATTTTATCAATTGATGCAGAAAAGGCATTCGACAAAGTTCAACACCCATTTATGATAAAAACTCTCAGCAAAATAGGAATAGAAGGAAAATTCCTCAACATAATAAAGGCCATTTATACAAAGCCAACAGACAACATCAACCTAAATGGAGAGAGCCTGAAAGCATTCCCCTTGAGATTGGGAACCAGACAAGGATGACCTTTATCACCACTCTTATTCAACATTGTGCTGGAGGTCCTAGCCAGAGCAATTAGGCTAGATAAGGCTAGATAAAGAAATAAAGGGCAACCAGATTGGTAACGAAGAAGTAAAAGTATCTCTATTTGCAGATGACATGATCTTATACACAAAAAACCCTAAGGAATCCTCCAAAAAACTACTGAAACTAATAAAAGAGTTCAGCAGAGTATCAGGATACAAGATAAACATACAAAAATCAGTTGGATTCCTCTATACCAACAAAAAGAACACTGAAGACGAAATCACCAAATCAATGCCATTTACAATAGCCCCCAAGAAGATAAAATACTTAGGAATAAATCTTACCAGAGATGTAAAAGATCTATACGAAGAAAACTACAAGACACTACTGCAAGAAACTAAAAGAGACCCACGAAGTGGAAAAACATACTCTGCTCATGGATAGGAAGACTTAACTTTGTAAAAATATCTATTCTACCAAAAGCCATTTATAGATACAATGCAATTCTGATCCAAACTCTAACGGCATTTTTTAATGAGATGGAGAAACAAATCACCAACTTCATATGGAAGGGGAAGAGGCCCTGGATAAGTAAAGCATTACTGAAAAAGAACAACAAAGTGGGAGACCTCACTCGTCCTGATTTTAAAACCTATTACACCGCCGCAGTAGTCAAAACAGCCTGGTACTGGTACAACAACAGATACAAAGACCAATGGAAGAGAATTGAGAATCCAGACATAAATCCAACCACATACGAGCAGCTGATATTTGACAAAGGCCCAAAGTCAGTTAAATGGGGCAAAGACAGTCTCTTTGAACAAATGGTGCTGGCATAACTGCATATCCATCTGCAAAAAAATGAAACAAGACCCATGCCTCACACACCACGCACAAAAACGAACTCAAAATGGATCAAAGACCTAAATATAAAATCTAAAGCGATAAAGATCATGGAAGAAAAAATAGGGACAATGCTAGGAGCCCTAATACATGGCATAAACAGTACACAAAACATTACTAACGATGCAGAAGAGGAACTAGATAACTTGGATCTCCTAAAAATAAACAGCAGGGTCATGCAAAGACTTTAACAAAAGAGCAAAAAGATTACCTACAGACTGGGAAAAGGTTTTTAGCTATGACATTTCCGATCAGTGTCTGATCTCTAAAATCTACATGATACTGCAAAAACTCAACTACAAAAAGACAAATAACCCAATTAAAAAATGGGCAAAGGATATGAACTGGCACTTCACTAAGCAATTCAGGTAGCTAACAGATACATGAGGAAATGCTCATGATCATTAGCCATTACAGAAATGCAAATCAAAACTACAATGAGATTCCATTTCACTCCAACAAGGCTGGCATTAATCCAAAATCACAAAATAATAAATGTTGGAGAGGTTGCAGAGAGACTGGAACACTTATACACTGCTGGTGGGAATGGAAAATGGTAAACCACTTTGGAAATCCATTTGGCACTTCCTTAAAAAGCTAGAAATAGAACTACCATGTGATGCAGCAATCCCAGTCCTTGGGATATATCCTAGAGAAATAAGAGCCTTTACATGAACAGATAAATGCACACCCATGTTCACTGCAGCACTGTTTACAATAGCAAAAAGATGGAAGCAACTAAGGTGCCCATCAACAGATGAATGGATAAATTATGGTATAGTCACACAATGGGATATTACCCATCGATAAGGAACAGTGATGAATCCGTGAAACATTTCATAACATGGAGGAATCTGGAAGGCATTACGCTGAGTGAAATTTGTCAGCTGCAAAAGGACAAATATTGTAGAAGACCACTATTATAAGAACTCAAGAAATAGTTTAAACAGAGAAGGGAATATTCTTTGATGGTTACGAGAGGGGGGAGGGAGGGAAGGAGGAAGAGGAGTTTTCACTAATTAGATAGTAGATAAGAACTGTTTTAGGTGAAGGGAAGACAACACACAATACAGGAGAGGTCAGCACAACTGGACTAAATCAAAAGCAAAGAAGTTTCCTGAATAAACTGAACACTTCGAAGGCCAGCGTAGCAGGGGCATGGGTTTGGGGACCATGGTTTCAGGGCACATCTACATCGATTGGCATAATAAAATCTACTAAGAAAACACTGTGCATCCCACTTTGGAGAGTGGCATCTGGGGTCTTAAACACTAGCAGGTGGCCATTTAAGATGCATCAATTGGTCTCAACCCACCTGGAGCAAAGGAAAATGAAGAACACCACAGACACAGGGTAATTATGAGCCCAAGAGACAGAAAGGGCCACATAAACCAGAGACCACATCAGCCTGAGACCCAAAGAACTAGATGGTGCCTGGCTACAATCACTGACTGCCCAGACAGGGAACACAACAGAGAACCCCTGAGGGAGCAGGAGAGCAGTGGGATGCAGACCCCAAAATCTCATAAAAAGGCCAGACTTAATGGTCTGACTGAGACTAGAATGACCCCGGAGGTCATGGTCCTCAGATCTTCTGTTAGCCCAAGACAGGAACCATTCCTAAAGTTAACTCTTCAGACAGGGATTGGGCTGGACTATGGGATATACAACGATACTGGTGAAGAATGAGCTTCTTGGATCAATTAGAGACATGAGACTATGTTGGCATCTCCTGTCTGCAGGGGAGATGAGAGGGTACAGAGGGTCTGAATGTGGCTGATTGGACAGGAAAAGAGAGAATGGAGGGAAGGAGTGTGACGTCTCATTAGGGGGAGAGCAATTAGGAGTATACAGCAAGGTGTTTATAAGTTTTTGTATGAGAGTCCAACTTGATTTGTAAACTTTCACTTAGAGCACAATAAAAAAAAAATGTGCAAAGCCTTTTAAGAATTTACCCCCTTACAAAATTAAGTCAAAATGAGTACACAGGAGAGGGTAGGAGTGAGAAGGCAGGGCTCAGAGGGGTTCAAACAGCATAAAAAATAAAGGAACCAGAAATAAACGTATACATCTATGATCAACTGATTTTCAACAATGGCTAAGATCATTCAACGGGGAAAGATGTCTCTTCAACAAATGGTGTGAGAACAACTGGACCTCCACATGCAAAAGAATGAAATTAAATCCATACGTCCCACCACATACAAAAATAAATTCAAAATGGATCAACAACCTCAATGTAGGAACTAAAACCACAAAACTCTTAGAACAAAACATAGGGATAACGCTTTGGGACTCAGTGTTTGACAACAGATTTTTAGATATGATGCCAAAAGCATGAGCAACAAAAGACAAACTAGATAAACTGGACTTCATCAAATTTAAAAGCTTTTATGCATCAACTGACTTTATTAACAAAGTGAAGAAACAACTTACAGAATGAGAGAAAATACTTCGGAGCCATATATCTGATAAGGGTTTCATATCCAAAATATAAAAAGAACTCCTACAATTCAGCAACAAAAAGACAACCCCATCGAAAATTGGGCAAAGGACTTAGAAAGATGGTTCACCAAAGAGAACATGCAAATGGCCAAAAGCATATGAAAAGATGTGCAACGTCATTACAGAAATGCAAGTCAAAACTGAAATGAGATACCGCTTCACACTCACTAGGATGGCTATTATCAGAAAAATTGAAAACAACAGATGTTGGTGAGGATGGAGAAATTGGAACCTCATCCATTGTTGGTGGTTTTGTAAAATGGTGTAGCCGCTGCTGGTTTGGCAGTTCCTCAAAAAGTTAAAGAATTACCATACGATCTAGAAATTCCACGTGTGGATATATACACAAAAGACGTGAAAGCAGGAACTCAGACAATATTCACCACATCATTATGCACAACAGCCAAAAAATGGAAACAACCCAACTATCCAGCAAAGACAAATTGATAAACAAAATGTTGTATATGTTGTATATATATGCAATGGAATATTATTCAGCCATAAAGAGAAACTGAGTTCTGATCCATGCTACAGCATGGATGAACTTTGAAATCACTGCGCTGTGTGAAATAAGTTAGACATAAAAGAACACAGTATATCCCATTTGTATGAAATATCTAGAATAGGCAAATGCATAGAGACCAATCTTTATCAGTGACTGCCAGGGGTGGGTGGGACAGGGAAATGGGGGGTCATTGCTTAAGGGTTACTGAGTTTCTATTAAGGGTGATGGAAAAAACTAGAAATGGACAGTGGTAATGGTTACACAACATGGTGAATGTAATTAATGTCACTGGATTTTACAAGTAACAACAATTGAAATGGTGAATATTTAGATTTTTTTTTTTAGCACAATGAAATAAATACATACAGAGGCAAATAAAAACGGCAACAAAAATCTGACAAGACTATACAGCAGAATGATGTTTAGAACTGGGATGAAATGTATTATGCACATTGTGGTAAAATATGAGACAAACAGAGTATCTAACCACTCAAAACAATTATTAAAAACAAACATTTGGATTGAATTGTGTCCCCCAAAAATACCTGTCAACTTGGCTACGTCATGATTCTCAGTACTATATGACTGTCTACCACTTTGTCATCTGATGTGATTTCCTTATGTGTGGTAAATCCTATCACTATGATGTTAATGAGATGGATTATTGGCAGTTATACTGATGAGATCTACAACATCAGATAGTGTCTTCAGCCAATCTCTTTTGAAATATAAAAGAGAGAAGCAAGCAGAGAGACATGGGGGCCTCGTACTACCAAGAAAGCGCCAGGAGCCCAGCAGAGTGTGTCCTTTGGACCCAGGGCTCCTGTGTGGAGAAGCTCCTAGACAAGGAGAAGATTGATGACAAGGACCTTCCTCCAGAGCCCACACAGACAAAAAGCCTTCTCCTGGAGTGGATGCCCTGAATTTGGACTTCTAGCCTACTAGACTGTGAGAGAATAAACATTTGTCTGTTAAAGCCATCCACTTGTGATATTTCTGTTATAAAACGCTAAATGATAAAACACACCCCGATTAAAAAAAAAAGAGAAAGAGAGAGAGAAAAAGGAATTGAAATAAGAAAACAATACAATGCTTTAAGCCAAAAGCAAGGTTAACACAGAAACTGCAAGCCAGAGCAGCCTGGATACCAAGCAGGTTCTGAGCTCCCTAGCTGCCAGTGCAAAATGGGCAACATCACTGACGTAGTTCACAGTGTGCTTCATGCAAAATCAAATCAGTGGCACAGGGGAGGCGCAGCAACTCCAGGCCCCGGACCTAAAGAAAATTTCTCATTGGCCTCATAGGCTTCCTTGGGGGTTTCTTGTAGCACCTCAAGGAAGGCTAATGGTGCCATGCAAAGTGAATTCAGTGAAAATAACTGGAGAAAAGGCCAGACTTACGCCACTTCATAAAGATCAAGCTTTACCCAAAGACAAAACACCGAGGGTCTGAAACAGGTACACTGGAGCACCTTTTGGGACTCTGCAGTTCCACGGATGTTCTTTCCCCTAGTTGAGCTCAGGATGGCTTTCGAAAGGTAGAGAATTCAAGTTTATCCTCCCTGACAAGAATAAAATGCAACATTCTCTGTTGCCTGCTAAAGGCAGGTCTTGATGTGTCCAACAGTCACTGTCACTGGGGGTGACAAACAAACACCAAACCCAATGAGAACTCAGGCCCAAAATAAACGACCCAACCACTCCATGGAGATGATGAGGCAAGAACGTGGCCTGTCAGGGGGAAGAAGGGCTGGTCAGGCCAGCTTGGGGCAGATCGTGGGAATAGGAAGCTATTTAGGGTGCTGAAGAGGAGAGAGGCCCTGCCAGGCAGACACTCTGCGAAAGTGCAGCCTTCTGAGAGGCAAACCAAGCCCACTGCCAAACCTAGGAAGCTGGGTTGGACAAGGCTGCTTATAGGAGAAGTTAGTGGGAAACAAAAATAAATTAGGTTTTACATTTAAAAAAACGTTATAGGATAGCTATTTACTAGGAAAGATGCTGACAATATAAAGTAAAAAATGGATACAAGGCAGTATGATCCGATCACCCAGAGAGAAAAAGCGCAAAAGAAGAGGCTGACAGGATAGACACCAAAACATTACCAGCGGTTACCACTGGAATTACAAACAATTTAAATTTGTGTGGGTTTTTTGTGCTTGTCTATTAATTTTTCTTCAACAAGGACAATTTGTATTAAAAAAGAAAAAAAGAACTCTAAACCCTCAGAAAACTTAGAAATATGCAAGGAAAAACACAGCAATAACACTATAATTGAGAAAGTAGTTTTAATTATGACATTACCTAAAAGTAATAAGAAAACTGGCTAAAAACTAGAACCAAGTATGTACTTGGCAAAACTATTATAAAAACTGACAACGCTGATGGCATTCAGCATGAAACCTGCTGTAAGGACCTGCCTTGTGCTCTAGATTCAGGTGCATTTATTTCTCTCAAAGTGCATCCCTGGCCAGTAGGAGCAGCATCACCTGGGAACTTGTCTGAAATTCAAATTCCCCGGGCCTACCTCAGACCTAAGGAACCAGTGACTCAGGTGGTGGGTTAAAACAGCCCTCCCCATGGTTTCCATTCACATTAAAGTTTGAGAACCACTGGTATGGAGGAATGATGTTTTCTCTAAGTAAACAACAGCGTGTCTAGTTAGGAAGGAGCTCTCGTAGTACAGTGATTAAAGCACTCACTGCTAACTGAAAGGTTCAAATCCACCAAGCGCTCCAAAGGAGAAAGATGTGGCACTCTGCCGCCATGAAGATTACAGCCTTGGAAACCTCATGGCGCAGTTCTACTCAGTTCCATAGAGCTGCTATAAATCAGAATCGACTCACTTGACGGCAACAGGTTGTCTATTCAGGAAAATACATCTCTTGCTCAAAACCCATTCTGTTATTCAAATTCACATTCCTAAACAAACACTATTCAACTGTGGAAGGATAAACCAGAAGATGTTAAAATTCTTTAAATTAGGTAGAATTCTGGAACAGCTCATTTTGAGATAATTGGTCAATAACTGCAGTGGCATGAATTGGAAGAAATCAAGGCTAATTTGTAAAAGTGACAAAATGAATCAATGTATTTGGAACTTCAACATTTAGATGATTTGAAAACACTCCAATGTTGGGGAATGGCACAAATACAACCACTACAAAGGACATATCTGCATGAAATATTATTTTATTCTCCCTGGATTCTGACTGAAATTAACATGTTTAAAATAGAGGAGGTTCAATAAAATTTTTACTTCTAGTTTAACCTAAGTAGCTGTCACAGTTACCACAACTTGAAATTTAAGACTGGTGCTATACTTGACATATCAGAGCCTACTGGAATACCAGATCCTCTTTCACATTCATAACTGTGGTTTTAAAAATTTATAATTGGTTATTAATACAAAATACCATTCCCTCTGATTATGTGGAATTACACTGAACTTTATTAGACTTTCAGCTCAGGAATGAAGATCTCAGTGGTTAGCACACACTTTGCACATTTGATGCATTCAAAAACTTACGAATGTCAAATAGACTAGTGATTTCCAAACGTTTCTCATCATGAACACCTAACAAGAAAAACAATTCGAGTATAAAACAAAAAAAAAACCCACTGCCATAGAGTCAATTCCAACTCACAGTGATGCTGCCGGACAGAGTAAAACTGCCCCATAGGGTTTCCAAGGAGTGGCTAGTGGATTGGACCTCCCAACCTTTTGGTTAGCACCCAAGCTCTTAACCACTGAGCCACCAGGGCTCCAATTCAAATATACACCCCAAACACATATACATTTATATATACTACGTATGGGTACTACTGTGATAACACATTTAAAAAAAAGAAAAAAAAAAACCCAAACCAGCTGCCGTCAAGTTGATTCTGACTCATAGCGACCCTACTGGCAGAGCAGAACTGCCCCATGGTGTTTCCAAGGAGTGGCTGGTGGATTTGAACTGCTGGCCTTTTCGTGAGCAGTTGTTGTAGTTCTTAACCCCTGCACCACCAGGGCCCTGTGTGATAATATATAGCAAACATAAGGAAATACACAATAAAAATTAAATAAAGCTGAAATAAACAAAGATCATCTGAATATTCTGTCCCTGAGATCCACTGGCAAAGCCCATGTGTGGCCCAGCAACCCTGAGTGGCATGCCCAGGCCAAGCGCACTCTCAGGGCAGTGCCTCAAGTGGACAGTCAAATGCAGATGCCAAATCACCGTCTCTGACTCAAGTCTATGACCCTGGCTTCCTCTCAGCCCCTGCTACCTTCTTCTACCCCTTACCTGCCAATGGAGCAACAGAGGAAGACTGGAAAGCCAGCAGGTGCGAGAATGGTATAAGGCATGGCCTACATTACCAGACAAACCTGGGTTTGTGCCCAGGTTCTCTTACTTTCTATGTAACCCAGGGCGAGTCAATGTCTCTAAAACTTATCTGTAAAGAAGACGAGAACAGGGTCCTCTCACCTGATTGCTGTAAAACAAACGGCGCCAACTGTGAAAATGGCGTGGTGGCAGCATCAGACCTCCTCCTCTAACTTCACAGCGGGGAAGAGAATTATTCAGCATCATCAGCTCAAGGCTGATACCTATGAGGCAGAGGTCAGACACATCTCCACCCTCCAACCTTTTTACCAGTTCCGACACACCATCCCTCCCATAGCACTACTTCTCTGCTGGGTTCAAGAATTCATTGCAACGGCCACACATAATTCACAAACCACACTCACAGTTATGGAGTTTATTAGGGAAGTAACAGGTTACAACTCAGGATTAGGAAGCACTCAGGATACAGCTCTCTGATCAGGACAGCTTCTTGGCCTGCCCTCTGTCCTACTTAGGCAAGTGTTACAATGCTCTTTAGCTCCACCAGTAAGTGCCCAGAGGCACCTCACTCTGCCAGTAAGCCTTAGCCTGAAGACACTCAGCTCCCTCTTGCTCTGTGGGTCTGGGAACCTAGCTCTGCCAGTAAGTGCCCAGAGGCACCCCACTCTGTCAGTAAACCTCAGCACTGAAGGTGTTCAGCTCTCTCTCGTTCCATTTCTTTGCGGCTGCTTCTCACCATCTCCAGTGTTACAGATCTCCTTCTTTCTCTGTCTCCTGGGTCTAGGAGGTCCTCAGTACTCCCAGCTCTTCTTTTTGGGGGTAGTGAGGTCCCCTCACCCTGCCTCTAGAATGGCTCATTTTAAGCCTAGCAGGATGGCAAAGTTGACCAATCCCCTCGTTAGGGATCCATACAACTTATTTGCATGGCCTCACCCCCACACGGGTGCCATGTACCTTATTTGCATAATCCCACCCAATCACTGTCTGGGGGTCACAAAGACTATGGCTAGAAAGGCCATAAGTAATTCACTGCACCACAGTTATTTTAAGAATTAACTGAGATAAGCTAACAGCAGAGCACCTAGCCAAGTACCTAGGAGTGCAAGCACTCAACACATACTACCCAGAATTATTATCACTTTAGGTGGTAAAAGAAGTTCACCTGGACCTTGTTTCATCTTCCAATTCAGGAAGGTGGCAAGTTAGAGTGGAAGTAAAAGTAGCACAGGTGGTGGAGTTAGGCAGGCCTAGATTGAAGCTCTGATCCACCTTGGAGCCCAGTTTCTTTATGAGGGTAAGTCCTATCATTCACTAGGAATGCTAACACAAACCATATATGAAGTGCCTGTCTAAGCCGGTAAAACCAACTTGTGGCCAGCAAATGGTCACCAATGGTGAGGGTAAGCAAATAGCACCGGACCAAAAGGCCACTGGACCATGTTCATGTGCATGGTCAGATACTGGGGGAATGAGCACCCCTAAAGTCTATCACTAACTGGTAATACGCATGTGTACTGAGGTCCAGAGACACAGATCCTTGCCCAAGTGAACACTTTACTTGCTCATCAACGACTGCAAACAAGTCACAATCTTTATGCCTCAAACCAGCAGACTCTTTATCCAACTCAGGACAGAAAACTAACCTAAACAATGAGGCAGGGAGCCATAAACCTGTGATTATAAAGTACATGGAGGCCTCTAGAGGGTGTGGTTTTTGCTAAAATAAAAAAAAAAATAGCGAAAGAAAAAAGAGCACTCATAAATACCGGATCAGTTCACAAATGAGAACCAATTATTTCAATTTATGACCAAAACAATACATATGGAAGTATTTACATTTATGGTGTTTCAACATCATGTGCCCAAGTGGAAAGTCTGCAAATGTGTAAAGCACCTAAAACCTAAACAATATAAACATAATAGACACAGGTCTTTCATGAGGCATCACTCAGGAACACCTGAAATGTATATATCACTAGTTGGACATCCTTGAACCTGACTGCCTAACAAAAGCTTCAATCCTTGGCACAGTACTCCCAGATGGCAGCAAATCAATAAGGACGCTGCGTAATTAGACTCTGCAAAACATTTGGTCAGATAAAAGAAACACAAAGGTAACATTTTAAAAAGCCTCTTCTATTTTCTCTTCCCAAAAATTATTACCCCCCAGGATGTTTAATCATCCAGCTGACTGTCACCACAGAAGTTGGGGCAGTAAGTGGCTGGGATAAGGGGAGACTCCTGCCAGAGCCCCCCCAGACTCACTGCTCTCTTCACCCAACATTTCCATCTGCACAACTTTCTGCGATTCGCAGTCTAGATCCAAGACTCCCTGCAACCAGCACTATCGTGACATTACAATCCCGTCTGATATACCGAGGTCATAAACCCACCGAGAAGTAAACAGAGACAAAATTGGTGAGCAAACCAGGTTTATGCAAAACGCACAACACTGAAAACCAAGCAAAACCCGGCAAAGGAGCTACATGTTGCCTCTCAATCAGCCCCTCCAAAACAGGCAGGAGACTGGACCGCATGGTCTCCCCCGCCCTCAAGGAAACCCAGAGCCCCAAGGCAGGTCCTGGAACCGAAGGCTGCCCGGGGGCCGGGGGGAGGAGACGGGTCCAGGAGACGCTACGGCGCTGACCCTCGCCCGGCGGTGGTCACTCCGGACCGGGATGAGTGGGAGTGCTCAGACGCAGAGCTCAGCCAGGGCGGGGGTGCGGCAGGGGTGGGGGTAGGGACGCAGCGGCCCTGTCCCCTCTCCGGGCCCGGCCCGCGCGGCTGCTGGACAGCGCCCACGCCCGCGCGCCCATTCCCTGCCTGCCCCGAACCCCGACCTCCAGAGTTCGCGCGCGGCGGGAGGCCCGAGCCGGCCCGCGGGCAGGTACCGTGGGGGCATGCGCGGAGGTACCTGTGGCAGCCGCGGCTCCCGGGCGGCGGCGGCGACGGCGGCGGCGGCGGCGGGATCGCGGCGCGGCGTGCGCGCTCCCGGCCCGCGGTCCGGTGCGTGGCGCCCGTCCTCTCTCTCGCGGCCGCCCGGCGCCCTTGCAGCTCCCGCCCCCTCACCTCTCACCCCCTACCTTTCCCCTCCCGCCCGGGCCGCCCTGCGCACGTGCTCCCAGCGGCGTGCGCATGCGTCGTCCGACGTCAGCCCCGCCCCGCCCGCGGCTCGGGCTGGCCCAATGGCGGATTTCTGCTGCTTGTCTCGAGGGAAGTACAGGTGCGTGTCGGTAGCCCGGCGGGGCGTGAGGTTTGAATACGGCCCAGAAGACCAGAGGAGAGCTTTTGGCAACATATATCGGGAGAATTATCAAAAACATGCACAATACGCGCGTGCACTCTTTCCAGTACCAGCAAAAAATTAGAAGCAGCCGAGATACACAACAAATGTGGTTGGGTCAAAAAAATTATGTCCAGAAACGGATTCCCTACAGTCTTTAAAAAGATAAGTTTCATTGTCGTTGTAAGGTGTCCTTGAAAGAAACTCCATAACAAGCTGTAGAGTATGATCACATTTTTGTTCAAAACATGCAAGGAGAACGGTCTTGGGTGATACACATTGATGTATTGTCAGTGGTTACCTCTGGGTGGGGGAGTTCGGGTGTTTGGTTCTTTTTCCATTTGCTGATCCGCATTCAGCTATTTTCTACATGGACGGTGTATTTGTTGTTACAGCAATAGCTGCGCCCGTTGTTTACCCTGTTAGATGCAGAACTGAGTACTTTGCATGCCGCCTCTCATTAGACTACAGTAGGCCTAGTAGGCTTAGCTGTTACCCCAGTCTCATAAGGGGAGGCTCCGCCTGCAAGCTGGGGACTCACCCCATTGCATTTGTCTGTGGCCTACCCGAGTGGGGATACCTTGCTCACACCAGCCACTGCCCTCGTGCAACCCAGGTCTCCAAGTATCAGTGGTTACCCTGCCCCACCCTGCACTCTTGGGCACACTGGGCCACTCACTTCACCCGCTCCCACCCTGGGGCTACAAGGATAAAGCAGACCCTGTTCCTGCTGTCGAAGGCGCCAATGTTGGGGTTGCAAAAAGTGCAGCTATATAGCCACAATACAAAGAGGCAATTAGGGGTGACCTTTCTGGCCACCCCATCCCTCTCTCCCCTCCTAGGCCTTCTTTAAACAAGCATGCCCTCTTCTTCAACTTCCTTCCCACCAGACTCCAGACTATCCCTCCAAGGTCGTCAAGGCCTTGCCTCCCTCTCTGTCTCCCTACCCACCACACTGTTGTCACAGTGAAAGTATGGGGACCATCGGCTTTGATCCAAAGTGACTTTTAGGATTATGCCATGCACCCAGGGTTGGCTCTTAAAGTGTGGATTTCATTCTATAAAGAAAGAATTCTTTTTACTTACTAATTATTTTAAAATTAGAGATAAGGCAATAAGAGCAGTATGGGGGGCCTTACCTGCACCCTTTACCCAGCCTCATGTCACTCTCTCCAGGTCTGATCTCTCATAATCTGTCCCCTCAGAAAACTCGGGCATGAAAGATTAAACCTACCATGACCCTCCATCCCCTTTCTTTTACTGCCATGTTCCGGAAAAGAATAGGGTTCCAAACTTGCCTCAGGGTAGAATCACTTTGGAGTTATTTAAAATTAAATCAGAGTCTTCCTGAGTCCAAACCCAGGCCCACTAGACCAAAGTCATCCCTCCAGAGAGGGCCAGGAGTCTTTTAACCACCCTCAAGAGGGGTACTTAGCCAGATAAATGGCTTTTAGGAACTGTCATCACTCCTCTTACTCACTGCGCTCTCCGCAACAAACATGTGTTTGCAGGGGGACTGACCCTCAGCAGGGTCTGGATACTTTCCTCCAAAACTGAGGCACACTTAGCGAAGCACCTCTATGCCTTGGAGCACGGTGAAGAAGCCTCCGCTGTACAAGGAGCCCCTCCAAAGGCCCTGTGGAGCCTCTGGGAGAGGTGAAGGCTCAGTGGGCACCTGGTAAATTTGCTGCAGAATGCCCCCACCAGCCCAAGGGATTGAATGAAGTGGCTAGGATTTGGGGGCATCTCCCCAACATCTTATTATGAAAAAATACAGAAAAGTTGACTCATCCAGTGAACACCCATATACCCTAGATTCTTCATCTGTTAATGTTTTGCTTTACCTCATGTCTATTTAAAAATCTTTCCTGATATCCATCCATCCCACCATCCGTCTGTCAGTTTGTCCTACTGTCATAGCTTGTGTGTTGCTGTGATGGTGGAAGTTATGCCACCAGTATTTCAAATACCAGCAGGGTCACCCATGGTGGACAGGTTTTCCGGATTAAGATAGACTAAGAAGAAAGGTCCGGTGATCTGCTTCTGAGAATTAGGCAATGAAAACCCTAGAGATCCCAACTGCTGAAAGATGAATCCCCTAGGTTGGAAGACACTCCAAATACACAGTGGTCACAGACGGTACAGGACCTGACAACATTTCATTCGGTTGTGTACACAGTTGCCATGAGCTGGACCTGACTCAGTGGCACCCAACAATGATCCAACCATCAATCTATCTTATTTTTGATGTATTCCCAGATAAGTTGCAGATACCTGATTTTATTTGTGACATATAATAATTCATGCAGAACAGTTCCTTCTAATCATACCCAAAATCCCGTTGCTGTCAAGTTGATTC
This sequence comes from Loxodonta africana, assembly GCF_030014295.1. Lineage (NCBI taxonomy): Eukaryota > Metazoa > Chordata > Mammalia > Proboscidea > Elephantidae > Loxodonta > Loxodonta africana. The sequence goes on along the minus strand of NC_087363.1, from coordinate 25,328,697 downwards.
TGACTCATAATAACCCTATAGGACAGAATCCCGCTGCCCCATTGGGTTTCCAAGGAGAGGGTGGCAGATTCAAACTGCTAGCCTTTTGGTTAGCAGCCAAGCTCTTAACCACTATGCCACCAGGGCTCCTCCTAGTCCTAACTAGCCAAAATTCAACCTTCAGATTGCACCCCCAGGAATGGTAAATTCAGAAATTAAAAAAAACTAAATGGAGCTTAGAGATCATCAAGAAGTGATAAAAATCTCCAGTATTTGAGCTTCCACCCTGGACCAATTCTCAAACCTGATCTCAATGAATCCTAATGACAATCTTGAAAAACATGGATTGAGTATAAAGAAACCTTCCTCTGGACAGGAGATGTATCCAAAGTCCCTCTGAGATCTGAGCAGGGAGCCCTGAGTCTGGCACGCAGGACACAAGGCTCCAGCCACTGCCCAGCTGCCTCAGTCTGCCAAGGACACAAAGAAGGGTGTTTCATAACGGTACAGGTCTACTGTCTTTGCAGTTGTTTGCGCTAAGGGTCGCGCTCACTATGAGTTAAGTGTTACTGATAGCGGTTGACAACGTGATAAGATGGAAACGGCAGCTTTAGGGCCAGACTCCTTAAATTGGAATTCTGGTTCTGACACACAGCAGCATCTTGTAGCCTGGGGAATTTACTTCATGGAACTTCAATTTCCTCAACTCCAAGATGCAACCAAGAACACCAACTGCTGTGTGTTTTTGGGGGGAAAAAAACTCAAAATTACATTGATAGTCATTCCATGCATTTGTTGCTTATCAAGTCCCTACCACGTGTCAGAGATCAGAGATATAATACGTTAATTCCCTGCACTAGAGAAGCTAACTGTCTTAATACAATCCTTTAACAAAACTTCACGGGTAATACAAGGATTATGAGAAGGTCATATGGTAAGTTCATAATAATAGATGATAATAATGACCACTTATAGATTGTGGGGTCCTTGCCAGAGATGGGCTTTATAATGTATTATCTCACATAATCCTCACGATGGTCTTATGAAGCAGGGAAGATAAACCCCATTTTATGAACGTCAAAATGGAAGCATACAGTGCTTTAACAACTTACCTAAGCTCACGCCGCAACTAAATGGCAGAGGCACCATCAAATGTTGATCTGCCAGCTCTTTCCAGGCTGCCGTAATGGAACATCCTGGCCAACACTCTCAAGAGCATCACAATGTCGAGAAGAGAGGCAAACACCAGGTTCTTATTAGGCCATGCTCCAAAGTCATTATTTGGTTTCTGTGGTGATGAAGCAGGGTTACATTGGCAAGTGTGAAATCACTGATGATCACAGAGCTGGGAAAGTTATTGTGAACCTCACAGGCAGGTTAAATAAGTGTGGAGTGATCAACCCCAGGTTTGATGTGCAACTTAAAGACCAAGAGAAGTGGCAGAATAACCTGCGTTCATCCCATCAGTACTGACAACCTCTGTTAGTATCATGGACCAGAAGGAAGCGAGATGAAAATACACAGGAGGGAGAATCATGGGATTCTTTTTCTAGAGATGTAATACATACATACCAATAAAATGCCTCAAATGGGGGGGCGGGGGGTGGAGAATGCTGATCTGCCAATCCCAGAGCCCTCAAAGTTTCCAAGTGCTATGGGGAGCAGGCAGTTAGCAGGAAACCAAACAGCAGGAATCACGAAGAGGGTGCTGTTTGAATAGGGCCTTGTACAGTGAGTAAGAATTTGTCAGATAGGGGAGGAAAGAGATAACAACAGTAGCAGCAACTGCCGAAATAGCACACACCTTGTACCAGGCCTACTTTACATGTTGTCACTTATTTGATCCTGACAACAACCTATAAACCCCATGAAATAGGCTCTATTATCTCCCCATTTTGTAGACGAGGAAACTGAGGGCTACAGAGGTTAAGTAACTTGAGTAAGGTCACTTTAGTCAATTATTTCATGGTTCCCTTTCCTATCAGTAGTTCGTACATAACACACGTCAGCTCCATTGTCAGCCTTGGCCATGTATCTTGCTTTGGCCAATGCAGTATGAGCAAACATGACCTACACCACATCTGACCGAAGCTTTAAGGGTCACTGCTTGTGCGAATGAGCCTCTTGCTCCTGCCTTTGACTCTCCCACCTGGGTCCCGGGTGAGAAGCCATGTAGAGCAGAACTGTATGTAGCAAGTAACCCATTTTGTTGTTGTTGTGTGCTGTCAAGTTGATTCTGACTCATAGCGATCCCGTAAGACAAAGTAGAACTGTCCCATAGGGTTTCCTAGGCTGTAATATTTATAGGAGCAGATCACCAGGTCTTTTCTCCGGCAGAGTGGCTGGCGGGTTCAAACTATCGACCTTATGGTTAGTAGTCGAGTGCTTAACCATTGTACCACCAGCCTCCTTAAATGACTCATAGCCCCCAATATAGAATGTGAATGAAGAATATGTTTGTTGTTTTAAGCTGACTGTCTGTTACCATAGCAGAGCTGCTGTAGTAGGTAACATTTTAGCTGGTAAATGGTAGAATCAGGATCCTAACTCTGATGAGTATAACTGAAATACCATAAAATTCACCTGTTTTAAGTGTGCAGTTCAGCGATTTTTAATAAATGTATAGTGCAACCATCACCTCAACCTAATTTTAGAGCATTTTCATCACCCCCAAATGAAACTTAGCGTAGTCATTTCCATTCCCATGCCCACCTACTAACTTTGGACCTGTCCCCATAGATTTTTCTTTTTCTGAACATTTCATATCAATGAAATCATACAATAGATGATTTTTTCGCATGATTTTTTGAGGCTTACTCATGTTTTATTATGTATCAGTAGTCCATTCCTTTTTTAAAGCTGAATAATATTCCATTATATGGATAGACTACATTTTGTGTATCTATTTATCAGTCGGTGGACATTTGGGTGGTAGATGAATAACTGCTTTTATAGGAATCAGCTATAAAAGCAGTTATTCATCTCCCACCCACACAAAGCTGGTTCCTGAGGTGGAGATTAAAGCTATCCCAAATGTCCCACTTTTCCAAACTGCAGTCCCGCTCCATCATATCTAACATCAACTACTACCCCTCCCTCCAGTGCTCTCCCTCCGGTCTTTGGGTTCCGTAATTCACTGCACCATCTCATAAAACTGATGAACCAAACTAACAGTTAAGTGGTTTATTAGGGAAGTAACAGAGTACAACTCGGGATCAGGAACGACGCAGAAGTAACAGGAACAACTCAGGACCGCTTCTTCTTACCCTCTGCCGTCGGGCCCTGCTTGAGCCTTCTCAGCCAAGTGTTACAGCTCTTAGCTCTGTCGGTCAACAAACCCCAGCATAGCGGTCTCACACTGGTCTCTTGGTTCCTGCTGTCTCGCATCACTATTGCTCTTGCTACTGCTATGCCACTGTCTCTCACTATCTTCCGTGTTACAGCTCCTTTCTCTCTCCATGTCTCCCTTTAAGCCTAGTGGGATGGAAAAACTGACCAATTCCCTCATTAGGGCTCCATACACATTTCTGCATGGTACCACCCCCACAAGGGTTCCATGTACCTTATTTGCATTAGCAGCAAGCTGTCCAATCACCTTGGTGGGCCACAAGCACTTTATTTTCATAGGCTCACCCAATAATTGCATGGGAGTCACAAAGACTATGGCTAAAAAAAAAGGGCCATATTAAGTAATTCACTGCACTGCAGGTGGTTTCCGTATTACAAATAATGCTGCTATAAACAGCCACATAAAAATGTTTGTGTGAACATATGTTTTTACTTCTCTTGGGTAGATATCTAAGGGTAAAATTGTTGGTCATATGGCAAATCTACGCTTGATATTTTAAGAAACTCCCAAACTGTTTTCAAAGTGGCTACAACATTTTACATTCCCGCCAGTAATATATGAGGGTTCCAATTTCTCCATATCCTTGTCAACACTTGTTATTGTCTGTCTTTTTGATATAGCCATTTGAGTGGTTATGTAGTGGTAGCTCGTTTTAGTTTTAATTTGTATTTCCCTAACGACTAATGATGTTGAGCATCTTTTCATACGCTTACTGGCCATTCCCATGTCTGTTTTGGTGAAATATCTATTCAAATCTTTAGCCCATTTTTTAACTGGGTTATTTGTCTTTTACTATAGGGTTGTAAGAATTCATTATATGTCCTGGATACAAGTCTCTTATCGCATATATGATTTGCAAATATTTTTAATGAAAACAGATTGGATAACAATTTCAGAAATAAACAGCACTAAGGGTGGAAAGGAAAAGAGAGAGAGTGCTGAGACATTGTAGGGTTGCAACAAATGTCACAAAACAATTTGTGTATAAATTTTTGAATGAAAAACTAATTTGCTCTCTAAACTTTCACCTAAAATCCACACGAAATTTTTTTTCTCTTTTTTTTTTTTATTGTGCTTTAGGTGAAAGTTTAGAGAGCAAATTAGTTTCTCATTAAATTATTAACACACATATTGTTTTGTGAACAATAAATTTTTTTTAAAAAAGAAATAAACAGCACTAAAACTGATATAACCAAAAAAAGTAAACATAAATACAGACCAATAATGAAGAAAAATTTTTAAATTACTCCCCAAAACTTACCTGGCCTTGACCAATACACGTACTAGTTTGGAATAAAAAGCATAAAGAATTTCAAAACACATAAAAGATAGCAAGTCCCTCAACCTGGTTTATGAGGCATTTATTATCACAAACGTCAAACCTAACCAGTATCATACGCAAACCTGTTGCTGTCGAGTCGATTCTGACTCATAGGAACCATTAGGACAGGGCAGAACTGCCTCCATAGGGTTTCCAAGGCTGTAAATCTTTACAGAAGCAGACAGCTACATCTCTCTCCTGTGCAGCAGCTGGTGGATTTGAACTGCTGACGTTTTGGATAGCACCCAAGTACTTAACCACTGTGCCACCAGGACTCCTTTTCACATACACCCTCATACTCATTATAGGTCATCTTCATTCACAAATACAAATGCCACAATATCATATTAATAAAAACAAAAACAAAAACGTAGCAACCATAGCATAAACAGCAAGCTGTAGAAAACATAATGAATACCAGTAAGACTGTAAGAGGAAGTCAAGGCTCATGCAAGAGAGACAGAAGTGTTAGTTACCATGGACATCACACCCACAGGAAAAACAGTGCTGTTCCTTTGATAAGGCTTGAGAAAGTCTACAGAATTCAATAATGAATACCGATTAAACCCTTAAAAAGGAGAAGGGACTAAGGAGGAACATTTCTTTCTCCCTTCCCTCTCTAAAGTTATTTTTTAAAACTGGTTTGATAATATATATTTTCAAATCAAGAATTACTATACAGGTGACCAGAGAAGCATGCTTCTCCCACTGCCACCCTCCTTGTGACCAGCGGCATGAGCCTCACCCATCTCTGCCACCCCACCCACCTACAGAGTCCTGCCCCGTCCACAACCAGCAACACACATCCACCAAGTCCACCACCCCCCAGCTGCCCTGCCCACCTGGTGAGTGGCAGTACACGCTCCTGCATGGCTAGACCAACAAACAACAGCAGCGCGTGACTGCCCCACCTGTCACCCCCCAACTGCTACCCCACACACCCAGGGAATGGCAGCCTGCACTGCTGCATCACCAAACCCGACAAGCGATGAGCGGAAGCAGCATGCGCCCACCCCACCCATCACACCCACCACCCAGCCCACCTGACATGCAGCAGCATGCACTACCCTGCTGCTGGACAGACGATCAGCAGTGGTACATGCCCACCACACCCATCAACCCCACCACCACCACCCTGCCCATCCAGCGAGCAGCAGCACACACTCCCGCACCATTGGACTGATGAATAGTGGTGGCAGCACACACTCACTGTCCATCACCCACTCTCCACTGCCACCCCACCTATTCAGCAACAGATGGTAAGCACTTTGTGCTGCTAGACTGGTGATCAGTGAAGGATGTCCACCCTGATATATCAAATAAAAAAAAAATTAGGACAAAACAAACATATTATACAATCAATAAATATATGAACAAATAAAATAACACCTTAATGCCTCAGAGACAACAGACAATAATGAATCAAATGAATCAAACAGAATAAGATGGCTCAAATGATCAAAATAAAGAGAAAGAGAACCTTCCTGAGGAAGAACTGATAATAGAACTACCTGAGAAGGAATTCAAAAGACTTAAATTTAGGATCCTCAAAGAGATCAAAGAAAACACAGAAAAAAACCCTAGAATAATTCAGGAAAACAATACCAGAACAAAATGACAGACTCAGTAGACAATGAGAAACCATACAAAAATAACAACTAGAAGTTCAAAAGATTAACAATAAAATATCAGAAATAGATAACACAATGGAAGGACACAAAAGTAGAATTAAATCAATGGATGAAAGAATCAGTAAAATAGAGGACAAATCCCTTGATACTAATTTGTTTGAGGATCAGAGAAAAGAATGAAGAAACCCTAAGAATTATATGGATGGGATACCATCAAGACGAATAATTTACATGTAATAGGAATTCCAGAAGAGGAGGAGGAAAAAAAATGTAGAGAGTGAATTTTTGAAGATATATTGGCAGAAAAGTCCCCAAATATCATGAAAGATGAGAAGGCTTCCATCCAAGAAGCCCAACAAACCCCATACAGGATAAACTCCAGAAGAAATTCACTAAGACATATCATAATCAAACTTTCCAAAACAAAAAACAAAAAAATCCTGAAAGCGACTCGGGAAAAATGAACTATCACTTCCAAAGGGGCAACAATAAGACTAAGCACTGATTTCTCATCAGAAACCATACAGGCAAGAACGCAATGGGATGACATATATAAAATCCTGAAAGAAAAGAACTGCAAACCAAGAATCACATATGCAGCAAAACTGTCTTTCAAAAGTAATGGTAAAACTAAGGCATTCCCAGAAAAGCAGAAATTTTACAAATAAGGGTATTTGTAAAATCCAGATCAGCCTTACAAGAAATATTAAAGCGAGTCCTTCGGACAGAGAACCAACAACATCAGACAACAACCTGAGATAAAGACACATGACAGAATCACCCAGATACCAAACCAGGTAAAGATTTCACAAAGGCAAAATAAAGCTACAAAACTGACTACAGGGAACCAGAGGTGGTAAGCTGTAAATGATGACAACTTCAAAACAAAAAGGGGGAATAAAAGGTATAGTTATAGAACTTCCATATGAAGAGGATGTCAAGGCAATTCTAAAATATAACAAACTGTTTTAAATTTAAGAGGATAAAGATAAACTTCAGGGTAACCACAAAGAAAATTAATAAATTTACTCACCAAAATGAAGAAGAAAATCAAAAGGTTCAATAAAAATAACAACAAATGATAGGAAGAGAAAATCCATTTACAAAAAGAACTCAGCACAGAAAATTAAGAGGAACAAAGGAACCATTTTTTAAAAAGTATAGCAAAATGACAGCAATGAATTTCTACCAGTGTCAATCACACTGAATGTGAATGGATTAAATGCACTGGTCAAGAGTGAGAGAGTGGCAGAATGGATTAAGAAAAAAAAACCCATTAATGTGTTGCCTCTACAAGAGACACACCTTAGACACAAAGACATAAATAAGTTAAAAATCAAAGGATGGAAAAATGTATCAAGCGAACGGTAACCATAAGAGAGCAGGAGTAGCAATAATAATTTCAAATAAAATAAATTTTAAGTCAAAATCCATAATAAGAGACAAAGAAGGATATTACATAATCATTAGAGGATCAATTCACCAAGAAGAATAACAATAGTAAATTTTTATGTACCCAATGACAGAACTCTAAAGTACATAAACAAAGTTGAACAGAACTGAAAAGAGAAATAAGGGAGTTTCGCAATAGTAGTAGACTTTAACATTGATGACAAACAGAACTAGAAAGAAACTCAATGAAGATACAGAAGATCTAAATAACACAATCAACCAACTTGAGCTCATAAACACACAGAGCACATCACTCAACGGCAGCACAGTACACATTCTTCTCCAATGCACATGGATCATTCTCCAGAATAGACCATATTCTAGACCACGAAGCGAGATTCAATAAATTAAAAAACATCAAAATAATACAAAGCATCTTCTCTGATCCTAACACTATAAAATTAGAAATCAGTAACAGAAAGAGTAAGGAAAAAAATTAAATACAAAGAAACTGAATAACACATTAAAAACTGCTGGATCACAGAAGAAATTAAAAAATTCTTAAATGAGAAAGAAGACATCATATACCAAAACCTCTGGGACACAGTAAAAGCAGTGCTCCGAGGAAAATTTCTAGCAATAAATGCATACATCAAAAAAGAATAAAGGTCTAAATCAATAGCTTAACCTGACAACTTGAACAAACAGAAAAGAAACAGTAAAAGAAGTCCACAGACACCAGAATAAAGGAGATAATAAAGATCAGAGCAGAAATAAATAAAACAGAAAAACAATAGAAAGAATCAATAAAACTAGAACTTGTTTCTTTGAAAGAATTGATAAAATTGGCAAATGACTGGCCAAACTGACAAAGGAAAAAAATGAGAAGCAAATAACCAAAAAAAGAAATGAAATGGGCAACATTACAACAGAAACCAACCAAGATAAATAACAACAGAATATTATGAAAAATTGTACTCCACCAAATTTGAAAACCTGAAAGTAGAAAAATTTCTAGAAACATACTACCTACCTAGACTAAAATAAATAGAGGTAGAAAATCTAAACAAACCCACAACAAAAGAAAAAAATCCAAGATGTCATTAAAAAAAAAAAGAACTCCCACCAAAAAAGCCCTGGCCCAGATGGCTTTACTGGAAAGTTCTACCAAACATTCAGTGAAGAGCTGACACCAATTCTACTCAAACATATTCCAGTGCACAGAAAAGGAAAGAATAACTCCCTAATTCATTTCATGACTCCAGCATAACCCTGATGCCAAATCCAGGCAAAAACACCACAAAAAAAGAAAATTACAAACCAATATCCCTCATGAACGCAGAAGAAAAATTCTAAACAAAATTCTAGCCAAGTGAATACGACAGCATATCAAAAAAATAATACATCATGATCAAGTGGGATCCATACCAGGGATGCATAGTGGCTCAACATTAGAAAATCAATCAATGTAATCCACCACATAAATAAAAAAAAAGAAAAGAATCACATGATCATCTCAATAGACACGGAAAAGGCATTTGATAAAGTCCAACAACCTTTCCTGATAAAAACTCTGAGCAAAATAGGAATAGAAGGGAAATTCCTCAACATAATTAAGTGTATATATGCAAAACCAACAGCCAACATCATTCTCAACAAAGAGAGATTGAAAGCATTACTCTTGAGAAATGGAATGAGACAAGGATGCCCATTATCACCACTCTTACTCAATATTGTAAAGTCCTAGCCAGAGCAATAAGGCAAGAAAGGAAAATAAAGGGTATCCAAATTGGTAAGGAAGAAGTAAAACCATCCCTATTCACACATGAAGTTATCCTATAAATAGAAAATCCCAGAGATTCCACAAGAAAGTTTCTGGAACTAGTATAAGGTACAACAAAGAGGTAGGGTCCAAGATCAACATACAAAAATTGGTTGGGTTCCTCTAGACCAACAATGAGAACTCCAAAAAGGAAATCAAGAAAATGATGCCATTTACAACGGCCCCCAAAGGATAAAATACCTAAGAATAAATCTAACTAGGGACGTACAAGACTTATACAATGGAAAAAACATTCCATGCTCATGAATTGGAAGACTTAACACTGTAAAAATGTCAATACTACCCAAAGTAATCTAAAAATATAATGCAATTTCAATCAAAATCCCAACATTCTTCAACAAATTGGAGAAACTAATCTCCAACTTCATGTGGAAAAGAAAGAGGCCCTGAATAGCTAAAGCAATATTGAAGAAGAACAAAGAAGGAGGCTGCACACTTCCGGACCTCAGAACTTACTATACAGCCACAACAGCCTGGTACTCTTACAACGGCAGACACATAGACCAACAGAACAGAATTGAGAACCCAGAAGTAAATCCATCCACCTACAGACAGTTGGAAACCCTGGTGGCTTAGTGGTTAAGTGATACAGTTGCTAACCAAAAGGTCCAGGCGTTCCTTGGAAACTCTATGGGGCAGTTGTACTCTGTCCTATAGGGTCACTATGAGTAGGAATCAACTAACTGGCACTGGGTTATAGACAGCTCATCTTCAACAGCAATAACAAGCAAAAAATACGTGAGCAGTTGCATAGATATGTATGCTATATAGGTGTGGGAAGGCATAAGGGAGTACATGTGCATGCATGTGTGGGTATATTTTTGGGCATATGTATATACATGTTTGTATATGCTATATATTCATACATACAATAAAACGTATAGGAGGCATAGTTATGGATACTTCCTAGACTCAAACACCTCGTGGGATTGATTTACTAGGTTTTAAGGTTCAGGCCCATAGTCTCGTGGGACAACTAGGTCAATTGGCATAATATAACTCATTATGTTCTACATCCTAGTTTGGTGAGTAGCATCTGGGGTCTTGAAAGCAATCAACAGCCATGGAAGCAGCAGTCAAGAAATCAAAAGACGCATTGCATTGGGTAAATCTGCTGCAAAGGACCACTTTAAAGTGTTGAAAAGCAAAGATGTCACCTTGAAGACTAAGGTGTGCCTGACCCAAGGCATGGTACTTTCAATCGCATCATATCCATGTGAAAGCTGGACAATGAATAAGGAAGACCAAAGAATTGATGCTTTGGTGAAGAACATTGAATATACCACGGACTGCAAAGAGAACGAATAAATCTGTCTTAGAAGAAGTACAACCAGAATGTTCCTTAGAAGCAAGGATGGCCAGACTGCGTCTTACATACTTCGGACGTGTTGTGAGGAGGGATCAGTCCCTGCAGAAGGACATCACACTTGGCAAAGTACAGCATCAGCAGAAAAGAGGAAGACCCTCAAAGAGGTGGACTGACGCAGTGGCTACAACAACGAGCTCAACCATAACAACGACTGTAAGGATGGCGCAGGACTGGGCAGTGTTTCGTTCTGTTGTGCATAGGGTCACTATGAGTTGGAACCGACTTGACGGCACCTAACAACAAACAGTGCTGCAATGAACATGGGTGTGCACGTATCTGTTCGTGTAAAGGCTCTTACTTCTCTAGGATATATTCCAAGGAGTGGGATTGCTGGATCGTATGGTAGTTCTATTTCTAGCTTTTCAAGGAAGTGCCGAATCAATTTCCAAAGTGGTTTACCATTTTACATTCCCACCAGCAGTGTATAAGTGTTCCAGTTGCTCTGCAACCTCTCCAACACTTCTTGTTTTGTGTTTTTTGGATTAATGCCAGCCTTGTTGGAATGAGATGGAATCTCATTATAGTTTTGATTTGCATTTCTTTAATGGCTAATGATCGTGAACATTTCCTCTTATATCTGCTACCTGAATGTCTTCTTTCATGAAGTGCCTGTTCGTATCTTTTGCCCATTTTTTAATTGGGTTATTTGTCTTTTTGTAGTTGGGCTTTTGTAGTATCATGTAGATTTTAGAGATCAGACGCTGATCGGAAATGTCATAGCTAAAAACTTTTTCCCAGTCTGTAGGTAATCTTTTTACTCTTTTGGTGGTCTCTGGATGAGCATAGATGTTTGATTTTTTGGAGCTCCCAGTTATCTAGTTTTTCTTCTGCATTGTTAGTAATGTTTTGTATACTATTTATGCTATGTATTAGGACTCCTAACATTCTCCTTATTTTTTCTTCCATGACCTTTATCATTTTAAATTTTATATTTAGGTCTTTGATTCATTTTGAGTTCATTTTTGTGTGGTGGGGCCTCCCACTTTGTTCTTCTTTTTCAGTAATGCTTTATTTACCCAGGGCCTCTTCCCCTTCCATATGAAGTTGGTGATTTGTTTCTCCATCTCATTAAAAAATGTCGTTGGCATTTTGATCAGAATTGCATTAAATCTATAGATGGCTTTTAGTAGAATAGATGTTTTTACAATGTTAACTCTTCCTATCCACGAGCAAGCTATGTTCTTCCACTTACGTAGGTCTCTGTTGGTTTCTTGCATAAGTGTTTTATAATTTTCTTTGTATAAGTCTTGAAGATAAAATATTTTTTAAAAATCAAAATGCAGCAAAATATGAACAAAGACACTGATAAATTTTACTTCGTAGATTTCAACTGGTAAGTGGTCAAGGGTAAGGAAGAGATTCTGTTCACATGGGAAAATACAGACAGGAAATCGCATCCTAGCCATTTAAAAAAAATATTCATTTTCACACAATTGTGCACAACTATTAAACTCATTCAAAATAAACTAAAGCATAAGTTGGTGGAGGAAAACCTATAAATCAGTGATAGCTGGCTCCATCATCCTGAAGAACAGCCTGATAATGTGTGAGGGCCAGTCCACATTTTAACTGAGAAATTCCAGTTTGGAGAGCAGAGTCTAAAATTTCCTCACTCCTCACTTTTCATGGGCCTCTTTCCCACTTTATTCATAGTGCTTACCATGGTCTGATGTTCCTTGCATTTTACTTCTCAATTTTGTCAGTTGTCAGTCTCCCCCACTAGAACATCAGCTCCACAAGGGCCGATCCTTTTGTCACTGCCATACGCGCAGTGCCAGGAACAGCTTGCCATGTAGAAAAAAAAAACCAAACCCATTGCCATCGAGTGGATTCTGACTCATGGGACAGAGCAGAACTGCCCCATAGGATTTCCAAGGAGCTCCTGGTGGAGTCGAACTGCCAACCTCCTGGTTAGCAGCCAAACTCTTAACTACTATGCCACCAGGCTTTCCTGCCATGTAAAAGGGACTCAGTACTTGCTGCATTGATGAACAATTAATGAATGTTGTAAGGAAACAAGCACTTGTCCCTACCCTCAAACAGGTATATTATATTTCTAAGAGCATAATTTGTAACCGTGAAAACTGGAACCTACATGCCCAGAAAACTAAACAAATTAGAGTATATTGATACCAAAAAATACTATGTACTATTAAACATGAAAAAGTTCACTGAAAACATTTATAAATTAAGTAAAAAAACATAATCACAGCATTCATAGTTAAAAAATGTTTTGTGTTTTGCCCATTCAGAACTGAAGAACATATGAAGCTCTTATAAATACTGAAGTATTAATTTAAAAAGTCATTTGACTAATTATTAATCTCTCTTAAGTTGCTTACACTCATAATTTTCAAATATTCTATAAACTCAAAATATTCAGGTCTGCCAATTTTGAGAAAAATAGCAGCTATTATTTCCACGAGATGACCAACACAAAACTTAGCTCGAGGGCTGGACTGTGATAAATAGTTCCTTTTACAAAGACTAAAAATGTACAAAAGTTCAAGTTAAACGACATATGAAAACTCCTTAGTACACTGCAAAGTAAAGCATTGTTACTTCTTTTTATTTAGTTTTTAAGTCAAATTCATTGCGACATAATTTACATACAATAAAGTACACCTGTATTTTGACTGAGCGGCTGAGTGGGACGGTGGCTACCTACAGGATGCCAGGCAAGGGCTCACCTCCTGTGGTCTTCACAGGAGGAGGCGGCACTGGCTCCTCACCCGGGCCCATGCTGCCTGGCATCAAGAACATTCCCGACCCCTTACCAAGGCCGTGCACACCTGTGCCCTCCATGGGGCCTTATATGACCAAGATGGTACAAGGACTCATCAAGTACATGGGCAAGGCTAGGAGAAACATGAGGACCTAAAGCTGTGAATTAGCCTCCAGTTTCCACGACTGCCAGTCAGCGAGTGTGGACTTTTGAGCCAGGCCCCGTTCATTACCTACAACCTACTCCACAGCCTTGAACATACTTCCAAACCTCTCTAAGCCTGTTTCCTCACTGGACGCAATGGGGAAATACCCACGCAGGATGAAGGTGAAAATTAAGTGAGACAACCTGCATAAAGTCATGACGCAGGAGCTCACTTTTTGCCCGTCATGATTATCCAGGCTGCTACCTGGACGGCATACTCATAACCACTCTGGCTCTGAAAGGCACTTTAACCAAAAACAGACATTTGGGGCATATTTATATTGGAAGTTTCACTGGGGCTCAGCACCTAGCCTCCCTCTCTGCACAAGCAGGGTGGCAGGTGCCTCATTGTGTTTTCTGAACAAGGTCCAGGGAAGCAAAGGTACACCATCATGGCACCATGCAACCACGGTGGGGGGTCCCAGTGGAGCTGCTAGTGACTACGTATGAAGACGTAAATATCCATTTCTGCTAGGCTGCTTTACCTTTCATTAAAAAAAAAAAAACAGTCCAAGGTAGCTCTCACTGTCCCTAAATTAGGTCACAGAACAGCAGGAGACATTCCTCTGGCAAAAAAGGACACGTTCTTGTCTTGTATCTTGTACTGGTACGTGAGGATCTGCTCCCGCTGGGCTGTGGTCCGCAGCGCTCTCCTCCACAGGATCGTCAGCTACAGAGAAAGGGAGAAGAATAATGAAATAGGAGCAGCCGCCCCAAGTATATGCTCCCTTGGCAACCCTCCCCTGCGTCCTCCATGACCGTCAACTGAGGCTTCAATGACAGCCACGCTCAGATGTGCCATGAAGTAATGGAACTGGCTTCTGAAACAAAGCTTATTGCCAGCCAACTAAAAATAAAGGTTTCCCCCTCCACTACAGTAGTGATATTTGCTCATTACAGGAAATGTGAAAGAGGAAGAAAAGTAAAAGGAAGAAAAAAAAATCACCCAGAGAAAAACCCCTTAAAGCATTTTTATGTATTTCCCTTTGGTCTTTCATCTGTGCGGTTCTGCTGAGGAAGCCTAGACATTTATTTTGATGATGCTTCCACTGACTAAAATGCTTTGGGGACTGGCTTCAGAGACAGGTCACGAGGTGCCCAGCAGGACCATTTCCTCACACCGCACCCACAGGCACTACCAACGCGGCATTTCTGGGCTCGCTCATTTTCCTCCATCTAGCAGACCTGCTTCAGAACGAGTCGGGGCCACAGCTCCCGTCCGCGCTTACTGGGTCGAGAACAGCCAACGTGAACTCAACCTGGCAGTTGTGAGGCAGGCTTTGGGATGATTCTGAAGAGAACCACCAAAGGGACAGAACCACAGCAGCCCCTCAGAGACGCCGAGTTCTCGCTTGCTCTTAGGGAAGGACTCTCGGCTTCTGCCTGAGCACTCTGAACACTCTGGGCAGAGGCAGCAGTGCGGTGGCAGCAACCCACTCCGAGTGTGGCCTCCCCAAGTCTCTATTTTAAAAAGAACAGTGTTTACCCGACCACACAGAGCTTGCTGCAGCACCGCAGAGGAAGTCGGCTGCTATCTGACAGCGCGGCCCCACTCTGGAAGCTGTCTCCTCCTCAGGAGGTCTCCACTTTGGCTGCAAACAGGGACACCACAGAAAACCTTCACTAGTCCAGGTGGTTGAGCACCATTTGGAGCAGGTCTCTGATGTCCACTCACACAATTTCCAAGGTTTCCTCTCCACCTGAAGGAACGCCCCAACCAGGTAGCCCTTTGGCCCTGACACTCCCCCACGTGCAGACTCATGGGCACTGAGTCAAGCGGCTGTTGCCCAGCAAGCCCCTGGTCCCAGCCCCTGCACACCTACCTGTCCATGCACATCCCGGCAGAAGCCAGTGGCCAGGCCCTCAGCCCGCAGGATCAGGTGACTCTGGTGACTGAGGCCATTCAACAGGACGTCATTCTCCTCATCCTCAGTGTCTACGCTGTCATGAACAAGGGCTACCATGTTTCCCTGCATCAGAAACACAAGATGGAAACCTGCTCCTGACTGAAGGGACACTGAGGGGCAGGGAGCACTGGGCTCTCAATCCCTCCACTCCCCTGCATGTCCTTTCACAGGTCACCCTCCTGCTGCTCCTGCTGCTGCAACCATCCCCTTTGTGGGAAGGATCCCACCTGGGCTCCAGGACCCTAATTCTAGTCACCTACTGCACAGCTTCCCCCACACATTCAACCTGTGCTTCCAGCTCAATTCACCTAAACCTGCAGGCTTCACCCTGGGGTTTTCAACATTAGCTCTCTCTCTCTCCTGAATTCCTTAATGTTATTAAAAGTGCTGCCATTCCTAAGCACCTACTGTGTGCCAGACCCTGCAGTGGGGATTAGAGGCAAGAGACCAGGCCCTAGAGGCAGACAGGTACTTATAACACAGTATGACAATGTCAGGAGGAAAGGAAGCATGGATGCTGGAAGAGCACAAAGAAGAAGTACCTTGTCCAGCCCAGAGAAGGGCCTCAGAGGTGGGAACACCTAAGCTGAGTTTTGAAGGGCAAGTAGGAGTTAGCCGAGCAGAAACGGAGGGACAGCTCAAACCTGCTAAAAGGGGACGACTTTAATGACAAGACCTTTCAAAGGACTACTGTTCAGGTGTTAAAAAGAATGAAGCAGATCCACATGTACTGTTTTCAGGCGGCGGACGCCACAGCATGCTGTATATCATTAAATGCAAAACAGAAGTAGCAAACAGTGTAGAAGGTAGGTTACCAGTAACGAGAGGGAAAAGGCAGGGAGATGAATATATCAAATACAAACAAATATGTTCGCAACTGCAGACAATCTGGAAGGACAAACCCTGGAGGAGGGAGACAATTACTTTTGGCTAAGTATCCTTTTTTTTTATTGTTATTATTTATTTTGGGTTTTTTGAGAATATATACAGCAAAACACATGCCAATTCAACCATTTCTACATGGACAATTCAGTGACGCTGATTATATTCTTTGAGTTGTGAGCCGTTCTCACCCTCCTTTTCTGCGTTGTTCCTCCCCTATTAAAATAAATTCACTGCCCCCTAAGGTATGTGTCTGGTCTTTCCAGTTGCTATTGTCACTTTGATTCCATATGGATAGTTTCTAAAAGATCACGATGCTCAAGACAGACATTTTTTACTAGATAGGCTAAACTATTGTTTGGTTTTAAGAAGACTCCAGGGGACATTTTTAAGTTTTAAAGATTATTTCAGAGCAACAGTTTCAGGGGTTCATCTAGCCCCCATAGCACCAGAAAGTCTAGCGTACACAACAATTTAAAATTCTGTTCTACATCTTCCCCCTTTTGATGAGGATTCTTTTATAGAATTAAAGTACCCTTTATACTGTTTCTTTCTTTCTTGATATTCTTCTAAAAACTATGCCTAAGTTTTACTTTTTTAACTAAAAGCAAAGAAATGGTTTTATGAAAACAGGGTGGTAGCAGGCCATAGAGCAAGCTGAGCCATAGGAGGTGACTTTGACTACTTCACTCTCATCCCATGCCCCATCATCAATTGTGCCCTCCAACCCCCTTGTGTTTCCTCCTCCTTCCATTCTTCCCACATTACCCTGGACCTGCCCTGAGAGCCTCAGAAGGCCCCCTAAACACAGCTCCCAGGCAGGGCTTTGCACCAATGTGCATTCCTAGATACACCCATTCCTGGCTGGCTCACTGACCATGCCTCTCCCACTGCTCTGTGCTGCTGGCCTGACCACACCATGCCATGCCTGCAGCTTCCTACCAGCTGCACCACCACACACCAAAGAGTGGTCACCAGGGACCAGGCACTGTGCCGGCATTACAAGCTTCACCTCATGTAATTCTTGTAGTCAGGCTCCTATGAAGCAGGCACCACCCCCATTCCTAGTTTACTTGTTGGTCTGCTACTACTGTTTATATCTCTATCATGGCAAAATCTATATTTTTGCCTCAATTTGGTAATAAAGGTTATATCTTATCCTTGTGTCGCACCTCACAATCTTTAAAGACATCTACACCCCTTGTGTCAGCAGATCCTCACAAGACACTAAGTCAATAAAGCTTTCCCCACATCACAAGGCAAGTGTGGCAGAGCTGGGGCGGCAGCAGCTCCACATATGACCAGTCCCACTGACAACAGTGCTGGTCATCCCTTTCATTGTGAGGGCTTTAATTCTGAGGGGAGAACAAAAAATTCCTGTGCCTGTCAGTGTAAAGCAAAAACCCCGGACAGATTAACAAAAAAGATCACAGCAAACAAGTAAGATCTGGACCAGTCTGGGCTCTGAGCAGCTACAGGCGGGAGCATGGGGAGCGGGGCCAATGGTACCTTTAGTTCCCAGCACACGGTGGCTCTGCAGTAGTGGACAAAGTCCAGCACGGCCACCACTCCCACGCCCAGGCTCAGCAGTACACTGAGATCGTCCACCAGCAGCACTGGGTATCTCCACGCAGCCTCTCCACTGTCCACTGGCTTCAGGGCCTCCCGCACAAACTCATACAATGGCTGCAGAGTCTCGGCATTGGCCTCCCTGGAGACACAGGGCAAAAGTCACCAGAGAGTTCACTCTCTCTGCAAATGTTTATCTGGGACCAAGTAGCACCACAGGAAATGGCAGGGGACGGGACCGGGGAACAGAGAGCTACATCACAGCCATTAGCACCAAGGGGTTCACAATCTGATTGGCAAGAAAAGCATGGATGCATTCATGAATATGCTTTACTCCAAATCAAGTATTTACTGACGACTACTAGGTATAAATCACTGTGCTAGAAACAGGGCACACAAAACTTAACAGCCCCTGGGACCCTTAAGGGGAACCATACAACCTCTCAACCCAAGAGCTAAGGGCACTTAGAAGATTAATTTGGATTGGGCAGGCAGGAGAATCCTCCCCAGGTCATTCTTGGGTATAAAAAGTCAAATGGCAATGCACATGCAGTGGTCTATAGGCTGCTTATACACTTAACACATTCAATCTGCTTCTCACACAGGCTGGCCCAGCTACCTCCATCTTCTCCAATGACTGCCCCCAGAAATCCTTTCCCAGCAATGGGTGGAGGCTCAAAAAGCACAAGGCGCAGGACAGCTGTCCTACTGCCATATGGTAGCTATCTCAATGACTCAACTCTGCCGTTGTAGCACAAAAGCAGCCAGAGACAATATGTGTTCCAATAAAATGTTATTTAAAAAATAGGTGCCTGGCCCATGAGCCATAGTTAGCTAACCTGTTTCAAATCAAGAATGGAGCAGACGTGCTAGGGCTCTGCAGCCAGGGTTGGAAGAAAACAGCAAAGCATACTGTTCTGCCCTTCTCCCAGCAAATAACACTTTCTATAGCTTTTCAAAGGAGCTCTGATGGCACAATGGTTAAGCCCTTGGCTGCTAACCAAAGGTTGGCAATTCAAACCCACTCAGCCACTTTGAGAGAGAGAAAAGACCTGGTGATCTGCTCCCATATGGATTATAGCCCAGGAAATTCTATGTGGCAGTTCTACTCTGTCACATGGGGTCGCTATGAGTCGGGATCAACTCACCAGCACATAACAACAACATAGCTCTGTGGATAGCGGTATACCCTCTGCCCCGTGGTAAGAGTCAAGGGCTTCCTGACTAATAGTGCTGCAATGTCACAAGTATCTGACTTCAGAATTTAGCTCTGCCCTCCCATGCCATGAGGGGAGGATTCACATAGCAAACCTTGTCTAGTCCCACCAGGTGTGCACCTCTGGGCTGGGCTATAGGCTGACTGACCTGAGAAACTGCAGGGGGTGTGGCTCTTCCTGGGCCCGGAAGAAGACATCCACTGAGGACTTGAGACCCTCGAGGAACACAAGCTGCCCGCGCTCCCGAGCAGTGGTCAGACTGACACCCTGAACACAGCAAAGAGGAGAATGAGTTACTGAGCCCTGTAGGGGAGCTCATCAGAGGTTAGACTCCAGCTCACAAGAAGGCACAGGACACATCCAAACCCTGCAAATGAGCACCATCCACACTAAGCACAGGGCCCACGGCTTCCTTCCCCTGCGAGCTCCCAACCCACAGCCCCACGCCGTTTTCAGATATGCATTTACATTTAATTGTTATGCTGAAAAAAAAAAAAAAACAGCTTCCATTCTTTTGTTTATATATTTGTTTTTATGATTACCCAATAATGGTTTTTAATTTATAATAGTGATATAAAGTTTCCTTTTAAATGCATGTATTTACAAAATTAAGCGTATTTAAAAACAAAAATTAATAACAAAAAGATAGTAGGAGAATGACCAAAGTCTGGAAAATGCTGGTGCAGGAAAAAAGGCCGGGCTTGTGGCTTGGCATTTCACAAACCCTCTGCACTTGATTTCCCATCAGTGACACAGGACCTCAGGGTTGTTCTGAGGTTTTAAATAACATAACTCATTGAACACACTCGCCGGACTGCCTGGCATACAGTAAGGAAGCATCATGGCCTAAGTTCTCCTTCTCTTTCCCTTGCACTGAAGACGTGCTCCCAGAGTGAGGGTAATATGAGCTCAGGGGTCGGCAGACCTTCTCCACAGAGGGCCAGGCAGTGACTATTTTAGGGTTTGCAGGCTATGCAGTCTCTGCTGCAACTATTCAACTCTGCCGTTGACAGCAAGCAAGCAGCCGTCGGCAATTTGAAACAAGTGAGTATAGTTGTGCTCCCCTAAAACTTTATTTACAAATAACAGGGGAGGCAGACTGGAGTTCACCAACCCCTGCTCCACCAGGACTTCTCAAATACGGTTCTTCATGAACCTCCCAAGTAAGAATTTCCTGAGACACATGATTAAAAGGCAGATGCCTCCATCCCACTCCAGATCTAGAGAACCAGAACTTTCGGGATCAGGGTCCAGAATCTGCATTTCAGTAAACAATCAGGGATTGTGACGCATTCTAAATTTGCACCCCACTGCTCTATCTGTGCAGAAACACGCAACATGGAACTGTTTAAACTCCCTATATCCCTGAACCAGGTCTCAATTGCTCATTCACACACCAAACCCTCAACGTCCCCTACCATCCAATACCATTCACTCTGCCCTTGGCAGAGAGAAAGACTCCTGATCCTCGCCTTTGCTCTTGGTCGTTACCATTCCACATCTACAAGCGCTACAATATTCCAAGAGTACAGAAGCTCACGCTCCAGGACTTCACATGCCAAGTCCTGCACGTGTCATTCCTGCCGTGTTGATGATGATTCACAGGTAATTTAAAAATAGTCGCCCACAAAAAGCACACAGCTTTCTCTCCCACAAACACACAGATGCCAGGGCCATGCAGACATGCTTCAGAGGCCTGGAATGTAACATCTCCTCTTGGCATGACTACTCTCCCTCAGCTCATGCCCTGACCTCTAACACAGGAACTTCTCTGCACGGGATGGGAAAGAAAGAGTCTATCCTTCTCTCATCCCTCATTTGTTTCTTGCCATCACAGGAGAGGCAGTAATTTGGTCCAGCAATAAGATTAAAATTTTAGAGTTACTGCTGATGAGTTGTCTGGCTCTCTCCCTCTCTGAAGCTGGCCTGTTCATTAACAAACAAACAAAAAAAGGCCATCTCCCTTCAGCTCCCATTCTCAGACAGTAAGTTCACCTGGTCACAGGTCATGGGTAATGGCCCAGGCTAGGTGAGGAGCCTCACCAGTGTCTTGGCCATTTTATTCTTACCTGCCTGCATCTGAGGAAGTGAGGAGCAGGACGAGATTGCACTGCTACTAAGTGACAAAAGCACCTCTCCCCACATTTAGGTCTCGAGCTTTAAACTTGGAGAGAGTTGATGAGAGGCACCCGATTTGGTGGCAGATGAAGCCATGATCTCCAACCCAGAAGGACCAAGACTAAAGCCCACTCTAACTTCAATTCCCTCGGCTCCTAGGTTTACTCCTTAACTGGTCTAGAACCAGTAGAGAAAGGTTTGATAAATTATCACCCACAAACAACACATCTGGTTCTAAAAACTCTAAATTAATAAAACATGCAGAGAAGCTGCTTTAGGCCTTCAGATAAAGGCCCAAGGAATCCAGGATTTCCTTAGTCCCTGCTTTGACCAGTTCTCTACAACCAGAACAGGAAAGCCCAGCCTTAGACTGTGCTCACACATTCAGGGCACACTCACTCAGGGACCCCACCTCAAAAGGTCCAACATACGTACCAGCTTCTGTCCCACGATATTGTAGTGACTGAAGGACTGGATGAGGGCCACAAAGCAGACTTTACAATTAGCTAGAAAACAAAATAAATTTACTTTTAATAAAGTCCCTGCTTACAATGAATCTCTACACTTTGTACCTCTGGAAACTAAAGCACTCAGGCAGATCTAGAAACCCAGAGGCCTTGCGATCTGGCATACCCAATTTGATTCTAAGATGTACTTTCTTTTATGCTGAAGTTATACCTTATTGCACTGATTCTGAGATGTGTTTCTTCTGTTAGATGTACTACTGTCGTTAGTTGCCATCAAGTCAGCCTCTGACTCATGGCAACCCCATGCACAGTGTAACGACACGCTGCCCAGTCCTGCACCATCCCCATGATCATTCGCAGGTCAGACCACTGTGATCCATAGGGTTTTCAATGGCTGATTTTCAGAAGTAGATCGCCAGGCCTTAGGTGTACTACTGGATACCTTCGTACATCTAGTAGTACATCTGAGGTATCTACTGGTACATCTAAGGCCTGGCAATCTACTTCTGAAAATCAGCCATTGGAAACCCTATGGGTCACAACAGTCCCATCTGCTATTAGATACCTTACCCCACACATTGGTCAGTTTGTCGTACTGTGGCGGCTGATGTGTTGCTGTGATCCTGGAAGCTATGCCACTGGTATTTCAAATGCCAGCAGGGTCACCCATGGTGGGCAGAGCTTCCAGACTAAGACAGACTAGGAAGAAAGACCTGGCGGCCTACTTCTCAAAAAGCTGGCCAATGAAAACCTTAAATGTTTTATTCTGTTATAAATAAATGGTGTCTTTGTTTTAATTATCTTCTCCAATTGTTTGCTGTTGCTATACAAGAACGCAATTGATTTTTTAACTGATTTTATGGCCAAGAGGATATAAGTGAAACACAAAGAAGCTCCAGCTGCCTTACTGAACTTAATTCTAATAATGTATCTGTAGATCCTCTTCATCTTCCTATGTTGACAATTACATCATCTGAACATCATTTTCAAAGCTGTCTGTAAATTATTATGACTAAGAGTGCCAAAAGTCCACCTTGTATCCTGGCCTGGCACACTACGTGCTCAAGGAGAAGCAACTGATAAGTAAGCTTATTTTTCCTTCATAATAAAAACTATCTTTATTGATAACATATACACAGTGATACAAGTGAATTCCGAAACATTATCTGTTGTAATCCTTTTGAAAAATTTAGTTTTTGCTGTTATTGAGAAGATACGTAACAAAACATACACCAATTCAACAGTTTCTACGTGTACAATTCAGTGATTACACTCTTCAAGTTGTGCGACCATTCTAACTTTGCTTTCCAGAGTTGTTCCTCTCTCATTAGCATAAACTTATTGCCTCCTGAGTTTCCCATCTACTCTTTTGAGTTGCTGTTGTCAATTTGATCCCAAACAGATAATTCTTAAAAGAGCACAATGCTCAAGGCAGACATTCTTTACTAATTAAGCTAAACTATTATTTGGTTGGAAACCCTGGTGGCGTAGTGGTTAAGTGCTACGGCTGCTAACCAAAAGGCTGGCAGTTCGAATCCGCCAAGTGCTCCTTGGAAACTCTATGGGGCAGTTCTACTCTCTTATAGGGTCGCTATGTGTTGGAATCGACTCAACAGCAGTGGGTTAGTTTTTGTTATTTGGTTAAAGAAGACTTCATGGGAGTTTTTTGGTTTTAGGTTTAAAGATTGTTGTTGTTACATGCCTTCGAGTCAATTCGGACTCATAGCAACCCTATGTAACAGAGTAGAACTGCCCCATAGAGTTTACGAGGCTGTAATCTTTGCAAGAGCAGATTGCCAGGTCTTTCTCCTCCAGAGCCACTGGGTGGGTTTGAACTGCCAACCTTTGGGTTAGCAGCTGAGTACTTAAACACCCGTTAAACACCTGGGTCCATTTAAAGATTATCTGAGCTTATTTTTTCATCTGGTTGTTTTCTTCTTCTAATCTATTCCCATACGTATATTGTGGTGGTCATACTAAGACACATCCATTGCCAAGTGCCAAGTGATCAACAAAGAGAATTCCCAGAGATCTCAAGATACGTAAGGCCTGATGAGCAACCAAATCAGGAGGAGCTTTCAGCAGGAACTCAGTGAGGCAGTACCCGCACACTGCATAGAGAACGTGGAGGTAGGATGTGGACACAGTGAACACACACCACTCTGGCATGGTAGGGGGAGAGACCAAGACGGTCCAGCAACCTGTTGCCTAATAAAATAGCCCTTGAGCAAGCCAAACACCAAAGCCCTGGCTAGTAAATGCTCTTTTTTTGCTTCCTTAAACTTTTTTTATGCCCTCCCCCCTTTCAGTTTCTCTTTCTAAAGCATCAATGAGTCCCATACCTTTGAGGTAGAAGGAAAGAAAGTGGTGCACGAGGAAACTGCCATCTGTCTTGGCATCACAGAGTAGAGTCAGCTTCCCCTAAAAGTTAAGAGAAACACAAAAAGGTGAATTAGGCTCTTAGGAAAGAGGGAAGCTGAGCGTGGAAATCTAGTCAACTGTGTCTACCCGTAAGTTTTTACACCTGGAGATTATATTTTTTAATCATATCCATGGTAAGTTTAAGGAGCTCTAGTGGCACAGTGGTTAAGTGCTCAGCTACTAACCAAAAGGCTGGCAGTTTGAACCCACTAGACACTCAGTGGAAGAAAGACGTGGCAGTCTGCTTCCATAAAGATTACAGCCTAGGAAACCCCATGGGATGGCCATGAGTTGTAATTAACTCAGTGGCAATGGGTATGCTAAGTTTACCAAAAAAAGAGTAAGTCAAAATTACGGAAAAACCAATGACTAAAGTGATCGGTATTAAACCACTCATAATGGACAACCATATCTCAGCCTCCACTTTTCCACAGCAAAACAGAGAATAAAATCCCTTCTCCTGGGTTTTTTACTGGTTAGTTAGCAGATAAGAACTACTTTAGGTGAAGAGAAGGACAATACTCAATACACGGAAGGGCAGCTCAACTGGACTGGACCAAAAGCAAAGAAGTTCCCGGGATAAACCTAATGCTACAAAGGCCAGCGGAGCAAGGGCGGGGGTTTGGGGACTATGGTTTAAAGGGACTTCTAAGTCAATTGGCAAAATAATTCTATTATGAAAACATTCTGCATTCCACTGTGAAATGTGGCATCTGGGGTCTTAAATGCTAACAAGCAGCCATCTAAGATGCATCAATTGGTCTCAACCCACCTGGATCAAAGGAGAATGATGAACACCAAGGTCACACAATAACTATGAGCCCAAGAGACAGAAAGGGCCACATGAACCAGAGACTTACATCATCCTGAGACCAAAAGAACTAGTTGGTGCCCGGCCACAACCGATGACTGCCCTGACAGGGAGCACAACAGAGAACCCCTGAGGGAGCAGGAGAACAGTGGGAGGCAGACCCCAAATTCTCATAAAAAGACAAGACTTAATGGTCTGACTGAGACTAGAGGAATCCCGGCGGTCATGGTCCCCAAACCTTCTGTTGGCCCAGGACAGGAACCATTCCCGAAGACAACTCATCAGACATGGAAGGGACTGGACAATGGGTTGGAGAGAGATGCTGATGAAGAGTGAGCTACTTGTATCAGGTGGACACTTGAGACTGTGTTGGCATCTCCTGTCTGGAGGGGGGATGGGGGGGTAGAGAGGGTTGGAAGCTGGCAAAATTGTCACGAAAGGAGAGACTGGAAGGGCTGACTCATTAGGGGGAGAGTAAGTGGGAGTATGGAGTAAGATGTATATAAACTTATATGTGACAGACTGACTTGATTTGTAAACGTTCACTTGAAGCTCAATAAAAATTAAAAAAAAAATCCCTTCTCTTCCTCACTTGTCACCTTAGTAACTAACTCAGGGACCAGTCTTGGAAAGAATTAGAACCTGAAAAAGGATGCTTTTACCATCAAGTTTCAATGAAAACTACAAGCTGCCAGGATTGGCAGGGACCTTCGAAAAGGTCATCTGATTCAACTTCCACCCTATTTCTACTTTTGACTCCAATTCTATCCTTTGGGATGGGGGAGAGGGTAGGAAGCAATGGCTGTTGACAGAGACCTCTAGCAACAAAGTTCTCCTCCCACTGGTGCTGGACACTGCTTCAGGCACAGAGGACTGGTCTTTTAGAACCCTGGGAAAAACTCTCTCTGCCGTGCCTGGCTGTCCGCTCCAGCCACCTCTAGTCCCCTGTCAGTGAACTGCATGGAAGGCCAGGATCAAGAGGTATCACTTGCCACATCTGTGCTGTGTGACTTCAGACAGGTGCTTTCATTTCTCTGGGCTTCAGCTTTTTCACTTATAAAACATGAAAGACCACATTATTAGATCTTGAGGGTTCTCCCCAGCGCTGTCATTTAACGGTGTAAGCCTCCTGCCCATTTCAATCCTCCTTTCCCTCACTCTAGCCCTGGGCTGAGTACTTCGAAGGTGTCTGGAGTAACTGGCAAGATAATCAGAGTTGTCTCGAGTCTTGGATTACAAGAGAACTGCTGGGCAACTAAAATCCACAAGGATCTACTTGAAGGTACAATTTACCATGCACTTTAGAGTCATGAAAAGGCTTTACACACATGGTATTGTGGGCAGCCTGGAGGAGCTTACCATTTCATTACGAAGACAAGGTTATGAAATAATCCACGTATGTTCTCGGAGAGATAATCCCTGGCCTAAATGTTAAAGATTTCTATTAGATTCTCTGCCATGTACAAACAGGAACAGGGAACTATATGAAAATGAAATGAGATGCTCCAGAACGCGCGAAGGAGTGCAGGGAAAACAGTGACAACGCTGTAGTGCCAACGGTGGACTGCTGCAACCCAATACGAGCAGCTTTAAGCAGCACCATTAGACAGACAAGAGGAGCAGCGTTCCTTGCCACCTGCCGAGCACTCCCGGCAGAGAGGAAGACTCAGGGCGGTTAAGAAGCTGGTCCCAGGTGGAGGGCAGAGGATCTCCTAGCGAGCCGGTTCCCCCAATCTCCTCTGGACGCCGTCACCTCCCCCAGGGAACTCCTCTCCCTGTTCTGTGAGCGCGCACAGAGGTTCTCGGTACATGTTCGTGGAACACAAGCCAATTCAGCTGTCGGACATTCAGACATAACTTCCTCGTGGCTTTTAAAGGCGCTTTGAGAATACAGGTCAGGAAGCCCACCTTCCGCAGTCTCCTGCTCAAGCCCCGGGACGGCTCTCTCCGGACTACAACTCCCAGGCACCCCCGTGCCCACAGGCGTCGCGCCTTTCTACGGTACCGTATGCGCCGCGGCGCCGCGTCCGGGGACGCAGCCTTACGGCTTACCCCTGGGCCTGTTCCCTTCTCGACCGTGCGACATATTACCTGCTCCGCCCTGTCAGGGGTGGTGTTCAAAAGGTTATTGAGCTCCGGGAACATTCCGAGCTCCGGGGGCAGGCGCCTAGACAAGCAGCTGGGGTGGGAGGAGACGACAGAGACTGGAAAGCGGTACACACGTGCACACCAAATTCTTGCGGAAGGAATGCGCACGCGCAACTCCACTTCTGGGCGCCGGAGTCAGCCGATTAGTCAGGGGCCTTGCCCTGGGCCGCTGCCGGCGCACGCGCGATGACGTGCACGGCGTCACGGTGATTCGGCCGGCCGCGGCGGAGCCCTGCGGACAGCAGCGACAGCCCTGCGGACAGCAGCGACAGCCCTGGCTCCTCTCTCTGCTGGCCCGCGTAGGTAGCACCGACTCCTGGCATTGCTCCCCCACGGCTTTACGCCACCTGGTACCTCGACCTTCGTTTGGCCTCGCTCACTCTTCTGGTCCCGGGCTTCCTGGCAGTGCAGTCCCTCCCTCCACACTTGCCTGTCGATCGCCTGCTGTGTTTTCGGCACTGTGTTAGGCGTTTGGGTCACACTGGGGAGGGCGATGGGGCGAAGATCCTGCCCTCGCGGAAAGCAAGAAACAAATGTCATAAACACGGAATTACATATTTAGAAGAGATAAGTTTTATGAAGAAAAGCAAAGCAGAGTAAGGGAGTCACCATGGGGGAGGGGAGGTTTCCAATTAAAGAGGTTGTCAGTTTTTTACGGGTTAGGGCTCACTAAGAGGATGTAATTAGAACACGCCCAGCACTCCCTTCCTCAGGGCCTTTGCACTGGCTGATCCCTCTTCCTGAAATGCTCTTCTCCCAGACAACCGGCCAATGAAATCCCCACGTCCGTCAGATGGGGAGCCCTGGACAAATATGTGGCAGGCTGCTTCCATAAAGAAAGCCTATGGGGCAGTTCTCCTCTGTCCTATATGGTCACTATAAGTCAGAATGAACTGGACAGCAATGGTTTTTTTGTGTTCCCAATCAGCCTCAGATCACCAGGGACAAACCAGTAATTTGACAAAATTAAGTTTATGACTCAGCGCACACCAATGTAGTCCTGGAGTCTGTCACCAACGGAAAAGGATTCGTTATAAGGATTTAGGGGAAGGGTGGAGTTCAGCTGAAACCTAAATGCAAGTCTTTTGATAGGCACAAAGGAAAGCGCAGCTGTGTATAAAGGGTCAGGAAATCGGACCCATGGTCCTGTTCCCTTGGAAACTGCAAGATTAAGATAGGTGAGGAATGTTATGTCCAGAATCACTTATCAGAAGCTCTACACCTGGGCTAGAAATAGAGGTTGCTTCTCTGTTTCCTTATTTAAATCTCCATACTAGAGAGTAGGAGGGCAGGGGGTTTTGTCTGCCTTATTTCGCTGATCTACTCCTCAGTGCATAGAACAGGATCAGGCACATAGCAGGTGCTCAGTATATAATTTCAAAGGAATGAATGTATGTGTGTATTTTTCTGCAACCTGATTTCTTTGCTCGATATTACGTTTGTGAGAATCCTTCATGTGGATATCTGTAAATGAGAATTATTCGTTTTCGCTGTTGTATTTCATTTACTATCCATTCTTCTGTCAGACATTTGCTTTGCCTCCAGATTTTGTCTTTTTGTGAACAATGCTTTCATGAATATTCTTGTATATAAAACCTAGTGTGCATGCGTAAGACCATCTCTAGAGAATAAAACCTGGAACGAAAAAGCTTCACATCTTCAACTACGTCATAATGCCAAATTGTTCTCCAAAGTGGTTGTACCATTTTACAAAAGCCCCCGTGGATGTACGCATCAACAGTGTATAGGAATTCCAGGTCCTTGCCAACGGTTGGTATGATCAGTCTTTTAAAAATTAGCCATTCAAATAGGTGTGTCATGGTATTGCACTGTAACTTTAATTTACATTTCCCTAGGAACGAATAACGTTGAGCATCATTTCATGTGTTTGTCATCTAAATATCTTCTTTGATGAAGTGTCTGCTCAAACATTTTGTCCATTTTTAAAATTGGATTGTTTGTTTTATTATTATTGAGCTTTGAGAGTTCTTCGTGTATTCTCAATACAAGTCCTTTATCAGATACATGCTTTGCAAAGATTTTCTCCCAGTCTGTGACTTGTCCTTTCATTCTCATAAAGTGTCTTTTGAAGAATGAGTTTTAAATTTTTGATGAGTCCAATTTAGCACTTTGATCTTTTATGGATTGTGCTTTTGGTGTTGTTTCTAAGAAGATGTTGCCAAGCACAAGGTAGCAAAGATTTTCTCTTACGTTTTTTCTGGACATTTTATACTTTTAGGTTTTACATTTAGGTTTATGGTCCATTTTTAGTTAATTTTTGTATAAAATGCAAGGCACAGATCCAAGTTCTTTTTCTTTTTGCCTATGGATAGCCAATTGTTTAGCACTATTTGCTGGAAAGACTTTTTTTTTTCTCTACTGCACTGCCTTTGGACCTTTGTAAAAAATTGGTTGTCTGTGTATGAGTGGAAACCCTGGTGGTATAGTGGTTAAGAGTTCAGCTGCTAACCGAAAGGTCTGTGGTTCAAATCCACCAGGTGCTCCTTGGAAACCGTATGGGGTAGAACTCTGCCCTATAGGGTGGCTATGAGTTGCAGTCAACTCAAAGGCGTTGGTTTTGAGTGTGTTCATTTCTGAACTCTGTTCTGGTCCGTTGGTCTGTTTGTCTGTCTTTATACCATGCTGTTTTGATTAACGTTGCTTCACAGCAAATTCTTGAAATCAAGTAGTGCTAACCTTCCAGCTGTTCTCCCTCTTCCCCCAAGTTGTCTTGGCTATTCTAGGTCCTTTGCATTTGCATATGAATTTTTAATAGCCTTTATTTTTTAAAGCAATTATAGGATTACAGAAAAATTGTTCAGAAAGTACAGAGAGTTTCCATTTCCCCCTGCATATATAGGTCATTTAGGTCAAGTCGATTGATAGTTTTATCCAAGTCTGTTTCATCCCTCCTGCTCTTCCTACCTGTTATTTCGATTATTAAGCGAGGGGTATTTAAATCTTTGACTCTAATTATGGATTTGTCTATTTCACCTTGTAGTTCTATCAGTTTTTCCTCCACGTATTTTGAAACTTTGTTATTAGGGGCTTACACATTTAGGATTATTATGTCCTTTTGATTTTTTTTTTTTTTATTAATTGACTTCTTATCACTATGAAATGATATCTTTATTCCCGGTAATATTCTTCTCTGAAATCTACTTTGTCTGATATTAATGGAGCTATGCCAGCTTTCTTTTGTCAGTATGGCATATTATTTCCGTCCTTTTACTTGCAACTTTTTTGTGTCTTTATATTTAAAGTACATGTCTTGTATACAGTATACAGTTGGGTCTTGGTTTTTTATCCAACCTGACAATCTTTGCCTTTTCATCGGGATATTTAGACCATTTAATTTGATTGTTGATGCGGTTAGGTTTGAGTCTATCATTTTGTTCCCTCACTGCAAAATTTGTTTTCTATATTTCCCATCTGTTCTTCATTCCCCTTTTCCTTTTTATCTCTTTTGTTGGCTTATTAGCTGTATTAGCTGTAACTCTTTGTTTTGTTATTTAAGTGGTTGCTTTCGGGTTTATAGTATTCATCTTTAACTTATCAGAGTAAGAATCTTACAAAGGTATACTTCCATTTCTCCCCTCCCAGACTTTATGTTTATTGTCACACATTTTGCTTTTAGCTGTTATAAACCATAACACATTGCTACTATTTGTTTTTAAAGAGTCAGTTATCATTTAAAAACTTGTAAGTAATTAAAAAAAAAAAACCATATATACTTACCCATGTGGTTATCATTTCCAGGGCTCTTTATTTCTTTGCCTAGATTCAGATTTTCACCTAGTGCCTGAAGGACTTCTAACATTTCTTGTAGGGTGGTTATGAATTCTTTCAGCTTTTGTGTATCTGAAAACATCTTTAATTTTCCTTTGTTTTTGAAAGATGTTTTTGCTAGATGTAGAATTTTCCATAGTCAGTTTTTTCCCCCTTTCAGTACTTTAAAGGTATTATCTACTGTTTTCTCACATATGTTGTTTCTGAAAAGAATCTAATATTCTTATTTTTGTTCCTCTGTATTTAATGTGTTTTTTCTCTAACTGCTTTTAAGATTTTATATGTATCACTGGTTTTGAGCAATTTGATTATGATGTACACCTTGATGTAGTTTTCCTCATTTTTCTTGTGCTTTGAGTTCATTGAGCTTCCTGGATCTGTGGGCTTATACTTTTCATCATGTTTGGTAAATTTCTTGCCATTATTTCTCCAAATGTTTTTATGTTCCTCTACCCCTTTGGGATCTCTTACTCATTTATTAGGATGCTTGAGTTTTCCCACAGCTCATTGATGTTATCATTTGTGTGTGTGTATGTGTGCATTTCCATTTTTGATAGATTCTATAGCTGTTCCTTCAGGTTCACTAATTCTTTTTCTGCACTGTATAATTCACCATTCATTCCATCTGGTATATTTTTCATCTGTGGAAGTTTGATTTGAGCCTTTTTAATAATCTTCCATGTCTCTACTTAACTTTTTGAACATGTGGAATAGACTTAAATAACTGTTTCAATGTTCTTTTCTGTCAATTCTGACATCTGGTAAGTTCTAGGAAACCCTGGTGGCGTAGTGGTTAAGTGCTATGGCTGCTAACCAAGAGGTCAGCAGTTCGAATCTGCCAGGCTCTCCTTGGAAACTCTATGGGGCAGTTCTGCTCTGTCCTATAGGGTCGCTATGAGTTGGAATCAACTCGATGGCAGTGGGTTTGGGTTTTTTTTGGTTTGGTCAGTTCTGGGTTGATTTCCATCATTTATTCTGCTCTTTATAAGTTGTGTTTTCCTGGCTCTTGGCATGCCTAGGAGTCTTTCACTGCATGCCAGACATTGTAAATTTTTCCCTGTTGGGTACTAAATAGTTTTGTATTCCCATAAATCTTCTTGAGCTATTTTCTAGGAGGCAGTCAGGTTACTCAGAAACAGGTTGATCTTTTCAGGTCTTGTTTGTATGATTTGTTAGTGAGCCTGGAGTGGTTCTTGGTCTGGGGCTAATTAATCCCTGTTGCGGAGCCAAGACCTTCCTGAGTGCTTTCATCAGCACCCCCTGAATTATAAGTTTTTCCCGGATGGCTGCTCAGACACTGTCCCAGCCCTGTGTGAGTGCTGGGCACACTTCCTCTTTTCGGTGCTCCTTTCCATGGCCTTGGGTAGTTGCCTCAGATGCTGAGTACTTGAGAGTGACCCCCTGCAGACCTCCAGGGTTCCCTCTCTGGGCAACTCTTCTGTCTGGCACTCTGTCCTATGAGTGCTAGCTGCTTGGTCTCCCTGGATGCTCAGTTTTGTCTCTTCAACTCAGGAAGTATGCCAGCTTCCATCTTAGTTCCTATTGCAGGGGGCTGAAAGTCTGCAAACTGTGCCACTGGCTGGCACTCTCACAAGGCTGTAAACTTGGATAATCTTCTGGCTCATGGCATTTGTTTCCCATCTTTCACTGATCACTGTCCTTTGGTACCTGATGTCCAGTGTCTTAAAAATCGTTATTTCATGTATTTTCTTTTTTCTGGGTGGGGAGTTGTTTCAAGCAAGAGGGTAAACCTAGTCCTAGTTATCCCACCTTGGCTGTAAATGGGAGCCCGTGGATTATGTGGGTTTTTTTTTTTTTAAAGAGACTCCCTCCTCAAAAAAAACTATATAAGCTTCAGGCCACAAAATACCTGGACTGTCCCCTAGTCATAGTTTATAGACATGTTGAACAGACACTTGCAGCTTTGGAAATTCAAACTCAGAATAATTTAATGCAGAAAATTAGGTGGAAAAGTGTTGGAAGGGCTAGAGGAACAAAAGGGAGAAAGGGATTTTATACAGCAATTAGGAAGCTGATAACACCCCTGGGCTGGAATGTTCTCCTCTATGTTGCAGGGGCTGGATGCCTGCGAACTACATTTTCTAGACTGCCTTGCCAGATGGCGTCTAGTTAGCCTATGCCAGGGAGACGCTGGCAGTAGACTGCAAGGTGGGAGGAAGCCATTTTTTCTGCGTCTGGTGTCCTGGCAGCTCCTCTGGCTGCATTAGCATCAGTGGTGGGTGACTGTGGGCTGCATCAGGCAGTGGCAGTTTCAGCAACAGCAGGAGTGCAGGCTCCTGGGTCCCAACAGCAGCAGAGACAGCAGCAATGCACCCAGTGGACTGTGGTTCCCATCGTCCCCTTTTTGTCCATGGTCTCCTCACAGCCTCACTCCAACTCCATTTTGATCTACAGGCCTTCAGTGTCACCATTTTCTTTCCATTAGTTGGGCTTTCCCTGCTCTATTCCGTGTCCTCCTTAGTGGGAACCCATGATCATACCCTTGAACTCGGAGCTCTGTGGTGAGCACCCTCAGTGTCATCATCCTGTTGGCCTCCTGGAAACAGCACCTACACTATAGATCCCAGACCTGGATGCATCCGTCAGCTCTGTTTCTCTTCTGTATGCTGGTGACCATCACTGCTAAAGAAAGACATCATATGGCCCTGCAATTTCATAATTTCCAGCCTCAGTTCTTTCACCTGGTTTTTGTTAGCTCCTCAGTGGCTGCTCCAGATCCCACCCTCTTCTCTCTACCCCAGTCCCTCCCAGGAGATGACCTCACCTCCCATTTCACCACAGACACAGGGCCTGGTGTTCTGTGATTGTCCTCACTGTCCAGCCCCAGCCCTGTTCCAAATACTGCTGCATCGACACCGTATTTCTCCCTTGCTTTTCTGTCTTTAAGTTATCTTCAAGTGCTGTCCACATTTATCTATGAAAAGACGGACTTATAGACTCAAGTTGAAGGTGAACCCACAGAACCAATAGACTCCTGGCAGGAGAAAATACAAGGGGATAGAAGGAAGTTGAAAGGAAGGAATGAGATGGGAAGGGAGTCTAAGGGAAAGGAAGGGAAGGGACCAAAACCAAACCGTTGCTGTTGAGTCAGTTCCGACTCACAGTGACCCTGAAGGACAGAGTAGAACTGCTCCATAGGGTTTCCAAGGAGTGCCTGGTGGATTTGAACTGCTGACCTTTGTGGTTAGCGTCTGTAGCTCTTAAGCAGTACACCACCAGGGTTTAAAAAAAAAAAAAAATTTTTTTTTTTTTTTGTTTTGTTTAAGGGAAGGGAAAAAAAAAATACTGGAAGCAGGTTTGTGTAATTTCCTGCATGTCCACTGGAGGGCGGCAGACACTGGCTAAAGCTGTAGGTTAACCCCAAGTCCAGTGTTCGTTAAAACACTTGTATTTGCAAGCATTTGGGCAGGATCTTGCACACTGATGGTTCACAGAGGTCAAAATCTGCTGCGCACCTAGCAGTCTTTCCTCCCCATTGCCCCGCCCTAGCTCACCCTTAAAAAAAAAAAAAAACTTGTTGCCATCCAGTTGATTCCAACTCAAAGTGACCCTTTAGGACTGAGAGATCTGCCCCACAGAGTTTGCAGGGAGTGGCTGGTGGATTCGAACTGCCAACCTTTTGGTTAGCAGCCAAGCCCTTAACCACTGCACCACCAGGGTTGCATGCTCACCCTTAGGTCCCCATTCTAGGAGTCAGCAGTGGACTCCTCATGAGCCCTTCTGCTCCAGGGTCTTCCTCCCTCAGAAATGTCCCCTCTGGCCTCCTGCCCCGCCCTCCTCAGAGCAAAGGCCAGAGTCCTCACCCTGGCATCATAGGCCCTACAGGACCTGCCCCACTGCTTCTCTGAACTTACCTCCTGCTGCCTGCTTGCTGCTTGCTCCAGCCCCACCAACCTCCTCTTGCTGTCCTCTAGGCATCAGACACAATCCCACCCTGGGTCTTGGTGCTTCTGTTCCCTTTGCCTGGAAGGTTCTTCCCCCAGATGTCTGCAGGGCCTCCTTGAGCTCTTTCAAGGCTCTGCTCCATGAGTTCTTCCCTGAACAAGGCCCATGTGGTAGACACGGAACCACACCAACCAGATTCCCGTTGGAGACAGACTTGCTGCCGGGTGCTAGGCCACCAGACAGCCTGCAGCTCTCAGCAAAGTGGGGGAAGGGGCAGATGATAATGGTTAGTTCCACCCCATGTGGAACAATCTAAGGGACAGTACTTGCTCCAGACTCCCCACTGAGGCTTTGCTTCACCTTTCAAGTTCCCACTCTGCCCAATCCTGCTGCCTCCCTCTTCTTTTCACAGGTGTTGACCCCAAGCTCCACTTCAGCATTTGCTTCGGGAGAACCCAACTTGCGACACCGACACCTCAGCACCCCCATGCCCCCCCTTCATTTTTCTTTTAGAACTTATTACCACCTAACTTACAATTCCATCTGCTTACCCAGTGTCTCTCCTCACTAGAATGTAAGCTGGGTGAGGACAGAGATTTTTATTTGTTTTCTTCAGAAAACAGACAAACTAAAAAACCCAGAACCCAGTGCCATTGAGTCGATTCTGACTCATAACGACCCTATGGGACAGAGTAGAACTGCCCCATAGAGTTGCCAAGGAGCGTCTAGCAGAAATCGAACTGCCAACCCTTTGGTTAGCAGCCATAGCACTTAACCACTATGCCACCAGGGTTTCCAGACAAACTAAAAAAAAAAGTAGGTGCTAAATAAATGTGTTGAATGAATGAATGGGACACGGATCTGTGGTCAGTTTGGCACAATTGGAGGAAGGTGTGCTTTCAGAGAAGTTGTAACGGTGAGGGAAGAGCCAGGCTTCCTAACAGGCTGAGCAGAGATGAGGTTACTTACTTGGAAGGGAACTACAGAGTAGAGAGCATGAGATGGAAGTAGGAAAAGAACTGGCAGGGGTGTGTTGTTGAGGTGGAGTGTGCTGGGGCCTCCAAAAACAGGCAGAGTGCCTGCTATAACTGAAGGACAGGTGACTGGAACATTTTTTTATCAGTTTCTGTACCTGCTGGCTTAGGGTCTACCCCAGGAGTGTTGATTGCCCGCACCCCTAAGCCAGTCTGTGTATGAGCCAATCAAGCCTCCTCTCTGATGCCCTCTCCCCACCCCAGGCTGATCTCATGAAGGGATTCAAAGCTGGTATCAGGAGAGTCTGTGAGGTAGTGTGCTCCAAAGAGGAAGGAAGGGGGCCTCGAGTGCCATGCTGATGAGGAGGTGGGAGTGATGAGGTCAGTGTGTGGTCTACACAGAGCACCAAAGCCACAGTACTAGCTGCATTAGAAGGGCTGAAGCAAAATGCTGAGGGGGCTGACCCACGCCTGGCAGTGGGGAAGGGAGAAGTACTCAGGGGTCACTCAACCTGGAGAAGTGACAGGACTCTGGGGCAGGGGTAACAGGCTAAGAGTGGGAGGCACCAGGGGCAACACAGGAGGAGTCGAAGGAAAGGGGTTCAAATGGGTTTAAACTGGAAGCATTTGAGTCACCAAGGGGCTGCACATGGGAATCTGGGGTCCAGTTAAATGGTCTGAGCCAGAGACCAGGTGGGGGATCATCACTGTTCTGGCTGTGGGTGGTAGGAGCACGTGAGAGCTGCCTCTCTGGATCTCTAAAATCCCAGAGAATCTTTAAGGTCCTCTTTAGGCCAGGAAGCTAGTTGAGTTCTGATTTGACTCCCCATACGTGCCATAGGCAGGCAAGGCAGGGCCTCAACTTGCCCATTTGGGCTGTACCCTGTTACTCTCAGGAGTGAATGGATCTAAACCAAATCCCCACCCAGAACCTCCACCTCTGGGCCTGGCTCTGCCTTGTTTGCTGACCATCCAGCTTTGGAGCAGAGGGACAACAGGGAACCCTTGTCAGGCTGTGCAATCCCAAGCATAGATAAGTGTGTTGTTTGGTCTGGGCTGCCCCTGTGGAGCTTTATGAGGCCAAGAGAAAGAGAAGTCATTATTTAAAACCTCAGTTGACACCTGCCACCTGGATTCTGGAGAAGAATGAGTGGCTTTGTGAGGACAGGCAATGCAGGCTTGGACTGAGACCTTGAAACAGAGAGCAGTGCATCTGCTCTTTAGAAGTGAGCTGGGAGAATCTGAGGCCTTGGGCATAGGCACTATGGAGGCAGGTGAGGCCTGCAGCTACCAAAGGACTTTGAAGAACAATGATGTCTAATATTATGCACTTTTTAAGCCCTTCTGTGGTGTAACTCCATAACCACTCTAAGCCCTTGCAACAATTGGCTCTACTCAGAGGCCTTCTATGAGGATGGTTAGGGATTTTGAAAGCAGAGGCTGCAACTCCCATCCGGAGGCGACTGCAGAGAGCTATAGGGTTTGGACATTGGGGCCAGAAGGGGCCATGGCAACAGCCCCTGGGATCTGCAGAGACCTTCAGGAGAGTGTCAAATTTTCCAAGAAGTGGGAAGACTAAGTGAGTGACTGAGAAAGCCCCAAGTCTTTTACCTTGGTTCCCATGTTCTTTCAGTCTGACCATCTTTGTACCTCCATCAACCTTTTTTCCTTCTTAAAGTCCAGTTGTTCTTAGATGAGCTACCTGAGGGTGACACCTAGCCACTGTAGCTCGTCAGTTCTGGGCCCTGGGCCCTGTTTAATGCTGCTTCCATTGTCCCTTTCAGCACACCCTGTACTGAGGTGGGTAGGAAGACCAGAAAAATGGGTAAAAACTGGCTGTGGGAGGGAAGGCCGTATCTAATGCTTTCTGTTTTGGTGGAGTCAGCTGGGACAGACTGCCTCCTGTAACTGTCCACCTGAAGGGCAGGTGACTGGAACATTTTTCTTTCTAAGTCTTTTTGCAATAAAGAACTATAGAACTGCAGAAAATATAAATGCTACTTTGATGCCTACTGACAATCACCTGGTGGTTTGGCATCTTCTCATAATATCCAAACCAAAATCCTAACACCCTTGATAGTTAATTGGAGTTTCATTTCCAGCGTGGCAATATGACAAGCCCAATAGACCTAGTCCCCAGTCAAAATGGTACATATTATTTAAAAATGAAACAAAACAACCACTTAAAGTCTCTGGAAATGGTCCTAAGGGCATATAGCAAATGAATACATATTTATTCAAGAAAATCTACTAAAACTCAGTAGGAAGAGTAAGAGCCTGTGGTATTTGAACCAAGACCTGCTCCTTTGCCTCCCCTCCCAACTCTTCGAGATGGGAACTCTACTTCAGACTGGTGCAGCCAAGAACACAAAGGTCCCTCTACCCCCAGCTCCCAGTCAGAGGACCGTCTTCCCAGGAGGAGAAGGACAATAGCATTTATTATCCTGCACCCAGTTATCTGTTATTACCTGTTATCTGTTGCTGAGGCTAAGGTTTGGGCAAGTGTGGCCATAAGGTGAGGAAATCCCTTTGTCCACCCAGCCCCCACTCAAGGAGGCTTTGATGTGGACGTGGTTCCACTGAGAATACTGAGGCCACAGTTACTTTTGCCCCAGCTTGTAAGGTAGAGGCAAGACAAAAAGACTTGAGGCTACTGCAACCATCCTCCACCAAGTGACAGCTTTTAGAGCAGGGATGTCACCTAGAGAGGTGTATATCATTATCTCCCGCTCAGTTCCAGAGTCTCGGCTTGGAGATTTTATTCAGGTGGAGGGGCAGGCTGTAAAGTCAAGAGCTCTGAATCACTTCTTTAAAAAACTGACTTCATGACAGAATGTGGAGAAGTTCAAGCCTAATAGTACTCTCAAAAACAATGGGGGTTGTGGTAAAAAGAAAGAAGAAATTGGTAGGTTCATTAGAGAGAAAAGCTGAACTACAGGTTGGTTAGTTCAGCAGAGAGAACCAGGAAGAGACAACTAGGGACCAAAACAAATCTCAGACACTGTCCTCAAAAGCTGACCTTTCAAAGAAACCCAAGTTTAATTGGATTGATCTGTGGAGCATTTTATAGCTCGGGTCATTGTTAAAAACAGTAGAACAATCCAATGGCTATTAATGGAGCTTAACAGGTAGGTATGGCAGGAAAAGAGACAAAGAGAGCCCTGCCAAAACTAGTGTCCTGTCATCCCAGGGTGATTGTAGCCGTGCCCCAGGCTGTGCCCTCTGAGGAGCAACATCAGAATTGCCACAATGGGGTGGTGGGGGGGAGGGGGGGAGGTGGGGGGAGATGTCTTACTGATCCATAGCTGCTATAGCAGAAATACCACAAGTGGATGGCCTTCTCACGGCTTAGGAGGCTTCAAGTCCGAAGTCAGGGTGCCCGCTTTAGGGGAAGGCTTTCTCTTTGTGTTGGCTCTGGAGGAAGGTCCCTGTCTCTTTGAGCTTCTGTTTCTGGGCTATCTGCATATGGCTTGGCATCTCTCTTCTCCGTAGCTGTTCACTCCCTTTCTTGTTTAATCTCTTTTATATCTCAAAAGAGGTTGACTCAAGACACAGCCTACACTAATCCAGTCTTATTAACGTAACAAAGACAACCTGTTGTCAATGGAATTATAATCTCAGGCACAGGGATTAGCATTTACAACACACTCTTCTAGGGGAAACAGTTCAATCCATAACAGGGGTTCAGAATAGACTTCGCTAAAATAATCCAGCCAGTCGGTAAACAAATAAACAAGCAAGTAACAATAAAAACCCCAGAATGGGGAGACCAGTATCCAGAGTTGCTATACTATATTATCTAAAATATTTAGTTTCCAACAAGGAATTACAAGACATGTAGAAAAAAAAAAAATGTAGAGCAACAGGAAAATCTGACCCATACGCCAGGAAAAGAGCAAGCAACAGAAACTACCTCTGAGAGCAAGCAGATGTCAGATTTAACAAAGGTTTCAAAGCAGCCATTATAAATATGTTCATAGAACTAAAGGAAACCATGATTAAAGAAGGAAGATATGATGACAATGTCTTATTAAATAGAGGATATCAAAAAATAGATAAAACCAAACCAAACCCATTGTCATTGAGTCAATTCTGACTCATAGTGACCCTATAAGACAGAGTAGAACTGGCCCAGAGTTTTCAAGGAGTGCCTGTTGGATTTGAACTGCCAACCTCTTTGTTAGCAGTGCAGCTCTTAACCACTACTCCACCAGGGTTTCCAATACATAAATAGATAAAAAACTATAAATTCTGGAATTTAAAAGTACAATGACTAACTGAAATGAGCAACAGTAGATTCGAACTGGCAGAAGAAATAATTTGTGAACTTGAAGATATATTGATAGAGATTATATAATCAAAAGGACAGAGAGAAAAAAGAATGAAGAAAAATAAAGAGAGCCTCAAAGAAATGTGGGACACCATTAAGTGCACCAACCTCCTATATGTAATGAGAGTATAGAAGAGGAGAGAAAAGAGAAGGAAAAAATATTCAAAGAACTAATGGTTGAAGTCTTCTCAAATTTGTTGAAGAACATTCATCTACACATCCAGAAAGCTCAATGAACTCCAAGTAAGGTGAGTACACACACACACAAAAAAAGCTGTCTACAAACAGACATATCATAGTAAAAATGCTGAAAGCCAAAGACAAGAGGAAAATCTTGAGAGCAGCAAGAGAAAAATGACTTGCCACTTACAGGGGAAACGCAATAAGATTAAAAGGGGATTTCTCATTAGAAACAATGGTGAGCAAAAAGTGCTGAGATAACATATTCAAAGTGCTCCAGGAAAAAAAAAAAAAACTGTTGACCAAGAACACTGTCTTAGGCTGAGTTCTATAGAGAAGCAAAACCAGTGAATAGTATCTATGTAGAGAAAGAGATTTATCTCAAGTAAATGGCTCACACAGTTGTAGAGGCTGGCAAGTCCCAAGTCTGTGGGTTAGGCATCAGGCTAGAGGCTTCTCCTGACTCATGTAGCTGCAGGGGCTGACAAACCCAAGATCGGCAGGTAAAACAGCAAGCT
This sequence comes from Loxodonta africana, assembly GCF_030014295.1. Taxonomy (NCBI): domain Eukaryota; kingdom Metazoa; phylum Chordata; class Mammalia; order Proboscidea; family Elephantidae; genus Loxodonta; species Loxodonta africana. The sequence continues at coordinate 25,287,647 of NC_087363.1, read as the reverse complement.
GCTGACTCACGGGCTGTGGAGGCTGATGAATCCAAGATCAGCAGGTAAGATGGCAGGCTGTTAGCTCACAGGCTGCGGAGGCCAACAAATCCCAAGATTGGCAGGCAATACAGCAAGCCACTGTTTCAAGTCCCAAAAACCAGAAGTCGAATGATGAGCAGGATGCAGGATCCAGAGCAAGCAATTGAGCTTTGCCAGAACATCCATATGTATATATACTGGATCTAGGCCACACCCCCAAGGAAACTCCCCTTACAACTGATTGGCTGATCACATCATGGAGGATGACTATATCATTACATAACTGCCAAACTACTTCATTACAAAACTGCTAAACCACTGAGAATCCTGGACCAACCAAATTGACACACAACCATAACCATCACAAATACTATATCCCACAAAGCTACCTATAAAAAAAAAAAGTGAAATAAAGACAAAATATAAACAAAAACTGGGAGAATTTGTTGCTATCAGAGCCACCTTACAAGAAATACTAAAGAATATCCTTCTGGCTGAAAGCAAGTGCTCCCAGACAGCAGTTTGAATCCACAAGAAAAAAACAAAGAGCACTGTTAACGTAATTATGGAATTATAAAAAAAAGACAGTATAAATGCATATTTTTTTCTCTGAACTGATTTTAAAAGCAATTGTATAAAGCAATATGTATATAATATATTTTGGAGCCCATAACATATTTGCCAGTAACAGCACAAAGGAGGAGAATAAAGCAAAACTATATTGGGCTAATGAACTTACTCCAGATGGTAATTCAAATTCACAGGAACAAATGAAGAGAACCAGAAGTAATAAATAAGATGGTTAATATAACAGAAGCTATAAATATTTACTTGCTCTCCTTTCAGCCTCTTTACAAGACATAAAATTATATACTGTAATAATTATAACAATGTATGGTTGGGTTTGTAAGAGTTATAGATCTAATATGTATAACGATAATACCAAAAAGGGTCGGGGGAGAGGGAAATAGAGTTATATAGGAGTACAGATTACATATTCCACTAGACTTAAGTTAATATTAATATGGTTCTAATTCTGATGCGGTGATATAAGCCATAGGGTAACTACTAAGGAAATAACTCAAACCTATAGTGAAAAAGTCATTAAAGAAATTAAAATGGTACCTTAGAAATTACTCACTTAATGAAAAGGAAAGCAGTAAAGGAGGAATAGGAGAACATCATTTCTGGTTCTCTTAGAGGAACAAAAATGATATGAGATATATAGAAAGCAAAAAGTAAAATGGCGGACTTAAATCCAAGCATACCAATAATATTAAAAGCGAACGAGTGAATGAATTAAACAATCCAATCAAAACAGAGAGACTATCAAACTGGATAAAAAATGAGGTCCAACTATATACTACCTGCAAAAAATACACTTCAGATTCAAAGTTAAAATAGACGGAAAGTAAAAGGACGGGGGAAGACATATCGTGCAAACAGCAACCACAAGAAAGCAGGACTGGCTATAATAATATTAGACAAAATGGATTTTAAAATAAACATTACTAGAAATTAGGAGAGACATTTTACAGTAATTAAAGGGTAAATGCATCAGGAAGATATAATAATTATAAACAAATATGCACCTAACAGAGCCCCAAAATACATGAAGCCAAAACTGACAGATATAAAAGAACAGATAATTCAACAATATAACTTGGAGACTTCAATATCCCACTATCAAAATGGATAGAACAACTAGGCATAAGATTAACCAGGAAAGAGAAGACCTGAACAGCTTTGTAAACATACTAGAATCCCTGAGATGCAAATGGTTAAGCACTGGTCTGCTAACTGAAAGGTTCAAACCCACCCAGAGGGGCCTCGGAAGGAAGATCTGATGATCTGCTTCTCAGAGCTCACAGCCATGAAGACTCTATGGAGTGCAGCTCTACTCTGACACACACACGGGGCTGTAGGAGTTAGAACTGACTGGACGGCAGTTCTGTTTGCTGAGCAAATAGTCTGAGGAGCTGGGCTATATGAAGAAGAATGTGGCGTCAGCGTCACAGGAAGGCTCATTTAACAACCTGTGTCTTAGCTATCAAGTGAATGGCTTTAAAAAACAGAAATTTATTCTCTTACAGTCTAGGAGGCTCGAAGTCCAAATTCAGGGTGCCAGCTCCTGGGGAAGGCTTTCTCTCTCTGTCGGTTCTGAGGGAAGGTCCTTTACATCAATCTTTCCCTGGTCTAGGAGCTTCGTAGCACAGAAATCTTGGTTCCAAAGAATGTGCTCTGCTCCTGGTGCTTCTTTCTTGGTGGTATACGGTCCCTCTCTCTCTGCTTACTTCTCTCTCCTTTTATCACTTGTAAGATAAAAGGTGATGCAGTCTACACCCCAGGGAAATTTCCCTTACATTAAATCAGGGCTGTGACCTGAGTAAGGGTGTTGTATTCCACCCTACGTAATCGTCTTTAACAGAAACTAATCATGCCTCATTAACCACAGGCAGAGATTAGGATTTACAACACATAGCAAAATTACATCAGGTCACAAAATGGAGGACAACTACACAATACTGGGAATCATGGCCTAGACAGATTGAGACATATTTTTAGGGGACACAATTCAATACATGACAACCAGCAATATGCAGATAATAAAAACTTGCTCGCTGAAAGCAAAGAGGACTTGAAGTGCTTACTGATGAAGATCAAAGACCACAGCCTTCAGTATGGATTGCACCTAAACATAAAGAAAATAAAAACCCTCACAACTGGACCAATAAGCAATATCATGATAAACAGAAAGACTGAAGTTATCAAGGATTTCACTTTACTTTGATCGACAATCAATACCCATGGAAGCAAACAGTCAAGAAATCAAATGACATATTGCATTGTACAAACCTGCTGTAAAAGACCTCTTTTGAGTGTTAAAAAGCAAAGATGTCATCTTGAGGACTAATCCAAGGTGCCTAATCCAAGGTGCCTGATTTCCTGTCACCTCATATGCATGCAAAAGCTGGATAATGAATAGGGAAGACTGAAAAAGAATTAATGCATTTGAATTATGGTGTTGGAGAAGAGTATTTCATGGAGAATATACCATGAAATGCCAGAAAAACAAACAAATCTGTCTAGAAAAAGTACAGCCAGAAGGCTGCTTAGAAGCGAGGACAGCGAGACTTCAACTCTGATAACTTTGGACATGTTATCAGAAGGGACCAGTCCCTGGAGAAGGACATCATGCTTCCTAATGTAGTGGGTCAGTGAAAAAGAGGAAGACCCTCAATGAGATGCGTTGACACAGTAGCTGCAACAATGGGCTCAAACACAGCAATGACTGTGAGAACGGTGCAGGACTGGGCAGTCTTTTGTTCTGTTGTGTGTAGGGTCAGTATGAGTCAGAACCAACTCGATAACACCTAACAACGACAACAACATGTTCTCTGATCACAATGTAATGAAATTTGAAATCAATAACTGAAAGAAATTTGGAAAACTCACAAATATGTGAAAATTAAGCAACATACTCCTAAATAACCAATGAGTCAAAGAAAAAACTAAAGGGAAAATTAGAAAACGCTGTGAGAGTCATGAAAATGAAGACACAACATACTAAAACTTATGGGATGCAGGTAAAGCAATGCTCAGAGGGAAAGTTGAAAATGTCTATATTAAAAAGGAGAAAATTAAACCTAAAGGAAGCAGACGAAAGTAGATAATTAATATTAAAGCAGAAATTAATGAAATAGAAAAATTTTAGAGAAAAACCAATTACACTAAAAACTCGTTCTTTGAAAAGATCAACAAAATCCACAAAGCTTTAGCTAGTTTGATCAAGAAAAAAGATAAAAATCTCAAATTACTACAATGAAATAGAAGAGAAATATTGTTACCAATTTTACAGCTATAAAAAGGATTTTAAGGGCATACTATGAACAGTTGTATGCCAATGAAGTAGATAACTGAGATGAAGTGGACAAATTACTATAAAGACACAAACTATCAGAATTGACTCAAGAAGAAATACACTCCGAATAGACCTACAACAAATAAAGAGATTGAATAATTATAAAAAATATAACCACAAAGAAAAGCCCAAGTTCAGATTGCTTCACTGATGAATTCTACCAAACATTGAAAGAACTAACGCCATTTCTTCAGTACTCTTCCAAAAAATTGAAGAAGTGGCAATACTTTCCAACTTGTTCTATAAGGCCAGTATTACCCTGATACCAAAACCAGACAAAGATGTCACAAGATAACAGACCAATATCTCTTATGAATTTAAACACAAAAATTTTCAACAAAATACTAATAACCAAATCCAGCAACATACAAAAAGTATTGTACATCACGAACAAGTGTGATTTATCTCAGGAATGCAAGGTTGGTTTAACATCTGAAATTAATCAATGTAATACAGCATATCAACATGTTGTTGTTGCTAGGTGCCATCGAGTCGGTTCCGACTCATAGCGACCCTATGCACAACAGAACAAAACACTGCCCGGTCCTGAGCCATCCTTACAGTTGTTGTTATGCTTGAGCTCGTTGTTGCAGCCACTGTGTCAATCCACCTTGTTGAGGGTCTTCCTCTTTTCCACTGACCCTGTACTCTGCCAAGCATGATGTCCTTCTCCAGGGACTGATCCCTCCTGACAACATGTCCAAAGTATGTAAGACGCAGCCTCGCCATCCTTGCCTCTAAGGAGCATCCTGGCTGCACTTCTTCCAAGACAGATTTGTTCGCTCTTTTGGCAGTCCATGGTATATTCGATATTCTTCGCCAACACCACAATTCAAAGGTGTCAACTCTTCTTTGGTCTTCCTTATTCATTGTTCAGCTTTCACATGCATATGATGTAATTGAAAATACCATGGCTTGGGTCAGGTGCACCTTAGTCTTCAGGGTGACATCTTTGCTCTTCAACACTTTGAGGAGGTCCTTTGCAGCAGATTTGCCCAATGCAATGCGTCTTTTGATTTCTTGACTGCTGCTTCCATGGCTGTTCATTGTGGATCCAAGTGAAATGAAATCCTTGACAACTTCAATCTTTTCTCTGTTTATCATGATGTTGCTCATTGGTCTGGTTGTGAGGATGTTTATCTGTGTTTTATTGACTATGCAAAGGGATTCGACTGCGTGGCTCATAACAAACTATGGATAACACTGCGAAGAATGGGAATTCCAGAACTCTTAATTGTGCTCATGAGGAACCTTTACATAGGTCAAGAGGCAGTTGTTGGGACAGAACAAGGGGATACTGATTGGTTTAAAGTCAGGAAAGGCGTGCATCAGGGTTGTATTCTCTCACCATACCTATTTAATCTGTATGCTGAACAAATAATCCGAGAAGCTGGACCATATGGAGAAGAACGGGGCATCAGGATTGGAGGAAGATTCATTAACAACCTGCATTATGCAGATGACACAACCTTGCTTGCTGAAAGTGAAGAGGACTTGATGCACTTACTAATGAAGATCAAAGACCACAGCCTTCAGTATGGATTACACCTCAACGTAAAGAAAACAGAAATCCTCACAACTGGACCAATGAGCATATCAACATAATAAAAAAAAAATCACATGATCATCTCAATAGATGCACAACTTTTGGAATCTAACTCATGTTAATGATTAAAAAAAAAAAAAGAAAAGAAAACTTAACAAACTAGGCATAGAAGGGAATGTCCTCAACCTGATAAATGGCATCTACGACAAACCTACAACTAACATACTTAATGATGAGAGACTGAAAAATTTTCCCCTAAGATTGGTAATAAGAAAAGGATGTCTGCTCTCACAACTTCTATTCAACTTTGTACTGGAAGTTCTATGCAGGAAAATTGGACAAGAAAATGAAATAAAAGGCATCCAGATTGGAAAAAAAAGAAGTAACAATAATCCATTTGAAGATGACATGATCTTATGTACAGAAAACCCTAAAAAATCCACACACAAAAATGATCAGAGCTAATGAACCAGTTCACAAGACTGCAGTTTGGATAATTTCAGTTGACCTATCTTCTGGACCAATGAGCAACATCATGATAAACAGAGAAAAGATTGAAGTTGTCAAGGATTTCATTTCACTTGGATCCGCAATCAATAGCCATGGAAGCAGCAGTCAAGAAATCAAAAGATGCATTGCATTGGGCAAATCTGCTGCAAAGGACCTCTTCAAAGTGTTGAAGAGCAAAGATGTCACCCTGAAGACTAAGGTGCGCCTGACCCAAGCCATGGTATTTTCAATTACATCATACGCATGTGAAAGCTGAACAATGAATAAGGAAGACCAAAGAAGAGTTGACACCTTTGAATTGTGGTGTTGGCGAAGAATATCAAATATACCATGGACTGCCAAAAGAGCGAACAAATCTGTCTTGGAAGAAGTGCAGCCAGGATGCTCCTTAGAGGCAAGGATGGCGAGGCTGCGTCTTACATACTTTGGACATGTTGTCAGGAGGGATCAGTCCCTGGAGAAGGACATCATGCTTGGCAGAGTACAGGGTCAGTGGAAAAGAGGAAGACCCTCAACAAGGTGGATTGACACAGTGGCTGCAACAACGAGCTCAAGCATAACAACAACTGTAAGGATGGCTCAGGACCGGGCAGTGTTTTGTTCTGTTGTGCATAGGGTCGCTATGAGTCGGAATCGACTTGACGGCACCTAACAACAACAACATCTTCAGATTCACTGATTGTTTCTTCTGACTGCTCAAATCTACTGTTGAGCTCCTCTAGTGAGTTTTTTTATTTCAGTTGTACCTTTCAACTCCAGAATTTTGATTTGGTTCTTTTATAATTTCTGTCTCTTCATTGATATTCTCTGTTTGGTGAAGGATTTTTTCTCATACTTCCTTTAGTTCTTATGACATTAATTTCTTTGGATCTTTTAACATATTAAAAGAGCTGATTTAAAGTCTTTGTCTAGTAAGTCCAATGTCTGGGATTCCTCAGGAAGAGTCTATTAAATACTTTTTTCTCTGGGTATGGACCATACATTCTTGTTTCTGTGCATGTCTCATAATTTTTTGTTGAAAACTGTGCATCTTAACCAATATAATGTCCCTCCCACTCCGAGTTTTGTTGTAGTTGCTACTTTTTGTAATAGTAGTAGTTTGTTTGTTTAGGGACTTTTTTTTTTGCACTAATTCTGTAATGTCTATATTATTTGTTGTCTTTGGCCACTGATGTCTCTACTTGGTTAGCTTAGTGGTAAGCTAATGATTAAATAGAGATTGCCTTAAATGCCTAGAAGAAATAAATTTCCCAGTCTTTGCTGAAGAGCTCTGACTGCATGTTGGGGCATTCCTTCAACACTCAGCCAGGCAGTTTATGACTCTGCCTTAGCCTTCACTTCCTGCTTGAGCAGGGCCTCAAGGTCAGTCAGAGGTGAGAACTTATGGCCTTCTCAGGTATTTCCTGGGCATATGCATAGCCCTGGGCAGGCACACAGTCCTGCACATGCATGTAGCTTTCTACATTTCCTGGAATATTTTGAAGGTTTTCAAAGCTCCCTATGGACATCTTATTCATCAGCTTTTCTTTTTAAGCTTTCTGATTAGTCTATTGTTTTCCCCAACTGTTATTCATTGTCTCATGCAGCCATGACATTGAAACACTTGCCTGTAAATATTTTTTGACAAATGCCCCCCAGGGAGAGGCTTTTATCACTGAGTGAGCTCCAAGTCAGGCAAAATAAAGAAAAGCCTTTTAAGTGGGACTTTCCAGGAACCACTAGGCAGGTCAATTAATATAATTTTTGAAAAATGAGCTTTGAAAGAGCTTCAACTTTGTTCAGCTCTCTCTGGTACCAGAAATTCAGTCTATTATTATTCAAAGCTATCACTAAGTTTGAGAGCATGGGGTGGGACTGACCAAGCTAAAATACTACAAACTCACTGTTCTTACAGGAATTCAGCCATTTTTCTTGAATAACAACTCCCTGTGTTGCGTCTAGCCTTTGATTAATTTCCAGAGTTCTGAAAAAGTTGATTTTGACATTTTTTTTTTTCATTACGTTATGGTGGAGAAAAATATTCGGAAGTCCTTACTCTGCCATTTTCACTGACACCTCTATAGTAAGTTTTAAAATCAGGAAGTGTGATTCTTCTCTTCCAAATTTGTTCTTTTTCAAGACTGTTTTGTATATTTGGGGTCCTTTGCATTTCCGTATTTAGGGTAAGCTAAAATTTTATGCCAGAAATAGACCACTGGAAATGTATATGGATTTCATTGGATCTGTAGATCAATTTGGGAAGTATTGCCATCTTAGCAATGTAAGTCTTCCAATCCATGTACATGGATATCTTTCCATTTATTTAGGTCTTTAATTTCTTTCAGTGGTGTTTTGCAGTTTTCAGTTTACAAGTCTCACATTTTTTTGTTGTTATTGTTAAATTTCTTCGTAACTATTTTATTCTTTTTGATGTTATTGTAAATGAAATTGTTTTCTTTATTTCATTTTTGGATTGTTTACTGATAGTATATAGAAATGCAATTGATTTTTGTGCATCTTGTATCTTGCAACCTTACTGAGTTTGTTTATTAGCTCTAATACTGTATGTGCATGTGTATTACTCACGATTTTCTATATACAAGATCATGTCATCTTCAAATAGAGTTTTACTTCTTACTTTCCAATCTGGATGCCTTTTACTTCATTTTCTTGACTAATTGTCCTGGCTAGAACCTCCAGTAAAATATACTATTTCCAAATTTACATCTCTAGCCCACACCTCTCTCCAGTTGGCTCCTTGACAGCTCTGATTAGATGCTTAATAGGTATCTCCAACCGACTCCTAATCATTTCCCTATACCTGCTTCTTCCACAGTCTTCCCGAGCTCTATCTCTCCAGTGTTAAAGCCAAGTTATTCTTGACTCTTCACTTTCTTTCATCCCCACACTAGACTCATTAGCAAAACCTGTTATCTTGATCTCTAAAATATGTCCACAGTCTGGCCACTTCCCACCAGCTCCACAACCACCCATGCATTCCAAGCCTCCAGTATCTCCTGCTTAGATCAGTACAACAGTCTCCTGACAAGTCCTCCTGATCCTACTCTTTCTCCATCCTCAGCCAAATTATCCTTTTAAAACTAAGAGCACATCACTCCTCTGCCAAGAGCCTGCTCACCCATCACATGCTGAAAAAATTTTAGGACTTTACGATGACCCACGTAACATTTTTTACCTTACCTCTTTTACGAGTCTCTCCTCACTTGCTCCTGTCCTGCCACATTGGCCTTCTTGCTGGTTCTTGAACATGCGAGGCAGACACCTACCTCCAAATCTTGCTGGTTCCCTCTGCCTGGAATGCTCTTCCCTCAGGTGTATGATATCCACTTGATTGATTATCCCTTCACCTCCTTCAGGCCTTTGGACAAATGTTATCTTCTGTGACAGACTGTATCTTCCAAAGATGACCACACCAGTATCTATCCTGTTCCACAATGTCTTCTCACAGTATGACATTGACACTCCATTGAGAGGTAGGAGCCTATGTTCCCTTCCCTTCAACGTAGGCAAACTTATGTAACTCCCTTGACCAAGAGTATGACAGAAGTGACACTATGTGATTTCTGAGGCTAAGTCATAAAAGGCAATGTAGCTTCCACTCAGCGCTCTTTCAGAATAAACATCTGTGGAGCTCTGATTTTTGTGTAAGAATCTGGCTGCCTTGAAGCTACTCTGCTGGAGAGACCTAGTGGAAAAATCAAAGAGAGACAGAGAGATGCCCAAGGAGCCCCAGCTGTGCTCCAGCTGTTTGTGTCTTTGCCCAGGACAGACACCAGACATGTGAGTAAAGGAGACTTCAAAGTGATGCCCCCAGTCCCATCCACCCTCTGACTGTAACCTCGTGAGAGACCCTGAATCAGAACCACCCAGCCAAGATGATCCTGAATTCCTGACCCACAGAAACCATGGAAGGTAATAAATGATCATTGTTGTTTAAGCCCTGAATTTTGGGGTTATTTGTTACACAGCCATAAGAAACAGGATACCTTCTCAACAGGCCTTCTCTGACCATCCTACTTAAACTTTTAAGCCACTTTCCCCACTGCCGACAAGACATGGTGGTTCTTAAACATACCTCTACTCTAAATATATTGAATACATTTCTAACCTATGACCTAGTAACTACTAGTTATTTACCCAAGAACGATGAAAACATATGTCCACAAAAGGCTTGTCCATGAACGTTCACAGCAGCTTTCTTTGAAAAAGCCCAAAAGCGAAAGCAAACCAAATGTCCATTAGCTGGTGAATAAATTCAGTATGGTGTATACTCAGCAATAAAAAGGAATAAACTATTGACACACTCAACATCCAAAACCATCATGCGGAGAGAAAGAAATCTTATCCAAAAGAGGATATACAGCGTGATTTATAAGGCATTCTTTTTTTTTTTTTAATAATTTTTATTGAGCTTTAAGTGAACATTTACAAATCAAGTCGGTCTGTCACATATAAGCTTATATACACCTTACTCCATACCCCCACTTACTCTCCCCCTAATGAGTGAGCCCTTCTGGTCTCTCCTTTCGTGACAATTTTGCCAGTTTCTAACCCTCTCTACCCTCCTATCTCCCCTCCAGACAGGAGATGCCAACACAGTCTCAAGTGTCCACCTGATACAAGTAGCTCACTCTTCATCAGCATCTCTATCCAACCCATTGTCCAGTCCCTTCCATGTCTGATGAGTTGTCTTCAGGAATGGTTCCTGTCCTGGGCCAACAGAAGGTTTGGGGACCATGACCGCCGGGATTCCTCTAGTCTCAGTCAGACCATTAAGTATGGTCTTTTTATGAGAATTTGGGGTCTGCATCCCACTGTTCTCCTGCTCCCTGAGGGGTTCTCTGTTGTGCTCCCTGTCAGGGCAGTCATCGGTTGTGGCCGGGCACCATCTAGTTCTTCTGGTCTCAGGATGATGTACGTCTGTAGTTCATGTGGCCCTTTCTGTCTCTTGGGCTCATAGTTGTCATGTGACCTTGGTGTTCTTCATTCTCCTTTGATCCAGGTGGGTTGAGACCAATTGATGCATCTTAGATGGCTGCTTGTTAGCATTTAAGACCCTAGACGCCACATTTCAAAGTAGGATGCAGAATGTTTTCATAATAGTATTATTTTGCCAATTGTCTTAGAAGTCCCCTTAAGCCATAGTCCCCAAACCCCCGCCCTTGCTCCACTGACCTTTGAAGCATCAGTTTATCCCGGGAACTTCTTTGGTTTTGGTCCAGTCCAGTTGAGTATTGAGTATTGTCCTTGCCTTCACCTAAAGTAGTTCTTATCTACTAACTAATCAGTAAATAACCCTCTCCCATCCTCCCTCCCACCCCCCTCATAACCACAAAAGTATGTGTTCTTCTCAGTTTATACTATTTCTCAAGATCTTATAATAGTGGTCTTATATAATATTTGTCCTTTTGCCTCTGACTAATTTCACTCAGCATAATGCCTTGCAGGTTCCTCCATGTTATGAAATGTTTCACAGATTCGTCACTGTTCTTTATCGATGCGTAGTATTCCATTGTGTGAATATACCACAATTTATTAACCATTCATCCGTTGATGGACACCTTGGTTGCTTCCAGCTTTTTGCTATTGTAAACAGAGCTGCAATAAACATGGGTGTGCATATATCTGTTTGTGTGAAGGCTCTTATTTCCGAGGAGTGGGATTTCTGGGTTGTATGGTAGTTCTATTTCTGATTTTTTAAGAAAATGCCAGATAGACTTCCAAAGTGATTGTACCATTTTACATTCCCACCAGCAGTGTATAAGAGTTCCAATCTCTCCGCAGCCTCTCCAACATTTATTATTTTGTGTTTTTTGGATTAATGCCAGCCTTGTTGGAGTGAGATGGAATCTCATCATAGTTTTAATTTATAAGGCATTCTTGAGCAGGCAAAACCAGTCAATGGTGGAAACAAATTAGCCTTGGCATCTTCCTGTCGGACAAGGCCCAACTCCCAGGGCAGGTCCTATGCCTCCCATTTCCTGGTTCCAGTCCTGGCTCAGACCCTCAGTCATGGAGTGACCCTGGACAAGTCATGGCCTCTCTCTGGGGCTATTGGCTGAAATGTCGGCAGTGTGAACACGCCCAGAGGTGACTTGGAAGAAAGCCCTGGTGATCTACTTCCGAAGGGTCACAGCCGTTGAGAACCCTAGGGAGCACAGTGAGCACAGGGCTGCTCGGAAAGTGACGAGTTGGAACTGACTCGATGGCGACCGGCTTGGCTTTTTTGTTTGTTTGCTCTTTTTTCCATCCTGACATTCCAGGACTCCATGACTCCCCTGTAAGCCACTGCTGCCTCAGAAAATCCCCTCTGTAAGTCTGCAGATATCTCAGGCCTCCACGGTAAGGTAAGGGTGACCCCCTGGGCCCTGGAGCTCTGGCTTCAGGCAGCCCTGGTTTGGGCTGGATGCCAGTCATCCACCGCCAGTGGGACGGGGGCTCCCAGTGCTCCCCCAAAGTACAGGACCTGGGGGGAGAGGGAACTGGCAAGCCCTCCTCACCTTTTGTTCCCCTGTTTCTGGGGCTTCCCAGGGCAATGAAAACGCAGTCCTGAGAATAAAAGCCCCTTGTCCAGCATTCTGAGCCCTAATCCTCTTACGTGTCACCAGTGGAAAACCAGAGCCAGTGGCAACAGGGTTGCTCTGATTTCCCTGCCAAACCACCCCTCCTCCCACACTCTGGTGCCAACTCAGTTTCATCACAAAGGGCTGGTGCCCCCTCTCCTGCCAAGCAACCGCACAGCTGAATTAATCTCCACTCAGGCCTCTGATGAAGAAGTGGTCAGACTGAGCTCTGGACAGGGCTTGTACAGCCCAGGAAAGTCTGAGCAATCGTCCTGCCCAGAGAGCCATAGGCCAGTTCAGAACCCCCATTTCACCTAGTGTGGGCTGGCTCAGGGGTCTGCCTTCCTCCCCTCAGGACCCAGCTCATTCCTTGAGCAATAGCAGGGTCTGGATTAAGTAGACATGGGGTTTCTCTTGCCCCTGTCCTGCCTGACCCACCTAGGGAAGCTGTGGAAGACTCTGTGGCAGAATTTGAAGAGCGAGTAGGAAGTGGGCAGACATCTGGGGTCAGGTGGGAGAAGAGGAGGGAGATTGGAACTCTCAGGAGGAAGGAGCAGCAGCCCCTGAAGCTGGCATTCTGAGGTTCTGGGGACAGCAGCTGGCAAAGGGCAGCACAGGAACTGTAAAATGACAACTCTGCCCTATAGGCCCAGGTATCTGAAACGGGGCACATGCATCCCCAGAGATAAGGCTTCAGGAATCCATGGGACCGACCAGGCTTCAGTTTTACTTGAATATTTAGTTGGGGAGACAAGTTAAGAGTGTAACATGTAAGCAATATAAAATCAAAGTTTTAAAATTAAAACAAACACAGCCATGCAGTAAAATGCCAAAGTCATGTGAATTTTAAAGATGAAACAAAGAGTCTGCTGGGACATCCAGCAAAAACAGCTCACCTTCTTGCTCCTACAGCTTGCACCCCAGCCCACTGCTAGGAACCCTCCCTTGACTAACCCCATGCTGCACACCTGATACATCTGCCATGCAGTGCTCTGTGGTATTAACATAGAATCCAAAGATGTAGCTTAGAACTGAAAGATTAAAACAGCTCTCCAAAGATTTCTCATTGAACTTAACACTTGTCACATGCTATCATAGGCCTTTGCACTCCTGCTGATTCATTCATTCATGCATGCATCCATCACTCACTCATGGACTCACTTTTCCTGGGCCCATGGCAGACACAACAAGGAAGATGACTACTTCTCAGAGAAACCAGAAAATGAGCACTGGACCCAAAGCACGTTTTTTTTTAATAGAAATTTCAAATACCTTTCTCTAAAGGATTAATACCAACATAAAGATTCTGCCTGAGTGAAGATGTTTGAACAAATGGAAAAGAAGGTTGAGGAAGAAGAAATATTGGTTTGAAATATGATGTCTTTAATGAGTGGCACTGTGGGATAGTCACTTCCCAGCAATGCAATCTTGATTATCTTCTCTGAGCTTCAGGTTCCTCCTTTTAAAAATTAGAAAAGGTAAAGCTTACATTCATCTGAGGGCTGTCATAAGAATGAAATGATATAATGTTGTCAAGGACCTTGCATAGGTACCTGGCTCTATAGCAACTCTCATTAAGTTTATTAATCACAGTTCAGTAAAGCCCCAAGAGGTCTTAAAAGCCTGTGAATGACCATCTAGGATATTCCACTGGTCTCACCCCTTCAGGAGCAAGGAAGAATGAAGAAAACTAAAGACACAAAGGAAAGATTAGTCCAAAGGTCTAATGGACCACATCTACCACGGCCTTCACCAGACTGAGTCCAGTAAAACTAGATAGTGCCCGCCTACTGCTCTGACAAGGATCACATTAGAGGGTCCCGGAGAGAGCTGGAGAAAAATGCAGAACAAAATTCTAACTCAAAAAGAAAGTCCAGACTTGTTGGCCTCACAGAGAATGCAGAAACCCTGAGAGTATGGTCCCTGGACACCCTTCCAGCTCAGTAATGAGGTCACTCCTGAGGTTTACCCTTCAGCCAAAGATTGAAGAGGCCCATGGGAAAAAAAAAAAAGACGAAACAGGCACACCAGCCCTGGGACAGGGACTAGAAGGCAGAAGGGGACAGAAAGGCTGATAATAGGGAACCCAGGGTTGAGGAGGAAGAGTGTTGACGTGTCATGGGGTTGTTAACCAATGTCATAGAACAATGTGTATACTGTTCAATGAGAAACTAGTTTGTTCTGTATACCTTCATCTAAAGTACAATAAAAAAAAAATAATAATAAACCCCAAGAATCAAAGGTTACTGTGAAGGAATATCCTGGTCATCTAACAGTTAAGCAGAAACTTTTCAAGTTTTCTCATCAAATCCACTGTCACCTGCACACTTCTGTCTGCAACCGTGAGGAAGAAGTCCAGATATGAAGCAGGCCCGAAGACAGCCTTATGGGGAGGTCTGGTGCTAAAATGGGCCATTAGGGTTTTCTGGCACTAGGTGGAGATGGTCAGACTTTTATTCCCCCACTTTGATCAGTCATTGGATGTGGGCCACCCTGGGAAGGGATAACCTCAGGTGAGGTGGCTTTCTGCAGGTGAGGCGATCCCTGAAGGGACTGACAGTTGAAGACTGTTCCTCAACCACACTCTGATGTATCTGGGACATCAATCCTTCTCTGAAGTGGGATCTGGGCAGTATGTCTCAGCATACACCACATGGGAGTGTACAGGCTGGAGATGGGCACAAATGATCCTCGGAACTAGGCCACGTGGAGATGAGAGGAATGGGAGGCTGGGTGTGCACTGAGGAGTAAGAGTGACAGGCAGCTTGGCTGTGGTAGGATGCTCAGCGGGCTGCAGTTTGAGAAACTTTGAGGAGGCAGGGGCTGGGGGACCCCTGCCACAGACTGAAGGGCTGCATGGGGCAATGTGCAGTCTAAAGCCCTGCTAAGCTAACAGGCTTGGAAGGAGTCAGCTAGCAACCTGGGAACAGCAGCAGGAGCAGGAGCTTCACAGTTTACAAAGCACTATCCATCCTTCCCTCTATCATTAGCACCTTTAACACTGCTCCCTGGGACCAATTTAGCCCAAGAGGAATGTAACGCCTCAAGAAACAGCTGGGATCTAGAGGAGAGAGATGATTTATGAAGAACTTGGTTAGGTATGCAAATGACACACTCAACAAAATACAGATGGCAGAGACATAAGCAATTAGCCCATGTGTGATTCTGGAGTACAGAGCTAAGGCTCAAATGAATCTTAACAGGTCAGACATATGAAATTCAGTTTTTACAAAGGCCAAGTCCAGCTCCAAAATACAGTTATACAAATAGAGCAGTACATCCCTCAGGAAAATGACATCAGGGACTGTATGGCTATCAGCTAAGGATGACTCAATAGATGGACACATGATGCTGGTTGTAGGAACAAGGCAAATCAGCGAGGCTCTTGGACCCAGGCAAGAAGGGCCCTGACTCTCCTCATGGGGCACGAAGTCCTCAAGCCAAGGGACATGCCTACTTAACCAATACCCTCCTTCCAAGCCATACTTGGGCACCTAGGATTCCAGACTGTCTTGCCCAAATGGCCCTAAGTCAGCTTCCCTGGACCCTCTTTCCCAGGGATGGGGTCTGAGAGGAAGCCAAGGGATGTGAACAAAGCTTGAACATGTGGACTTGGATGTCCACACACAGGTTCACAAAGTATCACACACTGCAAGTGGAGCCAGGGGTAGGAAGGAAAGGGGACCAGGCTAGGAGTAGCAGGGCTGGGATCTCAGCACCACTACATTCTCAAGCAGAGCTGTGAAAAGTCCAATAATTCTAAATTCAAACCTAGCCTTCCAAGTCATTATGAAGGTAAGAAGGTCAGTGTAGGGGTTTGCTTACTGAATGGTGTGTTAGCTTGAATCACAACTTCTAAATATTCAGACATGAACCTTCATTTGTACTCCAGCCCCAGCCCTGTGAATGCTGGGGCCAGCCTGGGCCAAATGAGCCGTGCGTGCCCCACTGGGTTCAGTCCACACAGTACAATGGTCCTTTCTGGATCCACCTAGGATGTTCTAGAACAGCATGGAGGGGCCAGGAGAGCTGCCACATGAGGGAAGTCTGAAGACATTTAACATGGAGAAAAGAAGGTTCAGGAATAGCATTCTGGTTGTCTTTTGGTCCTGAAGAAACCATCAAAGAAAAAGGAACTTACTCATTTATTATAAGTGCTCAAAGAGTAGAACTAGGACCAGAGGGTGATTCAGGGAGGCAGGAAGGCTCAATAAAAAAATTATCCATCTAACAACAAAAAGGGTGGAAAAGGTAGCAGGAAACAAACAAACAAGGAATGGATCACCATAGGAGATCCTGAGAGCCTTCTTGCTGGAGGAGGTCCAACTGTGCTAGGCTCATGATCTTTGGGGATATTCTAGAGGTGACTTAAGCCACAAATAGAGGAGCAGGACCAGCTGACAATTAAGCTCTTTTCTGCTGCGAGAGTCTAAATAAGTATGACCAACAAAAGGCATGTTGCAAGACTCTTACAGACAAGGCCTCCCTGGTCCCTGTTGTCTATTTTCTGGAAAGAGTAAATTGAGGGACAAAGCAGGGACGTCATCATAGTACCTGGCAATCTTGTATTTCCCCACTGTGCTTCAGAGGAGACCTGTCTACTACTCTTGCTCATGCTCTCATCTACTTTTTTGTGAGTTTGACAGGGTTTCTAGGGGTGTGGCAATTCTTCACATGGACATCTCTTCATGAACACTAGAAGCCAGAGTCCTGTGCCTGGTGCTTGCCAGGACCCAGGCATCCATGGGAGCTGAAGGGAGTTCTTTTTTCCTGTGGGAACTCATTCCAGTTGCCAGCAGAGTGAGGAGCAGAACCATGTCACTTGGCTTTCTGATGGTTACTCCTGGCAACCTTGCTTGGCCTTGTTGCAGCCTTGGACAAAAACCCAGTCTGCCCCAGAGTTTCTGTTTCTCCATCTGTAGAACAAGGGTGAACTTCTGCCCTGGCTGGAAGCAGAGCCACAGGACCAGGAAGCATGCTGTCCTCCTTAAGGGGGTGAAGCAGCCGCCAGAGTAAAGAAAAGTAAGAAGCAGGGCCTGCTGCCTCCCAAGAGAGGCCCAATTAGGGCAGTGAGTACTTCCCACCAGAGGCTCTGGCCATCCCTCAAAGTCGGCCGCGTGGGCAAGTAGCAGCAGGCTGTGTGATTAATGATGGCAGCTCCAGCCGCCCACTGGGCCTGCCTTAGGAGCTTCAAATGAGCACATGTAGTGCCAAAGGGGAAGAAGGCCAGCTCCCTTTCTTCCTCAGGCTGGGAAGGGATTAAAGGGAGCCAGCAGCAATAGTACCCAGAAACGAGAGGGCAAAGCCAAAGTGCCGTGCTCTTGAGGGCTCCTGACACCTCTTCACAGGCATCTCCTGGGAATGCCCAGAAAAGAGGGGTGACAGCAGGTATCCAGAGATGGGCTCAGTCAACAGGCCGCCACTCAACACACACCTGCCAGAGGCTCAGCTCTTTTCCAGGCCCAGGGACTAGGGAAGCAAACAAGAAACTGCACTGTCCTCCAGGAATGAGAATCTACCATTCATTCATCTATTCAACAAAGACTGGCTTTTTCACTTCCTTAGTTAAATTTATTCCTACGCATTTTATTCTTTTAGATGCTATTATAAATGGAGTTGATTTCTTAATATCTTTTTAGATTGTTCATTGCTGGTGTATAGAAACACAAATGAGTTTGTGTGTCGATCTTGCTCCCTGCAACTTGGCTATACTTGTGTATTAGCTTCAGTAGTTTTGTGCATGTGTGTGTGTGGTTTCTTTGGCATTTTCTATATAGAGAATCTTGTCATCTTCAAATACAGATTGTAATACTTCTTCCTTTCCAATTTTGATGCCTTTTATTTCTTTTTCTCTCATAATTGCTGTGGCTAGAACTTCCAGTAATATGTTGAATGGCAGTTTTGAAAACAGACATCCTTGTCTTCTTCCTAATCTTAGGGAGAAAGCTCACCATTGAATATGATATTAGTTGTCTTTATCCAATAAGTCCAATGTTTGTGCTTCCTCAGCGATGGTTTCTGTTAATAACTTCTGTGAATGGGCCATAATTTCCTTTTTCTTTGCATGTTTCATAATTTTTTGTTGAAAACTGGACATTTTGAATAATATGCTGTGGTAACTCTGGAAATAATATTCTTCTACTTCCTCAGGTTTTTTTTTTTTTTTTTTTTTTTTGCTTGCTGTAGGCTGTCACTGTTTGTTTAGTGATTTTCTAAACTGTTTTGTAAAGTTTGTATTCTTTGTCAGGTGTGATCTCTGAAATCTCTGTTCCTTAACTTGTGTTCAACTACTCTTTTGAATGCTGGAAGTCAGAGAGAGAGAGGCAGAGACAAAGACAGATAAAAAGAAGAAGAGAAGGAGGAGAAGAAATAGAACAAAATAAAATCACAGTCTCCCAGTTTTGAATGTTGGCTCTGTGGGAGTACTGCTTCACCATTTAGCCAGTTTACCATTCTGCCTTAGCTATAATTTTGCTTTCACTGAGCCTGGAGATCAGCAAGAGGTGAAAGCTTAGGGTCTTCTCAGTTCTTTTCCTAACACGAACCCAGTGATGGGCATAGCATCGCTTTCTAAATTCCCCAGTATACATGGGTGTTTTTAAACACCCCAATTTCCCAAAGGAACTTCCTGCCCAATATTTCCTCCTACGCTTTGGGAGCTCTATTGTATACCTCAACCATAATTTTTGCCCCAGGTGACTACAGGTTGGTTGTTTGTCTTAACAACATTTTTGGGGAATGCCCACCCTGAGTGAGTTCCAAATTAGGCAAAACAAAAGCAAGCAAGCACCTGTGTCAGTCCTTCAGTAGACCGCAGACAGACTAGAATAGACAAACACATTTTTTTTTTTTTTATGAATAAGATCTTGTCTGTCCCTATGGAACCATTTCACCCCCACTAGGATGCTATTATCAGAAAAATGGAAAATAGCAATTGTTGGTGGAGCAATTGGAACCTTCGTCCACCGCTAGTGAGACTGTAAAATCATGTAGCCACTGTGAAAAACAGCTTGAAGTTTTCTCAAAAAATTAAACATAGTATTACCATATGATGGGGAAGTGGAGCCAAGATGGTAGCTAGTCAGATACACTGGCCATCCCATGGCAACAAAGACCCAAAAAAACAAGTAAAACAGATACGGACATCAATCCTAGAACCCTAAACCTTAAATGAAAACAGGAAACTAGAGATATCAATCTGTAAATGACGACAATGTCAGAACAATAAAAGGGGGAAAACACGGTACAGATTTAGAACTTTCAAATGGAGTGGAAGTCAAGGCAACATCAAGTAATAAAGGACTGGTTCAAACTTAGTAAGATAAGGGTAAATTTTAAGGTAACCACAAAGACAGTTAACAAACCTACTCATCAAAATAAAGAAGAAAAACATAAAGTTGCAGTAAACACAAAATCTACAATAATGAAAGAAAGGAAAATAAATTTCACAAACAAAAGAAACTCAGCACAGGAGAGTAAAAGGAACAAAGAAGATGTCAGCACCACACACACAAAAAAAAGCACTACAAAATAACAGCAATAAACTCATACCTATTGATAATCACACTGAATGTAAATGGCTTAAAGGCATCCATAAAGAGACAGAGAGTGACAGAAAAGATAAAAAAAAAGACCCATCAATATGCTGCTTACAAGAGACACGGTGTCTTAGTTATCTGGTGCTGCTATAACAGAAATACCACAAGCGGATGGCTGTAACAAAGAGAAATTTATTCTCTCACAGTCTAGGAGGCTAGAAGTCTGGATTCAGGGTGCCAGCGCCAGGAGAAGCCTTTCTCTATCAGCTCTAGGGGAAGGTCCAAAAGACATGCTATTCTTGTTTCTTGGTGCTATGAGGTTCCCTTGTCTCTCTGCTCACTTCTCTCTTTCATATCTCAAAAGAAATTGACTTAAAACATAACCTAATCTTGTAGATTGAGTTCCCACCTCATTAACATAACTGCCACTAATCCTGCCTCACTAACATCATAGAGGTAGGATTTACAACACGTAGGAAAACCACATCAGATGACAAAATGGTGGACAATCACACAATACTGGGAATAATAGCCTAGCCAAATTTACACAAATTTTGGGGGGACACAATTCAATCCACAACACACACCTTAGACACAAAGATATAAATGTATTAAAAAATCAAAGGATTGAGAAAATATGTTAAGCAGACAGCAACCAAAAAAGAGCAGCAGTGGCAATACTAACCTCAGATAAAATATATTTTAAGGCAAATCCACCATAAAAGACAAGCAAAGATATTATATAGTGATTAAAGGGACAGTCCACCATGGTGATATAACCATAATAAATATCTATGCACACGATGACAAGGCTCCAAAATACATAAAGCTCTAACAGCACTGAAAAGAGAAATTCACAGTTCCACAATAATAGCAGAAGACTTCAACATACCACTCTCAATAAAGGACAGAATATCTAGAAAGAAACTCAGCAAAGATACAGAAGATTTTAAGGCCACAATCAACCATCTTGACCTCACAGACATATATAGAACACCCTACCCAACAGCAGCAAAGTATACATTCTTTTCCAATGCACAGCACAACCTCCAGAACAGACAACATCTTAGGCCACAAAGCTACCCTCAACAAAACCCAAAACACTGAGATAATACAAAGCATCTTTTATGCTCACAACACCATAAAAGTAGAAATTAATAACAGGAAGAGCAAGGGAAAAAAAATCAAATACATGGAAACTGAATAACGCCTTGCTTAAAAACCACTGGGTAAAAGAAGAAATGAAAGATGGAATAAAAAATTTTCTAGAATCAAATGAAAATACATCATACCAAAACCTATGAGACACAGCTAAGGCAGTGCTCAGAGGTCAACTTATAGCAATAGGCACACACATCAAAAAAGAAGAAAAGGGCAATATCATAACATTAGCCTTACGACTTGAAAAAATAGAAAGAGAATAGCAAAAGAAGCCTACAGCCACCAGTAAAAAGGAAATAATAAAGATTATAGCAGAAATAAATGAGATAGAGAAGAAAAAAAAAAAATAGAAGTATTAACAAAACCGAAAGTCAGTTCTTTGAAAGGACCAACAAAATTGACAAATTACTGGCCAAACTGACAAAAGAAAAACAGGACAGGAAGCAAATAACCCAAATAAGAAACAAGATGGGGTACATTACAACACATGGAACTGAAATAAAAAGGATCATAACAGACTACTGTGAAAAACTACTCTAAAAAATTTGAAAACCTAGAGGGAATGGACAAATTTATAGAAACACACTACCTACCTAAACTAACACAAACTAAGGTAGAAAATCTGAACCAACCCATAGCAACATAAGAGATTGAAAAGGTAATTAAAAAAAAAAAAAAACTCCCAACGAAAAAAAGCCCTGGCCCAGATGGCTTCACTGGAGAGTTCTACCAGATATTCAAAGCAGAGCTTGCACCAGTACTACTCAAACTATTTCAGAACATAGAAAAGGAAGGGATACTTCCGAATTCATTCTATGAAGCCAGCACAACCCTGATACCAAAACCAGGCAAAGACACCACAAAAAAAGAAAATTACAGACCAATATCTCTCATGAATATAGTTGCAAGAATTCTCAACAAAATTCTAGCCAGTAGAATTCAGCATCACATAAAAAAATAATACACCATGACCAAGTGGGATTCATATGAGGTATGCAAGGATGGTTCAAAATTAGAAAACCAATCAACGTAGTCTACCACATAAATAAAAGAATCACATGATCATCTTAATCAATGCAGAAAAGGCATTCCATAAAGTCCAACACGCGTTCCTGATAAAAAGTCTCAATAAGATAGAAATAGAAGGGAAATTTCCCAGCATAATAAAGGGCATCTTTACAAAACCAATTGCAACATCATTCTCAATGGAGAGAGGCTGAAAACTGTCCCCTTGAGAACATTCCCCTTGTTTCCCTTGGGAACAAGACAAGGATGCCCATTATTACCACTCCTGTTTGACATTGTTCTAGAAGTCCTAGTTACAGCAATAATGAGACAGAACCCCTCCACAGTGCTGTGTTCTTTACCTGGCCTCCTCCCCTACAGCGTTCTCTTGCAAAATTGTTTCCTTTTCTGGGCTCCCTCTCCCCTCAGCTTTGCATTTGTTGCTTGAAGGTTATATGTAAACCCCGTTGCGCCTGCGTAACATGATTAAGAATATTGCTGACGTAACTTGTATGAGGTCCCTACTTGTAAACCCCCTTCAAAAGTAACTTACCTGCCCACCCTTGGCAAGCACTCTTGGCAGCTGTAAGCTCCAACTAACTCCATTTCCTTGTAGAATGAATTAAATGTGCATTTTTTGGTCTTCCACCTTGGTCTCTCATTTATCGGCCAATACGAGTCACGCTGAGCAGGAACCTGGGGTTTCCACCCAGTAATAATATGGCAAGAAAAAGAAATAAAGAGCATCCAAATTGGTAAGGAAGAAGTAAAATTATCCCTATTTGCAGATATGATATTATACATAGAGAATCCTAAAGACTCCACGAGAAAACTAGCAGAACTAATAGAAAGATTCAGCAGAATAGCAGGATACAAGATAAACATACAAAAATCAGTTGGATTCCTACACACCAATAAAGAGAACTATGAAAAGGAAATCAGGAAAGTAATGCCATTTATAACAGCCCCTAGAAAATAGAATACTTAGAATAAATCTAACCAGGGAGGTAAAGGACCTATAGAAAGAAAACTACAAAACACTACTACAAAAAACCAAAAAAGACCTACATAAATAGAAAAACATACCATGCTCATGGATAGGTAGACTCAACATCGTGCAAACGTCCATTCTACCTAAAGCAATTTACAAATGCAATGCAATGCTGATCCAAATACCATATGATCCAGCAATTCCACTTCTAGGTATATTCACAAAAGAACTGAAAGCAGGAAAGCAAACAGGTACTTGTACACCAATGATCACGACAGCATTATTCACAATTGCCAGAAAGTGCAAACAACCCAAGTGTTCACTAACAGATGAATAGATAAATAACAAAATTTGGTATAGACGTGCCAAAACCAAAAAACCAAATCTGTTGCCGTCAATTCTGACTCATAGTGACCCTATAGGACAGAGTATAACAACCTCATAGGATTTTCAAGGAGTGGGTGGTGGATTCAAACTGCCGACCTTTTGGTTAGCAGCCGAACACTTAACCACTGCTCAACAAGGGCTCCTGTACACATACAGAGGAATATTATTCAGTCTTAAGGAGAAATGATGTTCTGATATATGCTATGACATCGATGAATCTTGAAAACAATATGCTAAGTGAAAAAAGTTAGAAAAGGACAAATATTGTATGATTCCATTTATATGAAATATCTTGAATAGGTAAATATATACAGAAAGTAGATTAGTGGTTACCTAGGGCTAGGGGAATGGGAGAATGGGGAATTAATGCTTAATGGGTACAGATTTTCTGTTTGGGGTGAGGAACGTGTTTTAGAAACAAATAGTGGTGATGGCTGCACAACATGGTGGATGTAATTAATGTTACCAAATTGTACACATAAAAATGTTAGAAATGTTTTGTTATATATACCCCATCACAATAAAATTAAAAAAAAAAATAAGGTCACTATTGCCTGGTGCTAGAACTGTTAATGCTTTAATAAATGAGTACATATGGTATTAAAAAAAAAAAAAAAGAGTAGCACACTGTGTCTAAACTGTTTGCAGAAACCATGTTGTTTATGCTGAACGCCTGCTTTCCTTCTGAGAGATTGAAATTTTGGTACATGTTAGGCAGAGGGTACAAGTGTGACCAAAACCAAAACCCAAACCCGTTGCCGTTGAGTTTATTCTGACTCATAGCAGCCCTATAGGACAGAGTAAAACGGCCCCATAGAGTTTCCAAGGAGCACCTGGGGGATTCGAACTGCTGACATTTGGTTAGCAGCCGTAGTACTTCACTATGCCACCAGGGTTTCCCCAATGTGACCAGCCCCCAATAAAAACCCTGAACATTGAGTTTCTAATGAGCCTTCCTGATAGAAACATTTGCACATACGTCACAATTCATTACCAGGGGAATTAGTGCATCCTGTGTTGACTCCAGGGGGAGAGAACTCCTGAAAGCTTGTGCCTGATTTCCTCTGGACTTCACCCAACACACTTTTCCCTTTGCTGATTTTGCTTTGTACCTTTTTGCAGTAATAAATCTTAGCCATGAGTATGACTGTATGTTGAGTCCTGAGTCCTCTAGCAAATCATCAAACTTGGGCGTGGTCTTGGGGATTCCCAATATAAGGTATACTTTATATTCAATAAAATTCACCTTTCTAAGTGTATAGTTTGATGTGTTTTGACAAAGGTAACAGTCATGTAGCGACCATTACAAGTTATAGAACATTTCCATTACTACAAAAAGTTTCTTTATGCATCTTTGCAGTCAATTTCCTCCTCCAACTCTAAGCCCCTGGCAACCCATGATCTATGTCTCTATAGTATTGCATTTTCTAGAGTGTAATTTAAACAGAATCATACAGTATGTAGCCTTTTGTATCAGACTTCTTTTGCTCAGCATGATTTTTTGAGATCCATCCAAGTTGATGTTTATATGAGTAGTTCATTCCTTTTTTGTGGCTGAGTAGTACTCTATTGTTATCCAAAATTTGTTATGATCCATACAGTCAAATGCCTTTGCATAGTCAATAAAACAGGTAAACGTCTCTCTGGTATTCTCTGACAACACCAGGATCCATCTGACATCAGCAATGATACCCTTCTTTCCAAGTCCTCTTCTGAATATGGCTTGAATTTCTGGCAGTTCCCTATCGATGTACTTCTGCAGCTGCTTTTGAATGATCTTCAGCAAAATTTTGCTTGTGTGTGAAATTAATGATATCGTTCAATAATTTCTGTGTTTAGTCGGATCACCTTTCTTGGAAATAGGCATAAATATGGATCTTTTCCAGTTGGTTGGCCAGGTAGCTGTCTTCCAAATTTCTTGGCACAGACGAGTGAGCACTTCCAGTGCTGCATCCATGTGTTGAAACATCTCAGTTGGTATTCTGATGATTCCTGGACCCTTGTTTTCGATAATGTCTTCAGTGCAGCTTGGACTTTTTCCTTCAGTGCCATCGGTTCTTGGTCATATGCTGAAATGATTGAACACCAACCAATTCTTTTTGGTACAGTGACTCTATATGCCTTCCATCTACTTTTGATGCTTCCTGCATCATTCAGTGTTTTGCCCGTAGAATCCCTCACTATTGCAATTTGAGGCTTGAATTTTTTCTTCAGTTCTTTCAGCTTGAGAAATACCGAGCTTGTTCTTCCCTTTTGTTTTTCTAACTCCAGGTCTTTGCACATGTTATTATAATACTTCACTTTGTCTTTTCAAGCCACTCTTTGAGAAAGCTAGGCAATAAATAAGGAAGACCAAAGAAGAATTGACATCTTTGAATTATGGTGTTGGAGAAGAATGTTGAATATACCATGGACTGCCAAAAGAATGAACAAATCTATCTTGGAAGAAGTACAGCCAGAATGCTCCTTAGAAGCAAAGATGGTGGGGCTTTGTCTCACATACTTTGGACATGTTATCAGGAGGGATCAGTCCCTGGAGAAGGACATCATGCTTAGTAAAGTACAGGGTCAGCGAAAAAGAGGAAGACCCTCAATGAGTTGGATTGATACAGTGGCTGCAATAATGGCCTTAAGCATAACAACAATTGTGAGGACGATGCAGGACCGGGCAGTGTTTCATTCTGTTGTACATAGGGTCGCTATGAGCCGGAACCGACTCAACAGCACCTAACAACAACAGTGGCTAGCTGTACCACAGTCTAGTTATCCATTCACCGGTTGATGGACATTTGGGTTGCTTTGTGTTTGGTGCTTTTGAATAAAGCTGTAATATACATACCGATATACATACAGGTTTTTGTATGGACATATATTTTATTTCTGTTGAGTAAATACCTAGGAGTGGCATTACTGGGTCATATGTATGCCTTCCTTTATAAGAAACTGTCAAACTGTTTTCCAAAGTAGCTATACCAATTTGTTTTCCCAGCATCAATGTGTGAGAGTTCCAGTGGTTATGCATCCTCACCAGTTCTTGGTATTGTTGGTCTCTGGAATTTTAAAAATTCTAGTAGGTACGTAGTGGTATCTCAGTGTGGTTTTAATTTGCATTTCCCTGTTAATTAATGATGTTGAGTATCTTTTCATGTGCTTATTTGCATACTTAAAAAATTAGGTTGTTGTCTTATTACTGAGTTGTAAATGTTCCTTATATATTCTGAACATTTCAGATATGTGTTTTGCAAATATTTTCTCCCATCTCTGGCTTGTCTTTCCATTTTCTTAATAGTATATTTTAAAGAGTACAAATTCTTAGCTTTTCTGAAGTACAATTTATCTCTTTTTTTTCCTTTTTATGGTTCATGTTTTTTAGTATTCTACCTAAGAAATCTTTGCCTAACCCAAACTCATGAAGATTTTCTCCTTTGTTTTATAGGTTTGGCTCTTGCATTTAGGTCTATGATCCATTTGGAGTTAATGTTTGTAAATGATGAGTGGGTCATTATTTTGTAAAGGATGCCCTATTGCTCTAGAACTATTTGAAGAAAAATAGTATTTTCCCATTGAACTATTTGGCAATTTTATGGAAAATCAATTGACCATATATATAAAAAAATGTGGGGATATTTCTGGATTCCATTTCGTTTCATTGATCTTCACATCTATACTTTTGCTGATAACACACTGTTTTGATTTCTTTAGCTTGATATCAGGTACTATGAATCCCCCAACTTTTTTTTTTTAAGTACTGTTTATGCAAGATCTTTGGCATTTTCATATAAATTTTAGAATCAACTTGTCAATTTCTAAGAAAAAGCCTACTGGGATTTTCATCGGGATTATGTTGAATCTATAGATCAATCTGAGGAGAACTGATGCCTGAAAGATATTGAGGCTTCTAATCTATGGACATGGTCTATCCTTCTTTTTAAATCTTTAATTTCTTCCATCTGTGTTTTGTAATTTTTTTATTGTCAAAATATGTAACACGTGTTTTGTAATATTCGGCATATAGAGATTGCAGATATTTTGTTAGATTTACCCTAAAGTATTTTATGCTTTTTTAATGGCATTGCAAATGGTAATGTTTTTAAAATTTCAACTAAGTTTTATTTCTCCTTTTCCAATCTATATGCTTTTATTTGTCTAGCCTTATTGCACTGACTAGGACTTCCAGGACATGTAGAACACATAGAAAAAAGCGGACTCTTTTTCCAGGTTCACAGTTTTAGAATAGAAACCATTCTGCTTTTCATGGTGATGTCTGATGTTAGCTGTAGGTTTTCATAGGTGCCATTATCAGGATGAAGAAATTCCCTGCTATTCATAGTTTGCTAATTTTATCATAAAAGAATATTGGATTTTGTCAAAGGATTTTTCTGATTCTTTTGAGATGATTATATGGTTCTTTTTCTTAGTCTTGATATGGTGAATTACATTGATTGATGTTCAAATGTTGAACCAGCCTCACATTCCTGAGAACCCCATGTGGTTATGATATACTATCCATTTTAATATCACTGTATTTAATTTGCTAATATTTTAAAGAATTTTTGTGTATATGCTCATGAGGGAAATTGGTCTGTAGTTTTCTCGTACGATCTTTGGCTGGTTTGGCTATCAGAGTAATGGTGTCTTCATAAAATGAGCTGGAAAATATTCCCTCTGCTTGCAGGAAGATTTTTTGAAAAAGCATTAATTCTTCCTTAAGTGTTTGTTAGAATTAAAGAGCAAAGCTATATGAGTTTGAAATTTACTTTTGGGGAAGGTTTTAACTACAAATTCAATTACTTTGATATAGGATTATTTCTTCTTGATTGAGCTTTAGTTATTATTTGTCTTTCAAGAAATTTTTTCATTTCATCTTAGTTAACAAAGTTATTGGGATCAGGTGGTTTGTAATATTTCATTATTATTTTAATGTCTGTGGGATCTGTAGTGATACCCCCTCTTTCATTCTTCATTATTGTGTAATTTGTGTCTATTCTCATTGTTTTTCTTGATAAGCCTGACTAGAGGTTATAATTTATTAATATTTTCAAAGAGCCAGTTTTTTGTTTCTTTTCTTTATTATTTTCTCATTTTCTGTGTCATTGTTCTCTGCTTTGAATTTTTTTCTAGTTTATTAATGTGGAAACTTGGATCATTAATTTGATTTTTTTAAAAAAAGCATTTAATACTATAGATTTCCCTCTAAGATTTGCTTTAACTGTGCCCCAAGAATTTTGTTGTATTTTCATTTTGATTCATTTCAAAATATTTTCTAATTTTGTCTGTGGTTTATTTTTGAACGATGGGTCAAAATATGTTGCTTACTTTCCAAATAATTGGGGTGGGAGTTTTGAGACATCTTTGTGATCAATATCTAGTTTGTTTCTATTGTAGTCAAAGAACATGCTTTGTATGACTTCAATCCATTTAAATTTTTTTGATTTTATGGCCAAGAATATCATCTATCTTGATTGTTGTTCTATGTGCACTTGAAAATAATGTATGTTATGCTGTTGTTAAGAGGAATGTTCTATTCGGCCAAGTGGATCAAGATGGTTGTGTTAAAATAATCAAAACCCAAAGCAACTGAAACGTAAGGTTTATTCTAAGCAGTTATTCTATATGCATATAAGAAGGCCATTCTGATTCTTAAAAAAAAGGAAATGGCTTAAAGTAGGCTAGTTACAATGAAGCTTATCTTAGAAGGGAGAAGACTAGAAGAGCAACCATTGAACCAATCTTAATGTGATTGATTGAACCTTGCCTTTTAAATCACAAGGCAATGGTTTTGGAGCTGCAGCTGCTAACCAAAAGGTCAGCAGTTCGAATCCTGTAGCTGCTCCTAGGAAACTCTACGAGGCAGTTCTACTCCGGTTCTATAGGGTCATTATGAGTTGGAATCGACTTGATGGCAACAAGTTTGGATTTTTTTTTGGTTTCTAACAGAAAAAGACAAATGTACATTAATGTGGAGCAGCTTCTGGAGGAAAAAAAAAGTCAATGCTTTTGCAGTTTGAGTCAGGCTTTTTTATGGTTAATATTCAGTTTTATGGCCAAGAAAATCCTTAAAATCAAAGAAAGATGTCTGTTGTTAATTTTTCTCTTTGACAGTTAATAGTATAACTCATCTTTTATATCTTTACTCATTTTTATTTTCCTTGTACTAAAGGAAGAGTGTTGAGGATTCCAAGGGCTACAAGTATAGATTATCTATTTCTCCTTTTATTTCAATGTTTTTGCTTTATGTATTTTGAAGTTCTTATTAGGTGTATACACTTTTAGAATTGTCATGTCTTCTTGATAAATTATCTCTTTAAAATTACATAATGCCCTTCTTCTATCCCTGTGATAGTCCTTGTTCTGAAGTCTATTTTGTTTGTTATTAGTAGTGCTGAAAATTTTCTTCAACTCTGATTTCATGGTGGTCTTTTTGTTGTTGTTTCTAGCATTTTCTTGGCTCCTTTTTGTAGTTTCTTTCTGCTCAAATTCCCCATCTGTTTATGCATAATGTTCATCTTTTACACTATAGTACATCCTTTAACGTATTAGTTATTTTAAAGTCTCTGTCTTTTTGTTCCATCATGTCTAGGTCTGGTTGTGTTGACCACTTTATCTCTTGACAGTGAGTTATTTTTCTTGTCTTTGTTTGTCCTGTAAGTTTTGAATGCCAGATATTGTGTGTAAAAGAACAACAGAAATCTAGGTGAATAGTGTTTATGCCTGGAAATGGACACACCTATTCTTCTGGTAGGCTATTGGTGTAAAGGATTGAGTCAATCAAATTAGTAGTAGAGCTAGGTTTGAATTTTTTTGTTGCTATAATTCCTCCAACGGCAAGCTGCTGCTTCCTTGTGATTAATGTGAGGCCTGAGGTGCTGGAGTGTTCTTCTCAGTGTTCCTGCTGCTGTGTTCCCTACTTTCAGCAGGCCCTGCAAGCCTGAACTACAGAGGAGAAGGGTTTCTCCTTATGTTTTTTCCTCCTCCTCCAGCAGTAAACTACTGTTGCTTGCTAATCAGTGTGAGGCCTGTGGTGGAGCAGGAAGTTTTGGTTTTCCTGGCCCAGGCTCAGCCTTAGGAAGACCTTGTGCATCTGGGTCTTAGGGCAGAGCTTTCTGATCCTTCTTACCTCTCTTTCCTTGATAGCAAAACTCTGATTCGTATCTGTGGGAAATCTTGAGTGGGAGAGTATTTTAGCCTCCCTCAGTTGTAGAAGACCTCTTTTTTGTGCAGTTCTGAGCCCAAGCAGGTTTCCTGCTTCTCCTTGAGAGGCATATAAACCAATAAACAAACAAAAAATGAAAATCCATTGCTGCCATGTCAATTCTGACTCAGCGACCCTATAGCACAGAGTAAAACTGTCCCAGGGAGTTTCCAAGGAGCAGCTGGTGGATTTGAGCTGCGACCTTTTGGTTAGCAGCTGAGCTCTTAACCATTGCATCACCAGGGCTCCCTGAGAGGCATAAAGTTTTGTTTTTATCCCTTCCTCAGCACCAGTATACGTTTGCTTGGACTGATGGCTGAAAAGATTCCTGTTCCTACCCCAATAGTTACTAGGAGGATTGCCAATGGGAGAGAGAGTTTCTTGGCCCTCCTGGAAAGGCAGGTAGCTTTTGCTTCTAGTCCTTCCCCAATGTTTCCTGCTCCTCTCCCAGAAGCTAAGTCTTTTGCTTTGAATGACAGAAAAGCCTGGGAAGTACGTGGTATTTTGTTCCTGTGCACCACTGATTGGGGTGTTCACAAGTCTCATGCCCTGTCCCCAATTGTTTTGTAAAAAAAAAGCACCCAATAAAAGCTTGTGCAAAACAGCTTGTGAATGACTGAAGACTCCCTTCCTGCGTGGTGCTCCCATGGATTCTGAACTGTCATGCTAGTTCACAGTCAGCCTTTAGGAATTTGTTAATATTTTTGCTGTCTTCTTTTCCACGTTTATATCGCTATCTCTGCCTCCTGTGCTCTGCCATAGATAAAATAGTCCATGCTCCCAGTTTCTCTTTGAAAGCGATTGTCACCCTTTGGAGTTCAATTTATCTGGTTGTCTTGCAACCTCAGCTCTCTGATGGGCTCAAAAAGTTATGATTTTGTAGGTTATCTGACTTTTTTTCTTGTTATTAGGGTGGGAGTGGCATTCTTGTGTGGGTCTCAGCACCTTGGGCAGAAGCAGCATCTCATGAATGATTTCATAACCATAAAGCAAGATTGATAAATTTGACTCCATTAAAATTAGCTTTAATATTAATTAACCTTAACAGCATGAAATTGCAGCCACAGAGTAGGAAAAAATATTTGCAACATCATATTTGGTTAAGCAGGTCAGTGAAAACGAGGAAAACCCTCAGTGAGATGCATTGACACAATTGCCAAACAATGGACTCAAACATACCAATGATAATGAAGATGGCATAGGATGGGGCAAAGTTTCTTTCTGTTACATATAAGGTTGCTATGAGTCAAAACTGACTCGATGGCAACTAACAACAGCAACATGACCAATCCAATTTATATAAACAGGATATATAAAGAATGCCTATGACCTCATCAAAATAATCACCTTTTGTTTATCGAAGGACTTTACCAAGGAAGTGAAGAGACAACCTACAAACTGGGAAATTGGAAATGATTTTCAGATAAAGATTTAATATTCACAATACATAAAGAACTCTAACAACCTAACAACAAAAAGACAAACAATCTGATAAAAAAATATGCAAAAGACTTTTTTTTTATTGTGTATTAGGTGAAAGTTTACAGTTCAAGAGTTTCTCTACAAAAATATATGCATACATTGTTATGCAACCCTAGTTACTATCCCTATAATGTGACCACACATTCCTCCTTTCCACCCTGTTTTTCCTGTGTCCCTTCAACCAGCTCCTATCCCTTTCTGCCTTCTCATCTCGCCTCTGGGCAGGAGCTGCCTATTTAGTCTCATATATCTACTTGAACTAAGAAGCACAGTCTTCACAAGTATCATTTTATGTCTTATAGTCCAATCTATTTTTTGTCCGAAGACTTGGCTTCAGGAATGGTTTTAGTTCTGGGTTAACAGAGAATCTGGGGGCCATGTCTTCCGGGGTTCCTCCAGTCTCAGTCAGACCATTAAGTCTGGTCTTCTTACGTGAATTTGAGTTCTGTACCTCGCTTTTCTTCTGCTCCGTTATGTTCCCTGTCAGGGTGGTCATTGGTGGTAGCCAGGCACCATCTAGTTCTTCTGGTCTCAGGCTGATGGAGTCTCTGGTTTATGTGGTCCTTTTTGTCTCTTGGGCTAATATTTCCTTTGTATCTTTGGTGTTCTTCATTCTCCTTTGTTCCAGGTGGGACCAATTAATGACTATGATCTTAGATGGCTATGCAAAAGACTGGAATAGACATTTCACTGAAGAAGAAAATTAAAATGTCCAACAAGCACATGAAAAGATGCTCAACATCATTAGTCATTAAACCAAATAAAAACCAAACCCACTGCCATCGAGTCATTTCCTACTCATAGTGACCCCATAGGTCAGAGTAGAACTGCTCCTCAGCCTTTCCAAGGAGCAGCCAGTGGATTCAAACTGCCAACCTTTTGGTTAACAGCCAAGCTCTTAACGATTGCACCAATTAGTCATTAGGGAAATGCAAATCAAAACCATGAGATATCACTTCACACCCACCAGGATGGCTATGATTAAAAAAATAGAAAACAACAGGTGTTGGTGAGGATGTAGAGAAATTGGAACCATTATCTATTGCTGGTGGGATTATAAGATGGTACAGCTGCTGTGGAAAACAGTCTGACAGTTCCTCAAAAAGTGAAACATAGAATTACCATATGATCTAGCAATTCTATTCCTAGGCGTATACCAAAAAGAATTAAAGGCAGCAACACAAACAGATATGTGTACATTTTCATTGCAGTACTAGTCACAGTAGCCAAAAGGCAGATGCAACCTAAATGTCCACCAACAGAGGAATGGATAGACAAAATGTGGTACATACATACAATGAAATATTACTCAGCCATAAAGAGAAATGACGTCCTGATACATGCTACAACATGGATGAACCTTGAAAATACGCTGATTGAAATAAGTCAGTCACAAAAGGACAAATATTATATGATCCCACTTACATGAAATATCTAGAATAGGCAAGTGTATAGAGACCAAAGTTAATTAGCAGTTACCAGGGTGGGCAGGAGGAAGGGGGAAAGGAAGACACAACACTTAGGAGACACTGAGCTTCTGTTAAAGATGATGGAAAAATTCAAGAACGGTTAGTGGTAACGGATGAACATGAGAGCATATTTAATATCATTGAACTATACATGTGAAGGTTGTTGAAATGGCAAATGTTTTCTTATCTATATATTTACCACCATAAAAAAGTATAAATAATAAAGAAGTTGTCACATTGAGGGAAAAAAAAAAAAAAGAATGCCCATGAATCAATAAGAAAAAGATAACCTAATAGAGATACAGGTTAGAATTAAGCAGGTGTTTCACAAAAGTAGAAATCCAAATGACTAATAGACATAAGAAAAGGTGCTCAATGTCATTAGTTATCAGAAAAATACAAATTAAAACTACAATTACATACCGCTGCATGCCTACAAGAATAGTTAAAATTGAAAAAGTGTGAGAATATTAAGTGGTGACAAGGATGTGAAACAAAAGCAACTCTCATCCATTGTTGGTGGGAATTAATAACTGATGCAATCACTTTGACATTATCTTGTAAAGGTAAAAATAGGCTACAGTCCATCCTAGCAATTCTGCTCCTTAGTATATATCTCAGAATTGCATGCAGATGTGCACCAAAAGGCTAACCTCTCTGATTGACACATTTTTCTTTTAGCTTTGATAAATCTTTGGTCAGGGTACTGTTTAGTCTGATTCCTTAGGGTAACTTCATATATCTTTGCTCCCATCTACATTGTTTTGTGTAACTTCACGGTTATACAGTCAGGGGACGATATTATTTCCAAGTTCGCCTTACTTACTCTTCTCCCTAAGCCTCTCACATACCTCTGATGAGCTTCTGGGCTGGGGAAAGAGCCTCTGATACAGTACTTGGCAACGTTGGTGTTCACACATCTCCTTGCTCAATCGACCAGTAAAGCTGCCTTTATTTCCCTGCAGAAACTTACTTTTTTTCTTGGGCCATAGGATGGGTTTCTACAGCCACCTCTCACTTCTCAGAATATTTCCATACATATATTACCTTGTACGAATTTCATGACAGTGGAAAGTAAGCTCCACAAGGCAGGCTTTTGTCTGTATTTCTGATGCTAGATAGTCCTGTGCAAAGGTAAGAATTTCACAGATGAAGAAGGAATGAATAATTTCTAAGAATCAGCACAAAGCTGGTTCCTATAAGGTGGAGGTTAAAAAAAAAAAAAAAATGTGCCCCAAATGTCGACCTTTTCCAAACTGCTGTACCACTGAAACATATCTAACACCAACTGCTCCTCCTCCCCTCAGTACTCTCCCTCCTGTCTTTGGGTTTCCTAATTCACTGCAGTGTCCCACAGAACTCCGAACTGTACTTAGAGTTAAGTGGTCTATTAGGGAAGTAACACGGTACAACTCAGGATCGGGATTAACTCGAAAGTTAACAGGAACAACTCAGGACACAGTTCTTTGATCAGGACAGTTTGTTCTAGCCCCCAAGTGTTACAGATCTTAGCTCCATGGGTTAGCAAGCCCCAGCGCAGCCTCTTGTGTCACTATCGCTCTTGTTCCTCCTGTGCAGCTGTCTCTCGCTGTCTTTGGTGTTATAACATTGTCTTTCTCTTACTCCATGTTCCTCCTAAAACCTCTGTCAGGTAAGCTGGCTATATAGCAAGCTCCTTATCAATTTCAAGGCATGCCCCTCCCACTGCCAGCAAGACCACAAACTGAGCAATCCCCTGCAAGGGTTCCATGTACCCTATTTGCATTCGATCCCCACACTTGCCTTATTTGCATAATACCACCCAGTCATTTAATGGTAATTACAAGACCATGCTTGGCTAGAAGGGCCATATTAAGTAACTCACTGAATTGCAAAGAACCTGAAGTTCAGAGAGGTCACAAAGCTCCCAAATGGAGAGGCCTTATACCTCTGAGCTCAGTGCTTGGTGCTGGTTTTTGGAGTGCAGGCTAACCTTTTTACATCTATAGATTATTTGACAAAAGGACAAGGAACTGTTAATCAAGTATCAAGTGTGATGTGATGTGATGCAGGGGGAAAGGGCACTGAAATAGAAGCCCAAAGTCTAGGTTGTAATGCTGCCACTGATGCTTTCCAGTTCCAAAACTCAGCCTCCAGGGTTCTGATGAGGATGTGATGGGCACTTGAAGAGGAAACTGTACTGTAAAAGGTTAAAGAGTGATGTATGTGCAAAGGATGTGTCTTGTGTGGACAGATGGGTCAGCATCACATGTACGCTTCTCCTGAGTGAAATGACCTCATCAGTGCTGACAGGGTGCTCAAATGATTTTTCCTCCATGTTGCCTAAGATCCCCACATTTTCGGTTTGTCCTTTCTTTAGAGAGGAGGGACTTAGAGCAGGATATGGAGTAGGGTGGAAAAAGAGAGAGGGGAACAGAGCACACTTGTCTGAAAGCCCTAGGGCTCTGAAGTGGGAATGCCCAAGCTGGCAATCACTGGGAGGAGGCGGCGGGAGGGGGGGGGAATTAATAGAAGAGCTGGAGGGTCCCCAGAGATGATGCTGGCCAGCCCTATGGATCACAGTCATCAAGATGCACAATCACTCTGGCAGGAAAGGGGACTGGCCACAGACATCAGTATATCTGATTCTAACACTTCAGCTCCTTTTTGGGCCAAAGAGTCTTGATAACATCTGGTAACTCTGTTCGATAGACCTCCACTGTCTCCTGTTCCCCTACTGATCTGGGTTTTCTTATCCTTCCAGCATGTGCTGAGAAGGTGGGACAGAGCTACAGGCACTTCAAAATACTCCTTGCGGGAAAAACAAAACAGTAACAACCCTGAAGTCTGAATACAGATTTAGAATTGACAAAGTACTTTCATATACAATCTCTCTTGGCCTTGTGAAAGGAGTCAGAGAAGCCTACCCAAGATGGATCCCCTAAATCATACAATACAGAAGGACCTAAGTAGAATCATACCAAACTCCCCAAAGTGGGTGAGAATCAGGTTGAAAGCCATTAACACACATAGGCTAGAACCCAGCACCCCAATATATAGTCTCACCCAATAGCAAAGAGCAGACTGAGCTCATGGTGCCCCTTGAACACCACCTGGGCAAGAGTCCCAAGATGAAAACAGAAGACTTCTGTTGTCAGTAAATGGAAGATTAGGTAAATTGCACCAACTCTTCCACTAAGGATAACCCAAAAACTGTACAGACATCTGAAAATCATCAAACAGCTAACAAGATATTTAAGAATTACTAGGCTGACATCCCAGAGAAGGCTGAAATCCAGACAGGTGAACCTGGCATTCGGGGCCACTTTGGCCCTGGGAGCACTTGCCCATTTGGAAGAGGTGGCTCAGAGAAAAAGCTGTGTTTCTGAAAGTCTTTCTAGATTGCGGGTGGGTGAGGGAGTTGGAATACAGGGCCCACCAAAGGTGACACTGGTAAACCACTGGCTGCTTTGGGCTGTGACCCCAGAGAACTGTGCCCTGGAGGAAGCGTGAACCAGAAGTGAACGGGCCCTTGCATAGTCTGCAGCCTTGCTTAATTTTGCCCAGAAAATCTCCAGTCTTAAACCTGGATTAAGGTGACACTGGAATTATAGTGCCCCCAGGTGCCTACGTGGGGGTGAGGGGGGTGGGGGCGGGGAGAAAAAAAACCTCTCTAGAGAAAGCAATCATCCTAGGCCTCAAATTATTTCTATTAATATTTTTAAAACAATGTCCAGCATAAAATAAAAAATAATGAGGCACATGAGACAAATCGAGGAACCAACAGAAATCAGGCAAAAGAAACATGCTTATAGGGATTCCAGTTATTAGAATTATCACAGATGGATCACAGGCAAATTCTAGAAAATGCCCCCCATTCCAAATAGTAAATCTGGCTATTTAAATTGTTAATTCTTTTAATCCATCCCTATTAAACTTAAAAAAACTTGTTCCATAATATCTGAGGAATCTGACCTCATAAATGGGATAAATCTATAACAAATCTGATTTAAATAGCTTAGGGCAAGGACATGTTCTACATATATCAGGTTCTGGAATTTATAGCCTCTTTTGTTTTTAATTGTGCTAAGAAAACAACTAAAAACCCAAATTCTGCAAATCCCAAACCTTGACTTTTATTATTTATTGTACAAAGATTTTTCTTGGGAAGTATGTGAAATATTTTGAAATTTAGAAAACAGCCACAAATCTGATTCATATAACCTATACCTGAAAATGAGGATCCTTGGTGATGCAATGGTTAAAATGCTCACCAAAAAGTTGGCGGTTCGAACCCACCAGCAGCTCTTCAGAAGTAAAGATCCAGTGATCCCATAAGGATTATTGTTGTTGTTAGGTGGTACTGCCCCGTCCTGTGCCATCCACCATCCTCACAATCATTGTTATGTTGAGCCCATTGTTACAGCCACTGTGTCAATCCAAGGTGAGGATCTTCCTCTTTTTCCCTGACCCTCTACTTTATCAAGCACGATCCTTCTATAGTCTTCGATCTTCATCAGTGCTTCAAGTCCTCTTCACTTTCAGCAAGCACGGTTCTGTTTATCTGCATAATGCAGGTTGTTAATGAGTCTTCCACCAGTCCTGATGCCACATTCTTCTTCATATAGTCCAGCTTCTTGGACTATTTGCTCAGCATATAG
This sequence comes from Loxodonta africana, assembly GCF_030014295.1. Taxonomy (NCBI): domain Eukaryota; kingdom Metazoa; phylum Chordata; class Mammalia; order Proboscidea; family Elephantidae; genus Loxodonta; species Loxodonta africana. The sequence goes on along the minus strand of NC_087363.1, from coordinate 25,249,220 downwards.
ATTGAATATGTATGGTGAAAGGGTGCAATCCTGACGCACACTTTTCTTGATTTTTAAACCGTGCCAGTATTCCCTTGTTCTGTTCTAATGACTGCCTTTTGGTCTATGTACAGATGCCACGTGAGCACAATTAAGTGTTCTGGAACTCCTGTTCTTCACAAGGTCATCTGTAATTTGTTATGATCCACAGGTGAACGCCTTTGCATAGTCAAAAAACACAGGCAAACATCTTTCTGGTGTTCTGTTTTCAGCCAAGATCCATCTGACATCAGCAATGATATCCTTCATTCCACATCCTCTTCTGAATCCAGCTTCAATTTCTGGTAATTTCCTGTAGGTGTACCATAAAGATTACAGCCTTGGAAACCCTATGTGGCAGTTCTACTCTGTCCTATAGAGTCACTATGATTTGAAATCGACCTGACGGCAACAAAAAAAAAGGTTATATTATTTCCCTGGATTGCTGCAATCCCCATCTTCAAATCTGCTTTCACTACTATCTCCAGAGATAACTTTTTAGAAAATAAACCCGACCCTGTCCTTAACTGGCATTCAAGGCTCTTCACAATCTGCTCGTCCTTTACAGCCTTATCCACCTAGGACCTCTCCCTCTCAGTCTCTAGTCATGCATGTCGCACTACCTTCCTAACTTTCGGAGTGCTCTCCCTCTAATATTTACTTGCTATATTATACTTGTTTATAAGTCTGTTTCTCAAGTAGACAGTTAACATCTTGAGGTTAAGATCTATCTTATTCATTTATTATTCTCGGGATTTAGCATAGTGCCTGGCTCAGAGTAGGTGTTGAATATTTATGAAAGAATAAAAGAGCACTCTTAAGAGTTGGTGATATAAACCATTTCTGGAATTCCAAACATATTTAAATAAACATACATCTTCAATGAAGGCAAGAACTCAACTCAAAGTGACAAGAATGGGGAGGGAGTGGACATAATGACATTAGGAAAATGGATAACTTTTTAAAAAGTTTTATTTCAAGAACTTTGTTTTTTACTGGTATCTCAAAAAAAGGTGGGTCAAAGTACAAAAAAAAGTCAGTTGAGTAACAGCACAGGTTTAGAAATCACAGCAGCAGAAGCACTGTACAGACGGCACAGACAGAACAGTCCAACGGATGTAATTCCACTCAGGTTCTTTGCTTTTTTTTCCCTCCTGTACAAAATACACCAAAGCATGCCATGAGATCAGAAAAGGAAAAGGGCTTAACAAATGGTTACAAGAAATAGACTCTGTACAAGAGGAGGCAACATTTCCCCCCGCCCCCGTCTCCTTTCTTCTTGCTCTGCTTCAGGTTAAGTTATTCTGCAGACAGTTCACGTCCAAGTCCGCCTGGTCACCTTTGTTACTCTCAAGTTTGGGCGACGTGGAGTTCTGGATGTTAAAGGACTCCTCCTCTTTCAGGCAAGACTTGAGAACTTCCTGGATTTTGTGGGGTGCACTTGTATCATCCTGGAAGAGAAAAAAATTTGTGGGGTGGGGGTGGGAGTAGAGGGAAAGAGACAATGATTACAGCAATCGACAAAACTTCTACCTGGCTGAAAGAAGCATCACTGAAAAAAGGAAGAAAGTTTTAAGACTTGAATGAACAAAAATAACCGATTAGCAGCTACTTTTTAGGAAATTCACCCTTAAAAGCAATGGCCAGAATAAATGAAAGTTTGCCAAGTAACTGGATTGCAATACTTTTAATTTGGGCCAGTCCACGGTTTTCTCTTGGACAGAGATGGGGGAGAAATAGTCCCTTTTACTACCGTTCCTTTAGAGGGGCCTTGTTGTTGTGTGCCACTGAGTCAATTCGGACTCACAGCGACCCCATAGGACAGAGTAAAACTGCCCATAGGGCTTCCCAGGCTGTAATCTTTGCAGGAGCAGATCACTAGGTCTTTTCTCCCTAGGAGCCACAGGTGGGTTCTAACCTTTTGGTTAGCAGCTGAGTGCTTAACCATTGCACCACCAGGGCTTCTGAGGCCCCATAAAGTCTTGCATGTTGATAAACTCTGGAGGGCCTGCCTAGCCCCTCCTTCCTCTGGCTCTCCAGTATGTTGTGTTCTGCTCTCCCAGGCAGGTCTCGGACAGGAAACACTGGTGAATATACTGGTGGACTCACAGAGCTATGGTCAGGTGCGGGGCTGCTCCTGGCAAAGCCAGGGCTCCTCCCCCCACAGTAAATATACATTTTCTGACTAGAAACCAAAGATGTGTGGGCCTTTTACCGTTAGGCCTTTACCTACTAAAAAAATGATACCTAAAAAGGTGTTTCCTCAACCCAAGTGCCATGTCCGAATAAGTCCTGCTGCCTCAATGGCCTGCCATATTCTCCATCAAGTGGCACCCATGCTGCTGGTTCTTCAGCGTGCCCATGCCCTCTCACCAATCCATGTCATGCTGCCTTCAGCCCTATGCAAGCTCCTGAACCTGAACTGAATTTGCTTGTTAAGAGTTTTCAGGAAACCCTCATGGCACACTGTCCTCCGAGGTCACATTCTGGGCATTCAAAGAACTTTTATGGCAACTCCTGCCTTCCCACTACTCTTTTCCTAGGGCTTACTTGAGGGGATTAGAACCGTGGAGAGTCAATGTGTCTAAGTTCTTTCTTTGGTGCCCCAAATAGCTATTGTAAATGCTCACAACTCTGCTAATCAAAGATGTTGTGGAACTCTTCAGGCCGATTCATGGGTGGCAAGAAGAGAGAATGTTTCCTTATCTGGCCAGCAAGCTAAGACTTCTTGCTTTAACCACTTCTACAAATCAACTCACTACCAAGGACTAGAGCATTCTCCATAAAACTCTAGTGAGCTCTTGTCCATGCTGCCTGCTACTGAGTTTGACCCATAGGAGCACTAGATTAGGGTAGTGATTGGTTGGAAACAAAGTAGGGAATGACTCCAGGCTTTTCCACGATGCTTGTATGATAGTGCACTAACCCAAAACCAAACCCACTGCTGCCGAGTTGATTCCAAATCATAGTGACTCTATAGGACAGAGTAGAACCATCCCATAGGGTTTCTAAGGCTGTAATCTTTATGGAAGCAGACTGCCACATCTTTCTCCCACAGAGCGGCTGGTGGGTTCGAACTGCCAAACTTTTGGTTAGCAGCCGAACAGTTAACCACTGTGCCACCAGGGCTCCTTACAGTGCACTAAGGGAGCTCAAAAGTACTGTACATACAGGAATCACTGTCACCTGCTCATTACTCCCAGGGTCAGTTAGCACTTTTCCAGAGAACCAGCTTGAGCAGAGTTATTTAATAGTGAGTTTCAAAGATTTCAGACATGATTTACAGACAGTGAGGCAAAAACCAGAGGAAATGAACTTCATACAGCACTGAGGCAGACTGCATGCAAGGCAGCCACGCAAGGCACCCACAGGCACTTGGTATTTTCAATCACTTCTTGGAGAGAGTGAGAAAAAACTTTTTAGTAACATAAATCTACACTGCTGAGATGGAAAGATCTCCATGACATAAGCATAAAAAAGTAAGAAGTAGACCATATATATAGTAAGAGCCTATTATGTTTATGAAATATAATGATATACAGATGTATGTGTACACAATTACGTACATATTTTATGGGGAGGGAAGTGGGTGTGGTAGAACTGCACTTTTTATTTCCTGTACTTCTGTATTGTTTTGGGGGAAGACGATGGGCATGGAGGCTTGAGAGTTGGGCCATTAAAATCCTGGGTAGGATGGACTTTGAATCATAGCAAAACTTGGAACAAGGTATCAGCACCTATACTTGGCTCTCCTCTTTGGGTATACTTAGCACAAGAACAGTCTCATAATGTGAAAAGAAGTGGATTTAGTCACTCATAGGCCTGGGCATCAAAGCTGTGATGCCATGAAGGTAGGGGCCCCTTAAACCCGGCCCCTTGAGGGCTCACGAGATTTGGACAGATGAGAAAACTGCTTCTGGGCCAAGGGGTGGGAGGAACATAGTCTAAAAGTAAGGAGCACAGATATCCAACAATCCTATTAGACAAACTAAGTACCTCCAACAAACAGAACTGCTAACCTAAGCGTCTCTGCAAGAACTTGATCCTGTTAAGCCTACGGTTGCTGAATCCCATGACAGAAAGCCCCATCTGCCTTTGCTTTGGCAGAAGTCCCTCATCATGGGAGAGCTGGACTGCCATCTGGCATAAGACCTGGGAACTACTGTGCCCTCTGCCCTGGCATTCTACCCCAGCCATATGAGCACCCTTCAGCCCAGGGGTAATGTGGGTTCAGGCCTAGACCCGTCCTTGTCCAGACACAAACCTCTATCAGAGAGGTGGGCAGTTAATGCTTTATCAGTCACAGGAAAAAGAGACAGCCTGGAAAGTTGGAAAGATGTGAATTGTAAAAAACAAAGCACTAAGGGATGCCATGGAGAAATCCTAGTAACAAACTGAAATGTCCCAGAAGGTCTGTCAAATTTTAGGAGGACCCAAGTTATATCTACAACATTCCCTCAATTGCACAGCTTTGAGGACCTACAGGGCAGCTCTCGGTGTTTGGGCAGGCTGCCTGTGGGTTTCAGGTGACTTCACTCATGCGGTGCACCTGGAAAGTATCCAGCTTCCCACACGCTCAGCATTCCTCCTGGAAAGCTTACAAACCTCCACAGCTGTGGCTGAGGAGTCGCAAACCTTTCCCTTTTCTCTAGTGTTCCCTTTCGAGGTTGGCTGGTCAGCTACACAAGAGACTCACTCACACACAGATTCAGACAATGGCCCACTGGCTCCAGTGCCTCACAACTGTTCGGGAGGGCCGGAGGAGCGGGCAGCACCAGAAGCACTGAACAGCAGAGAAGAAGGAAGGGAAGTGCCACCAACAGGGACACCAGCAACTGACCCACCCCACCACAGACCCAAAGCAGCAGATTTTTTTGTTTGAAATCTTTTCAGAGTGTGGCTTGTAGAGATGATTGGAACTGGGCAGGAAAATGACCCAATCAACCTGCCTTCTATAAAAGAAATAACTCCTCCATTAAGATAAATACAACTCTCTAAAATTTTGGGAAACACCAAATACCAAGCAAGTAAATCTAAGGAGGAAAGGGAGGGGGACAGGGAGAGACCAAACCAGCAGGCCTGACACTGATGCCCTTAGTTGCACTTCTCTGCTCACCCCAGAGGCTTTCTCACTTTCACTCTGCTGCTAACACCACTTGTAAGCAATCAATGTGGTGGCTGAAGCAATGAACTTCACATCAAAGTGGCAATCATCTTAACTGTCAGCGTTCACAAGATCTTGACTAAGTTTGACCTTCAGACTAGGTGGAAAGAATTGGAGGTGAAGGTGAAAATCACCGGTACCCTCCCTGAGGGACAGTCACTTGCCCACCTCCCAGTGCCTTGGCAGAGAGCAGAGCCTATCCCCTGGGGCACAGCCTGAATGAAGGATGCCAGCTGAGAACGACCCGTGAGATCCCAGAGGCAGAGGAAACCACCACAGCCTGCTGCCCCCTTCCTCCCACAGTCCCTCCTCAAGGTAGAGTCCACCACGACTGACGACCCCGCTCCACTCCATTTTTAAGACTTGTTGTATTCTGATGTCAGGTGAGTGGTAGCTTTCACATACAAATGCCTTGCTTTCCACAGAGCTGGGTCAACTGAGGAGGATAAGAAATCTTTGTATTAGCTCACGCAGTCACGCCCTCCAAGAAGAGCTACTTCTTCCCCCTCCCTCTTTATAAAGGGAAAAGGTATCTGTACCTGTGGTAGGGATGCTGGACCAGAAATGCATGGGTCAGAAACTTTCCTAAGGGCCCTTGAGCTCTGTCAGGCTGGAGTGGTAGGAGGAATTAACAATCGACAACGAATACCCTGACTATAGGAACTGCCATACCGGTCAAACCAGCTACCTCTCAAGTACAAAATGGCAGACCAGATGGTGGAAACAAGATACTTTGTGGTAGACCATCATTCACTAATGTTCAGTAAATGCTGACTGAGTGCATATTAATTACTGCAATGGGCTGGGTAAGGTAGGGATGTAGTGTATGCCAAGATGAGCAAGACGCTGACCTGTCCTGAAGGTGCTTATGTCCTTGTGAGTTGACTGTGGTTATCAATCTTAAAGTTTGTAAGACATTTTGTTTCCTTGGTTATTATAGCCATCTTTAGTTTATTCATATCTTGGGACACACCAGCTGAAATAATATCTGTTCCTTTTCTACTCTTTATATCGACTTTAATTATCCTAAATTTACCTCTTTTATTTCATACTTAAATAGGTCTTCTTTATTTCACCCCCACCAGGCCAAGTTTTCCTTTTCTACGATGTGGTAAAAAAGGTCATACTTATTATTTTTCTCTTTTCCTCCTTCTGGAGCCACAGTTTCCCCATCCATAAAACGAAGACAGTGGTGGAGATATGTGCTGCCCAGTGCTGCAGCGCTAGCCATGTTTTAAAAGCGCAACAGTCACATGTAGCTAGTGGATGCTGTGGTGGAAGGCGCAGATATAGAACGTTTCTATCTCACCAAACATTCCACTGGACAGCACTGCTGTAGACCGTTAAGGCTCCTATGAGTTTTGATACTCTATTATTTCAAAGAACTTCCTCAAAATTTTCTCCTAAATTCCATTGTTGCAGTGTGAAGAATCTCAGTTTAGCTTCCTAATCTGTGTAATAATGCATTTATCTTGAGGCATGGGCTATAAATTATGTGCAGGATTCTTGGATTTTGATGTGACATGATCTGGGGCTGGGATGGTTTCTGTCTTATTTTCAAAATTCTCTCTGATGTTGCCCAGTATTTTACTGGCCAGTCTATTTCAGGTAACACACTAGACCAAAAGTGGTCTATTGGGGTCTGCTGTTATTGTTGTTCGTTGCTGTCAAGTCAGCTGTGACTCATGGTAGCCCCACATACAACATAAGGAAATGCTGCCCAGACATGCGCCAACTTCATGGTTGCTGGCATGTCTGAGGCCATTGTTGCAGCCATTGTGTAGCGCCTTCCAACCTGGCAGGTCATCTTCCAGCACTATGCTGAACAAAATTATGTTGTGATCCATAGGGTTTTCATTGGCTAATTTTCAGAAGTAGATTGCTAGGGCTTTCTTCCTAGTCTGCTTTAGTCTGGAAGCTCTGCTGAAACCTGTCCCCCATGGATGACCCTGCTAGTGCCTGAAATACTGGTGGCACAGCTTCCAGCATCATAGCAACATGCAAGTCACCACAGCATGACAAACTGACAGACAGGTGGTGGCTATTGGGGTCTATGGGCCATTTATTGGGTCTCAGCTGGTATTTCTGAGCCCATCATCCTAACAACAGAATTTGACTTTTATCCTAGACTTATGTTCTATGGTTCCACCAGTGTTCTGTGCTCACCTCTGGCCCTATCCAGTTGTGTATAAGCCTGACTGTTCTTAGGGTCCACAAATAGAGTCAAGAACCAGAGGTCCTATTCCACCCATCCCAGGCAGCAACTACCATTTGCTTCACTGACCATTGGGAAATTCCCCAGCAATAAAAGCAGAGCCCTTTCTCCTTGATATGAAAAGGAGAAACACAATAATCAGATTTCTGAGGCCTTCATGAAGCTGAAAATTAAGTCATCCTAGAAAAAAATCTTTTCTACTACATATAACTCTTCTTGCCCAGGAAGTGATATATCATCAAGCCTCTACTTCCACCTTCAATGCCCCAGCCCATTGCTCTAAGCTGATCTCCAGAGTTCCCATGAGGCTATACACTCTGAAACAGACCAAAGACATGAGAGAAGAGAGCTGAAGCATGCATTAAGGAGAGATGTGAAGAAGACAAGTTACCTGACAGATAGTGTTATCATAGTGAGCCAAGGCACGGGCATGGGGGGAGGAGGTACGGGGAGTGTCGCAAAGTTTCCTTACATTTGGGTGAGAGCCCTCAGCAATGGTGGAGAGGGAGAAGTTATCGTTGTGGAGCTCAGATGGGGTCCGGAATTTGCTGATTAGGACAGAAAAAGGAAAATATAAGTGAAACAATCATAGCAAAATTTAACAATAGTAGTAATGCCTCAGCTTCATGGGTCAAATACCGTATTTCATCAAATGCCATGGATCATAATAAGATGTACCATTAGGAAAAAAACTTTCACCATTTAAATGATTCAATACTTTCTTAGCACCTAGAATTTTTCATTTTATACTTGAGGCAGCTAATTTAGACTTTAGATAAAGAACTGACAATAATGTGGACAGCTATGACCATGCTCCTGCATGCCAGGCAATAACAACTACATCATGACTGCCATCTGGCCAACAGTGATTATAAGGTGCCAGCAAAAGACACAATCCAATTTCAGAGATGTTAATATGTGAAGAAAATGTTTATCTTGCAATCAGTAAATTCCAGCAGTATCTGTAGTGCACTGGACACCCGCAGCACTATCAGAGCAGTAGCTAGGCTTGGGAAAGAAATAAAGTATTCAGAGAGAAATAGGGGAGATGACATCTGAGCTGAAGAGGCGCAGGAGCCATGCTCTGCGCAAAACTCATAGCTGGCTAGAGGAGAAAGGCCTAGAATGAGGACATAGCTCTGGCCACGGGTCTTGTTTCTCCACTGCCCTAGCACCTGCTCCTTTCTCTCCTCCATCCTCATCAGCAGCTGCCCTGATTTAGGTGGTCCCATCCCCCTCCTCTCCAAACATCCCTGCTCACCCAGCTACTCTTGGTATAGGGTCCCGGCTTGTATCTCTTCAGAGTGATCACATGCACAGATACAGCCCTGCCTCAATGCACAGGTACAATGGAGGGGCCCTTATAGCCCCACTACAGTTAGCTGAGAGGCTGCAGAAAGCTGCTGGTATCTGCACACTGCATGCTTCTACCCAGCAAAGGAGCAACAGATGGCATTTTGTCCTCTTCCCAGGACTCAGGGAAAGTCCTTCAGTCTTTCTCTGAAAGGAGTTTCAGGTCACAGGAAGGAGATGAATGGGACCAACAGCTTTGAAGGGAGGTGAGGGCTATTCTGCATAAAGTGTCTCTTGGGCCCAAGGAGGCTGAGCTCCAACCTCCGCCACTTGTGACTACTGTGACATTTCAGAAGGGTTATTTTCCTTAGCATCAGGAGTGATTCTCTCCTATATATGAGAGCAGGTTCAAGTATTCAAGGCATGGAGGTAAAGAGTAAACACATGGTGCTGCTCACATACACCCAACAGTCACTGCTATACTAAGGGAAAAGCTGAACTGAGCCCTTAAAATCCATACTGCAGAGGGTTAACTCTAACACCTCCACCAAATTTTACTCAGGAGAGGTAGAAAATTTCCTTAAGTTTCTTGCACTTCTGTTTGCATCAGGGGTTTGCAAGCTTTTAAAAAGCCATGCATTGTGGTGTGAAACCTTTTCTCTTTAGCATTCATTGAGAAGGAGCTGGTATTGAGGTGACAGCAGATTTGAGGAAGATGGAGTTTCTTCACATGGACTGTGAGCGGAATCCTTATACTGGCCTAGTCTAAAACCAGGGAAGCCTGTGCAGGCATGGGGTGGTGGTGGCAGGGAAAGTTGAGTACAGTATCTTACTTGGGAAATATAGGTGAAAGTTGCTATATGCTGGCTGTCTTTTCTTTAAGCACCCTCCTTCCCATGTGGGGAAGGGCTGTGGTGACGGTGTTCGGACTGTTGGTGGGCTGCTGGTGCCAGAGACCCTTATGATAACATCCCTGGATCAGATGGAGGGGCACAGTGGGGTCAGGGTGCCTTCCATCACGTGAGGCTGGTGACAGACTTACTTGGTCCTACGCAGCTTGGTATTCTCCGTCTTGAGCAGATAGAGCTTCTTGGCAAAGAACACCGTCATCATGAAAAGCAGGAGCAGCACAAGGGCAGCGGAGCCGACGGCCACACACATCACCTGGAAGTCGGTGATGATGGACTCACAGCGCATCCCCTTGTGCCAGATGTAGTCCTGCGTGTTGCATCTGCAGCAGGGACAGGGGGAGCCTGAGGCGATGGAGCCAGCAGCCACAGCCAGGATCTGGCCCCTGACCCCAATAATCATCTCAATAGCCTGTTCCTATGACAATCTAGAGGGACTGGAATGCTCCATATCTGTACAGCCCTTCTAATTGATATTCTCACCCCATCTTTACAACCCACCTATGAAGTGGACCAGCAACTCAGAGGTACACGATATAAATGAGGAAACCAAAGTTACACGGCCCTTAAGTAACCGAAGAGGGAAGGGAATGCTGGCCTTCCGCCTCAGAGTCTCAATGAGGACAATCCCAGGATTCTCTCAGGCCCCTCCCTGCCCTGGGCTCTGGGCAAAAGACAGATGAAAAACAAGATGAATAGGAGCTATGGCTACAAAATGCTAGGACCTGCTCTGCACATGAAAACCGATCTGTTGCTTTGCAGTCCCATCTAGCTCACGTGGCTAGCCAGACACTGAAAAATAAGGAAGTGGCAGACAAGGACAAACACAAAGATGGATGTATATTCTCCTCCTACCTCTGCAGCCCCATGTACAGCCCCTAAAACTCTTTATGCAATTACCATGAGAATGGTCATGGAAGCAGAGTGAGAATCACCCCTCTGGGTGGGTTTTAGTCCTTTTGTTGAGTGACTTTCTCCTGCCCTTGGGGACATTCCCAGGCTCCAACTCTTCCAATGACATTGCTGTTTCCATGGCAACCAGGCTGCTTCAAAGAGGAAAGATGTGGAAGGATACAGAGGCAGGCAAAGGAGGAAGGACAGGAACCTCAGGGTGGATGACAGACAAGAGAAAGGGGTCCAGAAATGGGGAAAATATGCTTGGAAGATTGGCTATTCTACATCCAGAATTGGGTAGGGAGACTTGGTTAATAAGGAATTCCCCTTTCTTTTCCAAATGAACCCCTTCAGTCACAGGGAGCCTGTTTGAAGATGCCAGGGAACGCATCTCCCTCTAAGAGGGGCCCTCTAACTCACTGTTCTAGAGAAGTTCCGCAATAGCTCTGATCGTTTTCCTGCAGTGGGTCAGGGTGACAGAGACAAAGGCAGGCTGCAGTCTGCGACTAAAGGTTCAGCAGTCCCCTGTGAGTGGAATGCAAAACAGTTCTCTAGCCACAGCTGAGAGTACACAGCCAGGGATCTCTGCAGGAAGGCCCGTGTGACCCTGGGGTGGAAGCCGAGCAAGGGTGGCTGAAGTGGACTTCAGTTCTCTAGCCACAGCTGAGTACACAGCCAGGGATCTCTGCAGGAAGGCCCGTGTGTGACCCTGGGGTAGAAGCCGAGCAAGGGCGGCTGAAGTGGACTTGAGAAGCCCTTCTGAGGGAGTGACACACTGGTGGACTTATTAGCAAAGCCATGCAGTTTAGTGAGGAGGACAACCTTCCTCTTCCACTTGGGAACCCCCTGAAAGCTCCAGGAGACTCTGGGAACCCCAGAGGCACCAAGGGCTCAAATCTCATCCTCTCATGGGCAGCTCACTTTGAAGGAGAAAACTCCAGGCCTCCAACAGGATTAAAGATGATGATTTGGCAGAGATTCCACAGCTTCCAGGCTGAAATTATCACTATAGCACCCCAAGCTGGAGTCTGCAGAGCAGAATCCCGGGGTTTCCCCATATTTCTGTTAGCCCTTAACCAATTGGCAAGGTTCTTGTTGCCATAATTTCTTGATCACATTCCCTCTTCTTGGCAATGGCTGGATGATTCCAACCAGAACTGTGTGGTCACTTCCTGTATCAGTGACCCTAATGTCATGACCATTTATTAAAAAAAAAAAAGAACAAAAAGAAATTTTATAAAAAGAACAGGAACTCCAGCTTCTATGCCAAAGGTTCAACATTCATTGCTTTTATGTGTTATTCTCTTATTGGAACATCAAGACCTAAAGAATGTGAATTCCTGATATACCTCCAACTTAAGACTCTGAAAAAAATATCGGAAATGACACAAAACAGAGAGACTCATGTAAGAGGAGTGCTCCTCCTAGGGCCTGAGGAAACAAGACCCAAAGGAGTGTGAGGGTTCCACTTCACTCCTATGGCCAGTACAAGACAGACAGACAAGGGAACCATTCACATCACCTCTGACTTGTGATTCTTCTAGAATAAGTCAGCCAGCTCTCCAGCACGTTAAATACCTCGCTGTGAGGGCAGTTCCCAAGAATGAAGGTGAATGGGGAATTACCTCAGGAGGCATGGGATGGCAGCTGCAGACAAAGTTCTCAGGCATACCAAGCTCTCTGGATCTTTAAAAACATTAAGGGTTGGGTATCCCAAGGAAGACAAACATTAAGGTAGAATGAAAAAGCCACCCAAAGTTAAGAAACCAGCAAAGACTCTCTGCTAAATTTTACCAATTTGAGTGGCTGTTCTTCTGGGTCTGCTCTCAGTGACAGGGTCTTCTGAGTTTACATGTCTACTCCCCACACACCCCACTCAGGCAGACTAGGCCCTCCTGCCATACACATGACTTGGAGCATTCAGCAGCAACCTTTCCTACAGAATAGGTTCATGGGCCTCGCCTCTTTTTGCTAGTACAGCCAGAACTAAATTCTCCATCAAAAATTCCCTAACCCTGCAAAGGCCTCTTTCCAAAACCCTTAAAGAAGTCCTTTTATTTTGCCTTTACAGTTTAGCGCTTTGGTAAAGGACACAACACCTAAAGAAAATAGAAACTCTTATTTCTAAGGAAACTCTCCTAGTGACGAAATTCCAAGAAATACATTTTAACAAGTAATTCTGTAGAAAATATCCCAGTGAACGTTTCTTGATCTGGGAATCCTGTGAATGTATAACCTTTTAGAAGGTGTGCCTGTCATCTCCCTCGTAGCTGGGTCTGCCTTACACACACTCTTCAGGTGCTCTTTTAGAAGCCCCTGGGCACCTGTCTGCCACACCCTTACCTGCAGAAGGCCCCTATGTTCTCCACTAGGTAGCACTGGCCGCCGTTGTGACAGTAACTGGGGAAGAGGTCGCATACCGACCGGCAGGAGCCATTATGTCGCACAAAACCACTGCGACACTCAGTGCCATTCTCGCCTGGGGCCAGGCCCCTGACTGGCTCTCCTGGGCGGGGCCTGAGGGCAATGCTGCTGCCAGGGACTATCCCCAGAGTATGTTGTGGGGGGACAGCATGCCACCGACTAGTGGGCTGGCCTGCCCCTGGCCCCTGGCCAGGCTTCTTGGTGGGCATTATAGGGTCATTTTCATCTTCCAGGTCTCCACCTCCCACTGCATCCTTATCATCCTCCTCTTCTTCCTCCTCTTCATCTAAGTCGTCATAGAACGAGGTGGTAGGGTAGAAATCAGATTCATCAAAGGGGGTAAAGTCATCGTATAAGTCAAGCAGGCTCCATGAAGGTGTCTCTCCGCCGGTGTCAGTATCGGGGTGGTGCTCCGAAGTTCCTAGTGAGCCTGGGAAGCTTCCCAGGTCGGCACCACGGCCCTCCCCGTCCAGTCCTTCGAAGTAGTCGATGTCAATTATATCTGAGGCTGGCTGGGGCTCCAGCGTGCCCTGAAAAGGGTATGTGGGTTCTAGCCCATGAGGGCCAGGTGTGCTGCCTCCCAAGTTCAGCCAAATCTCTAGGGAGCTCTCCTTGGGGAGTTCAGGGCCTGGGCTCGGCTTGTTGCCAGGGGTGGAGGAGGGTGGTCTGATAGCCTCGGGGGTGGCAGGGGGTACTGACGACTGCCCGAGGGCCTCATCGGGAGCAGGGAGTGTGGCTGGGAGGGCCTGGGCGTCGCCACTGCCCACCTCGGTGGTCACCGCGCCCAGGCCAGGGCTGTCAGTCTCCAGCCAGGAGGCGCCCGTCACCGCGGCCGAAGCCTCCAGCGCCTCTTCTGGGCCGACCCGGGGGCCAGCCGCGGCCTGCTCGTCGGCTGGTGCCGTCCACGCGGTCTCGTCTTCCCCAGTCCCTGACGGGGCGGCCCCGTCCCGCGTATCGTTGGCGCGCGGCTCCCATGCCAAGACGCTCTTCACTGGTCCCTCGGCCTCGACCGCGCTGCCCGCCTCGCGAGCTGTGGGCGGGAGGGCGAGGAGCGGAGAGTCAGGGTGGCGCCGCGCGCGCAACGGCTCTTGGGCTCCGCCCCACCGCGGCTCGCCCTCCCAGACCAGGGACAACCGCGGCAGCCGCCACCAGGTATCCCAAGGCCACGCCCCCACCTTTAAGCTCAGTCCCTGGGTCTGGCCTCTCAGCCCTGGGAACACGGTACACCCGATCCAACATTTCCCCGCTCAGGCTCCCCACTCCACCTGCAGTCTAAAAGGCCAGGCCAGGGCGGCCTCCAGCTCGAGTCCCGTCTTGCAGTCTTACTCCCCCCATAGCCCGCCCCCACCTCCAGGCCCCGCCCCGAAGTTCCACTCAGGCCCCGCCCCATCTCCAGGCCCCGCCCCATCTCCAGGCCCCGCCCCCATCCCGCACCGCGGTCCGCAACCCTGCGGCCGGCACCGCCCCCGCGCCCCGCACGCCCCCCACCTTCTGGCGCGCCCCATCCCCCGCCCTGGCCGCGGCCCAGGCGCTGCCCCGCCCCCTTACCACAGCTCGCGGACTCCGCCGGTACCCGAGGGCAGCCAGACCCCCGCCCGGAGGTGGGGCGCGAGTGCCGCCCAGGTCCCGGTCGGTACCCACCTGGCGCGGCCCCGGCGGCGAAAACCAGCGTGGCTCCCAGAAACAGCAGCAGCGGCGGCGGCCCCCGGCCCGGGCCCCCGCCCCCGGCGGCCCCGGCTCGGCCCATGGCGCGGCGCCCCGACCGCTATCCGCGGTCCGCCCGGCTGGCTGCGCCCCCGGCTCGCCCGGCCGCCGCGCCTCCCGCCCCGTGCTGCGGCCGCTTCAGCCCGCGATGGGCAGCGCGCGCCGCGCCTCTCCGCCTCCCGCCCCGCCCGCCGCGCCCGCCCCGCCGCACGTAGCGCTGACGCGGGACCCGCTCAGTCCGCCCGCCAGGAGGACAGACAGACCCCCTGACCGGGACACGGAGACAAACGGCCTTAGAGTTGCGCAGGGGCAGGCGCACAGCGCCGCGCGTGGCGGTAGCCCACAGGTGCACCGGCTGGGGGCCTGCGGGGCGGGGCGGGGCGGGGCGCGGTGCCGCCCTCTCCGTGCAGGGGCTGCACGGACCCTCCCCCTCTGGAGGAACCCACCCGCCATGCGGCGAGGCCGGAGGCGGGGACGCAGCGGAGCCAGACACCCGCAGACTCGGCAGGGCTGGCAAGGCCGCGAGAGGGGTGGGAGCCTGAGCCCCGCTGTAGAAACGAGCGGGACCCGGGGCGCACGGTGCCTTTCGGATCTCTGCGTTCACTCCCGGCGCAGCGCCTGCCTCGCGTTCGGGGCTTGCAAGGTGCTTGGGGAGGTCGCCAGATCGAGGTGGGGCGGGCCCTGGCAGCGTCAGGGGAGGGGGCGAAGCTGACGGCCTAGGCTCTAATCCGATCAGATGTAATCCGTGTGCAGCCCAAACCACTAGCCCAGTCCGCGCAGAGCCTGACCCGCTCGGGGACGGGGGCAAGACCCTCTCCGGGGCTGCAACTGTCCCGCCCCCGATCTCGCCTCCTCGGTGCAGCCTGGGGAGCAGCCTTTAACTCTCGTCCCTCCCTCTCTTCTTGCCTTCCATGGAATCCAAACCAAAACCAACTGCTGTCGAGCCGATTCAGACTCAGAGCGACCCTATAGGAGAGAGGAACTGCCCCACAGGATTTCCAAGGCTGTAAATACTGTGACTCCGCTATCGCCTCGCAGGTGTTCTGGGCCACCAAAGCACAAGTTCTCGGGTAGACCTAGGTGTTCTAGTTCGCAGCCCAGGGACATGCAGGCACCAGTCAAACGTTATCGTGGTCTGTGCGGCCCTGTCCACCGCTCACAGGGCGACCCAGGACTACTTCCAAAGCCTTACTTATGTGGGGAGGCAGAGCCACGGCCTTGTCACCTGCTTATCCCCAAAACCGACCCGCCGGAGTAGAACTCTTGGCTGGGAACCCTTATAAATGGAGGAAGCCCAGGACAGGCTGAGGAGGATCTCAGTCCCCCTTTCACCTTTTGGAGGCTCCCTGATGTACTACCCAAATAATGACCTTTGGCTTCACAGCCCGCAGAGATTCTGCAACTCTAGTATTTGAGAGACGCTGCCTGTTTCTGCCCCAGGGGACCGTTTTGGTGACCAAGATGGGAGCTCTTACCTTCTGATCTTTCATACATGTCCCCGGAGGGATTGTTATGGTTGACAGCCTGTTTCTTTCACTTGAACTGCTGAGCCTATTTTCTTTGCCGGGCTTTCCCTCCCATCCTGGTCTTTCTAGCAAACGCCTCCTTATGGCTAGGAAAGCTCAATTCTTATCACCTTCCCCTCTATGAAGGAAGCCTTCTCAGCCTGCCCCAGGTGGTTAGCTGCTTATGCCCTGACCTCCTGGCCTGTCTGCAATAATTCCCCACTGCAAGGCACTTAAGTGCATAGCACCAGAGGCTCAGGAAGGTACAAACCTTATAAATGAACAGCCCCCACCTGACCCCAGAACCGTGGGTCTGGAGCCTTTTACAAACGGAGTTGACGTCCTGAGACTTTTCCATGGGTCCATACAGCCTTTGGGGATCGAAACACAACCTCCTCTGAGCGGAGGGTTACTCAGGGCTCTGCACTCACCTGTTGGCCACAGAGGCACCCAAGACACCCCTTTGTCTCCACCTGCTTCCCTTCTCCGTAGCTTGTCACTTTTTTTTTTGCCTGTATGTACAAGTTTATGTCCCTCTGCTTCTCAGTGTCTCCCTGATTTTTGGGTGGTGGTTGTCAGAGGGTCTTGGTGGACATGTCTCCCTCCTTTTCCCCTTCCTGAGGCACGTTTGGGAAGGTGCCTCAGTGATGGATCCCTTTATGTTTAGCGCATGACAACCACTCCAACCTCTTTCACAAGAGCAATCTGGATGGGGGCCTTCTCCCACCTCTTTGTTAAAATTCTCCCTACTCCATTTAAACTTATTTCGCATTTTCTCTTCAACATATTACTCAAATAGTGTTAAATATATTCTTTAAATTCGATTTTTGAGTTAAGGAAAACAAGCATATGGTACAAAATGAAGAAAATGTGAAATGTCTTCTCCCTCAATGTCTGTTCCTCCACCACCTTCTTCCCTTTCATGGAGACAAATTCTGTTACCACTTCAATTTGGGATTTTAAATCAACTGTTTCCACTCAAACAGTTCTATTCTGATCCTTCCTGCAGATCTTATCAGCAGCTTTGGAACTGAGCACAGCACACCTGGGGGTGACACCTCCACAAGACAGATGGGAGTGCATTTAGGCAGGTACGCGTCATGTAGGATTGAGCATCTGATCTAGCCGAGCGACCTTGGGAGAGTCAGTAACCTGCGTTTCACAGTATTTGTGGAAGTGCTTGGTAACCACTGTGTCAAATGCATATAATTTTTTTTTTTTCTTCCTAGGTACAGGGACTGGGGTGGGCTGAAGCGATTAAGATGTATGAATTGGAGAGTGAAAAAAAAAAAGGAACCTGACTTCTATCTAGAGCTTACACCCATGTCTCCACATTCAAGTCTCATGTGTTTGGGCATCAGAGCTGCTTTTTGTGAGGCAGTGGCTCCTGCATGCCTCTGAGGTCCCTACTGAGTTTGGCCACCTGCCTCCAGGGCCAAGGCAGGCACAAGGCCCATTTCTATGGCTACTGCCTGCCTCCCCGCACATGTAAAGCCCCTGGCTTCACCAAGGGGCAGCTGTCCAGGGCGGAGCTGCTCCAATTGCCATGGCTGGGTGCAGTGTGGTCTGGACAGGAAGCAACACAGCTCCCAGCTTTAAGTTCTCAGAATTCCTCAGTATTAACTACTAACACTTTAATGAGTTTTCAGTTTTCCTAATACTCTAATTTGCCTTACTCTTCACAACTATACTATTGAGTCTTATTGGTCCCGTTTTAAACATCTGCAAAGTGATACTAAGAGAATTAACAACTTTGTCCAAGATCATGCTAGTGAAGTGTTAAGGCCAGTACTTGGAACTAAGATCCCGATTCCAAATTCTTTCATTTTAATGCAGAGGCTTTTTATTCCTGCTTTTGAAACTCAGAAAGGGAATCAGGATGCAGACCTAAGGCCCCACTTGGCAGAATGGAAGCCCTACTTCCTCCAAAAACCAAACCCGCTGCTGTTGACTCTATTCTGACTCATAGCAACCCAACAAGACACAGTAAAACTGCCCCATAGGGTTTCCAAGGAGTATCTGGTGGATTCAAACTGCAAAGCTTTTGGTTAGCACCCTGCTTTAACCACTACGCCACTACCTCCTCCACATGCTTCAATGCTCACCCAGACGTTTAAATTAATGCTGCGATCTCCTTAATAGGAAATACTGGAGATGGGTATAGACTCAGGAGCAAGAGTCGGAAAGGGACAGCTAGCATGGCCTCTGTCCTGCCAGGGTGCTGGCAGAGATGCATGGTTCTGGGCTGCAGGGAATGAATCTCCTTGGACCATTCCCAGGAAGGAGGAAAGGGCCATAAGTCAGGGGCTTGAGTTCTCTGTGCTGACCACCACCTCGTTTCTGGGACTCTGGATTCTCAATTGAGCAAGTGCTGTCAGCTCAGCAAAGGACATCATAATCTAGAGGTGGTCATCTTGTCCAGGCAGTTTGAGTGTGCCACCAGATTGGAAAGGCCTCTGGAATGTCATTACCCCAAGGCCAAGTCAGTTGGGAGGAAGCCACATAGCATCAGACAACCCAAGATTTGTAGCAGCTAGGCTTGTCTGCAGAAGAGATTTGCCTCAGCAGGTGGCCTCTCTAAATGCTTCTCGGGGACCCTGTAGCTAACATCCTTCAAAGGAAGAGACAGCAGAATAAGCTTACCAGAGCAAGGAATGCCACAGGCATTCAGTCAGTCATGGGGGACCCATCACTGTCCGGGTTAAACCGGGCACAGAAATCAGCCTATACAAAGGGGTAATACTGTGCAAGAGACTGCTCCTTCCTAGTCCCTTCCTGGACCCTCATAAGCCCTTAGATGGTGATTTGTCACAGAGCACCAGGAGACATTTTCTTTTCTCAGTGGTCCGAAGGTGATGGTCACCATACTTTATTAAGGCATGGCTGTTTTGCTAAGGCATGCAAAAGCTGTATCCTAAGGGTGGGTGGCAGGGTCTCCCCTGAAGGGTGAGGTCACTACTAAAATCAGTCATCTAGTAGCTCTCAGCATGGGGTTGGAAGGGCCTGGAAAGGTCTCTGGAGCAGTGGGGAATAAAGATGGTTTCAGTTCTGCAAGGCAAGAGCAGAGAGGCACCAAACTTCACTCTCCTCTCTTGGGACAGGGCTGGGGGACCTAGAGGGAACTAGCTATAGTTTGTTTTGAAACCTCTGTATAGGTTGAAATTTATAGAACTTTCATCTCTTCCTATAGTCACCCTTTGTGTATGGCACTGTTGTCTCAGCTCTGTCACCAAAGAGTTCAGAAGCAAAGGTGGTAGGCACTGGTGATATGCCTGAAAACAAGCTGCAGCACAAGGTGATTGCAAGGAGATTCAATACTCAGGGCTAGCCTCAAAGGTACAAGGAGCCCTGGTCATGCAGTGTTTAAATGGTTGGCTGCTAACTGAAAGGCTGGCGTGGTTCAAACCCACCAGCCAGGATTACAGCCTAGGAAGCCCTATGGGGCAGTTCTACTCTGTCCTATAGTGTCGCTGTGAGTAGGAATTCCTCTAAGGTACTGGGATTGAAGGAGGGCAGCATTTCCTTCAGTGATACACCTTTCCATCCCATTCTGAAAGACGACTTCCTTAAATGGGGAATAATCCATTAACAGAGAATTAAGGTGCTTTTACACTGTTGCCAAGAGGAAGTCCCCTTTTGACACAAGCAGCTAAAAAGGGCTATGTTCTTCCAAATTATAAAGCAGGGGCTTTAAAACGATCAGTCACAGGCAGAGAGGTTTTCAGAAAGACAACCTCTCAAGCATATTGTGTCCAGAAGATATTCTGGGTTATTCGGATGGAAGTTTTCCTGGAAAACCCTCTAGTTATCATACCCAACAGGACAGATATCACAGAAGACCATCCGATTCAGACTATACACCTTATCCCCCCTCAAGGTTGTCCCCAGAAAACTCTTGATTACATTGTTTTTAACAATCCTTAACACTATCTAAAATATTTATTAACTATTCATGGTCTAGACCCCACCCTCCACCCCACTAGAATGTAAGTGCCCTAGGGACCCTGCTTACCTTATTCAGAAAGATGACTTCACTGTATGCAAGGTTCAATGCCTGGCACACAGCAAGCCCTCAAATGCTTATTGAACAAATGGTCTCAAAGAATGAGTTACAAGGCGCTGCAGAGATCTTGCACTAAGACTGCTTACCAAATAACTTTCTCAGTCTGTACTTCTCAAATGGTAGGGATCAGTATCCCCTGGGAACTTGCTTCAAAGGCAAATTCTCAGTACTCACTCCAGACCTATTCTGAATCAGAAGCTATGAGGGTAGAGCCCAGCAGCTCGTTTGTTAACAAGCCTGCAGTGATCGTGGTCCATACTGAAGTTTGAAAACTACTGTTCTTAATCCCATATGGTGGAATTACCCAACAGGAAGAACCTGGGAACCTCAAAAAATAATTTCTCACTCAAATTTATCAACCAGCCTTTACTTAGCTTCCATCAAGGATTAACCCTCCTCCTCACCTTTAGAAAAGGAGAGGAATCCTGTGAGACCAGCTAGCTCTAGCTCGCTTTACTACAGGAAGGAAGGAGCTGCAACAGGTCAGAAGGCAAAGCTCAACCTGGAACACTTCTGTGAGGAGCTGGGTGGGCATTTTATCTCACTACAGATACTAGAACAGCTTCTTTTGCCTCACTGGGTTCACAAGCATCTTGATGGCAATGGCTTCTGTTTCCTGCACAGGGTTTACACTGGTAGCTGCTCAAGCACTCTCTCTGGAATATGTCATGGTTTATGGGATCTTCTGTCCTCCAACTTGGGCTGTCTGCAATGAATCCTGACAAGCATTCTCCAGCTTACCAAGTGAACCTATTCCTCCCTTGGAGGAACAGGAATATTACCCACCCTTCCTGAAAGACTTCCACTCATCCTTCTTCACGATGCCCACAGAAACAAACAGTGGGTAAGGCACATTCCCAACCCTATTTTCCTTAAGCATCACAAAGGAAGTCCTGGGTCAGTAAATTTTAACTGATGACCAAACCCAGGTGGGGCTGAATATGTAGGTTCTTCATAGGACACATGAAGAAACTGGTATATGAATGCAGAGAATGGGAACAGAATTCAGAAATGGTGTTCCATTTATTCACTGAAAAAGGAGATCAGCCTTCTTGATCCATTTCTTTCATGTCCCAAAATCCTTTCCCCTCATTCTTCTAAAATAACAACACACTGGGAACACACATTCGTACAAAAACCACATGTAATTCCCCCCTCCTCACAAAATTGGGTGGCTCTATTTTAGGAATGAAACTAGATCATAGACATGGGAAAAAAAAAAAAGTCACCACTTATACCAAAACATAACAGTGTTAAGAATTCAGATATTCTGTAGATTACCAACATGTAAAAATATTTCCACCTGGATCTTTTAAATTTGAAATGATCACATTAAAACCTGAGGTTACAAGGGACCACACTATGAACCAGAATTCCATTTTCCTTCTAGGACCCCAGGGGAAAAGGTAAGTATTTGGAATGAGTTTCCTTTGGGCAAGACTGGCAGGAAGTAGGGAAACCCCTGGCCATTCTCAAAAGGCACTGGGGTCTCTCTGGAGGCAAATGTATTGGAACTAAACTCCAGTAGGAACCAGCTCATGTCCACTCCAAGAGTCCAGAACAAACACATAAAAGGAACAAGGTCTCCTCGGTTCCAGTACTCTGATGGTGACCAGGACTACCTGGTTAGAGGTAACACCTGAGGGTTTGAAAGGCAAATCTCAATTGTGGTTTTGCTTTTTTTTTTTTGCTTTCTGATATTAAGGAAAAAAGTTCTAAGGTGTTTTAGAAACACCTCCCTACACCCTCTTACATGTAAAGCTTTATAGAATATATAGAAAAAGTTATCCAAAAGATGTTCCATATTGCATTCTAAATAATGAAATCGCCACTTGAGATGTGAAGTGAATATGCCAGGTGCTTTGGAAACCCAGCTCTACCAAAAACACCCTTTCCCCACCCATGGGAGAAGAGGAGGAGAGAAGAAGGAAGGACGAGAGGAGAATACCAAGAACTCTCAAGTCACTCAGCGACAGGGCTAGAAATGGGCTCAATTTAAGGCAGTTTGCGGCTCTTCCTCTGGAATGGCATTCCTTCCCAGCCTGAGCGCCCCAAATCTCCAAGCATGATGCTCTGACTGCCAGGTGAGCTCCTTGGTTCCCCCAGCATCTCCCTGACAACCCTCTGATAGATGGAATGTGAGAGCTCAGTAAGGGAAAGGACAAGGTATGAGAGGCCGTTGGTCCTGCCCCACTTCTCCAATCCCATCCCAAACCTAAAGTACCGCTTCACTCACCCTGGCTACTGCAAGAGGTAGTTTGGGGACTTGCACCCCCAGCCATCCTATCCTAACCAAGTTCCATAAGCTAAAATGGTTAGCACTATCTACTTTTTTTTTTTTTTTTAAAAGAGGGAGAAAACAGAATGCATACCAAGCAGTGAATAACAGGCTAGATTCACTGGGTATCCATTTGACCCAGACCCCTAAACCTTTCATAGCAAGGCTAAGGGACTAAGGCGTACCTTTCCCCAAGCTCCAACCCTCAAAATTCACACTGCCCTCAGAAAAACAAAAGACCCATCCCCAGCCTGACAAATCATCTGCATAGAAAACCAGACCCAGCAGGCCTGGGGAAAGAGTGGGTTTTTTCTAACGTTTGTGCTCTCCCCCGCCACTTACTTGTTAAAGTAATATGTTCTGCCAGCAGGGTGGAGATCCTCACCAGGGAATAGAATCAGTGGGGTCCCTCTTCCCCATCTCTTAATAATTTTGGTGCAGGAGACTTCACCATCAGCACCGTTCTTAGCTCAGATAAGCAAAAATAAGGTCACTTATAATGCCTTAAAATTTGTCCTCTGTGGCTATCCCCTGCCCATCACCATTTTTTTGGTTCCTATTAACTTAGAATGCTCTCTTTTAAAATAGTAACAGGAAAAAAAAAAAAAAAGATAATGATTATAAAAAGCATTATCAACAGAAGCAAAAGACAAAGGAAAAAACTGCAGAAGAGCAAAAATCATAGATATAGCGTACTAATGTTGACAGGACCTATAGATAAAACTGGCAACCTACCCCCCACACCAGGACAGAGGAGACACCGGTTACTTTTAGGATGACTAGGGCACACTGTCACCACAGGCTTCTCCTTGAGAGCTGGCTGAGGGCCTGATACAAGAGGTGTCGGGGCACAGAAGGGGCTCAGGGAGAAGGGATGAGGAGACACGGGACACGTGCTTGGGGCTGCGAGAAGAAAAATCCTGAAGAAACCCGTGGGAGCTGAGGAGCACAAGTCTTGTCATCCCCACTCCAGCTGGTGGCGCTGGGCATGGACATTCCCTTCATCTTCCAGGCTAGGGAGCAGCTGAGGCTGGTGGGCCGGGAGCAGGAGGTGGAGGAACCCCATCTGTGGGTGGTGGCGGCGGCGGCTGCTGTGGTGGAGGATCTGCAAACATATTCAAGACGAACTGGTCATTGCTGGAAATAAAGGGGGCTAAGGAAAGAGCCCATTCTGAGACAGCTGACAGAGGAGATGATTTCCTTTGTGGCAGGTACTCTGCGAGGCATCTTGCTGCTGTGGTCTGTGTGGGGCAGGTCCAAATCTCCGGGCCACTGCTCATGGTACGTGACCTAGCCCTAGTGGTTGCGGGAGTAGGAGGTGTCTGAGTCTGTCTCACCACCTTCAAGACCCACCCCTTCCAGGAATCACGCCACACTTTTTCAGAACTTATTGGATTTTATTGTATTTTAACAGTTCTGTTAATTTTATCTCTTCAGTTAAATAAAAGGTCCTGCCTAGGCAAGTTTTATGTCTTCTTATTTTTCTTTCTCCCACAGTGCCTAGTCTAGCTGACCACAAAACAGATTATCAATAACTTCTTGCTGACTGTTTCCACCAGGGCCAGAGAGCTTCACCTGAGGCAGCTGCCGACAAGTTGAACATTCTAGAAGGCCCCAGGACTCCTAAACTGTAGTCCTTGGATTTCTGGCCAAAACTAGGTCAGGTCCTGAAGGGAACAATTAGTCTGAGTGTCTTGGGCTCTTTACTATTTCAACTTTAGCTGCTTTAGCATACAAAGGAACCCCAGAGATTATTTAAGGCAGAGTTTTTAAAATGTCTCTTTTGCCAGAAATGAAAGCATATGAAACAAATAATTTAAGTGTGGCCTTGCTCACTGGTCAATCCACCCAACCCCATACCCAGGAGGTTTCTACCAAACTGCTAAGGCTCTTCGAAGCATTTCGCAGTCCACTGATCTCATCTCTCTCATATGTCACCTTACAGTGGAGGAAACTGAGGCCTGAAAAGAGAACACAACTCACCCATGGCGGCTTGCCTACTACTGGAGAGCCATGGCTATACGAAACTTATTTGTTATCCCAGCCCTTAACCAGTTCCTATTCTTGTCTTTACGTTCACTACTTTTGAACTCTGTATCCACAAAAGGCTCCTGTAGGGAAAATAACCAGTATGTCTACCAAGATTGAAACTGGACAGGCTACAGAGCAACGAGGGAGAAATGTCTTTTCGACTTCTCCACATACCTCGGGTGCTCAGGAGAGTGCATGCTATGAAGGCTGTGGTACACAAGCCTGACTGAAGTACTGAGCCTTCTCCACCTGTGTACCTGCTCATCAGGAATGCTAAAGAGCACTGACCAAAAACCAGTCTTCGGAAACCCACTGTCATTGGCTGCACTGTCCACAGATCTCCCAAACCACGGAAAGTTAGCAGGCTGGGTTAGATGCAAAGTCAGGTAGAGAAAAAAAAGACTTCTTCCCTTGTCTAAAGCCCTTCCCTGATGGATCTGAGGTAATATGTTGCCCTACTGTGCTACTTACACATGCCATTAGGTGCTGTGAGGGGCACCCGTGGTCCTAAGATGCTTCCTGGCATTGGAGGCATACCAGGAGGTGTAGGGCCACTTCCAGAGGGGTGGATGTTGGCTGCAATGGTGGAAATCATGCGGCCTGACATGGGCTGCCCAGGCATCATGGAACCTGGTATCTGACCTGTGGAGAAAGATTTAAAGTACTATGACAAGCATACTAGGAAAGGGATTAACTGAATGCCCAAGACGGCTAAATACAAACCAACATGCCTAAGCCTACAAAGGATCTGAAATGTCAATAGAACAATAATCTGTAGTAAACTGTATGTCCAACCTCTTTTGAGGGAGTGAATGGGGACAGGCCTGTGGAATGACTGACTACCGTAAACCCTGGCATAAACGGGTAGCTGTTAAGAAGCAATTACAGAGAAAGCCTCTCCAACAGGAAGCATTTACTCTGGTTCCTCTGGGTGAGCAGTGGATGGTACATGTCCTCTTGGGGACAGGAAATGCAGACCCAGGCCAGAGGGGACGGAAGGAGGACTTTAACAGCAAGTTGGTCCACAGTACAAGGACTACAACTCCCCTGGTCAAGAGCTGAGCTTCACACACTGGCTTAGTCTTGAAGGGTATCGATCAAGACTGTGAAATCACCCTTAAAAAGGGATTCTAATATGAATCCCCAAGACGTGTTCACAAAAAAATCTCGTTCATCTAACCCCACCGTGAAGCGCTGGCCCCAGGGAACCACAGGATGGAAGAAGGTAAGAGTAGAAAAAGAAGACAGACAACACGGTCGTCTCCTCCCATCATTTGATATTAATGATAGGAGACCCTAGGGAAAAGAACAGGAAGATACCTTCTTCTGTGTTCAGTTTCATACTGAGCCTTTAGAGCAGGGTTCACTAAATCTTTTCTGCAAAGAGCCAGAGAGTAAATATTTTAGACTCTGTGGGTCATGTGGTCTCTGTTGCAACTATTCAACTTTGCTGCTGTAGCATGAAAGCAGTCAGAGACAAAACAACAAATGGGCATGGCTGTGTTCCAATAAATCTTTATTTATAGATACGGAAATGTGAATTTCACAAAATTTTCACATAACATAAAAAATAATTCTTTTGACACCCCCCCCCCAACCATTTAAATATGTAGAGAACATTCTTAGCTTGGGGGCCGGAGGCCACATCATTTGGCCTGTGGACTGGAGTTTGCCAGACTACAGCTTTAGATATGATGGTGGATATTTAATTAGGTCTTAAACCTAGTGGTTTGGCTGCTGGGCTTGGTTCTAAACTAAGAATAGTTTAAAGGGTACAAAGCAAAGAAGAAGCTCTTTCATAAAAGGGCAATTATATACTCTACAGAATAAAGAGAGAGAATCTATGTGGTTTCTTTTTTAATCTAGGGACTTAAGTAAGGTCAACTGTATGACACTGAAGACATGTTTCTAGACTCAGTCCCAAGACAGCTGGAATTAAGAGTGCTTGAAGTCCAATCCTGGAGAATTTGGGAGACGAGATCACCTGAGAGCTAACTGGCAATTAAAATACATAGAACAGTATTGAAGATAACTAAAGACTTCTTCCTGTCGCTGTTTAGAAAAAGGCCTATCTTAAGAAAGACACACAAAGCTTCAAACCTCAAACCATTTATCTCCAATGTCTGCTGTTGGACACAGGACTCAGAGGAGCCCTGAGCTGTAGGGGTGTCAATGTAAAGAACTCACTTAGGAACAAGAGTCGAGGGTAGCGCACAGCTGGTGGTCCACTGTCTTTAGGGAACTATTTTAGAAAACATACTATGTCAACATATGCACCAGAATAAACAGGGGAGCAAGTCTGGAGCCCACTGGCCCACTTTTCCATACTCTATAGTGTAACCATGCAAGTGCCCAGCAGAAGGGCCCCAGAGGCCCACCTCCTAGAGAACAGCTTGGTCAAATCACTTCAGAGAAAACAAGAGCAGGTGCTAGACCCACTCCTGGGTAGACACTACCACCACTCTTGGACCAACTGGCCACCATTAGTAAAAGCTGTTGCTTGCCTGTGCCATGCTGCTAGGACAGATACAGACAATGCTGAAGAGTACCAGTGTAGAGCTGACACAAAAACAAAATGGACACGAAGTACACTCCAAGTCACACAAAGGATGCGTACATATAAAGGGATGGCAGGGAAAACCATGGAAGAAGCAAGCTGAAGAAACTGCTACCGTCTAGTCAATCAAGAAAAACCTTGTGAACGATTTGGGATTTTGGATGATGTCTAAATAAAGTGAAAGGAGGGGAATTAGGGATAGGACAACAGCAGACTATTCTAAGCACAGGCCTAGCCTGAGTTAAACAATCAGAAAATTGTGTGGATGTCATGCTTGTTATTCCTGAGAATTACCACTTACTGAGCACTTACTGGCCAGGTGCTTTGTAAGTACCATCTTCATACTTGCACTACCTCTCTGAGGTACCTACATAAAGTAATTACCATCTGTATTTCACTGCAGAACAAAGGGCTTAAAGTTAAAACAAAAAACAAAAAGATAAACAAGCAAGCAAACAAACAAAAGGGCCCAAGTTACAGAGCCAGTGAGTCCATGCTGGGTCTGTCTGATATAACTCAAAGCAAAGGAGACTGGACTGTAGTCTCTGGGTGGTGCAAATGGAAGCATCTGACTATTAACTGAAAGGGTGGTGATGCACACGTGGGGCTGCCATGAGTCGGAATCAACAACTCAAAGGTAACTGGTAAAGAGGGCTGAATTAGCTTGGCGAGATGGTGATGGTGGTACAGGTACGGTGGTAAGGCTACGGGGGACTTGGTGAAATGCTCTGGAGAAAAAGAGGAGCTTGGACCTTATTTGTTGAATGATGGAAAGCTCTAGGAAGGGATGCAGAGAAGTCAGAGCCTAGCGCAGAGAAAAAGAGCTTCTGCAGACAAGCAGTGAGGAGGATGAGGAGACCCGGCAGGAGCTGGGAAACTGAGGACAGCATTGAGACGCTGAGACAGAGAAAGCATTCAGGCTCGGTACCTGACTGGGACTGTGAGGTGAAGAGCAGAGGTGAAGTGAAGAAGAGGGGAGGACTACTTTTGCTTCAGCAACAGGAGATGCAGAACTGGCTGCCATTGTAATGAAAGCACCGAGAGGTGGGGTGAAGGGAGGACAGAGCTCTCAACATTTCAAACGTTAAGAGGGCCGGGGCACACAAAGAGGCTTACTATTCTAAAAACGAGGGCCATTCCTCTGCCAAACTGTCTCGGAGGCATCCTGGTTTTTTAAGAGGTACTCCCCCAGCTCCCTTTTGGAGGGCCCCTTTGTCACTCCCTTCCTACCTCTAGATCACCTGCTAGGCTATTACTAAAAACAAGACAGTGTTTCTCTCTAAGTCTCTACCAATGGTTCTCTAATGGTATTCCAGGAGCTGTGACAGGAGATTTTTGTGTTGTTGGAGGGAGGAGCATTCCTTTTAAGCCTAGCCCTAATGAACTCTAATCTGGAGACCAAAGAACACTACTAAGGGACTCATCGTCATAAAGGCCATGTGCTAGAACCGGTAATGCAGCCCAGGCCTACCAGTAACTACAGGCTGCCTCCACCGATTTTAACCTGGACAGAGGCCTTGAGCAAGTAAGAACATTTTGCCAGTCCTCTGCAGGTCGGTCTCTCTAGAAAACTCAATAATGGAGAAGTAAAGCATGCCTTTACAAAGACGGATGAAGTAAACAGGCCAGGACCAGGACTGGGAAAGGGCGAAAGCAATAAGAAACAGCACACCAGTAGCTGATCAAATGCACAGGTGATGTTAACACACGACTGTTCAGTCCCAATAATTTCTCATTTTCACAGGTGTGAGAAGAGGGTATTACATCCTGGTATCTCAATCAGCGCCTGGGTTGCCAAGCCTTTGGGTGATCAGTGGACCCAGTGGCGATCCCAGTCTGCTGCTACTTGGTATATCCCTAAGGGGCAAAGTACAGATGAATCAGTCTGGAAACCAAGCAGCAGCAATCTCACTTCGCTTCACCTCGATCTAGATGAATGTTCTCGGAAAGTCATTTAAGATGCCCTGAGCCTGCTTCTTAACAATAGAGTGAAGCTAAATATCTGCCCGCCTTTACACAGGGCTCTGTGTGGATCAGGGGAACCGTTTATTTGTTACAGTTCTTTACAAGTTACAAGGCGCTTCACATATATTATGCTGCTGGCTCTTCTAATACCCCTGTAAGAGGCAAAGCAAATATTCTCATTTTATAGAGAGTAAACAGAAGCTCAGAAAAGCTAAGAGACTACTTTATGGTCGTACAGTTAGTAAGGGGAATCAGAAATTAAACCAAGCCTTCTGACTATAAATCTAGTTCTCTTTCCACAACACCACTCTGTGCTCAAATGGAACAGTTCATGTGAAAGGACTTAATATAACAGTCAGCATGATGAAAACTCAGGCACACTCTTCTATTCCAGGTCCCATTTTTTTTTCATTATATTAGCTGTGAGACTACTCTGCATCCTGAAATATTAATTTTTTTAACAATTACTAATTTTAGCACCTTGTAGTAGACTAAACAGTGGTCCCCAAAAGGAGAGGTAGTCTAAGTCCTGATCCCTGGAGCCTGTGAACATGGCCATATTTGACAAGAGAGTCTTTGTAGGTATAATTAAGTTAGGGCTCTTGAGCTGAGAAGATGATCCTGGACTACATGGGTGAGTCCTAAATCCGACAACAAGTGTCCTTCTAAGGGACAGAAGGAGAAGTCACAGAAAGGAGACAGTAATGTGAAGATGAAACAAAAAGAGATGTGGCCACAAGCCAAGGAATACCACCAGCCACCAGCAGGACCTGGAAGAAGCAAGGAACAGATCCTTCCCTAGAGCCCTGAGAGGGATATCAGACTCCCTGGCTTCCAAAATTGTAAGAGAATAAATTCCTGTTGTTTTAAGCTCCAAGTTTGGGGTAATTTGTTATCGCACCCTCAGGAAATTGATACATACCTACTATATTCTAGACACTTAAAAGTTTTACAAATGGTTAAAGCATTCAATCCCCATAACAACACTATGAATCAGGCACTGTTGTTATCTATGAGGAGGAAAGGGAAGTACACAAAGATTGAGTAACTCAGCCAAGGTCAAAAAGCATGTAAATCCAAAACTGACCTAGGTATTCCCGTTTCAAAGATGATGCCTTTAACCACTGTACACCCCTTCGTATCAACGTCTGGTCTGGAGAGAAGTCCAGCCCTTTTCCAGGTGAGGCTTGAGACTAAGTGATGAAACCTTGCTCCCACCAAACTAATGACTATTCACTCCACTCCTAGCTCTGAAGAGAAACAATTCTAACCAGCTGAGAATGTACGTTTCAGCAGAGAAATGAGACATTCCAGAAACAATCTGGCAAAGAGCACCAGGACAGATCAACATAGACCCATGAGGTGACAGCTGACCATCATGCACTGGGATGAGCCCATGGGACTCTTGCTGTCAGGCGGGCAGTGTTACCTCCAAAGCTACCTGCTCAGTGGCAGTGGCCTATTTACCTATTTCCCTACATCTTTATGGCAACACGCCGAGAGAGGACAGCCCAGGGTTTGTCAAGGCTATAAGCCCAGTAGCTGGAAAAAACCTTTCCTTTCTCTTATTATAGATTCTGAAGTCCTCTGAAAAAACCAAGTTCCTCTATTCCCCCAGTCACAAACAGGACCATAAAGCCACTAGAGTATGAGTGTTTAGGGTATGAAAAGACAATGGTTCCTTGAGAGAAGTGGCAGCAAAAAAAAGAAGGACCAGAGGAGAAATCATCTACTTCTTCACAGACAAACACATCTCAGGAAAGCAATGGGGCTGTCCAAGAGTGAGTGGCGCTTCTGTACTGTCCAGAGGTAACCTGTTACCCAATACCCGACTCACTGCACTGGCATACCTAGGGCAGTCGTGGTTTCAGAGAATACACATGAAATGAGACAGGAATTCTGTTGACTTAGGGCCTGCCATTTTGCCAGGCAACATGAAAAGTTATCTCACTGAACTACCAGGTTGTTAGGAAGATGTGAGATTGTAAGGTCTCAGTTTCGAGACTAGGAAATTAAACCTCAGGTCACAAGGAGCAAGAGACTGAGCTGGGATTCAAACCCAGGTCTGTCTGACCCTGAGACCCATTCTCTTCCTCTACACCAACATGCTTCAATGAATATCACTCCCATCGGAAAAGGTGATTTCTAAGAATCAAATTTAAAATGGGGTAGAGCTGAAGAGGACTAGGGAGAGGACACAATCAACTTTTTATAAAGCAAGCCCTGGCCTTTTAAAATCTAAGCATCGTTGTGGTTCTTTTGGTGTCTGATAGATAGGCCTCACCACTTTTAAATGGGTGACAATGTCTGAGAGCATTCCCACCAATTCTTCCTGCTGATCAAGAAGTCTGTCCCACACAAGCCTAATATATATAGGAGCAAGCCTTGTCAAGTAAAATGAAGGGTGAGTGTGTTGACTGTGTTTCCATTAAAAACAAAAGCACCAAAGAACAAGACAAATACTCAGGTTATTTCTTTCCCTGGTAGAGAGGGAGAGGAGGAAGGTAAGAGAGAGAGGGTGAGAGCAAGACGGCTTTAAAACAGCAGTATCAAAGCATAAAATGGTGGGAGTCTGACCTACATACAAGCTGTTTTTTTTTTTTTTTTTTTTTAAATAACAGCAGGCATCTGAAGCTGGAAAAATGGAAAGGGTTGCTAAAATTAGGTTTAGCCTAGTGGAAAAATCCCTCACACTCTCTCAAGTTTTTTAGATCTTTTACTAAAGCATTATGCCTGTCCTGCCTAAAAACAATCCTGGGATGGGAGAGGCAGATGGGAAAAGAAAATGGATCTAGGAAAGGGAATCTCTGAAATTCCAATCCTGGGCACATTTCATCAGTCTGTTTCTAACTGTCCACAGCACATCCTCTGGCTGAATCCCCAGAAGAACGGAAGCAATACAATCAGGGCCACGTGAGGGGAAGCCTGGACTCCTCAGAGACTGCTCCTTCCCCACAGCAGCTTCCTGGAGGCTCCTGTGACAGACGTTCTTTGTTGAGAACTAGGCCCTCACTGCTCTCTTTGTAAGAGTAACCTGGTACTCTGGAAAGTGGCATGGCAGCCTTGTCATGACACGATGCAAGCAGGGCCAAAGCACTGCAGATAATAAAAAGTTGGCTGATTCGATGGGCTAATCCTTCTCCCTTTTCAGCATGGGGCTGTGAGACCAGAGGGTGGGTTGGGAAACGACACTGGTTGTAACCCTTTCCTGAGTACTATTTCCCACAGGTAGGGTTGTGTACGTGGGTGTAACCGGGGGGCTTAAGTTGAGTCCCCGAAGTCTTGGTTGAAATACCCTCAAAGACCCAGTATTTCACCGACCAAGGCAAACTGTTCTAGTTTTATCACTAGAATGTCATCTCTACCACGTCTGATTTCTCAAATCAGACCAATTCCTATTTTGATCTCCTGGGCACCTGCAAAAATTCTTATACTGTCAACAGTGAGGAAAGCATGATGACATTTAAACCAGTATTTCCTTTTCCCTCTGCTTTTCACAAACACAGACACATGCAACGCCCCCCTCCCCAACCCAGCAGAGCTCGCTCTAGATTCATGAGGCAGAAGTACACAACAGTACCTCATTTACTAAGAAGGCCCGGAGCTTACACTACGCACTTACATACTAGATGGCTGTCATTTCCTTTTAACTTAACTCACTGTTAGGTAATCTTGCTTTAGACATGTGCCAAGGCCTTAACAGAGACCCCTAGCAATGAGAAGCTCTCCCCCCTGCTTGAGTAAGTTACCTCAGGAAGCAACAGTTACCACCCAGGCCACCCTGTGCTGTCACGCATACTGTGGCCCAGTGTATGGTGGAGGAACACTTTGTGCAGTGGCTGGAGACCTGGGTTCTAGGTCAAGATGTGCCCTTGCCAGCTATGTGACCCTGGGCAAGTTCTCTGGCCTTCTGGGGCCTAAAGTTACTCATGTATGAAACCAAGGCTCCTTCCAAAAACTCCTTTAAAATTCCAATTTTGAACCTCATGGAGAAGTTACACTCCCCACTCTTGGCGCTCGCAGAGCTTCAGGTCCCATCTATACTCCAGGGTATTCCTGACACAACCTTGTGCTTGTGCCCAAACTATCCTCTTGACCACCTTCTTTACAATTGGGTGGCTTGCCGACTGAGGTTTCTAACCCTGTTGCTCCTAAACCTCACTGCCCCCTGAATTATTGCCCAGCATCACTCTCTAATGCAGCCCAAGCTCCCCTAGAATGTGGGGGGTGGGGTGGGGGTGGGGCCAGACACAAAAGAACCCATCCCAGATTTACGGCCCCAGCGTGGCCCCTCAGGTCTCTCTCTCCCTAGGCTACTGCAGTCATCTTATCGCTGCCCTCAGTCTTCTCCCGCTGCCCTCAGTCTTCTCCCTCTGCTCTCAATCTTCAATGCTTGCACCAATGCAGCAAGAATGAACCTTCTAACAGGTATGATCATATATCCTTGGTTAATAATCCGTCCACAGCTCATCATCAGAAAGTTAAAAATCCAACGTCTTTATAAGATGTACACGGATCTTACATGACTTGGCCCTAGGACCGCCCCCCCACCTTCTCCTCTCAGCTTCGGCCTTGTCCTGCCTATACAGCATGCTCCAGAAGGAATAAATGGCTAGTGGTTCCCCAAGAGGAGCCCTGATGGCACAGTGTTAACAGAAAGGGCGGCAATTTGAATCCACCAGGTGCTCCGCAGGAGAAAGGCATGGCAGTCTCCTTCGGTAAAGATGTACAGCCTTGGAAGCCCTATGGAACAGTTCTACTCTATCCTATAGAGTCACTATGAGTCGGAATCGATTCAACGGCAATGTTTTTTCCTGCTTTAGTGGTTCCCGAAGCATGCAGTGCCTGTCCACAAGCTTTTCTCTGCCTACAGCACACTTCCTTCACTTCAGAGACTCACAGGCCAAACCATCTGGGTAGACATCCTAGGTCTGCCACTAGTGTGTCACGTGGGGCAAGTTACTAATCATTCTGTACCGCAGGTTCGTCATCTGTAAAATGGGAATAACAGGGCCTACCTACTTTAGAAAGTTTTTGTGAAGATTAAAAATGAGGTGATAGAATCAAAAGAATAGGAAATAAACGTTGGAGAGGCTGCAGGGAGATCGGAACTCTTATGCACTGCTAGTGGGAATGTAAAATGATACAACCATTTTGGAAAACAATATGTTGCTTCCTTAGAAAGCTAGAAATAGAAATACCATATGATCCAGCAATCCCACTCCCAGGAATATATCCTAGAGAATAGAGTTGGCACATGAATAGACATACGCACACCCATGTTCACTGCAGCACTGTTCACAACAGCAAAAAGATATCAACAACCTAGATGCCTGTCAACAGATGAATGGATAAACTATGATGTATACACACAATGGAGTATCATGCAATGATAAAGAACAAGAATCTGTGAAGCATCTCATAACACGGATGAATCTGGAGGACATTATGATGAGTGAAATAAGTCAATCACAAAAGGACAAATATTGTATGAGACAGTTACTATAAGAACTCATGAAAAGGTTTACACAAGAAAAGAAGCAACCTTGGATGGTAATGAGGGAGGGGAGGGGTAGGGCTGGAAAAACACTTAATAGACAATAGACAAGCAGTGAATTTGGTGAAGAGTAAGACAGTGCACAGTACTGGGGAAGCCAGCACAACTTGTACAAGGCAAGGTCATGGAAGCTCCACAGACACATCTAAAATCCGAGGGACCGAACCGCTGGGCTGAGGGTTGTGAGGACCACGGCCTCAGGGAACGTCTAGCTCAGTTGGCATAATATAGTTTATAAAGAAAATGTTCTACATTCTACTTTGGTGAGTAATGTTTGGGATCTTAAAAGCCTGTGAGCTGCAATCTAGGATACTACACTGGTCTCACCCCTTCGGGAGAGAGGAATAATGAAGAAAACTAAAGACATAAGGGAAAGAGAACCACATCTACCACGGCCTCCACCAGGCTGAGTCCAGTACAACTAGATGATGCCCAGTTACCACCACTGACTGCTCTGACAGGGATCACAACAGAGGGTCTTAGACAGAGCTGGAAAAAAATGTAAAACAAAAAGAAAGGCCAGACGTGCTGGCCTGACAAAGACTGGAGAAACCCTGAGAGTACAGCCCCTGGACAACCTTTCAGCTCAGTAATGAAGCCACTTCTGATGTTCACCCTTCAGCCAAAGACTGGACAGGCCCAAAAAACAAAACGAGATGAAAGGGGCACACCAGCCCAGGGACAACGAATAGAAGCCAAGAGGGAACAGGAAAGCTGGTAATAGGGAACCCAAGGCCAAGAAGGGGCAATGATGACATGTCATGGAGTTGTTAACCAATGTCATAAAACAATATGTGCACTAACTGTTTAATGAGAAACTAGTTTGTTCTGTAAACCATCATCTAAATTACAATAAAAAAATAAATAATGCGATATATGTAACGAGACAGCGTGGAACAACATCAACATATTATTTACTTAACTACTTGGCAAATTCTTACTCACTCTCAAGTCTTAGCTAATATGAAACCTTCCTGATGCCCTCCCCAGGTATCTTTTTTCCTATGTAATAGTAACTGTATTCTATCAGTTTTCATGCCAGACTACAAGCTCCTTGAGGGCAGAGCCTATCTCTTTAGCCTTGCCCAGTGTCAACTGCAACGCCTGGCATATAGTAGGTGCCCAAGAAATATTTGGAGAATAATCTGGCTTTCCATTTTATATGCCCTGTTCTTCCTCCTGAGGGACCCATCATCTCCTCCTGAGCCTCGATACCTGTGAATGCACTTTTGTCTCTATTCCCCTGTAGCATCTGTGCCAACCTTATGTTTATGGTACCATAAGTTGGATGTTGTCTCCACATTCTCCTGGGAGATCTTTGAGGGAACAGGTCATGTTCTTACTTGGCTTTGCATCCTTGGCATTGGCACAGAATCCAGAACAGAGCAGGTGCTCAGTGTTTATAGATGCTAAGAGCCAGAGCCTTAGAATATTTCCTCAGAAGAAAATGATAATTAGGTTTCTGCTGAGCCCATAAAACCTACTTAGCCCAGTTTGTTGGTGAAATACTAGAGGCAGTGGTAGCTCTGTGGTCCTGAGTCCTGAGCCTCTTCTGATCCATTCTAAGACCAGCAGAGGCTGAGGTTACACTCCATGTGCGGCCATCCCCACAAACCAGGCTGTGCCAGTTTTAGCAAGAGAGGGTTGCTTGAGAACAATCCTCTATCTGTCCCCTTCACAGACCAATGAATGGGTTAGTACAGCAGTTAATAATCCTGAAGAGTTGAGAAATGTAACTCCTAAGATTAAAGCAAGTTATTACCATATGCTAATTCAAATCATTTGCAATTACAACGAGCCAATTAAAAAATGTCTGAGCCACTGTCAAGGGCTTTATAAGCTAATGAGCCAGACCCTCCTCATATAGCCAATGGATAATGAGAAGCACTGCTATCAACTTGGCAATCTTGACACGAAGGCTCAGTGGTTTTCTAAAGGTTGTATCAAATGTCAAAGAGAATATAAAACTCATGAGAAAACTTCCTGGGACTGACCAGGAATCTGATAACTAGTAACAACCTGACAGTGAGAGCTACACCAGTGTTACCATGGCATGGCTTTGTCGTAACTGAAGGAAATGAGAAAAATTCCCATTTAAAAATAAGCCTGGTTAAATGGACCAAACAAACCAGTGTTAACAAAATAATTAAAAGAAGGGAAGGTAAAAAAAAGGCGATACCATTTACCCCAACAGAAGGTACCACCTACCCCAACAGGAGTGGGGAGTCCAATAAGGCACATATCTTCCTTGTTCTCTAGACATGCTTTCTTACTCCCTAAAATACTAACAAGTTCATTGGCATTAGCACCAGCCTTCATGTGACCAGGTGCCGTTTATCTTGATGCCCACTGGAACCGAGGGAGAAGCAGTGCATTAAAAAGCTTGACCCCAGGGTTGATAAAACTCCAAGTACTAAGGCTTGCTTTATGTCTAAGAAACCACATCAGGTCATCATGTGGTAATATCGTTTTCAACGCTAAATCAGATTTAGCAAATGAGAAGGCAAGGTAGGGTGGGCTAGAGGCAAAGCAGGCATAGGAACTGAGACTATCCAATAGGGAATAGGGAGAATAGATAAAATCTTTAACAAGTGGACACTTCAGGGAAAATTTGGTGTGAGATTCATAACGATAATCTTGAACCATGAAGAATGGGTTAAAATATGTTTGGAGTATTCTATTATGAAAACTGGAAGAATATAATCCATTTTAGAAAATGTTCCATAAAATTTATTTACATAAACAAAAATGCTGAAATTTTAACGGGTAAGCATCAGTCATCTGAAATATTCAATTACTAGAAGGCACTTCGCCTCCTTTCCCCTTCTCTAAGGAGGGAGGACTGAAGAGTATGCCCTTGAACTTGACATGATGCCTGACACACGACATGTGCTCAAGAACTTGTTGTGACTGTGACTACTCATCTTCTGCCATCTGGAATGGCAGCCTCACAGGGAGAACTAGGAAGGCTTTAATTTAAGAACCATTTCATGAAACTGTACTCTTTCACAGTTTAAATGAAAAGGGATGAAACGCAGTGCCATGTATTTTATCAAAGACCAACAAAACCTAAGGGTGGTCTAAAGAGGAATGTGGCCAATCTCCAGTTTCCATTTGCCAAATTAAACCAGAAATGTTCTACTATAGATACTTCTTTTGCCTTTTGTTGTGTAGGAACAAACAAACTAGGGACACTTCGGGGGGTGGGGGTGGGGGTGGGGTACCTAACAAAAGCTTGAGTTCCTGGGTGAATTAGTAGTAGGACCAAATGCTACAAGCTGAGGGAGAGAGAGAGATGCTCACAGACACTATTCTCTACACAAAAACTCTAAGCATTTCTATTAAGTAAAGGTGGTAGGGGTGGAGGGGACACTAGACTGCAGAGGCAGAGGTGCAAAGCAAATGGAACATATACAGGTGGCACTTTAGAAAAGCCACTCTGCTGTGTGGCAAACCGCCCACTGGGTTCAAGGCATTAAGCTCCTATGTTAATAGGCTCTACCACTAACTGCTGCCAGTTATGCTGAGAAAAGATTTCATGTCACTTGTATATACAATTACATAAATTCTAAGAAGCTAGAACCTGGACAAATTAATCACTCTGACCCTTTTCCTACTACTTCCCCAACCCTGCTGGCTTTCAGAGGCTGATTCCCTCCCCACTTCACAAACTATAAATTCTAGCCAAAAACCAAAAGCTAACCAACTGACCCAAATAATTATCCTCAGCTCTAATGTAAACGTCATACATGCCCTATTAATTTTTCGTGAACATAAAAAACATTAACTAGAAGGACCACTGCTCATAGTTCTGCTCTTACCAAAAACCTACTGCCACTGAGTCAATTTAGACTCACAGTGACCCTACAGGACAGAGCAGAACTGCCCCATTAGGTTTCCAAGGCTATAATCTTTACAGAAGCGGACTGCCACATTTTTCTCAAATGAGTGGCTGGCAGGTTCAAACTGCTGACCTTTCGGTTAACAGCAGTGCACTTAACCATTGCACTACCAGGGCTCCTTCTGCTCTTAGATCTGTGGCAAATCAGAGACTAAAGCCAGTCTTCAACCAAAACTCTACAGACTACCTCATCTGCTCTCATCTAAAGGATTCCCTTTACCTGAACTCTAGAACATGGTAGACCAGACTCACCTTTTACAACTAGCTTTTCCTGAACCAGTGACATTAAGGTAACTGTTAAATAGTGAATTTAATTCATTATTGTTCTTTATTTTACTCTGTAACACAGTTGATTTAACTTTATATTTGAACTTCAAAGCAACGGCACAAAAGGGCCAATCATGAGAAATGATTACCTTGAGCTGCCAGGACTCTCACAAACTGCCAAAGAGAGTATAAATTGGCAGGACCATTTTGGAAAAATTTTGGCAGCATCCATTAACGTGAAAATAGACATGTCTTGTGGACCATTCCTAGGTACATATCCAATTCTACTCCTAGAGGCACACTCAACAGAAATGTAAGCAGATGTCTACCAAAAGACGTGCACATGCATATTCACGGTAGTACTAACGCTTCATAATTAAAACCTAAAAACCAATCAGCTTCCATCCACAGAGTGTGGACTAATAAACTGTGGTAGGGCCATACAACGGAGCACTGTACAACAAAGAAAAAACCAATCTCTAACCACTCACAACAGTAAGGGTGCATCTCCCATACACAGTGTTGAATGAAAGAAGCCAGACTCACAAAAATCACCGATTCCTTGTAGACAACATTCAAAACCAGTCACAACTAGCCTACAGTGTTAGACATGGAGATAGTCATCACCCGGGGGAGGGAGGGAATTAGGAAGGATATGATGGGGGCTCCTGGGTGCTGGTTACACAGGTATATTTTCTTAAGATTCACCAGGCTGACTGCTTATGATTTGTACGTTTTTTTCATATGGACATTATTATACTTCAATAAAAAAATAACAAAGAGAATATCTTGTCACAGATTAAAAAAAACATTCTCACCAACTGGATCTTTTCCTTTACAAATTCACTTTAGGAAAACCTATTTCTGTGAGAAACCAAAAAGACAGATAACCTATTTCTCTTCTAAAGACTATTTTTATGAACTTAAGTTTACTGGCACAGCCTCACTAAGGAAACAGCTATGTCCGAGTTGGCATTGTGGCATCAGCCTCACTTTGCAATCGGATGGAGCTCGGTGTCTCCACCAAGCAGCTAGGCTAGGAGGCCTTGCCCTGCATCAGGTCTTCACCTGTAAAGTAAGGATAATGAGACGTAAATGAAGCAAAGTGGGTGAAGGGTCTGGCACACAAACACCTATAACTTCGGGAAGAAGGCAGAGCATCTCTCTGCCCATCTTTTACAACAAGTTAAACAGATGTTAGCGCTCCTCAGAAGTTCTCTTTGAATGATTATGCTTTAACATCATCACAAACCAAACACAAGTAGCCACAGTGAACTTCTCCTTCAACATATCCCAATAGCATCAGGAATTGAATCTTAAAATAACTGTTTCTGAGAAATTACTTTGTGATCGGCACCTGTGAAACATTTCTATCTTTCGAAAGCATAACTTTGGAGACAATCAGACTCCATATAGAGAATTTAAGATCCTTTCAACTGGATAGAAAGGACTGAGGAATAAAGTGTCCTGTGTCCTGAGCATGGCATATTTCTAAGACTATATACAAAACATCACGTAGATCTGATGACGGTACTAAGTCCCACAACTACAAGTTTATAGTTGTGTGTGTGTGAGAAAATGAATATGCCCTAATCAAAGTCAACCTAGCCCAGTTTTTGGGCAAAGCCAATAAAAACCATTACCTAAAACATGTTTTAGGCTGTGAATAAAAGATTTATGTTGATTATACAAGTTTTAGATTATCGTTTTATATTCAATCATGGCTTCCTTAGGCAAACATGCCCAGTTATTTCCATGAGGAGATCTTCATAGAAAATGTGTCCGTTGAGGAAATTAGGTCAACTGAGGTCAGGCTCCCAAAGGTCTCTTTATAGTTAGCTTAGCTTTATGTGCTTCGGCCAGAGCACCTGTATTCCACATCAAGGAGCACTAGCTTAGACTTTGCTTAGGTACTCGGTACATTAACCAACTGTTATGATTACTAAATCATAAAAATTTTATAGGATAAGAACAACATAATTGGGCAGTTAGCACACACCTCTATATACTGCCCTAGAAGAAGAGAAGGACTGTAACAACAACAATAAGTTGGAATTAAAGGTATACTTTAGGTGTTGATGATGTTGGTAGTGAAGTCTGAAAGGATTGTAAGTTTAACTTTCAAGCTGGTTAAGATGTAGTGAACAGGAGCTAACTTGAGAGACTCCTATCAGCTAAAGATGGGACACGCTGAGCACCAAAAATGTCCATAATAAATTGAAACACATCAAATATGCAAAAACATATAAATTTACAGCACTAACATAAACATAAAAAACACGCAACCACTACAACAACAACAAAAAAAAGGGAAAAACCCTCATTGATCACTTTTGGATACTGGAAGGTAACAACCATTTTTCAGATAACAGATAAATAAAGGTAAAGAAGCAGGCACTTATCCAGCCTTTTCTGTATGGACTGATTTTCAGGATAAATGATTACTGCAGCAAAGTTTTTTTTTTTATTAAATAAAAGAATTACTGCCAATAAATGTGAAAGAGGTAATAAATTTAAAAAATCACCATCCTGCAACCCTAATGAAATAACTATCCAGGCAACAATTACCCACAGCAGCTAAAATCATCAGGCGAAGTCTGACGGGAAATTCTGTAATGGACAGATCAGCATCACAACACTGGAACAAATGAGCAACCTTAGTATCACAAGAAGGGACAAGTGACATTACAGAGAAGAATGCTGGTCAACAAAAGTTAACCAGAACCTGATGAAATATCCAGAGCAATCCTCTATTTTATGGAAAGTGGGGTGCAGGGAGCTGGAGAGAAAGATATGTGGAATGACATAATCCATCTGGAATACACAATCAGGCACAGCCAGTGTGGAGGCTTCTAGTGTCTTCAACACACAAACAGTATTTAAAAAAAAGGATGGTGAACTGTTGTGACACATTAGAAGAGATTTAAGGGACATATCAACAAATGTAATGTGTGGATTTCATTTCAATACTGACTCAAACCAACCAAGCATTCAAAGATATTTAACTGATACCAGAAGTTATAGTTAATTTTGTTGGGTATAATGATAAACCCACTGCCGTTAAGTTGACTCCAATTCCTAGCTACCCTATAGGACGGGGTAGAACTACCCCACAGGGTTTCCAAAGAGCAGCTGGTGGTGTCGAACTGCTGACCTTTTGGTTAGCAGCCAACCTGTTCTTAAAGAATAAGATTTTCATCTGTTAAGAAAACATTTTGAAGTTTATCCCCTTCCCCAAAGTGAGGAGTAACAGATAAAATAAGATTGGCAAAAACGTCAATAATTTTGAAGGTGGGCAATAGGTACATGGGGGATTATCATACTATTCTCTTTACTATTGTCTATGGTTGTAGATTTCCATAATGAAAAGTTAAAAGGTGATGGCTACTGAAGCTGGGTCATGAGGGTTCACTGTAGTATAACCAAAAGGTTGGCAGTTCGAATCCACCAGGCGTTCCTTGGAAACCCTATGGGGCAGTTATCCTCTGTCCTGTACGATCGCTATGAGTCGGAATCGGGTTGATGGCAATGAGTTTGGTTTTTTCTGTTACGTCTTCGAAAACGTCGATAAGAAGTTAATATAAAGTGTGCTGCATACAAACATGAATTTTAAGGAACTCTGGGATATATTTGGGAGCCCTGGTGGTGTACTGGTTAGGAGCTCAAGGGCCAACCAAAAGGTCGGCCACTTCTTAGAAACCCTATGGGGCAGTTCTACTCTCTCCTATAGGATAGCTGAGTCGGAATTGACTTGACAGAAGTGGACTTGGTTTTTTGGGGGGGATATATCGCCCATTTGGACACTGACTGATACAAGCAAAGGGCATG
This sequence comes from Loxodonta africana, assembly GCF_030014295.1. NCBI lineage: Eukaryota > Metazoa > Chordata > Mammalia > Proboscidea > Elephantidae > Loxodonta > Loxodonta africana. The sequence continues at coordinate 25,206,648 of NC_087363.1, read as the reverse complement.
TGCAAAGAGAACATAGCAGGCTTTATGTGGTGATGGCTAACACCAGCTCTCACTTGCCTACAGACTTCCTAGATGAAAGCTGACATTTTGAACAGTCCATCAGAAAACATCCTCTGATGCTCTGTGCCCCAGGGACAATCACAAGCCTTCTCCACAAGCAGACGCTTCCTCTCACCTGGCTGGGGTGGATGAGGCGGTGGCATCTGGTGGTGCATCAGAGGGTAGGGAGGTGGCTGCTGATGAGGCATCATGCCGGGGTGCCCTGCTGCTCCAAGTGGGGCCAGGCCAGGTCCTCCTGAATGCTGGTGTGCCTGCTGAGGGTTTTGCCCATGCTGCTGCTGTTCCATTTGCTGTCTGGCTCGTAATTCTGCGTATTTAAGCTGTTCCATGTGGAAGTTCTGGCGTTCCGTAAGCAACTGCTGCCTCTGTTGTTCTAGCTATACGAAAAGGGCAAAAAAGAAAAGTGACACTAGGATAGATTCTCAGAATTGGGTGATACACAGGATCTATCTGATGCCTGGGTTCCCTCGGAACCATCCCGGATAAATGGCCACCCTGCCTCCTGCGATACTCTACCATGAAAAGAGAGGCATTATTTTTTGGGTAGCATATTTCCATTCGGACAAGGTATCACGGTCAAGGTCTTCTCTGTGTAGAATCTAAGATCTGCCTGTCTTTGTAGCCTTTACTCAGTGGGGCTTTTACCCTCTAGATCCACTCAGGACACATGTAATCCCCTCCCTGGTTGGTAGTTCTGCAGAAATTTAAGAATAGTTCCCATGATTCCCTTAGTCTTCTCTTCCCCAAGCTAAGCGAGCATCTCTCGTCGCATTTCAAGTGCCCCCAGCCTTCTCAGGTCCTCTCTTCAGAAAGCTGTACTTTCTGGTTATTGTGTCTTTCAGAACACGACATCACAGTTAAATCCTCTCGATGCGCTGGTGCCCCTTGGCTGCACAGACAGACGTTTCTCTGTGTGGAACTTTGGCAGTGCCACTGTAAATCCCGGCTTTCCAGGATGCAAAGTCATACCGGGCGACACGTGCACAGAACATTTTAGACGCCTGAATAAAAATTTCCAGGAGCCCTGGTGATGCAGTGGTTAAATGCTTGGTTGCTAACTGAAAGGTCAATGGTTCAAACCCATTAGCTGCTCCACAGGAGAAAGCTGTGACAATTTCTGTAAAGATTTACAGCTTTGGAAACCCTATGAGGCAGTTCTACTCTGTCCTATAGGGTCACTACAAGCTGGAATTTGATTCGACAGCAATGGATCTGGTTTTGGTTTTTTGGAAATAAAAATGTGCATAAATCTTGATTTGAAAAATATAAGCATTTCAATATTAAAGATTATCTTTCTGGGACTCAAGTTAAGAGAGAGAAATGAGTTATCATATGTGCCAAGAAATTAAAAACCATATGCCTGGTGGCAGGAGCCCCTGGGTGGCACAGATGGTTAAGTGCTCCACTACTAGCCGAAAGGTGGGTGGTTCGGACCCACCCAGAGGTGTCTTGGAAGACAGGCCTGGTGATCTGCTTCTGAAAAGTCACAGCCTTGAAAACCCTATGGAGTAGTTCTACTCCGCACACAAGGGGTCGCTCTGAGTTTGGAATTGACTTAACAGCAATGAAAAAAAACTGACAATTTCTGAGAATGGAGCCCACCCTAAATGCTACCAAAATTAAAAACTTGAACCTGAAGGAAAACAAAAACCCAGATCTCTGTAAGTAAATAGTATAAAGAGCCTAAAGAGGGTTAGGAAACCCTAGTGGCGTAGTGGTTAAATGCTACAGCTGCTAACCAAAAGGTCGGTAGTTTGAATCTACCAGGCAGTCCTTGGAAACTCCGTGGGGCAGTTCTACTCTGTCCTATAGGGTCGCTGTGAGTCGGAACCAACTCAACGGCAACAGGTTTGGCTTTGGGTTTTGAGGAGGGTTCCGCCCCCCCGCCCCCCCCGCCCCCCCCCCCCGTGTATGTTCCATATTGAGATCTGAGTCACCAGAGTTTCCCAGAGCCGCACTGCCCAGGACAGCAGCTAGTCTGAAATGAGATGTGCTATAAGTGTAAAATACACACTGGATTTCGAAGACTTCATATAAAAAAAGAACACTTCAAGTTTTTAAAATAATGTTTATATGTGAAATATTTTTTTATATAGAGTTAAAGAAAACATTACAATATCACCTGTTTCGTTTAATGTTTTTAATTGTAGTTAGTAGAAATTTTTTAATTATATATATGGCTCACATTACATATAGGACGACACAATTCTAAGGCATTTAATAGCTTAGGGAAATTTAACATTCTAGGTTTGGGAGCAGCCAGCTCTGTAGATGAATACTATATACTTCACTGGACCACTGGTGGTGCAGTGGTTAAGAGCTCTCTTGCTAAACAAAAGGTAGGCAGTTTGAATCCACCAGCTGCTCCTTGGAAACCAAATGGGGCAATTCTACTCGGTCTTATAGGGTTGCTATGAGGAACCGACTTGATGGCAATAGGTTTGGCTTTTGGTATTATTAGCAAGGAGCCCTGGTAGGGCAGCGGTTAGGTGTTTGGCTGCTAAGTTAAAGGTCAGTGACTGAGGACTGACGCTCCATGGAAGAAAAGATGTGGCTGAAGATTAAAAAAAACAGCCTTGGAAATCCTATGGGACAGTTCTACTCTGCCCTATAGAGTGGCTATGAGTTGGAATTCAACAATGGGTTACATTAGCAGGAACTTGTTGGAATATGCATGTGAATTAGCCTAGGAATTGAGGCTCTTGGCAGAGTGCTGCCTGGGGAGAAGTCCCTGTGGGATCAAGTGAAAAGCCTCACTTGTTATCAAAGGTAGCAACCAGGGAATTTCCATGGAAGAATGTAGTGTGGGAAGGCAGGCCATAGACAGAATGAAGAGAAAAGGCACCAGTAGGTAATGAGGAAGATAAAAGGGGAGTTAGATGCTAAAATCTATGTCCTACATGTTGGTCAGGTGACTCAGAGAAAGTCTCCTTAGAGAGAAAGTACAGCACTGAAGGTCTTTCTAAAACAGGGAACTGAACTCAAAAAAACCAAACCCACTGCCGTTGAGTCGATTCCAACTCATTGCGACCCTATAGGACAGAGTAGAACTGCCCTGTAGAGTTTCCAAGGAGCGCCTGGTGGATTCGAACGGCTGACCTCTTGGTTAACAGCTGTAGCGCTTAACCACTATGCCACCAGGGTTTCAACAGGGAACAGAAGGCCCCCAAATTTACAAAGTAACAAGAAATGGGCCAGGGTACAAAAACAAAGCAGTTCCCCAGAACAATGGGGGAGAGTATCAGAAAAAAAAACCCCACAAACTTCTTTAATGTTGTCTTACAGAAGCAGCTGGATAAAATCAACCACAGGGACACGCGCAGAACATCCACCTTTGACCGCTGTGTGACCTTCCATGAGAGGCAGTGAGGGGCAGCAGCAGCAGCTGGGAATCGAACTTGGGGAGAGAGACACTGTGCAGGTGCGACACCCCATAATAACAATGGCTACAAATCCCAGAGGCCTCTTGGACAGGAGCCATTTTAGAAAGCTGCTGCACCCGCACTATAGTTAACATATCCCCGCCTGTGTCTATGAACAAACACGAATCTCTTCCTGCCCAAGAACTTTTATAAACCCAGGCCCATCTTTTGTTCTGTGAGACGGGAGTAAATGTTGCTCTAGGCCCTCTTCATCTCCACTTGTGAGCCATAAAGCTTTGCTCGTGTGGAAAATTCTGCGTGCCTTACCTGTTCATACTTGACCAGTGAGAGGCAAGAACATTATTCCGGTAACATTTCGAAATGAACTGCTTTGTGACAAGCTGAGGGTTATCAGGAGGAAGTGAGACAGGGTTCTATCATAGTCCTAACAGACCTGTGTGGGTTCTGTATTTTCTAGGGAGGGTGATCTGAAGAGGTTAAAGCCTGGCCTGGTCAGCTTCTCCTTGATGAGAAGGGAACTGCAAGATACAAATGGCTAGAGAATCCTCTCGAAGTCCAGCTCTACAAGATGATCATCCAGTGAGATAATATTTAAGAGGCAGACTGATAATATGAGATCTAAAGATTCTGATTACAGGCCCTCAGTTTTGCTTCCTTCTAATCATTCTTTTAAGGAGCACTGGTAGTGTAGTGGTTAAACGTTAGGCTGCTAAACGAAAGGTTGGTGGTTCGAACCCACCAGCCGCTCCTTGGGAGAAAAATGTGGCAGTCTGCTTCCATAAAGATAGTAGCTTTGGAAACTCTATGGGGCAGTTTTACTGGCTATAGGGTCACTCTGAATTGGAATCGACTCAGTGGCAATGTTTTTTTTTTTTTTTTTTGGTTTAATCACTCTTTTAGAAAATTTAAGAATTTGTGATAATTTGCTGAGGCTAGTAGACCTATGAGGCTGCCAAAAGGGACCTCCTACCTATGTGCTTGCTGAGCCACTATTGGTCTGGACAGCTTGGCTGACGTCTGCAGTTATACAATAAATGACAAAATTTAGGTCAAGATTTTCTTTATAAAGAAAAGCTCAACTGTTACCAGAGAAATTTTCTGTCTCTGAAGGGAAATTTTGGGCTTTACATTTCCTAGCTTAGTATTGGTTTTGTTTTTAAACTGAATTAACCCTTCTTTTGGAGCTGACCTTTGCATCAAGGTATTAACCTTGGAAAGAAAAAGAATTTATTGTTAAGAGAACGGGAGAACCAGCTGGGACGAAAAAGTTGCTCAATTTTCCTTGTCTACAGCATGAACTAACCTCAACTGTCCTATTTATGCCTGAGCTTCATCTGTCAATTTCAAAAAGATAATTAAAAGAAATACAAAGGATAAATGATTAAAAACACACACACACACACACACACCTGAAGGAGAGCCCACTTTAAGCCTGAAGCTCCCATGTGGGATGAGCAGGTCCTGTGAGGTGAGAGCGACACTCAGAAGGCAAGCTGCTACGACAGGGAAAGTCTCTGTTCCAGGACAGATGTGCAGGGCTTATAGTCCTGTCCTGGACTCATGATGCAAAAAAAGTATCTGTCTTGTTCTGGACATCTTATTTTTACTGAATACAGTTAAGGAAGGCATTCACTTTTTGTGGCAGTCAGAAAGAATGTCAACGGGGAGTTTCTGGGGGGAATACGGCAGTACTGAACAAATTTTAAATGCACTTAACCACTGACGCAGTGATTCTACCTCTGGAAATCTGTCCTAGAAAAATGTCTGTGTGTACATAAGGACAGTCACTGAAGCATTATTTTGGATGTACAGTTTTGTCTGAAATACGCTCAGCAGTGGAAAAAAGCAAATTGTAACAATGTATAACAAGAGTCCCAATTATATAAAAAACATGTTTATATACACCTTGGAACCGTTCTGGAAGACACCAAACTATTAACAGAGATCCTCAGGAATGAAACTGATGAGGGAAAGACTTAGGAATTTATTATTTTCTTTATTATCCTAACTTTTTATATCACACATATAATTATTTTTATGATGGAAAAATAAAACACTGCAAACTGCCTAAGTTATGTGGCCAACAGACATCTTGTTTTCCTTTCTCCCTTCTCCATTTCCTAGGACTATGGATATAGTCCCAACAGCTAGAAGGCACAGTGTAAATTACTGGTGTAAATAGGGTGTTACCAAATATGTTAACTTTCTTTCGAGGCTCCAACCTGGCTGTAGGGAACCCAATTCATACAAGGCTGTCGTCCTGCTCTGAAGCCACAGCCCTGTCGCATTCAAATCCTGCCTTCCTCCCCCTTCACTGCTACACTGTGTGTGGACAACGCAGCTGCATCTAAGCAGAACCTGAACACAACAGAGCACTCTTCTGCACCAAACACCCAACGCAGACACAGCTGCAAGTGCAGCTCAAGTTCACACGAAGCTTTTCTCCCAACTTCCATTTGCACGAAGAAGGGAGGAGGGGTGGGAAAGAGTGAAAGACGGGGGGATGGACACGGAAATCCACGCACACTGCCAAGGACTGAAATATCAGCTAAGACTTGAGCCTCTGACTATGACTACTTCGCCTCAAAACTGAAGAAAATGATCACATCTTCCTTCTTTAAGTGTTTGTTGTCAGTGACCAGACATTTTTTTAAGAAAAAGCAAACCCCAAAAAGGAGATATATCTGTTCCTTCTTATACCTGTGGAGCAGTGGATGGGGAAACGCAGGCAGGGGTGGAATGCAGGTAAGGTCGAGTGTGTGAGAGACAGAGACAGAGAGAGACTGACTGCAGGCTCCTGAACTCTCATGTGTTTCTCTTCCTCTGTCTAGAATTGGACCACTTTTATAAATCAGATCAATCCCCCCTTCTTCAGGAAGCTTTCTTTGATCATCTCAGCTAACCATGGCTTCCTCCTCTGAACTTCAAAGTCGTTTCCTTATAATATTTGAAAATTATAAGTGACCTCATAGTATTTGTTCTCTTCATGTGTCAATGCGTCATCTATCCCGTAACCTCCTTAAGGTCAGGGCACCAGTTTCTCAGTTTTCAATTTCCTAAAATGTCTCTCTTTTCTAAAGGTATACAATTTCTATACCTAGTCAAATGAACTGCAGAGGCTTCAGGCGCTATAAACGGAATTAGTTCAAAGATCTCTTCTCAAGGGTTAAAAAAAATATCTGAATGGGAATGCCTTAAGCAGGGGAGCCCAGGCACTCCAGTTCTCCACAGTTGGTTCTAGTCCCCAGCACAGTCTATGTCTGAAGCCTACCCTCCTGCCTGGCACTGAGAGCTGCTAGGTCTGGCAGACCCACTAAGTCATGGACCCATCACCTGAACTGGAGTGAATACTTTTTGTCATGCCTACTCCCTGACACACTCTGCAACTTCCTTAAATTGCTTTCTAATTAATAGAGAGGGCTGGAACAATAGCTAATGAACTTTAATTAAAGCTGAATTCATAACTCTGTAATCAGAGATTTTAAAATGTTATGTCTTTATTCTTTATTACTAAATAAGACTCAAGAAAACACCTGGTTTTAAGTCATTAGAGAAAAAAAAGAACATTAATATCCAATTCTAAAAAGCTAAGGAAAGATTTCTGAAATCTACTGCTATATACCAAACTCAAAATCAAACCCATTGATGTCGAGTTGAGTCCAATTCATAGCAACCCTATAGGGCAGAGTAGAAGGCTGTGATCTTTACAGAAGCAGAATGCCATATCTTTCTTCCATGGAGTGGCTGGTGCGTTCGAACTGTCAACCTTTTGGTTAGCAGCCAAGCTCTTAACCACTGCACCAGCAGGGCTTCAGGCTGCTATATAAGCAACACTAAATGTTTAACTCAAAAAATGTATTCCAAAGCTACTGCGTACTGGGTAAAGATGAGCAAGACTACTCACTAAAGTGAATCGAGGCAGTGTGGTGGGCAGAAGAGTGCTAGACGGCAAGTTAGGAGGCTATCTATGGTCCTAGCTGACCTGCTCACTTCCCAGAGTCTCAGCTTTCTTGATTCATAATAGATGGATAGTGATAGAACACTCTAAAAGTTTCTGGGTTAAAATGAAATAAAGAATGGCTTATTTCTGTATGAAGTATTACATAAACAGAGAGACCTGGCTCTGGCACTTAGGAACTGCATGATCTAAGGTATGTAGATTACCTGCTCCCAGCTCCAATCACCTCATTTAAGAAGGGCTAACAATGGAATGTCTGCACATTACCATCCGGCATCACTACTAGACAGATTCTTGTCCACGGAGAAGCAAAGTAATCAGTATTTTCTCGCTTATGGCTCCCTCATCAGTTTTTGGGAAATTAAATGAGAAAACCCATACAAAGTGCTTTAGCACAATAAATGTTCATAAAGCCAACGATAGTTCATAAATATTGGCTTATAGGTATTAAGAATTTAAATACATTTATTACTGGTATAGATATATGGAGGTATAAAAACATTATGTGTTAGGCACTGTGCTGGGCACATGCTATTTTTCTCTCATTTAATCCTCAATGCAGCCCTGTGAGGAAATCATTGGTGGGGAAACAGTCATGGCTTTGCCTGCTCACAGGAAGGACAGAATGCTAGCACTGGGGTGGTGTCACGTCTCAGGTGTGCAAGAAGTGAGCAGATGACATTTTAAAGGATTCTTTGGTTGTAGTGACAGTCAACCTCCAAGCTGCGCTCCAACAATCTTGTTTTCTAGAATTTACCCCTGCTCCCACTGAACCGGGGTTGGTCTGTGTGATCAACAGAGTAAGGCAGAAGTGATGACACATGACTTACAAGTTTAGGTAATGCAAGAGCTTCCATCTTGGGGTGCTCTCTCATGTTCTTGCTCTTTTGACATCACTAACTACAGAGGCAGCCGTTTCATGAGCAATCCTATGGAGAGGCCCAGGTGACAAGGAACTGAAGCCTCTAGGCAACAGCCATGTGCGTAAGCTTGGAAGTAGATCTTCTAGCCCCAGTGGACCCTTGAAAAGGTGAGAACCTCATGAAAGACCTTGAGGCAGAACCACCCAGCTAAGTTGAAAGCAGAGTGGGGAAATGGGGCCTTCCTTCCTGGTTGACAAGCAGGAGGCACAACGGGCAAAAAGAACAATGCCACGAGGGAAGTTTGCACATGGCCTGACATGGTTTGGAGCTATGGATGATGAAGATTTGACTGGGGTGGCTAGCAGCTCCTGGGGCAGGAGAGCCATCAGGGTGAGAGATGCTATAGGGACAGGAGTTCACTGACTGAACATGGGGAGTGGAGTGCGTAAGAGATACAGTGAGTGAGAAGACTCCTCATCAGGGAATGCAAGGGTAGGTAGAAGGTGAGTAGGAGAGTTACTGAGGCACAGAGCAGCCTTTCCCTCCTCATGGGGCTGGAATGCCCGTGAAAGCAGCTGAACTGATCTTGAGACAAAATGAAAAGGGTCTATAGTGATGTTTCCAGACAACTCATCATAGGGATTTATCAGGGTGCTTGCCTGGACTGTCCACTAAGTAACAGTTTAACAAATGCAAACAGATCCTTAGAATGATCACTCTTCCGGAAAGACTTAATATTAAGGATCTACCATTTAGAGCAAAGAACCAGTAACTCTTATTCAGATTAAAAAGCTCAAAATATGATATCAGAGGGGAAAATCCCTGAATAAATACTCAGACCTAGCCCCTGTTTAAGAAGTCACTGGTTCCTTTGGTAATCAACTAATTAAAAAAAAAAAAAAAACTCCCAAAGAGTTTTTTTCCTATTTCTCCTAACATTCTCTTGAGATAACCCAGTGTTCTCCCACTTCCAGGTTTTTCTTACTTTTTGCTGCTCACTGCCTTATCTTTTGCCTTTTTCTTAACTCCCTCAGTCCTGTTTGGTCTATGTTGTTATGTCAAAAGTTTCTGCCCCAGAGAATGTTGCCGAGGAGCTCAGGATAAGCCTGGTTCCACTCACCCTTCAACATACAGGAGAGGGAAAGGAAGGGTGAGAGAGCCCAAGGACTGGACCTGAGGAGGGATTAAGAGCGATCATACAAAGTGAGGCTCCTAGCTCAAGATGAGATTTACAACTACTGTCTGGAATTTATATGGTAGAAGAAACAAAATCAAGAAAATCCCCAAACTAGATACTAGATCAACATATGGATTCTACTTTATTGGTAAGAAGTAGGCAATGAAATAAGTCTTAGGTGTTACTTTTATACAGGGGAGAATTTGATGCACCATGTATGTGGAAACCCAAGAGGTATAAGAAGCTGAGGTTTAAATAATTAGTTTCAGAAAACGAATAGTCTTTTTATCATCACTAGTTGATACTCTTTTTGAAAGGGCAAAGTAAATACAGAAAAAAAAGGACAGAAAAGAACTAAAGAGACCAACAGAGTAGGCTACCACTCATTTTTAACTACTGTGTATCTTAGGAAAGACAGTCAGCGTTTTATTGCCAAAAAGCCACGATGAACTTTCCCTTACTTACAGCCTCCTTCTCTCTGTCCATGATCGTTTCCAGCTCTTCAAAATGCCTAAGTTTGATCTCTAGTTTCTTCATTTGTGTCTCAACCAGGAGGGCTACCAGAGACTTGATCTTTCTCTCTTCCACAGCAGCCAGATGCTAAGGGCAAAATCATTCAAATTATTTAGGTAAACATTTGTTTAAAAAAACAGTAACAAAATGCAAAAAGGTAATATTCAGAGTGGGGATTATGTAATTAAGAATGGTGCCCTAGAAGCTCCCTTTGTGTGTTTCTGCCATATATTTATTTCAACTTAAAATGACAACCGTCACTGAATTTCTGGAACTTACAGAAATAAAATCCCTTCAAACGACTTAAAAAAAAAAAAAAAATCTCTTCTTATGGTAAACTACTCCCTTCAGAGAGCCCATCAAAGATGGAAAGCCGAACCAGGGCCCTGATGGACATCCCCTTTCTCCTTTTATCCCTCCCCACTGCTAATCTTTGGGATTCCTTGATCTTCACAGCCTGGAAACAAGAGCCCTGGCCTCTGACCTGCTGACCGTGGGTTTGGCAGCCCCTGTGGCTACATGCATCAGGAGAATCCTGACCCATGGACTTGGGACTTCCAGCCTCTACAACTGTGTGAGCCATTTCCTTGATATAAATCTCTATGTATACATTTCTGTGCTTTACTGGTTTTGCTTCTGTAAGAAATCCAGCCTAAGACATCTAGTTTCTGGTTTATTCCAATGATAGTTCTGGATCATCCCTTCCCTCTAAACCTAAACGCCCAGATAGAAGGGATCGAGAGCACCCAGCCAGTGGTACTCCTGCTCGTACCCAGACAGCACTCCTTGTTAATAGGTGCAATGAAAAAATGGATATGCTTCTGAAGAGTTCTTCAAATGGCAGGGATGGAGAGGAGCCAGAAAGCATGCTACCCCATCTGTTTAGGAGCTAGATCTAGAACCTCTAATTACCACTCCATATCAGAGTGTGACAATTAAAATGTATCAAGGAAAACTCTTAATAACAAAGCTTCTTATAGACACAGAAGAACAAAAAGAGAATAAGAGAGAACTTGGATGGGCTAGATAAGTTATACTAATTACAGTAATTTAAGTGAATTCTTTACCCCATAATTACTATGTAGCACAAAAATGATTATGTGTGCTGTGAAATGTATCACATCTAGCTGAAAGTGGCATTTATTGTCACACTCAATAGTTTATGTGTGTCAAGTCATACAGCACCAGCATCTGATCCCTTTCAGAAATCAGACGGCAACGTGGGTGTTTTGGGAATGAAGATATAACTTCTCAGTTATCAGAAATAAGAGTAAATGATAACGAGTGAGTGAAAATTCAACGACCTGGAAAGAAAACGTCGTTTGGACACTCTTCAAAACTTTGTATGGCGTATCTAAGGGGTAAGTCAACTGATCCCAAAAAGCAGTTTCTCTGCAGTGAAGGAGTCAAACTGCTGCAGCAAGGTGGCCAGCAGTGCACTCCATGCGTACTTTTGGGCCCAAAGTTGCAAATATTAACAACCACGAATCAGGGGAAAATATCATGAAGTATTCGTGCGACTTTTCAAGGTGGTCTATGATTTTAGTTACTTCTCGGCCAAAATACAATGAAGCACAGCACAGCAGTATAAAGACAGGAAATGCTGAGAAGGAAGAGTGAGAGGCTCTGTGAGAGGGGAGTGGTCCAAAAAGGCCAGCTGTAGAGAAGAGAGTAGGTTCTGTGTGGCAGATCTGTAAGAGCAGTTCAGGAGAAATGACACTGGAGGACTAACAAGGGTCCTGATTGCCACAAAAAAAAAAAAAATCCTGAATTCCCAATTAAAGAGTTTGGAATTTTAACCTGAGAGAGATAAGGAGGCTACTAAAGAAAAGGACACAATATTTAAACTTTTAAATATTCCTGTTCATACTGCATGATTCCATGTATATGAAGTCATAAATAGAAGAAATTAATCCACGATGTTAGGAGACAAGCTAGTTATTCCTTGGGAGAAAGCACAACAACTAGAAGGGAATACGAGAAGTTTCTGGGGAGCTGGATATGTTGTTTCTTGATGTGGGTGCTGTTTACATAGCTGAGTTCAATTTCTGAAAAATTAACTGAGCTATATAGGCTTATACATTCACTTATTAAAATGTAAGTTGTACTTCAATAAAAAAATTAAACAAAAAAGATTACTTTGGCTGCAGGGTAGAGAATGGGATGGAGAGACAGAATATAACAGAGGCTGACCTAAGGGAGTAGCAATGAGGCTGGACAGTAGCAGATGAAGTAAAGCGCCAAGAATATTTAGTAGGTGAACAGCTACGGAAAATGAAAGAATGAGAGACGAAGAGGACTGGAGGGTGGAGACTGGAAGACAGGGCAGACGGCGGTGCAATGCCCTAAGGAAGGGCACACAGGAGTGAAGACCTTGTGGCCTCTAGCTCCTCACTTATAAAATGAGAGAAGATGCCTAAGACAACCTTAAGGTCTCTAAGATCCCTGATGGTAGCATGAATAAGGAAGGAAAAACTTGGGTAGCACAGGCGCTAGGAGATGCCCAAATGATCCAACCTGAGAGAAGACAGAGAGGCTCAAAAGGATCAGACAAACGAGAAGTGAGAGTTCAACTGGCGTCTGCAGCAGATCTTACACCTCAGCGAAAGAGCACCTCAGAAATACCTAGAGGTGGGAGTTGGTAGGGGAGACAGGAAACCTGAAACTGAGCTAAACAACTACAGAGATCAGCTGGTATCTTTGAGACTGGCACATATGAATATGCAAAATCTCAAGCTACTGTAATAATAATAATAATCAATTGGGTTATCTGTCTGGGAGTTACTATATGCACTGATCCTACCAAGGCGGCCTGTAAACACCTACCCTAGCTTTCACCCCTGCAACTTCTGTACCTATGTCAGATGGGTGAACACTCAAAATAGTGGTCTTACTATTATAAGATCTTGAGAAATAGTATAAACTGAGAAGAACACATACTTTTGTGGTTACGAAGGGGGGAGGGAGGGAGAGTGGGAGAGGGTTTTTTACTATTAGTAGATAAAAACTGCTTTAGGTGAAGGGAAGGACAATACTCAATACATGGAAGGTTAGCTCAACTGGACTGGACCAAAAGCAAAGAAGTTTCCGGGATAAACTGAATGCTTCAAAGGTCAGTGGAGCAATGGCGGGGGTTTGGGGACGAGGGTTTAAGGGGACTTCTAAGTCAATTGGCAAAATAATTCTATTATGAAAACATTCTGCATCCCACTTTGAAATGAGGCGTCTGGGGTCTTAAATGCTAACAAGCGGCTAACTAAGATGCATCAATTGGTCTCAACCCACCTGGAGCAAAGGAGAATGAAGAACACCAAGGTCACACGATAACTAAGAGCCCAAGAGATAGAAAGGGCCACATGAACCAGAGACCTACATCATCCTGAGACAAGAAGAACTAGTTGGTGCCCGGCCACAATCGATGACTGCCCTGACAGGGAGCACAACAGAGAACCTCTGAGGGAGCAGAAGATCAGTGGGATGCAGACCCCAAATTCTCATAAAAAGACAAGACTTAATGGTCTGACTGAGACTAGAGGAATCCCTGCGGTCATGGTCCCCGAACCTTCTGTTGGCACAGGACAGGAACCATTCCCGAAGACAACTCATCAGACATGAAAGGGACTGGACAGTGGGTAGGAGAGAGATGCTGATGAAGAGTGAGCTAATTATATCAGGTGGACTCTTGAGACTGTGTTGGCATCTCCTGTCTAGAGTGGGGATGGGAGGATAGACAGAGTTGGAAGCTGGCAAAATTGTCACGAAATGAGAGACTGGAAGGGCTGACTCATTAGGGGGAGAGCAAGTGGGAGTATGGAGTAAGGTATATATAAACTTATATGTGACAGTCTGACTTGATTTGTAAACGTTCACTTGAAGCTCAATAAAAGTTAAAAAAAAAATAGTGGTCTTGTGGTTTGCGCTGGGCCACGCATGGAGAAGTAGTTCATAGCTGATGATGGTCTGGGGGAGTTAAAGAACAAAAAGAGCATCTGTATCAGCTGATCAAGAACAGATGTTCTAGTGACACCAACTCAAGACAAAAGGAGTAGGACAGTTCTAATAACCACTGCTTCTTGAAATGTGGTGACCTACGATGGCAGAAAACCACTTCTGAGGGTAAGATGGAAAAGGGGTGAAAAGGCTTTTTGAAAAGTTCACGTATTCACGTTTGAAATGCTTTAAAAGGCTGATATAACGCAAAGCGGAGAAAATAACATTATCTTGTCTTCTTAAATATGCTGTGCAGCCAATACTATGTTATAAATAGAGAAAACCACCCACAAGAAAGCTGGCAAATTCAAGAAGAAAGAGCTATTTTAGGTTCCCTCTCTCTCTCTCTGCCTTCAGTCTCTAAGAGCAGGGTGAAGTATTTTTACAAGGCAACAGATTTTTGTCTTAAAAATCATAAATATTTCAATCTGGTAGAAATTATTGGAACAATAGTCCAAGATAAGCTTTGCATGCAAATTAAAAACAAAAAGACAATTAGTCCCTTAAAGAGACTAAATCTTCCTTTAGTCTCTCTAAAATTCACAAGGCTGAATGACACAAAGAACTCATTGAAGAAGGTCAACTGCTAGAACAGGATCTACTATTTCTACAATCCTCTTCCTGCCTGCTGATTTTGCAACCTAGAACTGCCATTTAAGCAAATAGTCAACTCCTACTGGGCGCAAGGCTCTTTATTCAAATGTTCCCAATTACCTAAAAACAATACGGCCATTCATGGCTTAAGAGAGCACTGTAAAAGGGCTGTCGGGGGCAAACCTTGGCTTTGGTGGCAGCTGAGGCAAGAGCAGCTGCTGCGGCTGTGGCTACATTTCCTTCAGAAATTTCATGTTCTACTTTCTTCTTCCCAATATCACTCTCTCTTTCTTTACATGTATCAGTGAGTTCCTTGTTCTCTTCAGCCTCCTTTTCTTCTGAAAAAATCAGAAACCTTTATTACCACTGTTTCCGTCTCAATGACCCATCTTATCTTTCACCTCCACAACGTGACGAACTAGGACTGATGTTACAAAGAGATCTCGGTACCTTTTTTTAGTAAGATTTTTCAGAACCATCCACATGCATTTAAATCTGCTTCTGCTTTTTTTTTTTTTTCTGCTTAGGATGGATTTTCTAAATTGTACACTCTGTGTTCCCCTTCTCTGAACTCTGGGTAATCTCCTCGCATATAAAAGAAAATTCAGGTGAACGAAACCGTTAAGACCCACGGGTTTGTGTATCAGTCAATGAAATTTTCTGGGAAACCCTCAGGCCCAGAAGAAACCACAAGCTGAGAATAGAGTACATCTGCAAGCCTCCTGAGAAAGGTGCAATGCGACATGTCGGGAACATACACTAAAAATAATATAGCAGTTCTGTGTAGCGACATCGGTCACAGTGAATGATGTGTTCATCCACATACTACTGAAAATGAAGAGGAAGAAAACCCGGTCACTAGCATTAGCAATGGAACCTACCTGCAAAAGTAAACTCAAATGTGTATTTATTGTTAAGAAACAAACCCAAAATAAATCAGGAAACATTTCTACACAATTGAATTTCCTGTATTTCTCCACTATCTCTTATAGTTTTAGACAATCATTTCAGCTTCCTCAAATTACCTGATTTAATACCATCATTAAGTTCACTATCCTGTTCTTTCTCACTATTTTTTTCATTCTCTCCATCTTGTGCTTTATCGCCGTCATTCATTTCATTTTCGCCTTTGTTTTCTGTCTGAAAGGGATACAAAAGTAGAGAATAGAGAATGAGTAAAAAACAGTATTCCTAAAAAATATCATAGACTAATATAAAGGTGCCACTATTTTTGGCAAAAAGTAGACTACCTTCAGAAGTGCCTTGGAGAAAAAGGTTAAAAAAAAAATTAATAAATTCAGAGAAAAATCTTTCACCATCCCAACACTGACTGCTCACAAGATAATACACATTAACACACTCCCTGCGCTCCCTGCACCTTCTGCTGTAAGGACAAAGCTGTCGTTAGGTGCCACAGAGTTGGTTCCAACTCACAGCGACCTTGCGTATGACAGAACAAACACTGCCTCATCCTGCACCATCCTCACCATCCTTGCTATATTTGAGCCCAACTGTTTGTAGCCACTGTGTCAATCTATCTCACTGAGAGTCTTCTTTTTCGCTGATCCTCTACTTCACCGAGCATGATGTCCTTCTCCAGGGGCTGGTCCCTCCTGATGACATGTCCAAAGCATATGAGACAAAGTCTTACCATCCTTGTTTCTAGGGAGCATTCTGGCTGTATTTTCCAAGACACATTTGTTTGTTCTTCTGGCAGTTTATGGTGTACTCAGTATTCTTCACCAACACCGTAATTCAAAGACATCAATTCTTCTTCAATCTTATTTATTGTCCTGCTTTCACATGCACACAGGGCAACTGAAAATACTATGGCTTAGATCAGTTGCACCTTAGCCCTCAAAATGACATCTTTACATTCTAATAGTTTAAAGAGGTCTTTTGCAGAAGATCTGCCCAGTGCAATATGTTGTCTGGTTTCTTGACTGCTGCTTCCATGGGCGCTGACTGTGGATCCAAGTAAAATGAAATCCTTGACAACTTCAATCTTTTCTCTGTTTATCATGTTGTTGCTTATTGGCCCAGCTGTGAGGATTTTTGTTTTCTTTATGTTAAGGTATAACCCTTACTATAGTCTTCGATCTTCATCAGTTAAGTGTTTCAAGTCCTCTTTGCTTTCAGCAAACAAGGCTGTGTGCGTATCATATCGCATGTTGTTAATGAGTCTTCCTCCAATCTTGATGCCACATTCTTCATATAGTCCAGCTTCTCAGGTTATTTGCTCAGCATACAGACTGAATAAGCATGGTGAGAGGATACAACCCTGACGCACACCTTTACTGATTTCAAATGACTCACTATCGCCTTGTTCTGTTCGAATGACGCCTCTTGGTCTATATACAGGTTCCACATAAATAAAGTGTTCTGGAATTCCCATCCTTCAAAAAGTTATCCGTAATTTGTTATCATCCACACAGTCGAATGCCTTTGCATAGTCAACAAAATACAGGTAAACATCTTTCTGGTATTCTCTGCTTTCAGCCAAGATCCATCTGACCTCAGTGATATTCCTTGTTCCACATCCTCTTCTGAATCCAGCTTGAATTTCTGACAGTTCCCTATCAATGTATTGCTGCAATGATTTTTTAATTATCTTCAGCAAAATTTTACTTGCTTGTGATACTAATAATCTCGTTCGATACTTTTCATATTCCACTGCCTCACCTTCAGAAAGGGCATGTATATGGATCTCTTCTGGTCGGATGGCCGGGTAGCTGTCTTCCAAATTTCCTGGCATAGATTAGTGACCGCTTCCCGCGTTGCATCCATCTGCTGAAACATCTCAGTTGGTGTTCTGTCAATTCACGGAGCCTTGTTTTTTGCCAATGCCTTCAGTGCAGCTTGGATTTCTTCCTTCGGTACCATTGGTTTTTGATCATACCCAGCCTCCTGAAATGGTTGAATGTCGAACAATTCTTTTTGGCACAGTGACTCTGTATATTCCTCCCATCTTCTTTTCATGCTTTCTGCACCCTTCCTTGTTTTCCCTGTAGAACTCTTCAATATTGCAACTCCTGCTCAAATCTTCAGTTATTTCAGCTTGAGAAATGCTGAGGGTTTTCTTTGCTTTGGTTTTGTAACTCCAGGTAGTCTCACATTTCATTTTAATACTTTGTCTTCTCCAACTGCCCTTTGAAATATTCTGTTCAGGTCTTTTATTTCATCATTTCTTTAGCTACTCCATGTTTAAGAGAAAGTTTCAGGTCTCTTCTGACACACATTTTGGTCTTTTCTTTCTTTGTCTTTTTAATGATCTTTTGCTTTCTTCATGTATGATATCCTTGATGTCATCCCACAACTCGTCTGGTCTTTGGTCATCAGTGTTCCATGTGTCAAGTCTATTACTGAGATGGTGGGATACACTCAAGGTCGTAGTTTGGCTCTCATGGACTTGTTCTAATTTTCTTCAGCTTCAACTTGAACTTGCATATGAGCAACTGATGATCTGTACTGCAGTCGGTCCCTGGCCGTGTTCTGACAACTGACGATACTGAGCTTCTGCACTCTCTCTTTCCACAGACATAGTCAATTTGATCCCTGTGTATTCCATTAGGCAAGGTCCACATGTATAGTCGCCATTTACGTTGTTGAAAAAAGGTATATGCAATGAAGTAGTTAGTCTTGACAATTCTATCATGTGATCTCCAGCATTATTTCTAACACCCAGGCTATATTTTCCAACTACCAATCCAAAGTTACAATTGTCAAAGCAATGTCAGGGGAATTAATTGGTATTATTAAGTAAACAGATGAATAAACTTAACAAATAAATAACTGTTCAAATAGCCCAAAAGCATTTAAATTCCAAGACATCAACCAAGAAGCAAGATGATGTTGCTGGAATAAAAAGCTGACCCACCAAAAAACAAACCCACTGCTGTTGAGTCAATTCTAACTCATAGCAACCCTACAGGACAGAACAGAATTGCCCCAAAGGGTTTCCAAGGTTTCAGATCTTAATACCAGCAGACTGCCACATCTTTCTCCTGTGGTAGGTTCGAACTGCTTATCTTCTGGCTAGCAGCTGAGCACTTTTACAGCTGTACCAACAGGGCCCCTAAAAGGCTGCCCAAACCATTTAATAGTCATTTGCTAATGGTTTTTAGGGAGAGCTGCAACAGAACAGTGATGATCATGCTCTGGGGACTGAAAACCTCAATTTCTCAGGTCAGTATTTGATATCATTTGCTGATTTTTATATATCTGTGTCCTTGGACAAAAACAAAAAGGAAGATACTATCATTGACTTGATAAGGTTGTTTCAGGAATTAGAGGAAATGATGTGTGTAAAGCCCAAGGTATAGTACTTGGAACTTTGTAGGAAATGTAATGAATTTTACTATTATTCTCATCCTCTCTCCTTACCTCTATACAATTTCAAAACACTACATGTAATTGAGGCCTTAAATCCTTGCTTGTATATATTTATTGAAACAGTGACTGACAGCTACCATGTACTATGGCAGTGTGGAGGAGGAGGAAAGACCCAGACCCTGGAAAGGCTGTCAAGTCCGGATCTGCCTAGTTCATCTTATAGTTTACAGCCTCTTTGACACAGGAATCAGGTCACAACATACTGGGGACTTTGATGCCTTCCACATACTGACTTTAGTGTCTCCCTCCTCAGCCAAGTGGAGTCTTTCATTCTCTATCCTCTATTTCAAGTTTCATAGTTGTACCTGCTCTTTAAAACCTAGTTCAAACACTGCCTTCTCATGAAGACTTTTCTAAATATTTTTCTGCTGACTGTTAACTGTCATAGAAAATCTCTCATTATTGTGTTATTCTCTTTCGTCACAGGTCTAAATTTACAATTCGGTATTCCTAAGAATCATAACATTTTGTATTCCTATTCCCAACTATGGCTCAGGTTGGATAAATTCTCAACCAACCAACAAATATAAAATGTCCTACTTATGCCTTGGGAGAACTATACCTCAAAGTAGCAAAGTCTAAGTGGCTGATGGAGGACCATTTATAGTCCCCTGCAAGGGGCTCGAAAGATGTGGGGGAGAAAAACAAAAACCCACGCTGTTACGCTCTGAAAGGTAAGCTCTCTGTGGCTTTTCTGTTGTGGGAGAATTCAAATGGACAGACTTGACCTTTTCAGGCTGCTGACCATCAGTGTCTGTTTCCACTTTTTCCTCTTCAGCTCCTTCTACAAGTAAAAGAATAAGAACAAGTAATCCAATATGAAAAAACAATAGTAAAATATATTATACAGCTATGAGAGTGTCTGAAATACAACTACCCACAGAAACAAGGATGAATCTCACAACCATAAGGCTGACAAAAGCAGTCAGATAGAAAACAACACATACTTTACAATTCTATTAGTTTAAAATTTAAAAGCAGGCACAAGTAATCTATGACGTTAGAAATCAAGGCAATGGTTAACTGGGGAAGGGACGAGTAGAGACAGGAAGGAACCCAAGGGGGCCTCCTGGGGTGCTGGCAGGCTGTTTACATGTGGGTGTTCAATTTGTGAAAATGCACTGAGCTGCACCACTTAGGATTTTCACTTTTCTGTATAGAACACTAAAAAGTTTTAAAAAATCAAAAAGCAAAAAAAGAGACAATTCATTATTATTTAACAGATACAGAACAGGTATGTATTTTGAGTGAGGTACTAGGGAAACAATGTTGAGCAAGATCTTCACTGGAACCTCAAAAGCACCACATTCTGGGTGGAAGCACAAATTGCCAAATCCACCAGAGCACAACGGAGTCACCTGCGAGCACACGAGATGGGGGGAAGCACAGAGGGCGAGACTGTGTCAGCCAAGGCAAGGTTTGTGTGATGAAGACTGCACGAGCGTTTTCTAGGCAAAAGGCTGTGAGTACTGGGGGGAGCAATGGTAGTACATGTATAGCGAAAGTCATTTCAACGAAGGAGACAAAAAGCCACAAGGGTGCAAGATAAATCCAAGTTAGAGGTCAGCACTAGAATGGAAAGGACAGAAGGGAGAAATCAGAAAGGAGGAATAACGCTGGCAAGGGATGCATAACGACATGCCCTGAATGTGGTACTAAGGAGGTCTTAACTATACCCTGCAGGCAGGATGTTAATGAAGATTTTTAAAATAAAAACATAAGATAACCAGATAAGTATTTTTGGTTCCAGAACTTTATAAAAAAAACAAGTATTTCAAACGTAATAAAGATCTGTCACAGATTTAAACAAAAATGTTCAAATATCCTACAGCTTAAAGTTTTATATCAGAGTCTTATAAATAACTGGGTAATAGAATTTACCCTAAGAATATTTAAACAGATATACTTACGAATAACAAAGAATGTTCAAAGTATTGAATTAACAGTAAAACCCCCCTTTCTCTAATTTCTGTAGAAGGAATCAAACCTTGCTTTTTGAATTATGGCTCAGTAGGAACTCCAAGAGACCCTTCCACTAAAGAACAACAAAAACCTAGAAAGGATATGATATTTTCAGACATCATGAATCTCACATGAGGTAAAGACGCCTATAAGGATCACCACCTTTCAAAAATTACCAAAAGCCTACTATATAGAACTGGCAACACTGTGTGGCCAACTCAGGGCCAGAACCTGAGCATTGGGCAACTGGAGGGACAGGGTCACTGAGATATAGCTGCCTGTGCGAGCCTACCATCAGGAAACTGAGCTGTGGACTAGCTAGATCCGGGTTAGGAAAGGCTAGGATGCCTGCAGAGTGTCAGCCACAAGGTTGGCCAAGGTGGCCCCAAGTGAGTGCCAATCTCTGGCTACTAGAAGCAGAAGGAAATCCTCGGCAGGATAATTTTTTTAATCTCCAATTTTGGCCAAGAGAGCTTCCAAGTAACAAGCCCAGAAAGAACAAACACCAATAAGATTAGCCACTAAGACCAAGAGCAAAAACATTCATTAATAAACAGATTTATAACCAAAAAGTGCCAATATTAGACCCTGAATATAGAATACCCACAGATGCAATGTGTGAATAAATAACAGACAGAATCACAAACATCACCAATCAACAACAGAATTTATTAAAAGTGATGAGAGACTTAAAAAAATAATCAAAGAATCAAAAGAAATATCTGGAAATGAAAGTCAGATTAAACAGGAGATTAGACCAGGAGAAGAGAAAACATATCTAAGAAATGACCCAGATAAAGGATAGGAAGATGGGAAATATGGAAGCACAGAAAAGGACATGGCAGGCAAAAATGAAACCAAGGAATGGGTGGTCTTTCTATAATACTGTAAGTCAACATGGAGTCCTTGGGGGCGCTAAACTGTTAGCTGCTAACTTGAACTGTGGTTGGAGTCCACCCAGAGGCTCCTTGGAAGAAAGGCCTGGCAATCTATTTCTGAAAAATCTGCCATTGAAAACTGTTTGGAGTACAGTTCTATTCTGACATATATGGGGCTGCCAAGAGTTGGAATTGCCTCAACAGCAAGTGGTTTTATTAGTCAATACAGGCATTAAGAAGAGGGCATTGTTAGAAATAAAGGGTTACAACACAATGAAAAAAAAAAGTTTATTTCACCAGAAAGTTACCATATTTCTATAATAGGAATTACAGGAATCTAATGACATTAAAAAAAAAAAAACTTTTTTTTTTCTAATGACATAGTATCAAAATATATAAAGCAAAACTGATAGAACAGCAGGGAGAAAATGAAAACCTACTATCATAGAGGGGGATTTCAACAAATCCCTCTCATCTAACAATAAAATATACAGCAGATAAGAACACAACTAACAAGATGGTCTAATGTACACGTACAGAATTTTACACACACCAATTACAGAATATACATACATCAATTTCAAGCTCACATGGAATTTTAAAAATATATTAATTGCAAATTGGATCATAAAACAAGTCTTCACATATTTCAAAAAAACAAACAACAACAAAAAAAAATCAATGCCTTAAAGATCAAGCTCTTTCACCACCATGTAATGAAGTCAGAAATTCAAACTAGAAAGATAAAATTCTCTGTGCATGGGAACTTTAATTATAGGATACAGTAGAGGTAGTATTTAGAGGGAAATGTACGACTTATTACATTAGAAAAGAAAGATAGTTCAAAGTTAATTAGCTGTATGTCCATTTTTAAAAAGCATAAAAACAAAAAAAATGAGAGAAGAAATCAAATATAAAACAAAAATACAATAAAGATTGATATACCCAAAAGTTGGTTCTTTGAAATGACAAATAAAATGGATAAACCTGTACTATGCCTGATCAAGAGAGAGAAAAAACAAACTGTATTAGGAATAGGTAGAAACATCCTAAATACTGATAAAGCAAAGGTCTAAAAAGGACGTAACAAAGTACTTTGAAGAACTTCATGCCTGTAAAACTGAAAAATCAGAATAGAAAATCTATTCAAGAAGAAAATATCACTAAGTCATACTATGAAGCCAGTAAAACCTAGATTCACAAATTGGGAAAGACAACATATAAGGAAAATTACAGGTCACTAGTCTAAATCCCACTCATAATCACAAATGAAAAACTCCTAAGCAAAATTACTGGGGAAAAAAAAAAATTCAGTAGTATTTTAAAAAGGTAATACACTATGACAAAATAATATACCATGACAGTAACAGAAGAGTGATTTAATATCAGTAAGTCTACAAATCCATTTCATCAGATACACTGGAAGTATTTGATTAAGCTCAAAGGCCGTCATGATCAAAGTTCCTGGAAAACAAAGGCTGCATGGAAAATTTCTGAGCCCCGGAAAGATTGTTAACAATAATCTATAGCAAATGACATTCTTCATGGAGAGATGTCAACAGTATTCCCTTTAAAATCAAGAGTAAGACAAAGATACCAGTATTGCTACTTCTGATTCATATTGGCCTGGAGGTCCTGGTCAGTGTAGTCAATTGAAAAAAGAAACTAAAGGAAGAGGACTGGAAGGGAAAGAAGAGTGAGGATTTGCAGAGAATAAAACTGTATAGAAGAATCTGCAGGTAAGTTTTTAGAAATAATCACAGGGTTTAGCAAGGTGAATGGCTAGAAAATTAATATAGAAAAGCAAATTCATTTCAATGATTATCAAAATCAATTCTAGATAAAGATACAAACTTTAATAATATCTTTTTTTTGTGGAGGAATATGGATTTTATTCTTATTCTTTAGGGAGGAGATGCCATTTTTAATTCAGCTCGGTAAATTGTTACTGAGCCCATTAAGGTCATCTTGCTATTGATGAAAACATTCTGCAACTTGAAAACGGTTTAATTATAAGACGACAAATAATCCTCAATTCATTACTTCTCTAACAATCATAACAGCTAAAATATATCAAACACTTGTTCAATAAAACAAATATTTACTGAGAACCTATGGTCTTGAATAGTATCTTGAGGACACAAAAAGTGCTAACCTTAAAAAAAGACAGATTTGATGCTACTAAAATCGAGGACGTCTTTTCATTTAAAGACAGCAAAAACAAAGTAGAGACAGGTTAACAAAATGGCATAAGACATGTGCAGCACATTAACTAGTAAAGATTAACACACAGAATTTATAGAGAAAAAGATGAACCTCATAGGAAAAAAGTGAGCAGAAAATTAGAACAGTTGTTTTACAGAATTACTTATGACTAATAAATGCAAGAAAAGATGCTCAACTTAGATATCAGAGAAATATATTATTAATTAAAGAACACAATAAAACATCATTTTACACCACAAGATCAGCAAAATCTGACATTAGGAAGCGTCAGGTCAATTGTTGCTGGTGGGAATGTAACCTGGTCTATCCACTTTGAGAACAAAATTTCAATTTTCTAAAGCAGTGTTACTCATAGGGCCAGGCCATAATAAAGTAAGGAGTTAAGCAAGGACATTAAGCAAGGAGAGTGAAAAAAAACCAAAGATTCAAAGAAACAATTAGTTCAAAGGACTAATGGACCGTGGGAACCATAGCATCCACTAGCCTGAGACCAAAAGAACTAGATGGTGCCTGGCTACCACTACTCACTGCTCTGACCAGGATCACAATAGAAGGTTCCAGCTAGAGTGGGGGGAAAAAAAGTAGAATAAAATTCAAATTAATAAAAAAGACCAGATTTACTGATCTGAGAGAGACTGGAGGAACCCCTGAGACTATGGCCCTTAAACACTTTTCTAACTGAAGCCACTCCTGGAGATCACCTTTCAGGCACATAATAGACAGGCCTATAAAAGAAACAATAACACCCGTGAGGAAAGTGTTCCTTGTAACAATCATCTATATGAGACCAAAAGGGCAACATCTGCTCAAAAACAAAGATGAGAAGGCAGGAAGGGGCAAGAAAATCAGATGAACTCAAGTGGAGAACTCAGGGTGGTAATGAGGATGCTGACGTATTGTGGGGATTACAACCAATGTCATGGAACAATTTGTGTCTAAACTATTGAACAGGAAACTAATTTGCTCTATAAAAGCACAAAAAAGAAAAAAAAATCACGAAAAGAAAAATATACATGTAATATATATAACAGAGAGATCTGAACAAGGAAACAAAAACAAAAAACCCCCCATACAATGGGGTTAAAAAGTCAAATGTTTCACAAATTCAAAAAAAATTGGAGGGAAAAGAAAAGGTTTTCCTAGAGTCAATTCCAACACATGGCGACCCCATGTGTTTCAGAGTAGAACTGAATCCCACAGGGCTGTCATGGCTGTAGCAGTCTTTCAGGAGCCAACCACCAGGCCTTTCTTCCACAGCACTTCCGAATGGGTTCAAATCACCAATAGCTCAGAGCTTAACTGTCTGTACCACCCAGGGACTCCAGCAAAAAGCTTCACAAGTTACTCTGAATTGAATGTGCATTAGGCCAACTTTGTTGAGTTAGCTTAATTAAAGTGAGTAAGTACTATGTGGGAGAAAAGCAGTATGATATTTTTTTTCCCCAAGGTATCTCCTTTTGAAATGACTACCCACAACCCATAGCATCATGTTCCAAAAAATCTACGGACTCGTTTTCTTTATGGTAAGGCAGGTCAAATTTGATGTCAGCTGTTTTATTATCTATGATTCCAACATGAACAGTTACATAAATATCTCTATTAATATGATGCTGCTGCAATTAAGGGCAGATCCTACGTAACGGGAACAACCTGGAGACAGTACTCGGACTTCTAAGGAGACGTCTGCTAAGAGCTTAACTAAGAGACACCAAGCAGAGAACTCAGTTAAGCTGTGCACAAATTTCTGACTCAGAACTGTGAGGTAATAAACACATCTTGTTTGAGGTCATTAACTCTGTAATAATTCGTTATGCAGCAATATGGCACTAATATACCTAACTAAACTGTGAGGTAATAAACACATCCTGTTTGAGGTCATTGACTCTGTAATAATCCGTTATGCAGCGATATGGCACTAATATACCTGACTGAACTGTGAGGTAATAAACACATCCTGTTTGAGGTCCTTGACTCTGTAATAATCCGTTATGCAGCGATACGGCACTAATATACCTAACTAAACTGTGCGGTAATAAACACATCCTGTTTGAGGTCCTTGACTCTGTAATAATCTGTTATGCAGCGATACGGCACTAATATACCTAACTAAACTGTGAGGTAATAAACACATCCTGTTTGAGGTCCTTGACTCTGTCATAATCCGTTATGCAGCGATACGGCATTAATATACCTGGCTAAACTGTGAGGTACTAAACACATCGTGTTTGAGGTCATTAACTCTGTCATAATCCGTTATGCAGCGATACGGCACTAATATACCTAACTAAACTGTGAGGTAATAAACACATCCTGTTTGAGGTCATTGACTCTGTAATAATCCGTTATGCAGCGATATGGCACTAATATACCTGACTGAACTGTGAGGTAATAAACACATCCTGTTTGAGGTCCTTGACTCTGTCATAATCCGTTATGCAGCGATACGGCACTAATATACCTAACTAAACTGTGAGGTAATAAACACATCCTGTTTGAGGTCCTTGACTCTGTAATAATCCGTTATGCAGCGATACGGCACTAATATACCTAACTAAACTGTGAGGTAATAAACACATCCTGTTTGAGGTCCTTGACTCTGTCATAATCCGTTATGCAGCGATACGGCATTAATATACCTGGCTAAACTGTGAGGTACTAAACACATCCTGTTTGAGGTCATTAACTCTGTCATAATCCGTTATGCAGCGATATGGCACTAATATACCTAACTAAACTGTGAGGTAATAAACACATCCTGTTTGAGGTCATTGACTCTGTCATAATCCGTTATGCAGCGATACGGCACTAATATACCTAACTGAACTGTGAGGTACTAAACACATCCTGTTTGAGGTCACTGACTCTGTCATAATCCATTATGCAGCGATATGGCACTAATATACCTAACTGAACTTCTGAATGAACCTCAGGCAAGGATGAGAAGCAAAGTAGCTGGCATCCATGATCAGAGTTTCTTCAGACACCAGAAAAAGAAACTACCATCGCATTCCACTTAGACCCTGCTCTAGCTCTTGCTCCATCTCCCACAAATCCTGACACCCCTAATCTGCTCTGGTGCAGTGGTTAAGCACCCAGCGATTGAAACCCATCAGCCGCTCCACTGAAGAAAGATGTGGCAGTCTGTTTCTGTAAAGACTTACAGCCTTGGAAACCGTACGGGGCACTTCTACTCTCTCCTCTAGGGTTGCTAGGAGTTGGATTCAACTTGACATGAAAGGATTTTTTGGAATCCGCGCTGGGCCTCCTACCCCCGCACTTGTCCCATTCCAAAAAGCACACTTTAGTTTGAGAGAGACCTGCATCTATTTTACCTTTCTGAGAGCTGAGTTTCCATCCATCCACCAGTCCAGAACTCATTCCTTTACAGCCCTACCACACCTTTCTCACAGGATGTCTAGAAACCATTTCCTAAAGAGTTCAAGGAACTGAGAATGTTAGCATGAGGAGAGAAATAAATGCTTGCAAAATAACTGTCTTTAATGAAAAGCGTAACTAATATTTATTATATAACAAAAAAAAAAAAGTAATGATGCTCTCTGAAAAAAAACTATGATTATTTGATGGGAACACTCTCCATTTCCTGCACCTCACCTGTCTACTGCCAGCAGTTACTTTTTAAAACAGACTGAATCATGCTACTTCTATTCTCTGATGACTTCTCAATGATTACAAGGCAAAAAAAAGTTGCTGTCGAGTCGATTCTGACTCATAACGACCTTATACGACAGAGTAGAATTGCCCCATAGGGTTTCCGAAGAGCGGATGGTGGATTCGAACTGCTGACCTTTTGGTTAGCAGCCAAGCTCTTAACCAGTGCACCACCAGGGCTCCACAAGGTAAAAGTCCCTCAAAATTAGCTCAACACACATTTCTACAGCTGCAGTTGGCCACATTACCTGCCCTCCACATACTTCTTGGTACTCTTTCTAGAATATGCGACCTACCTCCATCTTTTTTCCTTTTTCATTCTTAAAGGTCACCACCTCCTTTGTGATGGTGTCCATAATTGAGCCAAACACAACTAGCTGCGTTTCCTCTAAATGTGCCTCTACTCATAGCACATTATCACAGAATATGCCAATTATTTATTTTTAACAACATCTCCCTCCATTAACTGAATATCCTTGAAGGACATGGTCTTTGTTTAATTCAGCGATTCTCAAAGTATTGACTGAGTAGCCCTGGGAGTCCCTAAGGTCAAGATGATTTTCAAGTTAAGATGTTATTTGCCTTTTCACTCTCATTTTCTCACAAGTGTGGAGAATTTCCAGAGGCTACATTATACAAGACGAAGTCATCATTCTGATGGCTCAAGGAATGTGTACTTACATATGCTTATGTTTTAAAAGTTTCTCAGTTTTAATTAATGTAATAAATATCAACAGATATAACTCACATACAAAGAAGCATTTTGGGCTTCTCAATATTTTTAAGACTATAATGGAATCCAGATCAAAAGTTTGAGAATTGCTACTCTAACTGATCTTTTTCTTCTCAGAGAAGAGAATATGGCATACCGTAGGAACTCATTCAACACCCTGGGACTTTGGTCATGTCATTCCCTGTAACTGAAGTTCAAATGTTCCTTAATGCTGGCAATACACAGTTCAAGCTCACAAGCCTTGCCTCAAACTCTGTGTAACCTAGCTCCAACCTACCTTTGTAGGCTGCTCTTTCCATGACCTTATTTAAACCTTTTATCATAGCCAATTTTGTTTACTTCCTACACTCTAAGCAACCTCCCATTTCCATCAATGAGCCACTGTTCACACTGTTCTACAGAATTGAAAACTTGCTCCACCTGTATGGCTCAGTGACACTCTAATCCTCTTCGTCAGGGTTCAATTCAAATCCTAGTTTCTAGGTGAGGCATTCCTCAGTCAAAAATTACACGTGCCCTTCTGCTAATTCTTACAGCACTTCCCAAGTACAGTGCCCCTTCAACAATCACTATGCTTCTCTGTATCTTCAATCCTCCAGCAATGAATTATTTCTCCATGTATGAGGCACAAAAAATAGCCTCAATAATTAGAAGATGTGAACTGTGTTTTATAAGACATATATTAACAAAAGCAAAAGATATATATCAAGTACTCAAAATGCCTGGTTTGATAAAACAGTCTTCCCAAAAGCAGACAACTGTATTATACAGTAAAGGCTGCCAAAGCTGGAACCTGTGTAAGGTGGGCTCTTGTCAGAGAAGGAAAAAGCAAATATTTCTCACTAAAACAAGTGACTGAAAAGAGTTAAGACTGCACTCTGTCAAAAGTAGAAAACTGGCAAGACCTAGAAAAACAAGGCAGTTCCGTCAAGTTCTGGCTCTCACAGGTTTCACCATATAATGGAAGACAATTTCTTCCTAAAAATACACATCCTGCCATCTAATAAACTTGAGTCATTAGGCAAGTCACCTAAATCCATGCCAGTAATAACAAATCCTCAGGGGTTAAATATCCAACTATGAGCTGCTCTAAAGTTTGAGTCTATATTTCAGTGCCCCTTGAAATTGCTCTCAAAGAGCCCTTCGAACCCAACAGTGGCCAAGTTCCCACTCCACATGACGTCAGTCTGATGCTGTTTCTCAGCTTCGCTGGCCTAGGGTGTTCTCACACATGGTGTTTCAGGGCCCCAGGCTTTAAAGACAAGAGTGAAGTTATTTACAAGATATGACTAGAATCTGAAGGAAGAACTGTAACAACCTAGGGCTTTATGTTCCTACAAAGCCACCTTTACCACATCGATGTTGAAATAAAAATACAAAACATAGAGAAATAGAACACTTAAAATATGGGCAGACGACATGAGTAGACATTTTTCTAAAGATATAAAATGAGCCAACAAGTACACGAGAAGATGCTCAACATCATCAGTCATTAGGGTAACACATATCAGAACAACAATGAGATAATATTTCACACCTACTAGGATGACTATAATTTAAAAAAAGGAAAAATAACAACAGTTAACCAACATGTATTACTAGCAGCAACGTAAATCAGTGCAGCCGCTATGGGAAATAATTTGGCGGTTCCTCATTAAGTTAAAGTAAAAAAAGAACCAAAAAACAGAAACAACAATGCGCTTAAGCCTACTCAGCAAAATATAAACTAAAATAACTACAAAAGTCCGCTTAGTATTCTTATTTTTACATATTCAAAACCAACAGCTAAAAATAACCATCATACACTTTACCACTATGACACTATTAAAACAGTTATGAGACAATTTTTTTAGTTCTAGCTACTTAGGGAGAGTTAAGAAGGAACAGAATACTAAAAAAAAAAATCAAACACTAATGTTCAAAGACAGGTTTATACTGATCACTGTACTCTTTTTTGCTTGTAGTCTTAAATGCAAGCAAACCCAATTATTTTAGTAAGCCAATAGGAAAATACCAACATCTATTAACCCTGTCCTTTGAACAATTACGGTTGCAGGACGGACTTACCAAGCTTCTCTGGCTCATCAGGCCCTGTGCCTGCAATGCAGCTGCTCTCCAGACCATAGGTGGGATCTACTTTCCCAGAGGCTCGTGCTGCGTCTTGTACTTTTTTGACGTGAGCTTCAACCAATTCCAATGGTACCTCCTCCCGAACCCGAGAAAACTCCTCTGTGGAAAAAAAAAAAGAGGTAATCAAAACCGAAACCCACTGTCATTGAGTCAATCCTGACACACAGCCACTCTACAGGACAGAGTAGAAGTACCCCACAGGGCCCAAGGCTGTAAATCTTTATGGAAGCAGACTGCCACATCATTCTCCCATGGGGTGGCTGGCAGGTTTGAACTGCTGACCTATCCGTTTGCACTAACTGCTTTAACCACTGAGCCACCAGGGCTCTCTAAAGAGGGAATAGTGACCGGATATTGCACAAACATCTGCTGCAATGTAAGACCACTAGGAAATCTGAAACAACATTAACATTTTGGGCGTAGTGACCTCTGGGACTTGGTCCCTATACCAGCAAAGTGAGAGGGCCAAATGAGATAATCATATATAAGTAATGAAATTCTATGACTCTAGGTTTTACCCTACATGTCACAGTAGCTTGTTCTACAAATTACAAAGATCTCCAAATTTCTGTAAGTAACAATCAAAACCGCTGCCGAATTTTGTCTAGCTATCTGCTGGCTAGAGTGATAAACAAGAAAAATGCAAGGATTAAACAACCCTAAAGTTAAGAAAAAGTTCTATAATGTGAGAACATTCTAGTTATAATTAATACAACTCAAGATTAAACGATTCCCATTACTAAAAAAAAAAAAAATTAAATTAAATGTTAATCACAAAAATACACCATGGCATAGACAATGATACTGGTGAAGAACGGGCTTCTTGGATCGAGTAGGTACATGAGACTATTTTGGCATCTCCTGTCTGAAGGGGAAATGAAACGGTAGAGAGGGTCAGAAGCTGACCAAACGGACTCGAAAAGAAATAGAGGAGGGAAGGGGTGTGCTGTCCCACTAGGGGGAGAGCAATTACGAGCATATAGCAAGGTGCTTATAAATTTCTGTATGAGAGTCCAAAACTTGATTTGTAAACTTTCACTTAAAGCACAATAAAAATTAAAAAAAACATGAAAAGCTCTCCTTTGTGTCTCCAATTCTTAATGAATGCTCTTAATTATTTAACTACAATTTAAGTGCTTTACTTTAAAATGTTAAAATACTTTCATACAGTACATGGTACCTTTACAGGGTAATTTCTGAAACTTTCGTAAATTGTATAATAAAAGTAAATGTAACAGCTGATAACATCTAAATTTGAGATAATTTTAATATGATGTAGTGTAAGACCACCATCTGAAGAGCTTTGCTGCTGGAGAGATGGCACAGCCAAGTCCATACCCAAAGCTGCTTTTGCTGCAGCAGATGCCACACGTGGGTCCACCACAGATGCCAAGAAAGCAACAGTGCTCATGACTGGGTTTCCTGACTGACTGAAGGGGACAGGCTGGTAGGCCAGAGGCCCAAGGGAAGCATCTGAGTTCTCAAGGTACGGGTCCTCAATGGGAAGCCTCAGAAAGTGGAGGATGCATTCATCTTGAGTACGACTTCCAACATGTTCTGACACCTTGTTCCAGTCATCCTTGTACATCTCCAGGGCCTAAAATGGGAAAAACAGGAGCTTTAATGTCAGGTAACAATGAAATAATACGCAAAGAGATCAGAAGCCTGTGACTGTTCTTTAGACAGCTTTACTTTCTTTTAAAACAAAACAAAACAAAAAAACCACTGTTGTCATCGAGTCGATTCTGACTCATAGTGACCCTACTGGACAGAGGAGAACTACCCTAATGGTTTCCAAGGCTGGAAATCTTTGCAGGAGCAGACGGCCACATCTTTCTCCTACAGAGCAGGTGGGGGGTTCAAACTGCCAATCTTTCGGTTAGCAGCCAAGTGCTTAACAGTATGCCACAAAGGCTCCAATACTAAGGGTTATACTGCATACCAGAAAAGAGACAGGTTTGATGGCTTTCCTTATACTAAGTTCTCAATCAGGCAAAAAAAAAAAAGTAAAAGGTAACCATAGTGGAAAGAATTAAGACTGTCTTTTATTTACACAGACATGATTGTTTATACAGAAAATCCTGAAGAATATACCAGGAACGGTACTAAACTAAAAAAGTTTAGAAAGATCCAAGAAGCGAAGGCAATAAAAAAACTTAGCTTTATCTCTGTACCTACTAAAAAAAAGAAAAAAAAACTAGCAGTGAGCAATTTTAAATTGAAAAAAGAGTTGTCATTTACAATAGCATTAAAAATCAAATACTGAGGAACAAATCTAACAAAGAATGTGTAAGATCAATACACTAGGAAAAAAACAAAATACACTGGTGAAAGAAACTAAAGACCTAATGAAATGAACAGATATTCTGTGTTCACACATTAAACGTCTCATTATGTAGGTGTCAATTCTCTCTAAACTGAACTACCGTTTCAATGAAATCCCAGTAAAAATCTAAGCTGACTTTTGAATAAATTGCTAAACTGACTCTAAAATTTACAAGTATATAAATTTCTAGTTTTAAAATTTATAATTTTTCAGTGAAAATCCTAAAACACTCCGAAGAAGACAGTAAAAGGTGTCTCCAAGGGGGAGAAGGGTAAGAGGGTGGGAAGAATACCAGAAATGCGTGCTACTAAGCAAGTCAAGGAATTAACTGGGTAAGAAGACTCTGATGGCTGACTGAAGTTGCTACTCTCCCAAGTTCTCTCTAGGCTAGTAATTCTGCACCACGGGCAATCCCGCCTCCTCAGGAACATCTGGAGACATTTCTAGTTGACACAACTGGGCACATGCTACCGGCATCCACAGTAGGGGCCATGGATGATGTTAATTAAATACCCTACAACACACTAAAAGCCACCCACAACAAAAAACAATCCAGCCCAAATGCTGATAATGTTGCAGGTAAAAAATCCTGCTCCAGAGGCTGACTGGCTGATTCATGCTATGAGATGAGCTTGGTTTGGCAAAAGTTCTCTGAGCTTATATGGCCCACTGAATTCTTAATCCAGGGCTCCAACTGCTGCTCCAGGATTTCATTCTCATAGAAGTGGTCGTCTCCTCAAAATCCGAGCTGGCTAATGCTTGTACTCATTAAACCCCTTGAAAACTGAGGCTACTTATGGGTTTTCTCTGGATAGTCAAAGAACTCTCAGTGGCCTAGAGGAGTTCTACTGGGGCTGTCCTAAATTCCCGCCTATGGGCAGAGATTTCCCTGGCATGCGCTGTCACAATCTCTTCCAATATACTTAACTTTGTTTTTCCTTTATTCACATTTCTTCAGCCAGGGAAATAACAACGTTCAAGGAGTTTTTTCCAGAATAAAGCCAGATCTGGGGAACCCTTTGAGACGTAAAACCTAAGCAAGTCAGCATCCAGAAAAGCACAACTGAGGAAAAACAAAGGTCTGAGCCTGGCAGCCTTTGTCCAAGTCTTCTGTAATGGTAACATTATATAAGAGGAGTGGACTGGAGTTTTCAAAACAGAACATAGTGAAAGACTGGCCAGAAAGGAGGGGTGACAGAGAAGAGCTGTTAGCAGATGTTCTATAATGCTACAAAACACCTTTGTTCTTCCTTCCACAACTCAGGTCCAGGTATTAATCACTGCTTACCTGGATTCTCAGAATTGTCTCTATCCTCACATTCACCCCACCCCTTACTGACAGAGGGAAATATGTTTCACAAAAAATACCATTTACCTGCCTGCAACTATTTCATTGTTCATCATTATCTTATGGAAGAAAGGCCAAACATTACAGGGGCTCTGTCTTCTTTCGAGACCACAGATACTAACCTGCACATCCCACCCAAGAATTGTGGTTTGGCTGAATCCTTCTAGCTTACTAAAAGTGAGTGATCTCACGAAAAATGAAAAATATTTGGTGTATGGCCTATGTAATGTATTTGTCTAATAAAATGCTATGATGCTTTTCTGGAAACAATAAAAACCAATGAATCTACCAGATCCAGCAGGTTGTTAGGGGGAAATTTAGTTTGTTTTCAGTAATAAATCCACTTAAAATTTTTCATCTGACTTCACGTTCTTAAGCTATTAATTACCACTAAATAACTACATAAATAGAAGACGTTAGTGGTAAACACTGATGTTGAGAAGCCTTTTATTTCTTTGTGTAAGTGTAGACAACACCTGCTGATTCAACTGCATAATTTAAAAGAAAAAATCAACCACTGCATAGGTTCCACCTGCAGGGGAAAAAAGTACACTATTGTTAAAGGATATTGTGGTTTTCTTAGATGTGTTCAGAGTAAACAGCAGCTCAAGTCATTCTTACCTCACTCTATACTTACCCATATTTACTACTATCCACTAATTTTAAATGTGGGGCCCTGGTGGCACAGTGGTTAAGAGCTCGGCTGCCAACCAAAAGGTTAGCAGTTCGAATTTACCAGCTGCTCCTTGGAAACCCTGTGGGGCAGTTCTACTCTGTCCTATAGGGTTGCTATGAGTCAGAATCGACTTGACAGTAATGGATTTAATCTTAAATGTAAAAGAGGAAAAAGCTTTTGAGTATCGATGTGCAGCAAGAAACAGCACTGATAATGAGGCTGCTATCCCAGGTGGTGCTGCACAACTAAATTCCTCCCCAGAGGCCAAAGAGTCCAAAACAGGAACAGGAAAGCATGCTATATTCCCCAAGAAGTACTGAGCGCACAATTCTTTTTAATTAACGTTCATGTCGGATTTGACTAGACAAAACAGTACGGGGGAGGGGAGGGGAAGGCAGCTCAGAAAAGAAGCTCTCTGCATAACACTGACACAGAATGGATAGATGGTAATAAATTAAAATAGTAGTAAACATCCAAAAGAAGAGAATTTAAAAAATTCTGAACACAAGACAGTGAGAGGAGCACAAAGAGAACAATGAAAAGCGTAAGAAGGATATAAAAAAGAAAATGAAATAGTGAATGCACTACTTGAAAATTCTTAAGGAACCACAATTGCTGGAATTTAAGAAACCAAGTCTCAGCAACACAGAAATCTGACACATTACCTGGCCCAGTATACCTCCAAGTGTGGTCTGACGGCACAAGATCCTTTCAGGGGGACTGCAAGGTCAGAACTATTTTCATAATAATATTAAGACATTATTGCCTTTTTCATTACGTTGACATTTGCATTGAGGGTACAAAAACAACGGCGGGTAAACTACTGGCACCTCAGCACAAATCAAGGCAGTGGCACCAAACTGTCCTAGTGGTCACTGTATTCTTGACCACCACAGAATTAAAAAAAAAAAAAGCTAATTTCACATAAAATATCTCCTTAATGAAGCAGTAAAAATTAACGTTATTAACTCTAAAAAAATGAAGTATGTCTTTTTAATGTTATGTGTTATGAAACGGGAGTACACACACAGACTTCTGCTAAATATCAAAGCATGGCAGCTGTCTTCAAGGAAAAGCACTTGTGCTATATTGAGCTTCAAGCTCCATCACCCACTTGTTTTTATGGAAAACCGTTTTACTAGAAAGAATGGCTACAAACAGTATCTGCTCACTGTGTAAAACCAGTCTCGAAAGAGAACAAAAGTGAGCTTGTCACTTTAAGGAAAACTGACA
Source organism: Loxodonta africana (assembly GCF_030014295.1). Taxonomy (NCBI): domain Eukaryota; kingdom Metazoa; phylum Chordata; class Mammalia; order Proboscidea; family Elephantidae; genus Loxodonta; species Loxodonta africana. The sequence continues at coordinate 25,170,537 of NC_087363.1, read as the reverse complement.
GTATGTCGTCAATTATAAAACTTGAGTTTTTATCCAGAAATTGGGATTCCAGAAAACATATGTGCCAGGAAAGCTTGTCCTAGTACTAAAAAAAATTTACAAATCTATATAAACAAAAACTCTTTGAGGCTCTGAAGATAATTTTCAAGTAAATTAATGGGTACTGATATTTAAAAATAAAAAGTCTTGAGAACTGTGGACTGAGCCTAAACACTTATTTGATGCTTGATTTCTGAACTGTGTATCTTATACATGATATATGGGTTTAGATGAGCTGGAATACTCTAGTGCAAGGAAGCTCTCTTCCTCCATGAAAACACTGCTCTACCGTTACAGTTTTAAGAATCAAAACAGTTATTCCTTTCTAAGAAGGTAAAATATGTCTATCAATGATGCACATGCTGTCAGTAAGTCAACCAACAGCAATCAGCACCTCCTTATTCCTGGGTACCTCCACCAGTGAAGCTAGAAAGCCACATTTATGTGTTCCCAGCATCACATGCAGTAATAGGTGCTCAGGAGACCGAATATGATCAATAAGAAATAAGGGGAAAACTGCTGAGGGACTTCTGTGAAAGCTCCTCCTTTCAGGAGGAAGCCAGCAAAGAAACCTCCCCAGAGCCGCCTTTTCCAGCTTTCTTCCTGTCTTGAATGGGGATGTGAAGCCTTGAGCTAATCAGCTATTCTGTGTCTAGATGGGAACAAACAAAGAGGTAAGACATGGATAGCTAAGGAAGGTGAAAAAACAACAGAAAAGCTAGGGAGCTGATGACATAAGCAGTGGGAAGAGCCCTGGAACAGCCAATCTTAAGACTTTTAGTAAATAAAAAACAAATGCCTTTTCGGTTTAATCCACTGCTAGGCAGAAGCATTCCTAACAAACAGAACAATTAATTTCCTCCTTTGGTCTTAATTCTGCCCCCACAAGCACATTCCATCCAGAAACACTAAGTAGTATCATGAAGCCTTCTATTTTTCCAGTAGAAAGACAAATGCTCCTTCTACAGAAATGACTGATAATATAGAATTCAATATTTTCCATTACCTATCCTTTAGAGTAGAAATAACTGCCATGGTCTAGTGGTGTTAAGTATTTACAAGAATATCCAAAGACATGAGGAAACCGAAATAGGCATTCGGTAAGTAGACTGAGATGTTAGACATCATCATTGGTTTACCAGTCTTCACCTTCCATAAACAAAATGTTTTCAATGGCAAGTATCATCAGCTACTTCACGGAACTCCCGTTAGGTAATACGGAGGTTGTACACTCAAATTTGTATAAGCACTAAGATGAATGAAGGCTGATAAATGAAGAAGAGCTGAAATCTGAAGACATGCCCTACTTCAAGGGGAAGCCTGATATTTGTTGTTGTTGTTAGGTGCTGTCAAGTCGGCTTCCACTAATAGCGACACTGTGCACAACAGAACTAATCACTGCCCGGTCCTGCGCCATCCTTACAATCATTGTTAATGCTTGAGCTCATTGTTGCAGCCACTTTGTCAATCCACCTCGTTGATGGTCTCCCTCTTTTCTACTGACCCTGTACTTTGCCAAGCATGGTGTTCTTCTCCAAGGACTGATCCCTCCTGACAACATGTCCAAAGTATGGAAGACACAGTCTTGCCATCCTTGCTTCTAAGGAGCATTCCGGTTGTATTTCTTCTAAGACAGATTTGTTCGTTCTTTTGGCAATCCATGGTATATTCTTCACCAACACCACAATTCAAAGGCGTCAATTCTTTTTCGGTCTTCCTTATTCATTGTCCAGTTTTCACATGCATATGATGCGACTGAAAATACCATGGCTTGGGTCAGGCGCACCTTAGTCTTCAAGGTGACATCTTTGCTTTTCAACACTTTAAAGAGGTCCTTTGCAGCAGATTTACCCAATGCAATCCGTTGTTTGATTTCTTGACTGCTGCCTCCACGGCTGTTGATTGTGGATCCAAGTAAAATGAAATCTTTGACAACTTCAATCTTTTTTTCCATTTATCATGATGTTGCTCACTGGTCCAGCTGTGAGGTTTTTTTGTTTTATGTTGAGGTGCAATCCATACTGAATGCTGTGGTCTTTGATCTTCATTAGTAAGTGCTTCAAGTCCTTTTCACTTTCAGCAAGCAAGGTTTTATCTGCATAGCACAGGTTGTTAATAAGTCTTCCTCCAATCCTGACACCCTGTTCTTCTTCGTATAGTCCAGCTTCTCCGATTATTTCCTCAGCATACAGGTTGAATAGTTACGGTGAAAGGATACAACCCTGACGCACACCTTTCCTGACTTTAAACCAATCAGTAACCCCCGTACTGTCCGAACAACTGCCTCTTGATCTGCGTATAGGGTCCTCATGAGCACAATTAAGTGTTCTGGAATTCCCGTTCTTCGCAATGTTATCCATATTTGTTATGATCCACACACTCGAATGCCTTTGCATAGTCAATAAAACACAGGTAAACATCCTTCTGGTATTCTGTGCTTTCAGCCAGAATCCATCTCACATCAGCAATGATATCCCTGGTTCCACGTTCTCTTCTGAATCCAGCCTGAATTTCTGGCAGTTCCCTGTCAATATACTGCTACAGCTGCCTTTGAATGATCTTCAGCAAAATTTTGCTTGCCTGTGATGTTAATGTTATTGTTAGATCATTTCCACATTTGGTTGGATCACCTTTCTTGGGAATTGGCATAAATATGGATCTCTTCCAGCCAGTTGGCCAGGAAGCTGTCTTCCATATTCCTTGGCATAGATGAGTGAGCACCTCCAGTGCTGCATCTGTTTGTTGAAACATCTCAATTGATATTCTGTCAATTCCTGGAGCCTTGTTTTTCACCAATGCCTTCAGTGCAGCTTGGACTTCTTCCTTCAGTACCATCGGTTCCTGATCATATGCCACCTCTTGAAATCGTTGAACATCTACTAATTCTTTTTGGTATAATGACTCTGTGTATTCCTTCCATCTTCTTTCGATGCTTCCTGCATTGTTTAATATTTTCCCCATAGAATCCTCCACTATTGCAACTCGAGGCTTCAATTTTTTCTTCCGTTCTTTCGGCTTGAGAAATGCTGAGCATGTTAATCCCTTTTGGTTTTCTATCTCCAGCTCTTTGCACATGTCATTATAATACTTTACTTCCCAAGTCGCCATTTGAAATCTTCTGTTCAATTCTTCTACTTCATCATTTTTTCCTTTTGATTTAGCTGTTCGACGTTCATAAGCAAGTTTCAGAGTCTCCTCTGACATCCATCTTGGTGTTTTCTTTCCTTCCTGTCTTTTCAATGACCTCTTGCTTTCTTCATGGATGATGTCCTTGATGTCATTCTACAACTCATCTGGTCTTCGATCACTAGTGTTCAATGCATCAAATCTATTCTTCAGACAGTCTCTAAATTCAGGTGGGATATACTCAAGGTCATATTTTGGCTCTCATGGGCTTGCTCTGATATTCTTCAGTTTCAGCTTGAACTTGCATATGAGCAATTGATGGTCTGTTCCACAGTCAGCCCCTGGCCTTATTCTGACTGATGATAATCAAGTTTTTCCATTGTCTCTTTCCGCAGATGTAGTCAATTTGATTCCTCTGTGTTCCATCCGGCCAGGTCCATGTGTATAGCTGCCATTTATGTTGGTGAAAGAAGGTATTTGCAATGAAGAAGTTGTTGGTCTTACAAAATTCTATCATTCGATCTCCAGCATTGTTTCTATCACCAAGGCCGTATTTTCCAACTACCGATCCTTCTTTGTTTCCAACTTTCGCGTTCCAGTCACCAGTAATTATCAATGCATCTTGACTGCATGTTCGATCAATTTCAGACTGCAGCAGCTGATAAAAATCTTCTATTTCTTCATCTTTGGCCTTAGTGGCTGGTGTATAAATGTGAATAATAGTTGTATTAACTGGTCTTCCTTGTAGGCATATGGATATTATCCTATCACTGACAGCGCTATACTTCAGGATAGATCTTGAAATGTTCTTTTTGACAATGAATGCAACACCATTCCTCTTCAAGCTGTCATTCCCAGCATAGTAGACTATATGACTGTCCATTTCAAAATGGCCAATACCAGTCCATTTCAGCTCACTAACGCCTAGCATATCGATGTTTATACGTTCCATTTCATTTCTGATGTTTTCCAATTTTCCTAGATTCATACTTCGTACATTCCAGGTTCCGATTATTAATTGATGTTCGTAGCTGTTTCTTCTCATTTTGAGTAGTGCTACATCAGTGAATGAAGGTCCCGAAAGCTTGACTGCACCCATGTCATTAAGGTGGACTCTACTTTGAGGAGGCAGCTCTTCCCCTGTCATCTTTTAAGTGTCTTCCAACCTGGGGGGCTCATCTTCCAGCACTACATCAGACAATGTTCCACTGCTATTCGTAAGGTTTTCACTGGCTAATGCTTTTCAGAAGTAGACAGCCGGGTCCTCCTTCCTAGTCAGTCTTAGTCTAGAAGCTCAGCTGAAACCTGTCCTCCATGGGTGGCCCTGATGGTATCTGAATACTGGTGGCATAGCTTCCAGCATCACGGCAACACACAAGACCCCACAGTACGACAAACTGACAGACATGTGGGGGATCTGATATTTAGGGCCACCAACTTATTGCTACATAGCAATGAAGGCCCAGAACTGCCAGCTTTTTCAAATTTTGGTGAGAAGTACAAATCTAGACTTCTATTTCAAAGCTCCAATACTTGTTTTAAATGTTGGCAACAGATTAAACAAACAAACAAAAACGACAAACAGACCTAGGCCAAAAAAGAACATATTCAGGCTTGATCTCTTCTGAGAGTGTGTCCTCTCTCGTGTAATACTTAAAAACAAACAGCTCCAAAAAATCAAGAACTTTCAGGGTAAATTCCATAGGTATTTCAAAAATTCAAATGTCAAATGTGGATAAAAGGGCACCACCATTAATCTACTCACCTCCAGGAGCAGAAGGGTTTCCTGTTCAGTCCATTCTCTTCCAGCACTAGCACCTTTACTCTAAAGACACAAAAACAGAAATTATTTACTAAGCTTTAAGAGGCTGAAGAAAAGGCTCAACCAGATTCTTTTCTAAGCTCAGCAGACCATTTTATGAAAACCAGAAAGTCCCTGAGTAACAGAAATGAAATATTTAAGGAGCTTAAACTTCCAAGAGAAAGACTGCTTTATTATAAAGATCAAAGACTCATGAACTATTTGAATATATTCCTTCCAGTATCTTATTAGATAACATCTTTTATGAGCCAAAAAGGCACAGTGTTCAAATGTTTACCATGAGTTCGCTGTAATATTACAAACATAATTACATTTTTTTGTAACTTAAGAGGAAAGCTTTTTCCAAGATTCAAGAACAAAATATACTACACTGAAAGTACTCTGATGAGGGGAACACAACAGAGAACCCCTGAGGGAGCAAGAAAGCAGTGGGATGCAGACCCCAAATTCTTGTAAAAGACCAAACTTAATGGGACTAGAAGGATCCCGGTGGTCATGGCCCCCAGACCTTCTGTTGGGCCAGAATAGGAACCAATCCCAAAGCCAACTCTTCAGAGAGGGATTGGACTGGACAATGGGATGGAGAGGGATGCTCGTGAGGAGTGAGTTTCTTGGATCAGGTGGACACTTCAGACTATGTTGGCATCTCCTGTCTGGAGGGGAGATGAGAAGGTAGAGGGAGTTAGAAGCTGGTGAAATGGACACGAAAAGAAGAGAGTGGGGGGAGGGAGCATCTCATTGCGGGAGAGCAATTGGGAGTTACGTAGCAAGATGTACATAAGCTTTTGTGTGAGAGACTGACTTGATTTGTAATCTTTCACTTAAAGCACAATAAAAATTAAAAAATAAAATAAAGTACTCTGATGGGCAACACCTCCCCAAAAACAAAGATGAGAAGGCAGGAAAGCATGAAAACTGGATGAATGGACACAGCAAACCCAAGGTGGAAATGGAAAGGGGGAGCATACTGACACATTGTGGGCACTGCCACTAATGTCACAAAACAGTATGTATATAAAATTTTTGAATGAAAACAAATTTGCACTTTAAACTTTCACCTAAAACACAATTTAAATAAATAAAGTACTCTGATGGGTTCTTGTTTCCAATTGCAACAAGTTCATATTGTGTCATTTTTTAACATTTCTTGATGAAAACAATCCCCACACCTCGGATGTCCCTGGGTGGCACAAATGCTTAAGTGCTTGACTGCTAACTGAAAGGCTGGTTGTTAGAGTCCACCCAGAGGTGATGTCAAAGAAAGGCCTGGTGCTCTACTTCCAAATAATCAGCCACTGAAAACCCTTTGGAGCAGAGTTTCTACCCTGACACACGTGGAGTCATTACGAGTTGGAACTGAATGGAGGGCGGTTGGTCTGGATTTTGTTGTATCTTACCATTAGAGTCCACATCTCGTCTAGGGACGCAAGTGATTTTCACTCCAAATAACTTTCTGCGTGTGTCTTGTATAGCTCACAGTTCATGCAAACACAGGAGTGTGACAGTAAAACCAAGTTTGTACTGTGTTAAAATTACAATTATCAACTGATCTGTACTTCTTGATTTACAGATCTTGTTCCATTCAGAGATTTACAGAGGGCTCGATGTGTAGTATGCTTGATGTTACTCTTTAGCTGTAAATGCTATTAATTCCGAATATACAGTTGTCCCTCGGTATCCTCAGGGGATTGGTTCCAGGATACCCTGCAGATACCAAAATCCATGGATGCTCAAGTCCCTTATATAAGATGGTGTGATATTTTTATATAACCTATGTACATCCTCCTGTATACTTTAAATCATCTCTAGATTACTTATAATAGCCGTTGCCATCGTTAGGTGCTGTCAAGTCAGTTCTGACTCACAGCGATTCTCTGTACAACAGAATGAAACACTGCCCACTCCCACATCATTCTCACAATCGTTGCTATGCTTGAGCCCATTGTTGCAGCCACTGTGTCAATCCATCTCGTCAAGTATCTTCCCCTTTATCACTGATCCTGTACCTTACCGAGCATAATGTCCTTCTCCAGGGACTAGTCCCTCCTGATAACATGTCCAAAGTATGTTAGATGTCGTCTCAACATCCCTGCTTCTAAGGAGCATTCTGGTTATACTTCTTCCAAGACAGATTTGTTTGTTCTTTTGGCAGTCCCTTGTATTTTCAATATTCTTCGCCAACACCATAATTCAAAGGCATCAATTCTTATTCCGTCTTTCTTATTCATTGTCCAGCTTTCACATGCGTACGAGGTAACTGAAAATACCATGATTTGGGTCAGGCGCACCTCAGTCTTCAAGGTGACATCTTTGCTTTTTTGTATTTTGAGTGTCTTCCAACTGGATGGGCTCATCTTCTAGCAGTATACCAGACAATGTTCCGCAGCTATTCAAAAGGCTGTCACTGGTCAGTTTTTTCAGAAGTAGACTGCTAGTTCCTTCTTCCTTGTCTGTCTTAGTCTGGAAGCTTCACTGAAACCTGTCCACCCATGGGTGACCCTGCTGGTATTTGAGAGAGCTGAGGCATAGCTTCCAGCATCAAAACAACAATCCACCACAGTACAATAAACTGACAGATGCATGGGGTCTACAAGTTAAACCCCCAGGTGATTATTTTTGTTCAGTCGACATTACTTTGTATTTAACCAAATATTTACCCTTTCCTGTCCTCTTGCTTACTACTCATACACATGTGCTCCCATCTAGAACAAGTTCTCTTCGTTCTTTAGTTTTCTTACAGTATATGCTAGTGATAAGTTCTCTCGCCTTTTGTTTAAAAGGTATTTTTTTTTTTTAATCAGAAGGTACACCTTTACTGTACTTTGTTTTGAAAGGTATTTCCATGGGATATAGAATTCTAGTGTTGACAGTTTTTCTTTCAGCACAAAGATGTTATTACATTGTCCTCTGGCTTCTGTCATTTCTGTTGAAAAGTCGGCCATCAGTTTTACTATTGTTCTTTTCTATTTAATATATCCTCCCTCCCCCACTGACTCATCCACTCTCTTTTGGCTGCTTTTAGCAGGTTAAGCATAATGTGCCTAGGTGTGGTTTTCTCTGTGTCTAAATTTGGATCTGTTCAGCCTCTTATTTTGTGAGTTGATATCTTTTTACTAGTTTTGGAAAATTTTCAGCTTTTTGATCTTTAAATATCGTTTCTGATCCATTCCTTCTCTTTATGTGGGACTCTAATTATAAATATTAATTTTTTTGAATGTATCTCATTTGTCTCTTGGAGCCCTGGTGACGCAGTGGTTAAGAGCTCAGCTGCTAACCACAAGGTCCACAGTTTGAATCCACCAGCTGCTTCTTGACACTCGCTAGACACCCTGTGGGGCAGTTCTACTCTGTCCTATAGGGTCACTATGAGTTGGAATCGACTCGACAGCAACCAGTTTGGTTTTTTGGTTTTTATGTGTCTCTTATACTTTCTTCTCTTTGTCTCCTCCCTTGCCTATAATTTTTCTCTTGGTGCTTCAGTTTTAATGTATCTACTAATCTTTCTTTGAGTTCACAGATCCTGTCTTCTCCTGTGTTCAGTCTGCTGTTATGACCACCCAATGACTTAATTTCAGATATATTTTTCAGTTCTAGAATATTTGATTCTTTTAAACATTCCAATTAATTCTCTGTTGAAATTCTCCACCTTTTCCTCTAATGTTAATCAGTTATTTTTTTAAAGTATCTAGCTGCTAACTGGACTGAAGAAAAAAGGTAAGATGAGTGATTTTTATTTTATAAAATGCCATCAGAATTGAGAAGGAAGTTCTTTCCCTTGCACTATATAAAATAAATTATATTTCTTACGGAAATTGATGTTTACTAAAAAGAATAGGGACAAAGAGTAACTTGCTCAATTTAGTCCATCTGGGGCTAAAGAAGAATCCTTACCTTTGCTAAGGTTTTCTTAGAGTAAATGTCAGTACGAAGCCCAAAGTTCTGCAAATCAATTGGTTTTTCCTTGTTCTTTTCAGGAAAATTTAACATCTGCTGAGCAGCAGGGACCTATGAGTCAGGTAAATGATAAATGGCTGTATTAATCTCCACCAAATCACGAGGATAGAAGTTAAAAAAAATTATTTAATACAGACGCTTAAACCTCTCCTGCTTTTAGACAAAAAATAAATACACCTCCATGCCACACTTCTAACAAAAATTCAACACGTGAGAAACATTCTTGGTGCCTCACTAAGTCACAGAGGAGACAGACAACAAATTTTCTTTAACATAATCTTCTATTCCTCAATGAGAGCAATTTATACCTTAAGTTTGACTTATCATTCTAATTTAACGTTATACATCTCCTGTCTGATATAACAGTCTTTTCAAGAATGTACATATAGACGTCCTCTTTCCAAAGATCAGACTAAGTTACAAAAATTGTTTATTTCCACTTCTAAGACATAAACTGATGGGAAGAAGTACACGTGAATGTTTTTGTGGAATCTGCTTGCAATTAATGTCTTGTCATGACAGAAAGGTAAAGGGGGGTACAAGTATGACAGCAAATTTATAATTTGATACGCTAAGGCACAGAATCTTGGGTAGGAGGAGGCTATAACTTTAACCAGTAAATATTCTTACGGATGCAAACATTTACTGTAGATGAGAAAAATAAAAGAATCAGCAAAGAAACAGCCCTGTCTACTGCATTACAATTGTAATTATTCCTGAGGAGGAGTGCTATAAATGGCTGTCTGTTACCATTCAGACCTGAAGAAATGAAGCAATAATTTACCTGAGGTGATCGAAGGTGAAGCGGCACAAGCCCAGAGGGGGTATCAGCTAATACATTGAAATGAGGAGTAGGAGGAGGTCCCATTGCCATGGGTCGACTTTCAGGATCCACTTGGTAATTAACGAGCCCCCACTGCTCTAAAAAGGCATGAACCCTAAGGAATAAAGTTCTGGAAGTTAAAACCTACAGAATTATCCAACGTCCTCCACAATCACCACGTTACAATAAAAAGCAAAAACCAAAGACAAAGCTAAATATATTTCCTGTAGGCAGTGAACTACCACAAAGTACCTGACGATTTTCGTTTACTGTATGAGGGGCATATTCTACAAACTGAAAGTAATGTTCCCGATACAGCACCTCAAAACCCAATAATGAAGCCCAACAGTTTCAATCACAGAAATCAAAGAACAAAAGCTCATTTACATCCATGATGAAAGAACTAACAAATAAACCACATTTACAGAAGGAGATCCACATTTTGTTTTTTTTCTTTAGACGCATCGAGGGCAAGAGAGCTCATCTACCCCATTTCAGCCCACCATTTATCCTTGGTCATTTTATAATGGGACTATACGATAAAATATGTAAATAGAAAGATCTGAAAGAGAGGAGAAAGTGCCAAGGGATTCAAAATATTCAACCCCTAAAGAAAGACATAAGGTTTAGGTGTTTGATTAAAGTGGATGCTTTCTTGATGAATAAACCAAACATTAGATGGCACTGCATCAGTCATCACCTCAGCGAAATGTCTGAGAAAAGAGGGGCCCTTTACCTCATCACGGCACATACGTCTCCGGTCAAGTTCCTCCGACAAGCAGTGCTGGTTAAATACTCTTGGGGATTCAGGCGATAGGTATCAATCATAAAATTCCGATATGCCAGGTATCTAAAAAGCAATGGCGGAATTCATAGAGTGGATGGAACATCCTCTCATGAACAGTAACTCATAGAGTCAAATATCTTCAGATTCTTCAAGATCAAATACAACAAAAAATTAAGACAACAGTCCAACAAACAACAGTGATACTGAGTTTTTATAATCATGAGTGAAACTCAGGGTAAAAAACTAAATATGTTCCTCCCCCGCCCTTCCCCCAAAAACCTGTTTACTTGTTTCACAACAACAAATAATATAAGCATAATCTGATGAAGTTTAATGTGAAGTAACATAACCAAAAAACCTGATCACGGAGGACAAAAGGGAAAACCTTAGTTGCCTGCAGAATTTGCAACTAACACATGGTTACTTAGGTTGTCTCCCTAACTATCACATATCTAACATTTATTGTGTGCCAGGCACTCTTCTAAGCACTTTCCACGAAGCTGTTCATTTAATCCTCACAAATTGCCCCGTAAGGTAGGGTACATTATCATTCCATTTACACATAAGGAAGCTGAAGCAGAGTGGTTAAAGTTTTTGCCAGGGATCACAGGCAGCTCTAGAATCCATACTCTCAACCTCTGCTCCATCTCATTTCTATATTCTTCCTAGAGCCACACATGCATTTGGTTCTAACAACAGCTGTGCACCTTCTGGCTGGCAGCTTTTTCAAGAGGTTTCCAGGTGGGCAACAAGTAGAACCCATAAGGGTGAACTCATCCATAAAACAAGAACACATAAAAAAGGAGATCAAATGTGAGACTGAGTTACAGCAGATTCCACAAGGTACCCAAGCATTTCTGCCACAAAATACTTAAGAATGTTATGACTGTTGAAACCTAGGAACAGTTCATGGCACACGAGTGAAATATAAATTTGGCAGGTTACGATCAGCTCCATTAGAGTAGGAAAAGTACATTGCTCAAAAAGGCCCACGTGTAAGTACCAGTACATAAACAAAGACGACAGAAAGGCACGTTTACGAAGTAAAATTGCCTAAAATGCTATGTTGTGCTTTTAAACAGAAGACTGTGATATAACTGTAAGTATTTCCAAATGTTTCCAACAGGCAAATAGGCTAGAAGAACACATCAGCGCCTGAACAGGTAGAAAAAATATCATGGCTTCTCATGCCGTATCTTTGATTCCAGTTTTAAATGACTCATTACAGCTTTGTTATGGGAAGGCTGGATTTATCACTGACATTTAAACTTAGAATCTCAAACTACCACGGACAAACTACCACCAGAAAATATTTATTACTCAATGACCTGTTTTACACTACGTGTTTTTTGTGGACAATTACAGAAGTTAGTCCTTGCCTAACAGTTTAAACAAGAGACATCTATTTGTGCAGTCACAGGTCTATAAAAGACAACAGATTAATACCATGATGATAATTTTTGGAAGAGTCTTTATAGTATGATAGATGTGGATTCATTTTAGGGGCAATGGTTTCTCGAAGTGTATACTAACAGGGACACCAGAGAGAGGAGACTTGGCAAAAATAATTCCTAGCAAACTTTATCCTTCTGAATAAATGTTTTTCCATTTCCAATGCAATGCATTCTACAGTTAAGATCAATTGATATGCAGCCATATCATCATATCTAGTCATTAACCAGGAAGATAAAGGCTCCATTTTCTCCTAGATTTTTATACATAAATATATATAATCCATAACACATATACACACGAAAGTTGGAAGGACTTAGAGGAAACCTGAACTCATTTTAGTGTATACCTGTTACTGAATTCAATTTTAATTACAATAGCTAATATGCATGCAGTTCAAGATTTAGGAAGAAGAAAATAGAACTTCCTTTGAAGCAAGGAAGGCTGTGCAGTTGAGATGTGAACACTGTTCTGAATGTAATAAGATAATTGCAAATTTCCAAGAGCCAGTAACAGTTTAGTCAGAAGTGCACTTTCAGAGCCCCCACCACACGCACACAATTTTTCTAAACACTGGTCTCACTAAAGTTTGTTAACGGTTTTACAATTTACATCTTTATAGTTCACTCACATTTCTGGAGTCTTGGATTTGTTTTTTCCATTGAAAAACTCAGGAAGAGCACGCCGTTCAATCACGTGAATACTGACAGAAAAAGAGGATCGGCAGTCTTCGTGAAAAAGCGTATCTTAAGATTTGAACTGAGCTTCTTTAATTTTCAAAGTAAAACTGATAAATCAAAAAACTGAACACTGCTTATCAAAACTGCCTTGCACAAATTACTATGTATTAACAGCATATAATGAAGTTAAAGGACCTGAGCCTTCCCTTCCTCATCCCCAGTAGTTATCATAGGTTACCTATTCCCATAACAGAACTTTATTACTTTCTTGTCATTACTCATGACTACATGAGGAGCCACAGGATATGAAGAGCTCTTTGTAACTCTGCTGACAAAAATCAAAGTAGGACGGCATGGCAAAACAAACTGATGAAATAACGAATAACCAGCCAAAAGACAACAGAATTTACCATAATCAGTTTCCCAGGCTCTTAACATCAACGTGCCTTTAGCCAGCCCCTAGATACTTTGTAGTGAAAAATTTTTTAAGTGATCTACTGCTTTTACTAAGATTATATTGCTAATTTTAAACATTTAGGAAAAAACAACGGTAATTTTGTAAAATGTTATTAATCATTAAGATATATGTACATACAGTACATTATACAATATGTATTTTATTTTTAGAATATATTTTATTCTAAATCCATTTTTTAAAATCTATCTATCCTTAAAGGATGATAATGCATAATCATTGAAAGGTGGCAAAGATCCAAGAAAGAACCCCCAAATTTTAAGTAATGGCCATGTCACTGGAATAAGTACACAAACCTTCAATAAAATTACTTTAGAGAAGCTAACATTTACTTGGAGGGGTAAGTTCTGGTATATACATTTAAAAGTCAAAAACAAGCAAAAAATCAGCCAAATGGGACAGCCCTCACAAGGAACTGATAAATAAGATACCTAGGACTCCACTATTCACAACCGTGCTCGACAGGTGCCAAAGGGTTGCTCTACAGCAGAGGGAGGACATTGAGGAGATGTTTCCCTGAACTCTCTCACCATACCACACTTTAAATCTGAAATGCGTCCTAACGCTAAAACGTTTTCTATAAAAATGTGGCTATTTATGAGTTGTATGATCTATTTTTTCTATGTATATTTCTTTAATGTTTTAAAATCATATAATGAACATCAATTTTTATTAACTATTAAATACTCAAGTACTCTGTCTGAATTGTAATAGATATAAAATGAGTTAGATTCAAGCATATATAATTTTATAACCCTAAGTTACTACACGATCTAGCTTCCGACCCTAGATTGTTTTGAAAAACACATCCAAAGACAAAAATCACTCAGAATCACCCTTTTTTTTCAGTGATTACTGACGTAGAGACTTGAGCAGAAAGACAGAACGTGCTATCAAGGAAAGTTTTTCTACTCCTAAGTACTATGTTCACAGAATGGAATGGGCTACTCACCAGTTATAATCAAACCATGATGCATAGCTGGGAATAATAATGTGATTGGTCTGCTCTGTTACATTATCTTCACCAGGGTCAACTGACCGACTCTGATCACCTTTGCTAGGATCTTCATCTTCCTACAGAAAAGAAGCCAAAGTTCAGAGAAAGAGAACCACAGAGAGATGCATAACAGCTCTGACATTTATCTGATTTCTGGAGGTTTTGCGAATGCATCCCAAGTGTCCCAGAAATGTCCTTTACAGATTTTTCTCCCCAATCCAGAACCTGATCAACGATTCCACATTGCATATGCTATACCTGTCTCTTCAGTTTCCTTTAATCCTTGCCTTCTTTTGGGAGGGAGGTATTTTATGACATTATAATTTTTGAAGAATTTAGACCAGCTGTCTTCTAGAATATCCAATAACCTATTTATCTGATTAATACTTCATAATTAACTTTAGGTTACATATTTTTATCAAGAACAGATTATAGGAAATAAGTTTATTAACATTCAGTTGTTTTTCAGTTCTGTGCAATTACATCTAGCAATGTTTAATCTGTAGTGTTTTTAATCTTATGAAATTCTTATCTATTAAGAAATCAAGCAAATATTATATCATTGATTATAACTGTTCCATAGTTGGATATAGTTCTTCTGCTTAGAAACTTAAGACAGTGGTTTCCTTTCCTTAAGATCAATGAATAATATTTTAAGGATGAAGGCACCAAGCACCTCTGCTTGTTACTAAAATGATGTTGAAACAAATGTGGTAATACTGCTAACAAAAGTAACAAATTTTATTTCCCAAATCAGAGAAGCTACCACAAACTATGTTCAAGGTTAATGCATTTTTTTATTTGGTTTTGTCAATGCATTTCTAAGGTATGGTGTTTCCACAAATTCAATGAGGATGGAAGATTTCCTTTATTTGTCAAGCATTGCAATTACGGAAGGCCAACAGTTTAAGTTTTAGTTATCACAATGTGGAAACAACCAGAAAAATGGCACTGTGGGACAGGGTGTACAGTCAAATACTTCCAACCCCTTGAAGTTAAATTATATAACAGACTTGTTCATAGCTTCAAAACTCCTCATGCCCTTGGTGTAAAAAAATCTTAGATGTAAATTCTACTGACTTTTTATTTTGGACTCTTACTACCATGCAATACTATTTACTCTAATGGTGATGTCATTTTACAAATGTAATGTTCTGTCATGTCTATAAAGAACTCTTTGACTGAAGAAGCATGACTTTTAAAGAAAGAAAATCATAAGAACAATTCAGTTAAGACCTATACATCTGAGGGTTCACTGAAATATTTTTGTTGGAAATCCTATCATAAACATACTCATTTCTTTAATGCATAAAAAAACAATGAAAAATGTCAATTTAGGGCATATCTTTAACTCAATGGGGAAAAAAAACTGACCATTCTCACCAAATAAGGAAGTTATTTTAAGAGAACATTAGGGATTAATTATACTTAGAAACTATCAAAAACGACAGCCTGAAAGATAAATGGGACATTTATTAAAAATAGAAGTAAAATCCTGCCTTAAATCCAACACGTGCCAACAGCATAATTATTGGGGTCTCTACAGCAGAGCTGTGAAACAGGAAGTGGTTGACTGTAAGACTCAAGAGAGGGGAAAAAGTACAATGTGAAAGTGACATGGGTTGTCATTTAAGGCTGTACAATACAAACGGGGGTGGGAACATTGAGGCAAGGCTGGGTGCCAGCTCTCGTGCACTGATAGCACACACCTGGACCACCATGGTCAGTTCTGATTACTAATTTGCAGTTAAGGGAGAAATGAAGCCAGAAATAATGGCATATGATGGACACTACCCAGAAGATGGAGGATGTCCTCATGATAAAATTTGGTGAGCCAAGGAGGACAACTATTGTGGGGGAGTGTTAAAAAGGAAATTAAAAAATAGGGGCCTCAAAACAGAAGATGTCTAAGGACACTTCTGATTCAGTGTTGCCACTACCTAAAATATAGGACACGTAGTGTGACTGCTGCACCAGACCTAGCTAAATTGTTACCTTTCCTCCTGTCGTGACTGTTTCTTCATCTTGTTCATCTGCAATGATAAAACGCAAGGTTTATTAAATGTTGTTTGGATGACCTAGAAATTCTAAGACAAAGAAAAAAAAATGAGACAGATTAAAGCAAAATCACCCTAATAATTCAGTAAGTTAGAATTTTACACAGAAACACCAAGGTGAGTAGAAAGGCAAAGCACAGATAATTAGAAATTTCCAACAACAGGGAATTTAATTAATTACTAAAAAACACAAATTAATTACTGCTTAGGCTAATATCTTAGTCATGATCTTACTTAACAAGAGGTATGAGACTTGATTAGGACTCTTGCCTCCTGAGGTTTGGTCAAACAAAGCAATGACATTTTGGATCCCCACAGGAGTGAGTGAAGAGTAAAGAAAGAGGCAATAACCTGGTAAAAGTGTTAATGCCTTCTGAGGATGGGGGCCTCCCAGACCTAAAAGCTAGCCTTGCAAAACAACAGGCACTATGAAGCTCAACGCGGGGAAGTCACTGATTCAAAACATATTTCTGAAAACCTGCTATTGAAAAAGCAATAAATAAGTGGGTTAGACCAGGGGTCAGAAATTTACTGCCTGTTTTTGCTGTGCAGAAAGGAGTTAACCAAGCAGGCCTGAGACTTCAACCCTTACTATACATAAAAATTAACTCAAAATATAAAAAACCGACATCTATAAAACTTCTAGAAGAAAAGAGGGTAGAAAACCTATGACCTTGAAACACAAGGTTTCTTAGTACACAAAAAGCACAAAGTACAGAAAATCAACAAACTGAACTTCATCAAGATTAACAACTTTTGCTCTTGGAGAAACGCTGTTAAGAAAACAAAAAGGCAAGCCAGAAACTAGGAGAAAACATCTGCAACATATATATGGTGAAGAACTTGTATCCAAAATGTATAAAGAACAACTGTGCAGAAAATTAATAAAATAGGCTCGAGATTATTCTTGGTAAGACATTCTTCTAAGACTGGCCCTTGGCTGGCACCTGGGAATTTGAGTCTCAGAGCGGACCTATCAACAGTTAACTAAGAATGGTTCACTGACCCTAGACTGTTGTGCAAACAATGTGACTTATCACGAACACCTGCTTTCCTCCTGGGAGTCTGGAATTTTGGTACGTGCTAAGCAGAGGGTGCTTCCAGTGAAAATCTTAGGCACAGAGTCTGTAATGGGAGTCCATGGGGAGAAACACCTCATACATGTTGCCACATTTTCCTTGCTGGAGGAACAGTGAAGGAGGGAGGGAACGTAAGGAAAACAGCATATGGATTGCCCCCGACTCTGCCTATGTCTTTTTCTCCTATGATCTGGCTGTGTATCCTTACTAAGTAACTGTAATAAACATTAGTGTGAGTACAACTGTATACAGAGACCTGTGAGTCCTTCCAGAGAATCTCCAAACCTGGGGATGTCTGGGGACCTCCGATGCACCCTCAAGCTAAGAATGGCTTTTACAACTTTTAAGCGGCTAAAAGCAACCTTAAAATAAGAATATTTCATGACATGTGTAGATTAAGTGAAATTCAAATTAAAATACAAGTAATGTTTTACTAGAATAAAGCCATGTTTGTCTACATGTTGCCTATGGCTACTTTTGTGCTGTAACACAAAGCTGGTAAGTTACGACAGAGACCAAACGGCCCACAGAGCCTAAAATATTTCCTAGCTGACCCTTTACAGAAAAGGAACGCCAGCCTCTACTTCAGAGGATATAAAAAGATGAGTCGTATTTTAACAGGCAGTAAAGGACTAGCACTCAATTAGTCAACTAAATTTCACCAAGTGCCTACTATGCGCTAGCCACTTTCCAGGTGCTAAGACTACAATGAACAGGAAAATGTCCCTGCCCTTAGGGAGTTTACATCCCCATTACAAGTGGCACAAGGACAGAACAGAAAATGAATGGATAAAAAGACACCAGATCTTGAAAAATGCTGTACAGAGAATGAAAACAAAGTAATACATTAAAGGGGGACTGGGTGAGTGGCCTCTAAAGAGCAAGTGACCAGGAAGTCTCTCTGAAAATGTAACAGTTAAGATAAAACTTGAGAGATGAGAAAGATGAGGCAAGCATTGCAAGGAAAGGGGGAAGCCCACAGGTGCGGATGGGCTTGGCATCTTCAAAGAACAGTGAGCACGCATAAAAAAAAAAAAAAAAAAAAAAAATTTTTTTTTTTTTTTTAGGCAGAGAGAAATGAGCGCACCACAACAGCAAACTGCAACCATACAGCACATGGGTGCTGAAATTAGACCTAGATCTGAATCAGGGCTCTGTCACGTAACACCTGTATGCTTGGAAACGTTATAGAACCTCTCGAGATCTGTTTCCTCATCAGTAAAAAAAAAAAAAAAAAAAAAAGTAGTAACAGGAACGTTTTAATGGTGGAGAGCGAACACATGTAGACTGATGCGTGGCAGGTACTTGAGCAACGCAGATGATTGCTTTTTAAGTTAAAGACAAATACCTGCTAACAAGAATAGGGGAGTCAGGGTTTGGTAAAGCTTAGCACTAACTATGAACACAAGTCATACAGTTCTGCACAGGGACTATTTTTTCCTAGAAAATAACTAACAGGAGGAAACCCAGGTAAGGTTGCCAAAAACAAACTTGTTGTTTCCATCCTGGTAAGCCATAAGGTAACCGCCTACCACTGGATGGTCAGAGTACAACTTAATCATGTCTCTCTGGCTAGAATATACAATTAAATTGACAGACTTTTGTCCCTGAGCCAATCTTGGTATATATCCTTTTTACTGATCCCTAAATGGTAATACTCAGAACATGTTCTCATCCTCCAGCCAGCCCCTGGATCTTGACCTTTCAAAGATCTCAAGGATGAAGGAAAGAAAAATAGGCAGATTTAGCTACATGGCAGATAGGGCAAAATACGGAAGAGTTAAAACAACAACTCTGAGAACAACAATTCCCCATTGAGGGATCATTGTTGCCTTGTGTTGGTTCAGGTTATTGTTGCTAAATGCCATCAAGTTGGTTCCAACTCATAGAGACCCTGTGTATAAACAGAACGAAACACTGCCTTATCCTGCACCATCCTCACAATCGCTGTTAAGCTTAAGCCCATTGTTGCAGCCACTGTGTCAATTCATCACATTAAGGGTCTTCCTCTTTTTTTTTTTACTTTACCAAGCATGATGTCCTTCTCCAGGGACTGATCCTGCCTGATGATATGTCCAAAGTACATGAGATGTAGTCTCGCCGTCCTTGCTTCCAAGAAGCATTCCGGCTGTACTTCTCCCAAGAGAGATTTGTTCGTTCATTTGGCAGTCTGTGGTATATTCGATATTCTTCTCCAACACCACAATCCAAAGGCATCAATTCTTCTCTGGTCTTCCTTATTCATCGTACAGCTTTCACACGCATAGGAGGCGAGTGAAAACACCGTGGCTTGGATCAGGCACACCTTAGTCTTCAAGGTGATATCTTTGCTTTTCAACACTCTTAAGAGGTCTTTTGCAGCAGTTCAGGTTATAGTTAATACAAAAAGTCAGATTCCTAAATGACACTTTGGATGGCTGTTGGTCCCAGGATGAAAGGCCAGGGCAATGGTTTCAATCAAATTCCACAGACCCTAAATTTCCAGCTGTGATCTAGTAACATCTTTAGCTAGAAAATCCCTGATTTGGACTTCAAGCTATTAACAAACAAAAAGGGAAATACATAACCAGCACTACAAATTTTTTGGACCCATATCCTTTCCTAAACTCGACTTCAATTTGACTCCTTTGATAAAGTCTACTATGAACATACTTTGATAAAGTCTACTATGAACATACTCTAAAATGATTACCTCACTTTTAAAAGAACAATTGCCCACTCCCTTAATGTTACAAATCAATTCCTTTTCAAGATACATACACACTAAAAAGTAGAAATGGCCGTTCTCTTTAACAAATTGTTACCTAGCTTTTGCTTTCTTAGCCTTTGATTCAGTGGCTAACTACCAGCTAGATTAGACAACATAAATTTATTAATATAAATTGTTAAGCTACTCGAGATCTATATTCAATTAATAAGGTTAAAAAACAGACAAAAATAATGTTTTAGAAGCACCTCTTCCATTAACTTTAGTAGCACTTATACCCCTTTTATATGAACTGAGTGTCAACAAGACAATTTTCTGCTTCTACCTTGGACATGATAAAAAAAAAAATAGACATTCGATGACAGGTCATAAGGCAAACGAGTACAATACGTAGTTTTAGTGAATTGAGGTAGAAAAACTCTCCCAAACACCCACTCATACCTGCCATAAAGAATCACTGCGATTTATTAAAAATAAAGAACTCACTTAAATAGGAGATAGAGAAAGCAAGGTCTTATTTTCTGTATAAGGAGATCATGAAAATCTCCTCCAGGTCTAAAACTCTCAGAAGTAAAGAATTTGGTGAATTCTGAAGGCACCAGGTTGTCTTTGATTTTGACAACCGGAAAAAAGTAACCCAGATTATTGCCCTATCTGTAACTCTCAGGAACAAACATGTTTAAAACGAATTCACTTTTCTTAACTGGAATGAGTGACTATATTCCTTTTTGTACTTTCCTAGGTTCACCCAAGAATTATACCTTGCTTGAGTAAACTTAAGGATCCCTGGTGGCACAACGGCTAAGCGTTCGGCTGCTAACCAAAAGCTCGGCGGTTTGAATCCACCAGCCACTCTGGAGAAATATGTGGTAATCTGCTTCTAAGAGCACATCCTCGTTTTTCCATTCTCACCCCTCCCCTCCCTTGTAACCATCAAAAATTGTTTCTTTTTGCATGTAAACTTCTGCACAGTGAATAAAATACAGGTAAACATTTTTCTGGTATTCTCTGCTTTCAGCCAAGATATGTAACATCAGGAATGATATCCCTTGTTCCAGGTCCTCTTCGGAATCTGACTTGAATTTCTGGCAGTTCCCCGTCGATATATTGCTCCAAAAGGTTTTTTAATTATTTCAAGCAAAATTTTACTTCTGTGTGGTATTAACGATAATGTTCAATAATTTCTGTATTCTGTCGGATCACCTTTGGAAGGGGCACATATATGGCTCTCTTCCAGTCAGCTGCCAAATTTCATGGTGTAGATGTGCCAGTACTTCCCGCAATGCATCTGTTTCTTGAAACATCTCAACAGTTGGTATTCGGTCAATTCCTGGAGCCTTGTTTTTCACCAATGCCTTCGGTGCCACTAGGACTTCTTCCTTCAGTGCCATTGTTTCTTGATCATATGCTACTTCCTAAAATGGCTGAAGTTTGACCAATTCTTTTTGGTACAGTGACTGTGTATTCCTTCTATCTTCATTTGATACTGCCTGAATCATTCCACATTTTGCCCATAGAATCCTTCACTATTGCAACTCCAGGCTTGAGTTTTGTTTTTCAGTTCTATCAGCTTAAGAAATGCCAAGCCCATTCTTCCCTTTTGGTTTTCCACCTTTGCACATTTCATTATAATACCTTACTTTGTCTTCTCGAACTGCCCTTTGAAATCTGCTCAGGTTTTTATGTCATCAGAATTCTGTTCTAAATACCACAGCAACTAAAAGCAGTATTTCTGAGTATAGAAAGAAATATCAAGGAGGTTGGAACAGTTGAGAGGGAAAACAACACAGAACGATATACAGATATTTTTGTTTTTACCTAGGTCTGCAACAGTTCCTCCTTTCACAGGTGTATTTTCACTATCTTTCTTTGGGTTTACTAGAAGGAAAAAAAAACAAAGAATCAAGGGACACAATTAAAAAACACACTCATCTCATTGCAACTCCAAAGTCATTCACTATCCACCTTCACACAAAAACCACAAGCTGTTTCAAAACATCAGCAATTGACAGGTAACGTTTTGTAATATATTACACAAGCAGCAATACATAGCTCATTAAAAAAACATAGAAATACTCAGAGCAAAATGTGAGAAGAATTTCTTAACCTCTTCCCAAAAGCATTTTTTAAATAGTTTATACATTCCATTTCTGTGTCATTAATTCAAATATAAAAACTAAAGGAGAACCATTACCCTTCATGTATCTACTTAGACTTCAAAACATAAACTGAGGGTTTTAAAATCTCATATGTTACCCGTGCTGTGCTTACTCTTTTCTCATGTAACCGTGTGCTTCTGTGATCTTTCCATCTAAGGACTTTTAGTTATATTACAACTCCTTTCATTTATAAGAGGTCCACAGGGACCATAAGTTAACTAGTCCTATTTTGATGGAAAATTAAGTTGATTTTCAACTTTTCACTATTTTGTCATCAATATTCTTTTACATTCATCTTTGTGCAGACTTGTAACTTTTTTTAAGATGCATTCTGAAAATTAAAATTGCTACTGAATATCTACATTTTGATATTTAATAGATACAGCCCAACTATGTTAAGCAGCTTCATCAATTTACATTTCCAATAATAGCAATTGAGAGTACTGATTTTGTAAGTTTTGAAAATCTGATGGATGAAAACAATATTTTAATAATTTCCACCTCCTGGGTTAAGTGAGGCTTAGCATCTTTTCACATTTATAGGCTCTGTACATTCAATGAACTGCCAATACATAACACTCTGCCCTGTAGTCTATGGGGTTTAATAATTTTTTTATACATATACAGGATTCTAATCCTGTGTTGGCAAAAATTTTCTCCCAGCCTAACATTTCTT
The DNA here is from genome assembly GCF_030014295.1 of Loxodonta africana. Lineage (NCBI taxonomy): Eukaryota > Metazoa > Chordata > Mammalia > Proboscidea > Elephantidae > Loxodonta > Loxodonta africana. Next base: position 25,147,704 of record NC_087363.1, on the reverse strand, counting down.
TAAAGTGTGGTAATACTCGAAAGTTTACCTTTATGGTTTTGTTTTTTATATTTAGCACTTTAATCCACCTGAAGTTTAAAATTCTTATATTTGATAGACAGAGCTAAATTGTACCAGAAGTATTTATGGAGCAGTTCAATCCTTCCCCACTAATATGCAATGTGAAATTCACCTTTAAAAAAATTCATAAATAAACATGGGTTAATTTTTTTTTGTTGTTATCGTTATTGCGAAGACACACAGCAAAACATAACCAATTCAACCATTTCTACATGTACAAAAAATGTGGAATACTTCAGGAATTTGTGTGTCATTCTTGCTCATCTTCTCTGTATCATATTTTAATACATGTGCTGCGAAAGCGAGCATCACGGGTCTACTTTTGAACTGGTTTTTCTATTCCATTATTGACTCAGTCATTATTGTGCCAAAACTATAATATTTTTATTATAATTTCACAATTTAGGTACTTACTAGAACTACTTATTAGCACTACCACCACCATAATAGATCATTCTTTAAAAAAAATTTTGATTATTTTTATGAATTTTATCTTCCATATCAACTTAAAACGCATGCTTGTCAAATTTCAGTAATTCTATTAGAATATTTAATTAAATTATACTGACTTACTCAGCAAGTACTGACACTCTTTAATACTGTTTTGTCATTCTTGAAGAATTTATTTAGGTTTCTTTTTTGTTACTCAGAATATTTTATATTATTCTTTGTCATTACACTTCCTAATGCACTGCAAAGAATTTTATGGTTTTACCCCCCCACTATGAATCTGACTTATTTCCCATTATATTTCCTCATTGACTTAAGTGATGGCCATAGATTTTTTTAAGGTTTTCATATTTTCTATGGGGCACAATGACATGGTCTGTAAAGAGTTACATTTTTTATTCTTACTGCTAAGTATTTCTACCTGATTTCAATTTCACATCATAATGCATTTCTAGAATAATTCTAGTAAGTACGAGAGGATATAAAATAGAAAAAATTTCACAATTGTGCCAAATGTAGAAATTCTTGTCTTCTTGCTTACTTCACTGTTGTCACAATCTAGGATTCTGTCCTTTTCAATGTTAAGAAAGGTTTCTTTTATTCTTGTTTATTAGAAATCAATATTATATGTTTTTGAAAAATAATTACTGGAATCAACTGACACGACCTTAAATTATTTTGGTATTAATCAATTATTTAACAACCACGTAAATGGATTTCCTGAAGCTGAACTATCTTTAAGTTTGTTAAAGTTATGATGCCTTTATTCATCACACAATAAATTTAGTTTGGTAAAATCTGTAGTTCTTCTATAGGTAAAGCACACTTTTATTGTATAATGGCTTTAGTATCAGGGTAACAGTAACCTCAACATGAAATTGGAAAATTTCCATCTTTTTGTTTGCTCTAGACTTCATATATATATTCATGGAAGTCATAAATACTAGTTTTATAAATTTATGTATATACACACACACATATAGATTCAGATTTTCTATCTCCTTGGAACAAGTGTTCATATTTATCAAAAATTCACTCATTCTAATTCAATTTTTCAAAACTACTGGCACCGTATTTCCTCATTCAAGAAGCAGACTGTTTTATTCAGACTTTATTGTAGGAACAAAACATTCCCGTATTAGACAATTCTTTAAGAGAAAATAAAGGAAACACACCCATTACATTTATTAGGCCGGTATTCCTTGGATAGCAAAACCTGACAAGTAGCGTACAAAAAGGAGTTAAATGGCAAATTCACTTATGAATATAGATTTAAGGTTGCTAAATAAAATATTAACTTATTAATACTTAGAGCATATCAAAAAGAATATAATGCCTACTAATGTTAATGACCAAGTTTATGATTTAAAGAGAAAAATGAAAAAATTTCAGATGCAATAAAAGCATTTAATAAATAATAACGCCTTATCTGCAATTTGATGCAAACAAAACACCCTAAGTATGGATACAGCTACCTTAACTCAATAAAGACTATCTACGAAATATTAACATTCTCGATGAAAAAACTTTAATTAAATGTACAGGAGAGAAACTTTTCACCAAGGATACCTGCTATCTAAATTGCAACTGAACACAGAAATGGGAAGTCCTGTCCAACGTAAGACGTCAACAAAAAGGCAGCTGTTCACTCCTGAGGTTCACCTGCAGCCAAAGATCAGGCAGGCCCAGAAAATGAGACTAAAGGGGCACACCAGCCCGGGGCAAGGACAGAAAGGCAGGAGGATAAAGGGAAGTTGGTAACAGGGAACCTAAGGTCAAGAAGGGGGGAGTGTTGATATGTCTTGGGGTTGGCAACCAATGTCACAAAACAGTATGTGTATTGTTTAATGAGAAACTAGCTTGCTCTTAAACTTTCATCTAATGTACAATAAAAAATAAATTAATTTTTCAAAACAGGAAGTCAATTCGTCCCTCAAATTCATATTCAGAAACACTATTCCAATAAAAATTGCAGTATGCTTTTTTGTGGAAAGAAAATCTGGTTCTAAATTTATATCAACAGGCTAAGGACTTAGATGAGCAAAAGTAATCTTGAACAAAGTGGGAGGACTTTCACTACTTAATTTCAATAATAACCTGAACCCCATTGCCGTCGAGTCGATTCCAACTCCGTACTCACTAAAAAAGCTATACAGTAATCAAAGCACTGTAGTATTGTCACAAGGATATACAAAGACCAGTAAAACAGAAAAGAGCCTAGAAATAGACCCACACAATGATTTTAAGGCTAAGGACATAGATGAGCAAAAGTAATCTTGAACAAAGTGGGAGGACTTTCACTACTTAATTTCAATAATAACCTGAACCCCATTGCCGTCGAGTCGATTCCAACTCCGTACTCACTAAAAAAGCTATACAGTAATCAAAGCACTGTAGTATTGTCACAAGGATATACAAAGACCAGTAAAACAGAAAAGAGCCTAGAAATAGACCCACACAATGATTTTAAGGCTAAGGACTTAGATGAGCAAAAGTAATCTTGAACAAAGTGGGAGGACTTTCACTACTTAATTTCAATAATAACCTGAACCCCATTGCCGTCGAGTCGATTCCAACTCCGTACTCACTAAAAAAGCTATACAGTAATCAAAGCACTGTAGTATTGTCACAAGGATATACAAAGACCAGTAAAACAGAAAAGAGCCTAGAAATAGACCCACACAATGATTTTAAGCAAAGCCGTCAAGATAATTAGATGGAGTATAAAATCTTTTCAGGAAATGGTGTGCAAAAAAACTAAATATTAATGTGAACGAAATAAACAAACTTGCATCCCTGCATCTAAAAACACACTAAAAAAAATTCAAGTGGGAACGGAAAGCAAATGCATAAACCTTCTAGAAGAAAACAGAAGAACATCTTTACAAACCTAGTTTAGGCAAAAATTTGATAGGACACAAGAATCACTAATGATAAAAGACTGATGATTGCATTTAATCAAAATTAAGAATTTCCACCCCCAAAATGGAATGTGTTAAGAAAATAAAAGGGCAATACCTGGACTGGAAGAAAATATTCACAACAATATGTATACCTCACAAAATGCTCATTAATTATGTAAGACTTCCTAACTTAAAAAAAAAAAAAAAACAAGCAAAAGAATGCAACATACATTTCACAATAGACATATGAATAGCCAATAAGCACATGAAAAATGTGTTTAATCATTAAGAGAATACAAATTATAACCAAACAAAGGTTTTCACTCATGCTCACTAAAATGGTCAAAATTAAAGAGACTGACAGTATGAAATTTTGGAAAGCATATGGAGCAACTGGTGGCTCTCATACTACACTGGTGAGCATATAAAATGGTAACATCCTCTCTGGGTCAGTGTGAATTATAACTTAAAAATAACAAACAATTTATCTAGGTGTAAGTTTCTCTAGGCATCTATAAATTTCTCTAAGCACCAATATAACCAAAAATACCAAACAGCTAATTATGTAGAAAAATATGGTGTTTATGAAGGGAAAACTTAATAAGGATGCAGTTACCCCAAAAATTAATCTATGAATTCAGTGCAATCTTGATCAAATCCCAGCGAGACAGTTTCTGTAATTTGTTAAACTGATTTTAAAATTTATATGGAGAAATATGAAATCAAACTGGTACTTTACAACATATAAAGAAACAAAAGCTAAATGGAATAAAAGATCCAGGTATAAGGATAAAGTTAATAGAGAAAAATTTGAGTATCTATGACACTGTACAAGATCAAGGGCACAAACAGTAGAGGAAAAATGATAAATTTTATTGTATCAAAACTGTTATTGTTGAGAGAGGAAAACCAAAGACACAAAGAAAAGATTAGTTCAAAGGACTAATGAACCACAAGTAGTACAGTCTCCACCAGACATGGCGCCTGGCTACCACCACCGGCTGCACTGACAGGGATCACACAGAGGGTGCCAGACAAAGAAATATGTAGACTGGAGAAATCCTCAGAGTATGACCCCCAGATACCCCTGTAGCTCAGTAATGAAGTCACTCCTGAGGTTCACCTTCAGCCAAAGATTAGACAGGCCCATAAGACAAAACAAGACTAAATGGGCACAGCAGCCCAGGGGCAAAGACAAGAGGGCAGGGGGAGACAGTAAAGCTGGTAATGGGGAACCAAAGGCTGAGAAAGGGAGAGTGCTGACAGGTTGTGGGGGTGGCAATCAAGGTCACAAAACAGTATCTGTATTACCTGTTTAATGAGAAACTAGTTTGCTCTCTAAACCTTCATCTAAAGCACAATTTAAAAAAAAAAAAACAGAATAAATCCCCAAATTTGAGCTGTTGATTCGTAATCACCATCATTTTTACATGGACAACTCCCTGTAACATATTCCAGGATAGGCAGAAGCAGGGGTTTATTTATTTAATAATAGCTAATGATCCCTCTTTGCAGCAATAATGAGACCAGATGCTAATGACTAAATACTGGTTAAACACTATCATGGATTGGATTGTGTCCACCAAAAATATGTGTCAACTTGGCTAGGCCATGATTCCCAATATTTTGTAATTGTCCACCATTTTGCCATCTGATGTGATTTTCCTACGTGTTGTAAATTCTGCCTCTATGATGTTAATGAAGCAGAATTAAACAAAAAAAGAAAAGTCATCATTGTTAGTTGCTATAGAGTTGGCCCCCAACTCATGGCAACCCCACGCACAATGGGATCAGATCGTTGTGATCCACAGGGTTTTTGCTGGCTGCTTTTTCAGAAGTAGATCACCAGACATCTTTCCACAGTCTTCATCTGGAAGCTCTGCTGAAATCTGTTCAGCATCACAGCAACACGCAGGCCTCCCCTGGCAGATGGATGGTGGCAGCGCTGAGGTGTGCCGGCCAAAACTTGAACCCAGGTCTCCCCACGTGGAAGGAAACTATTTTACCACGGAACCACCACTGAGAAATTACAGATTGCTACTCAAGCAGGCAAAACACAGGCTGTGAGAAAACATCTGTAATATCTAAAATTAAAATGAGATTAATAAAATCTTACAAATAAACCAGAAAAAGTAAAAAAACTACACACGATAGACAAATAGGCAAAGAATAAGAACTAGTAAATCAAAGAATGGGGAAAATGGAAAAAAAGGCTAAATTTCCTTTTACTTTTTTTTAATGTAAATCTAGGTACTCTCATTTTAATAGGAATAATACCAAGTGCTAAGGGGGATGTGGAGAAATAAGGTACAGAGGTGTAAACAGATGTAGTAATTTTGGAGAGCTATATTGCTATATTGCTGTATCTAGCAAAATTCAGTGTGTGTGTCTAAGTTTTTTCACCTATGCATACATTTGTCTAATTTTGCAATTACACTTGTGTGTGTGTATGTGTGTATTCTCAATGCCCAGTTATCCCAGGCCTGTGTATAAGGCACAGAAAAACTCTTCTATAGGCTTTTGGTGTCATATCTAAGAATTCATTACCACAATGAAAGTTATAAAGCTTTCCTCTATGTTTTCTTCTACGAGGTCTTATTTTAGCTCTTAGATTTGGGTCTTTGATACACTTTAATTTTTGTGTATGGTGTAAGGTTAAGGGTCCAACTTCTTTGTTTTGTAAGTGGACATCCAGATTTCTCAGTACCATTTGTTGAAGAGACTGTTCTTTCCTCAACAAATGGACTTGGTACCTTTGTTAAAAATCAAGTATCTAAAGAAGAGTTTATTTCTGAACTCTCTATATTTCATTGGTATATATATATCTATCCTTATGGCAGTACAACACTGTTTTGATTACTGTAGCTGTGTGGTTAAGTTTTAAAACTGGCAAGTATGAATCCTCCAACCTTTTCAGTTTTAATATTGTTTTGGCTATGCAGGGACCTTTAAAATTCCATATGGATTTTAGCTATATGCTTAGTCTACATAGTAATCTAAATCTTAGACTATGTTTTGAAAAAACTGTAATTCCAACTTCACCAGATGAAGTTCTAATTTCTCCTATAATTTATTTTAATAGACTTAAAAAAAACTATTAGAAACTCTGACTTAGTTTCTACGCCACAGAATTTTTTTTTTTTTTTCATTTTTGGTGAAAATATGTACAGAAGGACATAGATCCATTCAACAGTGTCTACACACATATTTCAGTGACACCGGTTACATTCTTCACCTTGTGTCACCATTTGCACTATCTCTACCCACACCATTTCTTAGCTTTACTATCTCCTAAACTTAGCTTTACTATCTCCTAAACTTCTCGTCTATGCTTTAGAGTTACTGCTGTCAATCTGATCTCATAAATCATTCATTAAAGGAGCACAATGCTAAAGGTGAACATTTTTTACTAATTTAGCTAAGCTCTTGTCTCGTTTAAAGACGACTTCAGTTCAAGGTTTAAATATTTTCTCAAGCAAAAGGGTCAGGAGTTCCACAAGTCTCAATGGGTCCAGTGAGTCTTAATTCCCTAAGAATTTGTAATTCTATTCCACCTTTTTTTTCCCCCCCCTTTTTGATCAGAGTTCATCTATTGAGTCCTTGATCAAAACATTCAGTAACGGTAGTCGGGCACCAGTTCGTGTAGGCAGCTAGACCTGCAATCCAATTCCTTCTCTGATCCCTGGCTCTTCTTCCTCTGCTGCTTCAGGTGAATAGAGACCAACTGCTTTATACTGGATGGCAGCTCACAAGCTACTAAGACCCCTGGCTCTACTCACCCAACTAGGGGGTAGAACAGTAGACTACAGGTTTTAAAAGCGACATTTTGCATCGTAAAGACGGATGACTGGTATGAGCAGTGGAGTTTACCATGTGATACAGGCAGTCTCTTATGTCTGAGTTACTCCAAAACAGGGGAGAGAGGATGAACGAGATGCTTGTTATATTCCTTTTCCCGTTAAAGTATGTTAGAGCTTATTTTTAAAAATTTAATCACTGGCTCACTGAGGGCAGAAACATTTAAGAACCAAAGAATTTTATGAATATATAAAGTATATTTTGGGCTTCACTGGGTTTTTTTTTTTTTTTTTGAGCTTCACTACCATGAATAGAAGTTACTCCAGAAGTTTCATCACCAATCATTTAGGTTCATCACACTTAACCTACAAAATTCATTACTAGAGGTCTTCAAATTTACATTCACATAAAGCAATGACAGAGGTTTAATAGGTAGAATTGTACACAGATACATATTCTCCTTTATCGCAAGTATATTGATTTTGCTGGGATTTAAAAAACAAAAAATTTAGCAAACTTTTTAGTCACACTGAGTTTTCTCAATAAACAAATAACACAGTGCATCAAAAGACTGGGAATGGGGAATTTTTTAAAAGTCAGCCTTAAAAGGCAGAGATCTAGTCATATTTGAAAGCTGAGAATAGTGGGCCCAGAACATAAAACTGAACCATCCCATGGCATTGCTGAGAATGATGAAATCATGTCTAACAACATAAGACATGCGTATGTGGGAGAATACAAACCATTTTTGGGAAGTACCACCTCCTCTATGTTGGGTACAGGTGTTGGGTCTTCCATGTCCTTGGTAAGATCTTCTTGCTCTTCTTCCTCTTTCTGATTTCTGCGCTTCCCATAAAGACTGGCTTGGCTAAAACATATAAGACATACAAAATATAAACAAGACTGATTAGAGCAAACCCCCTCCTTTCTTACTGTTGTAAAAATATATATAACGCAAGTGCCAATTTAATGTTTTTCACTTGTATAATTTAGTGACATCAATTACATTAACCGTATTGTGTAACCGTGACCAGTATCTATTGCAATTTTCCAGCACCATAAACTGAAACTGAATGCTTCCTAAGCAATGACCTACATACACCCCCACTCCCGGTAACCACTAATAAACTTTGGTCTCCATATAGCTGCCTATTCTAGTCCCTGGGTGGCACAGCAGACTGTGATTGGCTTCTAATCTAAAGGTTAGAGGTTCAAGCCCACACAGCAGTACTACAAAACTGCTTCCATACAGATTACAGTCAAGAAAACCCTATGGAGCTGTTCTATGTGCTGTAACACAGGGAGTCACCATGAGTCTGAGTCTACTCAACTGCAATGGGTTGGCTAAATGACAGCTACTTTCGGCAAACAATTTCTAAAGCTATTCCTTCATTATTGTAAGAACTCTATATTCGTAATCATTTTAAAAGATAAACAGAAATAAAACAAATGTGACACACTCTCCAAATTATATCTAACAAGTCAAAAAGAAAAATAAAAGATATTGGACATAAGAAATGGACACAGAAATCCAACTATTGGAACTGGAGACTGTATCCTAAAGGTGGCTTAAATTAGTGTAATTACACTAATAAATTAGTGTAATAACCATGCTAAGGAAAGATGGCATATTCGCTTTTCTTTCAACTCTGAAACCAAGATCAAAAAAAAATCATCACATAAGAAATTTCCTCAAAGATATGCAGGAACCATATTTTCCCAGCTCTCTGTATCATCCAAATATCGAGAACTGCAAGTGTATATAGTATCAATTAGTATGGTACTCTTCCTTTTTGTAAAAACTACCATTACTCTTTCACTAAAAATTCAACTGAACAGATAGTAACTTTTGAAACTATTACACACCACAAAGCATACTAGGCTTCAAAGGAGAATGAGAACAATTCCTTACCTTGAGGAATTACAAGAGATATAAAAACAGAAAGCATCAAATACCTCACATAATGAATACCAACACTGAGAAATGAATAAAAGTACCAATAAAATACAGCTCCGAGAATAATAAACTCTGTTTTGGAGTAAGAGTCAAATCTGAAGGTAAATTTTGAACTCATCTTGAAAGCTGAGAAACGATTCGCTAAGGAATAACGTATTTTTATGCAAATTACACCTGCCTCCTACATCTGTTTCCCAATCACACCCTCCTCCCAGTGAGCTTATTTTCATAAGTGCACGAGGCTAATTTTTTTACAGCAACCTACAAAAATAAATTGGCATAGCAGCACTTACAAAAACACCTAGTGGGGAGAGGGCACAGTTGACAAACATAGAAGGCACGCATTATTTGCATAAAAATACGGTAGGTAGTATTTCAGGAGGAAAAGTAAAAGCATAGAGGCATAAGTCAAAAAAAAAAAAAAACAAACTTGTTTTGGGAAGGAATGGGTAAAAATCTATAGTGCATTTACAGGTAAGGGTGGGCACGGAGAGAGCTGACCGAATCTGAGTGCTGGGACCATCCTAAGCCCTCACACTGCAGAGAATGCTCAATGTTTTTTTCTAAAACAGAGATGACGTATTGGTAAGATTAAGATGAGGTAAATAGAGTAAAATATTTATTTAAAATAAAAACTACATGATGATTTTTAAAAGCCTATAAAGCTAAAGGGGGAGGAGAGATAAATACTTTCAAAAAGAAAAGATAAGATGCAGGGAAGATAAATAAAACAAACTTAAGGAAAACAGATTTCAGCATGATTTGGTTAAATACGGGATTCTAAGAGGAAAGTTAAAACGAGCAAAGCTCTCGTCATCACAAAGCAGAAGCGTCCCGTTAAAGCGCACGCGCACGTCAGTGAGTTTTACACCACTGTGGGCCTCCCGGGTACCACACACCGGTTCAGCTGACGCCAGGGCCCTGGCGCCCCATCTCAGCTCCCAAATGGAACAGCAGCAAATCTTATTTCAAGCCCAGGAAAAGTTGTTATGGCTTTCCCTCACAAGGATCTCTGCTAGTTCTGAAATCTCTTAACAGCGATAGCAAGATTCACTATCAGAAATTCAAGGAATAATGTTACCCTCCATAATATGTAAAGAAAAATCCATTTTTGCTGCTTAATTTTTATATTTATGTCATAATGCATCTGGCTCCACAAAACACAATGTTTTCAATGACTACAACTGGCTCAGTAATACTATCTGTAAGACAAGAGGTTCTGAAACTTTTCTAAAGGCTTCCCGCACGACTAGAACGCTTCTGATAACTATACGCTTCAGAGAATAACATGATTTGAGGCATATTCTCGGGAGGAGTGAACTTCTTGGATCAAGCAGACGCATTAGACTATGTGGGCAGCTCCTGTCTGGAGGGGAGATGAGAGGGCAGAGGAGGTCCGAAGCTGCCTCAATGGACGAAAACAGAGTGGAGAGAAGGAGTGTGCTGTCTCACTAGGAGAAGAGCAACTAGGAGTACATAAATTTTTGTATGAGAGGCTGACTTGATTTGTAAACTTTCACTTAAAGCACAATAAAAGTTAAAAAAAAAAAAAAGATATATCCGTTGGCTTCTACTATCAACTGTTCTGACCAGGGACACAATAGAAGGTCCCAGGTAGAATGGGAGAAAGATGTAGAACAAAATTCAAATTCCTAAAACAAGGCTAGACCCACTGGACCGATAGAGACTAGAGGAACCCCTGAGATTATTGCCCAATGGTACTTTCTGAACTCAGAACTGAAGCTATTTCTGGAGGTCACCTAAATAATTGATTGGTTTATGAAATAAGCAATATCACCTATAAGTAATGTGTTGCCTTAAATTAAATAATCAACTGTATGAGACCAAATATTCAGCATTAACCCAGAAGCAAAGACTGGAAGGGAAGGAGGGGAGGGGACACTAGATAAATGGAAACAAAACAAACAATGGAAATAATGAGAATGTTGACACATGGTGAAAACTGTAACCAATGTCACGGAACAATCTGTATTAAAATTGTTAAACGGGAGCCAGATTTGCTATGTAAAATTTCTCCTGAAGCACAGGAAAATATTAACAAAGGATTACAGCCATGAACACCCTGTAACAGAATTCTGCTCTGTCAGGTAAGGTCTCTGTGAGTTGACACTGACTCAAAGGCACTCAACAACAACAACAAATACTCTTTTAGAACTCCTTAGGTAGCACAAACAGTTAAGTCCTTGACGACTACCTGAAACACTGGCCTTCAAACCCACCCAAAGAAGCCTCGGGAGACAGGCCTGGCCATCTGCTTCTGAAAGGTCACAGTCTTGAAAACCCTACGGAGCAATTCTACTCTGCACACGTGAGGTTGTCATGAGTTGGAATCAACTAATGATAATACACTCTTATTTTCCAATGTTTCTCAGGGAGCATTTTTCCGTGATAAGTAAAAATTAAACATTAAACTATTATAAATAGTTTTGTACTTCTTAAAAAAAAGACTGAGTTAGGTAACTCTGAAATTATTATGCATCTACTAACCACAGAATAATAAATTATTAAGTAGGTACCATTTATAAACATCTACTTCAAGCTAGGCACTTTACAAGGGCTTTAAAGTCTCATTATTTGACAGAAGCCGTACTCTCCACCGTTTGCTAAATACAACACAGTATTACCCTTCTGCACTTTGTAGAACATCAACTAGTAGGTTCACCTGTTCCACGTGTCCTTTTGATCACAAACAAGGACAGGGGTAAAATTAGAGAGACAGACACTAACTATGGTGGATACAGTTTCTAGGTCTCTTACCAGCCACGCTTCTGGATATACATTTAGAGACAGAAAAAATACTGAATTCAGAGTGATTGTATTTTTTTAATTAAAAACACAACATACGATGCCTGACAAGCACAACAACCTATTACAAGGTAAGCTATCAAAGCAAAAGGTTTCTCGATGTGAGCCAAAGAAGTTCACTTACATTAAGTAAAACTTCCAGTGTAAGTGTAAAAATCTGGAAAGTCTTTGGAATTTGTTTTCTGCCTTTTGAATCACGTTACAGTTCTTACCCTTTTTTCCCACTCTTCTTCCTCGATTCTGCAGGTGTGGGAGGGGGTGGGGAAGGTGAATGTTTCCTTTTTCGAGCATTAGCCGCCGCTTTTCTATCTCTTCTCTCTGGACTTCGGACTGGCTAGGAGAAAGTAAACGGAAATAAATATCAACCAGCTTTGCCCACTCCTCAGTTTCTACAAACCTTGTCCAATCGTGAGTTTCCACAACTAAAGGGCACCATATCCACTAGCTCAGAGCAAATGAAAGGCAGCACTGTAGACCACAATCATGACACTGACATTGAAGGTGATGCATGCCCAGTGGAAATACCAGCACTGATCCACAGGTATTCAACCCATGCCTTAACACAGACATGTGAAAACCTGCACAACAAAAACCCCATTTACATTCTGTCTTTCCAGGATAGGAAAAGCATTTTCAGTAACTACTGGAAAAATGGGAAACATTCCATTAAAGAGATGAAATACAAAGATGGGCTGAATGATCTTATAAAAATGTACTGCTATAGAAACTACTCCTAACTCATCAATAAGAATAGAAGCGGTAATGAGACACAAAAGATATAAAAGACAACTATTTCTACCTGTAAATGTATATGCTTACATAAAAAAAAAAAAAAAAAAAAAAAAACTCGAAGAACCCACATACAAAAAGAACAATTTGACCTTTTAAAAACTTTTAAAAAGATGCAGGATACAATATCAATACAAAAAACTTACCACGTACATAACAACTACCAATTTAACAAACCAACCATAACGAAGAAAAAAAATACCTTAAAAGCATTATGAGGTGCCTCCCCCAAAAAAACCCAGAGATTAGAACACCAAACAAACATTAAGTGCCTCTGGTACCCTCACTATCTCTTATAATTATCTGTTTGTTTTCAGTAACTGTGGTATCAAATTGGAAAACTGAGGCATCATGCAAGTCTGTAAGTACAGCTCAAAAAAATCTAAGCCACATGCTCCTATGAGTAGCATAGTAAGTTTGAAGTTAAATTTTAAAAGGGAGTATCAAATCAATTTTGACATAGCACTCCTAAAAATAAATTAGTAAATAAATAAATAAACAAATCATCTAAGTCTGGATAGGGATAAATATGAATAGCCATTTTAACAATGTGATATGAAACTAAGAATATTCCTAATGACATAAAAGGCTTGCTTTGAAATGCATGAAAGGAAATTAAATGTATATGCATATCTGCCAGGGAAGGTTAAAACAAAAATGTTTGAAGGGTCAAACTCCAAAACAAAATGAAGAACATTCATACAGTCACAAAGAAGTTTTAGTAGCAGAGTAACAGGGCTGAAAGTAGGTACGAAAGAACTATATTCTCTAAGGTAAGGGTTAAAAAAAAAAACTCTGTCTCAAAGACTTGTCAAAAAACTAAAACAAAAAACAACTGACAAAAAGTTTAAGTGTTCCCAATAAATAGGACTTTAAAATCATCGATCTCTTTCTAAAGCTGCCACAAACTCAACACTAACACGTCTAAGCTCTCTCTTCAGACTCAGGTCCTTCCCCAGTGACACACCTACCTCACAAGTCACAGGTTATAAGGAATTATGGATAAATATCTAAGTAGTGTGACTTCTTAAAGGATTACAGAACACTAAGGATCAAAAAAAGACTGAACTGTAACTGAGATCTTTAAGCCCTGTACTTTGTACTAACTCCTGTCAGTACGTTAACAAAGTTATTAAAAAACATTAAAACAAACCAACAGCTAAATAAAATTAGGCTGTGATGATATTTAGTATACAAAACTAAAACTCAGATATAGAGAATAAAGTCAGCTGTACCACTGCCATACTACTTGGGCGATTTTAAATCTTAATAATCCTGTGAGATTTTTATGCCCGTTTTTGGGACTGGTTACAACCATTTAGTAACCTTTACATATACGCAATGGCCAATGCAATTTGGAATTTATCAATGAAGATTCAGTAACATTTAAGCCAAGACAAAATAAGAACTAGTGGAGAAAAACGATGCCAAAGCAAATACCTCTTCATTCTTTGTTGAAATTCGCTGCCGAAAACTCACGGGCTTCCTGTTCTCATCCACCTCATAATCCTCTTCATTCATCCATTCATTGAAAACATCAGTGTCCAGAATCCATTTCGCATGAACCTAAGAACACATCAAAGCAGGAACGTAAACATAAATAATAGTCATTCGGGGTTTTAATACGCCAAAGTATTACAAAGGGAAGAAGCTGGTTTATGACTTTCAAAGCTTCAACTGCAAAAAAACAGATTAAAAACATTAAGACCAGTGATGATATGTTAGTGGCAACTTAACCATTCCTAATTTTTATTCCCTGTTTTTTATGCGCAGAGAGAGTAAGGAAGTACCTACTGCATAGGAAGATACACCTCAGGAACGAGAATACCATGCCAAGAAATCAGACTCTACAAGAGCTTTTAAACTAAATACAGCTTCGGAATTCACAGTAAATAATGTTTTTTTTTTTTTAAAATATCAAATTGTAGAATAACTAGAAACAATGGAACTGAACATTTAATACATCTAAAAAATGAGGCAACTTCATACACCTTGAAATAATAGGAAAAAAATACTTTTATATATCTAAGTATATTTAAAACGAACAGGACAAAAAAAGAGACTGAAGAATACTTCCAACAAAGGAAGTTACATTTACTTTAAAAGCTCCCTCATAAAAAAAAATAATGAAGACCCAATAGTCATTCAATTAACGAGAATGACAATAACAATGATAATGCAGCTAACATCTATTTAATACTGAGGATATGTCAGCCTATTTCCTGCCTCAACTCATTTAACATTCAACTATCATGTTAGAAATGTATTACTATCAGCTCCATACAGCACTTACCATAAATCTAAGAAATCAGATCAATGAATATACATCATTATTTTATGTAGCACTAACACAAAAACAAAGTTGCCAACCTTAACTGTAAGATGCAACTCAGCTATAAACAAAGCTTGATTTCAGATATATTAAAATCTGAAAAAATATACGTTAGAATCAAAGAAATGTGGTGAGTTACTCAGCTAGAAAACGGTGGGTCTAAGATTTAAACAAGGCAGTCTTGGTTCCACAGTCAATCATGTAACTATTAAACGACACGGAGCAAAGCTTATGAAGGAATTTTACTAAAGAGAAATGCAGTCAGTAAACAAATATAAAGAATACATTCAATATTAATACCAATAAAACAATAATACACAATACTAGGCCAATATGCAGTTAACACAATGTTATCCATTCTCTTGTGTCTACTCAACATTTACTGAGGAGTACACTATATGTCAAAAATTGTGCTATCAACGTACTATATGTATTATGTACATATGTGTGTACATACATATGCATATACAGTATGGAAGAATACTATATGCCAAAATTGAGCTATCTACATGTCAAAAACAGAACTATATGGGATCAAATTGACAACAGCAACGCGAAAGATTAGACAGGAACCTTAGGTGGCAGCAAGTTTATGTTAATGAGGGAGGAGCAACTCAGAAAAGGAGGGTGAGAATGGCTGCACAACTTGAAGAAAATAATCAATGTCACTAAACGGTACATGTAGAAACTGTCGAATTGGTATATGTTTTGCTGTATATATTCTCAACAACAAAAATGGAAAAAGAAACACATAATAGAGTCCAGAAACAAATTACTACACATATAGAAAATTTACTTGTGACAGACTAGCAGTGAGGAAAGAAGCTCAGTTTCAGTATTTTTCCTCCTTCAAAGGACAATTAGTTGCTCTACCACCACATGGAGGAAAAAAATTAAATCTCCTACATCATACAATATTTAAAAATTAAAAATCTATACTATAAAACTAAAAATAGGTGGTGTAGGAGATTATCCTGATGACCTCAGGATTAGAAAACAAAAAGACAAGCTACAAACTAGGAAAATGAATTTTTAGTACATATAACTGGCAACAGATTAATACGCAGAATATATAAAGAACTCCTACCAATAAAAGACAATGCAATGGAAAAATGAGCACAAGATGAGAATAGGCACTTCACAGAAGAGAAAATACCAAAGGTCAAAGAATTGGTGAAAAGATTGTACAGCTACTTAGTAATAAGAGAAATACAAATTAAAACCACAGGGAGATGCCACTTTACACCCACTAGACGTAGGCAAGTACTACAAAGTCAAGAAATTGCAAGCATTGGAAAAGATGAGGAGCAACCAGAAAACGTGTGTACTGCTGGCAAAATGAATTTTAACAATCAATTTTGAAAACACGGCATTGTTTAGAAAGGTGAATGTTTGCATTGTCTATGAGCATGTAAAATAAGAGGTATGTTCAAGAAAGTTCACAGCAGCATTGTTTACAATACCCTGAAGTGGAAATGACCACACGCCCATCAACATTACAATGGATATGCTGTGGTATATTTACATAGAAGATTATTTATACTACTACGCCCTATAATATGGATGAAATCTCAGGAATATAATGTAGAAAAAAACTGCAAGTCACAAAAAAATACAGTGTGTTCCTACTGATGATAAAACTGAAAAGTATCTGTGCAGGTACACACACACATGCAGTAAAATTTCACTGAGAAAAAGATGAGCAGAACATTTAGGATAAGATTTACCTCTGAGAGGGCACGGCAAAGGATAAACACAATTGCCTCAAAGTGAATGCTAATTTCTTTTTCACTGAGACAGTGGTGGGAACTCTCCACTGTGTTTGCTTTACTGTAATCCTTTATTACCATGTATTTTATAAAGATCACTAATATTCACAATTTAATTTTAAAAATTAAATGGTGTATTTTTCACAGCAAAATACGTATGTTGTTTTTTAAAATACAGAAAAAGATGTCCAGTTCAAATTTTCACACAAACCCAAATTTGGAGAAATTCTAAAAAACTGGCCTAAAAATGCCAGTGTCACAGAAGATAAAGAAAGGCTGAAGAACTGTTTCAGACTAAAGAAACCTGACAACTAAATGGTACACACGATACTAGGCTGGATCAGGGGAATACTTACTATAAAGGATACTACTGAGATAACTGGTGGAATTGGAATATGGGCGTTATAGTTAAGTAGATAATAGTATTGTTTCAAGAATGAATTTCATGAATGAAATATTAAGAATTTGGGAAACTTTTCAGACATTTTTTAAAATGTCTCCAAATTTGGGGTATAAAAGTAGTACTTTGGATTTTTCTTACAACTTTAAAATTTATTTCCCTTCATGACACTATCAATTATGTTCAACTCCATTCCTCACTTCACACTCTTCTCTCAACTATCTCACACCACAATACGACGTGGCTTTGGAGTCCCCTCAAATATCACTGGAGACATTTCACTTCAGACCTAGATAATGATGTCTTCATGCTTGTGAGTATCTCTCAAATGGATGATAAGAAAGAGAAGCCATCATTCTGTAATTCCTTAAAATACTGTTGCGAACAAGAGTTACTGAGTTTTATCAGGATAAAGTTTTTTTTTTTAGAAAAGGACGATTCACCTTCCAAGGTTTTTCTGGAATCGGTGGATCTTCTATTTCAGCATCAACATCGCTGCTGTGGACCCAAGTATCATAGCTATAAAGGAAATGAAAAAAAGGAAAAACAAATTAGAACCCAAGTTCATTCATGAAAAGGCTTTTATCAAATATTAAAGATACACTTTAGAAATACTATTAGGACCTTGGCAAGTTATCAGACACTTTCGTCTCTATCACTCTGCTAAGAAAAAGCTTCTGTAGGTCATCCGTACCCTTCACAATGCTAAACCCAAAGTTCAAACCTCATTTAATCTACACACAGAATTTTAAACAGTTGACCGCTCTCTCCTTGAAGCACTTCCCCCACTGGGACTATCACACCTGGTGTTCCTTCTAGTCTTTCCTCAGCCTCCATCGCCAGTTTCTCCTCTTCTCCAAACTGCTTCAACACTGGAGGGCCCGAGGGCTCAGTTTTTTGATGATCCCTCTTCTTTATCTACTCATTCTTTTGGTAATCTCACTCAGTCCTATGTCTTCACTTATATACTGACAACTTCTATCTGCCCTCTTCTCTGAATTTTGGACTCATGAATCCAGAGGCCAATTCCACATCCCCCTTCTTGTATGTCTAATAAGCCTGTGAAAGCAAAGACATTTAAAAACCAACATGTAATGCCACCTTGCCCCTCATCAGTATGCTCTAGTCAATCACTCCCATTTCACTCAATGCCAACTCCATCATTCCAGTTCCTCAGGTCAAAACTGGAGACATACTTGACTTTTTTTTTTTTTTTTAATAACTTTTATTAAGCTTCAAGTGAACGTTTACAAATCCAATCAGTCTATCACATATAAGTTTACATACATCTCACTCCCTACTCCCACCTGCTCTCCCCCTCTTGAGTCAGCCCTTTCAGTCTCTCCTTTCTTGACAATTTTGCCGGCTTCCCTCTCTCTATCCTCCCATCCCCCCTCCAGACAAGAGTTGCCAACACAATCTCAAGTGTCCACCTGATATAATTGGCTCACTCTTCATCAGCGTCTCTCTCCCACCCGCTGACCAGTCCCTTTCACGTCTGATGAGTTGTCTTCGGGGATGGTTCCTGTCCTGTGTCAACTGGAGGTCTGGGGAGCATGGCCGCCGGGATTCCTCCAGTCTCAGTCAGACCATTAAGTTTGGTCTTTTTATGAGAATTTGGGGTCTGTATCCCACTGATCTCCTGCTCCCTCAGGGGTCCTCTGCTGTGCTCCCTGTCAGGGCAGTCATCGATTGTGGCCGGGCACCAACTAGTTCTTCTGGTCTCAGGATGATGTAGGTCTCTGGTTCATGTGGCCCTTTCTGTCTCTTGGGCTCTTAGTTGTCGTGTGGTCTTGGTGTTCTTCCTTTTCCTTTGCTCCAGGTGGGTTGAGACCAATTGCTGCATCTTAGATGGCCGCTTGTTAGCATTTAAGACCCCAGACGCCACATTTCAAAGTGGGATGCAGAATGGTTTCATAATAGAATTATTTTGCCAATTGACTTAGAAGTCCCCGCAAACCATGTTCCCCAGACCCCCGCACTTGCTCCGCTGACCTTTGAAGCATTCATTTTATCCCGGAAACTTCTTTGCTTTTGGTCCAGTCCAATTGAGCTGACCTTCCATGTATTGAGTGTTGTCTTTCCCTTCACCTAAAGCAGTTCTTATCTACTGATTAATCAATAAAAAACCCTCTCCCACCCTCCCTCCCTCCCCGCCTCGTAACCACAAAAGTATGTGTTCTTCTCAGGTTTACTATTTCTCACGATCTTATAATAGTGGTCTTATACAATATTTGTCCTTTTGCCTCTGACTCATTTCGCTCAGCATAATGCCTTCCAGGTTCCTCCATGTTATGAAATGTTTCAGAGATTCCTCACTGTTCTTTATCGATGCGTAGTATTCCATTGTGTGAATATATCACAATTTATTTACCCATTCATCCGTTGATGGACACCTTGGTTGCTTCCAACTTTTTGCTATTGTAAACAGAGCTGCAATAAACATGGGTGTGCATATAGCTGTTTGTATGAAGGCTCTTGTATCTCTAGGGTATATTCCTAGGAGTGGGATTTCTGGGTTGTATGGTAGTTCTATTTCTAACTGTTTAAGATAACGCCAGATGGATTTCCAAAGCGGTTGTACCATTTTACATTCCCACCAGCAGTGTATGAGAGTTCCAATCTCTCCGCAGCCTCTCCAACATTTATTATTTTGTGTTTTTTGGATTAATGCCAGCCTTGCTGGTGTGAGATGGAATCTCATCGTAGTTTTAATTTGCATTTCTCTAATGGCTAATGATCGAGAACATTTTCTCATGTATCTGTTGGCTGCCTGAATATCTTCTTTAGTGAAATGTGTGTTCATATCCTTTGCCCACTTCTTGATTGGGTTGTTTGTCTTTTTGTGGTTGAGTTTTGAGAGAATCATGTAGATTTTAGAGATCAGGCGCTGGTCGGAGATGTCATAGCTGAAAATTCTTTCCCAGTCTGTAGGTGGTCTTTTTACTCTTTTGGAGAAGCCTTTAGATGAGCATAGGTGTTTGATTTTTAGGAGCTCCCAGTTATCGAGTTTCTCTTCATCATTTTTGGTAATGTTTTGTATTCTGTTTATACCTTGTATTAGGGCTCCTAGGGTTGTCCCAATTTTTTCTTTCATGATCTTTATCATTTTAGTCTTTATGTTTAGGTCTTTGATCCACTTGGAGTTAGTTTTTGTGCATGGTGTGAGGTGTGGGTCCTGTTTCATTTTTTTGCAAAGGGATATCCAGTTATGCCAGCACCATTTGTTAAAAAGGCTATCTTTTCCCCAGTTAATTGACACTGGTCCTTTGTCAAATATCAGCTGCTCATACATGGATGGATCTATGTCTGGGTTCTCAATTCTGTTCCATTGGTCTATGTGTCTGTTGTTGTACCAATACCAGGCTGTTTTGACCACTGTGGCTGTATAGTAGGTTCTGAAGTCAGGTAAGGTGAGGCCTCCCACTTTCTTCTTCTTTTTCAGTAGTGCTTTGCTTATCCGGGGATTCTTTCCCTTCCATATGAAATTGGTGATTTGTTTCTCTATCCCCTTAAAATATGACATTGGAATTTGCATCGGAAGTGTGTTAAATGTATAGATGGCTTTTGGTAGAATAGACATTTTTACTATGTTAAGTCTTCCTATCCATGAGCAGGGTATGTTTTTCCACTTAAGTATGTCCTTTTTAATTTCTTGTAGTAGAGCTTTGTAGTTTTCTTTGTATAGGTCTTTTACATCCTTGGTAAGATTTATTCCTAAGTATCTTATCTTCTTGGGGGCTACTGTGAATGGTATTGATTTGGTTATTTCCTCTTCGGTGTTCTTTTTGTTCATGTAGAGGAATCCAAGTGATTTTTGTATGTTTATTTTATAACCTGAGACTCTGCCAAACTCTTCTATTAGTTTCAGTAGTTTTCTGGAGGATTCCTTAGGGTTTTCTGTGTATATAATCATGTCATCTGCAAATAGTGATAACTTTACTTCTTCCTTGCCAATCCGGATACCTTTTATTTCTTTGTCTAGCCTAATTGCCCTGGCTACGACTTCCAGCACGATGTTGAATAAGGAATAAGAGCGGTGATAAAGGGCATCCTTGTCTGGTTCCCGTTCTCAAGGGAAATGCTTTCAGGTTCTCTCCATTTAGAGTGATATTGGCTGTTGGCTTTGCATAGATGCCCTTTATTATGTTGGGGAATTTACCTTCAATTCCTATTTTGGTAAGAGTTTTTATCATGAATGGGTGTTGGACTTTGTCAAATGCCTTTTCTGCATCAATTGATAAGATCATGTGGTTTTTGTCTTTTGTTTTATTTATGTGATGGATTACATTAATGGTTTTTCTGATATTAAACCAGCCTTGCATACCTGGTATAAATCTCACTTGATCAGGGTGAATTATTTTTTTGATGTGTTGTTGGATTCTATTGGCTAGAATTTTGTTGAGGATTTTTGCATCTATGTTCATGAGGGATATAGGTCTATAATTTTCTTTTTTTGTAATGTCTTTACCTGGTTTTGGTATCAGGGAGATGGTGGCATCATAGAATGAGTTGGGTAGTATTCCGTCATTTTCTATGCTTTGGAATACCTTTAGTAGTAGTGGTGTTAACTCTTCTCTGAAAGTTTGGTAGAACTCTGCAGTGAAGCCGTCCAGGCCAGGGCTTTTTTTTGTTGGGAGTTTTTTGATTACCGTTTCAATCTCTTTTTTTGTTATGGGTCTATTTAGTTGTTCTACTTCTGAATGTGTTAGTTTAGGTAGGTAGTGTTTTTCCAGGAATTCATCCATTTCTTCTAGGTTTTCAAATTTGTTAGAGTACAATTTTTCATAATAATCTGAAATGATTCTTTTAATTTCATTTGGTTCTGTTGTGATGTGGTCCTTCTCATTTCTTATTCGGGTTATTTGTTTCCTTTCCTGTATTTCTTTAGTCAGTCTAGCCAATGGTTTACCAATTTTGTTAATTTTTTCAAAGAATCAGCTTTTGGTTTTGTTAATTCTTTCAATGGTTTTTCTGTTCTCTAATTCATTTAGTTCAGCTCTAATTTTTATTACTCGTTTTCTTCTGGTGCCTGATGGATTCTTTTGTTGCTCGCTTTCTATTTGTTCAAGTTGTAGGGACAGTTCTCTGATTTTGGCTCTTTCTTCTTTTTATATGTGTGCATTTATTGATATAAATTGGCCTCTGAGCACTGCTTTTGCTGTGTCCCAGAGGTTTTGATAGGAAGCATTTTCATTCTCGTTGCTTTCTAAGAATTTCCTTATTCCCTCCTTGATGTCTTCTATAACCCAGTCTTTTTTCAGGAGGGTATTGTTCAGTTTCCAAGTATTTGATTTCTTTTCCCTCGTTTTTCTGTTATTGATCTCTAGTTTTATTGCCTTGTGGTCTGAGAAGATGCTTTGTAATATTTCGATGTTTTGGACTCTGCAAAGGTTTGTTTTATGACCTAATATGTGGTCTATTCTAGAGAATGTTCCATGTGCGCTAGAAAAAAAAGTATATTTTGCAGCAGTTGGGTGGAGAGTTCTGTATAAGTCAATGAGGTCAAGTTGGTTGATTGTTGTAATTAGATCTTCCGTGTCTCTGTTGAGCTTCTTACTGGATGTCCTGTCCTTCTCCGAAAGTGGTGTGTTGAAGTCTCCTACTATAATTGTGGAGGTATCTATCTCGCTTTTCAGTTCTGTTAAAATTTGATTTATGTATCTTGCAGCCCTGTCATTGGGTGCATAAATATTTAATATGGTTATGTCTTCCTGATCAATTGTCCCTTTTATCATTATATAGTGTCCTTCTTTATCCTTTGTGGTGGATTTAAGTCTAAAGTCTATTTTGTCAGAAATTAATATTGCTACTCCTCTTCTTTTTTGCTTATTGTTTGCTTGATATACTTTTTTCCATCCTTTGAGTTTTAGTTTGTTTGTGTCTCTAAGTCTAAGGTGTGTCTCTTGTAGGCAGCATATAGACGGATAGTGTTTCTTTATCCAGTCTGTGACTCTCTGTCTCTTTATTGGTGCATTTAGTCCATTTACATTCAGGGTAATTATAGATAAATAAGTTTTTAGTGCTGTCATTTTGATGCCTTTTTATGTGTGTTGTTGACAATTTCATTTTTCCACATACTTTTTTGTGCTGAGGCGTTTTTCTTAGTAAATTGTGAGATCCTCATTTTCATAGTGCTTGACTTTATGTTAGTTCAGTCGTTACGTTTTTCTTGGTTTTTATCTTGAGTTATAGAGTTGTTATACCTTTTTGTGGTTACCTTATTATTTACCTCTATTTTTCTAAGTAAAAACCTAACTTGTATCCTTCTATATCGCCTTGTATCACTCTCCATATGGCAGTTCAATGCCTCCTGTATTTAGTCCCTCTTTTTGATTATTGTGATCTTTTACCTATTGACTTCCATGATTCCCTGTTATGTGTATTTATTTTTTTTAATTAATCTTAATTTGTTTGTTTTTGTGATCTCCCTATTTGAGTTGATATCAGGACGTTCTGTTTTGTGACCTTGTGTTGTGCTGATATCTGATATTATTGGTTCTCTGACCAAACAATATCCTTTAGTATTTCTTGTAGCTTTGGTTTGGTTTTTGCAAATTCTCTAAACTTGTGTTTGTCTGTAAATATCTTAATTTCGCCTTCGTATTTCAGAGAGAGTTTTGCTGGATATATGATCCTTGGCTGGCAGTTTTTCTCCTTCAGTGTTCTGTATATATCGTCCCATTCCCTTCTTGCCTGCATGGTTTCTGCTGAGTAGTCTGAACTTATTCTTATTGATTCTCCCTTGAAGGTGACCTTTCTTTTCTCCCTGGCTGCTTTTAAAATTTTCTGTTTATCTTTGGTTTTGGTGAGTTTGATGATAATATGTCTTGGTGTTTTTCTTTTTGGATCAATCTTAAATGGGGTTCGATGAGCATCTTGGATAGATATCCTTTCGTCTTTCATGATGTCAGGGAAGTTTTGTGTCAGGAGTTCTTCAACTATTTTCTCTGTGTTTTCTGTCCTCCCTCCCTGTTCTGAGACTCCAATCACCCGCAGGTTATCCTTCTTGATAGAGTCCCACATAATTCTTAGGGTTTCTTCATTTTTTTTAATTCTTTTATCTGATTTTTTTTCAGCTATGTTGGTGTTGATTCCCTGGTCCTCCAGATGTCCCAATCTGCATTCTAATTGCTCGAGTCTGCTCCTCTGACTTCCTAGTGCGTTGTCTAATTCTGTTATTTTATTGTTAATCTTTTGGATTTCTACATGTTGTCTCTCTATGGATTCTTGCAACTTATTAATTTTTCCACTATGTTCTTGAATAATCTTTTTGAGTTCTTCAACAGTTTTATCAGTGTGTTCCTTGGCTTTTTCTGCAGTTATCCTAATTTCATTTGTGATATCATTAAGCATTCTGTAAATTAGTTTTTTATATTCTGTATCTGATAAGTCCAAGATTGTATCTTCATTTGGGGAAGATTTTGATTCTTTTGTTTGGGGGGTTGGAGAAGCTGTCATGGTCTGCTTCTTTAAGTGGTTTGATATGGATTGTTGTCTCCGCGCCATCACTGGGAAACTAGTTTTTCCAGAAAATCCGCTAAAAAAAAATGCAGTCAGATCCCTATCAGAGTTCTTCCTCTGGCTCAGGCTATTCGGATGTTAATGAAGCCGCCTGCGTCCAGTCCAAATCCCTGCAGGACAGTTCCCCGGCTCGGACGCTGCTCTTTCTGCTCCAAGACCAGTCACTGCCTCCTGGGGACTTCTCCTACCAGCTGCGTCCCACGCCGCCGGTGGAACCGGCTGGTCCCCCTCCCGGGGTTAGTTCAGGGGGGTGGAGCAGCTCTCTGTCCTTGTGCCGTACCTGTCTGGTACGCTGGCTCCAGGCTCTGGAAACAATCGCTGCTTCCCCGTATTAGTTCGTTCTCCGTCTCTAAATCTGTGTTTGTTGTTCAAGGTTCGTAGATTGTCATGTATGTGATCGATTCATTTGTTTTTCCGAGTCTTTGTTGTAAGAGGGATCCGAGGTAGCGTCTGCCTAGTCCGCCATCTTGGCTCCGCCCTTGACTTGACTTTTAATTCCATCCTACAGCCAAACCATCAGCAGATTCTACCAGCTCTACCTTCAAATATGTCCAGGATCTATTTCTCACCTCCTTGATTCTGCTTACTGGTTCCCCTGCTTTTGCTTTTGTCCTCTAGAGTTAATTTTCACAAATCACCCAGGCTGACCCTTTAGAAAATGAAGTCAGACCACATCACTCCTCTGCTCAAAACCCCCCAAAGGCCCCCACCTAAGTCAGAGTGAAAGTCAAAATCATTACAGTGGCTTGCCAAGGCCTCTAGATCGGATCCTATGCCTGTAGCTCTGACCCCATCTCCTACTGTGCTGTCTTCACTCATGTTACTCCAGCCGCTTGGGCTTTAGTGGCATTCTTCCAAGACGCAAGGCAGCTGCTGTCTCATTTCCTTTGCACATGCTGCTCCCTTCTGCCTGGAGTGCCCCCATTCCCCAAATACCCATATGGCTCACTCCTTCACTTCTTCACATCTCTGTGCTCAAAGGTCGTCTCAGTGAAGTTCAGTTCATTGATATAAAACTAAATCACTTCCCCTACTCCCTCTGCAATTGTGCAATAAACATAAAATTATCTACCAAATAAAAATTCTGTTAATGCCACTATACTGGCTGATAAGCTATTATAAAACCAAGTGACATCTAAATGAAACAAGAATATGGTAATAAGCATTGGCTTCTTATTAGCCACTACTCAGAAGTCAGCTCAAAAGCATTTCCAACCAGCACAGCTCTACACATCTATTACTAACACACTGGTAAAAGTTTTATTGGAAGCAAATCTCAAGCAGCTCCACAGGAGAAAAGACCTGGCAATCTGCTTCTGTAAAGATTACAGCCCAGGAAACCCTATGAGGGGGTTCTACTTTGTCCTATAGGGTCACTATGTGTCAGAATCAATAGCATATAACATCATGTTACATCACATCGAATTTTCTAGAACACTTAAACGTGAGCTGGGAGAAAAAAATTTCTTTACCAATTAATTAAGTATGCCAAATAAAGATTACAGTGGTGAAGAGGAAAAAAGTGATAACCTTATATTCGTTTTTGTTGAAAGGCTCAATTAGAAAATGTAACATATGTAGTACAGGGCAAAGGCCATAGTTAATGAAGAAACTGAACTAACAAGGCCTCTTAAGAAGTCAAGACCTGAGCCAGCATAACTAAGTAGAAGGTTAGCATACAGGCTAGAGTGTCTGATATAAAATTATATCAATCTTATATTTATGGAGGTCTCATCATTGAGTTTCCATCTAAAGTGTTTCGAGGGGCAAAGTGCTTTCCTGTAGTAGTTCCTATAATATGGAACAGTTTGTTTAATGCCTTAAAGCTTTGTTACTAGGAAGTTTTATGCAAAGGATTTACTCAACTGCTCCTTTTAAAAAACGGTTAGTTCATTTAAAGTTGTCAGTTATAGTTCAGAAGAGGTTGTTTACCAAGCTGACTTAATTTGGGTCTAATTAATCTGCATAAAGACTGGGCATACGCTCTTACACTTTCAACATTATCTGAACTTGTATTTCCTTCTTTTAAAAATACATTTACAAGAAAAACAAAGCTACTCTAATAGATTAACTGAAAAATAATGTGCAGACATTATGTATCTCTTGATGGAAGAACACACACCTATGCAACAGTCTTATCACTCTCCAAAACCGAACTGGAATCTGATCAATCTCTAAAGCCGACTACCATTACAAACAAACAAAAATTACAGCAAAACCTGTTAAAATACACCACAGTGATGCAAACAAAGAAACAAAAATCCAAAACTCTACTAAACTCTACGGGACAAGCAGTCTGGTTTCTTAAATAATAAATTGCAACAGAGGAGAAAGAGATAGAGGACCTATAAATTAAAAAGTACTTAAGAACTCTATCAACGAATTCTACTTCAAATAAAAATCAGTTAATGAAATGTATCATTTATATGACAACTGGAAATTTGAACAACTAAGTATTCGATATCGAGAAACTATTGATTTTAAGTTTTACAATGATGTTATGGTTACTTTTTTTCTTTAAGAAAACTTATCTTTTAGAAATACATGCTAAAATATTTATGACTGAAATGATATCCTTGGGATTTGCTTCCAATAATATGGGAAGGCAAGAAGTGAATGGGGATAGAGGTGAAAGAAGACTGGGCTGATCTGAAAAGCTCACAATGAAGAGAATCTCCATTTGACAACAGTGAAATGAACAGCAAAGGAACCCTAGTATAAATTTGGGAACATGAAACGTGGAAGGCCTGTCCTATTCCTCATACCCTATGCAGGCATAATATTAACTCAGTAAGGACCACCATTCTCACTAACATCTAGCTCTTATTTATAATATTCCTTATTCATATTTTAGACACTAAAACACATTATGAGTTATGATATATAAAACCAGCAATAGTACTACAGAAACAAATTTCTGCCGAGAAGAAAAAATTCATTTTAGACATAAATTGTTTCACTCTGAACAGTCTAGCATGACTACAACTAACAGATAATTAAGGGTTAAAAACAAATAAAACCAACCAGTCTTAACACTACAGAAAAAAATTTTGTTTTTCAACTTCTTGAAGGAAACAAATCTAAATTATCAGACTACTTCCATATTAAAGGAATCCTTTGGGAAATGTAGCCAAGATACAAGTTTATTAGATAAATAAAGCCATGTGATGTCACTGAATTCCATAATTAAAATAAGAAAACAGTCAATGAAATAATCAATAAAATATGAAAATGACTGATATCACACAAATCAACAAAGTTGTCACTACTCATAAAATGAAATTATATATATAAAATAATTTTAGTTTTCTTTGACAAAAATACTTGTACCAGATCTCAAAACACATCAACATTACCTGTCTGGATAAAAGCCCCAGTGTACTAGCACCTGCTTATCTTTTCTCATCACCGGTCTCAACCACTCTTCTGAAAGGGAAAAACAAAAACACTTTAGTTGAATTGACAAATAAATGAATAGTAAACTACTATACAGCTTTAATTTTTACTTCAGACAAACTTGTCAGTTCACCAATTGGCAGGAAATTGGATAGGTAATTGAGCACTACCTATCATATTCGGGGGAAATTTCTCAGCCTGTGTACCGCTTTCTAGATTCCAGACCTATGATCCATCGCTGTGGCAAAACCAACTGCCCACTATAGTCAAAATGCTCCTCTCCCGCTCACCTGTCTGTCTGCTTTGTTCTCTCTTTTACCACAATCACTATATTCTTTACTGCCTCATTTCCCACGTAGGCTTCACAATTTATACATCTTTCGAGATGTAAGTCATACCTCATCTCCTTGATGAAGCTTAACTGGCTACTCTGCTTCCTCCAGATTCATTTTCTCTGGTATTCTACAGCACTTTATAGCACTACATCAAGGCTTTTACACCAATAACACTATTTTTATTACTCTTTAATTGCCTCATACTTATTAATTTAATCCTCCCAACATGAATGTAAACAATGTGATTACATGCTATAGTTATTTTTCTTTCAGATTTCAAATTACATGATCAAATGATTCTTATTGACTTTAACTAATAAGATGAATTAACTCCACATTTCGGCACTAATTATCACGGGTTTTTTTCTTTGCTAGTCTTAATTCAGATTAGAAAATGTGGTCCTATCAGTAACAGGGAAGTTCTGAAGTAGGCTCCTTGAAATCCATGAAACGACAAAATACCAAAACTAAGGAAAATCAGCTCATAGACTTTTCAGTGCCAGTTTCAACATGAAACAGCCCCAGCTTCACAGACTAAAGCCATGAAGTCCACCTGCCAGTGCTCTTTTTAAAGCACCCTACTTCTCCCCTTACAATCTTGAAAGAAGGTAAAAGTGAAAGCCTCAGATCCATTCCTTAATCTGATATCCTGATGCGGCTGAGGAAAATATGAGAAGGGGCCAGTGGGCATCTCAGAACCCACTCTGTAAAACCAACCTTTCCAGTATCTTAGCTCTTTACTGAATCTATCTTCAAAGACTGAATAGCTTTAAGGGGGGAAAGAAAAAAAGAATATCCATCCTAACCACAGTTAACTTTTATATAGAGATTCTGGCACTGAATGCTGCTATTGTCACTGAGTTGGTTCTGACTCATAGCGATGAACTCTTAAAGTATTATGCTAACTAAAGAAGGCAGGCACAACATCTGTTATCCTTCAAGAAAAGGGAGGGTGACCCTGCAGTTGGTATGGAGACTGGTGGAACTCTGCTGCCACCACAGATCCAGAGGGCAGAGGTCCAGAGGTTATAGGGGGAGAGCCTATTTCCTCCAGGGGGTGGGGGGTGCCACCTCAGTGGACACAGAGGACAAACTATCCAGTTAGGGAGGATTCTCAAACTCTGAAATCTAAAAATCTGCCCTGCTGGATTTCGGACTTGCTTGGGACCCATGGCCATTTTGGTGCCTCAAATTTCTCTCTTTTGGAATAGGGGTGTCCATGATATGCCTGTTCCACCATTATATTGTACAAGCAGGTAAGTTCTATTCTAGGTTTCACAGGTCTACAGATGGAGAGGAATTTTGACCAAGACGGGAACACAACCATACCTAATTTACACGATGCAGAAGATGAGATTTTGGACCTATAACAGAACTGATGTTGGAATGGGTTAAGATTTTTGAGATGCTGAGAGGACCTGAATTTTGGGGGTCCTAAGGGCTTTTTTTAAGGGCTGACTGTTATGAACCAAAGTGTGCCTCCTAAAAAGATATGTTGAAGTCTTTAACCCCTGGTACCTGTGAAGGTGACCTTGTTTGGAAATAGGGTATTTGAAGACATTATCATTTAAGTTAACATGAGGTTAAACTAGAGTAGGCCCTGTTTCCATTAAGTCAACTCTAACTCATAGCGACCCTAAAGGGCCCTGGTGGCACAGTGGTTAAGAGCTTGGCTGCTAACCAAAAGGTCTGCAGTTAGGGCCCACCAGCTGTTCCTCAGAAACCCTATGGGCCAGTTCTGCTGTCCTATAGAGTGGATATGAGTTGGAATCAACTTGACGACAACAGGTTTTTGGTTTAGCGATCGTATAGGATACAGCAGAACTGTCCTCTGCAGTTTTCAAGGGGCAACTGGTAGATTCGAACTGCCAGCCTTTTAGTTAGCAGTCGCGCTCTTAACCACTGTACCACCAGGGCTCCAACTAGAGTAGGATGGGTACTAATTCCATCGGAGTGGTGTCCCTATAAAAGAGAAGAGACACAGAGACAGATGGGGAAGATGGCCACAGGAAAATTAATGGGTAAGCCTAGGGATGCCAAGGAATGCCAAGAAATGCCTGGGCTGCCAGAAGTCAGAAGGGTCAAGAAAGAATCTTAACTTAGAGCCTTTGGAGAGAAAATGGCCCTGCCAACACCCTGAATTCAGAAAACTAGCCTTCTCAACAATGAGATAATAAATTCCTGTTGTTATAAGCCACTCACTTTGTGGTATTTTGTTATAGGATCCTTAGGAAACTAACACACATGCCATACTCACAAATCTTACTAATACTGTAAGGCCCATTACTTTAAATATTAAATCTTCATCAAAGGCATGTTAAATTTTCAAGGGTATTATAGCATGGCCTTTAATGTACTGTAGTTAGTATTGCCATCACCTGCATACTTAACCAAAATGTGTACGTGTAAGGGGTCTAGCTCAGGGCTTTGTAGAGAGTCGACATTTGCCTGATAGCCATTTCCTCTAATGTAAATTCTGTAACGTGTAGAACCACGTCTCATATAAAAAATAGTTTTTTGTTAAACATATTAAAAATTGAATTTACATGCTATCTCCTTACTTTGACTACTGATACCAATACCAAGCAAGCATCAGTATGTAGTAAACGAAGCTATATTACACAAATGAGAATAGCAAAATTAGCAAGAATAAGGAAGGAATCACCAAGTAGCTAGATGTAACAATTACAGTTCTAATCATACACAAAAGGTAGTTCTTTGAAAAAGTCCAGAATTCTAAAAGTTCTCCATACTGGAGAAACAAGAGATAGCCAACAAGAAAATTAGTATTCTAACATACTCAACTATACGCCACTTCCATCTAGTGGAAACCAGCTGCTATTACACAACAGGATAAGGGTTGAGGAAACACTCAATTATAGAGGCAGGGTGAGGTTTCACACTTTACAGAACAATCATAGAGTTAAAATTATAACCATTACAAATAAAATCAAATTTCCAGCTATCAAAATTGAGGATGAAAAGATCCAAATGTAAGCACTAAAACTATAAAACTGTTAGAAGAAAACCTAGACATAATCTTCATGGCCTTCCTTGTACTAGGCAATGATCTCTTAAATCCACTACCCAGGATACTCTCAAAGTAAAAACTTGTCTGCTTCAAAAAACTATCAAGACAGTGAAAAGACAATCCAAGAAACTGGAAAAAATATTTATAAATCATATCTCTAATAAGGAACCAGTATCCCGAACATATAAAGAACTCTTACAACTTAATAAGACATAACCCAACTAGAATATGGGCAAAAAGATCTAAGCAGACATTTCTCTAAAAAAGATAAACTGATCAATAAGCACATGAAAAGATGCTAGACATCAGCACCAATTAGAAAAATGCAAACTAAAACCACTAGGATATCACTTGACACCCACTAGGATGGATATAATCAAAAGGACAGCAAATCAACAAAAAAAATACCACAGGATCACCTTCTAGGGACAGAGCAGAGTGGCATACAAAATAAAGGATACTTCCCATAAGAATGGTGCTCTACTGAAAAAACTATCTGTATGAAACTAGGAAACCCTGGTGGCATAGTGACTAAGTGCTGTGGCTGCTAACCAAAAGGTTGGCAGTTCGAATCCACCAGGCGCTCCTTGGAAACTCTATGCAGCAGTTCTACTCTGTCCTATAGGGTCGCTATGAGTCGGAATTGACTCGACGGCAGTGGGTTTGGTTTTTTTGGTCTGGTATGAGACTAAAAGGCCAGCAATTACTCTAAAGCAAAGATGACAAGGGGGCAGGGAAACTAGACCAATGGAAATGGAACAACTAGAACACAATTAAAGAGAATGTTCACATGCTATTAAAAAGGAACTGTCACTGAACAACACGTGTGAAAATTGTCACATGGAAACCTAACTTACTATGTAAACTTTCACCAAAAACCTAATAAAATTTTATTAAAAAAAAAAAATCAAGTGTTGATAAGGAAGTAGACAAACTAGAACCTCATACACTGTTAGTAAGAATGTAAAATGGTTGTAGCCACTTTGCGAAACAGTCTAGCAGTAACTCAAAATGTTTAAGTATACGGTTAACTTATGACCTAGACATTTTAAACTTGTAAGAGATCAAATTTCATTCTCCAACTGACCCAACAACATTTTACTAAAAAGAGTCTTCCTTCCCCACCACTTACATTGTAAATTAAGCATCTGTATGTGAGCAGATCTGTTTCTGGCCTCTCTATTCTGTTCCATTAATCCTCTGCCAATATCACACTATTTTAATTAATGTAGTTTTATAATAGTTCTTGATATTCAATAAAGCAAGTGTTCTCACCTACATATCTTAAATGTGAACTGGCTATTCTTGGCGCTATGCATTTCCAACTATATATTAGAATCAACTGTCAAATTATACACACACACACATATCCATGCATTGAATATACTGATCAATTTGGGAAGATTTCATTAAAAGATTGACTTTTAATTCCGTAAGAATGTTATATCCCTTAGGTGTTCTTTAATTTCTATCAATAACATAAGACAGTTCTTTATTAAAATTTATGTACATCTTTCATTAGAATCACTTTTGTTGTTAGGTGCCATCAAGTCAGTTCCGACTCATAACGATTCTACATAGAGCAGAACAAAACACGGCCCAGTCCTGTGCCATCCTCACAGCTGGTGCTATGTTTGAGCCCATTGCTGCAGCCACTGTTTGTCAGTGCATCTCACTGAGGGTCTTCCTCTTTTTTGCTGACCCTCTGCTTTAACAAGCATGGTCCCTCCTCATGACATGAACAAAGTACATAAGAATCCTTGCTTCTATTCTAGCGGTACTTCTTCCAACGCAGATTTGTGTATTCTTATGTCAGTCCATGGTAAATTCGACATTCTTCACCAACACCATAATTCAAAGGCATCAATTCTTCTTCTGACTTCTTGATTCAATGTGCAGCTTTCACATGCATATTTTCAGGCAACTGAAAATACCATGGCTTGGGTCAGGTGCACTGTAGTCCCTAAAGCGACATCTTAGCTTTTTAACAATCTGAGGAGGTCTTTTACAGCAGATTTACCCAATGCATGCAAAGCACTGTCTGACTTCTTGACTGCTGATTCCATTGGTGGTGACCGTAGATCCAAGTAAAATGAAATCCTTGACAACTTCAATCTCTTCTCCATTTATCATGATGTTGCTTATTGGTCCAGTTGTGAGGATTTTTGCTTTATGTTGAGATGTAATCCATACCGAAGGCTGTGGTCTTTGATCTTCATCAGTAAGTTCCTCACTTTCAGCAAGCAAGGTTGTGCCATCTGCAGAACGCAGGTGGTTAATGAGTCTTCCTTCAATCCTCCAATCCCAGTGCGCTGTTCTTCATACAGTCCAGAGTCTCAGATTATTTGCTTAGCATACAGATTCAATAAACTATAAAACAAAAAAAAACCAAACCCGTTGCCATCGAGTCGCTTCTGACTCATAGCAACCCTACGTGACAGAGCAGAACTGCCGCCCCATAGGGTTTCCAAGGAGCTCCTGGTGGATTTGAACTGCTGACCTTGCGGTTCACAGCTGTAGCTTTTAACCACTATGCCACCAGGGTTTCCTGAATAAATTATAGGCATATGGATATTATCCCATCACTGACACTGTTGTACTTCAGAACAGATCCTGAAATGTTCTTTTGGACGAATTTGACACTGCTCCTCTTCAATTTGTCATTCCTGGCGTAGCAGACCACATGACTGTCCGATTCAAAATGGCCAGTACCAGTCCGTTTCAGCTCACCAATGCCTAGGATATCGATATTTATGCGTTCCATTTCATTTCTGACGATTTCATATTTTATACATTCCACATTCTGATTAATGGATGTTTGCAGCTGTTCCTTCTCATTTTGAGTTGTGCTACATCAGCAAATGAAGATCTCGAAAGCTTAGCTCCATCCATGTCATTAAAATCTACTCTACTTTGATGAGGCAGCTCTTCCCCAGCTGCATTTGGACCGCCTTCCAACCTGAGAGGCTCATTTTCCTGCATTATATCAGAAAATGTTTTGCTGCTCTTCATAAGGTTTTCACTGGCCAATTTTTTTAGAAACAGATCGACAGGTCCTTCTGCAAATGCTATCCGTTCAATTCCATTTTCTATTTGTTGTTACTAAACAGAAATACATCATTTTATACTGATCTTACACCTAAAAACCTTGTTAAATTCACTTTTAATAGTTTTGTTCTGCAAATTCTTTTTGAGTATTCTATGTAACCACTCATGTTTGCAAATTAGGACAACATTTCTTCCTGTTTCAATGTTTATGCATTTTATTCCTCTTTTCCATTACTGCACTAGAATATTAAACACATATAGTGATAAGATCACAGAGATTCCTGATCTCAAAGTAAAAGCTTTCAACATTTTACTATTAAGTATGATGTTTCCTGTAGGGATTGATTTTTTTTTTTTTTTAAGATACCCTATACTATATTAATAAAGCTCCTTCTCTTTTCCACACTTACCATGTATTTATTTGTAATAATGAGCAGATACTGTATCTATCAAATTTCCCTATATTTACCGAGTTGATCGCATGATTTTTCTCTTTTATTCTGTAAACATACTGACTTCTACAGATCAATTTTTTATGTCCTGAAATAACTTTGCAATCCTGGAATAAATTCGTCTTGGTTGTGATAAACAATCCTTCTTATGTATTACTAGATTGGTTTTGAGAATATTTTGTTTATAATTTCTGCATTTCTGTTCATGTGCAATACAAAAGCAACTTTCTGCAATTTTCCTTCCTCATGATGTCATTTTTAGGTATTGGTATTAAAGATACAACTTAAAAACAAGTTGGGATCTTTTCATTCTTTCTCTGATTTCTGACATAATTAAAGACAAGCTGGTTAATTCTTCACTGAAATGTGTGACAGATTTCATTAGCAAAGTCACCTGTGACTTGAATTTTATTTTGAGGATAGTTTTTAAAACATAGATTCAATTTCTTCAGTAGGTACACAACTATGTGGGATTTCTATTTCATGTGTGCAGGATCTATAGTAATACCCCTTTCGTTCTTGACATTTATTATTTATTCCTTTTTTTGTTCTCACTCATTTTCAGAAAGTATTAGTTTTTTCTAAGAATAATTTCTGACATGGCTAAGCACCTTGGTATTGTGTATTTTCTATTTCATTAATTTTTGCTCTTGTATTTATTATTTATTTCCTTATTTCTTTAGGTTGAATTTGCGTTATTTCTTCAACTCCTTGAGAAAGGTGTCTGGATCACCAATTTCCAGACTTTCTTCTCCTTAATATCTGTATTTAAAGAAGTAAATTTCCTTAGGCATAACTTCAACTGCAGTCTACAAAATTTAATGTTGTTGTACTTTCATTCTTACTCAGTTC
The DNA here is from genome assembly GCF_030014295.1 of Loxodonta africana. Taxonomy (NCBI): domain Eukaryota; kingdom Metazoa; phylum Chordata; class Mammalia; order Proboscidea; family Elephantidae; genus Loxodonta; species Loxodonta africana. The sequence goes on along the minus strand of NC_087363.1, from coordinate 25,111,782 downwards.
CAAAGATTTTCCATTTCCTTTTTATTATTTTTTTGACCCATGGATTATTTAGTAATGTCTTTTTCTTAATTTTTCAGCATATAAAGATTGGTCATTTTTTGTTATTAACTTCTAACATAACTTCACTGGTCAGAAAAACATACTCAGTATGGAGTAATTACAGCCATTCAAATCTGACATAACTTGGCTTCTTACATAGATGTCCTACATGGGTATGTTATGCCCGCCGGTAGACTTGATTGTTGCATCCCTGCTGAAGTTCTATTTCTCACTTTAAATTAATTCATATTTAATTTTGAAGCTCAATGCTTCGAAAGAAGGAATGGTTAGCAAGGATCAGTACCCACAGGTCTCATGAACTCTGGCCGCTGACAAAAATCAACTTCTAGGATCTGCAGAGCTGAAGACCAGAATGTGAACCATTGTAAATTCACCAAAGCAATGTCCAGCTGTGCACTCCTACTTAAACAACCAGGAAGTCGATTTTCCCCAAGATGTCTTTCTATCTTGCAATGTCTCTGACATTGCAATTTTCAGAAAACAAGAGCCACAGCTATCATTCAGCGAGGTTGATACGTAAGGCGTGACTAGACTGAACGAATGGATAACAATTACCAACAAAGAAACAAAAGTCTAACAGGAAGCTGGATGGCACAAAATTAATCCTTCAATAAATTGTCTTTAATTTGTCTGATATGACAACACATAAATTTAGTAAACTTCACCCAACAAATTTATCTATTCAATAAAATTAGTTACTAAATAATAAAATTCTTAGCCCAATTCAGCAAAATGGCATAATCCTTCATTAAAGAAAATAACAGAAAAATGTAAACATAAATAATCTGCGGAATTAAATGTATGTAGTAATACTTGAAGCTCTCTTTTTAAGTAAGCTGGTTTTACTGTTTAAAACTCTTCTGACAGAACTTAAAATCCAAAGGAGGATGAGGTGATCAGTTCACAACCAAAACACTAACTTACCATCCTCTTGTGAGGAAGGATATGGATATATGTGGTGGGAAGCTTTTGACTTCTCTTCAGTATACGTTCCCTGGAAAGGAAATGAATAAGAAATGTAAAAATAAAGCACATGGTAATTATTAACTATGAGATGTCAGATAAAAATTCCATTAAAAGCATTGTTTCACTTATTATACTTACTATAAGAATATTAGGATTATAGTATTTTATTATTTTTAGCCAAGGAAAGGGTAAATAGTGATAAACAACAAGACAAATAAACTGCCAACAGACACAGTTTATATTACTGTACAGAAAAATTATACAAAAACTCTTAGCCAATTCTCTATGTATCTCTTTTTCTAGATATTCCTATCAGTAACGTGGATATCTCTAATTCCAGTGGGGGACATGCAGGATGAGGCCTGATTGGTAGGCAGGAGTGACCAGGATACAGGAAGTGGACTATGCAGAGGTCTACAGTGAGAGCCCTGCAGATGACCCAGTGACAGAAGGCAGATAAAGGGTTGCCAAAAGCTAGAGATTGAGGGTGGGAACTGATTGCAAAGGGGTATGAGGGAATTTTGTTATTGTTGTTGCAAGCCATCAAATAGATTTCCACTCACAGTGACCCTACAGGATGGAGTAGAAATGCCCTCTAGAGTTCCCTAGGCTAAAATCTTTACCGGAGCAGATTGCCAGATTTTTTCTCCCACAGAGCAGCTGGTGGGTTTGAACGGCCAATTTTTCCATTAGCATCCAAGCACTTAACGACTGCGCCACCCGGGCTCCGTGAGGGACTTTAAGGGTTACAGAAATGTTCTATATCTTGTTCACAGTGATGGTTACATAGCTGTACACCCACTCCTCACTTATCAACATGGTTAGGTTCCAAAGACGAAGTAATTATGTGAAAATTAGCGTTACGTGAAAATGGAGGATGGTCACATCAGATCATAAAAATGGACAATGGTTACATTATTACATAACTGCCAAATTGCATCATTACATAACTGCGAAACCACCAAGAATCATGGTCCAGCCAAGCTGACAAATAACCTTAACCATCACAGCGTTTTTCTCACCTCACACCTCAGCATTCATTACTGCCAGACGTATGCTATTAATGCACAAAATAGCTGAATACTAGATTTTTTTACTGCTGTCGTAAATGTCAAATAAGGATACCTGATAAGTGAGAAGTGTTTATAACCGCCAAACTGTATACTTAAAGGAGAAGGATTTTTTCCCTGGGTGGCATGAACAGTTAAACACCCGACTACTGGTGAGATGCTGGTGGTTCCAACCCACCCGGAGACACCTCAGAAGACAGGCAAGGCGATCTGATTCTGAAAGGTCACATCCTAGAAAAACCTATGGAACGGAGTTCTACTCTAACAAAACATGAGGGCACCATGAGTTGGAATCAAATCAACAGCAACTAACAACAACAACAATTCTAAAAGTAACTCCAAAGTCGTTACAAATTATCATTTAAAGTGAACATCGCAGGTCTATGGCCTCGAGCCCTAAGCTTGGGTTACATACACACAGGATTGGCTTTTGACTCAATTACAGCATGTATGTATGCTGCTGTTGTTTGAACCCTTTCGTGCTCATGGGTACCTCAAGTACTTTTTCTGTTATTGAAGATTTATTGGGAGGCTGTTTTTTTTTTTTTGTTGTTGTACCACATACAGTGTGTGCCACCATGAGGAAGAGACTTTTATGACTGAAACTATAGGAACAGGTATCTGCCACAAATAACTGTTTTTACAGAGTACTGTATGAGGTGTCTGAATTTTGGGGAGGAAAAATAGACATTTTGAAAGTTTCTGTTACACATATGTACCAGCAGACCTTGGTAGGGACACTGGGGTATAATTAATGATACTTTTTTTTTTACATATGTACCACTAAATACCTAGGGTAGGCTTGTGGGAGGAGGCAAGAAAAAAAAATCCATACTAAGACGAATGGATAAACAATCTATGGTACATACACACAATGGAATACAACGCAACGATAAAGAACAATGATGAATCTGCAAAGCATCTGACGAGATAAATGAATCTGGAGGGCATCATGCTGAATGAAATTAGTCAATCACAAAAGGACAAATATTGTATGAGACCACTACTATAAAAACTCATGAAAAGGTTAATTAAAAAAAAAAAAACAATCTTTGACGGTTACGAGGGAGGGGAGTGGTAGGGATGGAAGAACACTAAATAGACAATAGATAAGCAGTAACTTTTAGGAAGGGTAAGACAGCACACAATACTGGGGAAGCCAGCAAACTTACCCAAGACAAGGTCATGGAAGCTCCACAGACACATCCAAACTCCCTTAGGGACCAAATTACTGGGCTGAGGGCTGTGAGGACCATGGTGTCATGGAATATCTAGCTCAACTGGCATAACATAACTGATAAAGAAAATGTTCCACATTCTACTTTGGCGAGTAGTGTCTGGGGTCTTAAAAGCTCATGAGCCGCCCGCCATCTAAGATACTTCACTGGTCTAACCACGTCTGGGGCAAGGGAGAATGAAGAAAACCAAAGACACAAGGGAAAGACTAGTCCAAAGGACTAGTGAACTACAACTACCACAGCCTTCACCAGACTAAGTCCAGCACAACAAGACGGTGCCCAGCTACCATCACCCACTACTTGGACAGGGATCACAATAGAGGGTCACGCACAGAGCTGGAGAAAAATGTAGAACAATATTCTAACTCATAAAAAAACAGATCAGACTTTCCGATCTGACAAGAGTCTAGAAAAACCCCAAGAGTATGGCCCTAGACACTCTTATAGCTTAGTAATGAAGTCACTCCTGAGGTTCACTCTTCAGCCAAAGATTAGACAGGCCCGTAAAACAAAACGAGACTAAATGGGCACACCAGCCCAGGAGTAAGGATGAGAAGGCAGGAGGGGACAGGAAAGCTGGTATTGAGGAACCCAAGGTTGAGAAGGGGAGAGTGTTGACTTATCCTAGGGTTCGCAACCAATGTCACAAAACAAAATGTGTAGTAATTGTTTGATGAGAAATCAGTCTGCTCTGTAAACCTTCATCTAAAGTAGAATAAAAAATTGAAAAGAAAAAAAAAAATCCATACCACCTACCAAAAATTCAAACACACTGAATGATTCAGCATCCTTCCATTAATGACAACACAGGGCATCAACAAAAAAATTCAAAGCAGAAAACTGGTTCATGGAAGGGTTAAGTAAATGGTGCATGAATAGTGCATGACATAAAAGCTAAAGTCAAGTTCTAGTTATGCCACAGCTAGATTACTGCATACAGTCTAGAACACGACTTTAAAACAAAAGGTGCTTATTCTGGAGAACGTAAGAATGGTGAAAAGTCTTAAAACCAGGTTTAAGTAGTACCTTAATGCATTTTCTTTTCTTTCTTTTTTTTTTAAAGACGAGAATGCAGAACAGATTTATTGTCCATTGAAATCATATAAAAAACCAATTTGACAGTGAAGATTTCACCTATAATGCTACCTCCAAATTTTTTTCCTTTAATATAATTTTTATTGTGCTTTAAGTAAAAGTTTACAAATCAAGTCAGTCTCTCACACAAAAACCCATATACACCTTGCTACACGCTCCCAATTACTCTCCCCCTAATGAGACAGCCTGCTCTCTCCCTCCACTCTCTCTTTTCGTGTCCTTTTCACCAGCTTGTAACCCCCTTCACCCTCTCATCTCCCCTCTAGGCAGGAGATACCAACGTAGTCTCAAGTGTCCACCTGATCCAAGAAGCTCACTCCTCACCAGCATCCCTCTCCAACCCATTGTCCAGTCCAATCCATGTCTGAAGAGTTGGCTTTGGGAATGGTTCCTGTCCTGGGCCAACAGAAGGTCTGGGGGCCATGACCACCAGGGTCCTTCCAGTCTCAGTCAGACCATTAAGTCTGGTCTTATGATAATTTGGGGTCTGCATCCCACTGCTCTCCTGCTCCCTCAGGGGTTCTCTGTTGTGTTCCCTGTCAGGGCAGTCATCGGTTATAGCTGGGCACCATCTAGTTCTTATTGTCTCAGGATGATGTAGCCTCTGGTTCATGTGGCCCTTTCTGCATCTTGGGCTCCTAATCGCCTTGTATCCTTGGTGTTCTTCATCCTCCTTTAATCCAGGTGCATTGAGACCAACTGATGCATCTTAGATGGCTGCTCCTCACGGATTCCTCCCTGTTCTTTATCTACGTGTAGTATTCCATTGTGTGAATATACCATAATTTATCCATTGATGGGCACCTTGGTTGCTTCCATCTTTTTGCTATTGTAAACAGTGCTGCAATGCACACAGGTGTGCATATATCTGCTCGTGTAAAGTCTCTTATTTCTCTAGGATATATTCCAAGGAGTGGGATTGCTGGATCGTATGGTAGTTCTATTTCTAGCTTTTTAAGGAAGTGCCAAATCCATTTCCAAAATGGTTGTACCATTTGACATTCCCACCAGCAGTGTAGAAGTGTTCCAATCTCTCCACAGCCTCTCCAACATTTATTATTTTGTGTTGTTTGGATTAATGCCAGCCTTGTTGGAGTGAGATGAAATCTCATTGTAGTTTTGATTGGCATTTCTCTAATGGCTAATGATCATGAACATTTCCTCATGTATCTGTTAGCTACCTGAATGTCTTCTTTAGTGAAGTGTCTATTCATATCTTTTGCCCATTTTTTAACCACGTTATTTGTCTTTTTGCAGTATCATATAGATTTTAGAGATCAGGCACTGATCAGAAATGTCACAGCTAAAAGCTTTTTCCCAGTCTATAGGTAGACTTTTTACTCTTTTGGTGAAGTCTTTGGATGAGCATAGGTGATTAATGCATTTTCTGAATTGTTCTTTGACAATGAGTATTTACTAACTGTTACAACCAGAGAAATATAATAATACTATTTTCTACCAGGGGAAAATTCTAAAATTTAAAATATAGAGTTGTCTAAAGATGAACTGGGGTCCTGGTAGCACAATGGTTAAGAGCTTGGCTGCTAACTAAAAGACAGGCATTTCAAATCTACTAACCACTCCTTGGAACCCTATGGGGCAGTTCTACTCTGTAATACAGGGTTGTTATGAGTTGGAATTGACTCAATGGCAACCGTTTTTTTTTTTCTTTTTCCTTTGAAGATGAATTAGCAGAAATTCTCAATCACTGCAGGAAAAGGCTGAAAAGGGGACATCAGCATCCACTGAGTGTACGGCAACAGCTGGAAGACCACAGTGTTTAGAACGTTGGTCTCTCGTGTCAGTCAGACAAACCTATGTTTGAACCTCAGCTCTGCCATTTACTACCTGTATGATAAGGGACAAGTAACTTTTTTGTGCTTCAGTGTCTTCTGTGGAATGGAGTGGTAACAATAATATCTATTTCACAGGAATTTTGTTAGGACTAGCTTAGTAGATGCAATGAGCCAAGAACAGACACATTGTAAATGGTCCATTGAAATGAGTTATTTTCTTTAAAACACTTTGCACAAAGGCCTGATAGTCACTATTTAAAAATGGTACTATTATTATTATCTTCCCTAAGATTCTACTGAAACCAGCCAGAGCCTTACATCCCTCTGGAGGGTATTCCTAAAAAAAAAAATCACTAAGTCAAATTTAAGAAATATGACAATTAAATATTCAGCACAAACTATAGAAGTATATATAAACTGTTCCCAGTATGATTTTGTAGAAGAGAAGGTATTTTCAGCTTGAAGGCAAGAACCAGCAAGTTAATTTGTTCTATTCCTGCTTAACGTTACACACATAATTGAACTACACTGAACAGCCATTCCAACAAACAGTATAACAGAGAACAAAAGTTTAAGTTATTTCTTCAAAGCCCTAATGCTACTGAAAAGAGATAATGGACTTTCAGAGTGGCTGATTTGACAGCACAATTGTTACCTTTCTCTTTGGTAGGGATGTTACAGAAGAGAGAAGGACTGTATAAATCTCTAATTGTAAACAGTATTAGAAACCTTCACTCTAGGAACTTGCAAGATATTTTACTAAATGCTCAAACCATAATTCAACTGGCCATCTCTTTTGCAGCAGAAAAGATAAAGATATTTTATGAGGCTTCTCAACCACTCCTAAGGATTCCTAAAACTTCGCTGCTCAAACTATGTTGTTTCAGAAGTTACCCATGTCAAAGGTTCAAGTCCAGTTTTACTGCCTACACTCAAAAGATAGCCAAGGTCTCAGCCTAAAAATGCAGTCAGAGGAAGGAAGTAAAAATGTCAAGAAGACAGCGCTGGTATATGTATGTCAAGGCAAAGTAAGTTTATGGGGAGGATGAAATTTTTCAGTAATTCTTTTTTAAAAAACTGCATATATAAATATAATACATATATTTGGGGAGAGGGAAGAGGCAGCTTTACTTAAAGTAATACTTGATTTCCTGCCACTAGCAACTGTGTCAGCAACCCTCACTCTATCTGACTTTGTGATCTCCGCGATGCAGAATGCTGTGATGCAGGTACACTGGTCTCCTTAACTCTAGGGGTCTCTGGGTAGCGCAAATGGTTTAACATGTTTGGCTGCTAACCAAAAGGCTGGTGTTCAAGTACACCCAGAAGCACCTTGGAAGAAAGGCCTGGTGACTGACTTCTGAAAAATCAGCCACTGAAAACCCTGTGGAGCACAGTTCCACTCTGACACACATGAGGTTGCCATGAGTCAGAATCAACTCGAAGGCAACTGGTTTGTTCCCCTCCCCTTAACTCTTATAAGGATGCCATTTCAAAAGGCCATTAACTCCAAACCAATGATGTTACTCTAAGATAATGACGCTACTCTATCTAGATAAGAATTGAAGGCAAGTGGAAAGAAAAAACCTGGCACTGCAAAATCCAAAGATAGAAAAGATAATTTTTTAATGCAGCTACATACAGAAATCAGAAGGTATTATGGTTGACATTTATAAGAGGCTGAATACTACTCAATGTTTCTGAAGTGACTGCAGCTATTACCTGATGTCGTTTGATGATATCTTTCAATTTGTTAGCCAACTTCGGATCGATGTCTGGAATGAGGTAGATGTTAGGTCTGGTCAGACAATTGTTCTGAAGAAGAAAGAACAGACTTTGAAAATGTCTTGGTTTTAAAATAATGTCACATTATTTATACATTGTCCTAATGGCACAAGTTGACACTGAAAGTCATACTTGTTAAAATGGGAAGTCATACTTTGGATTGCAATGTAAAGTCTTATCTCAAGATAAAACCCAGGTGTTCAACAGGCCATATAACGCCACCCCAGATCCCTTCTCTGCAGTTAGGTATATTTGGATATAAAATGTTGAGAATCATGACCTAAAGGAATTCAGCATCAAAATTAAGGTTCCAAGTTTCCAGATTAATCCTCCTAACCAATTTTTGCTAAACTCACAGTTTAGCAGTCTAATGTAGTGTCTTTAGTTACACCTTTTATGCTACCATCTTTTATTTGGGAGGAAAAAGAAGCAGCCATTTTAACTCATCATGTATTTTACTTAATAGAAAATAAAGACTGGATTACTGCTCATTTTCCCCCACTTCTAATCTTACAAATAACAATGATTAAAACATGTCTATAAACTCCCCAAACCATGGCCAAAAAAAAAAAAAAATCATCAACAAACAAAAAACATTCAATTATTTCTCTAGCAAATGGTCCACGGGACAAGCCCATTTCAGTAAGGTTAATTCAGTGATCAATGAAAATTACCAAACAATAAAAATACTAGGAAACACAAGTGAAAAAAATTAAGTACACTCTCCACCGGGTTATAATCTAGTTTGAGAAATGAGATCTATATTTACGGCACAACATGGAAAAAAATCCAAAGAAAATGACTATATAAGCAAATGACTAGTAGAAAAATGACTATTAAATATTAAATGAGATCAAAATAATGAATCACGTGATATTAATAAAGAAAAATATCATAGATTATTTCATCAGATGTTTAAGATCAATATTCTTAAAATAACAAGATTATTATACTTTATAGCTCTAATCCCTAAAGTCTTATAATAAAAGATTTAGAAATTTTTCTGTGATCTTTTGACAATCCAATAAAATCAATATTAAAACTGAAAATAAATTTAAAAAAATTTTTTTTTTATTATCTTTCTCAGTTACCTGCACCAATGTTTTTTCAATGTTCATAAACATTTCAACATTTCGATCCATTCGGGATGGATTCTGTAGGTCAAATCTCCGCCTAAAAGAGAAAATATTAATTTGTATTCCACCTTAATCAGAAGTGCAACTTGGTTTTACCACTGAAAGCAAATGAATTCGGATGATTTAGAAATTAAAATAACACCCTATCAAACATGGGTATTCCCTCAGTGGTGTAAGAATGCACAGTGTCAACACCTTCACAAAAACGCTAACACTGAAATCCACCCTAGCAGAATGAAATACCAATTCCCTGAAGCATCTGGATACCTTAAATCTAAAAGATATTTTGGGTCTTATAAATGCTTAAAAGTCATTTGCTCAAACTGAACAGTTAGTGCTCTCTCAGACAAAGAAAACCCTGCTAGATATTTAATTCTGCCATAATCATAATATACATGCATTTATTTAAATAGACAACATTTCTTCAAATAAGATTCCTAACCGGCAGTACTAACGGTCAAGAGTAGAGTTGGATTATTCATTAATCTGAGAGTTTAGGATAACTGGGGGTACCCCGAGCCCACGAGTACTAGTTAATAAGACGTAACACACCCACGATGTCCATGATTTAAGTTAAGATCAGACTCAAGTCCAAGTCTTTCTTCCACAGAAAGTCCAAGGAGCATGCCAAAGGCTACAGAGAAGGCTACACCCCTTTCTTGGAACTGCATAACATACCAAGGCAAACTACAAATACTGCCTGAGTGACTACTGTGTATTATATCAAACAAGGTATCAAGAACTGTGGAGGAAACAACAAGGTATGCCATGCTCTCAAAGTTTTTAAATGTAGGATCTAAGATAAAAACACACAGAGCATTTTAAATGATGTGACAGAGAAGAGGAATAACCTTGAGAAATCGTGTGACTGCAAAACAGAACAGGGATTCATAAAAAAGACCAGACTTACTGCTAGACTAGCGGAACACTTGAGACTATCGCCCTAAGATACCCTTTCAACCTGAATTTCAGCCACTCCTGGAGGTCATCTTTCAACCAATCAGCCTATAAAATTAACAGCAACAGTAAATAATAATGTGCTCCTTTAAATAATCAACTATAGGAGACCAAACAGTCAACATTTACCCAAAAACAAAGATGAAAAGGTAGGAGGGGCAGGGAAACTGGATGGATAGAAACGAGACAGAGGGAGTAGAAACTGTGAGGGGGCTGAGACATTGCGGGGACTGTAACCAATGTCAAAGAACAATCTGTGTATGAACTGTTGAATGGGAATCTAATTTGCTATGTAAACTTTCACCTGAAACACAATTAAAAAAAAAAATAGGACAGGATACACTTGCCACACCACCAAGTGAACAGCAGGACCACCAGCTCTAGAGTTGATCAAATTTGGCACCTCTCACAAGTCTTTCCAGAGCTAGAATAAAAAGTTCCAGAAGATTCCCAGACAGAGCTGGTAAAAAATGTAGAACAAAATTCTAACTCACAAAAAAAGACCAGACTTACTGGCCTGACAGAGACTGGTGAAACCCTGAGAGTAGGGACCCAGAGCACCTTTTTAGCTCAGTAATGAAAAGTCACTCCTGAGGTTCACCTTTCAGCCAAAGATTAGACAGGCCTGTAAAACAAAACAAGACTAAAGGTACAGAACAGCCCAGACGCAAGGACTAGAAGGCAGGAGAGGACAGGAAAGCTGGTAATAGGGAACCCAAGGTCGAGAAGGGCAAGTGGTGACACTTCATAGGGTTGTTAACCAATGTTATAAAACAATATGTGTACTAACTGTTAAATGAGAAGTCAGTTTGTTCTGTAAACCTTCATCTAAAATACAATAAAAATAAAATAAATAAAAAAGTTCCAGAAGACGATTACTCCTCAGCAATCTCCTGCTGTCTGGCCACAACTGGGTTCTGGCTACTTAAATCCTAAAATGGAGCCATTATACACAAATGCCAAGCATCCAACATTCTCATCACCCTAAAGTGGAGAGAAAATCGGCAATAAATACCCTGCCTTTAAGAGCTTGTTGTTGTTGTCACCTGATGCCAACTTTGTTCTCGATTCATAGCCACCCTATTCCCAAAGAAATGAAATGCTGCCTAGTCTTGCACTATCCCCACTATCAGTCGTAGATCAGACTGTTGTGATCCAGAGGTTTTCACTGGCCGATTTTTGGAATTAGATTGCCAGGCCTTTCTTCCTAGTCTGGAAGCTCTGCTGAAATCTATTCGGCATGACAGCAACACGCAAGCCTCCACTGACAGATGAGTGGTAGCTGTGCGTAAGGTGCACTGGCCAGCAATCAAACCTGGGTCTCTGCATGAAAGTGAGAATTCTACCACTGAGCCACCAATGCTTCATTACAGAGCTTAAATACGCCTTAAGGAGATAATACAAAATATCTAGTATTTCTTGCGAACTGTCTGTCCAGTGACTCTAAGACATGGTGGGTATAGTGCCTTTAGATATTCAATATTATGGATGATTATCACAAGAATAGCTGACTAGAGTATTTAGAAAATGCCCTTTTAAAATCTGGAAAACTTAAAATAGTAACATTAAATTTAATGATTCTTGAGATTCTTCCATCAACTAGCTGATATTTTTGACAGAGTTCTACCACCTTAATCCCTTTATCATCTGCTTCCTTGGTATTTTATATTCCTTTCCACCCTTCTATCTCATCTCTTGGTGACCCCATATATGCAGAGTAGAACTGTGCTCCATAGGGTTTTTATAGCTATGACATTTCAGAAGCATATCTCCAGGCCTGTCTTCTAAGGCATCTCTGTGTGGGCTCGAACTAACAACTTTCTGACTAGTAGTTGACTGCTGAACCATTTGCGCCCGTTGGAAGTGACTCAGCATCAACTAATATCATCATCTTATCTCAAGATTCTTCCTTAACCTTCTCCAGGATTTCAGGCAGCCTCCAAATTCTGTAGTGTTCTCGTCTTGCTACCTAATTGCTGGGGAAAACTGACCTTTGAACTTACCGTTGATCTAAATGTGATAAAATTCACCTACTTACCTTTACTTGAAATTTTCCTCAATGCCTCTTTATACAATTATCTAGACATAATGTTTTGCTGTTGTTTTGACCTATTCGTGTCATTTTGATATGGTTAAATCGTTACACATTCTAACGCTTCCTTCTCCATACTTTTCTTCAACACCTACTTTACTTTTGCTCCATTTTTAATTCAGCCTTATGAGCTCTTAACATTCACGTCATCCTGTTTTATCCTGGAAATGCTCCCCACAGCTCTAACCTTTCTAAACTACGCAGCCTTACCAGGATATCGCCACCCATTCAGTGGGTCTGATAATATCCCGTTATATCAGACCCACTGAACGGATGGCGATATCCTGGTAAGGCTGCGTAGTTTAGAAAGGTTAGAGCTGTGGGGAGCGTTTCCAGGATAATAATGGGATATTATCGGACCCACTCCACTTCCTCTGTGAAGTTATTCCTGTCTCCTTTCATGTTCGCAATACATTCTACACACAATGCCATTACAGCTCCCCAATATAGCCATTTTGTTGCTGAGACTGTAACTTCCATTAGATATCTTGAGAAGGATCAGACTGTATCTTCCAATGTAGCCTTAATGGCTAGCACAACGTATGACTTTATAAAGCAAACCACTGGATAAATTAGTATTTATCATGACTAAGGTTTAATGTTATTGTAACTTTTTCATTATTGTGCTAGAAATGATTCCAAAGTAATTGCAATTAAGAAATTGGAGAAAATCCTAGACTGATTCAAGGTGGCAGCCTAGTCAGACGAACCATGCAGTTCCTCTACAGCAAAGACCCCAGAAACAAAGTATAACAGATACAGATGACAACCCTGGAACTCTGCGGATCAAAAGAAAGGGATACAGAATTATATCAAATACCAAATGGAAAAAGAAACTGAATGACAACAGTTAACGGAGAAAGATACAGAGTGAGGGTGCCCTGCCAGCCAGTCTGGCACAGCAGGGCCATTTTGAGAAAAAGCCAGCAGTGACCTTCAGTGAGAAACACAGGAAGACATCATCACAGAACTACCAATAGGAGAGAGAGAAACTGCATAGACATACCAGAGTGAAACAAGGTGAGAAGGACATGAACTGGAGCTAAAAAGGTAAAGTACAGGAAGGAGGATGAAAGCTTCAGGGATCCCAGTGCACACAGGGGAAAAAAAAAAAAAAAACAAACCCGTTGCCGATGAGTTGATTCTGACTCACAGCAACCCTACAGGACAGAGGAGAACTTCCCCATAGGGTTTTCCAAGGAGAGGCTGGTAGATTCGAACTGCCGACCTTTTGGTTAACAGCCAAATTCTTAACTACTGTGCCACCAGGGCTCTGGTGTACACAGAGCAGAGAGGAAATCCAGATCCACAGACAAAGCGACCCTCCAGTGGTAGTATCTCATCAGTAGGGTGGGTGGCAAACATGGTGCAATAGACGAGCCCCCTCCTTTTTTTTCTCTCACCACCACCCTGGCCGCTTACCTCGCCCCTCCCCTGACAGAAAGAGCACATGCACACCTGATGGCCATCTGCCCACCCCCTCCCTCACTGGAGAGAGCACCTGCATGGCCCTCAGCCACCCTTCCTGACCCTCCTCCCCAGGAAAGAGTGCCTGCACAACCCCTACCCACCCGCCCCTCTGCTGCTGAAGAGAGCACCTGCGTACCCCCTGGCCAACTGCCCACCCCTCTCCTGTTGAGAAGAACACCTCTGCACCCCCCAGCCACCTGCCCACCCCTCTCCTGTTGGGAAGAACACCTCTGCACCCCCCAGCCACCTGCCCTGCTCCCTGCCCATAGCCCACCCACCCGGCAAGTGACTGTGAGCATTCCCGTACCGCCATCTAGCACATGCCCAGCACACCCTCAGCCATCTCACACATACAGTGAACAGCGACAAGGGCTGGCCCTGCTCACTGCTGACCTGTCCATTTGGAGGCAGATAGTGAATGCCCTCACGCTGCCAGATGAGAGATCACTGAAGCACACCTGACCCGCTCACTCTGATATATTAAGACAAAACAAAAATCATGAGTAAATAACACATTAATGCCTCAGGAGACAATATCAAATCATATAAAGAAACAAGTGACCAAAATAAAGGGGCAGAAAACTTTCCTGAGAAAGAGACAGTAATGGAATTACCTGGTAAGGAATTCAAAAGACTCATATATAGGGTTCTCAAAGAAAACATTGACAAAACCAAGGAAAACACAGACAAAACCCTAGAAGAGTTCAGGAAAACAATACAAGAATAAGATGACAAATTAGACAATTACAAGTAACACAAAACAAGCAACTAGAAACTCAGAAGATACACAATAAAATATCACAGATAACCTAACCAAAGGACACAGAAGTAGAATTGAAACAATGAAGAATTCACAAAACAGAGAACAAATCCCTTGATACCAATTTGTTTGAGGAACAATCAGAAAAAGAATGAAAAAAAAAATGAAGAAAACCTAAGAATTATGTGGAACACTATGAAGAGGAATAATTTATGCCTGATTGGAATCCCAAAATAGGAGGAGAGCAAAAAAAAAAAAAAAAAAGGCACAGAGAATTTTTGAAGATCTGATGGAAGACTTCCCCCAATATCATGAAAAACAAAGGGTGATCCATCCAAGAAGTGCAACAAACCCTATACATGATAGACCCCAAAAGAAAGTCACCAAGATATATCATAATCAAACTCTCTAAGTCCAAAAATAAAGAATTCTGAAATCAGCTCAGGAAAAATGAAATATCACCTAAAAAGGGACTCCAATAAGACCAGGTTCTGATCTCTCAGCAGAAACCATGCAGGCAAGGAGGCAATGGGATGACATATATAAAACCTTGGAAAAAAAGAATTGTCAATCAATTGTATGTCAGCAAAACTGTGTCTCAAATACAATGGAGAAATTAGGACATTCTCAGATAAACAGAAATTAAGGGAATTTATAAAAACCAGACCATCCTTACAAGAAATACTAAAGGGAGTCCTTCAGACAGAGAACCAATGACATTAGACAACAACCTGAGAGTAAGCCATACGAGTGCATCACCAAGATGTCAACCCAGATAGGGAAATCTGAAAAGTAAGATAAAGCTACAGAACCAAAAAATAAAGATTTCAATCTATAAGTGACGACAACCTCAAAACAAAAAGGGGGAAGGAACGGTGTAGACGTGGAACTTCCATATGGAGAGGAAGTCATGGAGATATCAAGAAATAACAGACTGTTTTAAACTTAGGAAGATAAAGGTAAATGTCAGAGTAACCACAAAGAAAGTTAATAAACCCACTCACCAAAATAAAGAAAACCAAAATTACTCACTAAACTTAAAATCAACAACAAAGGAAATGAAAAGAAAGCACATAAACAAAAAGAACTCAACACAGGAAATTAAACGAAACAAAGAAAATGTCAACACCACAACGAAAAGCGTAACAAAATGACAACAGTAAATTCATACCTACTGATAATCACGCTGAATGTAAACAGTCTAAATTCACCAGTCAAGATAGAGAGTGACAGAATGGATTAAAAAACATGACCAATCAATATGTTGCCTACAAGAGACATACCTTAGACACAGACATGTGTCTAAGGTTAAAAATCAAAAGATGGAAATCAAAGGATGGAAAAAAATGTATCATGCAAATAGTAACCAAAAAAGAGGAGTGGAGATATTAATCTCCGACTAAGAAAAGAAAAAGAAAGAAATCAGAGAAAGCAAAGTGCCCACTAAAGCACAGAAATAGATAATTTAGTACAGGAACAAGTTACAACTTTAAAAAAATGTCATTTACAAATGAGTGGAACCTCTGTCCTAGTGTCCTTGTCTTGATTAACCTTATACATAGAACTTTTCCTTAAATTCTATTTTTGGTTGTTTTTTTTTTAATTTATAGTTTATTTTATTGTTGTTAAATATATATAACATCTGCCATTTTAACCATTTTTCTGTGTACAATTCAGTAACATGAATTACATTCCTCATGTTGTACAACCATCACCATAATCGGTTTCTAAAATTTTTCATCCCAGAAACTAAGTACCATTTAAGCAATACCTCGACATTTCCCCCTTCCACCTACCCCTAGTAACCACTACGCATTTGCCAATTCTAGATATTTCATGTCAGTGGGATCATATGATATCTGCCCTTTTGTTTCTGACTTATTTCATTCAACATGTTTTCAAGGTTTATCCATGGTATAGATGTATCAGAACTTCATTCCTCTTTACAGCTTAATAATATTCCATTTTATATATACTACATTTTGTTTATTCATTCATTGATGAACAAAAGGTTGTTTCCACCTTTTAGCTACTGTGAATAATGTCGCAATAAGCACAGGTGTCTATTTTTGGGTTTTTGAGTATCCCCTTTCCCTATACCCTTCAGAGGAACACTTAGGTTAGAAATTCCAAGCAATTTCCACTAACTGGCAGGACAACACATCATCAACTGACTAATGGGATATCCAGGAGTCCCTGGGTGGCGCCACTAGTTAAGCACTTGACTACTAGCCAAAAGGTTCACAGTTCAAACCCACCCAGATGCACCTCGAAAGGCAGGCCTAGCAATTTGCTTCCAAAAGGTCAAAGCCTTGAAATCCCTATGGAACAGTTCTACTCTGCACAAATGTGGTCACTGTGAATCAGGATTGACTAGACGGCGACTAACAAGACATCCCTATTACTACTGACAGCCTCCCACTGGTTCTCTCAACACAAATACAAGGAGAGACGGGAATATCTTTCCCTTTATAAAGAAGGGGCTACTCTTTCACAGACTTCTGATAACATAAGAACCACAGACAGACGTACATCGCTTACACAAGAGTTTATTCATTACTCATAGAGAAACTTGTTTCCTTAGTAAATGATTCAGATGCTGTGGCCAAAGAAATGTATTTTTATTAGAGAACTAAAAAATAGTTTGAAAGCAGTCATAAGACAAATAAAAACAGAGACAGCTGGATTTATCTGCAAATGAAGATCCAAGTTAAACGAAACCTGTTAAGAGAAAGAATCAAGAATTTATCCTGCCTTTAAAAAAAATTTTTTTTTTTTTATTGTAAATACACATGTGGTCATCATGAGTTGAAATCAACTCAACGGCAACAGATTTGCTTCTTTTCTAAATATCCCTCAAGGTAACCAATTACTAATGAGTGAAGATTCTCTATACAAAAATATTCCAGCTAATGAAGAAATGACAGAAAATCATTCTTTTAACAATAAGAAATGATCACAATAACATTAAGGATCTATATCTACACATTAGAATGTCTACATTCCAATTTTCAAAATTACATCCGTTTTGTGAAGTTGTAACAAATTCAACATAATGAAATAATGACTCTAGACAACGAACATCAATGTCTGCCCATCACAAAGAAAAACAATCACACCTGTGCCTCTGGATAGAGGAACACAACACCATCTATTAAGTATTGTTGCTAAAAACACTGCGCTAAATAATATCAAGCCTCTAGATATAACCACCAATTTACTACAAATTTAGGAGACCGTGTTAAATGATATCCTGGAGACACATTCACAAATTCAGAACATGGGCAACTCTTACAAGACAAACCTAATTTTCTTTAAAAAATAACTTCCAAGGGAAAGACAGAGTGGAAAGGGAAATTACACATTTTTTAAGAGACAAGAGTCGTACCAACCAAACACAATGCATGAACCTTGTCTGGACACTGATCAAACGAGATAAAAAAAATCATTCACAAGACCATCAGGAAAGTATGAACACTAAGTGGATATCTGATAATACTGAGGAATTACTAATTACTGTTCATTTTCTTAGTTGTGATAATGCCACTGTGGTTATGCGATTTTTTCAAGAAGTCTGATTTTAGAAACACATAGTAAAATGTTTACAGGTGAAATTACACAAAGTTGAAGATGGGTGACAGTAAATAGTTCATAGCACTACTTACACACACACACACAGACACGTGCTGCATAACATCCACTCAAGCAACGTCCAACCAGATATACGTCTATGGTCCCGTAAGATCATACAGGCAGACCCCGAGTTAGGAACATGTGACTTACGTACAACCCGTAGTTACAAACCAACCCCCATAAGCAGATTATATTAAAATTTTGAGGCACACACAATGGTTCATAAATAAAATGGGCACTACTTTGCAATGCACATCAAAACATTATTATTATTATACTAAAGATGTTTTTGTGTATCTGCAAGTGTTTCTTTAATGTTTTCGCACATAGGTACACTGTATGCTATATACTAAGACAAACATTTGACTGACATTAAATATGAACCATATCTAACTGCTCTGACCTATGTACAAATTAAACTTAAAGACAGACTTAGGAACAGAACTCGTTCAAAATCCAGGGAGCGCCTGTATATGCTATGGTGTTTGCACAATGTCCAATTCACATGACGTCCTATTTCACAGAACATACTTTGACATTAAGTGACACATGATTCTGTATATTGTTTTCTATAATAAAAATCTAAATTGGTTTGCCAAGCAATGATTTAATAACACGACAGATTAAAATGTTCCTGAATCAGTAGTATGCTATGTACATAAAAGAAGTATTTAAAATATATTGGTAGTGGAATAAAGAAGTCAGATAAATATGGCATAATCTTGAGTAGAAAGGTTTTATCTGACTTATTTTGAAATTATCAAGAACATTTAAATAAGAATTGCTTGTTATAATATGGAAAGATGTTTAAGCCTATCCATAATACAGATGCAAATTAAAACTAAAATTATATATTTTAATCTATCATAGATTGATAAAGATCAAAGGGTGAGGTAACACAAATACACTGCTGGCGAGTCACAGGGAAAAAGGAACCCACAATATATTGCTGGTGGGATGATAACACAGTACAGCTTTGTTGGAAGATGATTTGCAACTACTATTGAAACCATGGAAACCCTGGTGGCATAGTGGTGAAATGCTGTGGCTGCTAACCATAAGGTCTGCAGTTTGAATCCACGAGGCACTCCTTGGAAACTCTATGGGGCAGTTCTACTCTGTCCTATAGGGTCGCTATGAGTCAGAATTGACTCATCGGCAATGGTTTTTTTTTTTTTTTTAATTGAAACCAAAAACATACGTTAACCTAGTGAGGTAGACTGAGTACACCAATGCAATTAAATGGTTTCTCTATAACTCTCTTCCTTTGCCCTGCAATCCCCTAGTCCCTTCTCATCTAAATTTGGGCGATCTTATGGTTTGCTCTGGCCAAGAGAGTGCAATAAAAGTGAAGATGTGCCAGTTCCAAGACTAGGTCTTCCACACTTCTGTTCTGTCTAGACACCTCTGCCTCCACCACAAGATGCAGCCTGGGCCAGCCTGCTCAAGGATGAGAGACCACATGAAGCAGAGGCAGGTCACCCTACTGAAGCTGTACTAGATCACACAACCTCCAGGGGACCTTCCAGCTAACTGTAGAACATAAATGAGCCCAGTTGAGATTAACCAAGTTCAACGAAGATCAGAGCTGCCCAGCTGACCCACAGACTCTCAACAAAAATGAAAGTCTACTGTTGCATGCCACTGAAGTTTTATATTTGTTTATTCCACAGAATTATTGTAGCAACAGATAACTGATAGACCCACCAATGACAGCATTAGGAATTTGTCAGATACACTCACCATGCACCTAAAAAAAACACTGCCATCGAGTCAGTTCCAACTCATAGTGACCCTACAGGACAGAGAAGAACTGCCCCATAGAGTTTCCAAGGAGCGCCTGGCGGATTCTAATTGCTGACCTCTCGGTTAGCGGTCACAGCACTTAACCATTATGCCACCAGGGTTTCCAAAGAACACAGAGTGAACATAAAATGCACACCTCCACCCCAGACTCCTGGTCTTGTATAAAACAGGGCACACTATGGCATTAAACACTAAACAGACAATTAAAAATAAGAAAAAGATGATGATGTATCCACAGAGAAAGACTGCCATACTGACAATACGTCTAAAGAAAAGCCATTACAGAACACATACAGTGTGGTGCCATTTACCTAAAATAATAAAATTAAATTCATATAAACGTAAAAGTGCAGGAAGAGATTTGGAAGAATATAAATACCTGTTAACAGTGCTTAACTAACACAGAAGGGACACACAGCAGGGAAGAGAACAGACATAACTTTTACTTCATATGCTGCAGTTCTGTGAACTTTCTTAAAGTATGTATTCACGAATTACTCTTACAATTAAAATAACAAAAATGAACGGTATCATCTCTCCTTAAACATGCACTACCACTCAGTAATAAATTAAGTCTATTTCAGCTTAGATTACCGTCTTAAGAAAGTTCCTAGTGGCTTGTTTTCAGGTTTCTTACTATAAAGGTGCATCAGAAATAAGGTGGAAAGTTACTAAAATATGCACTGTCAAGAGTGCAGGTGATCCACTCACAAGTGTGTAAGTCACAGGGGATGGGGGAGGGGGAGCACTGCCCCTGGGTGTGTAATTATATCTGAAAGGGGGTAATTCTGGTACAACCTAAGTAAAAAGATAAGGAAAAATTCTTATTCCTGTATCCTTTTAAAGTCTCTATTCCTATCCTTTACTTCCTTTTTGATTCCATTTTTAACCTAAGAAGCTTTTTAAAATCTTACGTATCTTTCTAAACCACCTAAATCCTTTCGGATAAAAATATTTCATTGTGGGTTAACAGTGATGGAAATATCACATTGATTAAGGGTAGGGTTGCACAGTTGACTACTGTAATTGCTGTTAGTAAGTTCTATACCTGTAAAAAGTTAAATTAGCATATGTTGTGTGATAGACATATTTACAACAATGACAAAAAAAAGGGGTGGTTGCTGAGGCTGCTTATGTAAAACCAAAATCCTCATGGGATTTGGTTTTTTTTGGTTTGAGGTTTAGGGTCATGGTTTCACAGGACATCCCAGTTAACTGGCCTAGTAATTTGTTAGTGCTCTTTCTACCTTCTAGCTCGATGCGTAATGCCTGGGGTCTTAAAAGCTTATAAGCTGCCGTCCAAGGCAAAACCAAAACCAAAAACACCAAACCCCGTGCTGTCAAGTCGATTCCAACTCATAGCGACCCTATAGGACAGAGCAGAACTGCCCCATAGAGTTTCCAAAGAGCGCCTGGCGGATTCGAACTGCCGACCCTTTGGTTAGCAGCTGTAGCACTTAACCACTAGGCCACCAGGGTTTCCCAAGGCAAAACAGATCGTGTCCATTCACCTGGAGCAACAGAGGAAGAAGGAGAGTCAAGAGCTGGAGGATGATGTGGACTGTGCAACTAACTGCCTCCATGAACAACTGCCTTCTTTGCCGTGAGACCAGAAGAACTGGAAAGCTACTGTTACTGAACATTTTTATCAAAGATTCTACAAAAGAATCCTGATCAAAAGGGGGGAAATGCAGAAGAGAATTTCTAATTCTCATGGACTCCAGACTTACTGGAGCCATGGAGGGTGGATGAACCCCTGAAACTATTGCCCTGAGATCATCTTTAAACCTTAAACCAAAAATATCCCCTGAATTCTTCTTAGAACGAAACAACAGTTTAGCTTAAATAGTAAAAAATGCCTGCCTTGAGCATATGCTCCTTTAAGAATTATCTATATGGAAGCAAACTGACAACTGCGACTTGAAGGATTAGACAGGAACCTTCGGGGACAGTAAATTTATGTCAATGGAGGAGGAAAAACTATGAAAAGGAGGGTGAGAATGCTCGCACAGCTCAAAGAATGCAACCAATGTCACTAATGGGTACATGCAGAAACTGCTGAATTGGTATTTTGCTGTGTATATTCTCAACAACAACAAAACAAATAATTTTTTTTTTTTTTTTTTTACTATTTCACTGTGCTGCCACTGGGGATGCAAAGTGAATTCCAATATATGACCTAGGAAAAACCATTTTACTTTGAAACTCACAAGAGTCCAGGTCAGGACTTGCCATACAAGCCGAACAATAAAACACAGAAAAGAGTTCCAAATGGGAATCCAGAGTCAACATCAGGGAGTTTGTACCCTACGATTCTAAGTTAGGAAACCCTTGTGGCGTAACAGTTAAGAGCTACGGCTGCTAACCAAAAGGTGGGTGGTTTGAGTCTACCAGACGCTCCTCGGAAACTCTATGGGGCAGTTCTACTCTGTCCTATAAGGTTGCTATGAGTCAGAATCGACTCAACGGCAACGGGTTTCGTTTTGGTATTTCAAGTCAAAGGAGCCCTGGTTGCTCAGTGGTTAAGTGCTCAGCTTCTAACCAAAAGATTTGTGGTTCGAACCCACCAGCCACTACAACGGAGAAAGGTGTGGCATTCTACTTCCATAAAGATTTACAGCCTTGGGAACACCACATGGCAGTTCCACTTTGTCCTAGAGTCACTTTGAGTCGGAATTAATTCAATAGCAATGGGTTTATTCCATGTCAGAGGAGCCCTGGTGACACAGTAGTTAAGCACTCAGCTTCTAGCCAAAAGGTAGGCAATTCGAACCCACCAGCTGCACCACAGGACAAAGATGTGGCATTCTGCTTCCATAAAGATGTACGCCCTTGTAAACCGTATGGGGTGTTCTACTCTGTCATATGCAGTTGCTATGAGTTGGAATTCAGCTGATGACAATGGATTTATTACAAGTCAAAGGGGCCCTGATGGCAGAGTGGTTGAGCACTCAGCCCACCAGAGATCTTGGGAGAAAGATGTGACAGTCAGCTTCTGTAAAGATTACAGCCTTGGAAATCCTGTAGGGCAGTTCTACTCTGTGCTGTATGGTCACTATGAGTTGGAGATGACTCGACACTAATGGGTTTGGTTCCACAGGTTATTCCAAATCAGGGATGCTGTTTGTCTTAGGTCAGGAAACACCCTGGTGGGAGCGAGAAAAGGAACTAAAGAGCAAAAGCTACCTTTGATAACAACAAACTCATATCCATTTAACTAATTAAAAGTCAGGAAAGGTGTGCGTCAGGGTTGTATTCTTTCACCATACCTATTTAATCTGTATGCTAAACAAATAATATGAGAAGCTGGACAATATGAAGAAGAAAGGGGCATCAGGGTTGGAGGACGGCTCATTCACAACCTGCGTTATGCAGATGACACAACCTTGCTTGCTGAAAGTGAAGGGGACTTGAAGCACTAACTAATGAAGATCAAAGACCACAGCCTTCAGTATGGATTACACCTCAACATAAAGAAAACAAAAATCCTCACAACTGGACCGATGAGCAACATCATGACAAACAGAGAAAAGACTGAAGTTGTCAAGGATTTCATTTTACTTGGATCCACGATCAACAGCCATGGAAGCAGCAGTCAAGAAATCAAAAGACGCATTGCATTGGGCAAATCTGCTGCAAAGAGCCTCTTCGAAGTGTTGAAGAGCAAAGATATCACCCTGAAGACTAAGGTGCGCCTGACCCAAGCCATGGTATTTTCAATCACGTCATATGCATGTGAAAGCTGGACAATGAATAAGGAAGACTGAAGAAGAGTTGACGCATCTGAATTGTGGTGCTGGCAAAGAATATTGAATATACCATGGACTGCCAAAAGACTGAACAAATCTGTCTCGGGAGAAGTGCGGCCAGAATGCTCCTCAGAGGCAAGGATGGCGAGGCTGTGTCTTACATACTTTGGACATGTTGTCAGGAGGGATCAGTCCCTGGAGAAGGACATCATGCTTGGCAGAGTACAGGGTCAGTGGAAAAGAGGAAGACCCTCAATGAGGTGGACTGACACAGTGGCTGCAACAATGGGCTCAAGCATAACAATGACTATAAGGATGGCGCAGGACCGGGCAGTGTTTTGTTCTGTTGTGCAGAGGGCCACTATGAGTCAGAACCGGCTCGACGACACCTACCACCACCACCAATATGTAAAAAGTTCCAGCACATGCACACAAAAGCCTACATCTATTTATCTACTTATTATAAATAAACTGTATACTATATAAACTTGTCCTGATTACCGAACTGAATATTTGCATTTCCCAGTTATCATGTACCGAGTTAGCTTAACTTTGAAATTAAAATACCCACATTAGATGATGCTAAGAGTATAAAGGAAACCCTGGTGGTATAGTGGTTGAGAGCTACAGCTGCTAACCAAACGGTCGGCAGTTCGAATCCACCAGGTGCTCCCTGGGAATCCTATAGGGTTGCTGAGTTGGAATCGACTCGACAGCAATGGGTTTGGTTTGGTTTTCTAAGAGTATAAATTGCAAACAGACAACACAACTGAAACCATCAAACAACTTCAAGTACATAGACTCCAGGCCCTGTGAGGTAGCTCCCTCACCACCCTCAAACTCAGCACCATCATCATTAAATACTCAGTAGTCCCAGCAGTTGAATTTCCCAACGGTATGGCAGCCCCCGAGTTTAGGAAAGAAAAGGAAGAAAAAGGACTAGAAAACAGAAAAGGAAGAGTGAGGGGAGAAGCAAAATTGTGGGAACAACAGGGATTCTAGTCTAGCTCCACCACTGACCTGGGCAAGGATCTGTACTTCTAGGATCTATGTCCTGATCCTGATCCTGAGGATGGCAGATTAGATGACCCCTGAAAGCCAGCTGGTAAGAACATTTAAAACCACTGAATGATCAGTTCAATTCTGTTCTGATACCAAATGCAAATACCATATCTCCTCTTACCATAACCACCAGAGACTGGTCATATCTCACAAGTTCGAGGGCACAGGTATCCAGACTGTGAAGTCTGCTCCAGAGTTCAGACACCACCATAAGCCTGAAGGTCCCCACAACATTTCACTTGTGACCTGCTGGCTACAATCTGTGGTTTGCTGCTACCTCCTCAGGATACCAGCCGTAAGCTCAGGGCTCCCCAGGGACCCTCTACTTACGACCTCTTGGCAACAAATTTCGGGGTTCCCTGTATTCCCTCAGGATGCCAGTCGTAAGCTCAGGGGTCCCCAGGTCCCTTTCAGTTCTGATCTGCTGGCTACAAATTTTAGGGTTCCCATTATTCCCTTGGGTATGATAATTCACTAGAATGACTCACACAACTCAAGGAAGCACTACACTAAGAGTTTCATGATAGCAAAAAGGATAAAAATGGATGAGGTCTAAGAAGGTTCTCAGCGTAGGACTTCCATGTCCCAAAGGTACAACCCTTCTCCGCACACTGATGTCTATCACGAGCAAGGAAGCTCATGGAGGTTCAGTATCCAGAGCTTTTACTGAGGTCTCATGAAGCAGACAGATTTGATCTAACCATTGCCCAAATGGTTAAACTCAACCTTCAATTTCCCCTTCCCCTGAGGTCAGGCTGACATCACATGGTAGACCTTTCTGGCATGGCCAGCCCCTACCCCAGACTGAACTCATTAGCATAGGTATGATCTGGAGCCGTCATGGATAACAGTCTTCAATCACTGGGGAAGTCTAAGGCTTTAGAGATTCTCTCAGAAACCAAGGACAAAGACCAAAATCTTTGGGTAAAGTTAATTGTGGGCAGCTGGGTGGCACAAACTCGACTACTTGCATAAAGACTGGTGGTTCAAACCTACCCAGAGGTGCCTCAGAAGACCAGCCTGAAGATACACTTTCAAAAGGTCACAGCCTTGAAAACCATATGGAGCACAGGTCTACTCTGCACATGGGGTCACCACGAGTCAGAATAAACACACTGGCAACTAATAACAACAACATTAATTGTAAACCCCACATCCTGTATATAACATACATCACAATCTCACAAAACATAGCCGTGGTGGCACAAACGGTTCAGAGCTTGGCTGCTAACTGGAAGGTTGGCAGTTCGAATTCCGCCAGCAGCTCCACAGGGAAAAGGCCCAGTGATCAGATTCTGTAGAGATTACCACCAAGAAAAATCTATGAGGCAGTTCAACTCTGACACATGGGGTCACTGAGTCAGAATTGTCTTGAAGGCACCTAACGATAACAACAATATTCAAGGAGTCTAACAAAAGGAGTTTAAAACCCTTTCATAACCTGCAGGATATACAGGTGCCCACTTTCTTCTGGCCCTGGAGTTCTTTGGTAAGGTGGTATCCTGGTTTTAGTGCATTAGCCTCAAGGTTGGTGCCTTTTTAACTGCATGAAACAGAAGAAACCAGAGTGGCGGCCCCATTATTGTGTTGATTGGGTATTGTATTAGGTGACGCATATTGCATGTGTGAATTTGCTAAACTCTTGTCTGATTTGCCTTTTTTGTGAGATAAGCCTCCTCAGTACATTTCCTGGCTACTGCATTCTCATAAGAACATATTTATCACAAGAATAAGCTACTCCTAGCTTTCATTCATTCACAGTTGCCATTTTTTCCCTAATGCCATTTATTGCTTCTACGTGTTGCAGGGGCCCTGCTCAGCTTTGAGCTGCTGCCCTGCAATGTTCCAGGACTGCTTTTCTTGCCTCTGAACTGTAAGTACTGCCTTTCCAATAAACTGCAGTGCTAATTTTCCAGAGACACGAATCCCTGTAAGTTATTCTTAGCTCACATTCATTTTCAGGCCCCACTGGTTGCTTCCACACGTAGCAGCAGGAACGCTCTACTGTGAGCAGTCCTGCAGTATCACCGGACTGCTGTTCTTGCTTCTTAGCTGTAAGTACTCCTTTTGCAATAATGAAGAATACATTGTAATTGTAATTGTAATTTTCCTGAGATACAAACCCTTTGGTTTTCATTTACTTGGGCAGAAAGCTTGACCTATGCAATTTTATCCCCTTGTGTATTTTCATGTTCGCTGGAGGTATGCTATAGGTATTATCCCAGTTTTGCAGAACCACTGTTTTTTTCTGGTACATTCCTCTGTTTTAGAAATGTCAAAATGTATGTAGTACACCATGTTTCAAAAAGTTTCATGAAAAAGGCCAAGAAGGAGGAGACTAGAATAAAATTTATGTGCAGTCTTTGCCAGGTGTCTTCATGTATTACCTCACGTTTTGAAATTTTTCATAAAATAAAATTAAAAAACTAAAGTAAAACGGTCTTATCCTTGCCTCATATCGCCAATATTTACTACCTCAAGGGTCTGCTGGGCCACGTGGGGTCCCTCGGAATATCTATCAAAATCTGTAACTCGTAACAAAAATTCTGAATTGATCCTTGAATCAACACATTTCCCATTAGTAAAAACACACAGCACCAACACAAACTTAAAAGGAGAAAACAATTGAGTTTTGAAAGGGTTATTAAAGAACAAAACGAAGTTATACATCTAATGCTGAATACAACTACACGCTATCTATACACAACCATATATGAGAAATGGCTTGCCTAATTAATACAATAGTAGTTCGATATTTTTCTTGGCTACAGGCAAATTAAACAAGGGCCCCTGATGGAACACAACCTACTTTGCACTTAAATCATAACGTGCTTACAGAGTTTTCTAACACAATACAAAGAAACAGAACTTAACATTAAATAACTTAAACATCACATCAAAATTGCAAATAAATACAAAACTTACCATCCCTGTTCGTTCTTATACTTGTAAGCAGCCCCAAGAACATGACACAAAGTGCCTCCAGCTTTGAAATCCATGAAGCATTTTGCCTAAGAACGACAGAAGTTACACATGAGAAAAACAGAGGTACTGACAAAAAATCTGAATTCTGAGTTTATAAACTCAAAAATACAACAACTGCTAATTTAGTAACTTCCTTAAATACTTTGTGGAACCAAATGAGGCATAAAGACATTTTTCTATAAGTGGATAAAAAAAATTTCTTTTTAAATTCTATTAACATTATTCTTGAAGAAAACAGTCTGTGAGAAACAACACTTATAAAAGATAAATCAAAATGTTGCAACAAGAAACACTAATGGACAGAATAGTAATATAATACGAACTTCAGTGGCAAATTTAAAAACTGATTTTAAAACATATAAAATTATAGCCACACATAATTTTCAATACAGTTTTCCCGTAAAAGAAGAAATATTTGTATACCAAGACATTTTTCCCCATTTAAGTTACAGAAAAATGCTACTTGCATTTTGTTATAATACTTTAATGATAAAACATGGTATAGTTACATACTTAACTACTATATATGTAAATTTGTACCCATAATTTTAAAAACAGCTTGTACTCCAAGGGTTATAAAAACCCGCTGTCATGAAGTCAATTCCGACTCATGGTGACCCTACAGGACAGGACAGAACTGCCCCAAAGGGTTTCCAAGGAGTAGCTGGCGGATCTGAACTGCCGACTTTCTGGTTAACAGCTTGAGCTCTTAACCACTACACCACCAGGGCTCCAAGGATTAGGATTATAAAAGTATAGCTCAAATAAATGCTGAATGACTTCCACATTACAGAAATAAAAGCAATATAAACTCAGCATCAAATAGACTAAGCAAAAGAAAGTGACAGAAACACACCATCCTTTTTTTCCTTTGAAAACTGTTATTACAAAATAATAGATTGAAAAGAACTGCATGATACCAAATATTAAGAACCACTAAGAGGATATCTTCTAAGTCAAACTGCCATCTACACCCTCCAAGTCAGTCTGGTTAACCTGTCACTTTTTAAATACATGGGTTCTCTGAGTTCCTACTTTTTTGCCTAACTCCACACTTTGGCTCAACGCTATACCCAGTACATCCCAAATGTTCCATTATGTATTCCTAAAAAATGTATCTGGGTACAATTCAGATCCACTGACAACTTGTTACTTATCTTTAAAAATGCACAAGCATTACAATTTTATAGTGTTGGCATCTTAAAGTACAATAATGTGCTAGGCGGAGACCTAACAAAGACCAGAATGAGACTAAGTTCTGCTACAAGAAGTGTTCCGTGAAGCCCCATCAACACTGCACCACTCACAACACAGTACTGAAATGACTGGTTTATACATTGGTCTGGGCTGTTAACACCTTGAGGACAGAACAGTGTCTTACTCAAATCTGTAACACCAGTATTCAGCAGAATGACCCACAATATACGTGCTGCATAAAAATTCTCATCAATTCAACTGTATTGAAACCACTTAAAAATCCAGATCCGTGCTGAGACATACATATTGAGCAGACCAGAACAACAACAACAAAAAAATTATATACACAATTCAAGGAAAGGTCAATTTCTTGATAGATATTAAACTTGAGAAATTAAATCGTTACCAGGTTTATACTTAAGACACAAAAATCACTTCTATAAGCCACTATAGAGACTGGTAAAAAGAATGAAAAAGTAGAAACCTGACACCTTCAATTATCCAGTGGTAAGATCTGAATTAAGGAAAGATGGAGACTGGTGAACCTGTCATGGGCACTAGTTCCAGTAATAAAATACAAGAAAAACATCCTTAAAGATGTCCCAGACAATTAATGTAAGCGATGTCAATGAGCTATACACCTGAAAAAATTTAATTGGCAAATGGTGTGCAATATATTAACAACAACAAAGAGCCGCTACTGAGGCTGCTTATAAATAACCAAACACCTCATGGGATCGGTTTCTTGGTTTAGAGGTTTATGGTCATGATTTCATGGGGCAGACAAACCAATTTAATAGGCCTAAAACAATTTTTAGTGCTTCTGTTCTACCTCCTAGTCCTTTGTGTAGTGCCTGAGGTCTTAAAAGCTTGCAAGCTGCCATCTAAGGTACAACAATTGGTCTCTATTCACCTAGAGCAACAGAGGAAGGAGAGTCAGGAATCGGGGGGTGGATATGGAATCTGTGGCTAACTGCCTCCAAGAGCAACTTGCCTCCTTTGCCATGAGGCCAGAAGAACTGGATGGTGCCCAACTACCATTACTGAACATTCTGATCGAAGATTCTATAAAAGAATTCTGATCAAAAGGGGAAAACGCACAAGAGAATTTCAAAGTGTGGAGGCTTTCTGGAGCCATTCAGGCTGGATTAACCTCTGAAACTATTGCCCTGAGATAATCTTTAAACCTTAAACCAAAAACATCCCCTATAAACCAAATAATAGATCAGCTTAATTAGTAAAGAATGTCTGCCTTGAGCATCATGCTCTTTTAAAGAACTATCTAGATGGGATCAAACTGTAAAGAACTATCTAGATGGGATCAAACTGACAGCAGCAACTCAAAAAGTTAGATAGGAAGCTTAAGGGGCAGTGAGTTTATGCTAATGAGAGAGGAACAATTTGGAAAAGGAGAATGAGAATGGCTGTACAACTTAAGAATAAAAAAAGTCAGTGAATTGTACATGCAGAAATCCTTGAATTGTATGCTCTGCTGTGTATACTCTCAACAAAAAATGAATTTAAAAAAATGAACGTGAAAGGGGACACTGAGCTTCCATTAAGGGTGATGGAAAAATCTGGAGATGGATAACGGCGATGGTTGCACAACATGAAAAACACAATGTCACTGTATCGTAAAAGTGAAGAATTCTGGAACGGCAAATGTTACCTACCAAAAATCCATTGCCGTCAAGTCGATTCTAAATCATAGCCACCCCACAGGACAGAGAAGAAGCGCCCCATAGAATTTCCAAGGCTATAATCTTTATGGAAACAGACTGTCACATCTTTCTCCTGTGGAGCAGTTGCTGGGTTCAAACCACCAACCCTTCTTTTGGTTAGCAGCCGAGCGCTTAACCAACGCACCATGAGGGCTCCTTGTTTTGCTACATAGGTATTTACGAATAAAAGAAAGAAAGAAAGAGACAAACTACTGTGCAGGGAAGAATTAACACAGCAGGCCTGAGGCTAATATCCTTGGTAAAGCCTCTTTGCAAAGTTGGCCTTTGGCTGGAGTCTTAGAATTTGACCCTCAAAGTGTTTCTTATCAACAGTTAAGGGGTACGGGTGGTTCACTATGCCTAGATATTTGTCCAAACAATATCATTTATGAAGACGACCTGGTTTTCTTCTGGGAGTCTGGAATTTTGGTATATGCTAGGCAGAGGTACTTATATAACCAGTCCTCAATAAAAATATAGGGCAGGGAGTCTCTAATAGGCTTCCCCGAGCAGAAAGATCCCATTAAATGTTGCCATATTTTTGTTGCTGGGAAAATAATGTACTCTGTGTGACCCCTTCACGTGAGGGAGAGAGCATAAGATTTTACATGGGTTCCTCTAGATTCCACCTGTGTCTTTTTCCCATATGATTTGGCCGTGTATCCCTACTATCATCTTAGCCCAGAGTACAAGTATATGCCAAGTTCCATGAGACGTCCTAGTGAATCTTCAAACATGAGGGTGGTCTTGGAGACCCACACTCAACCTCCTCCCAAAAAATGACTTTAAAAGACAATTCACTTTTCCATTTGTTCAGCTTTCCTGTCTCTTCCTGCCCTCTCGTCTTTGCTTTTTGACAGATGAAAACAAAGAACCCAGGATGGAAAGGCGGACAGTGTTGACACACTGGGGAATTCAACCAATGTCATGAAACAATTTGTGCATAAACTGTTGAATGAGAAACTAAAAAAAAAAAAAGACAATTCACAAAAAAAGATGTACTGTCAATAAGCACATAAAAATGCTCAACAGCCTTATTCACTAGAAAAATGCAGCAAAATCACAATGAGATTCTACTATGCACTCGTCAGAATGACTAAAATTATACACACAAACCATATCAAGTGCTGACAAGGATGTGAACAAACTGGAACTCTCATACACTACAGGCAGTGTATGTAAAATGGTTTTGAACTGGTTCATTCCAGTTTGACCACCTGCTGAGAATTTGCCTTTTCACTCCAGATATACTGAATCAGAACCTACATTTTAACAAGGTCCCATACATACAAATCACCTGGGGATCTTGTTAAACTGTAAATTCTTATTCAGTATATTTGGGGTGGAAAACCAAATTCTCAGCAAGGGGTCAAGCTGGACCAAACCGGTTCAAGGCCCTGACCATCACTTCAGGAAACAGTTCGGCAGTTTCTAGAGGTTAAACATTTATTTACCCTAAGATCCCACAATTTCACACCTAGGTATTTACTCAAGAGAAATGAAAACATGTCAACATGAAGACTTACACACTAACACTGACAGCAGCTTTGCTTACAATAACTCAAAACTAGAAAACACCCAAATACCCAAATTTCCATCAACAAGTGAAAGCGTAAGCAAACTGTGGTTTAGTTATGGAATACTAATTAGCAACACAAAGGAACAAACTACGTATGGAACAACGTGGATATATCTCAAAACCATTATGCTGAGTGAAAAAAGTCAGACAAAAAAGAATATACAGGTAGTCCCTGATTTTCAACAGGGTTCTGTTTCAACGACTTCATTGTAAGTCAGTTCTAACATAAGCTGAGCACTTTTTTTTTTTTTTACTTTTCATTACTGTTATACAGCAATGTTTTGAAAAGTAAATTGTAACACTGAACATCTGCGAGTGAACATCAGAGAACAACAATATCAGCAAGTTACATGGTGCAATACTACAAGCAGTATATATTACTAATGATAAGATGTACAAAAAAAGACAGTTTTAAGTGTGATTCATAACTCAAATACGCCATAAGTCAGGGACTACCTACATACCGTATAATTGGATTTATATAGGGAGTCCCTGGGTAGCACAGTCATGCACTTAACTACTAGCTGAAAGGCTGGTGGTTCGAACTTCCAGAGGTGCCTTGTAAGACAGGCCTTTCGAAAGGCCACAGCCTTGAAGACCCTATGGAACACAGTTCTACTATGACACACATGGGATTGCCATAAGTCAGAATCAACTCAATGGCGACTAACAACAACATCTATATAAAATTTATTGAAACTACAAATGAATCTGTAATATCAACAGCTGCCACGGAACAAGGATGGAGAGGAGAGAGATTACAAAGGCCTAT